>NW_023425355.1:134228100-135494929 GCF_014108415.1 Molossus molossus | reverse complement strand
GGTGGGGTGGCTGCATGTGTGAACTAGGAGAGCCAGCTCACTGATTTCTGTACACTTCAGGGCCCAAACAACGCTCCTGTGGGATCCCCCTCCCCTAAAGGAATGTAAGGCAGAAAGGAGCCCAACACAGAATGTATCACATCTGAGGAGGCTGCTGGTAATGGAAGCATGTGAGGAGTGGATCATGAGTGGCAAACTTAATCTCCAGGAATTTATGCCTTTATGGGGTAGAGCCTGGGTAGAAGTAGAAATACTTTCCAAATATGGCAGCAGCCCAGCCAGTGTGGCTCAGTGGTTGAGTGTTGATCCATGCACCAAAAGGTTGCCAGTTTGATTCCTGGTCAGGACACATGCCCAGGTTGTGGGCTCGATCCCCAGTGGGGTCATGCAGGAGGCAGCCAATCGATGTTCTCTCTCATCAGTGTTTCTATCTCTCTCCCTTTCTCTCTAAAAAAAATCAATAAAGAAAAAAATTTTAGCACTGAATAGGGCAGTAAAGGTTGTGACAGAACTTAGAGAAGCAGAAGTCAACAGAGCACTGTGGCCCAGACTGATGGTTGTGAACATCCCTTGCTTTTTCCTAAACACTCAGGAAAGATCTCACTAGGGACTGAAATTTTTAAATGAGTAAGTGAGGCTTAGAAGGTATTGGTCTATTATCCTGATGACCACCTTAGCCCTTTGACATATAACTCTATGCCCTTAGCTTGTTTTTGTACTACCCTCTTGGACTGAGTCCCACCCTGGACTGCCATCTCCCTACTTCCATTGGACACACATGAAGAAATATCTAGTTGCCATGAAAAATAATGTTTAGGAAGAGTTTTAAGTGGAATGGGAAGAGTGTTGGATATAATCTTAAGCAAATAATGCAGGATAAAAAACTGTATATATATAGGATGATTTTCATTATAGAAATACATTAAAAATATTGGAAGGAAATATGCTAAGACCTTAAAGTGAGTAGTAGAGTTATGGATGACATATATTTTACTTTTCACTTTACACAAACAGAAAGGAATAATTTTATACTGCAAAGGAAGGCATTAAAAATGTGCTCTTTCTCTCCTTCCTAAGGCTAGCAAATGAAAAAAGCATGCAATGCAAAAATCTATTAAATTTGGGCTGAAAATAGATGGAACTGGCCTGGAAGTTGCTAAAGCAGCCCATCTGGTTTAGCTGTATTGGCTGAGAACGGGATGATTGCTTAATTTGGCACTGGTTGGGCCACTTGTGCTTTTATGCAACCTCAGGGAGAGAATTAAGATGTTCCATATCTGGAAAAGTGAGATGGTACCATCCTGATATAGGTGGCCCAAGGGGAATAATTTTGTATGATGTGGCGAGTTAATGTCTGCACAGAAAATGCTGTTCTGTTCTTCAAGTGACCTTAGAAATAGCTTTTTGAGAATAGACAGCCTCTCTCTCTCTGTCCAATTGCAAAAGAACTTTCAGTTCTCGCTTATGATAAGTGAACCTTGAATCAAACATTGACCAATAAGTCAAACGTGATTGTGAGGATTTTTGTTAGATATTAATATAAGCAAGCACATATATTTATATTTTAAATTCAGAATTTACTACTTGAACCTAACCAACTTATCTTTTCACCAAGATAGCAGTAATTTATTTTTAAAATAAAATGTAATTTATTTTTAAAAAATTTTTGAGAGAGAGGAAGGGAGAGGGAAAGAGAAACATCAATGTGAGAGAGAAACATTGAGTGGCCACCTCCTGCACGCCCCGGACCGGGGATCTAGCCCACAACCTGGGCATGTGCCCTGACCAGGAATCAAACCGGCACCCCTCAGAGTATGGGATAATGCCCAACCAACCACACCACACTAGCTAGGGCAGCAGCAATTTATTTCTAATGTGTTTTATGTTCCCATTTTTTCTTTAGTCTAAGAACTGTTAGCATTCACGTATTAAGTTTTGAATTGTTGCTTTACACGAAGTTAAAATAATTCATATTTTTTGTTCAACTATTATTGCTATTATGCTTTTAATTATGTATAATTCCTCCTCTGTGCCTAAACATAAAGATTCACTCTACACCATAAGTACTTATTGAATAGATAAGAACTAAAGGATTTGGGGCATTCTAATCAGCATCTCCAATTTTATGGTACCATTTCCCCTCTTTGAATTTTTGCTTCCCTTTATTTCCCCATCCCCAGTCTGTTTCATTTGCTGTTGTTTGATTAGCTGATTAAGAAAAACAATTTTAAACAACTGTCACAGGCTCCTTACTCCAGCATATAAACACATTATTTTTCTCCACCATCTTAAAACAACACTATGACAAAAACAGTTCCAGATTAAAATGGAGACCAGATATTGACAAGCTAGGGGCAAGTGTGTTGCTCCTTGGGCCTCCAAACCTCCAAGGGTGGGAAAGAAGAGGATCCCCAAAGCTCTAAGTGCCCTGAGTAAGAGCCACCTTCTTTCTTCTCCTCCAACACTGATAACCTCACCATCACACTCTGCCTTGAAGACTATTGGGGCTCATGCCCTCCTGCCCTCTTTGTGTTTTGGGCTGAATTGTCCCCAACATTCATATGGTGAAGTCCCAACCCCTAGTACCTCAGAATGTGACCATATTGGGAGATAAGGTCTTTAAAGATGTCTTTAAGTTAAAATGATGCCATAAGGTGGGGCTTTATTCCAGAAGACTATAAGAAAAGAAAGACACCAGAAGAGCAACTCTGTGAAGAGGCAGCCACCTACATACCAAGGAGAGAGAACTTAGGAGAAATCAACCATGCCAGCACCTTGATCTTGGACTTCTAGCCTCCAGAACTGTGAGAAAGTAAGTTCTGTTGTTTAAGCTGCCCAGTCTGTGGTACTTGGTTATGCCAGCCCAAGCAGAGTGACGTAGCCTCCATCTCTGTGTCCAAAGCCCAGCACTCCCAAGTCACCTCTCTTCACTCCAACACTCAAACCCACATGGCTTCATATAGCTCCTAATCCAGTATTTTCAAACTGCACATTGAAGTCCAGTAGTGAGTTATGCAGTCAATTTAATGAATTTCAACTAACATATAAAAAATTAAATAGAATAAAATTAAATATAATAAACAGAATGGCACAGAAGAGAATAGAATAAAATAGTAAATATCAGAATGTACTACATGTAGTGAAGGTAAGTATTGTTCTTATGCGATCTTTATTTCTATTATATATGTATATATGTGTTAGTGGATCATGCTGTAAACTGTATTTTATACTATCAGTCATAATAAAAATAAATGGAAGCAAATGACCTACTTTGACCCCATATTCTGTCTCTCTCCACCTCCCAAAGCACTTTAATTCTAGTCCATAATCAGCAAAATCCTCCATATACTAAACCTCCTCCCAATGTTCTGTGGGGGCACATGTGGAAGGCAACCAATTGATATGTCTCTCTCATATCAATGTTTCTCTGCCTCCCCCTGCCTCCTTCCCTTCCACTCTCTCTAAAAGTCAATGGAAAAAAATATCCTCAGGTGAGGATTAACAAACAAGAAATAACCCACAAGTCTCATTAACATAATATAACTGCAGCATATTATAACATAATATAGCCTTCTACTTAATCTTGACTAACATTGGATTTATATATAATAACTGTGTCCTGGCTGGTTTGGCTCAGTGGTTGAAGCATCAACCTGTGGACCAAAGAGTCACGGGTTCAATTCCAGTCAAAGGCATGTACTTTGGTTGCAGTTTGGTGCCCGGCCCCGGACAGGGTCGTGCAGGGAGCAACCAATTGATGTGTCTCTCTCACATTGATGTTTCTCTCTCTTTCTCCCACCCTGTCTGAAGATAAATTGAAAAATACCCTTGGGTAAAGATTAAAAAAAAGAAGAAGAACTTTGCATTCATTTTCAAGGGGAGGAACAAAATGTAAAACTAAGTGTGAAAGGATAAAAATATGTCTTAGAAAATTATGTCTAAAATTAAAGCGCAAATTTCATAAGCATAATTTTTCATTGAATTTCTTCTTTCCTAAGATGTCATTAATTGTAAGATGAATCATTTATTCCACAGTGACTTCTAAGGCAAGAAAGAAGCCCTATAGAGTTGTGCTGTCCAATATGGTAGCCACTAGCCACATGTGGCCACTTAAATTTAAATTAATTAAAATTAAAAATCTAGTTTCTTTGTCTCACTAGCTAAATGTCAACTGCTTGGTAGCTACATGTTCCATATTATAGAACATTTCAATCATCATCACACGAAGTTCTACTGGACAGTACTGCTATAGAGTTTAAATGAATGAGGGCTGATAAAGAAGGTTTGAGGGCAGTTGTGACTTATAAAAGCACCAGAGATCAAGTTGCTTTGGAGAAAATTTATTTTAACAAGTGGTGTGTGTGGGTTATACTTGGATCTTTACTTAACTTCAAGAGAGGAAGTAAAAATTGGAATTGCATAAAAATAAAACCCTACAACAATAGACATATCAATATAAAATGAATATAATAAGTTTTATTAAGCTTGCTGTTGTCAAGCATCATGCTAAGTGCTTTATAAATTACCTATGATTACAACCCTAGAAACTAAGAATCAACCATCTTTACAGATGGGAAAGTTGAGGGTCAAGGAGTAAGTAACTTATTCAAGAGTGGACCAAGGAAGTTTCAGAACAAGAATTTGAAGCCAGTTTCCAAACCTCATTCTCTCTGTGCTACACCAGCTGGAGATGGGGGCAGGGCAGGGGGCAGTGGTCAAGAGGAGCTTAAAGCATCACTTGGACTTAATGGAAGACCAAGAACACTTCCTACTCCCAGGAAACCCTTTCAAAAGTCCTCTTTTACCCTCCTCCACCCTCTGTCCTACAATTTCCTCTGTTGTAGCCATTCAGAATCTACAACCCTCAGAGTGCAATAGGGCTAAGGCCAGAGTGGAATCATGCAAAGGCTGTTCCAGACACAAAGAATTAGAATTTCTAAGTGGGAATGTAAAGCCAGGGAATGTGAAATTACAAAAAAAAAAAACCTCTCCAGATGATTCTCATTTGCATGCTCTAGAGGAGGAAATTGTACACCATAAAAAGATTGGCAGTGAACTTGAAAGTCAATTAAATATTTAGTTAAATGAAAATAATTGTTGTAAATATGATTACTAAATTGAGTGCAAAATCGAAAGCCAAAGAACATTTGTATAATAAATATAGCACAATAATTGTCTGAGTTTTATAACCCAGATTACATTAGTAAAGACAGGAATTTGTGGGAAGTAAAAGCAAAACAAAACAAAAATAAAATCCACTTAATTATTAAATGGATGACATAAAAAAAATACTCTTTTGCTCTTCATTTTGACAATCAGAGAATTATAGGTTCAGGACTACATTTAATAAACTTAAACATAATCACTACTGGAATTAAAAACCACCTTACAAATTACCACCAAAGAAAACAAAAACAAAAACACAGTGCAAATAACAAGGGCAAGAAAATAGCAAATAAGCCTAAAAGAAAGTATAAAAAAGATGCCAGAAATAGGAGCAAATGCATAATTTCTCATGCTACTTGTAAATGTTTTACACTGTAATAAAAAGCAGAGATGTTCACTTGGTGCTAAAAACAAATAAAATATGACTATGTGCTGCTTATAAAAGACAACCTAAAACAAAATTAAACTGAAAGGTTAAAATTAGAAGGGTGAATAAAGACATAACCAAAGGTGAGCAAAAGAAAGTATCAGTAATAATATTACTAAGCAGAAGATTCAAGACAAAAACACTATTCAAAATGAATACTTATTAAATACTGGAAAGAGGGAGGACTTTACAAGCTTAAAACAATGAAAACGTCTCAAAGATCTTTTCATAAGGAAAAAGTTTATTGGACTTAACTATGTAAAATTTTTAAATGTTTGAATAGCTAAAAGCAACACAACCCATTGAAAAGGAAAACAACAAACAGAAAAATAGTTTCAACAAATGTAACAAAGGGTTAATATCTTTAATACATAAAGAGTTCTCGATCCCTGAGAAAAATATATTAATGCAAAGATAATTCTAAAAGAAGAAAATGGAACCATTTGAAATAAAATAAATTAGACTAGCAATGAGATAACTTCTCTCACATTCACCATTTAAAAAATCTCATTAAGAGTACTGGAAATTCCCTATTAATGCCTTATTATCTGGAGATGATTCTGCACTAGCTTTCCAGAGCTTTGAAAATGTTCATTTCTTTTTTTGTTTTTGTTTTCTTAATTGTAAAATATATATTTTTTTATGTCTCTGAGATGTTAATCATAGCCAATAGGGTCCAAACTTTTTGATGGAAGATAAATAAAATGTATTTTTCCCCTAGTGTCCTAACATCTGTGCTCATAGAATATGTTTTTTTTTTAATTAATTAATTTATTTATTTTTGTTACAGATGTTTCTCCTTTTTCCCCCATTGATTCCCACCTCCTTCTCCCTCCCCACCCTGTCCCCGGCTTTATTGTCCATGTCCATTGGTTATGCATACATGCATATAAGTTCTGTGGTTTATCTCTTCCCACCCCCACCACCTCCTCTTCTGAGGGTTGTCAGTCTGTACCCTACTTCCACGTCTCTGGGTCTACCGTATTCCTCAGACTGTGATTTTCATTATATTCCGTATATAAGTGAGATCATGAGGTATTTGTCTTTTTCTGCTTGGCATGTTTCATTTAGGATAATACTTTCTAGGTCCCTCCATGTCGCCTCAAAGGATAAGAGATCTTTATTTCTTACAGCTGCATAGTACTCCATTGTGTATATGTACCACTGCTTTTTTATCCATTCGTCTACTGATGGACACTTGGGCTGTTTCCAGATCTTAGCTATTGTAAATAGTGCTGCTGTGAACATGGGGGTACATATATTCTTTCTGATTGGTGTTTCAGGTTTCTTAGGGTATATTCCTAGAAGCGGGATCACTGGGTCGAATGGCAGTTCAATTTTTAATTTTTTGAGGTAACACCATATTGTTTTCCATAGTGGCTGCACCAGTCTGCATTCCCACCAGCAGTGTACTAGAGTCCCCTTTTCTCCAGAAAATGTTCACTCCTTTTGAAACAATAACTCCACTTCTGGGAATCAAACCTGCAGTCAGAATCAGAATGTCCAGACCAAGATTTGTGAACAAAGATGTTCAGGGAAATATTCTTTATGATAGAGTTTTGAGAGAGCCAGAATATTAAATGACAGTGGAAATTTTTTTAAATTATGGTATAGTCATACTTTTAGTATAAGGCAGAATATTCTGGGTCATCAAAATTATATTTGAGAAGTTGTTATTGAAGAAGTGATTTATGGTATATGTTAGGTAAAAAAGAAAAGGTATGCCATATTCTATAAACTGTATAATAAATTGCATAGTGGTATTAACCCCAGTAAATTAATAGTATTTGCCTTTGAGTAATGGGATTATAAGGTTTTGTTTTTTCTGTTTCATAATACTTTTATGTACTTTCTAAACTTTCTACATTGAGCACAGGTTATTTTTTAAATCAGAAAAAAATACAAGTAGTCTCTTTAATAAATGGTGTTGGGAAAATTGGACATTCACATGCAAAAGAATGAAAGTGTACCCCTATCTTACACCACTCGCAAAAATTAACTTGAAATGAATTAGACTTCAATGTGAGACCCCAAACCGTAAAACTCCTAGAAGAAAACACAGAGAAACACTCCTTGACATTGGTCTTGGCAATGATTTTTTTGATATGACACCAAAAGCACAAGCAACAAAATAAAAAAATAAACAAGTGGGACTACAGAAAACTAAGGCTATACACAGCAAAAGAAACAACCAACAAAATGAAAAGGCAACCTATGGAATGGGAGAAAATATTTGCAAACCATGTATCAGATATAGGGTTAATATCCAAAATATATAAGGAACTCAAACAACTCAATAGCATAAAAACCAAATAATCTGATTTTAAAATGGGCAGAGGACCTAAGTGGACATTTTTCCAAAGAAAACATGCAAATGATCCTCAGGTACATGAAATACTGTTCCATGTTACTAATCATCAGAGAAATGCAAATCAAAACCACAAATCAAAACCTTATACCTGTTAGAATGACTATTATAAAAAAGTCAAGAAACAACAGTGTTGGCTAGGATGTGGAGAAAAAGGAACCCTAATGC
This sequence comes from Molossus molossus, assembly GCF_014108415.1. Taxonomy (NCBI): domain Eukaryota; kingdom Metazoa; phylum Chordata; class Mammalia; order Chiroptera; family Molossidae; genus Molossus; species Molossus molossus. Next base: position 135,486,800 of record NW_023425355.1, on the reverse strand, counting down.
ACTATTGGGAGGAATGTAAATTGGTCCAGCCATTTCAAAAATAATATAGAGGTCCTTCAAAAAAAAAAAAATAGAACTACCATACAACCCAGCAATCCCACTTCTGGGTATCTATCCAAAGGATATGAAATAAGTATCTCAAAGAGATACCTGAACATCATGTTAGTTGCAGCAGTGTTTAAAATAAGCAAGATATGGAAAGAACCTAAGGGGCTCTATCAACAGATGAATGGATAAATAAAAGTAGTATATATAAAATGGAATATTATTCAGCCATAAAAAAAAAAGAAAATACTGCCATTTGTGACAACATGGATGGACCTTGAGACATTACACTAAGTGAAATTAGGCAGAGAAAAATAAATATCGTATGATCTTGCTTATATGTGGAATCTTTAAAAAAACAAACAAAAAAAAACCAAATGCCGAACTCATAGAAACAGAGAATAGAATAGCTGCCAGGGCCTGGGGAGTAGGGAAAACAGGGAGACGTTGGCCACAGGGCACAAACTTATAATTATAAAATGAATTTGTTCTGTGGATCTAATGTACACCATGATGACTATAGTTAACAATATTATATACTTGAAAGTGAGGTGATGGATGTTAACTAACCTTATTGTGGTAATCATTTCACTGTGTGTGTGTGTGTGTGTGTGTGTGTGTGTGTGTGTGTGTGTGTGTGTGTGAAATCATCATGTTGTACACAACTTACACTATGTTACGCATCAATTATATTTTATAAAGCTGGGAAGGGGAGAAAAACCCTAAAAGTACAATAAATGTAGCTTTAGATTATAAAATAATTTTTAAAAAAGAAAAAATATCTGAGTAGAAACAAATCACTTTCACTCTGTGAAATCTTTAGTTATAGTCTTCTTTTCATTAAGCAGGATTCTTGGCTGCAGAAACTGCCTCTGGCGATCTGTACCCAAAGTTAATTTGTTACAAGGATTTGGCAGACCAAAAGAAGGCTTGGGAAAGCCTGGTTAGGAATGAAGTGCTGTGATAAATGACCTCTAACCAGTCTTCATATTCTTATATCACTCAGGCTTCAAAGACCTGGGAAACAATGCCCCAAGGACTAGCCTGGGTCACCTGCCTGCATCAGGATGAGGGAGCTGGCCCATTAACTTCCACTGGGGGAGGCAGATACCACCTTTCTCCAAGACAGAGTAAGGGAAAAGTGAGCCCCCAAAACTATTAGGGTACTGTTAAGAAGGGGAATTAAATCCTATTGAACTGAAATGTCATATCATTATTTTATGTCTCTTCTGTTGGTAATTTTGCTTCTGAAGTGTCTTCTCCATCATTCCTCTCCAATTAATTTCTTATCTCCCTGAAATGCAACACATTTCCCCTCTATTCTATTTCAACTATTTCACTCAAGCCACCAATCTAACTATTAGATCCAGTGGATGTTTCTCAGGTCTTATATTTCTAGATATCTTAGTTTGGATTCCACTAAAAGCAGAATCTGAGACAGGAATTGAAATATAAGTAGTTTATTTGGGAGATGATCCTAGGAAATACAGGTAAAGGAGTGAAGAAATGAGAATAAAAGGAAAGGAAGTCAACAGAGTATCTGTTATCATTCAAGTTACTACTGTGGGCAACTGGAGTTTAATCCTGCTGGAGAACTCTGGGAAATGGTGTAGAACATGCATCTCAGAGTTATGTCACCTAGAGGGTAAGTGAGCTGGAGTAGTTATACACCAACATATCTCATGCATCCATTGAAGGCTGCTTGAGGGAGAGTGGGGTGCTTTAATTCCCTGACACTTCCAGCTTTCCATGTCCAAGGTCAGAGCAGACTCTGGAAGTCAGAGAAAGTTCAGAATCAAAGAGATGCAGCTTCTGGCAGTTGAAAGTCTGGCCACATACACTGGAAAGGGGTGAAAGAATATGAGCTTGGTACCAACAGAATTTGCTTTAATAGACAATTCTGTGTTGTACATTGCTTCATGACTCTTCTTAAAAGAAGATTCTTAAAATTCTTCCTTTCCTTGGATACTGAAACATACCACACCACTTGTTTCTTGCCTTCCTCTCTTGCCACGTCTTAACATTCTTCTTCATAGGGTCCTTGTCTTTTCCCCTCTACTTAGGTATTGGTAATCAGCCAATTTTTGTCTTCTTGTGCCATGCAATCTCCCATCAACCTCAACACATCTATAGAATCACTGACCCAGATGGGTATTTCTAGCCCTGCTCTCTTTTGTTGAGTCTAGAATGAATATCTCCACTTGGGTCTGCCATGAGCACCTTAACCCCAAGAAGCCCAAAATTTACCTCTCTAAATCTTATATTCTCTCTAAATCTCTCTCATCTCAGAATGACCTTTCTCAAAATGGCAGTGCCATTCATCCAGGTTCCCAAGCAAGAGACCTGGGATCATCCTTCTTTAGTTCTTCCCACTCCTCACCTCTGATGCCTGATTGGTCACGACGTCTTAGCAATTCTAACTTCTAAACTTCTCTTTTCTGCCCTCTCTACTTTCAAGGCAAGACTACCTTTATGTACCATGGTCAATAAAGACAAGGTATAGAAGGGACTCCTGGCTTTCTCCACATCTTCTGTTTGCTCCTTTGGGGCTCATTCCAGTTGACTTCATTCCTTCCTCTTCGACTTATAACACCTCAGCCTCCCTGGTTCATCTCAAAGTGTTTGTTGCAGTCTTAGAGTTAGAATTATCCTCAGGGTGTTTCCACACTTGTTATGATTCTGAATAAGTCAGGATCCAGTTCAGTTGTGAATTACTGAAATCCAAAATAACTGGGGCTTATGTAGGCTGCAAGTGTATTCATGTCTGTTAAAAAAAAAAAAAATCTCCAAAAGAAATTGGTCCAGGGCTTGTGTGGTTCCCCATAGTATCTCAGGTTCTGATTTTGATGGAATTCAAATTAAGACAAAGAGGTAAAAATTCACATGGGGCTTTTGATTCAAAATACGAATTCCCCTTAGCACCGTTATTTAACAGCTTGATTAAATTTCAAGTGTACATAAATCTGTGGAGGGCAGAAGCCCTAGGAAGATTTTCAACAAGATACTTCTCCATGTGGAACTATCACATACACTGCTCTACAACAGCTTAGAGGAAGCTAGGTTCTGAGGGGAATCAGAGAATGTGACTATTTCCTTCTGAGGTTTTCTGGGACATTCCTGCCCACAATTTCTCCCAGAACCTCCAGGTTCTAACTTCTCAGCATCTTTCTCCCCTCTTCCCCTTAGACTTAATTATTCTGGAGTCCAGCAACTAGCTCATTGGTTTCCTCAGGGTCTTATCCCACCTACTTTGGCAAGGTCCAAAATTCACCCATTATCTAAGGGAGGTGTCACTGAGGTGTCAGGGTCATAAGAGCTGATAGCTGAAACACCTGATATGTTAAGAGTTGACAATAGGTTGCTGAGTCAAACTCTCTCGGAGTATTTACATCCTAATGAGAACAATCTTGAACCAGTGTTTTTTCACCACTTGGCTTTCAAAGATGGTGGTGATTATCTGAATAGCACCCTAGGGTATATAGATGAGGCTACTCATGGCCATAGGCTACCAGTGCAGGAATTCTGGCCCCACCCCCTGCCTTAGGCCCCACTGACAGCTCCAAGGGCTGAGGGGGTCTTTATCTCAGCCACACCTGTAATCCAATCTGGCACACTGGTAAGGGAAACCACCTAATATCAAGGAAGGGAGGAAGGAGAGAAGGAGGGAGGAAGGGAAGGAAGGAAGGAAGGAAGGAAGGAAGGAAGGAAGGAAGGAAGGAAGGAAGGAAGGAAGGAAGGAAGGAAGGAAGGAAGGAGGGAAGGAGGGAGGGAGGGAGGGAGGGAGGGAGGGAGGGAGGGAGGGAGGGAGGGAGGGAAGGAAGGAGGGAGGGAAGGAAGGAGGGAAGAAACAAAAGATTTTTTTTATAAAGCCACAGTGCTATTATCACAGTTAAAACAAAATTAATCATTCATAAATATCATCTATTACTCAGTCCATATTTAAATTTTTAAATAATTTGGAAAACAGAGGAGTGCTATTTAAACAGTGGGACATTTTTACATCGGAGCAGACAGATTTGTAGGAATAAATTAAGGGAGCAGAGATTGTACCCTCTTAGATCCTCTCAAAACATCTAGTTGACCCAAACTATGATGGTGGAGTCTTGTTAAGCTGAAAGAGCAAATTATCTCTTTATACTTCTTCAGTCCAATAAAAAGTAAAAGTGCTTTCCCAGTTTCACCCTGTGCTTCTATTCATAGGATTTTGTAAAGTACTGGAAGCTTACTTCTACCCACTTCAAAGGGCACATATCAGTCACCCTCTGAAACAATATGCATGAAAGACTCCTTGTACATTCTAAGGGGGAACATTACAGTGTCCACTTGTCGTTCTTTATATCAAAGGCTCAGGAAAAACATGAGGATTTGTACATTTGTACATGAGCCAGGAATTGTCCATTAACTTTCTAAATGATCCAGTCACAGTCTACTGAATTTGGAAGAACTGCCAAGGATGAAACAGCTTTTCCTGCTCAACTGGAACTAAGGGAAAGTGGTTTGGGACAGAGAGTGACAAGTCAGAGAAAGATAAAAATCACAACTCCTACCAGCTTGCCTAAAAGAGAGTTTGCTTTAATTTTATCTGATAGATCTCTTTGCTTGAGAATGACTGTTTTCTAGTTATAGCTAACATTTTTTTTTGAGATTTTATGATGTCCCAGGCTCTATTCTTTAGGACTTGATGTTTTAGCTCACTTTATCCTCATAACCCTATGAAGTAGGTATAATTATTATTCTCACTTTTACAAATGTGGAAACAGAAGTACAGAGAAGTTAAATGATAACTTGACCAAAATTGCATATCCAGTAATAATTGGAAGATGTGTGAGGATGGGAGAAATTTTCCTCTACACGTCTAGGTTCTTTTGGATGATCTAATAATTATATTTATATGAGACAGATTAACAAGAGAAAATGACCTAATTTAATTACATGTGTATGTAGGGGAGCTTCACATACATGAGATAGTCAGAAATCTCACACACATGAGAGGTTCAGGGAATAAGGTGAGGTGCCTGGGGCTTCAAAGGAGAGAAAGGTCATTTGCAGGACAATAAGGAGAGCAGACATTCTGTAATTAGAAGTTTTCCATGCCCTATAGATTGGTTTTAAAAGTTATTTCTGATGATAACTCTTATTATGGGCAAAGCCCCAAATTTAAATTCTTTAAGGGAGGGTAAAAGTTTCTCTTGAGTCTGCATGGTCTCACTTGCCTTCAGCTCAAAATAATCCACATGCTAAAGTGGCCCATCTTGGGGGAGGCCTGTTCTGAACCCCTTCGGAGGCAAGGCTTATACTCAGGGCATCTGGCTGCAGCCTGCACTCATAACCACTATGTTATACCACCTTGGGGTGAAATGTTGTGTCTTTTATACATGTGGTCTTATTGATTTCATTACTTAGCTCTGACCCAGCACTTTTACACCGTCTTAATTAATGAATGCTTCCTCTCCTGTTTTTCCAAATGAAGCTATGAGCTACTTGAAAGCAATGACTACTATGTCCTAAATGGTAGACATTCATTAAATATATGCAACAGCACCAAGACTCAGGTGAGGAGAGTGAGACACTCACACCCAATGCAAAATTTAACAGGGCTCAAAAAAAAAAAAAAAAAAAAAAAAAAACCAGCAATCAAGATGAATAATATTTTAATGCATTTTTTTCAAAAAAATCAAAATCAGGATTAGTAACAATGCCATGCTGAGCCATATTGGAGCCTAAGGCAAAAGGAAAAATAAGCAAGAGTGATCCTATCTTTAAAATATTGATATTTTGGTCATTCATAGATTGTTTGAATTAATTTTGATTTCTTAAAAATATTGCACTAAAATATTATTTATTTTTATTGAATTTTTGTGCCCCCACCTCTGGCCTTACTTACTTCACCCTAGACGATGCCCTGGGTATAATTGAATAAATGGTTGAGTTCACATGCCATTTTCCATTTTACAGATGAGAAAACTGAGACCAAGGGGCAGAGAAATGGAAAGTTTTATTCAAGGTCACACAACTAATTGGTGTTGATTCTTTTGGAATTGGAACATAAACTTGTAACTTCTGGTATCTCAAACTTAATATCTTAAAAAATGGAATTTATGCTCTGGCTTCGAACAATGAATGACAAATAAATGAAATTCATGGGTACAACAAAAATGTGAGCCAATGGTTTTAGAGGTTGCTCTAACAAATGCTTTATAAGCTACTTACATATGATAATATTAAAAAATGAGACTTGATTTTTATCGTTGTAAAATAATTTATAATCATTAATTTATTCAATAAATATTCAATACCTACTGGGCCATAAGATGAGCCCAAAACACAGGTAATCAACTAATTTTGTTAGAGATTAACCTCTGGATAAGACAGTATTAAATAAAATGACTATAGATAGAGATAGAGATAGAGATAGAGATAGAGATAGAGATAGAGATAGAGATAGAGATAGAGATAGATATATATATAGCATAGCATATATATAGCATAGTTGCTACTCAATAAATAATGGAAAAGACAAATATAGCAACACATATTAAATCAACAAAACTTAAAGTTGTAAGATACATTGTTTCTAGGGAATTCTTTGTGTTTGCCTGACTCATCTGAAGTTGGTTATCTCGGTTATTTCAAGCAGGTTGTTAAAAAGGTCATAGCCATTGACCAACACTCTTAAAAAGCCCCTCAAAGAGCATGTCCTACTAACAATGATTCATTCATTAAACACTTACTGAGCACCTACCATGTGCCAGGTTGTGTATTAAATGCTGGGGATACAGAAATGTGGAATCAGGGCCTGCTTTCAAGTGGGGTAGAAGTGGGAAAATGTCAACAGGCAAGAGTTCCAAGATCTACCAGGAAGATCCATGCAAGGCTTCTCAGAGGGGCCAGGAGCATGCCAGTTTAGAATTGGGATGTTTGAAAAGGCTCAGTAGATAACTCTCACTGATTGAGATCTTGATTACTTATATAAGACCAAGACACTGGCAGTCAGAGACCAAGTATTACCATTATCCTTGATACAGTTGACATTGAAGAATGTGGCTTATACTTGACACCTAGGAGGCTTCTCAGTGATGAACTCGAAAATTAGACTCACCTACCCACTCAGCATCCTTGGACCAAGGCAGACCTTGACCACTGCAGGTACAAAGCCTGCCTCTGGAACACTGGAAGAGAATGGCGACTCCGTGGGGGGCGGGGGGGGGGGGGCAGCTTATACCCAAAAAGGAAGAATTGGACCATGTGTGCCCACATGTTTTCTGTGTGGTATAAATTGTGTTATGTTAATTTTACATGTATAAAGTGAACTTTAATTCTTAGAAATGGTTAGTTAGCATTTGAAACACCTAATAAAGAATACACATTCCAGAGAAGTTTGAGCACTACAAATATTGTCTAAATCTGTGCCCCGAGGATTTGGATTTATTAATAAATAGGTTAGAAATAATTTTCATTGGTGAAATGACTGGCATTTTATATATATATATATATATATATATATATATATATATATATATATATATATATATGTGTGTGTGTGTGTGCGCGCGCGCGCGCACGCGTATTTATATATATGGCATTGTATATATATGGCATTGTGTATATATAGCAGGTTAGAAAGATTTTACTGGCCCAACTGCCTTTTTGCAAATGAGGTGCAAGAATCTGACATGCTAAGCAGTCTAATATCTTACAACAGTACTCTGGGTCTAAAGCTTCATTGGTTCTGTGTCCTCCCTGTCATGGAAAACTCAGTTGGAGACTTAACTGTTGGATTGGCTGGTCTCATCATCAGAATTTTGTTGTATCCATCTTGTAGTGAACCTTTCCTGTAAGGTGCTTGTTGGGATGTAAAAGGCAAAGAGTGAGTCTTTTTGTGTGTGTGGCTATTTTTAAAAATCTTTATTGTTAAATGTATTACAGATGTTCCTCATTTTCCCCCATTGACCTCCTCCTCCCCACTCCTGCCCCCTTCCCGCCTTTTCCCACACTGTTGTCTGTGTCCATTGGTTATGCATATAAGTGCTTTCGTTTCCTTCTTCCCACCCCCCAACCCCCTTCTCTTTGAGGTTTGTCAGTCTACCAACCAATTTGTTCTTCTTAATTACTTCCTCTTTTTCACCCATTCCCCAACCCCCTCCCATCTGGCAACCAACAAAATGTTCTCTGTATCTACGAGAATGTTTCTGTTCTGCCTGTTCATTTTGGTTGTATATTCCATTGTCCGAAGATATGTATTCATTGCCATTTTGTTTGTTCATATATTTTATCTTTTTCTTCAAAAAGACCCTTCAACATTTCATATAATAACGGTTTGGTGGTGATGAACTCCTTTAGCTTTTCCTTGTCTGGGAAACTCTTTATATGGCCATTGATTCTAAATGACAGCTTTGCAGAATAGAGTAATCTTGGTTGTAGTTTCTTGCTTGTCATCACTCTGAATATTTCTTGCCACTCCCTTCTGGCCTGCAAAGTTTCTTTTGAGAAATCAGCTGACAGTCTTATGGGAACTCCCTTGTAGATAACTAACTGCTTTTCTCTTGCTGCTTTTAAGATTCTCTCTGTCTTGAACCTTTTGCATTTTGATGATGATGTGTCTTGGTGTGGGCCTCTTGGGGTTCATCTTGTTTGGGACTCTCTGTGCTTCCTGGACATGTATGTCTGTTTCCTTCACCAAGTTAGGGAAGTTTTCTGCCATTATTGTTTCAAATAGGTTGTCGATGTCTTGTTCTCTCTCTTCTCCTTCTGACACCCCCAGGATGAGAATGTTGGCACGCTTGAAGTTGTCCCAGAGGCTCCCTACACTATCCTCATTTGTTTGTATTCTTTTTTCTGTTTGCTGTTCTGATTGGGTGTTTTTTCTTCCTTATATTCCAAATCGATGGTTTGCTTCTTGGCTTTACCTACTCTACTATTGAATCTGTGTAAATTATTCTTTATTTCAGTTAGTGCCTCCTTCACTTCTGACTGTGCATCCTTATTTCTGACTGGTCCCTTTTTATGCTCTTGAGGCCCTCACTAAGTTCGCTGAGGTTCTCACTAAGTTCATTGAGCATCCTTATAAGCAGTATTTTGAACTCAGCATCTATTAGGTTGCTTATCTCCATTTCGCTGAGTTCTTTTCCTGGAGATTTTTTCTGTTCTTTCATTTGGGACCTGTTTCTTTGTCTCCTCATTTTGGGTGCCTCCCTGTGTTTGTTTCTATATATTACTTAACAAGAGGTATGGGGCTAGCTGAGACCAGATGCTGCTTGTTTGAAAGGATTTAGGAAAACCTGAAGCAGGATCCAAGACAAGCCAATCCTATGTTAAAGCAACTGGCAACTGCTTGGGTGGGCCTGAAAGTTGGGTGGGGCGGGACCTCAGGGAATCACTAGGGCGGGGCAACCAGTGTGAGCCAGGTTGCTGGAGTCCCAGATATGGTGGCTGTCTGCCGCCCCAGGGAAGGGCTCACCAAAGGAACAAAGGCCTCTGACAGCATGTTTATCCCAGAGAAAGCCCCCTCTCCAGCCCTCACTCCAGTGCCAAACAGCTCAGTTCTTCCCTGTATGTCTCTGGAGCCCCTCGAACTGCCTCTCCAAGCTTAGAAAGAGAGAGTCCGAGTAAATCCATGCGCAGGCCCTTTAAGAAGAGCTGCCTGGGGCTCCAGCCACTTCAGCCTCCCTGAGCCTCAGTTCCTGCTGGTTTTTCCAGCCAGAAGTTATGGGGACTTCTCTTCCTGGCACTGGAACCCTAAGCGGGGCACCTGGTGTGAGACGGGGACCCTTCAGTCCTCAGAGAGGACCTTCCTAGCTGAAGTATTCTCCTGATTTATATCTGCCACACGTGGGTGTGGGACCAGCCTGTCCACCTCCACCCCTCCTACCAGTCTCGGTGTGGCTGCTTCTTCAATTCTGTAGTTGTAGTACTTCCATTCAGCTCAATTTCAGGCAGGTTTGAATGATGATTGTTCTGTAGTTTAGTTGTAACTTTGATGTGGTTGTGGGAGGACGTGATAGGCGTTTACCTACACTACCATCTTGACCGGAAGTCAAGAGTGAGTCTTCCACAAGTTTACAAGAACATGTTGCATGGATGTTTTTTTCCTACTTGCTAATAAATATACATTTAGTATAATTTGTTCTAAGCCTTGCTTTTATTATAATAGACCAACTAATAGTTTACTTGTGGGAGTACAGATACATATTTCACCCTTCTACTCTTTCTTGGGTGGAGGTAACCAAATGAAACAAAAGAGCCTAACCACTAAAGAATGGCCAGATTGGCTTGGGTCAATTACCTTATTTTTCCCAAACTCACCAATCAGATAAGTCACTCCTCCCCAGAGCAGGAGTGTTACACTAATAGATGTCCCTTCACATGCACAGGAAACTCAGTAGTAGAGAATAAGTGTTCCCCACCAACAGTGGACAAACTAATGTTCCAGGCAATAGGAATAGCATGTATGAAGTCACAGAGGCCTTAATAGCACATTCAGGAAATTATAAATTATTCAATATTCCTGGAGTATAAAGGGCACCAGGAGGAATTGGGTGTGTGTGGAGGACGGGGGAGGATAAAGGCAGACATCTAGGCAGGGATCTGTCACAAATCCATACAAAAATTTTAAGAACCATCAAGCAATTTTAAGTAGGATGAAAACAGAATAGGATTTGCATATTTAAAAAATCACTTTGTTGGCAGTGTGGAGCACAGAGCGTGAGGGGAAGGCAGCAAGACTAGAGGCATGGATACCAAGAAAGTAAAGAAATGCCAAGAAGAGATAAGGAAATTGTCTGAACTAAAAGAGTGAAAGGGAGATGGCAAAGGAGTACAGAACATGAATGATATTTAGAAAGGAGAACTGAAAAGATCTTGTGATTGAGTGGATATACTGGGAAAGGGGGTGTCTTAGTATGTTTGGGGTGCTATAACAGAATACCGCATTATAAAAAACAGAAATTTATTTCTCACAGTTCTAGAAGCCGGAAGTCTAAGATCAAGATATTGGCAAATTTGATGTCTGGTGCACAGATGGCTGTCTTGTCACTGTGTCCTACCATGGCAGAAGAGGCAAGAGAGCTCTCTCTCCCTTTTTTTTTATCCTCACCTGAGGACATTTTTGCATTTATCTTCAGATAAAGCAGGAGGGAGAGAGGGAGGAAGAGAGAGAGAGAGAAACATCGATATGAGAAAGACACATCAAGTTATTGACACCCACACGACCCCAATTGGGGTCGGGGACAAACTGCAACTGAGGTATGTGCCCTTAGCGGGAACCGAACCTGGGACCTCTGGTCCGCAGGCCGACGCTCTAACCACTGAGCCAAACCAGCCAGGGCAAGGGAACTCATTTTTTATAGAGCCATTAATCCCATTCAAGAGGACTTTACCCTCATGACCTAATCGCCCCCCAAAGGCCACACCTCTTAATACCATCACATTGGGAATTAGGTTTCAATATATGAACTGTGGGTGAGGGGCACAAACATTCAGTCCATAGCAGGGAGGGAAGCTTATAGTGTCATCTCCATTTTCAAAGTACGTAAGTGGGCACAATTCATAGAGAAATATTGAATCTACAAATATTTATTGAGCCACTAATATATAAATAGAAAATTTATAGTAGTAACTATAGGTGGTAGATTATATTTCCAAAGATGATTGCCACAAACACTCATTTCCAAGGGTAAAATTCTTTTCTGTATGTTATGTACATAGTGCACAGAAACTAGGAGTGCCTTAATGTATGTTTCTTATGTTTGTAAATAACTAACCTCTGCTTAGGCAGTGCCTGACATGGTAGTTTCTCAATAAATACCTACTAAATAAATGGGGGACTAGATCTAGAAGAAGCATAATACCCCTGTGTATTAGTGATCCATTGCTGTGTAGCAAATTACTCCAAAAGTTAGCATCTTAAAACAATGAACATTTATTATCTCACAGTTTCTATAAATGAAGAATCAGGAAACTGCTTGGCTCGGTAGTTCTGGTTCAAGGTGTCTCACAAGGCTACAATCAAGTTGTCAGCCGAACTGCAGCTCTCTAAGACTTAATAAGGCTAGAGGATCCCCTTCCAAGAATACTCACAAGGCTGTTGGCCAGAGTCCTCAGTTCTTTGTCATGTAGGCCTCTCCATTGGGCTGCCCATATGTGGCAGCTGGCTTGCCCCAGAGATGATGATGATGATGATGATGATGATGGCGACGACGACGACGACGACAACAATGATGATGAGGAGGAAATATATGAGTGTATGTGTGAGAGAGGAAGAGAAAGAGCACACTGCCTTTTATGATCAAGTCTAAAGTCATCATCACTGTACCTTATTCTATTCATTAGAAGCAAGTCACTACTATATCCAGCCCCCACTCATTCCAGGGAAAAGGATTACACAATATCAGGGGATCACTGGAGAATATCTTGGAGACTACCTACTACACTGTGTGAATCGTTAACTAACTGTACAAAGAGCAGCTTCCAAATGCCGTGAAAGTGGTTATAAATTGCTTATGAACCTTTCTCTCATAGTTTTGCAAACATGGTAGCACTATCACCTCTTTGCTCTTCAAATGCAAAGGGCACTCCAGCAGGTAAATGAATAGCAGTAACAACTACCTTTGCACTACAAAGATTCCAGGGAGGTTCGGATGAATTGCATTGAGGCAATTTTTGTTTGTGTCTTTGAAGCACGTGATTATACTTAACTAGAATGAAACTTAGGCTTGTGTTTCTCAAGCCCATCTCCAGCAAAACTAGATACCAGTTTGAGGATTTAAAAAAAGAACTATTGACTTATAGTTCATTTTATTTAAACCCTTGTTCGAAAATGACCTGTGAAGACAAGTAAAGTGTCATTATAATCAGGCATTTTTGAGCAAATGGTCAGTATTTTCCAAAGAAAAAAATGTGGATTTTCTTCAGGGAAGGAAAAAAAAATATTTTCTTGGTTTTAAAACACATACACTTTCTCTCTCATGAAAAAATTAAAGAAAAACTAAATGCTTTGCTTTTTAATGAATTTACTAAACAGAGATCTTGGCTGAGTTAGCCAGAGGCAAATGTGGTCTCATGTGAATATTTTCTAAGTGGTAAACCTATATGGTCCTTTGATGGGTTAGAGATATGAGCCCTTTGTCTATTTTTAGCCCATTATTTCTCAGCCTCTGCCAGTGCTTGCGCAACTTCATTCTGTGGGATGAGGCTTTTTGTGCCAATTCCACATAAAGCCTCAGAATAAGCAATTGAATGTTCAGGGTAGCACACATGTTAAAGTTGAAAAAAATTTTTTTTTCCTCTTACTGGACATTTGAATCAAACTATTCAGTAGAGATATGAAATTTGTCTACTAAATATCAAACACACAGTGAAAGGAAATTTTGCCAAATATGCTGTGGGTGTGAACATTTTCACACAGCCTTCCCCCCCCCCAACACACACACACAGCTTTGCACAGTGGCTGCCAAACCTGGCCCAGATGTTTCACATCAGTTTCGGAGACCACATCTTCGCCTAGGCCAGCAGAAGCTCGGTGTTTGCTCTGGCTGAATTTCCCTAAACTCTACCTCCAAGACCAAAAGCATCTTAGTCCTTAGAATTTTGTACCACTTTGGCAAGCTCTGTGTGGCTGGTAACCTTAACCATAAAAAATGCTTTTAAATCATTTCTGTGATAATTAGATTAAGGTTTGTCCTTTGAAGTCTGCCACTAGTTGGCATTTTGGATATCACTTAACAACTTATACCCAGCTTTTGTGCTCATATGTTGGCCCCATGGCCATAGGGCCTAATAAGTTTTATTTCAAGGCTAGATTAATGGATAGCAAGTTCATTGCCACCAATACATCTTTGAGAAAGGTGGTTTAATCAGGTAGTTCTTTTTTCCTTTTCTCAACCAGCTCTCTTTTCTGTCAGATGTTTAAATAACAATTCGTGTTGGCCCAGACTAGTGCTTTACAAACACTAAAGTGCATATATAAATTATGAAACATCTTATTAAAATGTAGGTTCTGATTCAGTTAGATCTGGGTTGGGGCCTGCGATTCTGCATTTCTAGTGAGTGTCCAGATTATGCTGATGTTGCTAATTCAAGACCTATTTTGAGTCTTTGCTTTGTTTTATTAGAAACCTGGGTGATCTCTCTCTGTCACAAGGCAAACTCTTGAATTTTGCTCCAGCTACATGGGTTTGAACAAAGAAAATACTGTTTGAGCCACTTTAGATCGATAAACACATTTCTTGTTTCTAATGACCATAGTAAGTAATGGAAATTGTATGGACATTTTTAGCACTTGTCTTTTCTCTTTAAAATGTCAGCACATTAGCTGTGGTTTATTTATTTTGTTTGAAGTGACCTCCAGTGCTGCTCAGGAAACACTCTACAAGTTACTTTAAGATAATTAATCATATTGAATTAGTGATTGGTTCTTAAAAGCCTCTCTAATGCCAATACATTCTCAAGGACTTTCAGTGTCATTTCATCTCTCTCTCTCTCTCTCTCTCTCTCTCTCTCTCTCTCTCTCGTAATTGGCCTATGTCTTAAAGCTTACCAGTTAACTAATACTAATAATTGGAAGTAGCAAGATAGAGGAGCCCCATTTCTTTAAGGATGCTTTACCTAGCTCCAGGAAATAAAGTGGCTAAAAGAGACTAGAGATGGGGCATCAGCTGCCAAAGGACTAGCAGGCTAGAGAAAAATTCCCTTTGCTAGTCACTGGAGAGTTTCAGACAGTTCCAGAGGACTGGCCACACTCAATTTTATACACTATTTAATTTTGCAGAACACGTTACGGTTTAGATCTTTCTTGTACTTGAAGAATGTGTGATCTGCAGAGAAGGAAAAGCAAATGATTCCCACTGAATCTCTCTCTTGGATGGGATTTACTACTTGGATCTTATAGAGCCAATACTCGGGACACAAATAATGCAATTTCATAATTTCTGTCTAAGTTACTTTAATGTCTTGGCAGGTCTAGAACATTTAGATTTTTTATTACTCTAATAAGGGAGATCTGTAGGTGACTTTCTTTTAGTTGTCATTTCAGGATTGACCATTTCCTTTAATTTTATGGGGGGGGGGAGCAGTAGCTACCTTTCTGCTGTATTCTAGATAGACGCACCTCAGGAACCACAGTATCTAGGTTCAAACCACTGCTTCATTACTTAAGCCACTGAGCCTCATTTTCCTCATCTGAAAAATGGGGATAATAAAAATACCTTCTCTATAGGGAGTTTGAAGGAATACTACCTGGCACAATAAAAATGCTCAATAAAATTTACTGATTATTTTAATCCAAATCAACACAATTAGTTGCAAAATGGCTAACATGGATTATTGCAACATAAACTATTACCAGGTTCTGTCCAAGTGATTCTAAAAACAGCTGGTCAGCCCTGGCCGGTTTGGCTCAGCGGTTAGAGCATTGGCCTGCGGTCTGGAGAGACCCGGGTTCGGTTCCCGCTAAGGGCATGTGCCTCGGTTGCAGTTTGTCCCCGGCCCTGGTTGGGTTGTGTGGGTGGCAACCACTTGATGTGTCCCTTTCACGTCGATGTTTCTCTCTCTCTCTCTCTTCCTCCCACTCTATCTGAACAAAATATCGAAAAATGTCCTCGGGTGAGGATAAAAAAATAAATAGAAAAATAAAAACAGCTGGTCAACTATTTGCATAAAGTCAATCCATTGGTTTGGTGGTGTGACACGGCAGCCACGTGTTCCCAGAACATCAGAGGATAACAAATGTAATTGTTTCTTCCCAATCCATGAGATCTTGAGTGAGAACATAAGTGATGAAAATGCTTTGAAGAACTGAATGACCTACACTGAAAACACATGTACAATAATAATTGCTATAAACTACATTAATATACTATAACCCTGGATTTTATTTTTAGTTTCTGGTTTTCTAAAACCCCATATGGTACAGGTTAACCAATATTCAAGTGTGTATTAGGTCCACTACCCTGAATTAGGTGCTGTGAGAATGTCAAAGATGATGTAAAACAAAGTTTCTGCCCTCAAAGTTTTGGCAATCTATACTAGAGAGATCAAGTGTCTGCAATTCACTACAAGGATGGGGAGAGGTGCTCCAGTACAGATTCATGGAGGTTTTCTAAATGTTATCCTAATAATGAAATATCAACTGATGCATCCCTATTTAGAACTCAGCTTTACATCTTGAAGAATTCTTGTTCATGCCCAGCTGTAGTGTGCAGTGGCTCAGTTGGTTGAGTATCGTCTTATTCACCAAAAGGTTAAAGGTTGCTGGTTTGATTTCTGGTCAGGACATAAACCTGGATCTCTCTCTGTCTCTCTCTCTCTGTCTCTCTGTCTCTTTCTCTCTCTCTCCTTCTCTCCCTTCCTCCCTCCCCCCTTTCTCTCTCTAAGCATGTCCTCAGTGAGGATTAAAAAAAAAAAAAAAAAGAATTCTGGTTCACTCCTACAATTGCCAAAAAACTGTGTGTGTGTGTGTGTGTGTGTGTGTGCGTGTGTGTAAATTTGTTGCCTTAGTCCAGTCTAAAGCCACTATTTTTCTTTTCCTTTTATTCATTTAACAAATACTGATTCAGAGCATATTATGTGTGCTAGAAATTTTGCCCTATTTATTCTAGTCACAATTGTACACAGGGTCCAGAGTTCTTCAGGCCATAGCCTATACTAAAATAAATAGAGTAAAAATCTGTCACTCTTCAATTAAGCAAAATATCCATATACGCCAGTTTTGAGGTACAAAATTAGTTTTAGAAACAGGCATCAAGATGTTGGTGGATAAATCCAAAGTTTAATTATGCATAGATATGTACCCAAACCAGAAATGATTCTTAATACCTTTTACAGTAAAAGCAGACGGTTGTTGCCTGTCCGACTGTTCCAATGTCATTCCATTGATAATCACTTCATTTCTAGGGTATTAATAGCTACCAAAAGAAAATAGAATCAGGTTACAATCAGACCCTTACTTCAGGCACATTGTAATACTATCCCAATTTGCTGGATGCCATGGGTAAAATCACTGGGCAGCCGAACAGATGGGGCCATTTTATGTTCAGCTATAGCACACTCAACCTTTGACATGAGATCTGTTTATGAACCAAGAAATGTTAGCTTGAATCCCAGGGCCTCTTCAACTCTTGACTTCTCTGAAAAATGCTGGAGGATATGTTGAGGCAAATAGTTTCGGAAAGTTCAAAATAGAAATAAATGCTGGATGAACATAATCTGAACCCTTGACATTTTAGCCCTGTTGGTCAGGGGATATCTAGCCATTTTCACAGGGAAATATTTTCTCTCTTGAAATTACTTTAGAAGTAACATTATTGTTTTCTTGCCACTCAAAAAATATCTTTACTTGTCATAAAATAAAGTGAACAAACTGAGCCCAAGCACATAAAAGCCTGAAGTGCATGAGCCTTATCATTGTCTGTTCTACTGAGTTCTGTTAGTCCTTAAATGTTATGGGGCTGAAAATGTCCTTTTTGCATTTATTTTCTAGATGTTTTCCTGTCTGAGCAATGGTTACCAGAGTCTCTTAGAATAACTTGCGTTTGTTAATTGTATTAAAGGAGGGATAACAAGAGGGTGTTTTTTTCCCAATATCCTAAAAACATTCTTAATGTGGGAAACAGATGTTCCCACACCTTTTGCATCTTTGTGTGTTCAGTGATTATGGTAAGGTTTCAGAACCTTCCAAATGGTTCAAACTCATTTCCCACCTAGTTGAAAGTGGGAAACATTAAGATGAAGGCCTTGAACCTTAAAGGTAATAAACAGGAGGTGAAAGAAGATGGAAAAGGTAGGAGTTAATTGACTTGTTCTTTGCTGTTGTTTTCTATATTTCTCTCAGCTCTCAAACTCATCCTTCAGTTTAATTTATTTATTGAAGCAGTTAATCCTTTTTATTATCCCATACACACAGATAAAAATATTAAAATGCACTTACTAAGTGGAACATAAAAGACAATTCTGACTTAGGTGGTTATACTTCCTTCACTGTAGAAAGCTTTTGTACATAAAACACTATTTAAAACGGCAGTTTATCATCTATCCACTACCAAAAAAGTGCTCAATTTAACACATAAATAAAACTTTCTCCTGTCCTTCACCATAATTGTGTCTCTTAACTTGCTTTTCTTTCACCCGATAGTGCTCATATAAGTTTTGTAGGCCATTGGTATTTGAGAAAATGGTTGTTTTATTATAAAAATAGAGATCTTAATGGAAAATGTGGTTTCTAATGTTCACGTTGTGGGTTTTTTTTGTTTTGTTTTTATCTTATTACAATAACACCCTGGTTGAAAATTTTAACAAATTTAGTTTTTAAAAAGTTCAGTAACAAGAATAATGGGGGAAATCCTTTTACTGCTTTTATCTGTGAAACTGATTAATCTGGCATTATAAAAACCATAACCAATACTCAGAATCCAAGATGTACAGGACCTCTGTCTACATTGATGTTATTCAAAAGCTTTGATGTGCATAAAAATGCAAGTTCTTTGGTCCTGAACCCAAAGATGCCAATTCATTAAGTCTGGAGATGCACTTGGGAATCTGTACTTTTAACAAACAAGCTGAAGGTGATTTTGATGTTGGTGGTCTAAGGACCATTCCTGGAGAAGGTGGTTTTGTAGCTCCTCTTGACATGTTTGTTCAACTCTCTGGTGACATGGCTGTTACTAATATCCTTCAGCAAAGATCTTCAAGGGGGTGACTTTATTGCAGTTTGATATTTTGAAATACATTCTGAATCATTCTAAATTATAACAGTTATTTTTGGTTCAACACCTTTGATTTATTTGCTAAAATA
This sequence comes from Molossus molossus, assembly GCF_014108415.1. Classification (NCBI taxonomy): domain Eukaryota; kingdom Metazoa; phylum Chordata; class Mammalia; order Chiroptera; family Molossidae; genus Molossus; species Molossus molossus. The sequence goes on along the minus strand of NW_023425355.1, from coordinate 135,467,971 downwards.
CTCTTGCCAATTAATGAATATGCAAGGGCATATCTGGTAACTCTCTATAGTCACAATACATGTTTGGCTAGAACACTCTGGTTAGATAATAGAGTTGGAGCTGCCTATTCGCTTAGTTTTGAAATCCAAATGAAATGTTAGAATTCAAAGAAAGGACTCTTAGCTTATTACCATTATATATCAAAAAAGTGATTATGTGATTTAGAGCACATATTAATAGATGGTGCCTATACATTAAAAAGATGTTGAAAGGGTTAAGAGAAGGGGTTAAATTTAGACAAAGACATGGTTGTTTTGACAATTGGTATACAGTGTTGTCTGTTTGCTGAATTTCACCAACTACTGCTTGTGTTTATCTTTTTAAATCAATTTAGATGTGTTGAGTCAAGTGAGATTTGAGAAAGCTTCTGGTGAATTCTAGACTGCCTCTGAATAGCTTATCCTTTTTTTTTTCCATTTTTTGTTCAGACAGAGTGGGAGGGAGGGAGATGACGAGAGAGAGAGAGAGAGAGAGAGATCAACGTGAAAGGGACAACGTGAAAGTGGCTGCCTCCTGCATGGCCTTGGTTGGGTCAGGACCCGGGATAAACTGCAACTAAGGGACATGCCCTTAGCAGGAACCAAACCTGGGTCTCTCTGAACCACAGGCCAACGCTCTAACCGCTGAGCCAAGCTGGCCAGGGCTGAATAGCTTATCCTTAATCACAAGCACTTGGAGGTAGGGAGGAGTCAGGAAGTTGCTGCACCCTAGAATGGGTTTTCTCCCCCTGCATGAGGGCTGGACTATCTCTACAAGGAAGGTCAGATAAACTCTCACAAATGAGGAACAAGGTAGATAAAGTTCCGGTGTGAACCAACTATTTACCTCCTCCCTTCTTACCCAATCTTTTCGCCTTTGTTGACATCCTACAGAAGGGAAGAAAGCATGGTAGAATGTATTATTTGTTTACAATTCTTCCTTCTATTCCCTTCACTGTGCCATGGCTTCACTAGGTAGATTATACTTCTCTGTCTCATTGACTTTGATTTTGGCCATATGACTTGCTCTGGTCAGGGGAAAGTGGGCAGAAGTGATCATGAATGAGTTCTGAGCTGAAATATTAAATGGCATTGAACATTTCTACCAGACTCTTCTTGTACATCTGTCATCTACCATGAGAAGAACATGCCTTAGGAAGCTGCTGATTCCAGAATGAGATACATGTAGAACAGGCCTCAATCTGATGCACAGCCTTAAGCAGAGCTGCCATAACTGACCCAGAGACACATGAGTGAAAGAATACACTAAATGTTGTTTAGTAAGCCACTAGGGTTTTGAGGGGGGATGTTTGTTATATAGCACCATCATAGCACTAGCTGACATAAAAGTAAGCTCACTCTTTTATAAAGGGCTTTACAGTTCAATGTACTTTCATGTATTTTTTTCCATCAATAAGAAAATGTCCAATTATTAATTGGGATACTTAGTTCTGTTTAGTTCTTCTCTATATTGATCACAGACCATGTGATTTGAAATGGTAAGTCTGTAGTTAGGAAAGTGTTGTGCTATAGAAATCACAGGAAGGCTTAAAATAGATTTGAATATTCTGAAGTTATAGATATAAAAGAAAATGTACTAGATAAAAACCAGTTGAGCCACTCTGGGAGCTTTTTGACCAAAGCAGACTCCATAGAAACTACTCAGGACCCTTCCTTTGACCCCGCTGGAGGAGAAGGCACTCAAAAGGCACCACACATATTGTCACTATCAATATTCAGAAAGAGCAATATTTTCCAAGTCTGGCTGTACATTAGAATCACTCAGGAAGCTTAAGAAAAAGAAACATCTGGGCCCTGCTGTCAAACGTACTCCATCAGAATTTCTGGGTGAAAGATTAGGTATCTGTATTTTTAAAAGCTCCCATGGTGATTCTAATATGCAGCCAAAGTTGCATCCCATTAAACTGGAAGACGGGACATAGATGTATTTGCTGACATTCAATATTAAAGGCAATTCCAGTCAATGGCCCACTCCTGGAGATTGGAGTGAGGTTCAGCTTTGCGTGTCTTCGAACTTACTACTTAATAATATTCTTTATTATTTCTCTTTTCTCCATTTAATATTTACTGAATCCATATTTATTTACTGAAATCCATATCTGTGCCAATTCTTAAAACAGTGTTTACCAACAGCTAGACTAAAAATCTATAGAGTTGCCCTGCCGATGTGGCTCAGTGGTTGAGCATTGACCCCATGCACCAAGGGGTCGCCGGTTCAATTCCCAGTCAGGGCACATGCCCAAATTGTGGGCCTGATCCCCAGTGGGGGGTATGCAGGAGGCAGCCAATTGATGTTCTCTCTCATTGATGTTTCTCTCTCTCCCTCCCTCTCTCTTCCTCTCTCTCTAAAATCAATAAAGAAAAAAATTAAAGTCTATAGAGTTTTTAAGGGATTCATTAAAACTGAGATCACTAACTTAATAAGAGTGATGTCACTGGCCTACTAGACAAATAAATTTAATTAATTAATTAATTAATTATTTTAAAAAGAAAGGACTGTCATATTGATTCTGTACATGAGTCACAATCTCCTATAACCATTTTGAAGCACTGACATTCTGGTTTAACTTGCACATTCAAGTTTCCAAGAATCTTCTTTAATTTGCATAGCCCAACACTGAGATCATGTATGCTAACTTGCTCCTGCATAAAGAGACCCCTTGTGGCACTTATTTGAGTGCCTCCCCAGGTTACGTGAGAAACTTTCTATTTCATTTACAGTAAGACACAACTCCCTTGCTGCACTGGTGGCAATTAATTTTAATACATTTGGATGAAAATAATATCTAAAATTTACAGAGTACTTTCTATGTGCCAGTTACTGTTCTTAGTGTTCTATGTGCATTAATTCATTTAATCCTTAACCTAATGAAGTAGGTGATTTATTATCCCCACTTTACAGATGAAAAAACTGAAACATAGAAAAGTTAAGGTGCCCGAGGTCACACACTTATATGATAAAGCTGGAATTTGAACCCAGAAAATTTAGTTTCAGAATCTGGATTTTTAGCCACCAAAATATACAATATCCCCTAGTAGGTAGGGGACATGTGTAGGTACATTTTAGGAGATGATGTAGAGCAGCTGGTACTCTCCTCACTGGTAGTGGAAGTGCAAATTGGTATAGCTACAAACAAATTGTTTAGTGGTATTTACTAAAGCTAAATGAATGCTTACCCTGTGACTTAGTAATTTCTGGGTATATACCCCACAAAAATGTATACTTATGTTGATGAAAAGACATGGATTTGAATGTTTATAGAAGCACTACTCATAATAACACTGAACTGGAAACTACCCACATGTCCATCAACAGAAATTCTGGTGTATTTACACTACTATGCAGCAATGAGAATCCAGAACTACATGGAGTAATAAATATGGATCTCACAAACATAATGCCAACTAAAAGAAGAAAAAAAGAGCACATGCTATCTAATGCTATTTATATAAAGTTCAAAGGCAAGCATAAAGAATCCCTGCTATTAGGGGTCAGTCTGTTGGTTACCCTTAGGGGTAGGAGTTATGACTAGAAGGAGTATTTGGGGAATGGGGCTTCTAGGGTGCAAAGAAGTCCTCTTTCTTGGTATGGTTACTGACCACAAGAATGTATTTAAGTTTTGAAAATTCAGTGAGCTGCAGTTAGGTTATATGCACTTTTCTGTATATATACTATATATCAATAAAATGTTTGATAGGGTACTATCTGTGATCAAATATTATCTATAGTTAGGAGATTTAGGTAAATATATTTAAATAAACAACACATGTTTAAGGAAAAGTTATTTCAGGCAATCAAAGAGTTAAGTGTCTGATATCTTTAGTTCTTCCCTGCTTTTCTACTTCTTATCACAAACGCCATCCTGATGATCTAATAATAGTAGGAGAAAATAATAAAGTCAACGAGGCACATAAAATGGGTTCAGTGTGTTCGTGCTCACGTCTAGACAGGGGTTCAAAGGTGGGGTGACTAATGAGAGCAGTAAGAAAGTGCAGTTGGTAGGAGGCATCAGAACAAAGCGTCCCTGGCTTGCACGCTTTTGTGTCTTTAGGAGCACCCACTCTCAGGGGTGTGTGGAACAAGTGAAAGCAAGAAATAGGTTTCTTTTGTAGAAACCTTCAAGAATGAGGAAATTGAGGTCTAGGGTGAGAAGCAACTCCACATGAAATTCTACTGAAGGACAATACCTCTTAAACAGAAGGGGGTGAGGGTGGCTGCTCTAGGAATTCTCATTAGTCCTGTATCCCCCTGCCCCTGGGAAATCAACCAATCAGCAACCCCCTACACATTTGAGAGGCACAAAGCCCCATTAATCTTATTTCTGCCTTTGAGAAAGAAAGACTTCATCAACTATCACAAAGGCAATGCTTTGCCAGGGAAAGCACTATTTTGTTTGCTTAAGAAGCATGCCTATAAAAAACTTTCATCACTTCAGATACCTTTAGCCAAGTTCTTAGTTCTATAGGAAAAAAATTTAAATCTAGATCAGAATTTGTGATTAAAACAGCCATAAATTGTACCTCTGTATAAGTCAAGCAATGGTTCCCTTCATCGTCCCTTTGTTGTCAGCCCATGAATCTGGCCACCTTACCTTAAGTAGAAGCCATGAAGTCACAACCTCTGTTTTTCTTCTCTTCTTCTGTGCATGGCATAGAATTGTGGATAATTAAATATGAGGTAACTTTGGCAAATACTTAAGAGTTCTGCTGATTATTCTCAAGGGAACATCATATCAAAAGAACTAATTTGATTTAATTATTGAATTCATCCAATCATTTAGTGAATTTGCTTCTAGGCCTGATTTCCAGTTGCATTTTAAATCTCAAGCTATTGTCCAGCCAGTGTGGCTCAGTGGTTGAGCGTTGACCCATGCACCAAGAGGTCGTCGGTTCGATTCTCAGTCAGGACACATGCCCAAGTTGTGGGCCCGATCCCCAGAGGGGGGCATGCAGGAGGTGGCCAATCCATGTTCTCTGTCATCAATGTTTCTATCTCTCTCTCCCTCTCACTTCCTCTCTCTCTAAAGAAAAATCAATAAAGGAAAAAAATCTAATCTCAAGCTATTTTCAGAATCAGATTTACTTCCCCCTCATTCTCCTTTTCATGTCTCCCATCCATCTCCCCCTCTCTCCATTACAGACTCACCAACTACCCACCTGAAGTCTCTTTTTTTCCCCCATAAAGACTTCGTGGGACTAAAGCTGAGAATCCCAATATGGCTTCAGTGGTGGGAAGATTTTTCTACAGATGGGTCTGAATATTCAAATATTGTAAAAGTGCTTCAGCTCCCTCTGTTCTACTGCTAAGGACATTGTTCATCACCTCAGCCCAGTGGTTTGGTGCCCTTAGGTTGAATATGAGAACAATCACCAACTGTCAAAGCCTTTTCAATGTCCTATGACAGCAGAGTTGTGGCTTACAACTTCCATTATTACTATAGACTGGATTTGCTGAAGAGCTACAGAGAGGACATGAAGCCTTTTCATGAAGCAAGGTGTCCCAGCTGAGTCCCAAATTAGGAGTCATTGTGTCAGCAGAACCACTGGGCTAAGGATACCTGCTGTCCTGGTTTTTCTTGAGTTGATTTGAGGTACTTTTCACTTGGAAGCAAAAAGAGGAGGAAAGACTTCTGGAAAGAGGGACAAGGGGAGAGAAATCCTCGGCCTAGTGTCTGCCCTGTGACTGATCTGATGAGTGTTCTGAGATCTTAGAAAGAGAGGGGGCAGGGCCTAAAGCTGAAGGGGCTCTGTTCATCAGAGACTCTCTTACATACTGGGCCCCAGAAGTGTCGTGCTCTCCCAGCCCTACTCTGCCACAGATCTCCACATAACATTGGCACCCCAAGGTCTTAGGTGGCCACTAATGGAGAATGGCAGTTCACAGAAGAGAAACAGGTGCCTACCTGGCAACCATCAGGAACTAGATAGTTGACAAGGACAGCTCAGAAGAATGTAGGCAAGTACTTTCTTGAATACCTGTAATTCATTTGTCCTACAAAGTCCCAGGGACATCAGAAGAATTGGGAGGGGGTGGGTAGTGATGGGTTAGATGTCCATAATTTGGTCATAAATGTGGGTATTTTTGTTTTGTTTTCAGTTAATCCTCATCCAAGGACATTTTTTCATTGATTTTTTACATAGAGTGGGAGGGAGGGAGGGACAGAGAGAGAGAGAGAGAGAGAGAGCAAAACATCAATGTGAGAGAGACGCATCAATTGGTTGTCTCCTGCACAGGGATTGAACCTGCAACTCAGATATGTGCTCTTGACCAGAAACCAAACCAGAGACTCTTCAGTCCATAGGCCGATGCTCTAGCTGCTCAGCCAAACCAGCCAGGGCCATAAATGTTAATGTAACATTACTTGTACCCAATACTGCTAAAATATGGGAATATTTTAATTATTCTAGAAAAGGGTGTGTTCCCCAACCTCTTTGAAAAAGATTATACAGATTGTTTTGTCAGACTACTTCCATAATATTAAGGTACTCTGTGAAAAGAATAGTCAATAGTCAAAATAGTTTGAGAAATACTATATTAAATAATGTTAAGCAGACTTTTTATTGAAAAACTTCTCATCTTCTTTAATATACTAATGGGGTAGTGAATCCCTGGATCAGTCAGGATAGACTAGGTTTTGCTGCAATAAAAATTGATTCCAAGATCTCAGTGGCTGACATCAACAAAGGTTTATTCCTTACTAGTTCTGGTGCATATCACCTTCACTTTGGGACCTAGACTGAAGGAACATACTCTATTTTTTTTGTTTTTGTTTATTTGTAGAAAATACTCTTTATTTTTACATATAATAAAATGCACAGATTTTATTATTTTATATGTAGAAGTACAGGAAATTTAATGTCTGTGAGGCAAACTATGACCAATGGGAGATGGGTGATGGCCGAGAGTCAACAGATAAGATCTCTATCCATTCTCACTCTCATGGACAATGTGAGGCGCAGTTCTTCCATTTAGCCATAGGGCCAATTGGGTGCACCTGAGAGCATCAGCTGTGTCTCACACAGTTTGTTGGAAAGCTTGTTGGGAAGCAGTGGCAGTACTACAAATCATCATCATATTTGAATCTCATTCTATTCTGTCCTCACTTTAACTGCCCTGGATTAAAAGTATTAGCATTTAATGACCCAGTGATCCCACTTCTAGGAATATACCCTAAGAAGCCTGAAACACCAATCAGAAAGAATATATGTACCCCCATGTTCATAGCAGCACTATTTACAATAGCTAAGATCTGGAAACAGCCCAAATGTCCATCAGTAGACGAATGGATAAAAAAGCTGTGGTACATATACACAATGGAGTACTATGCAGCTGTAAGAAAGAAAGATCTCTTAAGTGAAACAAGCCAAACAGAGAAAGACAAGTATCATATGATCTCACTTATTTGTGGAATATAATGAACATAACAGTTTGAGGAATGGCGTAGTCCCAGAGACGTGGAAGTGGGGTACAGACTGACAATCCCCAGAAGAGAGGGTCACAGAACTTATATGCATGTATGCATAAACAATGGACATGGACAACAAAGTTGGGGACAGGGTGGGGGAGAGAATCAGGGGGTGAAAAAGGAGAAACTTCTGTAACAAAAATAAATTAATTAATTAAATAAATAAAAAAATTGAAGTATTAGCATTTAAGCCTTGCCCTAGGCTCTGTTTTCCAGGGCTCTCGGAATAACGATGTGGAAAATTACTGGGATTTCCTGTCTCCTAGACAGACCAGTGGAGTTACTATCTTAGGCCTCCTTGCTATTTCTCCATTTCAGAAAGTATACACCCAGCTTAGGCACATGCCGTTTACCTATATGGAACATTCTTCCTTCAGACATATGCATAGCTTACTCCCTCACCTCCTTCAGGTCATTGTCCAAATATTACCTATTCACTCAGGCCTTCTTTGCTTTCCTAGTTAAAATTGCACACATACCCCACTATATTCCTTCACCCCATTTATTTTTCTCCATGTCTCCATAATATATCTTCATGTATCACACTCTAAAATTGATATATTTTCTTACTTAGTAAGCTTCATGAAAGCAGTGTCATTCAATAAGTATTTATGGATGGATAGATGGATAGATAGATAGATACATAGATACATAGATAGATAATGGATAGATGGATAGACAGACTGATAGACAAATGGATTGATGGAGCAGTGAGTAATAAGGAATTGTCCCTCTTTATGGCTCAGGAGCTCTACAAACATGGTGTAAAGAGCACTGCACCAGGAGTCAGGCTTTCCAGATCTGGATCTGGTTTGATGTAAACATCCTGAGAGACCTTGGGCAAAGAAAATTATTTAAACTGTGCTTTAGAGTTTACCATGTACCTTGACTATATTTCTCCCTTACACCTTGTAAATAACTGTGGGATGGGTAAGTTTTAGCTTTGTTTTATAGATAAGGAAATTGAGGATCAGAAATAGGTGGCTGCCCCTGGGTCATACACACAATGACAGAGAAACATCACATGAAGCAATAGCCTCCAGATACCCTAGACCAGGGGAATGATTTAGAAAAACAACTTTTATGGTAATATTGCGAAATAGTATCCAGAATTTTATTACCACTTTGATATTAATTAGACAAATTCCTAGAAAATATGTATAATATTGCTAAGCTCAAATGAATTTTACAAGTCAGAAAATGAATAGATTCTGTCTTAACAGTATTTCAAATGCACCCTATGCAATGTGATATTATATTTCACAAATAATATAGGTTCTCTTTCTGTCAAGTTCATTGTCTTTGAAAGCTAGGACAATTGACTGTCAAGTGCAGAAAGAAGAGTCAGCCAGTGGGTAAACAACATTGGCTCTACTTTATTCAATAATTTACTTATCACAGAATTCGATCAGTACTTTTAAAATGCCTTTGATGATGACAAAGAGGATGTGAGAACCTGCTAGGGGCTCTGTGCTAAAACTGAATAGGGCTTGGGGGAGTTTCATGGATATAGACATAAGGGTAGACAGAAGTAAAAGCAGTGGCCAGCATGGTCCTAGTGCCACCCTTGCCTCAGAATACTGGACTGAAAAATCAGCAGATGTGCTGGGGGTTTTGAGTTGTCAAAACTCCTATAAATCAACGCACTCAAAACCCAAAGTTTTCCCATTTCAAAGGTACATGAATAGGGTTAATTAGGGTCTGGAAAATTCTGCATGACGAGTTCTCAAAACATTTAAGAGTTTGTCAGTGGGTGATTTATTCTCTTCACTCTTGCCAGGGTAATTTTGGGACCCAACGTATGAATTTAGGGTATGTAGACTTTTAAATTCTGCTGTGAAAGATACAGTCCATACCTGCTAGAAGGTTATCCTCCATTAGGCAGGTAGGAAAAACACTTATGTAGAAACTCAGAAGCAGAAGAAACATAAATAAGTATAAAGAAAATGAACCTAGGCTGAGACCCCATATTTTCAACTTTGGATTTCAGTTCTGGCTGCTATCTGAGGAACTCGGGGCTTTAAAAGAATATGGTTAGTAGCATCACCCCTAGAGGATTTCCTTTGGGAACACTTTTGAAGACTATGGCATGGGTGGCTGCATGGGTGTCTGATTAGTGCTACTGCACCAGAAGGGCCCTGACTGTGGTTTAATGCTCTATTGTTGTCATATTGAAATGTTTAATAATTTTATCTTTGGATTTGTGTTTTGTAAGTTAAGTACTATGAGACAATAGAATATGTGGGGGGCAAGGGTTTAGAGCCTGGTCCACTTTGAGTGTACCTCCTGCCACCCCACCCCCACCTCCCTGGATGGGTTCTTGACTACCCTCTCTCCTCTACTCACTGGAGCCCCAGTCCTGCCTGGCCTCCCCTCTGCCCTGTGACCACTCCTACCCTTTCCCTAGGCAGTGTCCAGGTGGCACTGGGGGGATGGGGTAGAGCAGTGTGGGTAGGATAAGGTATGGGGTAGGGGGAGAAAAGTGCCAGAAATGTTGGGGTGAGCGTAGGGGTTGGACATGTGCCCCATACGGAGTCTCAGATGGGGCATGGCAGGAGCCCACCCCATTCTGGGATGGCAGCACCATGGTGGGTTCAGCAGGCAACTTGGTAGGTGTGAGCTTTTAGCCCACCCCCGATCCAGGTATGGAAGTTGCAATCCCTTGAGCATTGGCCATCTGCCATATGTTGGGACAGTGGACTGTGGGAAGGGAGGATTTACTTCCCAGCTACAGCAGAACTGGGCTGGGGCTGGACATGGGTCCAGGGGCTGGTGGGAAGGGGAGCCTGGCAGCCAGTGGAACACATGCACCCCTTCACAGTATGGGATCCTCAGGAGCTTTTGAGGGTTTAGTGTGACATTAAATGGGAACTAAAAAGAAGAGAGAAAGAGAACACAGAAGAAAGGAAATATTTTATATCTAGTACCTTTGATAGCACTCTTTTACTGCTTTTTGAATAAGGGGCCCCACATTTTTATTTTGCACTAGGCCCGGCAAATTATGTAGCTGGCCCTAGACTAGAATATATATTTTCAATAGTTTCAATGTAAAAAAGGGAGCCATATCTACCATCTTGGCCCAGGCTGGCCCAAAGAGTGAGGCAGTGCCCACTTGTCTATACAGTATATCTATTAAGCATATAGCAGCCCCTCTCATCACACCCTTCTATATTTTGCTCCTGAGTCCTGTTGGCTATGGGCCCACACGTTGCTGCCTGCTGTAAGACCTGGGAGCAAGGATTTGCTGTTGTATTTGATGCTGGTCCTAATCCTAACACTTGAAGTTCTAAGTCTCATTGTTTTGCATTTGAGACTTAGCCCACCCAGCTGAGCTCTCTCCAGCTCCCTCTTGCCTTCGTGCCTTCAGCATGCATGTGCTTTGCTTACCTTCCAAACCAGCTGGAACACACCAGCTAAATTCAGGCATAGGCAAAAGTCTCTCGTTTTAAATGGTTTTGCCCCACAGGAAGGGGCTAGTGGAATAGAAATGTTCATGAGACTCCCCTGAATAGCCGTGCCAGAGTAGTATTTGGAGGAGAGGGAAGAATAGGAGGAATGGGCAATACATTTATAAAATAATATGCAGTCATTACCTTTTCTTCCCCCCCTTTTAAGTGCTAAAATGTAGGCCTAGTAATTCATCTAATAGTTAACCAAAGCACACATGTCAATGGACAAGCCTGAGTGGAACCTGATGATGTCAGGCAGTAGGAAGGGAAAAAAAAACAAAGAAACTTTCTGCTTTGAGAGAGTTAGAAGCAGTTCCCATTCCAAACTAACAAACAAAACAAAAGAAAACACTCCAAATGCACTTCATGATTCATGAGTAGTTCAGGAAAGAGCTGTTGGGTTATCTCAACTATGCAGAACATTTTCTTCAGTTACTCCCATCAGCGGCTAAGCTCATCAGTTTTGGAAGGCATCCTAGGATGTCTCATTAGGCTCTTTCAAACTATTGATTTCAGATGATAGCACCCTTACCCCTTACTTTTTCATCGCTAATTAATGGATTAAAAGTCCACCGTAACAATGTTAGAATCTATAGCCCAGGAAGAAGGTGGTCCTGGACTGTTGCCTAGTTGTGTCTGACAGCATCCAAGGCTGCCAATGCCTGGCCATCAGTGTGCATTATGAGGGAGAAAACAAAACCCACTGATAATACATCTGGAGTGGATGCTAAGTTTAGAAGCATCCATTAGTGGACTCTTGTTTTCAGCGAAATGGAAATTTGTTATGTAGAAATTTTATTTTGAATTATTAATTTATAGAGAAATAAGAAATGCTTGGGTTTTTAGTCAGATCAGCTTGGGTCCACAAAGTCATTCTGTCTATTTTAAGATGAGGAAATCCATCCGTTTGTCTAAAAGAGAATTGAGTAGCTGATGAGTACCTTGTAAAGTAGCAAATGATGGGCCATTTTAAGTGGGTTAGTTTAGTTAAGTCCAGAGCCTATTCTATATTTTAGCTCTCTATTTATAGATTTTGCCTATAATGTTGAGAAATTACCATAAACCCTAGTTCTGGTGCTATCTGGCTGTTCATAGCCCTTGCTTAGTACCTTTAATTCTAACAATAATAGCTTCTACTTACTCAGCGCTTACTATGACCCAGGAACTACATTAAATGCTTTCAGTATCCCCATTTTAAGATCATGAAACTACCTACCATTTAAAGAGGTTAAGTAATCTGCCCAAGGTCACACCACCACTAAGGAACAGAGGCATGGCTTTACCATGTTTACAGACTTCTAAATCCAGGTTCTGGGGTTTGAAGAAAAAGGGAAAAGACCATATAAAAATTATTGAGTTCTAAACTCTCAAGTGGTAAAACTTAGATGATCCTCATAGAACCAAATCTTCTGCTGTATTTCCATCCTGGTAGAATCTACCTTGTTCAGGAGGAGAGGTGTGTGCATGCACGCGCGCACGCGCGCGCGCACGCACACACACACACACACACACACACACACTTTTATACATATGCATATACACGCAACAGCCCTTGGTCATTCACATCAGGGCAGTCAGCAGACACCCTATTCCAGGATCCTTAAAGCTCAAAGCCAAATTAAAAGGTAAGCCAAGTGGTTGAGTGCTCTGAGCACCAATCTATAAGGACAAAAATATCCCCAATGGAAATCAGAAATATGGTACCATTTAACTCAGATATCCACATATGACTACTTCTATAACCACCAAAATGTAAATTGGTTCGACTCCAGCCAAGCAAACAGTAGAAATAAAAAATAAAAATCTTGATGCCATCTCTGATTCTCCACTAAATAACTGTTATATTAATGTTGAAAGTATATCACCTGAAAGTACACCAAATTCTTAGTATACCTTGAGCACCATGTCTTGGTCCAGAACTGTTTGTGCTGTGGGTGGTAGACCCCACTTCTGGCACCTAAAAGCTGGAGTCCCAATCATTATGCCTACTCTTCCATTCCAACTACACTGTACTCTTGCTCTCATGTGTGGGCAAGTGCATGAAGTCTAGTGCTTGTTTCTGTACTTGGACTTTTCCTCTAATCCAGTATGGAATCTGGGGAGCAAATCTTAATTGCCCTGCTGGGCTTCAAGCTTCTCCCAAAGTTTGATTTTACATACTAGATTTTTATTTTGACTTGGAGTTACATGGCCAACAGGCATATACCTGATTCTATCTAGCCTGACCTGGCCTAATGATTAGCATGGGCTTCTTATAGCATATTGACTGGATCCCAAGAAAGATCCATCTGGAGAGCAAGTATTCAAAAAGAACTAGGCAGAAGCTGCAAGGCTTCTTCTGACAGGGCCTTGGAAGTCACATAACATCACTTCTGCCACAGCCCAGATTCAAGTTGGTGGAGGGGAGAATTAGGCCCTACCAATTTAGGGGAGGAGTGTTAAAGAGTTTGTGGCCACCTTTTTTTAAATTATTGATTTGAGAGAGACAGAGAGAAACATGGATTTGTTGTTCCACTTATTTATGTATTCATTGATTGATTTTTGTATGGGCCTTGACTGGGGATCGAACTGAGCTACCCAGCCAGGGCTGTGGTCATCTTTTATTTTTTTTATATTTTTTATTTTTTTTAAATCCACACAGGCCAGGGACTGAAATGCAACCAAGGTACATGCCCTTGACCGGAATTGAACCCACGCCCCTTTGGTCTGCAGGCCGATACTCTAACCGCTGAGCCAAACCTGCCAGGGCATGTGGCCATCTTTTAAAAGTTCCAGAACAATGTTAGCACTGAACACATGAATGAAAGAATGAATGATGCCTACCTAAGCATACTTGAAAGACGTGCTACTAAAATCTTCACTTCTATTAAAACATTGTATTTATTCTGAAATATTCTCAGGTCCAAAATTAAGACAGTGACTTTTATCTGAGAAAAGGTCTACTTACACTAACTTCTTGACATAAGGTAAAAGTAAAGAAAGAAGAGGAATGGAATGAGAGGCAGAGCAGCAATCCTTCTCTTCAGATAGCTCCCCCTTTATCTATGTTCATGCCTGAAATTCCTCCAACAGAGGCTTTTCCTCCTATTGGGTCTTGAGGAATTTCTCTCTATAGAAATTACCCATCATGATACAGATATCATTTACAGAAGAATAACATCTTTTCTTTTTTTTTTTTTTTTTATCCTCACCCGAGGACATTCTTCCATTTTTTTGTTCAGGTAGAATGGGAGGGAGAGAGAGGAACAGAGAGAGAGAGAAACATCGACGTGAAAGGAACACATCGAGTGGCTGCCACCCACACAACCGACCAGGGCCAGGGACAAACTGCAACCGAGGTACGCGCCCTCAGCAGGAACCGAACCCGGGTCTCTCCAGACCGCAGGCCGACGCTCTAACCACTGAGCCAGACCGGCCAGGGCACATCTTTTCTTTTTTTTACATCTCACCCCTTGAGGGTTAGAGTGGGGGTGAAGAGGAAGTGCATATGTTGGGCTTTCTTAGGTGTGAGTTGGACACCATTTCTCTCTATCTCTGCAGGAAATATTTTCCAAAGCTCCCAAGCAGCCCTCCAGAAGTCTGCCCAACAAAGCTAACAGTGAAGGAGGTTGTGGTCCTTCCACACTTAAAGCCCAGCAAGAGTTTTCTCCAAATAAATCTCTTCACATCCTGACCTCTTTTGATGCTCTTGTTCTGGTTTAGGTCCCATCATCATAGAAACAACTTGAAAGCTTCCCCTGTGGTTTCTGACTGTGGGGTTTCACCTTCTGCTCGTTTTAGTATCTGATATCTGTATTATTGACATCTCAGCTAAATCTGAGATAGAAAATGTTCCATTCTAACCAACTGCTATGTAAGTTCCACTGTTGTGTTAAAGCTAGACAAGAAGTGATTTGTAAAAGTCATAATTCCTGCATTAAAAAAAAAATCTCAGCGCACCATTTTACCAAGTCCAATGTTATTTAAGACTCTTACTTCTTCAACTCAGTCCTATTGATATGCTGATGGTCAGTATAATTTTTCTCTGATCTTTCGCAATTTAATTTTTTTTATTTATTGCTTTAGAGAGAGAGGAAGAGAGAGGGGGAGAGAGATAGAAACATTGATGAAAGAGAACATCAATTGGCCACCTCCTGCATGCCCCCTACTGGGCATTTGGCCTACAACCCGGGCATGTAGACTCAACTTCTTGTTGAGCCACACCAGCAGGGCTGATCTTTGGCAATTTTTAAGCAAGAGACACTTTTCATCATGTAACTGATCCAGTCATCTCCAAGCCATCCCTGAGATTTGTAGGGCCAAGTACAGTGACTTATATTTTTGTATATCTTACTCCAACCAAATAAACCTAAATGGAGAGTAAATCCATTGGGAAACAAGTTCTGAGAAACAAAAGCAATTTCAAGTGGCCTGTATGAATCAGCTCCAGTGCCAACACTACTTTGTGTAAACTCATTTACTAGTGGAATGTTTACTATGAACGTGTTCACAAAAGTCATGCTTAAACAGATATTTTAATTATGGAAGGAAGAATGTTTATCTCTGGGTATTTTTTCTTAGTGGTTTTTACATAGCCCACTTTTTAAAAGAGAAAATATATTACTTTGATAATCAGTATATACTATGTCTAGGTTTACATACAACACACAGACACATTTAAAGAGTGAGCGAATGGGATAGAAAATTGAAATGGTCTTTACAGCATTGTCCTGTAGAAATATGATGCTAAACACACAATGTAAATTGAAGTTGCCTAGTATTCACATTTTAAAAAGTGAGAACTTAGCCCTGGCTGGGTGGCTCGGTTGGCTGGAGTGTCGTCCTGTACACCAAAAAGGTTATGGGTTCGATTCCTAGTCAGGGCACATACCGAGGTTGTGGTTTCAATCCCCAATTAGGGCACACATACAGAAGGCAACCAATCAATGTTTCTCTCTCTCTCTCTCACCCTTCCTCTCTCTAAAGCATATCCTCTAGTAAGAATTTTTTTCTAAAAAGTGAGAACTTGAAACAGAAACAAAGGAGAAAATGAACACATGGGACTACATCAAACTCAAAAGTTTCTGCACAGCAAAAGAAACAACCACCAAAATGGAAAGGCAACCCACTGTATGGGAGAGCATAACCGCCAATGATATATCAGATAAGGGGTTAATTTCCAATATATATAGAGTGCTCATACAGCTCAACAAAAGGAAGACAACGAACCCAATTAAAAAATGGGCAGAGGAACTAAATAAACACCTCTCCAAACAGGACATACAATGGCTAAGAGACATATGAAGGAATGCTCAACATCACTAATCATCAGAGAGATGCAAATTAAAACAACAATGAGATATCACCTCACACCTGTCAGAATGGCCGCCATCAACAAATCATCAAACAAGTGTTGGTGAGGGTGTGGAGAAAAGGGGGCTCTATTACACTGCTGGTGGGAATGCAGCCTGGTGCAGCCATTATGGAAAACAATATGGTGTTACCTCAAAAAATTAAAAATTGAATTGCCATTTGACCCACTGATCCTACTTCTAGGAATATATCCTAAGAAGCCTGAAACACCAATCAGAAAGAATATATGTACTCCCCTGTTCATAGCAGCACTATTTACAATAGCTAAGATCTGGAAACAGCTCAAATGTCCATCAGTGGACAAATGGATAAAAAAGCAGTGGTACATATACACAATGGAGTACTATGCAGCTGTAAGAAAGAAAGAGCTATTATCCTTTGAGATGAAATGGAGGGACCTGGAAAGTGTTATCCTAAACGAAATAAGCCAAACAGAGAAAGACAAGTATCATATGATCTCACTTATTTGTGGACTATAATGAACATAACAATCTGAAGAACAGGGTAGTCCCAGAGATGTGTAAGTAGGGTACAGACTGGCAATCTCCAGAAGAGGGGCTGGTGGGGGAGAGATAAACCATAGAACTTCTATGCATGTATGCATGACCAATGGACATGGACAACAAAGCTGGGGACAGAGCGAGGAGGGAGGGAGAGAAGGGTGTCAATGGGGGCAAAAGGAGAAACACCTATAACAACAACAAAAAAATGCATCAAGTCCTACACTTAAAAAAAAAAAGTGAGAACTTAATTTCAATAATATATTTTATTTAACCAATGTATACAAAATATTATCATTTCAACATGTAAGCAATATAAAAATTATTAAGGAAATGTTACATTATTTTTTTCATACTAAGTATTTGAAATTTGATGTGTATATTACACTTACTGCATATTTCAATTCACACTAGGTTCATTTTAGTTACATAAAAGCCTTGTATTTATAGTGGCTACCAAATGAGACAGCACAGCTCTATAATCTCTATCATGATCTCCTTATGATAGGTGAATATTAAAGATATTATTAGAATGGATTTGTTCTTTTTTTATTTTATTTTATTTTTTATTTAATTAATTAATTTATTTTTGTTACAGATGTTTCTCCTTTTTTCCCCACTGATACCCCCCACCCTCCCCGCCCTGTCCCCAGCTTTGTTGTCCATGTCCATTGTTCATGCATACATGCATATAAGTAAGATATTATTAGAATGGATTTGTTCTTATGTGCTTGATCAAAATTCTGGGAAAATGCAAAATTTTGCCAAAAAAAAAACAAAAAAAACCTCAGTTATTTGAGTAGAATTTTAATAGAGCATTCTTGTATTTGTCACCTACAGAAGTTATATTTATGAACTGAACCTTTCATGCCCTTTAATGATTTGTTAAATTCCAAAGCAGTGTCTACATAAACAATAAATTGCATCTCAAAAGCATGAGTAAACCCTAAAGTACAATAGATTAGTTCACATCATCTTTTGAAGTATGGAGACCACTGCTCTCCAATCTTTATTGGTACTTATCTCTTGAAGTAACACCTTCAAATCAATAGTTCTTTTCTATTTTTAATGTTCTTCTGCCATTAATCTGTCCTTATGTCAATTTTTCTTGCTCAGCAAAGATTTGTGCAGAGGCCTGAGTGTTTCCCTAGGTTTATTCCCTCTGTATGAGCAAAATGTATTTCATTTGGAGTGTGTTAAGTCACATAGGGATTTAAAGATTGGAAATACACCTCCATTTTGGACAAAAAGAAAGTAATTCTTAGGTCTGCTGTATGAAAAATAAAACAGGTCTTATGTGTCTTTTTTAAATTATGGTAGTAAAAACAATGTACCACTAAGTTTACCATTTCAACCACTTTAAAGTGTACAGTTCACTAGTGTTAAGTATAGTCACATTATTGTGCCACCTTATGTGTCTTGGGGTGCTTTTTTGGTAGATCTCAGTCAGAGAAACAAGTAGCCTCCCACCCTGTGTAGACAGGTCAATTTGACCTCTCAGGCCTCAAGGATAGAAAATTTACAATTAGTTCATGGGCCTGTAGGGAACTAGGGAGGCGTTAACTCCATTGGACACACTGTGCAATGGAAGCAGAAAAGCTGTCCTCTCTTGAGGTTCCAAGATGGGGTGTTATCTTTCCTACATTACTGCTTGAGTTTCAGAACATTTTGTGCAAGGGTCAGGATAGTCACCTGTGCCCCTATTGTTTCTCCTGTGACACTCTCAGACAGCTTGCACCTTTGCTTTTGAACATCAGTAGATGTGGAAGATTCATCTGATGGTGACTAAGCCAGAATAAACACATCTAGTTTGAAAAACCCAGATCTTTCAGTTAAACCACATGTTAATACCACCTGCTCAGAGCAACCCAAGAAATGACAGTGGTATTCAGAAATTCACATCTTAATAAGCTTCTATGTTAAAAAAAAGGTTGTGACTCTTCTAAAAAGTAATTTTCACTGCTAGAAATCTTACTGGCCAATGAAACAAAAGTTATTCCTATTTTTGACATGCTAATGATCAAATGATGATATGAAACTGCATGAATTTTTATATTGCAGCTGTTGACCTCATTTATTATTCCAGAGAGCTACTTTTCCTCTGTGGTATATTAGAGAAAAATTGATATTGATGAACCATTGGGTGTGTGACCCTGGAGATTACAAACTATAGCTTGGATGAGTTTACAATTCAGTTGGAACTGAGAGATAGATGACCATGTGACAACAGGGATATTCATAACCAGAGGACAAATTTTGTTAAGAGAGATTAAATATTCAACATAAACCATACACATATCTAGTAAGGAAGCTGGTAAAATGCCAAGAAGAAATATCAGTCTGCTCTCACTCTTCACGTGTCACTGCCCTCTTTGATTTGACCAGTTGTCTGTGGGTCAAATGGTTACAGATGCTTCTGGAAAGTAAGTGCCAATATAAGATTAAAGTTTACCTAACTGGTACACCAGACAGAACATTCTCTCTTTAATTTATTTTTAGTGCTACATTTATTTTTATTGGTTCCAATATTGTATTACAAAACTCTTCAAACACACAGCAAATTGAAATAATTTTACAGTGAATCTGTATACACCCATCTCATAGAGTCTACCATCAACATATTACTATACTGGTTTTATCATATATTTATCTATCCTTTTATCTATTCATTCATCCATCTTATTTTTTGAAGGATTACAAAGTAAATTACAGACACCAGCATGCATGACATTAATTAGAATTCAGTATTTGTTTACTGATGTTTTTCTTTTGTTGTAAAATGTACATATAATGAAATATACAAATCTTAAAGTATATATTTGAGTTTTGACAAATACATATACCTGGGTAATCCAAAATCCTATCAAGATAGTTAATATGGAATTTATTTTAATTTAATTTTAATATAAATATGTTGTTTTTAAAACCAGTCAAACAGAAAGACTGCAGTCAGCTGCCCCTTCCTCCCAATTCCATTTTCTCCTTCCCGAAGGCAATTATTTTTAAATCTTTTACATGTTTCTTATGATAATTCTTCATATATCTCTGTATAGAATATTATTATTTCAGTATCTTAAGTTTTTAATTTTTAAATGATCTAATATTTGTTTAGCTATTTTTGAAGATTAGGATTTAGCTATCTCAAACAATTCCCAAAACATATAATTCCCCCCAACCCCCAATATATTTATAATATAGATGTTAGTTAAACCAGTATTCAGTGTGTGTGTTATTTTAACTATGTAGATATTGTTGACAGTAGACACTAGATGCTGATTACATTTTATATTCTGTCTAATTTTGTTTTTTCCCAGAATTATTAATCACCCGTTTTTTATTTGCTTTTTAAATAGCTCTCACCAATTAATCTCTAAACTTTCTAAGAAAACTTTAAAATTCCTTTGAATATGGTTCCAACCATTAGACAACATCTGAGTTCCATTTTCCTTTGAGGCATCACCCCAGTCTGTATTATTTGCTCCCCGGGCCTGCTGCAGGGCTGCCCCGGGGCCATCCTTCACCTCCTCCGGCCTGTGTTGGCGTACTAATTTCTGGATCCCACACCTTCCTTATGGCTTCTTCTCTCCTTTTGATGGAACACTTCCTGCTGTACTTTCTTGAGCTTATAAACTTTGAGAAGCAAACCTTTTATGATCTTGCCCATTTCAAAGTATTTTTATTCTCCCATCATATTCAGTTGATCATTTGTCTGCCTATGGCATTCTAGATTCCTCAGAAATTTGAAGATGATGTTCTATGTCTGCTAGTTTTCAGTTTTGCTATCTGAGGACATCTGGTTCCTAATACTTAAATATCCTTTTGGAACATTCTCTGCATCCCAATGTTCTGACATTTTTGTATTTATATGTGTTGGCATGCTCATTCAATCTAGAAATTCACATCCTTTATTCCTTGAGGAATGTTCTTATATTGTTTCTTTGATAACTTCCACTAAGGGAATATTTTCTCTGTTCTCTCTTTTTTTGTAACTCTTATTAGTTGTTTGACTTCTGATTTAAGCCTCCAAAACTTTATATGTTTTTATATAAAATGTTTTATTAAATACTGAAAAGATTAAAAATTATCTTTATAAAACACATATAAGTTATAAGGAATAACAATGCAAACACACAGTACCACCATCAATTTTAATAATAATATCACTAATAAATTTGAAGCCTCCATGTGACCTTCCCAGATTCAATGGCCTTCCTGTATACCTCAGAGGTAACCAATGTACTTTTCTTTGTAGTTTTATCACATACTTCTGTATCTCTAAAGAATCTGTTGTTTAATTTTTAATGGTTTTCAGTTTTATATGAATGTAATCATATTGTATGATATCTGAGGCTTGCTTTTGTTCATTCACATTGAATACCTAAGATTTACCCATGCTATTCTATAAAGCAGTAGTTTGTTCATTTTCACTGTATTTATGTATAAAACATAATATATTTATACATTCTTGTACTGATGAGTGTTTGGGTTTTCTTCCAAAATTTTTTTCACTATTAAAAACATCACTCTTATAAATATTCATCAAAAAATGTCCTAAGACTGGGATTGCTACACCATAGAGTGGGTGTATCTTTAACTTTACTAGATAATACCAAATTGTTTCTTGAAGTGATTATACCAATTTACACTTCCACTATTAATGTAGAAGAGTTCCAATTGCTTCACATCCTTGCCAACAGTTAATTTCATCTCCATTATAATTATTGTAATTAGGAGGGTATGAGTAATATGATATTATGGTTTTAATCTGCATTGCTCTGATTATTAATGAGGTCAATCAATATTCTCCCATTTATTAGAAATTTATATTTCTTCGATGGCATGCCTGTTCAAGTCTTTTTTTGTGTGTGTGTGTGATACATGCCCCTAGTGAGAACCGAACCCAGAACTCTCTGGTCCACAGGCCGATGCTCAACCACTGAGCCAAACCGGCTAGGGCTGTTCAAGTCTTTTGTCCACTTTTTTAAATACTAATGTTTGTCTTTTTTCTTATTCACATCCAGAAGTTCTTCATATATTCTGAATACTAATCTTTTTTGTGTTATTTATGTTGCAAATATTTTCTCCCACTTTGTGGCTTTTCTTTTCAGTTTTTTTAAAAGTATCTTTTATTGAACAGAAGATCTTAATCTTAACATAATTTTGTTCTTATTTAAGAAAGTAATCTCTATCCTGAAGTCATACAGATATTTAGATATCTTTCATATTATCTCCTAAAAGCTTTGGGGTATTGTCTTTTGCATTTAACTTTTTAATCCATCCAGAATTTATTTCAATGTTTTCTCATATGGAAAAATGTCTGGACCTGGTGTGTTTTCTTTGTGGAAAAACCTGACTGATGATTCAACTCATTTAATGATTATAAAACTACCCAGGTTTTCTATTTCTTCTTGAATCGAGTTTGGTAAATTACATAGTTCTAAGATTTTGTCTTTCTCATGTACATTTAGAAAATGTATTACCTTAGCCATGGCCAGTTTGGCTCAGCAGTTAGAGCACTGGCTTGTGGACCTAAGGGTCATAGGTCCAATTCTCGGTCAAGGGCACTTACCTGGGTTGCAGATTTGAACCCTGGCCTCAGTAAGGGTCATGCAGGAGGCAACCAATCAATGTGTCTCTCTCACATCGATGTCTCTCTCTCTCTCTCTCTCTTCCCCCTTTCTCCCTTTCACTCTATCTAAAAAACTCAATGGAAAAATATCCTCGAGGATTAACCAAATTTTTTTGAAAAATGTATTACCTTAAAGTAATTCATAACATCTTCCTTCACGATTAATCGTGTCATATGTTTGTCTATTTTAATTGTTTTCAAAGAACAAAAATTTGACTTTATTAAAACTCCCTATTTTATGTTTTTTATTTAATTATTTTTGCTATTACATTTGTTATTTCTTCTTTTTAGCTTCTTTGAGTATATTCTGTTCTTTTCTCACTACCTAAATTGAATACTCAGTTTTTATTTTATAAATGTGTTCTACTAAATAATTAAGAAACTAATAATTTAATCACACACAAACTCTTCCAGATTAGAGAGAGAGAACATTTACCAACCCATTTTATAAGGCTAGTATAACTTTAATACTAAAACTTGACCAAGGGTCTATGACAAAGGAAAAGTACAGGCCTAGTTATTTTACAAATTTGTAGGTACAAAAATTATTTTAAAATCTAGCAATATATAAAAATGAAAAATTGACCAAGGTGAGTTTTCCTCAATAATACAGCGTTAAAAAAAAATCAATTAATACAATTCTCTATTTCATAATAACAAAATAAATAAAAAGAAAAGGCATATGTACATAGAAAACCCTAAAGACTCCATCAAAAATCTATTAGACTTAATAAATGAATTTGGCAAAGTAGCAGGATACAAAATTAACGTCAAGAAATCGACGGCATTCTTGTACATCAATGATGAACTCACAGAAAGAGAAACTGAAAAAACAATCCCATTTACCATCGCTCCAAAAAAATTACGATACCTAGGAATAAACTTAACCAAAGAAGTAAAGGACCTATTTGCAGAAAACTACAGGTCATTGAAAAAAGAAATAGAGGAAGATATAAAAAAGTGGAAGCACATACCCTGTTCATGGATTGGAAGAATTAACATAATTAAAATGTCCATACTACCCAAAGCAATCTATAGATTCAATGCAATCCCCATCAAAATACCAACGACATATTTCATAGAACTAGAACAAATACTTCAAAAGTTCATATGGAACCAAAAAAGACCCCGAATAGCCACAGCAATCTTGAAAAAGAAGAACAAAGTTGGAGGGATCACAATACCAGATATCAGGTTATACTACAAAGCGACTGTAACCAAAACAGCCTGGTACTGGCACAAGAACAGGCACATAGACCAGTGGAACAGAACTGAAAACCCAGAAATGGACCCAAGGCAATATGCTCAATTAATATTTGACAAAGGTGGCAAGAGCATACAGTGGAGTAAAGACAGCCTCTTTAATAAATGGTGTTGGGAAAATTGGACAGCTACATGCAAAAAAATGAAACTAGACCATCAACTTACACCATACACCAAAATAAACTCAAAATGGATAAAAGACTTAAATGTGACCCGTGAATCCATAAAAATTCTAGAAGAAAATGTAGGCAACAAAATTTCGGACATCATACGGAGCAGAATTTTCACTGATACATCACCTAAGGCAACAGAAATAAAGGAGAAAATGAACACATGGGACTACATCAAACTAAAAAGCTTCTGCACAGCAAAAGAAACAATCATCAAAATGGAAAGGCAACCCACTGTATGGGAGAACATCATTGCCAATGATATATCAGATAAGAGGTTAATTTCCAATATATACAGAGTGCTCATACAACTCCACAAAAGGAAGACAAAGAACCCAATTAAAAAATGGGCAGAGGAGCTGAATAGACACCTCTCCAAACAGGACATACAAATGGCCAAGAGACATATGAAGAAATGCTCAACATCACTAATCATCAGAGAGATGCAAATTAAAACAACAATGAGGTATCACCTCACACCTGTCAGAATGGCCGCCATCAACAAATCATCAAACAACAAGTGTTGGCAAGGGTGTGGAGAAAAGGGGACTCTAGTACACTGCTGGTGGGAATGCAGACTGGTGCAGCCGCTATGGAAAACAATATGGTGCTACCTCAAAAAATTAAAAATTGAACTTCCATTTGACCCAGTGATCCCACTGCTGGGAATATACCCTAGGAAGCCTGAAACACCAATCAGGAAGAATATATGTACCCCCATGTTCATAGCAGCACTATTTACAATAGCTAAGATCTGGAAACAGCCCAAGTGTCCACCAGTAGACGAATGGATCAAAAGCTGTGGTACATATACACAATGGAGTACTATGCAGCGGTAAGAAAGAAAGATCTCTTATCCTTTGAGACGACATGGAGGGACCTGGAAAGTATTATCCTAAGTGAAAGAAGCCAAGCAGAGAAGGACAAATACCACATGATCTCACTTATATACGGAATATAATGAACATAACAGTCTGAGGAATACAGTAGACCCAGACACATGGAAGTGGGGCACAGACTGACATCCCTCAGAAGAGGGGATGGGGGTTGGGGGGGTGGGAAGAGATAAACCACAGAACTTATATGCATGTATGCATGACCAATGGACATGGACAACTAAGCCGGGGACAGGGTGGAGGGGGGGGTGGGGGGTGCCAATGGGGTAAAAAGGTAAAATATCTGTAACAAAAAAATAAATAAATAAATAAAAAATTTCAAAAAAAAAAAAGAAAAGGCATATGGTAATCTTAACAAATAAGTATTTGTTAAGAACAGTATCCTTTGATCATAAAAATTGTTAGTAAATTAAAAATGAAAGAAAATTTGATTGACATGATATAGAGTGTCTACAAAAAATACACAGCAAATATCATGATTAATAGTGAAACACTGAAAATATTCTCCCTTAAGATCAGGAACAACAAAAAGTAGCTGTTATCACCACTTCTTTTCAACACTCTACTGCATAGCCTAGTCAATGCAGTAAGTACAGAGAAACAAGGGTATAAAGATTAGAAAGAA
The DNA here is from genome assembly GCF_014108415.1 of Molossus molossus. NCBI lineage: Eukaryota > Metazoa > Chordata > Mammalia > Chiroptera > Molossidae > Molossus > Molossus molossus. The sequence goes on along the minus strand of NW_023425355.1, from coordinate 135,442,582 downwards.
TTTATTGTTGACAGATGATGTTATGGTCTATGTAGAAAACTAAAAAAAAAAAAAATTGAAAATTAATAAGAAAATGTAGCAGTTTTGCTGCATAAAAAAGTCAACCCACAAATAAAAAGTTGCATTTATATACAATAGCAATTAACAGAAAATATAAAAGAAAACAATTATAGTTCCTAAAAGTACAACATAGCATAAAATAAACATAATAAAAGATATGTCAGACCTGCCCTGGCCTGTATGACTTAGTTGGTTGGACATTGTCCCGTGCACCCAGAGGTTGCCAGTTCAATTCTCAACCAGGGCACATGCCAGGGTTTCTGGCTCAATCCCCAGTAGGGGGTATGCCAGGGGCAGCTGATTGATGTTTCTCTCTCGCACGCACCCTCTCCTTTCCTCTCTCTCTAAAATCAATGCAAACATTTTTTTATAAAAAGATATGTCAGACCTTTAATGATAAAATAAAAATTCTGCATTATAAACAAACAATGGAAGTCTAAATAATTGAGGAGAAATACCATGTTTATGAAGAAGCAAATACAATATTGTAAAGATATTCATATATAAGTTGATGCAATTCCAATAAAAACCCAAATATGTTTTTTGTGGAACTTTATAAGCTGACTAAAATATATATATATATATATATTTTTTTTATCCTCACCCAAGGATATTTTTCCATTTTTTGTACAGATAGAGTGGGAGGGAGAGAGAGGAAGGGAGAGACAGACAGAAACATCGATGTGAAGGGACACATCGAGTGGCTGCCACCCGCACAACCAACCAGGGCCGGGGACAAACTGCAACCAAAGTACGTGCCCTTAGCGGGAACCGAACCCAGGTCTCTCCAGACCGCAGGCCAGGCCGACGCTCTAACCGCTGAGCCAAACTGGCCAGGGCCTGACTAAAATATTTGTTGATGATCAGAGAAGCAAGAGTAGCCAAGACACTCCCAATAAAAGAGAACTAAGAAGAGGCGTTCACTTACCATTATCAAGGACTATTTGAAATCTACAGTAATTAAAACAGTTTGACATACCCCAATGGGAAAGAATAGACAGCCCAGAAAACAGATCTCTGTGGAGGAAAACCCCACAGAGAACCCTCTTCTTTTTTTCTGCCCAGTACTGTCACATAGCCAAGAAATATATTTCCATTGTGTGTTGGCCATTTTATGATTTTGGACCTATTTTGTAAAGCAGCCTATTCAATACAACTTGTATTGTTTTAGTGATCACCCTGTGAATTTTATATGCAAAAATAACATCAATATTAAAATTAAGATTTTTGCCTTCCTATTTAAAAACACAAGAACATTAGAGTGCTTTGACTTTAATCACCATCTGCCCATTTACATGCTACTGTTATTGGATATTATAGTTCTATTTTTAACCTTATATTATTGATTTTGTATTCAATGATGTTTTAGATTACCCACATATTTACAACTTTGTTTAGCCATATTTTTCTTCTTATATCTTCAGTCTTCTATCTGAGATTACTTTTATTCTATCCACAGTACATTCCATAAAACTGCTTTAAGGGGAAATTCTGTTGGTGTCAAATTTTTAAAATTTGGGAATTTCATTATTTTGCCTAGTCTTTTGGGGAGGGGGTGGTCAATTACTCACAGTTTTAAAAGTTCACATTGAAATAAAATGCAACACAATAGGATAAAGTGAGATCCTCCAGGAACAAAGTTCCTATAAGAATAGAATGAAGTGGAGGCTTGTTAGGGTGCTCTTTTGCCTCAGCATGAGACAGGCAGCTGGAGAGGAGACATGACATTACCCCTCAGATCCCTCGATGACAAGCCAGGAGTTAGTGTAGCTGAGAGCAAGAATGCACTGTGCTGAATCAGGTGATCCAGTCATTTGGGAGTGGGGAAGAACTGTATGTGCCATGAGAGTCACAAGGCTGCTTCAGGATTCACAATCAGACTGAGATCAGTAGGTTTTCCTCTGAGGGCATGAACAGTCTCCCACTAAGTTTCTAAGTGGGCGGGACTGCTTCCCAACCTTGACTGAGAGACACTGAAGCCAGGTAAGGGGCCACTTGACAGTCCACAACCACGACTAAGATTGGTGGGCCTGTTAGATAAGGCACATAGTGCTAGTGGCAGGGCCAAGGCCAGATGGGTCTGTAGCCAAGTCCCCAGGGGGATGAGGCTATTTCTGGGCCTATAACCAGGACCGTGGTTGGTGAGTTTGCCACCTGGGTATGGGCCTGCCTTTTCAAAATGACCCTCCTCAGTCTTGGACTCCACCAGGGTTTCACAACCTTCTACCTGGATTTCAAAGCTTCCACAAAGCTACTTTTGTCCACGGGTAGCTGTCAAATGATTATTGCTGTAGAGCGATAAGAATGGGGGATCTCCTATCCCACCATCTTGCTGACATCCTCCCCCATTATTCAGAATGTTTTTACAAATGTGGCTAATGCTTCTCCAAGGAGGAAGGTAAGCCTTAGAAGTATTTGCTCCCCAAGTGCCAGGTTATCTGAAATTACAGAGGAAGAAAACATACACAATACATGGAAGCAAATAGATTTTTTTTTTCCAAATAGAGATTGTTTAACTATAGCTGAAATCCACCCAGCGTAAATGTTCTCTTGGTTGCAAAAGGAAGGAAGGGACCCCCCCAAACCCAAGTGTAACAATCTTGTGAAATAAAGTACATCCTATGCATATAATGGAATACTATGCAGCTATGAAAAAAATCAAGGCAGTTCTATATATCATAGATGCAACTACTTGCAAGACGTAATAATAGAAGAAAAAGCTTTTTGTGTCAAAAGGGGATATATGAACTTATATATGCTTGTGGATGAATAGAATATAACTGGAAGGATAAAACAGAGTGGTTGCCTCTGGGAAGAGAGTCTAAGATAGCAGGAAGAGTTATTTTTCATCACATACACTTTTGATCTGTTTGTACAGGTTACTTTGTATTTATTTGTATTATGTCTTAAATTTAAAATTTACTTACGTCAAAATAAATAAAAATTTGAAATGTTATTCCAGAGCTTGAAGCAAGACACAGTTCCCAAGCAGTCCCTGAAACAAAAAGAAATGAAAGAGGTACTGTCTTCTCTCCCAGTTTACCGTCTGCGGTGCCTTCCCTGTCTTGTAATACCCAACTCCCAAAGTCATACTTAATGCCCCTTGACACCTGACCTCAGTGTCTTGTTAGCAGCGATTTTCTCCATTCACAGTTTTACATTTAGTTAACACTTTGACCAACATTTTTTTAAATATTAAGGGCTCCTTGATTGGAATCAGTAAAAAGAAATCTAAAATTAACACTTCATTTATCCAATAGCCCTCCTACCCTTACCCAACCCCAGCTCAAAAAACTATTCTTTTTTGTTTATATTTTCCTTCATGAAATCAGTATGTTTAAGCACTTCCTTTTCAGAACTGATGTAACAAATTACCACTAGGGTTCTGCAGGCAGATCCTCAGCAGCTACAACCCCTAGAACACAGGGCCCTGAATTTGGAAATAAGCAACTGTAAAACCTCTTAGCATTGAAATGGCAGTTGTCACCAAGCCCCAAGCCCTATGTTAATGCCCTGAACTTTGTTTCTCAAACCAGTGATTTTCAAACTTGAGCCTGCACCAGAATCACCTAGAGGGCTTATTAAAACACAAATTGCTGCCTGGCTGATGTGACTCAGTGGATTGAGCATTGTCCCATGGACTGAGAGGTCCTGGTTTGATTCCCATTCAAGGCACATGCCCTGGTTGCGGACTCAATCCCCAGTGAGGGACGTATAGGAGGCAGCCAATCAATGTTTCTCTCTCACATCGATATTTCTATCTCTCTCTAAAAAAATCAATAAAAAATATATATATTTTTTAAAAAAACACAAATTGCTAGGCTACAGCCTCAGAGTTTCTGATTCAGTAATTCTGAGGTGGGACCGAGAATTCTCATTTCTTCCAAGTTTCTATGTGAGGCTGCTGGTCCTTGTCTGGAGACCACACTTAAAATCTGGGAATTCTAAGGAATTAGCCTAAGGTGCTGACCTTCACTAAAGGATATATATATATATATATATATATATATATATATATATATATAACTTTATCATAAAATAGCACATATTCATTAGAAGAAATTTGGTTTAAAAATGAAAAGTAGAAAGAAAAATATATCACCCATTGTGCCAAAATCCAGACATAATATTCTTGACATTTTTTTCATATTTACAATTCCTAATAAGCCTGGTTTTCCAATTTCCAAAGCCACTGCAGGTTAGAAGCTGCTATCTAGAATGCCATAGGAATTAGGGGGCAATTAAAAGTGTGCCCAAAGATGGCCTTGACAAGTGGCCACTGAGAGTAAAAGCCAAGAGAGGAAAATGTGAGTAGATACTGAACTAAATTCCCACATGATTGAATTGAGCATGTTCTTCACGTTGACCCCATCATAAGCACAGGGCATTATGGGACCTCTAAGGAGGGGCATCCATCTCAGCCAATAAGCATGAAGAGAAGAGGAAAAGTATTCCAGATCCAGGAGACAGGAAGAGCAAAGCCCAGAGGCTCCTGCGTGCAAAAGCCAAAGTAGAGCTGTACTTCAACCAGAACATCCACAGACAACAAAGGTTAAAGGAAAAGTTCAAAACTCGGAGGTTTTGTCACCAAGGGTTTCATATACTCTCTTCCCAATCTTAGGCTTTATCCTGCAGGAAAGGGAAACCATTGAAAGATTTTCAGACAACAATATGACCTGAGCAGGTGAATACTTTAACTAGACCGTCAGTGAATGTGAAGAGTGGAGATGTGGCTTTTTCAGTAGTTCAGGCAGAGGTGGTTGGTGGTGAGCTCCAGAAAAGGGGCGGTGGTGGTGGAGCCAGAAATGAGGGGGAGGATTCAGAAACTCAGGTGGCAAAATCAGCAGGGTTTGGGGACTGACAGAGGTGGGCATGAAGGAGATGGAGCTGTGGAGGCTGGTTCTCTGAGGAGCTGTGTGGTTGGCAGTGCCTCCACCTGGAACAGAGGAAAGTGGAAGCAGACAGCTTGTTCTGAGGGGAAGACGACATGCTCAGGTTGAGTCATACTGAGTTGGAGGTTTGAGAGACTATCCCACTTTCCATTTCCCATTTTCCATATTCTCTATTAAAGAAAACAGCCAGTGTAGACCACATTTTAGAATCTTTTTTTTTTTTTAATCCTTACCCAAGGATATTTTTCCATTGATTTTCAGATAGAGTGGGAGGGAGGGGGAAAGAGAGAGAAAGAGAAACATCGATTGGTTGCCTCCCACACAACCCTGACCAGGGCTGGGGATCAAACTGCAACCGAGGTACATGCTCTTGACCAGAACTGAACCCATGACTCTTTGATGCATGTGCCGACGCTCTAACCACTGAGCAAAACTGGCCAGGCAGAATCTTTCTTTGCTTTTCTCTTCTTTTTTTTTTTTAAGAGGCTAAAATAAAAGATTTGGTCATCCAAAAGAACTAGCTTCAATTTTCCAGAAAATTATGGGATGTGAATTTCCTCATTCTTTGAGAAGTCAAATCAATGAGGCATTGCTCAGATGTGACTATGCCTTCATTTGAACTGACTTACATTAATCAGGCAGCTTGTCCATCAGTTTATAAGAGTCTGCAACTCAGAAGTTGTGTATCTATTTTCTGCATCTGAATCTCTACAAAACTGTTTTGGTGAAGCTTTGGCCTTAGCTCAGCTTTTCAATGACTTGCTGGGGGCAGAGGTGAATGTAATCATCTTCTTAGAACACAAGTGGATTTCCTAGAAAAAGAGCAGCAGGGAACACTATGAACAGGATTGCCTCATGCTCTTGGGACAATCTATTCACCACGCAGGTCACTTGAGAAAAGAAACCCAAACCCACATCCAGAAAGTGAAGAGGGAGGGAAGGGCCAAGTTTTCAGAGCCTGCAAGTGCCTTAGCTGGTTGGGGTTGCTTCATCATTTGCCACAACTCACGGTGAAAAAGAAAATGAGCTTACATCATTATATTTGTGATATTATGAGATTTAGTAAGTCTAAATGAGTTTGTTAGCATTCTTACTGGTGTTTTTTTACATTTGTTGACCTTTAGTGAGATATTTGAAAAGTCAATCCACCTGTTAGAGGATTCCTTTTCGGGGTCTCACCCCTAGATGCACATTGGAATCACCTGGGGAATATAAAAAGGTCAGATGCCTGGGCCCCACACCAGAAGAATCTGATGTTATTGATCTTGGGTGCGGCTTGGGCACAAGATTTTAAAAAACTCACCAGATGATTTTAATGTGCAGCTAGTGTTGAGAAGCAGTGAGTACATTCAAGCCACACTGCTAACAGTTTCTTGTTTTTAATTTTCCAACTCTTTTCATGTCCATTTGGCAGAAAGTACATAATTGAAATTTTAAGCTCTGAAAATATTTGAGTTAGGACAAAGGTAAAAAAAAAAAAAGAAAAAGAAAATCTCCTGTTTTTACTCATAGATTCACAGCTGGGCCAGCCTACTAGACAAACATACAGCTGGGCCATTAACTACCAGCATGAACCCCTAAGTCAACATGTGAAAACTCACTTCTTGTGCTTTTTGTTTCATTCACTGAGCTGAAATTGAACTAGATTTCAAAAAGTAAGATTCCGTGTGTCAGTAGGGTATATTGATAACTCATTAAGTGTTAGGCATTATTTTAAATCTTTTGCATTTGCAAACTCATTTAGTCCCCCACACAATCCCATTTCACATATGAGGGTGTAGAGGCATGGAGCGCTTCAGTGAGTTGTCCAAAGCCACAGCCAAGAAATGGAAGAATTGAGACTCAAACCCAGAACTCTGGAGCTTGCACTTTTAAACCCATAAGATATAGCCTCAACCACATAGAGACCCTAAAAGAGAATGGGAAGGGAGATAACTCAATGTGTTCATATTAGGGGTTCTGGCAGGCACTGAGTGGGGGATGGCAAGGGATACAGAGATGAGGCAGACAGATGCTTCCAGGAGTTCACAGGGTAAGGCAAAGGCACAAAGAACGCCACCAGGAAGTAGAGCAGGAAAAGTGCCATAAGAGAAGCACAGTGAATGTGAACACAGGATCAAAGGAGGATGGGGTTTCTTTATTCATCAGTAAAAGCTCCCTGAAGGAGGCAGCATTAGAAAGTAATTCCTTCTGACTGCAGCACAGGTCAGAGGTAGGAAAGCAGCTAGAGGAAAAAGAGGCTGGGACCTTGTTTGAGGGGCATAGTTTAGTCCCCAGGTGGAGCCCTCTCCCTTCACTGCACTAGAACCCAGCCTGCTCTTGCACAGGGAATGAAGTGAGCTGAGCTCTGGAGGGTGAATTTCCAGAAAGTCAGCTGTGCCTGTCTCCCAGCCCTGAATCTTACCTCTCTCTGGAACTTTTGTCACGTTGATACCTGTTGCTGTCTCTTGCCCAACCCCATTTGTGCCCTGACCCTTCTTCCCCTTTAAAACTCTGGCCAAGCGTGGAGAAAAGGCTCTTTTTTGGCTTCTTTTGGCAAGTTGGGGCATGCTGTCACTCTCAAGAACTTTGATAAATACTAGAGAAGAATGAAAAGGAAATAGTTATGTTTAAGTAACATTTTAGTATGGCAATAGTCAAATTTCCAAGTACCAGGTTTCCAAGAACCCATATTCCAATAGAAGGAACCATATGGGCCACAAAATTTCCTTATCCTTACATGATAACCCACTGTAGACCCCTAAATTCTAGTACAATTTTGTATGTGCTACCCCTAGCTCATTTCCCTTATAACTTCCTCTGAGTTGCAACAAGTAACTGGCTATTAACTAAGTTCTTTCCTCCCTCCCTCCCTCCTTTCCTCGCTCCCTCCCTCCTTTCCTCCCTCCCTCCCTTCCTTCCTTCCTTCCTTCCTTCCTTCCTTCCTTCCTTCCTTCCTTCCTTCCTTCCATTCTTCTCCTACTACCCACCCATTCATCCAACATAAATTTATTGAACACCTACTGGGTGACAGCCAAAATGTTAAAAATTAAGTGGTCAATATTTTTGTGTGCTTCTCACCACCAGGAATAACTGTTTCTACCCCAATGTCTTAGATTGGATGGTTGTTCTTGATTTTTCACTCCTTTTCCTGCCATTAACCTTATAGTGTCTGCCATTAGAGTAAAAAAAAGTATACTTCTCTGCCTGCAGTGACTTTGAGTTTGTCCATGTGACTTGCTTTGGCCAATGAAATGTTAGCATATGTGACATAACTAAAGGCCTTCAGTGTGCTATATATTTGGCTTCTGCCCTTGCATTTCTGTTATCTCTCATCAGAAAAAAATGTACCCTGGGTGGCTGCTGCTCCCATAAGGAGTAGATACAGGAGTAGATGTGACTCAGTCTACAATCCAGAGCCCAGCCAAGCAGAGTCATAGCCAATCTGCAGACCTCTCAGCTAGAAAAAAATAGATGTTTTCATAGTAAGCCTTTGAGAATTTTGGGTTCCTTGCTATATAGCAATTTTTTAGCAATAGCTTACTAATAGATGCAGATAAGGACTAGACCAACCAAACCAAAGAATCCCTCCATAAAACCCCACACCACTAAAATTCTAAAATTTTGTGTACATGTTCCAATTCCAGGGTTCCTCCGTGTTTTAGTTTTATCTGCAAATTATGGGTAACATGCAAGGATTAAATAGGTGCTGTATATAAAGTGCCTAGTACAGTTGTCTGGCACATAGTAAACAATACATGGTAGCAGTTATTAAGATGATTTAGGAAGATAATTCTACAGCAGCATAAGGATATAGTTAAGGGAAAGGGAAACTAAAATAACACACCAATTGAGAGCTTACTGTGTACCACACACTGTTCTGAGTACTTCATATTTATTAACTAAAATAAATCTCACAACAACCTTCCAAGGTACGTACTATCATCCCATTACATAGGAGAGGAAAGTGACATACAGAAAGATTGAGTAACTTTTATGAGGCCCCATAGCTAAGAATCTGTAGACGAAGAATTTGAACACAGGCAGTCTGGGTCCAGAGCCTTTACTTTTGCTTTTGTTGGGATTTTTTTTGTTTGTTTTTTGTGGGTTTTTTTGTTTTTTGTTTTTTTTTATTTTTATTTTTTTATTATGAATTTTTATTTATTTTTTTGTTACAGATATTTTACCTTTTTACCCCATTGGCACCCCCCCACCCTACCCCCCCTCCACCCTGTCCCCGGCTTAGTTGTCCATGTCCATTGGTCATGCATACATGCATATAAGTTCTGTGGTTTATCTCTTCCCTCCCCCCCACCCCCCATTCCCTCTTCTGAGGGATGTCAGTCTGTGCCCTACTTCCATGTGTCTGGGTCTACTGTATTCCTCAGACTGTTATGTTCATTATATTCCGTATATAAGTGAGATCATGTGGTATTTGTCTTTTTCTGCTTGGCTTCTTTCACTTAGGATAATACTTTCCAGGTCCCTCCATGTCGTCTCAAAGGATAAGAGATCTTTCTTTCTTACCGCTGCATAGTACTCCATTGTGTATATGTACCACAGCTTTTTGATCCATTCGTCTACTGGTGGACACTTGGGCTGTTTCCAGATCTTAGCTCTTGTAAATAGTGCTGCTATTGTTGGGATTTTTTTTAACAGTTTTCTTTTTATTTTATTTTTTTATTAATTAATTAATTTGTTTTGGTTACAGATGTTTCTCCTTTTTCCCCCATTGACTCCCCCCTCTTTTTCCCCCCACCCTGTCTCCAGCTTTGTTGTCCATGTCCATTGTTCATGCATACATGCATATAAGTTCTGTGGTTTATCTCTCCCTCCCACCCCCTCTTCTGGGGATTGTCAGTCTATACCCTACTTTCATATCTCTGGGACTACCCTGTTCTTCAGACTGTTATGTTCATTATATTCCACAAATAAGTGAGATCATATGATACTTGTCTTTCTCTGTTTGACTTGTTTTGCTTAGGATAATACTTTCCAGGTCCCTCCATGTCGCCTCAAAGGATAAGAGATCTTTCTTTCTTACAGCTGCATAGTACTCCATTGTGTATATGTACCACTGCTTTTTTATCCATTTGCCTATGGATGGACATTTGGGCTGTTTCTAGATTTAGCTATTGTAAATAGAGCTGCTACGAACATGGGGGTACATATATTCTTTCTGATTGGTGTTTCAGGCTTCTTAGGGTATATTCCTAGAAGTGGGATCACTGGGTCAAATGGAAGTTCAATTTTTAATGTTTTGAGGTAACACCATATTGTTTTCCATAGTGGCTGCACCAGTCTGCATTCCCACCAGCAGTGTACCAGAGTCTCCTTTTCTTCACACCCTCACCAACACTTGTTGTTTGATGATTTGTTGATGGCGACCATTCTGACAGGTGTGAGGTGATACCTCATTGTTGTTTTAATTTGCATCTCTCTGATGATTAGTGATGTTGAGCATTTCTTCATATGTCTCTTAGCCATTTGAATGTCCTGTTTGGAGAGATGTCTATTTAGTTCGTCTGCCCATTTTTTTAATTGGGCTCTTTGTCTTCTTTTTGTTGCCTTGTGAAAGCACTCTATATATATTGGAAATTAACCCCTTATCTGATATATCATTGGCAATTATCCTCTCCCATACAGTGGGTAGCCTTTCCATTTTGATGATTGTATCTTTTGCTATGCAGAAGCGTTTGAGTTTGATGTAGTCCCATGTGTTCATTTTCTCCTTTGTTTCTATTGCCTTAGGTGATGTATCAGTGAAAATTTTGCTGCATATGATGTCTGAAATTTTGTTGCCTACATTTTCTTCTAGGATTTTTATGGATTCGTGAGTCACATTTAAGTTTTTTATCCATTTTGAATTTATTTTTGTGTATGGTGTAAGTTGATGATCTAGTTTCATTTTTTTGCATGTAGCTGTCCAATTTTTCCAGCACCATTTATTAAAGAGGCTATCGTTACTCCACTGGATGCTCTTGCCCTCTTTGTCAAATATTAATTGAGCATATAGCCTTGGGTCCACTTCTGGGTTCTCTGTTCTGTTCCACTGGTTTATATGCTTATTCTTGTGCCAGTACCAGGCTGTTTTGATTACAGTGGATTTGTAGTATAACATAAAATCTGGTAGTGTGATCTCTCCAACTTTGTTCTTCTTTTTCAAGATTGCTGTGGCTATTCGGGGTCACTTTAGGTTACATAAGAACTTTTGAAGTATTTGTTTTAGTTCTGTGAAGTATGTCGTTGGTATTTTGATGGGGATTGCATTGAATCTATAGATTGCTTTGGGTAATATGAACATTTGAATGATGTTGATTCTTCCAATCCATGAACAAGGTATGTGTTGCCACTCTTTAAATATCTTCCTCTATTTCTTTTTTCAATGACCTGTAATTTTCTGCAAAAAGGTTATTTATTTCTTTGGTTAAGTTTATTCTTAGGTATCTTAATTTTTTTCCACAATGGTAAATAGGATTGTTTTCTTAGTTTCTCTTTCTGTGGGTTCATCATTGTTGTATAAGAATGCCATCGATGTGTCCCTTCACGTCGATGTTTCTCTCTCTCTCTCCCTTCCTATCTCTCCCTCCCACTCTATCTGTACAAAAAATTGAAAAATATCCTCGAGTGAGGATAAAAAAAAAAAAAAAAGAATGACATCGATTTCTTGACGTTAATTTTGTATCCTGCTACTTTCCCAAATTCATTTATTAAGTCTAGTAAATTTTTGATGGAGTCTTTGGGGTATAGTATCATGTCATCTGCGAATAATGACAGTTTCACTTCCTCTTTCCCATTTGGATCCCTTTTATTTTGTCTTCCTGTCTACTGTGGCTAAGACTTCCAGTACTATGTTAAATAAGAGTGGTGAAAGTGGACATCCTTGCCTTGTTCCTATTCTTAAGGGAAATGCTTTTAATTTTTGCCCATTGAGTATTATATTGGCTGTATGTCTTTCATATATGGCCTTTATTATGTTGAGATATGATCCCTCTATTCCCAGATTGCTGAGTGTTTTTATCAGAAATGCGTGCTAGATTTTATTGAATGCTTTTTCAGCATCTATTGATATGATCATATGATTTCTATCTTTCATTTTGCCTATGTGGTGTATCACATTTATTGATATGCGAATATTGTACCAGCCTTGCATCCCTGGGATGAATCCCACTTGGTCATGGTGAATAATTTTTTTGATGTATTGCTATATTCAATTTTCTAGTATATTGTTCAGGATTTTGGCATCTATGTTCAACAGGGATATTGGTTTGTAGTTTTCTTTCTTTGTAGTGTCTTTTTCTGGTTTTGGAATTAGAATTATGCTGGCCTCATAAAATGAGTTTTGAAGTCTTCCTTCTTCTTGAATTTTTTGAAATAGTTTGAGGAGAACGGGTATTAGTTCTTCTTTGAATGTTTGGTAAAATTCCTCCGTGAAGCCATTCGTCCAGGCCTGGGCTTTTGTTTGCTGGGAGAGTCTTGATTACATCTTCAATTTCTTCTGTTGTTATTGGTCTGTTCAAGTTTTCTATCTCTTCCCGGTTCAGTTTTGGGAGACTATATGTTTCTAGAAATTGGTCCATTTTGCTTAGATTGTCGAATTTGTTGCAGTATAATTGTTCATAATATTTGTTAATAATCCGTTGTATTTCTGTGGTGTCAGTTATTATTTCTCCTTTTTCATTTCTGATTTTGTGTATTTGGGTTCTCTCTCTTTGTTTCTTGGTGAGTCTAGCTAAGGGTCCATCAATCTTGTTTATCTTTTCAAAAACCAGCTCTTTATTTCATTGATGCTTTGAATAGTGTTTTGTTTTTGTTTGTTTTTTTCCCTTTGGTCTCCATGTCATTTATTTCTGCTCTGATCTTTATTATTTCCTTCCTTCTACTTGCTCTGGGGTTTTCTTTTTGTTTGCTTTCTAGTTATTTAAGTTGTGGGGTTAGGTATTCTATTAGAAATTTTTCTTGCTTTTTGAGGTAGGCCTGTAGTGCTATGAACTTCCCTCTCAGAACTGCTTTCGCTGCATCCCATAGATTTTGTGTTGTTGTGTGTTCATTTTCATTTGTTTTCAGGAAGTTTTTAATTTCTTCCTTGATCTCCATGGTAACCCATTCATTGTTCAGTAACATGCTATTTAGCCTCCATGTTTTCAAATGTCTTTGCATGTTCTTGTTGCAATTGATTTCTAGTTTCATGCCATTGTGATCTGAGAAGATGCTTGATATGATTTCAGTCTTCTTGAACTTGTAGAGACTTAGTTTGTGCCCTAACATGTGGTCTACCTTTGAGAATGTCCCATGAGCACTTGAGGAGAATGTGAATTCTGTAGTTTTGGGGTGTAATTCTCTGTAGATATCTATTAAATCCATTTGGTCTAGCGCTTCATTTAGAGTCTGTGTTTCCTTGTTAATTTTTTGTCTAGAAGATCTGTCCAGTGATGTCAGCAAGGTGTTGAAGTCCCCTGCTATGATTGTATTGCTGTCAATTTCTCCTTTGAAGTACTCCAAAGGATTTTTGATATATGTCGGTGCTCCTATATTGGGTGCACATATGTTTACCAAGGTTATATCTTCCTGTTGGATAGATCCTTTCAATATTATGTAGTGGCCTTTGTCTCTAGTTATGGCCTTCACTTTGAAATCTACCTTATCAGATATGAGTATTGCTACCCCAGCTTTATTTTTTGCTTTCCATTTGCTTGAAAGATTTTTTCCATCCCTTCACTTTCAACCTATGTGAGTCTTTTTTCATGTGGTGGGTCTCTTGGAAACAACATATATGTGAGTCATGCTTTCTTACCCAGTCAGCTACTCTGTGTCTTTTTATCTGAGCATTCAAACCATTCACATTTATGGTCAAAATTCATATGTACTTAATTATTGCCATTTTTGTTTAGTGTGGTTATATTTTTCTTCCTAGTTCTTCTATTAATTATAGCAGACCTTTAGCATATCTTGCAGTGCTAGTTTGGTGTTAATATATCCCTTAGCCTTTTTTTTTTTTTTTTTTTTGGTCTGGAAAGCTTTTTATTTTTTTTTTATTAATTAATTTTTGTTACATATGTTTCTCCTTTTCCCCCCACTGATTTCCCCCTCTTCCATCCTCCCTGCCCTGTCCCCAGCTTTGTTGTCCATGTCTATTGTTCATGCATACATGCATATAAGTTCTGTGGTCTATCTCTCCCCCACCACTCCCACTTCTGGGGATTGTCAGTCTGTACCCCACTTCCACGTCTCTAGGACTACCCCATTCCTCAGACTGTTATGTTCATTATAGTCTACAAATAAGTGAGATCATATGATACTTGTCTTTCTCTGTTTGGCTTGTTTCACTTAGGATGATACTTTCCAGGTCCCTCCGTGTAGTCTCAAAGAATTAAAGATCTTTCTTTCTTACAGCTGCATAGTACTCCATTGTGTATATGTACCACAGCTTTCTTATCCATTCTTCTACTGATGGACACTTGGCCTGTTTCCAGATCTTAGCTATTGGAAATAGTGCTGCTACAAATATGGGGGTACATATTCTTTCTGATGGGTGTTTCAGGCTTCTTAGGGTATATTCCTAGAAGTGGGATCACTGGGTCAAATGGAAGTTCCATTTTTAATGTTTTGAGGTAACACCATATTGTTTTCCATAGTGGCTGCACCAGTCTGCATTCCCACCAGCAGTGTACTAGAGTCCCCTTTTCTCCACACCCTCACCAACACTTGTTGTTTGATGATTTGTTGATGGCGGCCATTCTGACAGGTATGAGGTGATACCTCATTGTTGTTATAATTTGCATCTCTCTGATGATTAGTGATGATGAGCATGTCTTCATATGTCTCTTAACCATTTGCATGTCATGTTTAGAGAGGTGTCTAGTTCCTCTGCCCATTTTTTAATTGGGTTCTTTGTCTTCCTTTTGTTGAGTTGTATGAGCACTCTATATATATTGGAAATTAACCCCTTATCTGATATATCATTGGCAATTATGCTCTCCCATACAGTGGGTAGCCTTTCCATTTTGATGATTGTATCTTTCGCTGTGCAGAAGCTTTTGAGTTTGATGTAGTCCCATGTGTTCATTTTCTCTTTTGTTTCTATTGCCTTAGGTGATGTATCAGTGAAAATTCTGCTGCGTATGATGTCTCATATTTTGTTGCCTACATTTTCTTCTAGGATTTTTATGGATTCATGAGTCACATTTAAGTCTTTTATCCATTCTGAGTTTATTCTTGTGTAGGGTGTAAGTTGATGGTCTAGTTTCATTTTTTGCATGTAGCTGTCCAATTTTTCCAGCACCATTCATTAAAGAGGCTATCGTTACTCCACTTTATGATCTTGCCACCTTTGTCAAATATTAATTGAGCATATAGCCTTGGGTCCATTTCTGGGTTCTCTGTTCTGTTCCACTGGTCTATATACCTGTTCTTGTGCCAGTCTAGGCTGTTTTGATTACAGTGGCTTTGTAGTATAATCTGAAATCTGGTAATGTGATCTCTCCAACTTTGTTCTTCTTTTTCAAGATTGCTGTGGCTATTCAAGGTCCTTTATTCAAGGTTCCATATGAACTTTTGAAGTACTTGTTCTAAATCTGTGAAGTATGCCATTGGTATTTTGATGGGGATTGCATTGAATCTATAGATTGCTTAGGGTAATATGGACATTTTAATGATGTTAATTCTTCCAATCCATGAACAGGGTATGTGCTTCCACTTTTTTATATCTTCCTCTATTTCTTTTTCAATGACCTGTAGTTTTCTGCGAATAGGTCTTTTATTTCTTTGGTTAAGTTTATTCCTAGTTATCTTAATTTTTTTGTCGCAATGGTAAATGGAATTGTTTTCTTAGTTTCTCTTTCTGTGAGTTCATCATTGGTGTATAAGAATGCCATCGATTTCTTGATGTTAATTTTGTATCCTGCTACTTTGCCAAATTCATTTATTAAGTCTAGTAAATTTTTGATGGAGTCTTTGTGGTTTTCCACGTATAGTATCATGTCATCTGCAAATAATGACTGTTTCACCTCCTCCTTTCTAATTTGGATCTCTTTTATTTTTTTCTTCATGTTTGATTGCTGTGGCTAAGACTTCTAGCACTATGTTAAATAAGAGTGGCCAAAGTGGGCATCGTTGCCTTATTCCTGTTCTTAAGGTAAATGCTTTTAGTTTTTGCCCATTGAGTATGATGTTGGCTGTAGGTCTTTCATATATGGCCTCTATTATGTCGAGATATGATCCCTCTATTCTCACATTACTGAGTGTTTTTATCAGAAAGGGATGCTGGATTTTGTGGAAGGCTTTTTCGGCATCTATTGATACGATCATGTGGTTTTTATTCTTCATTTTATTTATGTGGTGTATCAGGTTTATAGATTTGCAAATATTGTACCAGCCTTGCATCCCTGGCATGAATCCCACTTGGTCATGGTGGATAATTTTTTTGGTGTATTGCTGAATCTGATTTGCTAGTATTTTGTTCAGGATTTTGGCGTCTATGTTCATCACAGGTATATTGCCCTGTGGTTTTCTTTCTTTGTAGTGTCTTTTTCTGGTTTTGGAATTAGAATTATGCTGGCTTCATAAAATGAGTTTGGAAGTCTTCCTTCTTATTGAATTTTTTGAAATAGTTTGAGAAGAAAGGATGTTAGTTCTTCTTTAAATCTTCAGTAAAACTCCCCCATGAAGCCATCCAGGCTTGGGCTTTTGTTTGCTGCGAGAGTCTTGATTACATCTTCAATTTCTTCTGTTGTTATTGGTCTGTTCATGTTTTCTATCTCTTCCTGGTTCAGTTTTGGGAGACTATGTGTTTCTAGAAATTTGTCCATTTCGCTTAGATTGTTGAATTTTTTGCCATATAATTGTTTATAGTAGTAGTTAACGATCTTTTGTATTTTTGTGGTGTCAGTTTTTACTTTTCCTCTTTCATTTCTGATTTTGTGTATTTGGGTTCTCTCTCTTTGTTTCTTGGTGAGTCTAGCTAAGGGTCCATCAATCTTGTTTATCTTTTCAAAAAACCAGCTCTTTGTTTCATTGATCCTTTGAATTGTTTATTTGGTCTATATGTCATTTATTTCTGCTCTGATCTTTACTATTTCCTTCCTTCTACTTGCTCTGGGGTTTTCTTTTTCTTTGCTCTCTAGTTCTTTGAGTTGTGAGGTTAGATAGTCTATTAGAGATTTTTCTTGTTTTTTGAGGTAGGCCTGTAGTGCTATGAACTTCCCTCTCAGAACTGCTTTCGCTGCATCCCATAGATTTTGTGTTGTTGTGTCTTCATTTTCATTGATCTCCAGGAAGTTTTAAATTTCTTCCTTGATATCCTCGATAACCCATTCATTGTTTAATAACATGCTATTTAGCTTCCATGTGTTCAAATGTCTTTGCATGTTCTTCTTGCAATTGATTTCTAGTTTCATGCCATTGTGATCTGAGAAGATGCTTGATATGATTTCAGTCTTCTTGAACTTGTAGAGACTTAGTTTGTGCCCTAACATGTGGTCTATCTTTGAGAATGTCCCATGTGCACTTGAGAGGAATGTGAATTCTGTAGTTTTGGGGTGTAATTCTCTGTAGATATCTATTAAATCCATTTGGTCTAGTGCTTTATTTAGAGTCTCTGTTTCCTTGCTAATTTTTTGTCTAGAGGATCTATCCAGTGATGTCAGTGGGGTGTTGAAGTCCCCTGCTACGATTGTATTGCTACCAATTTCTCCTTTGAAGTCCTCCAGATTTTTAATATATTTTGGTGCTCCTATATTGGGTGCATATATGTTTATCAAGGTTATATCTTCCTGTTGGATAGATCCTTTCAATATTATGTAGTGGTCTTCTTTGTCTCTAGTTATGGCCTTCATTTTGAAATCTATTTTATCAGATATGGGTCTCGCTATCCCAGCTTTTTTTCCTTTCCGTTTGCTTGGAAGATTTTTTTCTCTCCCTTCAACCTATGTGAGTCTTTTGTTGTGATGTGGGTCTCTTGTAAACAACATATAGATGAGTTATGCTTTCTTATCCAATCAGCTACTCTGTGTCTTTTTATTGGAGCATTCAATCCATTTACATTTAAGGTGATTATTTATTGCCATTTTTGTTTAGTGTGGTTCTATTTTTCTTCCCATTTCTCCTGCTAATTACAGCAGTCCTTTTAACATTTCTTGCATTGCTGGTTTGGTGCTAATATATTCCCTTAGCCTTTTTTTGTCTGGGAAGCTCTTTATTTGACCTTCTATTTTGAATGATAGGCTTGCTGGGTAGAGTAGTCTTGGATTCAGATCCTTGTTTTTCATGACCTTGATTACTTCATGACATTCCCTCTGGCCTGTAGTGTTTCTTGTGAGAAGTCAGCTGAAAGCCTTATGGGGTTTCCTTTGTAGGTAACCTGTTGCTTATCTTTTGCTGCTTTTAGGATTCTCTCTTTGTCTTTAATTTTTGGCAGTTTGATTACTATGTGTCTTGGTGTGGGCCTATTTGGGTTCTTCTTACTTGGGTCTCTCTGTGCTTCTTGAACTTGAATGCCTTCTTCCTTCACCAAATTAGGGAAGTTTTCTGTCACTATTTGAATATATTCTCTAACCCTTGCTCATTTTCTTCTTCTTTGGGGACTCCTATGATGCCAATATTATTACATTTCCAGTTGTCCCACGGTTCTCTTACGCTGTCTTCCTGTTTCTTAATCGTTTTTTCCTTTTGGTTGATTTTTTCTACCCCGTCTTCTAATTCACTGATCCGGTCCTCAACTTCCTCTACTCTGCTTTTTAGACCTTCCAATGTGTTTTTCATTTCTGATATGTCATTCTTCATTTCTTCTTGGTGGTTTTTAATTTCCAACTGGTTGATTTTCAACATTTCTATGTCTTTACTCATGGTGCTCATGTCCTTACACATGCTGTTGAGCTTCCTCAAGATCATGGCTCTGAATTCTAGTTCTGTTAACTTGCTTAACTGCACCTCATTTATCTCATCTTCAGTAGAGGTCTCTTGTTCTTTCATTTGGCTTTTGTTTCTGTTTTTCACCATTTTGGCTATCACAGTGGGCTTTGGAGTCTGCCAAATTTTCCCTGTGGGTGTTGGTGTTCTGCTCTTTGTGGCTCCCTCTCCTGGGTTTGGATGAGGCAGGGATGACCGGCTTTAAACACACTGTCATCTTAACTTTCCTGGTTAGAGTTGCTAGCCCAGGGAATGGTAGTTATCCGCAGCTTTTTTGCCTGGAGGCTATTAGTAGAGGTCACCTGAAGAACCTTGGTTTCTGAGTTGCCTGAAAAACTCCCTCAGGTGCTCAGTGTAGGAGGATTTCCCGAGGGTGGAGCAGATGCTGGTTGTTAATGGGACCCAATTAGTATTTCAATGGCCACTGGGTGGGGTTGAATCTCAGAGGGAGGGGCCGCCACCTCTCCCCAGGACCCTGGGAAGGAGTAAGATGACCACAGTCCTGCATGGCTGCACTCAGCACAAGCTCTGAGCACCCTCCAAATCCCGAGTGTTCCCACACAGTTCCAGTCCAGTCTGCCTTCCCTCTGCCGAAGCCCAAGGTGAGTGGTTGCTGCCAATTTAGCCTCTGTCTGGACTCTGCGTCGTGAAGCCGCCTGGGACTTTAAGCCAAGGGCGCTGCTCCCAGCTAAGGGCGGCCGAGGCTGCGGTACCAGCTGAGGGCGTAGCACCCAGATGAGGTCACAGGACCCTGCTGAGGGCATAGCACCCAGCCAAGGTGGCCGCAGGACCCACCCGAGGCAGTTGCTGGTCCCAGCCTAGGCCACAGGACCCAACCGAGGGCGCAGCTTCCAGCCAAGTCCCCTGGTTCCAGCCGAGTCCCCTGGTCCCAGCCGAGTCCGCTGGACCCAGCCCAGGCCACTGCGGACCGTGGGCTCCCCGCCCCCTCTCGCCTCCTCGCAAGCCTACCAGGATTGAGTCAGTGTCCCTGGTTATGTGGTACTTCAAGCTGCCTTTCGGTTGCCCCTTCCTGACGATTTGTCTTTATTTTCGTTGTAATTCCAGTTTGGTCCTGGGAGATGGTCTGTGTAGCTTCCATTCACTCCACCGCCATTTTTTTTTTTTTTTTTTGGAAAGCTCTTTATTTGACCTTCTATTTTGAATGATAGCCTTTCTGGCTAGAGTAGTCTTGGATTCAGATCCTTGTTTTTCATGACCTTGATTACTTCATGCCATTCCCTTCTGGCCTGTAGTGTTTTTATTGAAAAGTCAGCTGAGAGCCTTATGAGGTTTCCTTTGTAAGTAACCTGTTGCTTATCTCTTGTTGCTTTTAGGATTCTCTCTTTGTCTTTAATTTTTGGCATTTTAATTACTATATGTCTTGGTGTGGGCCTGTTTGGGTTCATCTTACTTGGGGCTCTCTGTGCTTCTTGAACTTGAATGCCTTCTTCCTTCACCAAGTTAGGAAAGTTTTTTGTCACTATTTCTTCGAATATATTCTCTAACCCTTGCCCATTTTGTTCCTCTTCAGGGTCTCCTATGATGCGAATTTTATTACGTTTCCAGTTGTCCCACAGTTCTCTTAAGCTGTCTTCCTGTTTTTTAATTGTTTTTTTTTTCCTTTTGGTTTTCTGATTGGTTGATTTTTTCTACCCTGCCTTCTAATTCACTGATCTGGTCCTCAGCTTCCTCTACTCTGCTGGTTAGTCCTTCCAATGTGTTCTTAATTTCTGGTATGTCATTCTTCATTTCCACTTGGTTGGTTTTAAGTGTTTCTATATCTTTACTCATGGTGCTGATGTCCTTACTCATGCTGTTGAGCTTCCTCAAGATCATGGCTCTGATCTCTACCTCTGATAATTTGCTGAGCTGCATTTCATTTATCTCATCTTCAATAGATTTCTTTTGTTCTTTCATTTGGGATTTGTTTCTTCGTTTCACCACTTTGGCTATCTCAGTGGGTTTTGGAGCCTGCCAAATTTTCCCTGTGGGTGTTGGTGTTCCGCTGTTTGTGGCTCCCTCTACTGGGTTTGGATGAGCCTGGGTGGGCCCATGTTAAACACCACTGTCAAGTCTTACTTTCCTGGGTAGATTTGCAAGCCCAGGAAAGGTTCAGTTATCCTCTAGCTTTTTCCTGGTGGCTAGTAGTCTCAGTTACTCAGTGTCTTGGAATGTAGCCCTGGTGTTCAGTGTCCCTGGTTATATGGTCCTGCCCTGCAGCTTTTCTGTTGCTTTTTTCTGAGGATTTGTCTTTATTTTAGTTGTAATTTCCATTTGGTCCTGGGAGATCATCTGCATAGCTTCTATTCACTCTGACTTCATTTTTCATATCCTCTATGCCTATCTTGTGTGCAGCTGGGTCACACAGGCCTTCCTGGTGCCCCAGCACCCCACAGGTTCCATAGGTAACTGGATGGCACAGTCCCTTTGGGAACCCAGCTCTATGCCTATGTTATGAGCTGCTGGGTCACACAGGCCTCTCTCGTGCTTCAGCACCCCGCAGGTCCTGTGGGTAATTGCATGGCACAGTCCCTGCTGGGTCACACAGGCCTCTCTGGTTTTTCAGCACCCTGCAGGTCCCGCGGGTAACTGGATTGCATAGTCCCTGCTGGGTTGAACAGGCCTCTCTGGTGCCCCCCCACCCTTAAGGCCCTGAGGGCGGGCAACTGGATCATACCAGTCTCTCTACGGCTCCAGCTTCCCACTGCTCTTGTGAGCTACTGGACCTCACAGGCCTTTGTGGAGCCCCAGGTCCCACTGCTGGTGGCTGGGGAGTGCTGCTGCCCCATGGGGCTCAACTCCTGCTCAGCTTTTGTTGTAGTTTTGGGGGAAGGGTCTCAGCTGCTGGCCTGTGCTTCCGTTGCCTGGGGATGGATGTCTGTTCCCCAGCCTCTGTTGCTGGGGGTATACCTCGACTCTGATCGGGCTGCTACTATGGGGGATGGTGCTGGGTTCTGGGCTGTTTGCGGCTTGCACGACCAGCACCTTGGGAGCTTCACTACTGTGCACTGGTCTGTGTTGACACAGAGTGTCCACTGGTCTGAGGGTGCCAGGTGCACTGGTTGGCTCAGGTTGCTGGGCCCTAGCCGCACCCACTGCCTCCTCCCAGGGAAGACCCAGGATCTTCCAAAATGGTGGGACCTCCCTGCAGCGCAGGGAGAAGTGCCCTGAAGGGCCGCTTACTGAGGTAGCCAGCTGCTCCCGTCCACAGCACAGGAACCTTCTGCTCAGTGTCTCTGCACTGCTCACGTTTGGTTGTCCACCTTTGCTTCCACTCACACTCTCTCACACACTTGCTCACTTTCTCACACACTCACCCTCCCTCCAGTCCTGCCCGCCACCATCTCTCTCAAAAGTCTGTTGTTGTTGTTTTTAATGTATAATTGACATAAAACATATTAGTTTTAGGTGTATAACATAATGATTATATATTTGCATATAGTGCAAAATAATCATCACAAGTCTAGTTAACATCCATCACCATATTTAATCACAAGTTTTTTTTTCTTGTGATGAGAACTTTTAAGATCTATTCTTTTAGCAACTTTCAAATATACAATACAGTATTATTAACAATAGTAACCATGCTGTACATTACACCCCCATGACTTTATTTTATAACTGTAAGTTTTTACCTTCATCCATTCTGCCCTCCCCACCCCACACCCCCACAGACCTTGCTCTTAATTACCATGTGTACCCCTCTAAGCAGGAAAGCCTTTTAAAATGGTAGATGAAGAGTTCACATGCACCAAGACTAATCTAGTGCCCAAGAGCATACAAAGTAGGAAACAAGGAAAAACACAGTGCAGAAAGTATAATCTAGCAAGCTAACTTGACTATCAAGCGCAAGTAGTGGTTGTTGGATGAAGAGGCAGAGCTCATTCTACTGTGTATGATTTTTACAAATCATTAAAAGATAAATTCTCAATCGGTTCTATGTTCTAAGAAATTACATCATGTCCTGAGAATTTATCATGAAATCTTTGAGAAACTTGAAACATCTTATACAGTGGATGGAGACTCAATCTGATTTGGGACTGCCATTATTCAACTACGAGAAGACAAATCAACTTCCACTTGGTCTTTTTTTAACCCAGAGATTTCACTTTTTCTATAGTTCTATCAAAGCCATCCATGTCATAAGTGTCTTCTGCTTCCAAGTCTCAAGTAAATAAAAATAACAATATGCCCATCCCACTCCAATAATGAATGTCTCCCTAAAAGTCTATCACAATTCTCCACCCCTTCCAAAGAATGACTCTCTCACTCACCAATGACTCTTCACTTTTTCTTTGGTGAGTTCTATAAACCTTCCTTACATTATGAATTCAAATTTATTTCTTTTAAAATTATTATTTATTACACATGGAAACATGATTTCACTGTTCAATTAATATATTTTTCTATTCCAAAAATCAGTTCAATATCTAGGATTGAGATAGAATATACCATGTTTTTTTCTCATTGAAATTAATGGAAATATTTTTTATTTAAATTTTTTTTTTAATTCAGTGGCAGAACTTTTAGAATAAAAAGAATAGTTTATTTTGGTCATGTAGTAAGAATTCACTATGTATTTGATGAATGAACAGGTACATGCATCAGTGAAAGCCACAGAAGGAGGGAGTTTCAAGATAGAGAAAGAGAGCTGGTGCTACTCTCTATGGTGAGAATACATAAATGGTACATTATTTTATTTCCACTCTCTTATTTCAGTCTTTTAGTAGCTATTTAAGAGATGTTTTTTTCATTTGGTCCTTTGAAATCTAAGACTATGAAATCTAGAGATCAATAATCTTTTATTTTTATAGTCTCCTTTTGAAATGTTAAAATGACTAATCCATCTCCAAGTTCTACTAGATTACCATCCTTCATGAACCAGGCCAATGCTCAAAACTGAATTATGTGGTTAAAGGCCTATGTTAAAATGTGGAAAGGTAGAAAATGAATTCATTGGAACCCATTATGGTGTTGGCATTAATTAGTGCCCTGGAGGGTAGAATCTCCTGCCACACTCTCCAGAGATTGAAACTTGGCCTGGAGAAGTATACACAGCTAAAAAGAGGCCCCTGAAAAGACTGAGGAGGCCACAGTAGGTGCTGAATCTCTGGGCCTGCGAATGAGTTGATTGAGCTATAGACTGAATGATGTGTTCCCCAATATTCATATGTTGAAGTTCTAACTCCCAATGTGATGGTATTAGGAGGTGAGTTCTTTGGTAAGTGGTTAGGTCATGAGGGTTGAGTCCTCACATATGGGATTAGTGCCCTTAAAAGAGACATTAAAGCCCTAGCCATGTGGCTCAGTTGGTTGGAGTACTGTCCCATACACCAAAAAGATTTTGGGTTCAATTTCTGGTCAGGGTGCATACCTAGGATGCAGATTTGAGCCCCATTTGGAGTGTGTACGGGAAGCAACCAATGTTTCTCTCTCAGATTAGTGTTTCTCCTTTCCTCTCTCTCTAAAATTAATTTTTTTAAAAACGTACCCCCAGGTAAGAATTTTTAAAAAGAGTAAGAGCCCAGCCAGTATGGCTCAGTGGAGTGAGCATCCTCCCATGGACTGAGAGGTCCCAGTTCAATTTCAGGTCAGGGCATATACCCAGGTTGTGGCCTCGATCCTCCGTAGGGGGCATGCAGGACGCAGGCAATCAATGTTTCTCTCTCACATTGATGTTTCTATCTCTCTCTAAAAAATCAATAAAAACATATTTTTTTTAAAAAATCAAAGACAATTATAAAAAAAAAAAAAGAGTGAGAGACACGAAAGTGCTTGCTTCCTCTCTCTGTTCTCTGCCATGTAAGGACACAGCAAGAAGGTAGTAATTTTTAAACCAGGAAGAGGGCTTTCTGTCCATGCTGGTACCCTAATCTGGGACCAGAACTGTGAGGAATACATTTCTGTTCTTTATAAGCCACCCAGACTATGGTACTGTGTTATAGCTGTCCGGGCCGACTAAGACAGGAAGCCATCAAAATAGAAGACAACCATACTGAAAATAAACAAATGACTTCATTTGTTTCACTGGAGTTGACCCTACTTGTTGCATTGAATATTGTTTAGAATGTGTTACCCATTGTCTGAAGATTAGACAGAGTTATAGAGAATTTTTTATTGCTGTGGTATTTGTTATACTGATATTTGAATTTTTTTATTTTTTTAACTAAGCAGTGCCCATATAAATTAGAAATCCAGTCTTGGACATTACCTGTGGCAGACACTCTTAGTTGTCTACCCAACAGCCCTGTCACCTCTTTTCTCTGGAACAAATACAACCCTGATTTTGCTCAGGTATCAGATAGCTATGTGTTGCAAGGAAGGTCAGGACACTTCCCAGTCCCACAGGATGAATCTTGAGTAGTCAAAGGCAAACAGAACAATTCTTACTGGTAATTAGTTTGTGAACAAACTTGTGATGCACAATTCTGATCAATTAGACATGAGAAAAAGTCTTCTGGGGGTAGGGTGCAAAGTCTTCTGGGAAAGGGTTTTATTTACTCAAAGAAAGATACATAGGGAAAACTGGTCTGTCCGCCTCTGGCTCTGGCTAGGTGAAGAGGTGATAGCAGGCACTGCTGCAGTCATCTTGCAGCCATGAGGGGACAAACATGTGGACCAATGACAACATGCTGAGGATGGCAGAACAGAAAGAAAAACTCTGGGTTCTTGATGATATTGTTAAACGTCTGAATGAACCAATCCTACAACTTTCTTCTTCTGGGCTTGTTATCCGAAGGAATAAAAGATCTCACTCAAGATGCAGTATGATTAACAGTACCATCAGCAGGCCTGGAAGCATTTTAGAAATGCAGAATCTCAACTTGCTCCAGACTTACTGAATCAGAATCTGCATTTTAAAAAGAGTCCCCAGTGATTCCTAGTCACATTAAAGTTTGAGAAATGCTAGTTTAAGCTCTTTCTAATCAGATTTTCTGGTAGCTGCAGCTAGAAATCAAACTGATATCCTGACTTATACACTGATAGCAAAGATCCTGTTTTCTTATCATCAGCAAGAAAAGGATGCAAGAAACGGACAAAAGTGTTCTACCTATGTAAGTCTTTCAGACCTATTAAAAATGTTCCCTAGCTTTTTTAACTGCTTTATTTCCAATATTGAGAGGAAACAACTTATCACACAGTAAACGCAATTTTTTTTTTTTTGCTTCAAAGGGTAGTAAAAACAGTTTTTAAACCACCAGGCAGGTGTGGCTCAGTGGCTGAGCATCGACCTATGCACCAAGAGGTCGCTGGTTTGATTCCTGGTCAGGGCACATGCCCAGGCTGTGGGCCCAATGCCCAGTGGGGGGGCATGCAGGAGGCGACCAATCGATGTTCTCTCTCATCGATGTTTCTGTCTCTCTCTCTCTCCCCCTCTCCCCTCCTCTCTCTCTAAAATCAATAAAGAAAAAAAATTTTAAAAAACAGTTCTTAAACTCACTAAAAATGCAGACTGTAATATAACTCTTGAGTTGACATTTCCAGGTAAATGAAGACTAAAGGGCCAAGACATGGAAAGTGAACAAGGCACCAACAGAAAAAAGTTCTAAACCATGTACTTAACATCTGAGATTTCCTCATAAATGTAGTTACTCAAGAGTAATTGTGATTTCTATCCAAATTGCAAACATGTTAATAACACAAAATGAAATAATTCTGAGTTGTAAGAGAAAACAAGATACTCTCATAGCATTGTTATTCCTGAAAAGACTACTCGAGTTTCTTGAGGTTGCCCAAATCAGGCAATTTCGTAAGTCATTCTGTGTTTACACTGTGTTTAAGCAACTGTTAAAATAAAAGAGGCCACTAAGTATGATTACTTAATGGTCTATTGGTAGACTTTTAACCAAACCCAATTTCAACAAACAAAAATTCTGCAGCTTTTTAAAAAAGGAATCTTCACTGTTCTGTTTTGATTGCCTTTCAACAACAAGCTATTGGGAAATCGTTTAGATTGGTGCTTATTATAAAAACACTGCTATCAAGTGGCATGATACAAACCCCAAAAGAGATTCCTCCTACCCCCATGCCCTAATAAACCAAGCCATGCCAGGCCAGTGTGACTCAGTGGCTTGAATATTGTCCCATGGACTGTGAGGTCCTGGTTTAATTCCCGGTAAGGGCCCATGTCTGGGATGCAGGCTTGATCCCCGGTGGGGGTTGTACAGGAGGCAGCTGATCGATGTTTCTCTCTCACATAGATATTTCTATCTCTCTCACCCTTCCCCTCTCTCCAAAAAAAAAAAAAAATCAATAAAAACATATTAAAAAAAAATAACCAAACCATGTCACTTGCTTTGGTCAGTTTGAATATCTGTGGAAAATAATAGGCAAAGCTAATAAGAAATAACTCCTGGACTGGATATTTGCACATTTCCCATTAAATAACTAATACAGAAAACCTATTCCCAATAAGTCACTTGGAAGTTCATGCCTCTATGTGTACGTTTGTCTCCATGATCTTTTTCACTCTGGCTACCTGTTTTGCTTTCCTCTTTAGCATTTCCAATGATGGAAATGTAACAGAGAAAGGAAAGGGAAAAAGTTGAGACACATCTTTGAGTGGCTTCAAGGATTGACTGAAAGATTTGCCTCAAGAAGAGGCAAGAGATGAATGGTGTTTATGCCCTGCATGTGGAGCTCACATATCTGTGGCCTCCTGGACTCTTCTCATGTGAACCTGGCTCTAGTTCTTCTGTTAGTTGACTCTCTAATCCTCAGTATTCAGAAAAATTATCAAATACTTGTATCTACAATAAACCTGCCATGATATCCTCTAGCCTGTGAGGTATGTGGGCAGATAGGTAAATAGGACTTGTTTCTCTACCCTGTCAGTCTTCATTTCTGTATTCTGAGCACCCAGAATAGCTCCTGGCACATAAAAAGAGCTCAATAAATATTTGTTGAATAAATGAAGAAATTGTAGCTTTCCTCCTAGAGTTTACAACAGCAAACATATCCCCACTAGGACAACTTGCCGTTGACTTTTTTTTACTTTATCACATGAGAACTCAGTAGAATCCTTCATTTAGGGAAATGGGGGCTAAGTTTTCTCTACTGCATCTTACTAGTGAAGCAATTGCAAATTGTATATTCACTACTGTCATATAAAAGCAGCCCCACAAAGGTCCCTCTATATATTAAAAGATGACTTTGGCCATAGGAAGAGGAGTGTTCTCCCTTGTTCAGTAGGGGGGCCGAGAACTGTCCTATATTGATTCAGGATGGCAGGAGTTAGAAGTTTTTGCATCATTAAATGACTGTTAATTGAAATCTTTATCTATTCTGTTTCCTAACACAATTTTATATTAGAAATACACCCCCCTGTCCCTAACTATGGGGGATATTTGCACTGCTAATTAACAAAAATTAAAAAGGTCAAAAGAGCCTGGAGAGTGGCCAGACAAAGCCACTAATGGTCTGTGAACTTGAGATCCTGTTTCTCATACTCTCTTCCCCAGACAGAGCATACTTACACAACTTTTTTCCTCCAAATGTTTAAAATATGGCTTTTTAAAACTTACTGAGTAACCCAAATTTCCTTGCAACAACCTTATAGGGCCTGCTGTATTTTACCAAAAATTTCCTAGTGCAAACAGATGACTCTGATGTAAGGGTTGGCTCTGTCAGGCTCCAACAGTGGAAGAGAGGAAATAACCATGAAGCCCGGGAACAGAAAAAAAGTTTTCTTCCATCAGGAGGAAAAAAAAAAAACTCAACACCATTTCAATTTAAATTAAGCAATGGAACAAAACATGGGACTGAAAATTTTCTCTCTTCAAGTATTTGTCTAAGGTTTGTTTAACATTCTCAGTGGGTGTTGTTTTAGTGATCAAATCAAATCCAAAGAATTAAGCTCCAAAGTGTTAAGCTGGCTAACATCATATTTTTTTCTTTATTAATTTGAGAGAGAGAGAGAGAGAGAGAGAGACAGAAACATTGATGAGAGAGAACATTGATTGGCCGCCTCCTGTATAACCCGCACTGGAAGACTGGCCCACAACCTGGGCATGTGCCCTGACCAGGAATCAAACCAGTGACCTCTTGGTGCATGGGTTGATGTTCAACCATTGAATCACACCGGCCGGGCTGGCTAATGTCATTTAAAACAAGTAATAGTGAGGAGTTTGAGCGTTTTATTTGTGTTTTGCTCTTCTCATCTCAAAGTGCAAAGATTGAAACTCCAAACCCTGCAAGTGAGTTTTATACATACAGACAAGATTGAGGCATCCTCCTCCTTCATTGTGGAGAATATGTTGCTAAGTCACAATATGTTGATGAACTCTGTTGCAGAATCCATTTTAGTAAGAAGACCAATTGTACATTTGTTTTTGGAAATTATTCTGAGATACCTATCTTTCTGAGCTGTTTTTTTTTTTTTTTTTTTATTTTCAGGTCTTTTGCACAATGATGGATGCTTCAAAACTCTTTAAAGATACTATGAGGTACGACCTCACACCTGCCAGAATGGCCGCCATCAACAAATCATCAAACAAGTGTTGGCGAGGGTGTGGAGAAAAGGGGACTCTAGTACACTGCTGGTGGGAATGCAGACTGGTGCAGCCATTATGGAAAACAATATAGTGTTACCTCAAAAAATTAAAAATTGAACTGCCATTCGACCCAGTGATCCCACTTCTAGGAATATACCCTAAGAAGCCTGAAACACCAATCAGAAAGAATACATGTACCCCCAAGTTCGTAGCAGCTGTATTTACAATAGCTAAGATCTGGAAACAGCCCAAGTGTCCATCAGTGGACGAATGGATAAGAAAGCTGTGGTACATATACACAATGGAGTACTACGCAGCAGTAAGAAAGAAAGATCTCTTATCCTTTGAGATGACATGGAAGGACCTGGAAAGTATTATCCTAAGCAAAACAAGCCAAACAGAGAAAGACAAGTATCATATGATCTCACTTATTTGTGGAATATAACGAACATAACAGTCTGAGGAATGGGGTAGTCCCAGAGACGTGGAAGTGGGGTACAGACTGGCAATCCCCAGAAGAGGGGGTGGGGGGAAGATAAATCACAGAACTTATATGCATGTATGCATGACCAATGGACATGGACAACAAAGCTGGGGACAGGGAGGGGAGGGAGGGGAGGGAGGGGGCAGAGGGAATCAGTGGGGGGAAAAGGAGAAACATCTGTAACAAAAATAAATTAATTTCAAAAAAGCTGTGGTACATATACACAATGGACTACTATGCAGCTGTAAGAAAGAAAGATCTCTTATTTTTGAGACAACATAAAGGGACCTGGAGAGTATTATGCTAAGTGAAATAAGCCAGTCAAAGAAAGATAAGTATCACATGAACTCACTTATTTGTAAAATATAATGAACAAAATAGACCCAGAGACATAGAAGTAGGGTTCGGATTAACAAACTTCAGAGGAGCGGGGCAGGGGGTAGGGAAGAGATAAACCAAAGAACTTATGCATATAAGCATAACCAATGGACATAGACAACAATGCTGGGGGAGGGGGACAGGAGGAGGGTGTCAATGGGGGAAAAAGGAGAACCATCTGTAACAAAAATAAATTAAATAAATAAATAAATAAATAAATAAAGATACTGACATTTTAATTTGTACGCTTACTTTGTTGAATATACTGAACAAAAATATTAGAGAGGAAAGCAGCAGTGAATAAAGAGATTCAAGACATGGTTTTTAAAAGAAAGGGGAAATTACACACACACACACACACACACACACACACACGTCAGCAGGACCTTTATTTATAGTTAATGTTTGTTTCCATCTACTTCCAAATGAGAATCTTTGGCCTGTTTTTACACTATGTTTAGTTATCTAATATGATTATTATTTTTAGTCCACTTTTATATGTTTAGAAAGATTAATATTCTTGCATGAGAAGATTGTTTCAGTTGTCTTCTCTTTATGTTTGAATTTCATGAAATCCCTGGGTAACACTACCCAATTTGGGGGAGCTGAAGGCAGAACTAGATCTATGTGAAAGCATTTTACACTGGTTCCATGTTTAGTTAGAAATTTGTTTAACTATTCTGGAGGGGGGAAAAAATCTAACAGCTTCTATTGAACATATTATTTTCTATTTTTCTCCTGAAAATACAATTAGTATTACCCTTTCTGAGTTTCCTTTTCACACTTTAGTTTAGATTTTGTGTGGTAAAAGCTATATGTTAACCATTAATCAAAGTCTAAGTCCCCAATTTTCAATGAGCACCTAAAAGTTGAGCCATAAAAAATACAAAAGCATCAATCATGAAATGTCCACAATGGGCAATCCAGAGAAACAAAATGACTAGAATTGGCATATACCATGGGATGAGGGGTGGGAGGAGATAGGGAGTGACCTCTAATAGGTGCATAATGAAGGGGTTCTGGGTGAGCCTCCCACAATATGCCACTTTGGAATGGGGATTATTTTTAGGTGAAGGTAATCAAGACCCCACAGATGCAAGAAAAACTTGTACCCCTCCCTCAACTACATAAAAGTATCTAAATAGAGGGCCTGGCCAAAAAAGAGAACTGTTACTAGAGATAACTGTTAATCTGAAGGAACTATCTGTATGGCAGGACAAACATCTAAAATTACCAAACATCTGTTCTTATCATTCTGTAAATTGCCCTCCTCCCCTTTTTAGCCCCGAGCCCCTATCCCATTCCTTAGCTCGGGATGGCATATAAGCCTCAACTGCTTGACTTGTCCTTGGGTCTCATTGTCTTTGTGGGGCTCCCATCTGTACAAAATTAAATTTATTTTTCTCCTGTTAATCCATTTTACATCAATTTAATTAATAGACCAGCCAAAATAACCTGGAAGGGTAGAAGAAAACTTTTTTCTTTCCTACAGTAGTTTCTTCTGGAAGGGATAAAAATGTTCTAAAATTAGATTGTGGTGATGGTGCACAATTCTGTGAGTATACTAAAAATGCATTGAATTGTACACTTTATTTTTTTTATTTTTTTATTTTTTATCCTCACCCGAGGACATTTTTCCATTTTTTGTTCAGGTAGAGTAGGAGGGTGAGAGAGGAACAGAGAGAGAGAGAGAAACATCAATGTGAAAGGAACACATCGAGTGGCTGCCACCCGCACAACCGACCAGGGCTGGGGACAAACTGCAACCGAAGTACATGCCCTTAGCGGGAACCGAACCCGGGTCTCTCAGGACCGCAGGCCAACGCTCTAACCGCTGAACCAAACCGGCCAGGGCTGAATTGTACACTTTAGGTGGGTGAGTTGTGTGGTATGTAAATTATATGTCAATAAAGCTGTTTTTGCTTTTGTTTAAAAAAAAATCATAAACCATGACAGTTTTAAATCAAAGCTTTGGGCAGTCTCTCTCTCTCTCTCTCTCTCTCTCTCTCTCTCTCTCTCTCTCTCTCTCACACACACACACACACACACACACACACACACTTTTCTTCCTCCCCCTTACCAACTTCAGCCCCAGACCCAAACAAGCAGGACAGATGTAGGCATCCACTAGGCTGGACTAAATGGAAAGAAGAGGCTCTATTCAGCAAGAGAGACTGAACATTTTTAAACAGGAAATTTGGATTATTATTGTTTCCATTTGTGAGCAAATCATTGTTTTCCTGAGTCACCACACACATTTCTTTTTTTTAAAACTTATCTTTATTGTTGAATGTATTACAGATGTCCCTCTTTTTTTCCCCCTTGAACCCCTCCTCCCCAATCCCACCCCAGTTCCTGCTTTCCCCACACTAGTGTCTGTGTCCATTGGTTATGCATATATACATATAAGTTCTATGGTTTCTCTCTTCCCATCACACCTCCTCGCTTCCCTTTGAGGTTCATCAGTCTAACAACCAATTTGTACTTCCTAATCCTTTCATCTTTTTCATCCAATTCCCCTCCTATCTGGCAACCAATAAAAAGTTCTCTATCTATGAGTCTGTTTCTGTTCTGCTTGCTCATTTTGTTTGTAGATTCAATTGTTGATAGATATGTATTTATTGCCATTTTATTGTTCATATTTTTTTATCTTCTTCAAAAAGACCCATCAACATTTCATATAATACTGGTTTGGTGGTGGTGAACTCTTTTAGGTTTTTCTTGTCTGAGAAACTCTTTACTTGGCCATCAATTCTAAATGATAGCCTTGCAGGATAGAGTAATCTAGGTTGTAGATCCTTGCTTTTCACTTTAAATATTTCTTGCCACTCCCTCCTGGCCTGCAAAGTTTCTTTTGAGAAATCGGCTGACAGCCTTATGGGAGCTCCATTGTAGGTAACTGCTTTTCTCTCGCTGCTTTTAAGATTCTCTCTTTGTCTTTAACCTTTTGCATTTTGATGATGATGTGTCTTGGTGTGGACCTCTTGGGGTTCATCTTTTTTGGTACTCTCTGTGCTTCCTGGACTTGTCTGTTTCCTTCACCAAGTTATGTAAGTTTTCTGCATTATTTTTCAAATAGGTTTTTAAATTTTTGCCCTCTCTCTTCTCCCTATGGCACTCCCATGATGCAAATGTTGGTATGCTTGAAGTTGTCCCACAGGCTCCTTATACTATCCTCTTTTTTTTTTTTTTTTGCTGTTCTGATTGGGTGTTGTTTGCTTCCTTATATTCCAAATTGATGGTTTGCTTCTTGGCTTCACCTACTCTACTATTGATTCCCTGTAAATTATTTTTCACTTCAGTTAGTGCATCCTTCATTTCTGATTGGTCTTTTTTTTTTTTTTTTTTTTAATCCTCACCTGAGGACATTTTTCCATTTTTTGTACAGATAGAGTGGGAGGGAGAGAGAGAGAAACATCGACGTGAAGGGACACATCGAGTGGCTGCCACCCGCACGACCAACCAGGGCCGGGGACAAACGGCAACCGAAGTACGTGCCCTTAGCGGGAACCGAACCCGGGTCTCTCCGGACCGCAGGCCGACGCTCTAACCGCTGAGCCAAACCGGCCAGGGCCTGATTGGTCTTTTATTATGCTCTTGAGGCCCTCACTAAGTTCAATGAGCATCCTTATAAGCAGTGTTTTGAACTCTGCATCTGTTAGATTGCCTATCTCCATTTCATTTAGTTCTTTTCCAGTTTTGTTCTGTTCTTTCATTTGGGACATGTTTCTTTTTCTCCTCATTTTGGCTGCCTCCCTGTGTTTGTTTGTATGTATTAGGTAGAGTTGCTATGTCTCCTGGGCTTCCTAGGGTGGCCTATAGGGTCCAGTGGCACAGCCTCCCTGATCACCGCAGCTGGGCCCTCAAGGTATACACCTGGTGTGGACTTTACACCCTTCTCTTGTAATTGAGTCTTGAATGCTGTTGGCACATCAATGGGAGGGTTTTACTCAGGCTGATCAGCTGCAAGGACTGGCTGTGCCCACTAACCACTAACCTCTGACTACCTTGGATGATCAGTTGTGCAGGAGCCCATCATACAGAGCAAGACTTACTTCAACAGTGCTCTGGTACCCCATTCCTTGAGTGTGTCACTTGTGGAGGTGGTTGAGTGGTGGTGCTTTGACGTGGTCTGAAGCTGTCCACTGGGTGTGCTGGCTCTGGGACAAGGTCAGCCACTGCCTGTGTTCTACCTGGGGCCACTAGGCATAAGCTACAAAGTAATCTACCAATGGCTGCTTCTTGTGCTTGGCTTACAGGTGCCCAGGTGAAGCCAAGCTGTAAACCAAGGCTGGCTGCTTCTAGTGCCGGGCCTGGGGCCACTTAGTGAGAAGTATGGGGCTCACTGTGGCCAGATGCTGTTTGTTTGAGAAAATTTAGGAAACTCTGAAGCAGGAGCCAAAACAGGGCAATCCTATGGTAAAGCCACTGGCAACAGCTTGAGTGGGCCTGAAAATTGGGTGGGGCAGGGCCTCAGGGAATCACCAGGGCGGGGCAACCAGTGTGAGCCAAGTCACTGGAGTCCCAGATATAGCGGCCATCTGCCTGCCCCATTGGGAAAGGGCTCACCAAAGGAACAACAGCCTCCACCAGCACGTCTGTCCAGGAGAAAGCTGCCTCTCCAGTCCTCACCCCAGTGCCAAACAATTCCGTTCTTCTCCATATGTCTCTGGTGCCTTTCAAGCTGCCTACCCTCCATGCTGGAGCTCAGAAGGAGCGGGTCTGAGTAAATTCATGCACGGGCCCTTTAAGAGGAGCTGCCTGGGGCTCCAGAAGCCTCCGTCTCACTCAGCCTCAGTTCCTGCTGGTTTTTACAACCAGAGGTGATGGGGACTTCTCTTCCTGGCACTGGAACCCTGAGCTGGGCACCTGGTATAGGACAGGGACCCCTCACTCCTCAGGGAGGACCTTCACAGTTGAGGTATCCTCCTGATTTTTATCTGCCACAGGTGAGTGTGGGACCAGCCCATCGGCGCCCTGGCCCCCCCTACCAGTTGCCCCTCCTACCAGTCTCCATGTGGCTTCTTCTTTAATTTCATAGTTGTAGGACTTCCAGTCAGTTTCGTTTCAGGCAGTACTGAAGGATGTTTGTTCTGTAGTTTAGTTGTAATTTTGATGTGGTTGTAGGAGGAAGTGAGTACCGCATTTACCTACGCCACCATCTTGACCAGAAATCTCCACACACATTTCTTAAACACTGAAAGCAAAAGTCTGTAAGTCCCCTGAGAAACATGAATGATAGATAAATCTCACCCCATACAACCTTGTTTATACCTGTGTCTGAGCAAGTGACAGTGTGTCATTTATCTTCAGGGATGGACAATAGTGGTTTCAAAATGTTGAAAATATGTTTTAAGCTTCGTGAGAGAAGCTAGTGTGTAAGTAGGGAGGAATTCTATAAAGACTCCATAGAACTTTCTGGATATAAAATGCAGAAAGTCCAGAAGGAAGCTAAGGGGATCCTCAACATTTGATCTACATACAACTGATCAGAATTAAAGGAAGCTACAATGGCCATGTTCCTGACCCCCATCTTCTTTGCCCATTTCAGGATCATAGCTCTGGAAGTAAGGAAGGTTAGCTGGTCTTTGGGGTACATGAAGGTTTATTTGTGTGTGGAGGGGGTGGTTAAGATGATGTGTGTGTACGTGTGTATGAATGCACACACATGAATACATGTTAGTTCTGTATTTAATACTTTCATCATTGCCTGTCTCAGGGAGGGAATGAAAATCATAAACCATTCAAAATATTCTAGGTAAGATAATTTTTAAAAAACTATTTCCTTGCCCTGGCCAGTTTGGCTCAGGGTTAGAGCGTTGCCCTGCGGTTCACAGAGACCCGGGTTCAGTTCCCGCTAAGGGCATGTACCTAGACTGCAGTTTATCCCCAGCCCTGGCTGGGTTGTGCGGGTGGCGGCCACTTGATGTGTCCCTTTCACATCAATGTTTCTCTCTCTCTCTCTCCCTCCTGCTCTATCTGAATAAAAAATGTCCTCGGGTGAAGATAAAAAAAAAAAAACTATTTCCTTGAATATTGACTGGATATTTGATAAGGAGTTAATGTTAAACATTTTTAAGAAGTGATAATGGTATCATGATTATATATTTTAAAAAAGAGACCTTATCTTTCTGAAATATATACTGGAATATTTATGAATAAAACAATATTATATGGAGGATTTGCTTCAAAAATTTAGGTGAAGAGGCAGTAGGTGAGAGTGGAAGATGAAGCCAGATTGGCCAGGAACCCTTAATTGTTGAAGCCAGTGTAGCGAGCAAAGGGGTTCATTATACTATTCTGTCTACTTTCATAAATGGTTGATATTTTCCATGATAAAAAGTTCAAACGTTTTTGGAAAACAGATTTTCACAAACATTCAGAACAAAAGTTGGGCCCAAAGCCAAAGATGCTAAAAAAGAAAAAAAAAAAATGAAGGGGGGGTGCAGGGGAGGGGACATTTAACAGAAATGAAACACTTGCCAAAATAATATTTTAGCACAACAATAAAGGAACTAGTGCCAAACATAAATGAAAATGTTAGTCTATAATAAAGTTCCAGTGGATGACAGTATTCCAGCAGTGTCTACTTCTGTCACCCATTTCAAAAGGGAGTTGACCCAAATAAGAAGTTGCCTAGCTGAAGCTAATTGGAAGTAGCAGGCTGACTTGGGGTGGTTCAGAGAGCACTGGCTCAGCGGCCTCTTGGACTAAACACACTGCCAATCCAAGAGAAATTTCCCAGCTGAGAACAGGAAGGAGGGACTTAAGAAAAGAATGGAAAAACAACCTTTCCTTAGGCTGGAAATTATTCTATTTTTTATTTGAAGGGAAGGAGACAATAATTAAAATTAAATTCTTACCTATCTCAACAACATAAATGTCCTCTCTCATAATTTTTTTTTTTTATTTCTTAACTTCATATTCATGCAGTTTGACCTGTCTATAGTATGGCACACATCAAAATTTCAACTCTCTAGCATGAAACTGATCAGGGCCTTCTTTTAACTGGAATTCTGCTACATTCTCTATTCAAGAGAAAATTTAGACTACTAACCAAAACAAGTATGGGAGAATTTGTTCTTTTTCTCAAAGAAAAGGTGTACAATTTTTACACCTAATTTACATCCGTAGTTATAGTATTGTATTTGTAACTATACTCTAGATCAGGGTCTTTTTCTGTACAGAATCAAACAGTAAATATTTTAAGGCCTGTAAGCCCAATGGTCTCAGCCACAGCTACTCAACTCTGCCATTGTAGCAGCCACGGACAATATGTGAACAAATGGGTGTGGCTGGGTTCCAATAAAACTTTAATATTTACAAAAACAGGTGGCAGGACAGATTTGGTCTGCAGGCCATTTTTGCCAACTCCTGATACATTTTATCAATTAAGGGGCTATAACAGTTTCCTGTTGCTGCTGTAACAAATTACCACAAACATTGACTTTAAACAACACAAATTTATTATCTTACATTTCAGGAGGTCAAAAGTCTAAAATGGGTCTCACTTGACTAAAATCAAGGTGGTGGGAGGGCTGTGTTCTTTCTGGAGGTTCTAGGAAAGAATCCCTTTCCTTACCTTTGTGTGTGTGTGTGTGTGTGTGTGTGTGTGTGTGTGTGTATAACTCTTTCAAGCTGCCAGCATCCCTTGGCCCATACCCCCTTCCTCCATCTTCAAAGCTAGCAATGACCATCAGTCTTTCTCACATCATATCACTCTGAGGTCCTCTTCTGACTCTCTCTCTCTCTTTCACATTTATGGATACTTGTGATTATATTAGGCCCACCTGGATAATCCAGGAACATCTCTCCATTTTAAGGTCAGATGATTAGCAACCTTAATCTTCTATCTCAATCTTAAGTCCCCTTTGCCATATAATGTAATGTATTCACAGGTTTCAGGTATTAAAACATGGACATCTTTGCGGAAGCCATTATTTTGTCTACCAGAGGACCTAATAGGAAATAACTCATTCATTAATCACACTCTGGTTAGGTTTTTGCTCATTCTTGGCAGCTGGCTCATGTTGTTGGCAAGGATGAGGGTACATCAGCAGCAGAAGAATAACACAGTTCTAAAAGAAGGACAACAAGTTCACTGTGGAGCAGCATGGGACACAGCTGAGAGTGTGGACTCTGGAGTACAGTGATTCACATCTCTGCTCCAGCACTTATGAAATTTTGAATCAATTACTTGCCTTCTTAGTGGCATCAGTTTCCTCACATGTGAAAAGGAAATAATAACACTTACCTTGCAGGGTATTGTCAATATTAGATGAGATAATAAATGGGAAGCAACTAGCACAATGCCTAGCCTATAATTAACACTATTTCTGCAGAACTATGGGGGTTCTACTTTGAGTCGAACCAGGTCCCTTTGAACAAAATAACCACATGGAGAAAGTGTGCAATGGCTTAATTTCCCTGCAAGGCAAATTTTGGTTCTACTTTGCCAGAGCATTGTATTTGGGTTCTAATTATGAAGTCTAAAGAAACATTCAAAGGGCCTTAAAATAGTACTACACATAAGCACCTGGTTAATAAAAACCTTCTGAGGGTGGTAATACCTCAAAATATTTACTCTCAAATTACTCTGGCAGACCATTCACTGGGGAAAATGCTGAGGACTTGCCAAGTACAGCATTCGTCACATGTTAAAAATAGATGTCAGAAAGCCATTCAATAAATGCAGCAGCTTTTATAGTTTTAAGAAGTTGTATTAAATTGCTTAGCCCAGGTATGGGATAAAACTTGTTCAAATATAAAAGCAATTATTTTTCTCATTTTGATAGTCAATCATCATGTTTTCAATAAGCAAAGTTTCAGCTATTTGGTGCATCATGCATGACCTCTGTCAGTAAGGTATTTGTAAAAATCTTTTTTGCATCTTTTATTGTTTGTGTTTTAGCATTTGATGGAACCTGGAAAAAAAGGCAAAATTACTTGCCCAAGGCCACATTAATTAATTAACTAATTAATTAGTTATGGCAAACCAGAGAATGAAATCCTCAATCTCATTTTGATGCCCAACCACAAACATACTCATTTGTAACACTAAATGACAACAAATCATTCCCTCGTAGAGAACTTCCATAATCTCAGGAGAAATACTGACATTACATCTGAGTCATTTTTCTGTTATCTGTATGAATATCAAAATCGAAAGCTTCTGAGCTTCTCCAGATGCACACCTATTTTTTTTTTTTAATTTGGAATAGCATCCAGAGTGAAGGGAGCATCCATCATCAAATGCATACTGATTTCAACAAATGCAGATGATTTTCATAGCAGTTCATATACAAAGGAATTATTTTTCTTTAAAGAAAATTATTTTGACTACTAATAGCTTTCTCTTTTCCCATCCCTAGGGCTTCCCATGTTTTTTTAATTCTCTACTTCAGGGTAAAACTTAAAGTGAAGCTGACTCATGTACCCCATGATTAACTGTAACATCTTTTCCTTTCTTCCCTCAGATCCTTTCCACAATGTGAATATTTCCTGTGGCGGCTAGCCAAAATTCCTCGGCCAGCCAAACTAAGCAAAAAATTACCACTGTTTTAGTAACTGAAAGGTCTTTGAAAGCAGCTTCAAAATCTCCAGTAAACTTGGAGATAGGCTACTGTCTAATTATATTTTTTTTAAATCTAGTGATAAATGCAATAAAATTAGGAAAGGGTGTAATGGATAAATTTGTTGACTATTTACCTAGCTACTTAAGTCTGCATCAATGGGTTTGATGATTTGCTTATCAAAATAGATTTATAAAATATAATCAAAGATTATTATATAGCAAGGAATGTATGTAATTTAACCAAATTCCAAAATTTAAGGCCTTGAAAGAATTGTCTGTAGTCATAAAAAAAATGATATTTTAATGCTGTGAATATTAAAGAATTTGTTTCTTTTTTATATTTATCACTATTGTTTCATAACAATATCATCTTATTGCTTTCCTTTAGCTGACACACGTGTTTAGAAGTATTCAACTCTCAAAAAACATTTTTTAATGATAATACCCATTGGTAGTAAGAACACAAAATAGCCTCAGACACTTCTGATAGGAACTAGAATAGCCTTTTTGCCATTTGGCAATAATGTATCAAAAGCCTTAAAACTGTATATCACTTATAATCCAAAAAATTCCATTTTTTGAAATTTATTCTAATAAAACAATTAGCAAAACACTCAACTCAACTTATCAAAGGCCTTTCTCAAACAAAGACAGTTCCTTCTTTTATAGAAACTTGGATACCAGCTAGGAAACAATATTTTTGCTCACCCCACTGCACATACACATGCTATCCTTTGTGTCAAAATTACTAGGAACCCACTAGAATGGCTAAAATGAAAATGACTGACAATGCTAAGTGTTATTGACAAGGCTACAGAGCAATCAGAACTCATAATCTGCTGGTGAGAGTGTAGAATGATAAACCACTTTGGAAATATGTTTGAAAGTTTCAATAAGGTTTTTTTAACATACATCTATCTTGTGACTCAGCAATTCCACCACTAGATATTTATTCAAGAGAAATTTTAAAAAATATGTTCCCAGAAAGATTTGTATAAGAATGATCATAACAGCCTTAATCATAGTGGCCCCAAACTAAAAACAGCCCTATGTTCATCAACAGGAGAATAGGTCAACCAACTGAGGTACATAAATACAATGAAATATTATACAGCATCCATAACATGAATTAATCTTACAGACATTATGATGAGTGAAAAAAAACTGAGCATGAGTATATATTATACAATTCCATTTCTATGAAATCCTGGAATAAATAAAATTAATCAATGATGATAGAAGAAAGTGAGGTAAGAGAGAGTTTCTATACCTTGTGCGCTGTGGTAGTTATGCAGGTGAATATAATAGAAAAACTAATCTGTGTACTTACAAACTATGCATTTTATTATATGTAAATTATATCTTATTTTTTTAAATAAAAAACTACCCCAGCCCTGGCCGGTTTGGCTCAGCGGTTAGAGCGTCGGCCTGCAGTCCGGAGAGACCCGGGTTCGGTTCCCGCTAAGGGCATATACTTCGGTTGCAGTTTGTCCCCGGCCCTGGTTGGTCGTGCGGGTGGCAGCCACTCGATGTGTCCCTTCACGTTGATGTTTCTGTCTCTCTCTCCCTTCCTCTCTCTCCCTCCCACTCTATCTGTACAAAAAATGGAAAAATATCCTCGGGTGAGGATAAAAAAAAAATAAAAAATAAAAAAACTACCCCAAAATATAACTTGCTAGGACACATTTGGACCTTACAGTGAGTCTTTTGTACTCACAAGGAAAAAAGGTGGGAATTAATATTTGTGTCCTGCTGTGTTCCAGGCTCTGTGTGAGACACTTAACAGAATAATCAGGCTTCCTCCTGAGGTAGGTAATTCCAGAAATCAAAATGGAATTCTGTGACATTTCTTATCAGGCCATTTTAAGAGCAAGCATTTCAGGCATTTTAATGACAGATGGAACTTTTAAGGAATTTTTATTTTTAGGTGGACTAATAGTTTTCCCAATAGTTCATCTTGAATGATGATAGTACTCATTCAGTTTGCTACTACAGTAAAGAAAGTATTTCTACATAAATGCCTGATGAATTCTATTTGTCACAATAAGATTATATTTGTCAGTTGAAGGACTTAAATTCGGATTGAAATGCAAAATTTACATATGACAATGATAAGTGCTCCACCAACTCAAAAGCACACCAAACAAAATAATAAATTTTCCCTTGAACCACAATAAATCTTTTAATAGAATTTTATTTCAAGAATAAAACAATCCAGGAAAATTCCAGATGTTCATTTTATAAAGCCAAAAGGAAGAAGAGAACAAGAATAATCTATAAAACAGAAGTTGCTATTTGGGGGAGAAAAATGAAGTGTTCAAGCAAAGAAAAATGGATTTAGGTTTTCTTAAGAGAGAAACAGAAGATGAAAGGCTCTTGGTTGAGTGGAATCTATTATCACTGAACTTGCAGACTAACTACACAGATATGACCCTTGGCACTTTAATGTAGTGCAAAAAGACATCCATGATGTCAAGAAATTTACTTTTTTGCTGTCATTTCATATTTATATCACATCTTTTGGAAAGAAATTAAAAATTCTTTATTCTCAACTGCCAGTACTTTTCCCTCTTCCAAAAGAAAGTCTAAACTTTAAGCCTCATATTTGAAGATCTTTATAATCTGATCCAAAGTTATCTAACTTTTATCTCCTACTGCCTTTCTACACTTGTTCTTCGGTCCAGCCAACTCTATTTACTTGATGACTCCATTGGGACTCACCAATTGTCACCTCCAAATTTTGTTCATGCTGTTATTCCTGGTAAGGTGCTAAAGTGGAAAAAGTATGAATTAAATTAATTTTTACTCTCCTCTCAGTTATTAATTAGCCATGTGAGCTTGGGCAGGTCTCTCGATCTTCCTTAACATCAATGTTCATATTTATAAAATGAGAATATTAGTACCCATCTCTATTTTTATATTTTAGCACTCTAATTTGAGTATTAAATGAGATAGCTGATGTGCCTGACCCATCATACATGATAAATACTACCTCCCTATCAGGTTTCATCCTCACTTCTGCCTAGAATTCACTGCAGGCTTGATGCCTTCCTAAATCATATTTTTCCTTCAGAGTCCAACTCAAATCCCACGTCTTGAAACCTTGCCAAACCACTCCTTTACCACACAATTGTACCTTAATATTTTACTGTCCCATATTGCTGAAAACTTCATAAATTTGATGAAATACATTAATATAGTTATCCAAGAAGCTCAAGAAACTCCAATGAAGATGAACTCAATGAGACCCACACCAAGACACATCAAACTTTTGAAAGACAAAGACAAAGGGAGAATTTGGGGAGCAGCAAGAAAGAAGCAACTTGTCACATACAAGGGATCCTCAATAATGTTTTAAGCAGATTCCTCATCAGAAACTTTGAAGGCCAGAAGGCAGTAGACCAATACATTCAATATCTAAAAAAAAAAGTGTCAACCAAGAATCTCATAATCCAGCAAACCTGTCCTTCAAAGTTAAGACAGTCCCAGGTTAACAAAAGTTGGGGGAGTTTGTTACCACTAGACCTGCGCTGCAAGAGATACTCAAGGGAGTCCTGAGGGGTGAAATGAAAGGACACTGGACAATAACTAGATGCTGTAGAAAAAAATAAAGATCTCAATAAAGGTAAATACATGGGCAATTATAAAAGCTAGTATTATTATAACAATAGTTTGTGACTCCACTTTTTGTTTTCTACATTATTTAAGACACAATTACATTAAAAATTTTCTTTTCTATATAATTTAAGAAACTAATGCACTTAAAAGAATTATTAACTTATGTTTGGGGGTACACAATGTATAATGATGTAATTTTGTGAAATCAACAATCAAAAGGGTACATACAGACAAAGCATTATAACTTTAGAACATTAATGTTTTCCCCACAGTAACTACCAACAAAATAGCTATAGAATATACACACAAGGAAATGACAAAGGAATTTAAACATTTCACTACACAAAATCAATTAAACAAAAGAAATGAGAGATGAAGAAGTTGTAAGGCACATAGAAAACAAATAGCAAAATGACAGAAGGAAGTCCTTTCTTATCAGTAATTACTTTAAATATAAATTGATTAAATTCTCCAATCAAAAGTCAGATATTGGCAAAATGAATAAAAACACCTGATCCAACTATACACTGTTTACAAGAGACTCACTTTTGGCTCAAAAACACAAAAAGATTGAAAGTGAAAGGACAGAAAAAGATATTCTATGAAAACAGTAACCCAAAGAGAGCAGGGGCGGGGGCTATACTAATTTCAGATAAAGATAGACTGTAAATCAATAAAAGGTTACATGAGACAAAAAAGGGAAATTACATATTAATAAAATTTTAATATAATAAGATATAATAATTGTAAACAGCTACACACCTAATGACAGAACATATAACAAAAAGTAAATACAGATGAAATTAAAGGGAGAAATAGACAGTTCTACAGTAATAGTTGGAGACTTCAATACCACTCAATAATGGATGGAGCAACCAGACAGAAGATAAATAAGGAAATAGAGGACTTAAACCACACAACAATTCAAGTAAATCTAAAAGACATATACATAACATTATAACCAAGAGCAGTATATACATACTTCTCCAGTGCACATGGCAGGTTAGATCAGATGTTAGGCCACAAATTAAGTTTCAAC
This sequence comes from Molossus molossus, assembly GCF_014108415.1. Lineage (NCBI taxonomy): Eukaryota > Metazoa > Chordata > Mammalia > Chiroptera > Molossidae > Molossus > Molossus molossus. Next base: position 135,398,160 of record NW_023425355.1, on the reverse strand, counting down.
AGATTTAAAAAGTTACGTATCATACAAAATATCTTCTCCAACCACTGAGTTATTCTGATGCTTAAAAAAAAAAAAAAGAGTTTGAACGTGATCCTGTAAAACAAATTAGTATGTAATGAAATGATTTGAAATAATCTAGTAAAATTATTATTGGCCCATAATATTTAGCATGGTTACAATACAACTGCATTAAAGTGGAGGATCTATATGAGAAGTACAGAATGGTCAGGAGTCAGAATTTTCTGATTTCTTATTGAAGAACAATAGGGCATTTAGTTGGTTGAGAAACAACAGTTCCTTTGAATTACAAATTAAGTCAATGTTAACTTATTGTGGTTCTAGTGTATTTCATCACAGTAGGAAGTCTACCAGACTTGAAACAAGACATCTGAGTTCTAATTTTAGATCTGTTGCTACATACCTTGTGACTTTGGGCAAGTCAATTAACCACTCTGAGCCTCAGTTTCCTCATCTGTAATATGAAGGGATTAAATTAAAATATTCTTCTAGCTCTAAAATACTGTGGTTTCATTCCCCTCCCCCCAACCAGGTCCCTTTTTGATTTCCACATCGCCTTCCTCTACTCTAGGCTCCTAGGTTACTCCTGCTGCCTCTACTTCCCCCACTGCCTGGGATTATTTTCTGTGACATCCACCCATCCTAGACAACAGCACCTGTCCCAGGCTTCTTCCTCAGGGACACTAATAAAAATTTATTCTTATGTGTCCCAGAGACATGCTGCTTATGGATTTAAAAGAGTGAAATGATGTTGAGGATTTGGGCTACTATGGCCAGGTCATGGTGGGAGAGAGATGCCAGAAACCTGTTCTTTGAGAATTGAGGTTTGTGTGCTTGCTTCTAACATGGGTCGCTCTGTAAGGAGAGTCTTGGTGGGTTGAGAGACTGAGAGAGGGAGATGTTTGCCTTACTTTGAATAAAATCAAAGAGAGCCTTGGCCAGTTTGGCTCAGCAGAGTGCTGGCCCTCAGACCAAAGGATGGTGGGTTTGATTCCTAGTCAAGGGCATGTACCTGGGTTGCAAGTTTGATCCCCAGCCCTCGTTGGGGTTGTGCAGGAGGCAACTGATCGATGTGTCTCTCTCACACCGATGTTTTTCTCTCCCTCCCTCCCTTCCTTTGAGGCTAACGATCAATGGAACCATATCCTCGGGTGAGGATTAACAAGAAGGGAGAGAGAGAGAGAGAACCTTTTCCCAACATGCATAAAAATTAGTCCATCCAGTCACTTCAAATTTTATTTTATTTTTTCTTTATTGTTGAGAGAGAGAGAGGAAGGGAGAGGGAGAGAGAGATAGAAACATTGATGAGAGAGAACATCAACTGGCCGCCTCCTGTATGCTCCCCACTGGGGATCGGACCCACAACCTGGGCATATGTCCTGACCGAGAATTGAACCGGCGACCTCTTGGTGCAGGGTCAATGCTCAACCACTGAGCCACGCCAGCTGGGCCAGTCACTTCAAATTTTAATTTACATTTATGTGAATAAAACAAACTTTATGGAATTGCATGTATGTATATAATTCATTATATATAGTATTATAATACATAATTTATACATCTGTACTTATACCAAAAGCAACTGAACACACAACATAAATGGTTTCTTTTTTACTTTTGCCTATGGGAATCTTACTCAAAACCCTTGTGTGTTTGCCTAATTCCTTCTGTCAGCTTTCTTCTCCCCTCTGTGGGCTGGGAAGGGAATTTGCTGGGCAGTGAAGACACCAAAACATTAAGAGTAAAAATTACTTCATAACCCCATATATTGTTCCTCCTCCCAATTCTCATGAGTTGGTGGGCATATTTATCTTATAACCTTGCTACCATAACATCCAACCTGATGTGACCCTGACACAAGCTTACAAAAGTGCATCAGTGACATTCACAAGCTCTCCTGAACCAAAAATCTTCTCCTTCCAAAAATCAAATTATAATGAGCATCTCTCTCCTGGTTGGATTGACATGGTGGTAACTCTTCAAAATCTACATGTCAATGTGTATTTGTGCATGAGTGTGTTTATCATAGGTGATTGCATCTTTTCATTTAAGTGAAAAATGTCTCTGGCACATAGCCTAAAACTTGATTTTTCATTTTAACCCAAAAATTATCTCTCGCCTATCAATATCTTGGCCCATGTGTTGTTATGGCAAGGCAAAAGTACCGAGTCCGAGAAAAAACGAAGTCAAGGAAATTCTGTGTCGTCTCCCTTGGTACTCCACCTCCCAACCCCCACCCTCATGTCTAGACATTGCTACAGGCTTCACAGTTACCACCCTTTTTTTCCACATTTCATTAATAATTGTACAAGTCAAACAATAGCTAATCTGGCAATTATGCACAAGTTAAAACACTGGAACATGTTACCCTGCACTGCCTGCCAAATCACACTAAAATTTGGATCAATGAAGGTGCTGAAAGATTTTTCAAAAGTTAATCCTGCCTTTCTTACTGCTTGTTAGGCAGACTTCTAAAAGGGACTGAAATCAGTCATTCTAAAAGCAGATCAACAACAGCATAAAGCCTGTCTCCTTGTGTCTCTGTTTTCACAGTTAAACCAGAGTTTGAAACCCAGAGTTTGGGGGTGGGGAAGAAAAAAAGGGGAGTGAAGCAGAGTACCCACACCCTGAGATAATTGCATCAGGGTGAAAGAATGAACACCACACCCCAGGCAGTCAGATTTCTGGGGTCACTTAATCATGCTCTGTACACCTGTGCTATGAGGGCAGTGCAGCTGCAAAGACGAGTGCTGTTAGGCTAAGAGGCCAATGTCCCCATTCCCCCCTAGTTTTAGCTACTTCCAAATGTCCAAGATTAGCTGCAGAATTTTTGAGGAGTGAAGTAAAGTAAAAGCAAGACTGGGTCAGCAGTGTGCTCTTCCAGAATTAGTCTCAGGGCCAAAACTTTTCTTCCACACTTCTCCAGCCTGTGCTCGGACTTCCAGCTGCCCACAGAACCTTGGTTCCCCATGGCCAGGGCGTCCTTCCTGTGCTGTGTGCATGGGGTGAGCTGTATACACAAGGTCTCCAGCAGCTTCCAGAAGCACCTTCAGAACTCAGAGTCAGCCTCTATACATAGCATCAACTCTGCCTACACCTTCTCCTCCTGAGTTTCCTCACTTTTAGTACTCCCAATAGATATCACTAAGAGGTAAAAACATGAACACATGCAGGAAACAGAATATTGATTATTCCTTCATTACCGATTTGCAAACAAAAAGGAAGTCAACTGAAAGACTGCTTTAGGCTTGGAGTCTGATTCTCATGAAAGGTCAGTCAGGGGACTTACTAGATCATCTCAAATGCCAATTCAGACCTGAAATGCGTTAATTCCTTGTCTGCACACCTGACTGGGATTTGGATCTGAATGGGGAGCAGGATGTAATATATCAAAGTGATGCTGGACTCCATATTCAGGTGTAGAAGCCTCGCTGCTGAACTTTGGGTGTTCAAAAGGCATGCTTGATTGCTGGGTCCCTCTCGAGATTTGGTCAACCTCACAACTAGAGGCAAAGACCCAGCATCTGGGCAGGAATCCTGGGATGGTTCTGAGATTACCCTTGATGATCTCAAACCTACCTTGGAAGTTTCCAGAAGGACCCATCTACCAATTCTGTCTAAGGCACTTAAGTAGAAGAGGACCTGTGTTTGGCCGAGAGCCTTTGGAAGCAATCACTAGCAGAGGCTTGTTCCGTCAGTAGAATCTGCTTCAATCTTTTTTTTACTTTTTAATCCTCATCTGAGGATTTTTATTTTTTATTTTTATTTTTTTTTGTCTATTTATCTTCACATAGAGTGGGAGGGAGAGAAAAGGAGTGAGAAAAATATCGACATGAGAGAGACACATCAACTGGTTGCCTCCTGCATGAACCCAACTAGGGCCGGGGACAAACCACAACCAAGGTACGTTCCCCTGACCAGAATCGAACCTGTGACTCATTGGTCTGTGGGCTGATGCTCTAACTGCTAAGCCAAACCAGCCAGGGCTCTGCTTCACTCTTTATACTCATCTAGGGCTGGCACAGATAATAAAGTTGGTTTTCCTTCATTGCCCTAAATCCCCCTTTTTGAGCCCACACCCCCTGTATTGTTCTTTTTATTTCGTCCTTCCAGATGCCTAATTCACTCATGTGGCTGTCAGGTGGCTCAGAGTATTCTACTCTGGTGGCCCAGCTAGATGAACTCTGATATCCCCCAACCATTAGCACCTCTTACCTGTATTCTGCAGCAACCTCTGGTCATGAATCTCCTACAATCCATTTTCCATTCTAAAATGTAAATCCTATGAGGACATAGTCTCATAGTCTTGCCTAAAACCTTTGATTGGTTTTCCATTATGCTTCCTTCCATGGTGTGCATGTCATTTAAGATCTGGCCCATGCTTGTCTCTCCATTCTCATCTCTTGTTACTTCCCCATGTATACATCAATACTCAATAGAGAACTTTTTTCAGTTCTTTACCATGCCTTCCAGCCTTTATACCTTCTATTCCCTCTCCTGGAACACCCTTTTCTTCTTTTTTTGCCCAGGCCACTTTTGGTGCAGAGTTGCCCCCCATCTATCTCCTCCATGGAGATCCCAAATTCCCCTAGGTAGGTTTAGGTCTGGAAGCCATCAATATATTAACTGCTTACTCATGGAGATTGGAGAATAAGAAAAGAGGGCCAAACACAAAACCTTAAGATGGAAGAAGCAAAACCAATGAAGGAGCTTGAAAGTGGAGGTCAGAGGACTAAGAAGGAATGTCAGCAAGAGTGTTTTTAGATACCAGTAACAGAATATCCTAGTTTACATCAGCTTAAACAATAAGGGAATTAATTAGGTCATGTTATAGGAAGTTGAGAACTAGCATGGGCTCCAGAAACAATACATCAGAGCTTCAACTTCACTTCTCTGTAACTTGTCCAGAATACTGTTGGCATCCTCCTCAGGCTGGGGGGAAAATGACTGCAGAAGTTCTTAAAGTAATCATTCATTGTCAAGAAGAATATAACCATGATGATTGGCTTAGATAATCAGATTTGGGTCTGGATGAATGCTGAGTTATCAATCACTGTGACCATAGCAAAAGGGCAGCAGGACACATGGGTATCAGAGAAGCCAAAAAAGAAAGTAGGATGGCTACCAGAGTCAAAATGTTGCATTGAGGTCAGAGTGCATACCTTGAACGTGGGACAATTGAATTATTTTTATAAAGCATATTATTTGGTGGTGGATCTTGATGAATTCAACTTATCCAGTTGGAACCATGTATATAACAGCTCAAAATTCTAACAGGTAAGTCAAAGGAAGATATTGAGAAACAGAATCATAGTAAAAGAGGACAAGGAAAAAATAAGTGAAGGTCAAGAGTAAGGAGGGGAAAAAAGTGTTTTGAGTTGCCATTAACAGCATAGAAGACATCCCCCACCATATTCAACCAAGAAAAAAAAAGTTAAATCAGCCAGAGAACACATATTTCAAAGATCCAGAATTAAGAGCAACTGTACCTTGTGACTTACGGTAAACTTAAAGAACTTCAATATCTTGTTTTACTTAGTGTTGTCAAGGCAACCCCATAGCCTTGAAAACTTTGGCAAAGCATTCCTTGGCCAGTGGAGAAACCATCTCTCAGAGGCCTCAGTTGCATTGCCCACTATGTAGATCAACTCCTTGATGCTATTCTCAGAACAAATTTTCCAACAGATGTTAAGTCAATGAAAACACACTGAGAATTGTAGGATAATTTATTTTCCATCTGGTTTCACCTGTACTTAATTGAGGATACCAGCTCATAGCCTAGGCAATATATAACAGAGGCCATGGGATACTCCACCCAAATTTTATAAAGTGCCTCAAGTGTCAATTTTAGTACTGCAGCTGTAAATAACAAGACCTTAGAGTCATAGGGAGTGATCTCATTCTCCAACATACATCCAAAGCTTAAAGGCCAGTGTGTCCTTATGGATCATTGTGTTACTGGTGTTGCTGAGCTCACCAAAGGTCATGTGGCCTAGCTTAATTTCCTCGGGGCTCCTCTGTACATTCTCCCCTCCCTTCTCCATCTGGGAACTGCATATACTGTTTCCTAGGGACCAAAATCTAAGAAACCATGAACTAGGAAATGTGGTAAGAAGTTGGGGAGCCACATCATCTCCATTGGCATAATCTAGTAGTTCCATTTTTGTGTTACTCAGTGGGAAATTTATAGCAAAGTATAGTCAAGACATGAATTGAAAACTCTCCTTAAAGTCTGTCAACAGCTTCATGGCTTTGGAAATAAAGATCAAATTGCTGAAGTGGCTTATGAGGCCCTCAGGGTCACCAGCCCCTTCAACACCTTCCATGCTGCCCCCCCCCCCCATTCTCATTGTCCTCCGTCCTCTATTTCCTTGGCAGAGGAGGCCCAGTTCCCTCTATCTGAAATCCTCTTGACCCCACACTCAATCTTCTTATAGTTTATTTTTAACCCTCAAAGCTCAACTCAAACATCTCTTCCTCAAAGAAGCTCCCCTCCCTTCCCAGATTGGGACCCTCCATTATACCTTTTCCTACTATCTGTATTTGACTTCTATGACTTTTACTCTATTATGTAATTAGTTAGTTAATGTGTGTCTTTCTAGCACATTCTAAGTACTATGAGTGTAGTTAGTGATCGTGCTTGTCTTGTTCACTATTCTCAGCCCCTGGCCCAGTGCCTGGCTCAAAGTAACCCAATAAATATCTTGCTAAGAATTACTATTCTTTATGCTCACTAGTGCTAAGGGGGTGGAGGGTGATTCTAAGTTCTGATCTGTTAAAAATCAAAATAGCACAAAAGTTTTATTCTTATGCTAGGTAAATTACATTCTATTTATTCCCCTTTTGTTCAAACATTTTAAATAACATTTTTAGTGAAATATAATTCATACCATACATTTCACCCATTTTAAGTGCACAATTCAATGGTTTTTAGTATATTCACAATTGTGCAAACATCACCACAATCAATTTTAGAACATTTTCACCACCCCAAAAGGGAACCCTGTACTCATCAGCAATCATTCCTCATTTTCTCTCAGCCCTAGGCAACCATTAATCTATTTGCTGTCTCTATAGACTTGCCTATTTCGGACATTTTATGTAAATGAAATCATACTATATGTGGCCTTTTGTGACTGGCTTCTTCACTTAGCATAATGTTTCAAAGTTGCAGTATGTATCAGTATTTCATTCCATTTTATTGTCAAATAATATTCATTCTGTGGATTTATCACACTTTGTTCATCAGTTGATGGAAATTTGGGTTGTTTCCACCTTTTAGCTATTATAAACAATGCTGCTATAAACATTGATGTACAAGTTTTGTGTGGACATATTTTTATTTCTCTTGCCATATATGAGGAAGTAAAATCTCTGGGTCATATGGTAATACTATGTGTAACCTTTTGAGGAACTGCCAAAATTATTTCCAAAGCAGCTATACCATTTTATGTTCCCATCAGAAGCATATGAGGGTTCCAATTTCTCCATATCCTCACAGAACTTATTATCTGATTTTTTAGTTATAACCATCTTAGTAGGTGTGAAGTGTTATTTCATTGTGGTTTTGATTTGCATTTCCTTGATAGCTAAAGATGTTGAACATTTATTCATGTGCTTATTGGCCATTTGTATATCTTCTTTGGAGAGATGTCTATGAAGATCCTTTGCCCATTTGTTTTTTTTATCCTCACCTGAGGACATTTTTCCATTTTTTGTTCAGGTAGAGTGGGAGGGAGAGAGTGGGAGAGAGAGAGAGAGAGAGAGAGAGAGAGAGAGAGAGAGAGAGAGAGAAACATCAACGTGAAAGGTACACATCGAGTGGCTGCCACCTGCACGACCAACCAGGGCTGGGGACAAACTGCAACCGAGGTACGTGCCCTTAGCAGGAACCGAACCCAGGTCTCTCGGACCGTAGGCCGATGCTCTAACCGCTGAGCCAAACCGGCCAGGGCTACTCATTTTTTAAATTGGGTTGTTTTTATTATTGAGTTGTAAGGTTCTTTATATATTCTAGATAAAAATCCTTATCATAATATGATTTGCACAAATGACCTCCATTTGTGAGTTGTCTTTTCACTCTCTTGATGCTCTTCTTTGAAACACAAAAGTATAATTTTGATGAGACCAAATTCTCTACCTTTTCTTTTGTTGTATGTGTCCTCACATGTTGGGAGACATGAGCTGGCTCTCTGGAGTCTCTTTATAAGGGTACTAATCCCATTCATGAGGGTGGTACCTTCATAATCTAATTGTTTCCCAAAGGACCCACCTTTTAATACCATCACCTTGGGCATTAGGTTTTCAACATATGAATATTGGAGGGGCATAAATATTCAGACCATAGCAGTTGTCATTCTCTTTAGTCTTTAATATAGATCAGTTCCTCAGCATTTGTCTCATATGGCATTGACATTTAAAAGAATACAGACCTTTTTTTTTTAGAGAGAGAGAGAGAAAGGATGGGAGAGGGAGGGAGAGATGGAAATATCAATGAGAGAGAGAACATCGATGAGAGAGAGCATCGATTGGCCACCTCCTGCATGCCCCCCACTGGGGATTGGGCCCACAACCTGGGCATGTGCCCTGACCAGGAACTGAACCCGTGACCTCTTGGTGCATGGGTTGATGCTCAACCACTGAGCCACACCAGCCGGGCAGACATTTTTTATTTTTGATAGAATGTTCCTTAGATTCCACTTATATCTTCCCAGCTAGAATACCATTTAAGTGTTATGTCCTTCTCAGGATACCACATCCATCTGATGTCCATCTGACCCTCATTTGTGATGTCAATTTTGATCCCCTAGTTGAGGTGTTGCCCAATTCTGTCTAGTTACTAGTATTCTAGAAGTTTAACATTTTTTTCCCTCTGTTCTAACTGTATAACTTCAAGTTTTTTCTCTATCGATCATTTGATATTTCACCTTATGTCCATTCTTCTTGTTGTTTCTAATTAGTTTATTCAATTTCTAATTGTATTATTCTGGTCTTCAATTTGTTTCCTTAACTCTGACATATCCCTTTTTAAACAAATCTGCTATTTTAGCATTTCATCTTGTTTTTTTGTCTTATTTTTATTTTCTCATTCTCAGTGTTGGCAGCTGTCTGGACTTTCTGTTTTCTGTGACATGTGTGTCTTTCTTCTAACTTACCTAAAACTCATTTATTTTCCTCTTACAGCTCCAGTTTGAAGTTTAAACCAGGTGTTCTATACACTTTTCTCTACACTGATGACAAGGTCATAGGGGTAGAGGTAGAGAGTTCAACTGTAGTTGTGTGCTCCCTTTGTTGAGGGACACGAACCCTCTTTAAAGAGTTTCTTCTGTGTCTCGTACTAGGAGTTCAGACCTCATACTTGAGGACATATCTTATACTTAATGTGTTGTATCTTTAGGCTTGAAATTATGCCCCTAATTTTGTATGAATTGATAGTAAATGTCATACTCAGGGAATTTTTTAAATGTTCTGTCTCTGATGAAATACTCAGATCTTTTTTTAATTTTTTCCTAGGGATTCTTACTTTCCTCATCAATTCACTTCTCTCTAAATTGAGAGTTACTGGTGAAATTTTGGGTTTTTGTAGACTCACTGTTTTCTCCCTCAGTACCACTTCAGGCTAGTGGTACTGGGGGTGAGGTTTAAAGCAGTGGTGTGGTGGTAAATGTTTAACAATTAGTTCTCAAAAATAAAATCCCTAATGTATAGTGTATGACAATTTCCATAGTATAAATACTCCCACCACAGCCATTTTCAAGCTACCAACATGACATTGCTAAATGTAGAGTTGGAGCACACATCATTCATTACACAGTATTTCCACCATATAGATATAATAGATGGAATAACCTCAAGAACATAGATGATAGTAAATGAAGTGAAACAATTAAGAAGTGATGATTTTTTAGTTGGACTACCAGTTCTTGTGAGCCAGTGTCAGTTGGCTCCAACACACCACTGAGCCAGAATACGAGCCCAAATGATCCATTTCTTCTTCTGGCCACCATTTCTTATTCTGAGGGTCACCGGGTCATACTCTTTCCTTCTGTGATTGCTGTTGGTAAATTTATGCTATTTTTAAAAATCCCTTTTGCTCATATTAAGGGAAAGAGATTCTATGATTAGCTTCATCCTACTACCTTTATCTTTCTCTCGCTAAAAGTTTATTTGGATCTTTCTAGGCTTTATGCACTATTTAGAACTAAGAAAAAGATAATATCACCTGAGACAGTAATCAAGTACAAACACTACCATCTAGAGTTGGAAAGATAGTAATTAAGCATTCTATTGAGGAAAGTTAACAAAAACAATTGCAGAAATATGCAATTTTAAATAGATAATATTTGAGGATAATAATGAAGATAATTCAACTTTAAGAAAGAAAGAATAATATTCCAACACATGGCAAATAGTCAGCCTCTTATACATTCCTTTGAAGGGAAACTACAAAGGATCAGGTATGGTGAGATGTGCCTCAATATACCCAGAACATAATTGAATTGCTCAAATATATATAATGGGGTGTGTGCACACACACATATGTAATATTTAAATTCCATTTTGAGAAATTAAGGGTGTTTTTAAAGGATTCCTTATTAAATGATGCTTTACTGAAATAACTTACAGATTCTAGTCAATATTTTCAACAATGCAATTGTTCTCAGCTCTGGCAGGACATTAAAATCACCTGGGGCACTTTTTAAAAACACCCATACCAGATCCCTACTCCAAAAAAATTCTTAGTTAGTTGATCTAGTGTGGGACCATGCCATTACTATGTTTGAAAAGCTCCCCAGGTGATTCTAATTGGCAGCCAGGATTAAGAATCTCTGCCATAATGTAGCACTTAGTGTCTTATTAATTCCCCAGAGTATCTACAAAAGTAAATATATTGACGCCCTAAGATGGATGGTAATGAATAGAAAATTTTGTAAAGTTTCTGAAAATGTTTAAAGAAAAGATCATCATAATGTCATTAAGTTTAGTCTCGACTGGGCTTCCAAATGTTTTATGATTTAAAATAAACAAAAGCCTATGCAATGACTTATGGAGCAAAAGTTTGTTAAATGTAAATAGCTTAAAGCTGAAGACTAAGAAACAGTATATTTCAGGGGTTTTTTTGTTGGAAATTCAGGATTGTCTATGATCAGAATATCAGCACATCCACTTATTTATCAGGCTGAGAAAGACTTCATGAGAAAGACACATTTTCTACAATAAAATCCCACTGATGTGTTTTAACTAAGATGGGAGTCAAAATGTATCCTTTCTCAGAAAACTATTTCTCAGGAGCACAAATTAAAATCATAAATAAGATTAAAAGGGGGAATCTCTAAAATATTTAAGCAAAAAGACTTCCCCCAAGGGATTGATTATAAGAGAATTATAATTAGGCTTATTAGACACCATAATTATCTCATCACTGAAACAGGGTCCCTCAAGAGCTCTTCTCATTTTAAGCTTAGATTTAATTATTGCTTGTATTTTAAATAATATAGATTTTTTTCTGTATTAATCAGGACTTGGTTGCAAATAACCAAGTTAAAGAGAAAAAGAATTTATTGGTCAAAGAAATGAAAAATCCAGAGACAGACTTCAGGAAAGGCTTGATCTAGGACTCAAACAATGTCACCAGAAATTGGTCGTACTCTTTGCATGTCTCTTCTGTTTTCTCTCTAAGTAGACTCCATTCTCAAATGACTCTCCTCGTGGTAGCAAGATAGCTGCCAGTAGCTTTAGGCTTTTAGACAACTGTTCAGCAACTCCAGTAGAACATCCCTCTATCTTAAGAGTGCCAACAAAAATCATGGAATTGAGTCTTATTGGCTAAAATTGGCCTGGCTTTTGGTCATGTAGCTTTCCTTGAACCAATCTCCATAGTCAATAGAGTAGAGTGCTCTGATTGGTCAGGCTTGTGTCACATGACCATTCCTGGAACTGGAATGGGGTCAACTTCACCTGAATTACATGACTGAAGGTTCAGTAGTCACCAAAAGAGAGTCAGATTGTTATCAGAAAATTTGGGGATGAAAACTGAACAAAGAAAAACAGTTGCACCACAATTTAGAAAAACTATTTTAAATTACACTTCCCTGCCTCTTTCTTCTGATTTCCCATTTAGCCATAATCAGTGAGGTCTTATGATATCTTAGAAATTATCTTGTTTTTCAAAATTCAAACACATCTTATAGCTCCTTGGTATAGTGAATAAACATCTGATGTTAGGTGCTTAAGTAATAAATTCTGTAGGGGTTGTGCCATTAGTTAAGCCATTAATAAAGTTCAGTATATTATCTTGTGGGTTTTTTGTTGTTGTTGTTGTTTTTTGCCTCAACCAAAGCTAAAATTTATTTTGTATGGGAAATGCACATTTTTAAAGAATATAGTAACATGGCTGAAAACATTGCTCTCTAAACACTCATTGGACACAGAGACACAAAGCCTTATGTCCAAGTTTCCCTTGAACCCAAAGCAGATGTCTTGAGATTATTTTCAAACTAGAAGGAAGAACCCCCTGAAGTGAATGAGGATATGAAGATACACTTCCTCAAAAACACCATCAACTTCCACAGTTCTGAAGTGGACTGTTAGAAGCGAGTTAGTGACCAGTATTGAGAGTTCATGGTTTGTATTTTGTTAGTCCCAATTGTCATGGCAACCAACTGGTTCTACATAAAGCTTGAAGCCAATGAACTTGTAATGGAATACATTCCTCCAAGTGAGTCAAAGCCTTGTTGAAAAGGAAGCAATCACACTGTTATGGAAATAAATTATAAACTCCTATGAACTGTTCAGGGTTGAAATAAGCAACTTTTTTGGAATCACATTTCCCCCTCCTCCCACATATTTTTGATGATAAGTAACTTGGCAATGCTTCATTTCTGATGGGACTGCCCATCACATCTTTAGAAGACACATGGTACTGTGTGTCCTGCCTACTTCACAAGATTTCAGGGAGGCTTAGATGAGAAAGCGTGTGGGAAGGTGCTATGAAAACTGCAATGGGCTACACTAATATATGGTTAGTGCTGTGGATTAAGAGCCCTTAACATTCAGAAATGGAAGTTGCAAATTTATTTTAACCCACCCTGAGCCTTTAGAGATTACTTCCTATGACACACATACTAATATTTTGTTCAGTCTAAAAACCTAAATGATGAAACCTCTGCTGTTCCCCTGGGGCATCATCCTACTCCACCACACAGCCAGAAATTTTGTGCCGGTAGAATACAGTGTTTAATAGCTTGGTCAGAGAGCCACGGATTCTAATCCCAGCTCTGCTGCTTTGTAGTTACGGGAACTTGTGAATTTACTTAAAGCCTTTGCATCTCAGATTCTCATCTACAAAACGGGGTAATGGTATCTACTTCATAGAGCTCTGAAGAAGATTCAGTGTTAACATTAAAGATAATGTTAAAAACACCAAGCAATTTTTGGCACAGAAGAAGGAATAAATAAGTGTTATTGACATTGGCTTTATTCCCATTGGGGCATGACCATCTTTACTTTCTTGTTAATCCTTGTTGGAATTGTTTCTACCGTATTCAATTGTTGTTTCTTCTTGATTTACTCTGTTGTTTTCAAGTAACACTTCAGTACTTTCTGCTATTTTAATCCCCACCATTTGTTATCATCTCATTGATTAGGATAACCATTAATTGATTTATCTTCAGAAAGTAGATCTCCTAACAAAAGACTGTTAGCATTTTTACTTACTTATTGTCCAGTATTATCATTGGCTTTGCTAGAGTATGTTGACCCCAACTCATCACCATATTCTATGGGACCTCATTGGCTTGGAAATGAGAACATTCTTAAAGTATCAGTGTGAGAGCCTACTTCCAGCAGGCCACATAGGAGGGATTCAGCCTTGACAGTCACACACCCCCATACCCTCACCTGGCAGGGAGCTGGGCTTGGATGGTCCACAGAGCCAAGTTGCACAACTTTGGCAGTGAGTTTTGTCCACTATTTACCCATTATTTGGACAATCTTGTTAAATTCCTGCAGCTTGGGCCTATCTGAGCTCTTCATCATTTTAGTGTTGTCAGCCTGAGCAGACCAATTTCTGCTTCTAGGAACATTCCTTTGGAGAAGAACAGAAATTTCAACAGACTCTCAAGTGCTTTTCAAACTCTTGAATTGGTAAGGCACTTGAGCTGATTTTTCTAATAGACTCAGAAGAATGGTATTTGGAGCTGCAAATTTGCATAGGGTCAGTTTTTCCAAGAAATGTAATCCTTCTTTGGATAATTAATTTGAAGAGGTTGGCATTTCCTTCTACCTGCCTACATTTGTTTTCTCCATCTTCTTGGAGATTGTCCTTAAAATAGTTTCTCTATCTCCATCCTTCCAGAATTTTCATCTATGCTCTTCCAGCCTCTTCGTTAATTTTAATACCAGGCTGATTTTTTCTTTGCCATAAAAGGCTTTTAGCTGCTTTAATAGCTCTTTGATTCCTCCTGAACCTGCAGTCTTCACCACAGAGTACGGTTTAACAAAAGGGCTCTTTTTACAAGCACGCCATGTCCCTTAGTGACAAACATTATAAGACACACTCAGCCTCTTCTTTCAGTAGCAAACCTCAATAGTGTGTGTGTGTGTGTGTGTGGGTAACAGTAGTCAATTCCCAAAATAGATTTTTTTCCTCCTCACTCGAAGACACCTTGAGGACCTCATGTTCAAGCCAGAACTATTTTGGGTGAAAAGGAGACAGATCATTTGATATCTTTGTGTCTGGTAAAAATCCTTCCCAAATAGCACTAGTCTCATCTCTTCTTTGCAGTTGCTAATGGTTAAGATGCTAATTCCACTACCCTCACCTTGATCTGCACTCTGAACCTCAGACCACTTCTTTTTGGGCTGGGTATCTCTTTAGTTACCAGAATCTGAAGGGAAAATGCTTTTGATTAGAGAAACCATTAAAAGAAAAATACTCCATGTGCTCCAAAACTATTTTATTCCATCTGACCAACTAGCCTGGTTTCTATTTTGAAAAACAGCAATTACACTTAAAAAAAAAAAAAAAAGGCAATGAACTTGCCATTTTCAAAATACTACAGACTCTAAGGGAATAATATTTAATGAGCGATTTATAGTGTTATCAGTAAACTAGTGGTATCTAGCTTCATTGGAGTGTGGTTTTTAAATTGTAAAGTTATGAAGATTATTAAATACTAATTTCCTTGCTGATGGAGCTGTAATTTTAATGCGGAGAAAGGTTTCTCAGCCTCAGCACCCCTGACATTTTGAGCTGGGTCATTCTTTGTGGTGGGGGCTGTCCTGTGCACTGTGGGATGTTTAGCAGCATCTCTGGTCTCTACCCACTAGATGCCATAGAACCCCCACTCCAATGGTGATAACCAAAAATGTCTCTGGACGTTGCCAAATGTCCCCTGGGGGGCATGATCACCCCGGTTGAGAACCACTGATGTAGAGGACCCGGTGAAATAGCTTTTCTAGGCTATGAAAATCTTAGAGACCAAAGAAAAATAAGTATACATTAGGTCTTGGAATGTTCTATTTTGATTCTATTATTATAAAATTCTTACTTTTCTTGCCCTGGCTGGTCTGGCTCAGCGGTTAGAGCGTCAGCCCGCAGACCAGAGAGTCCCAGGTCCGGTTCCTGCTTAGGGCACATACCTAGGTTGCAGTTTGTCCCTGGCCCCGGTTGGGGTCATGTAGGTGGCAACCACTCGATGTGTCTCTCTCACGTCGATGTTTCTCCCTTACTTCTTCCCTCTCTCCCTCCCGCTCTATCTGAAGAAAAATGCAAAAATGTCCTCGGATGCGGATAAATAAATAAATAAATGAAATTCTTACTTTTCTCAATTGTAATTTTTAGAAAAACAATTAAATTTCCAAATGTAGCTACCATATATAAACATTGATCCCCGGCAAATCTCATTCCTCTGCTAACAGGTCAAAAGAACAGGACTTTTCATAAGGTTTTCCAAGAGTTTTCAGGGTCCCGCTCTGGCGTAGTTCACTGAGGGCCAGCGTAAAACTACTCATTAGCAAAGTGACTAATCCACAGGCCTATTAGCTAAAATAGTCAGTGAAGGGAAAAGAAGAGTAATGTTTCCTGTGTACTGTTTTCCCTTTTAAAGCAGAATATGCAGTAGTTTAATGAGGGGCCACATCCAAGTTGGTTTTGCAAATTGGCAAGTTTGGTCTTTGCTGTCCAATACTTGCTTCCAGACTAATCAGGATTTCCACAGACCCTGAAGTGAAGGGAAAATGGTGGCATCTGAGGCATTCTCTGCCCTAATAACGGATCCTCTGCCCCATTCCCTTCTTTCCTTCTATGCCCTACTTACTGATTGGGCTGCACTGCTATTCAGAGGGGTTGGGGAAGAAGGGCAGAGGAGCGAGTGGGAATTTAAACCACTTAGAGAGCTTTTTACCCCATACAAGCCAACCAACCATCCCACCCACTCCCCACCCAGCACCCACCAACTGGGTCATGGCTGAAAACAAAACGCACAGTCAATTAGGAGAAAGTGAGTAGAGGTTAACAAGAAAGAGTATTGGCAGAGGTGTGATCAAGGTTTAGGGAAATCCCAAAGGAGAATGCAGTGCCTCAGGACAAATAACTGCAGGGAACTGGCACCACCCCTAAAGATGGAAGAGCAAAGAAGAGAGTGGTAACCAGAACCCAGAGGGTAGTGGGAGCAGCCATTTTGTGGGAGCTTTTTGGCAAGTCAGGTTGATGGCAGGAGGAGACTTGGAGAATAAATCCCACAACCTCACTTTCCCTTTGCCCTCCAACTTCCGGCCACTATTTCCCATTGCATGAAGCCAAATAGAAGAGGGAGGGCAAGAGAGCCTGGTCCATCTGGTGATGCATGGGGCATAGGGCAGAGGAGAGGAGGATGGAAAATGGATCTGGAGAGCAAATGGAAGATAGCCAGCCCCCATGTCAACTCCAAGGAACATCAGAAGCCCTTCAAATGGGGAAGGATGTCCTTTGAAGATTCTCCCCTAGTAATTTGGCCACGTCCTCTGGGGTTGAGATACCTGCCTTAAAGCCTGATGAACTTTCTCAAAGCTCTCTAATCCCCTCTAAAGGGGTCCGTTGCTGAACCACCCAGAAATAGATTCAACTTCTACAAGCACCATTCCATTCCCTACTTTTTCCTTGTTCTGATTTCTACATGAGCCCTCAGGGAAATCATTTGCCAATCTTTCTCCTCGCTTTAGTGTTCACAGCCACTTAAACTCTGTGTCATAATCTTGTTTATAGCAAACATTTCATTTCACTTTGGAGGTCAAGAATATTCCTAGGGTGTTTCCAGAACAGGCTTTGGGAAGTGAGCCTTTCTGAATAAGAAGCAGGCTGGACAACGCTCAGAGTTGGGGATAGATGGAAGTCAAACTCAGAACTAACTGCTTTCCCTGTACCATCTGCTTCTCTGCAGGCGTCGTTAGCATGGGAACAAACTTTGTGTGTGCTTGAGGAGTTTGTATTTTGGCATCTTTCTGACATACATACAAAGTCACGTTGCCTTCTGGAAAAGCTGCCATCTTGTATTAGTAGCACCACAAAAATGTGAAACCCTGGAGAACAGGAGAATTCCATTTCATATACTCACCTAAATTGAAAAGTGTCTCCCAAAGGGTCCCTACTCTTCAGAAATATCAATGATACCCTGGCCGGTTTGGCTCAGTGGTTAGAGTGTTGGCCCTGGGAACCGAAGGGTCATGGGTTTCATTCTGGTCAAGGGCACATACCTGGGTTGTGGATTCAATCCCCAACCCCAATTAGAGTGCTGTGGGAGGCAACCAATCAATGTGGACACATCAATGTTTCTCTTTCTCTTTCTCTCTCTCTCTCTCCCTCTCTCTCCCTCCCTCCCTCCCTTCCACTCTCTCTAAAAATCAATGGAAATAAAATATCCTTGGGTGAGGATTAACAAAAAAGAAAAATAAATATAAATGACAGTGTGCTTTCTTGGGAACTACTAAGACAGTTTTACAAGGCATGATTTATATGCTAATTTAAATACAACAATCTTCTCACATAGCTAAAAAGGAAATCTCACAAAAAAATGGATATGGGTCACTAATATTTGTATCATTGAAATACAAGTATCCAAAGGTACTTATTTTGTGATGGTAACACCTAGGTAAGTCATTAGTATCCATTACTAATTAAAGCATTTATTTCATAAGCATATTTGAATTTCACAACTATTATATGTAAAGCAAGAAGCCAAGTTTAACCAATTTCAATGCCTTCAATTTTAAAAGAATTTAACAAATATTTGCTTTTACAATGAAAGCGCAAAGCTAATTCTTGAATGTTGTAATTGTCTCTATCTTTACTGTTTAATTTTTAACTACTACATTTACAGTTATCTGTATATTTGATACACACACACACACACACACAAACACAATGATGTCGTTCTTGCTTTTGAGAAAATTATGCTGCTAAAATTATATCCCCAAAAGACCTGAATTCCCTACTACACTTGAAGTTGACACAAAATCTGCTAATGTTTGTACTCTTCAGAATGTGCTGTGAATTTCTCCATTTCTGGTGGGGTTAGGGGTGGGGCATGCAAGCAAAGCTATCTATATGCAAGACCAGTTTTACATGTAGGTGGAGTCAGTGATTTATAGTTTCAACAAATATTGACTGAGTGCACACTATATGCCAGTGTCTGTGGACCAATGACCATAAAACAACTGCACACTCACAGATACAGAGAACAGACTGACAGTTGTCAGAGAAGAGGATATTAGGGGACTGGATGAAAAAGATAAAGGGAGTAAGAAGTACAAATTGGTAGTTATGGAATAGCCATGGAGATGTGAAGCACAGCAAAGAGAATGTAGTCACTAATTCTGTAATAACTATATATGGGGCCAGGTAGGTACTTGAACCATCAGGGAACAACTCTGTAAAGTACATGGTTTTTTCAACCACTGTGATGTATACCTGAAACTAATAACTAATGCAGAATAGTGAATGTAAATTATAACTGAAAAATAATGTATATTTATATGTGTATCTTATGTGTATGTGTGTGTATGTATACACACACACACACACACACACACACACACATACACATACAACTGCACAGCTCTGACATGGAGAAGACTCAATAATTGACTTCAAATTTTTCCACCACGAGTATCCAAAATTAAATTTACATTAAACTAAACAATAAAAATGATGTTTTATATTTGGATTTTTTGACTGAGAGTCATTCCTATTACATTAACATGTATTGAAATGTATGATATACTCAGTTAATATCTTATCTCATTTGTCCGCACAATAACATATGACTTAGATAAAATAATCCCCATTTTATGCCCTGGCAGGTTTGGCTCAGTGGTTAGAGCATCGGCCCGTGGACCAGAGAGACCCCGGGTTCAGTTCCCGCTAAGGGCACGTACCTCGGTTGCAGTTTGTCCCCGGCCCCTGTTGAGGTTGTGTGGGTGGCAGCCATTCGATGTGTCTCTCTCACATCAATGTTTCTCTCTGTCTTCCCCCCTCTCTCCCTCCCGCTCTATCTGAAGATAAATGCAAAAATGTCCTTGGGTGAGAATAAAAAATAATAATAAAATAAAATAATCCCCATTTTACAAATGGGAAAACTGAAGCTTAAAGAAGTTAATAGTTACTTGCCTAAAGTCACACAGCAAGTAGGTAGTGGAGCCAACTGAACCCAAGAAGCCTGACTCCAGCTTCTAAACTCTTAGCCCTCCTACTGTGATTTTAGGTGGCTACCCACCTACTGTAAGGACAGCGCTCCTGATAGCAATCTCCACTTCTAGCTCTCAGCCTAAGGATAGGGCCCGTGATTTATTAAAGGAAGATGCAACTCTGTGGTGTAACAGAAATGTAAGAAGCCTATCCCAGCTCACAGAGCCCAAGAAAATCATCAATTCCATCCTTTTCAATAGGCAGCCAAACTTTCCATACTGCAGATGACTAAAAGATAGAGTTGATTGTGTCCAAGAGGGTGTGACTCTACTGCCAAATGTCCTGGCTGGTGATGCTCGGCTCTCCTGCAAAGAGTGGGGTTCTTCCAAACAACACCAGTGTTCTCCACTCCTCCATGGATGTGTAACTTAGTCACACAGGGCACCTTATCCAGGGCCTGAAAAAAAAGCCTGTCCCACTAAAGGCAATTTGTGAAACATAATTAATTGCAGATTCCTTTTGGAGCTGCTTAAGCTCCTTGATGTCTCAGATGTGTGGCCAGGATGGAGTTCTCTTTGGCAGTTGAGCATCTTCCACCTCCAGCTGGAGAGGAGGTCCAGATGAAAGAAACCAAGGGTATCACTCAGGTCAAGTTGGGCTTTCCCAAGACTTGGTGGGGCAAGCTCAGATGCATGAATGGGGCTTTGGGGAGCCTACCCTTCCAGTAGATCCAAATCACACAGATCATCTATGGAAAATAACGTCTTCTTCATGAACTGACTGTTAATGATAGTCTCTATTTGGCTCCACAGCACTCTGGGTGGGAAAATGATGCAAAGAACATTTTATTTCAGTAAAAGGGACAATGTGATCAGCAAACTATGTGCTCAGTAACCTCTAGAAAGGCTTTCCCAAGATAACATTTGCTTTCTGTTCAGAAAACACAGTAGGATTTGATTCTGCTACCGTAGCATTTCTGATTATATTTATTATCTATTATTGTCAAATCACAAAACTAATATGGCTAGAGCTACCTATAAATTTTTTTCAGCTACAGATAAATTTAACTCTTCCCCCAAACTGTAAGACATGGCTGTTATGTATCCTGTTTTACAGATAAGTAACCAAGTTAATATAAACGTAAAATAATTTTAATTTTAATCAAGGTCAAATCAAACTTAGAAGCAGAGGACATTCAACAACATGGCTAAATCTTATGGATATTGAACCAAATGAAAGAAGCCAGATAAGAAAGGGTATATACTAGCCCTGGCCGGTTTGGCTCAGCGGTTAGAGCATCGGCCTGTGGTCCAGAGAGTCCTGGGTTCGGTTCCTGCTAAGGGCATGTACCTCAGTTGCAGTTTGTCCCCGGCCCTGGTTGGGTCGTGCGTGTGGCAGCTACTCGATGTGTCTCTCTCACATCAATGTTTCTCTCTCTCTCCCTCCCACTGTATCTGAACAACAACAACAAAAATGGATAAAATGTCCTTGAGTGAGGACTAGGAAAAAAAAAAAAATAGAAAGCTAAAAGACCAAAGGATGCTAGCAGTTTCTCATCTCTGGTTTTATCTATACTTCCAAAGTTTCTATAAATAATGTGTTTCTTACTCTTAAGGCAATGCATTATTAGTTTACATAGTCTAAGATAAAGAGAGTGTTTCTCAGTGTTAGCACTATTGGCGTTTTAAGCTGGACCACTCTTTGCTGTGGGCGCTGCCCTGCACACTGTGGGATGTTGAACAGCATCCCTGGTCTCTAAACACTAGATGCCAGCAACACCCTCCCGGTCATGACAACCAAGTGTCCTCTGGAAGCAAAACCACTCCCAGGTGAGAAACCACTAATCTAAGAGAAGCTAAAATCAAAGCAATGATAGCAGTTAATGACCATGAAGTGAAGTAAGATTACTGAAAATCTTTTAGATTTGCATGAATTTTTTTTCATTTTGAAGAAACCAACGCGATGCCAACATTTAACCTAAGCAATATTTAGTCCAGAAAAATGAGGCCACTTCCTCAACTGTGTAAAAGAACAGCAAATAAGAGGTTCCAACACATCATTTGTTTGGTTTCTAAGAGGTTTCGACTTTTAAAAGTTGAAGTCATGCCAGCCTCATGGGGCATTCACTTCCCAACTGTCCTCACACCAGAGGAAGAACATGAGATAAACAGAACCCCCTGAAATGTTCACTATCAAAGACTTCCCAAGCACCATCATTTTCAGTGATTTAATTGCAGTTCTGTGTACGGACATAGATATAACAGATGCAGGGAAGAGGATTGTGATGGTGATATTAACCTGAATGGGGAAGATCCCAGCAAGACATGCTTAGCGATCACGCACTGTGTTCAGCGCTGTTCGAGGCTCTGTGGATACGGAAGTGAACAAGATGCCTAATATGCCTACGCTGGACGGACGTCCTGTTCTAGTGAGGGGACAGGCGACAAACACGGGGGCCATCCACCTGAACAAGAGCCCTCCGCGGAAAAGATGATGAGACCACGTGGAAGCAATTTGCTGGGCTGCAGGGAGCGCCTTCCTCTGGCGCAGCCTCTCTGAGCCCGAGTGCAGACAGCAGCATCCATGCAAAGACCTGGGCCAGTATGAGCCGGAGTATCTGAGGAGCAGAAAGAGAAGTGGCTGGTCTTCGGGAAGAGAAGGAAGGAAAGTGAAGAGGGAGGAAGTGGGGGGCGGGGCGGGTCAGGAGGTCCTCCAGGTCTTAGCAGGAAGCTTGTGTTGCAGTGGGAAGGCCGGGAGGGTGCTAAGCAGGTTTGTGCTTTTCGAAGATCCCCTTGAGCCTGTGTGGAGAGTGAACCAGAGGAGGCGACAGTGGCGCAGGGAGGTCTGCCATTTGCCCTCTGCAGAAGCGGGGATGAGAGACGCACAGCGGTAGCCCGACGAGCTTGCAGGGGTGGAGGCAACGCGGTGGCATTTGGAAGGAGATTCGGGAGAAGGGCTGGAAGCCCGCGTGGGCCCCGCAGGACCGGGAGGCTGAGCCAGCTGTGGGCGAGCAGAGGCGACAGTGTGCAGGGCCGGGCTTGGCAAAGCACTTGGGCTGCCTAAAGCCCAAGCTCCAGGGAATGAAGCAGTGACTAATGACAGACAGCACGAAGGCCAGGGCCTTGTAAACCCATTTTTATTTTTAAATAGGCTAACAGCCAGGAAGTAGGGCATTTTGTAACTTCCTTGGGAGTCAAAGCCAAGAGGCGCCAGGAGTTCCCAGCTGTGTAAGCAGCACAGAGCACAGGCCAAAGCACTAACGGCTTGTGGGGACAGCCTCATATTCTTTTGGACAAAAAAAAAAAAATTCCTTATTTAGTGGCTGATGCCTGAAACGCCACCACTTGAGATTTCTTTTTAGTTTAGGTTTATTAGTCCAGGACAAAATGCAAACTCCTGTCCAAAAGGCAAGACAGAAGGCACGGGTGGAGACTGGGTCCTAAGGCGCAGTGTGACCGTGAATTCAGGGCAGTCCGATGGGACAGGTTAGTTCTGGTGCGGAAGCAGCTTTGGGGCTGTGGAAATGGGAAGCACTGAGGGTGTGCAGTGGGTGACTCCCGGGTGAGCAGGTGTCATGGACTCGGGAGCTCAGACGGAGGAAGCAGTCTGTTTAAACCTGGCAGAGTCGGCTGGAGGGTAAGGAAGCAAGTGAAGCTTCTTCTCACGTTTCCTGAGTCAAGCTCGGGCCTCCTGTGTCTGGTCTGCAAATCGGAAGGCCCTTACCTCCTCCTCCCCTGGCTGCTGGTCCAGCCCAGCCTGGGGCAAAGCTGGAAGCTCCCTTTGGGAAGGAATCCTCAGGGGACCCACACAGGCAGCTTTCCCAGACTCTTCTGGGTGAGTAACCCCAACATTGAATTTGAAAGCCAAGTTCCAGAACAATGAAATGATTGAAATAGTTTCATTGGCTTTTGAAAATTCAGTCCATCCTAATTATCTCACTAAATTTCATCCGTTTAAATAAACTTGGTCAATTTTTCTTATCTTTTAATTTGTTAACTTAAAAAAAAAAAATCCAGTAGGCTCTCCGCTCCTGTTTGTCAGCCAGCGCGTCTCCCTGCGCAGTGCCAGCAGCCTCAGCCCCGAGACACGGTGGTGAAGGTCGGAGCGAACGGATTTGGCCGTATCGGGCGCCTGGTCACCAGGGCTGCTTTTAACTCTGGCAAAGTGGATATTGTCGCCATCAATGGCCCCTTCACTGACCTCAACTACATGGTCTAGGTGTTCCAGTATGATTCTACTCATGTCAAGTTCAAAGGCACAGTCAAGGCGGAGAACGGGAAGCTCGTCATCAATGGAAAGTCCATCCCCATCTTTCAGGAGCGAGATCCCGCCAACATCAAATGGGGTGTTGCTGGTGCTGAGTATGTTGTGGAGTCTTCACTGCCATGGAGAAGGCTGGGGCTCACTTGAAGGGTGGAGCCAAGAGGGTCATCATCTCTGCCCTATCTGAGGATGCCCCCATGTCTGTGATGGCCGTGAACCATGACAATAGGACAACTCCCTCAAGATTGTCAGCGATGCCTCCTGCACCACCAACTGCTTGCCCCCCCTGGCCAAGGTCATCCATGACAACTTTGGCATCGTGGAGGGACTCATGACCACGGTCCACGCCATCACTGCCACCCAGAAGGCCGTGGATGGCCCCTGTGGGAAGCTGTGGCATGATAGCCGAGGGGCCACCCAGAACATCATCCCTGCTTCTACTGCTGCCAAGGCTGTGGGCAAGGTCATCTCTGAGCTGAGCGGGAAGCTAACTGGCATGGCCTTCCGTGTCCCCACCCCCAATGTGTCTGTCGTGGATCTGACCTGCCACCTGGAAAAAGCTGCCAAATACGATGCTATCAGAAAGGTAGTGAAGCAGGTGTCAGAGGGGCCCCTCAAGGGCATCCTGGGCTATACTGAGGACCAGGCTGTCTCCTGTGACTTTAACAGTGACACCCACTCCACATTCAATGCCGGGGCTGGTGTCCGCAGTGACCACTTTGTCAAGCTCGTTTCCCGTATGACGAAGAATTTGGCTACAGCAACAGTGATGGACCTTATGGTCCACACGGCCTTCAAGGAGTAAGAGCCTCCTGGACCACCAGCCCTAGTGAGAGGAAGAGAGGCCCTCAGCTGCTGGGGAGTCCTGTCCTCAAATCAGTCCCCTAACACACTGAGAATCTCCAGACCGCCAGTTTGCATCCCAGACCACAGACGCCCTGAAGAAGGGGATGGGCTTAGAAGAAGGGGAGGGGCTTAGGGAACCCGACCTTTTCTTATATCGTCAGTAATTCACTGTAACCCCACCCCCACCCCTACCCCTCAATCTCAACCTAGGAAGACATGTAGATGAAAATCATTGTTGTTTTAGTCTCAGGCACATTTTTCTCTACATTTTGCCTACTTGTCCAACTGCAGAATACAGAAGCCCTGACAACAGAGCTCAGACTCCACATTTATATTCTATTCGTGTTGCCTTCCCTCCATTTATTTTCACAGTTTTAGTAATTTTTTTCACTTATTTAATAAAGATTTAGCCCCAGCTGGATAGCTCATTTGGTTGGAGCTTTGTCCGGTACACAAAAAGTTTTTGGGTTCGAGTCCCAGTCAGGCCATATACCTAGGTTTCAGGTTTGAACCCCAGTCAGGGTGCCTACAGAGAACAGATAGATCAGTTTCTCTCTCACATTAATGTTTCTCTCTTTCTCTCTCTCTCTCTAAAAACTCAATAAAAACCATATCCTTGGGTGAGGATTTAAAAAATAAAAAAATGTTTTAAGTAAACAAACATGAAGTTAAAAATAACTAAATATTTATTTATTTATTGAATTCTCATTATATATCAGCAATGGTAGTAGAGGCTAGAAAGGTAGAAAAGTTAGATATTTGGTTTCTGCCCTAGAGGACTTGAACAAACAAGTCACCAAAATGAAGGAATATAATTAAAATACGTCCAAAACACTGAAAATATATGTACTAAACTTTAATTTGCACTAAGTAAATAAATCCTGTAAGTTTATCACCGCGTATTTTGTAATAATATCTGGTTTGGATAAAGGCCAAGAGAATTCCCTTCCCCCATTGCTCAATCTTTTCTATTTCTTGTGTTAGAGTGCCATCTAATGGGGTTTTTATGTAGCTGCCGTGTCAATTTTTTCCATTTCTTGTGTTAGAGTGCCATCGTGTGGAAGTGTCGTGTAATTGCAGATATTATTTTTCTATTTCTTGTGTTAGATTGCCATCGTGTGGACATCATATGTAATTGCATATCATTTTATTTTAATTATTTAATTAATTATTTGTTGAGTATTACATCGCCCCCCAGTGGATTTATCTAGTAATTGTAGAGGAATTTTTTTTTTTCCTGATTATAGTTTGAGTGCCACCAGGTAGATTTCTCATGTAATTGCATACAGATATGTTTTTCTTATTACTCTGCTTGGAATGCCACCCAGTGGAATTTTCATGTAATTCCAAATCAGCTATGTTTTTTCTATTAGTTATCCTCCCACTTTTCAAAACTTTGTGTTAAGCCTCTTCAATTTTATGAAAAACCTACATTAGTACCTATTTTTGCTCACGGAAAGAAATCCAAAGATTTTCTCTTTTATGAAAAAGGTGAAAAGTAAAAATAGCATTCAACATTTGTTTTGCAGTGAGTCATTATTGGTAAGATTTCAGATCAACAGTAGGCTATTAGTAAAGTTTTTGGGGCGTCAAAATTTATACTCAGATTTTCAACTGTGTAAGGATTGGCACTCCTAACGCCCTACTTGTTCAAGAGTCAACAGTGTGTATTTGTGGAATATAATGAACATAACAGTCTGAGGAATGGGGTAGTCCCAGAGACGTGGAAGTGGGGTACAGACTGACAATCCCCAGAAGAGGGGGTGGTGGGGGAGAGATAAACCACAGAACTTATATGCATGTATGCATGAACAGTGGACATGGACAACAAAGCTTGGGACAGGGCGGGGAGGGAGGGGGGGGAATCAGTGGGGGGGGAGAAACCTCTGTAACAAAAAAATTAATTAATTAAATTTAAAAAGAGTCAACCGTGTGTATGTGTACATACAGAGATACCTGTAACCAGAAAAACATCTGATTTGGAATTACATAATTCCACCAGGTGGCACTCTAACCTGAGACATAGGAGAAACTTCTCTGATCTGCAATTGCAGGAAAATTCCATTGGGTGGCACTCTAAGCAAAGTAATAAGAAAAACAAAACTATGTAGTTACATGAAAATTCTACCTGGTGGCACTCAAACTGATTAATAGAAGAAAATCTCCTCTGCAATTACAAGATGAATCCACTGGGTAACACTGTAACATAAAAAAGAAAACACAAAGACAGTGTGGACTTCTGGTCAAGATGGCACTGGTAGGTAAACTTGGTACTCACCTCCTCTCACAACCACATCAAAATTACAACTAGCCCTGGTCGGTTTGGCTCAGCGATTGGAGCATCAGCCTGCAGACCAGAGAGTCCTGGGTTTGGTTCCCGCTAGGGGCATGTACCAAAAAAAAAAAAAATTACAACTAAACTACAGAACAACAATCATTCAGAACCACCTAAAATCAAGCTAAATGGAAGTCCTACAACTACGAAATTAAAGAAGCTACATGGAGACTGGTAGGAGGGACAGAGGCACGGACGGGCTGATCCCACACCCACATGTGGAGGATAAAAATCAGGAGGCCCTGGCCGGTTTGGCTCAGCGGTTAGAGCGTCGGCCTGCGGTCCGGAGAGGCCCGGGTTTGGTTCCCACTAAGGGCATGTACCTTGGTTGCAATTTGTCCCCAGCCCTGGTTGGTCCTGCGGGTGGCAGCCACTCGACGTGTCCCTTTCACCTCGATGTGTTCTCTCTCTCTCTCTCTCTTCCTCCCTCTCTATCTGAACAAAAAATGGAAAAACGTCCTCGGGTGAGGAAAGAAGAAGAAGAAGAGGAAGAGGAAGAGGAAGAGGAAGAGGAAGAGGAAGAGGAAGAGGAAGAGGAAGAGGAAGAGGAAGAGGAAGAGGAAGAAGAAGAAGAAGAAGAAGAAGAAGAAGAAGAAGATTGGCCCTGGCCTGCGGTCCCGAGAGACCCGGGTTCAGTTCCCGCTAAGGGCATGTACCTTGGTTGCAGTTTGTCCCCGGCCCTGGTCAGTTGTGCGGGTGGCAGCCACTCGATGTGTCCCTTTCACATCGATGTTTCTCTCTCTCTCTTTCTTCCTCTCTCTCCCTCCCACTCTACCTGAACAAAAAATGTCCTCAGGTGAGGATAAAAAAAATAATAATAAAAAATCAGGAGGACACTTCAGCTGGGAAGGTCCTCCCTGAGGACTGAGGGGGTCCCCATCCCACCCCAGGCACCCAGCTCAGGGTTCCAGTGCCAGGAAGAGAATCCCCATAACTTCTTGGCTGTAAAAACCAGCAAGAACTGAGGCTGAAGGAGGCTGAGGCTGCTGGAGCCCCAGGCAGCTCCTCTTACTTACTGGGACTCGCTCCCTCCAGGCTCCAGCATTGGGGAGGCTACTTGAAAGGCACCAGAGACATACGGGGAAGAAATGAGTTGTTTGGCATTGGGGCGAGGGCTGGAGGAGCAGCCTTCTCTCAGACAGAAAGATATAAAGATAAATCTAAAAAAAAAAAAAAGGAAAGAAAATACAGTCACCCCTCAGTTCTTGAATGTCTCCCATCTCGAACAATTTGGTTCTCAACCAAGTTGTTCACAGAAAAGAATGTCTTGGTTATTGAACAAAATTCCAGTTCTCAATCTGACAACCCTTTCCTGCTGATACATCAGCATGGCAAAAAGCATCTCTCAGGCTACAAACAAAGGAGAGAATGCAAGTCAGGTTACCTTTAAACCTCAAGTTGTTAACATCTCAAGAAATTGTGCTGTGAACATTTTTGTGTATTTTTTTGCTTTTGTTGCTGGTGGAGTGGACAATTAGCACAATTTGAAACATAAAGAGGCCATCAAGAGTGCTAATGTTGCTAATGGTGTGAAAGAAACAATGACCTGAGCATTTGAAAAGGTAGAAAAACTGTTGTTGATTTGGATAAACAAAAAGCATTTGGATCCTGGCCGGTTTGCTCAGCGGTTAGAGCATCAGCCTGCGGTCAGGAGAGACCTGGGTTCAGTTCCCGCTAAGGGCACGTACCTCGGTTGCAGTTTGTCCCCGGCCCTGGTTGGGTCATGCGGGTGGCAGCCACTCAATGTGTCCCTTTCACATCGATGTTTCTCTCTCTCTCTCTCCCTCCCACTGTATCTGAACAAAATGTCCTTGGACGAAGATTAAAAAAAAAAAAAAAGCAGTTGGCCAGTGACAGCATTTTGGAGGCAGTGATATGTGAAAAAATGAAGATGCTGCGTACTGACCTCCTGAAAGACACCCCTGGAATGAGTGCTGAAAGCAATTCCTTTAGGGCTAGTAGGGAGTGTTTGTTCAATAAATTTCAGAAAAGAAGTGTGCCCCGCCATTGTGGCTCAGTGGTTAAGTGTCGACCAATGCACTAAGAGGCTGCAGGTTCATTTCCAGGTTGCACACTAGATCCCCAGTAGGGGGCGTGCAGGACACAGCTGATCCATGTTTCTCTCTCATCAATGTCTCTGTCTCTCTCTCCCCCTCCCTTCCTCTCTCTCTCAAATCAATTAAATTTTTTTTAAAAGAAAAGAACTGTTTGTTTATAGATTAAGTAGTACATTAAACATGTACCATGTATAAGTGGTTTAAAAGGGAAATCAGCCCTGGCCGGTTTGGCTCAGCGGTTAGAGCGTCGGCCTGCGGTCCAGAGAGACCTGGGTTCAGTTCCTGCTGGGGGCACGTACCTTGATTGCATTTTGTCCCTGGCCCTGGTTGGGTCATGCGGGTGGGTAGCAACCACTCAATGTGTCCCTTTCAAGTCAATCTCTCTCTCTCTCTCTCTCTCTCTCTCTCTCTCTCTCCCCCCCTCCCCCTCCCCCTCTATCTGAACAAAAAAAATGGAAAAATGTCCTCGGGTGAGGATAAAAAAAAAGAGGAATCATTTGGGAGGTCTGGAATTAATTAATTCAATTTACATTATTTCTAATGGGAAAAAATGATTAATTTTTTTTAATAAATCACTTCTCGAACAGCCTTCAGAGCGAATTAAGTTCAAGAACTGAGGTTCTACTGTAAATAAATAATATATTCTGCAGTTACATCAAAGTTCCACAAGATGGCAATCTAATACAAGAAATAGGAAAAAGACCTGTAGCTACATGGACATTCCACCAGATGGAAACCTAACGTAAGAAATGGATGTGTTATCTGGATTTCTTTTATGGCGTAGAATCTGGGAATTTGTGTCTCTAATGCTTCTTGGTTTCAATTGATGCTGCTTGTCTGGGACTGCACTTTGAGAACCACTGAAGTACCTTATGTTATCCGTGGGGAACTCCCTGGTCCCACCTGTTCCAGGTGGAAAGAGGCTTCTTGAGATGTCACAGGAAAAGTAATTTTCGAGACTTCCATGGCAGGATGAGATACTGTAGAAAGTTTTATTTCTGTGGAATTAAGCCCCTGAGTTTCAAAGGTCCTATTTCCCTTTATCCCACCAAGGAAGAAGTCTAGCTGTGTCTTCAACAGAGCTAGGATTAAAACTTGCCCAGCCTTGGCAAGTTTGGCTCAGCGGTTAGAGCGTCGACTCCCAGACCAGAGAGACCCGGGTTCGGTTCCCACTAAGGGCACATACCTCAGTCCCCGGCCCCGTTTGGGGTCGTGTGGGTGGCAGCCACTCAATGTGTTTCTTTTGCATCGATGTTTCTCTCTCTCTCTCTCTCTCTCTCTTCCTCCCTCTCTCTTTGAAAAAGAGTTTCTGTTCCATGTATGCATAGTCCAATCCAGCATCAAGCTACCTTAGTTTGTGTTCCCAGCTGCAGTCCACCAGGCTGTTTTGTATGGGGTCTGCAGAGCCACATGGCTATGGAGGGAACATGGGTAGGAGCAAAGCCAGAGGAACAAGAGAAAGCCAAGAGATGGAATTCCTTTGGCTAGGGGACTACTGTATTCCCAAATTTTCACAGGCTTACATTGGCTCCACCTCCTCTAGCCAATGATCTCTGTTTCCACGTTTGACAGACAGACACCTTCCCTACATCACCCAACTTTACTGCAGGTGCATCCATCTCACCTTTGTTGGACCCCTCCTCCCAGTGATGCGAAGGGAATGGACCAGTGGTTCCCTGGCGAGTGTGAAACTGCAGCTTCCTAGTGGAGCTGCCTGAAATGGCCATGCTTAGAATGTCCGGCCTCCCTTTGGCTCCTTTTCTATTACAGTGAAACCTTGGTTCTCGAACTTAATTCATTTGAGAAGCAATTTTTCGGAAAACTGAATCATTTTTTCCCATTAGAGAATATTCCCAACACAGTTTTCTGAGATGTTAACAATTCGAGGTTTAGCGGTAAGGTGACTCATACCCATGAATTCTCTCCCTTTTTTGTTGCCTGAGAGACATGTGACTGATCATACAGGTATCAGCAAGAAAGGGTTGTCAGCTCAGAACCTAAGTTTTGTTCCACAATTGAGACATTTTTCCGTGAACAACTTGGTGGAGAACCAAATTGTTTGAGATGGGAGACATTCAAGAACCAAGGTTTGACTGTATTAATAACTAGCTAATTACAACAGTACTGCTTAGATTTTAGTATCACACATAACTGGGTTTTTTTTTTCCCTGTGTAATTGTACAATTGTTTCCTTTTTGAACAGCTGTAGAGAATGGAAATCTTTGTCTCCTGAATCTCCAAAGAACTCAGAGTACCTTTTGATAGAATCTACCGGTTGCTTTTGATACCAATTTTTGCAAATGTATCTAAGCCATTTACAATGGGGGGCCCTGTCTCCAAGACCTTTGTCACTGCACCACTTATGTCTTCTTTCAGGATGAAACAACAAAACCTTTATTATCCCACAGCTTCTGTGGGTCAGGAATCCAGAAGCAGCTGACCTGGGTGTTTTGGACACGGGGTCTCTTGGGAGATGTCAGTGCAGGTGTGGGCCAGGTTGCAGTCATCTGAAAGTCTGCCTGAGACTGCAGGAGCCATTTCCAGCCCCTGCTGGTGGCTGTGGGCACACGCGGGCCACTCTGAAGGGCTGCTCGGACACAGCAGCCTTCTCCCAGAAGTGGTGATCGGAGAGACAGAGAGCCACAATGCCATCACAACCTGGTCTCAGCAGTGACAGATCATTGCCTCTGCCATCTTCTGTTGGTTACACAGACCCGCCCTGGTACAGCGTGTGAGAGCAATAGGCAAGGGTGTGAATAACCAGGAGGTGGCACAACCAGGGCCGGCTAGGAGGCTGGGGCACCGGACAGAATTTCTTTGCGTTAATGAGATCCCAGGTGAGCTGTGTGTCCCTTAAGGCTGAGAAGCACAGCCAATGAGGCAAATAACATCCTCTTGGGGAACAAAAATCTTGTTTCCCCTTTTGTGTTTTTTTCCAATTCCTTTTACTTCTCCCTCTTTCAATATTCTTCTTCTCTCCAGAAGAATCAGCACTTTCTCCCCTTCCAGCCAGTCCTCCCAACCAAGTTCCCCCCTTCTCTCTCTCTCTCTCTCTCTCTCCTTTCATAATGACCTTTCTTTCTTCCTGCATTTCCCTTTTTTCTCTCACACGGATTTACTCAGTTTTGAGAAAGCTCATGAGAATTTTTCTTTTCTTTTCTTTTTTCCTTACCCGAGGACAGTTTTGCATTCATCTTCAGAGAGAGCGGGAGGGAAAGAGGGAGGAAGAGAGAGAGAAACATCGATGTGAGAGAGATACACCGACTGGCTGCCACCCATACGACCCCAACTGGGACCGGGGACAGACTGCAACTCCAGCAGGAACCGAACCCAGGTCTCTCTGGACCGCGGGCCAATGCTCTAACCACTGAGCCAAAGCAGCCAGGGCAGGATTTTTATTTTCAAAATGATTGCCAGGAAGGAGTCCAAGAGGAATGACACATACATACGTGCTCTGGCCACCGAGACTCGTTCTTTTTTCTGAAAGGACGCCAACTTAGGCTGCTGAAAGACACTATCCTTTGACAATAGGGGTCCCAAAGCTGCCAAGAGGAGGATAATGTTTTCCCCAGTTATTGTAGTATTTTGAGGAAAGGGCCGCCAGCTAATTTGGAGGAAGTGTTGTCACAGGAGCAACCCTGCTCCCCGTGGGGAGTAATCACAGCTGACTCCGTACTCCCGCCAGGATTCCCAGGGACACCTTCCATGAGCAAGGTCTCGTGGTCTCAGAATGTGAGACTGATAAATACTGCCCAAGCCTTTAAGGCAGACTTTGAGCTGGTCCTCAAACCAGCTGCAGCAGCATCTTCGGGGAGCTCCTAGGAAATGCAAGTTGGCCCCACCCGGAATCTAGGTCTGGACTGGGTGCGGCCTGGACCAGCCCGTCACCTGAAGCCCTTGCTCTATGTTGCTGATGCACAATATTCGCAAATCAATAAATGTGATGCGTGACATAAACGACATGAGATAAAAATCACATGATCATATCCATAGATGCAGAAAAAAAAACATTT
Source organism: Molossus molossus (assembly GCF_014108415.1). Classification (NCBI taxonomy): domain Eukaryota; kingdom Metazoa; phylum Chordata; class Mammalia; order Chiroptera; family Molossidae; genus Molossus; species Molossus molossus. Next base: position 135,364,965 of record NW_023425355.1, on the reverse strand, counting down.
GACACAATCCGGCACCCATTTATGATAAAAGCTCTCACCAAAGTAGGAATAAAGAGACCATGCTTCAATATAATAAAGGTCATATATGAAAAACCTACAACCAACATTATACTCAATGGGCAAAAACTAGAAGTATTTTCTTTAAGATCAGGAACACAACAGGGATGTCTGCTTGTACCACTGTTATTCAACATACTACTGGAAGTCTTAGCCACAGCGATCAGAAAAGATGTAGAAATAAAAGGCATCAAGAAGGTGGCGGTGGTCGGGACAGGAGTGAGGGTGAGTGTGTGAGCGAGTGTGCGAGAGAGTGTGTGTGAGTGGATGTGAGAGAGGACCAGCAGCCTCAAGCAGTGCCGAAATGTGGAGCAGAGGGTCCCTGTGCTGTGGACAGGACAGCTGGCTACTGCGGTAAGTGGCTTGTCAGGGTGCTTCTCCCTGCGCAGCCGGAAGGCCCTGCCATCTTGGAAGGTCCCTGGTCTTCGCTGGGAGGAGGCAGCGGGGAGTGGCTAGGGCCGAGCGACCTGAGTCCACCAGTGAGCCTTGCACCATCGGACCAGTGGACCCCACTCTGTCAACCCAGACCAGCACACAGTAGCGGTGCTGTCGAGGTGCCTGCTTGGAGAAGCAGCAACCAGCGGGGAGCCCAGCACCACACCCAGCAGCAGTAGCGCCAGCATGGGAGCCCAGCACCCCCCCCCCAGCAGCAGTGACTAGGTGGGAGTGGAGAGCCACCCCCAATAGCAGCTGAGGCTTGGGAACTAAAACACATCCCCGGCGGCATCAGCAGAGGCTGATAAGGAGCGGTGCCCCAGCCCAAGCAGCAGCAAGGCTCAGGCAGCCTAGACCCGCCCCTGACAACTGCAGCAGCGAATTTGGAGAGGAGCCCCTCCCCCAGCAGCAGCAAAGTCCCAGGAGCTGAGCATCCTCAGCCCCCCAAATCAGCAGAGGATTGGGAGCTGAGAGCACCCCCTGGCAGCAGCAGTAGCAGCCCAACCGGGAGCTGACACTCACCCCCAGCAGCATCAGCATCGACTGATCAGGAGCTGAGCCTCATCAGTCAGCAGTGCACCCCAGCAATGCACCAGCTGGACCCAGCACCCCAGCAGAGCACTGACTGAACCCACACACTGCAGCAGCGCCTATCACAACAGACCAATACCAGCTGCCAGTTGTCAATCCTCCAGGACCCACAGCAGGCAAGAGGCGTCAAGCACCAAAACAGTCTGGGAGGCACAGCATCCTTATTTGATACACACCGACCTGCCTACACATTCCAACATCCCTCACCAGGCCTAGAGCTACCAGACTGCTAACATGGTGAGACAAAGAAACAACACCCAAATGAAAGAAAAGGAGGACTCACCAGAAAAGGAACTACATGAAATGGAAGCAAGCAACTTGTCAAATAAAGAATTACAAGCAATGATTGAAAGGGTGCTCAAACAATTTAGTGAGAACTACAAGCAACTTGATGAGACTTATAAAGAGCTCAGTGGGAACTACATCAGCCTAAAAAAAGAGGTAGAAGCTATGAATAAAAATCAAGTTAAAATAAAGACATAGCTGATATGAAAAATACCTTAGAAGGTCTCAGTAGTAGATTAGAAGAAGCTGAAGGCCGAATCAGCAAGTTAGAAGACAAGGTAGAAAAAAAACACCCAAATACAGCAACAAATAGGAAAAAAAATTAAAAGGCAGGAGGAGAGTTTAAGGGAGCTTTGGGACAATACAAAACATAACAACATTCACAACAAGGGTACCAGAAGAAGAAGAATCGAAGAGAGGAATAGAGAACCTGTTGGAAGAAATAATGACAGAAAACTTCCCTAATTTGGTGAAGGAAAAACTCACACAAGTCCAGGAAACACAGAGATTCCAAAGCAAGATGAACCCCCCCCCCCAAAAAAAAAACCCATATCTAGACATATCATAATTAAAATGTCAAACATTAAAGACAAAGAAAGAATCTTAAAGGAAGCAAGAAAGAGAGAGAGAGAAGGAGGAGAAGGAGAAGAAAGAGAGAGAGAGGGAGGAACAGAGGCATAAAATAAAAATAGCAACTAATAACTATCTATCAATAATAACCTTAAATATAAATGGCTTAAATGCTCCACTCAAGACATAGGGTAGCTGACTGGATAAGAAAACATGACTCATATATATGCTGTCTACAAGAGACCCACCTCACAACAAAAGACTCACACAAGATGAAAGTGAAGGGATGGAAAACAATTTTCCAGGCAAATGAAAATTAAGAAAAGCTGGTGTAAAAATCAATACTCATATCTGATAAGATAGACTTCAAAACAAGGGCTATAATAAGTGACAAACAAGGTCATCACATAATACTAAAGGGATCAATCCAACAAGAGGATATAACCCTGGTAAACATATATGCACCAAATACAGGAATACCAAAATGTATTTAAAAATGTCTGGAGGACTTCAAGGGATCAATAGCAATACAATCAGAGTGGGTGACTTTAACACCCTGCTGATACCACTGGATAGATCTTCTAGACAAAAAATTAACAAGGAAACAGTCCTTAAATGACAAACTAGATCAGTTGGACTTAATTGATATTTACAGAATATTTCATCCCAAAGCTGCAGAATATACATTCTTCTCAAGTGAACACAGTACATTCTCGAAGATACACCACATGTTAGGACACAAAGTAAGTTTCTACAAATTCAAGAAGATTGAAATCATATCAAGCATCTTCTCAGATCACAATGGCATGAAACTAGAAATCAATTACAGTAAAAACACTCAAAAACATTCAAACACATGGAGGCTAAATAACATGTTACTAAACAATGAATGGGTTACCAATGAGATCAAGAAAAAAATTTAGAAACCTCCTGGAAACCAATGAAAATGAACACATAACAATACAAAATCTATGGGACACAGCTAAAGAAGTCCTGAGAGGGAAGTTCATAGCAATACAGGCCTAGCTCAAGAAAGAAGAAAATTTCCAATAAACTATCTAAGCCAACAACATAAAGATTTAGAAAGAGAACAAAAAGAAAAACCTAGAGTTAGTAGAAGGAAGGAAATAATAAAAATCAGAGCAGAAATAAATGACATAGAGACTAAAAAAATACAAAAGATTAATGAAACCAAGAGCTGGTTCTTTAAAAAGATAAACAAGATTGATCAACCTTTAGCCAGACTCACCAAGAAACAAAGAGAGAACCCAAATTAATAAAATCAGAAATGAAAGAGGTAAAGTAACAACGGACACCACAGGGATGCAAGACTAGTACAATATTCATAAATCAACAAATGTGATACACCACATAAACAAAATGAAAGATAAAAATCATATGATCATATCAATAGATGCTGAAAAAGCATTTGGCAAAATACAGCAGACATTTTTTTTTTTTTTTTTTTGTACGTGCCCTTAGCGGGAACCGAACCCGGGACTCTCTGGTCCACAGGCCGAGGCTCCAACTGCTAAGCCAAACCGGCCAGGGCCGGCATCCATTTTTTTAAGTGAGAACTTATTTTCCTTTATTTTCTTTAATCTTTTTCATCACCATTTATACCCCCCATGCCCTCTTCCACCTCCCCCACTCCCTCCCTCCACAATCACCACTCTGCTGTTGGTGTCCATGAGTTCTTTCTCCTTTTTTTTTTCTTTTTTGCTCAATCGTTCCTAACATCACCACCACTCAGCAAAGTAGGAATAGAAAGGTCAACATAATAAAGGTCATTTATGACAAACCTACATCATACTCAATGGGCAGAAACTAAAAGCATTTCCCTTAAGAACAGGAACAAGACAGGGATGCCCACTTTCGCCACTCTTATTTAACATAGTACTGGAAGTCTTAGCCACAGCAATCAGACAAGAAGGAAAAATAAAAGGGATCCAAATTGGAAAGGAGGAAGTGAAACTGTCATTATTCGCAGATGACATGATACTGTACATAGAAAACCCTAAAGACTCCATCGAAAAACTACTAGATTTGATAAATGAATTCGGCAAAGTAGCAGGATACAAAATCAACATCCAGAAATCATTGGCATTTTTATACACCAATAATGAACACACAGAAAGAGAAACTAAAAAAAAAAATCCCATTTACCATTGCAACAAAAAAATTAAGATACCTAGGAATAAACTTTACCAAAGAAGTAAAAAACCTGTTCACAGAAAACTACAGGACATTGAGAAAAGAAATAGAGGAAGATATTAAAGAGTGGAAGCACATACCTTGTTCATGGATTAGAAGAAATAACATCATTAAAATGTCCATACTACCCAAAGCAATATATAGATTCAATGCAATCCCCATTAAAATACCAACGACCTATTTCACAGAAGTGAAACAAACACTCCAAAAGTTTATATGGAACCAAAAAGACCCCGAATAGCCAGAACAATCCTGAAAAAGAAGAACAAAGGCCCTGGCCAGTTTGGCTCAGCAGTTGGAGCGTCGGCCTGTGGTCCAGAGAGACCTGGGTTCAGTTCCCACTAAGGGCGTGTACCTCAGTTGCAGTTTGTCCCCGGCGCTGGTTGGTCGTGTGGGTGGCAGCCACTTGATGTGTCCCTTTCACGTTGATGTTTCTCTCTCTCTGTCTTCCTCTCTCTCTCTCTCTCTCTCTCCCTCCCATTCTATTGAACAACAACAACAAAATGTCCTCGGGTGAGGATAAAAAAAAAAAAAAAAAGGAAGAACAAAGTAGGAAAGATCACAATACCGGATATTAGGATACCATTGTAATCAAAACAGCCTGGTATTAGCACAAGAACAGGCATACAGATCAATGAAACAGAACAGAGGATCCAGAAATTGACCAAAGACATTATGCTCATTTAATATTTCACAAAGGTGGCAAGAGCATACAATGGAGTAAAGACAGCCTCTTTAATAAACGGTGTTGGAGCTTCTGCACAGCAAAAGAAACAACCACCAAAATGGAAAAGCAACCCACTCTATGGAAGAGCATAATTGCCAACGATATATCAGATAAGGGGTTAATTTCCAAAATATATAGAGTGCTCATACAACTCCACAAAAGGAAGACAAAGAACCCAATTAAAAAATGGGCAGAGGAACTAAATAGACACTTCTCCAAACAGGACATACAAATGGCCAAGAGACATATGAAGAAATGCTCAACATCACTGATCATCAGAGAGATGCAAATTAAAACAACAATGAGGTATCACCTCACACCTGTCAGTGTGGCCGCCATCAACAAATCATCAAACAACAAGTGTTGGCGAGGGTGTGGAGAAAAGGGGACTCTAGTACACTGCTGGTGGGAATGCAGACTGGTGCAGCCACTATGGAAAACAATATGGTGTTACCTCAAAAAATTAAAAATGGGACTGCCATTTGACCCAGTGATCCCACTTCTAGGAATATACCCTAAGAAGCCTGAAACACCAATCAGAAAGAATATATGTACCCCCATGTTCGAGCAGCACTATTTACAATAGCTAAGATCTGGAAACAGCCCAAATGTCCATCAATAAATGAGTGGATAAAAAAGCTGTGGTGCATTTACAGTACTTTAAATATTTTACAAAAAGATACAAAAATCCTATTTACCAGGACACACATGTAAAATAAGGGCATCATTTCCCATTAGTGTACATATGTACAGGGCAGTTACAGTGGTCCCTGTTCTCCCTCTACCCACAGTATCACTATACACGTACAGGTACATGCACAGACATGCACTGTCCACAGACACGTTGGTGCCGGGGTGCGTACTCAGAACTTGAGGATTTTGCCCCTCGGTCATTGGCCACTGTCCTCCACAGAGGTGCCGCTCAGCTCAGTGGGGTCACTACCCAGGCCTCCTGGTCCTCTTCATCTCTATCCACCCTCCGTCTCTCCCTCAGGTCTAAAATGTCCTCACCTGAACCCAAGTTCCCGCTGTCGTGTAAGCTGAGTGCTGCCAATGCCTTCCTCCTGGGCCAGTGCCCACCCTTATTCTTCATGAGCAAGTGTGAGCTTCCAAACACAGGCCACTGCGAAGTCCAAGAAGGATGGGCCCTGCAGAGGCAGGCTCAGGCCACGGCTGAAGAGGACGGCTGGACTGGCCCCCCAGGAGACACTATGACCAAAGTGGAATAACTGCATGGAGAGCAGCAGGGAGAAGCCTGCAAAGGGCAGGCCCTTCTTGGGGTCCGTGGTGAGGCTGGGCCCCTTCTCCCTCTTGCTCCCCTGGCCCCCTTTCCATGCCATGTCCCTGCCTTCCGAGCCTAGTGCTCACGTGCTCTGTAGCCGACTTTGGTGGGTGAAGTCCCCACATGGGAGGGCGAGGTTGGCCTGGGCCCCTCTCCCTTGCTGTCTGCTTCTGGGCTCTGAGTCAGTGTGCTCTGGTTCCCAGCGGTCACGGGCAAGGTCTCACTGGGGCTCCTCCACCCAGTGCTCACTTCTGCACAGCTGGATGGCTGACCGAAAGCATGAAGCAGGCCCTGCCCCTTGTGGGCTCTGGTCTTTGTGAGGATAAGGGTTTCTCCTACCTGCGGGTGACCCTCTGGCAGACACAGTCCCACTGGTGCTCCTAGGCCACCCCTCAGTCCCATGGCCAGCTGAGGGGTCCCCCAGCCCCTCTGGCTCTGCACGCACATACCGGGGCTGGGACCACCACCTTCTGGAACAGTGGCTCTGGCCTGGGCACAATCCCTGGCCCGAGCGTGGTGGGACCCCGTCCTTGAATTTCTGAGCCACTCATGAATTCTTAGACTTTTCTGCCAAAAATTTCCTGATCTCCAACTCGATGTTGTCATCACTGTCCACGGAACTGCTGTCATCAGACTGAGCGCTGGGGCTGGTGGCTGAGCAGTGGAGGTGTGGGCCTCCACCTTGCTGGAGAACAGATGCCCTGAAGGGAGGGCCAGGGGCATGTCCGAGGGCCAGACCCAGTCCTGCCCTGCTTCGTTCTCTCTGTCCCGCTGCAGATGAGCTGAAAAGTTTCCTCAGGGGGTCCTCCCTGCTGTCCCTTTTGGACTTTGACAGGCAGCTTTGCAGCAAGGGTGAGCTTCTGTCCTTCCCATCTCTCTGGAAGCCACCCAGGTGACCCAGGCCCGCATCTCGGTGGTGCTGAACCTGACCTTCTTCCTGCACACAGCTCTGGGGTCCCTGCACCCCTTCCTGAGCTTCCACTTGGATTGTTAAAAGCCCTTAATGGTGGTGTCCAGGTCCTCATCGCCATCCAGTGAGCTGCTCTTGTCCTCAGAGTTCTCCTTGTCATCTATATTCCTCACCTCCATCGCCTTCCCGTGCCCTGGTGACACACCATCCCTTGAGTCTGGGGCCACGTGCTCATCACCCAGCCCAACCGTCCTGCAGGGGAGAGGCTGTCCCCTGGCCTTGCCCTCTCTTCCAGAAGCCTCGCTGGCTTTCCCCTGGCCAGGCTGTGTTTTCCCCTGGCCAAGGTCAGCGTCTGGGGCACCCTCCTTTGCCATCTCTCTTGTTTTCTCCGGTGTGGGCAACCACACAGTATTGCGGCCTCCTCTGCCTTCTTTCGTAGCTCAGTGACAGGTCTAGTGTTTTAGAGACAGGGCCCTCGGGGCCACCAGCCTGCCTGTTAGGGCCAGGCGAGGGCAGTGGGTTCTGTGCAGACTGCAGGCAGGTGTCCGTTCTGGCCAGCAAACTCCCCGACTGCTTTCAGTGCCAAACACTTCCGGGTCTCCTGCTCTAGGCTGTCATCGCTGTCCATGGAGCTGCTGTCACTGTCCGAGCGGGAAGGCACATTTGGGGACAAGGGACCGGGCTGGCAGACAGGAGTCTGTCACCACCCTCTTCAGGGGCTGGCAGGATAATTTTGGAAATGTCCGGGATCTCTACAGCACACATCAGCTCTGCAGATGTGTCTGCCCAGCGTGAGGACTGATCCCACAAACTCGCTCTTGGCTGCTGTGTTTCTTGGGGGTGCAAGAGCTTTGGTTTCCTTTGGTGGCTTAAGGGTCAAGGCCACCCAGGCTGAGGTCCATGGCCTTTGAGGCCACTGGCTTCTACTTGCCTGGGATTTTCCTGTGTGTTTCAGGCAAGGCACGTTTGGTGGCATGGCTCGTGCTGTGGGCGGGAGGATCAGGCTGCTCCTCCCTGGGCGGGGTTTCCTGCGGCAGGTCCCCGCTCGCCTCCTTTCTTTTCTCCAGCTGGTGCAGCTGGATGGCCTCCGTGACGCAGTCATCGCTGCTGGAGCCGATGCCCACATGGCCCGGTGGATTTTTGTGAGTGGAGAACTTAACACAGAAAGAAGCTGCGAGCTGTAGTGAGGAGTGCAAAGGCCAATGTGCACCCACCGCCACCACCCCCACCATTCGCATCTGCCACTGGACAGTCCACTTTGGTTTGGCCTGGTTGTTTAATTGATAACCTTTGTTTAAGTACTACAGTGATACAGATTCTGTCTCTTTATTTAGTAGCACTCGGTGGCCCCCAACGGTAGTTAACTATTGAATATGAAGATAGTAGTCACCCCTTAACTTGGTTAAGTATCCAGCTGATTTATTCTCAAAGCACACCTAGAAGATGGAAATTTCTAAAAGTTGCTTTACTAATGAAGACAGCAAGGAACCAAGGGGTTAAAAGGTTTGCATATTTACCCAATTCTAGTATAGTGCTCATATGGGTCAGGCACTATTCTAAGTGCTTGGCAAATATTAATCCATATAAGCTTCATAACAGCCCTATGACATGAATATTGCCATTATGCGCCTTTTAAAAATGAGGAACACCAGGCACAGAGAGGTTAGGCAACTTGCCTAAGGTTACACAGCTAATAAGTGGTTGAACCAGGATTTGAGACCCAGTGGACTGGTTCCAGAGTCCAGGTGCTAACCTGCGCCTCTCCCAAAGTGTGTTCTTAGGTTTCCAAAGGCTGCTTCTGTTTGTGGATCAGACACAGAAAATGACTGACAGCAACTTGACACTTGGCCATGGTCTGCATGATGGGAGAACAAGGCCAGACTTAGAAGGATGTGTGATGTGATGCAATCAGTGGTCTGATGAAAGCCAGCCCAGGGTGATACAACCCACAGGTGGCAGGAAAGCTTTGCCCTTGCTCTTGTAGAGACATGCAGAATAGATCAAAGGCATCACTAAGCCTGAAATACAGATCTAGTCACCCCAGCATTTCATGCATACATTCTTATGGCTTGAGCACACCCATATTTCAAGAGGGAAGATTTTGGAATCCATTTTCCCACACTGGCTAATAGAAAGAGATGCTCATACCCACCATTATTCTCACCTTACCATGGATTCAAGAGACCCATGTTTCCATTAAAACACTATGGCACCTTTTGCAATGAACTTCCCTTGGGATCCTGTCATGAGTGGGTGCATCTTATCTTCCATATTTACACAATGCAGTGCTAATGTTAAAATCTTTTTTTTTTTTTTTTTTTTTTTTTTACAGTTTCAGATCTAGGATCTACAGGTTGCACTTGGCTAAGTCTCTTAATATAGTAGAGTTCCTGCATCCTCTATTTTTCTAAAAAAATATTTTTCTTTATTGATTTTAGAGAGAGAGGAAGGGAGAGGGAGAGAGATAGCAACATCGATGAGAGAAAATATCCATTGGCCGCCTCCTGCATGCCCCTCACTGGAGATTGGCCTGTAACCTGGACATGTACCCTGACTGGGAATCGAACTCGTGACCCCTTGGTGCATGGGTCGACGCTCAACCACTGAGCCACGCCAGCCGGGCCTGCATCCTCTGTTTTTAAAAATCATTCCATTTGTTTATTCTAGACATAGGTCCTCTCTCCTGTAATGTTTTCCCTATTCTTGATTTTCCTTAAGCTGGCAGGAAGCCCACAGACTTGAAGGGGTCCCCTGTGATTTGGAGGTAAGGACATTCTGAAGGTGGTGAGTTGGTGCGAGAGGGAGGGGTTGCCGGTTGATCAATTTTTTTCTCAATTTGATTTTTTTCTCAATTTGATCCGTTATCTCCTTGGCGGTTGCAAGACAGGGTTATTAAAATTCTCGGATTCCTTTTTATTAGCAGAAAGTGTTCTGTAAAGAACTTTCCCTCATCGCCCTGGCCGGTTTGGCTCAGCGGTTAGAGCGTCGGCCTGCGGTCCGGAGAGACCCGGGTTCGGTTCCCGCTAAGGGCACGTACTTCGGTTGCAGTTTGTCCCCGGCCCTGGTTGGTCGTGCGGGTGGCAGCCACTCGATGTGTCCCTTCACATCGATGTTTCTGTCTCTCTCTCCCTTCCTCTCTCTCCCTCCCACTCTATCTGAACAAAAAATGGAAAAATATCCTCGGGTGAGGATAAAAAAAATAAATAAAAAAAAAAGAACTTTCCCTCATCAACTATTTGTTTACCTTGAAATTCAGTTCATACAGGAGAGGAAAGATAAATTCTCGACTCTTCCCTTTACCAGTTTTCGGAATAGTTACAATCGGGTGACTCTTTGCTTTTAGGTCTTTCCAGTGATGAGAATTAGAATGTATATTTTTTAAGGGGAAAATAGTCATGGTTTTATACTGCTATTTCCAATTCAAATTCAGGACCACTGGGCTTTTACTTCCTTTGATTTTATATTTGTGTCTCTTTTCTTTCATGATGCTGAAAATGTTGGTTCCTAATGACATTAACATAATTACATATTCACTTTATCCGAAGTCTCGAGTAACAATAACACTGATAACCGAAAACAAAGTAATATTTTTTTTTTTTTGGCAGTTGTTTTGTTCTGGCTTTATTGCTGTCTTGTTTAATAACCCAGGGTCATTTTTCTGTGGGGTTATTTCAATAACTTGGTATATGGTTAAATTCATTTGCTTCATTTCATCTCCATTTTTATTCCATTTTGTTTTATGGTTATGCAAAACATTTATATGGTTCCAAAATCAAAATAGCTCCTAGCCATAATCCTTCTGCCAGCATGGGGCCCAGCACATCAAAAACACTCAAATATTCATTGACGTTTACAACCTGTGCTCTATCCTAAATCATCCCCTGGGGTTGGCTCCCACCAAGAAAATCCAAGGCAAGGTAAGGACCAAGGTTTACCTTAATATTCAGCTTGGTTTGCCCTAATATTCAGCTTGATTGAGTACTTTTAGAATGATTTGCACAGGAAAGGCATTGTTTAGGATCTGTAAACTAAATCCTCCAGCTTCACCCAGAGAAGCTGGTCATAAACTGGCCAGGCAGGTAAGCTAGAGAGAGAAGGAAGAGTCTCTGGTCTCCAGTTCCACCTTTTTTTTACATTATTATAGAGACTGCCAAAGCTTATTTTTCTTTAAGAAATGAAATAACCGCCTGGCTGGTGTGGCTCAGTGGTTGAGCATCGACCCATGCACCAAGAGGTCACTAGTTAGATTCCTGAGCGGGCCTGATCCCCAGTGGGGGGGCATGCAGGAGGCAGCCAATCAGTGTTCTCACTCATTGATGTTTCTATCCTTCTCCTTCTCCCTTCCTTTCTTCTCTAATATCAATAAAGAAAAAAAAAAGGAAATGAAACAATTATTTTTAATTGAGATATAACTGACATTTAACATTATGGGTAGAAGCTTTGAGAAGCCATTGAAATGATCTCTTTTCTCTCTACCTTGTGACAAGCTAAGTTCTGGATTGAGGCAGCTCCATCAGTCTGGGTTCCAGAGTGAAAGTGACATAGAACAGACCTCCAGCCAAGTTGTGAGGTTCCTATAGTATGAGCAAGGTGACCTGGGTCACTTCAAATTCTTGATGTTGAGTCGATTGTTAAAACATAACCTCGCCCATCCATAAGTTAGTGTTTCTTTTTTTTCTAACTCCTTTAATCATTCTTCACAAGTCACAATTTCAGCCCTTTGCCATTCTGACCAGCCAATTTTGTCCTTATGCCCGTGTTGGGGGCTGGGGGGCAATAGCTAATGCATGAAAATTAAGAATATACTGATTAACATTCGCTGAATGAAGAGGCATAAGTCACCCACACCAGGGCTGCATCCAAGCTCCCACTTTAGGGAAATGAAAACCCTGGGTCATTTTGATTAAAGGTGCAATACACTCACACAAAGGAAGTAGAATCACAAGATTTACTACTTACAGATCCCAGAAAATGTCCACTGCTACTCCCCCTGTCCCTCCTCCATGGGCCTGGGGAAGGGCAGTCCTCTGACCCAGGTCTGGGAAATCAGGAGATAGACAGAAGGTGGTTAGGGCAGAGGTCATTACATTTTCACAGCCTCGGTTCTAAGTGGTTATTTTTAATTTTTATTGATTTTTTTTAGAGAGATAGGAAGGGAGAGAGAGATAGAAACATGGATGTGAGAGAGAAACATCAATCAGCTTCCTTCTGCATGCTCCCTACTGGAGATGGAGCCCACAATCCCATCTTTTTCCCTGACAGGGAATCCATCCAGGACCTCAGTCCATGGGAGGATGCTCAGTCCACTGAGCCACACCAGCCAGGCACTTAGTGGTTATTTAAAAGGTGCCCTGGGGAAAACCAAAATAGGAACTTGAGGCGGGAAACCTAAACTCAGGTCCTTAGGTAAATGTCCAGACTTCGAGTGTGAGCAGGGTTGTCATACAATACAATGCCTAGAGAGCAACTCAAAATAGCTGTTTTCTCATCACACCCCTTTAAAACGTAGAGCCTATGGTTCAGACTGACAAACCTCAGAGGAGGGGGGAGGGATGAGATATGAATGGGTTAGCAACATTTTAAACGGTAAAGGTAAACGCTAAGAAAAGGTTAAAACAGTGAAAAATGTGTTGCTTGCATGACTTTTGCTCAGTCTTTGCTCTCAGAATTAAGATAAGGATTATCTAGATTATCCACAAGGCAATGAATAGCCAAGCAGATGCCAGACGAGATACCAGAACAGACCAACTGCAAAGTGGACAATGGGTCAGACAGAAAATGTCAGCAGGAACTTCTGGAAGCTAAGAGTATATAGCCTACACCCCCAACTGATATTTGAGGCTGACCCCTGCTTGGCTCAGCCTGCCTGCACCCAGGCGCATGCAATAAAGCCATTTTGCTCTACATTGGCCTCGTGCTGTGGATGTGATTTCCTGCAGGCTCAGACCTTTTATTTGGTGCTGAAACCCGGGAGGTCTGTGAGGATCCTCCATATCGGGCAACCACGGGCTCCTGGAGTCCTCCAGGCCTCCTGTCGGACGGGGATTGATCACATCCTCAGCTCGATATTGAACCTCCAACCTTTCCTGCCAATCAAGCATCAACACCGGACACGAATTCACTGGTGAGTGTTTTGCAATAATGGTCTGATCCTCTGGGCTGTCCTGTTATCCCCCGTCCAGGACATAAGGCAGCCAGGTCTCTCTGACACGTCTGTATGATCGTCCATCTCGAAATCCAGCGCTGCTCGGGACATGCTCCTAGGGAACCACGTTCCCTCAGCTCACCATATATCTAGGGACGCCTGATATAGGTGAGTCGCACATCTCACTACTCTAGGAGACAAGGGGGAACACCTTCTTCCACTAGTGTATCTGTCAGATGGCTAGGCCACGACATCTCATACCACAACATGAGAACTGCTCAATCATCCACCCCCCGTGCAACACCCCTAGGATGTCTCCTAAAAAGTCTACAGACCCTAAGGCTCACTCAGGAATTACGTCCCAAGTGACTCATTTTTTACTGCAACACTGTGTGGCTTCAATACAAATTAGACAATGGGTCACAATAGCCTGAGAACGGCATTATCGACATGCTCACCCACCTAGACATTTTCTGACAAAGGCACGGAAAATGAGGTTCCTTACATCCAGGCCCTTTTGCACTCAGATCACACCCCTCTTTATGCCATTCTTGTTCTCCCTCTCAAATCTTCCTACACCACGCTAATCCTCCCAAACCTCCCTCTGAAGACTTCGATGCTAACTCTCCTGTTTCCTCCTTTGACCCAGCCCGATCCTGCCCCACCACCTCCTCCATTAGCCCCTCCAGCAGGGCCTCCTCCTCCAGCCCCTTCTGCGGGCCCCAACCCCACCCTGATCCTCGTACTCAAGCTCTGACTCCTCCACCTCTGCAAATGATTCCCTCACACACACAATCGAGAAACATCTTGGTCCCCATCGGTCCCCTACCTTGGCCCTCCTTTTAGAATGTCCCCCTGAGGGAAGCAGCAGGAGCTGATGGGAATGTCACACTTCATGTCCCCTTCTCTGTCTCAGATTTTTCCCAAATAGATACAAGATTAGAATCCTTTACTGAGGATCCCACCAATTATACTCAGGAATTGGAGTACCTTACCTAGTCCTATGATCTAACATGGAATGATACTCATGTTATTCTCTAGTCCACCGTTAATCTGGAAGACAAAAATCGAGTCTGGGATAACGCGTAGGGTCATGCCAAAAATCTGAGGCGACAGGCCCCCACTAACCCAGTAGGGGCCGAAGCACTCCCTAGCCAGGACCCCAGGTGGAATTATCAGGACAATGGGGCGGGTAGGAAAATCACAGACCACATGATGATATGTCTCCTTGAGGGACTTAACAAAGCCTCATACAAGGCAATTAACTATGAAAAACTGTCTGAAATAATCCAGGAAACTAATGAAAACCCTGCAACTTCTCTATCCTGCCTTATACAACCAATGAGAAGATATACTAACTTAGATCCTACTAGCCCAGAAGAACTGTCATTTTTAACCTGGATTTATCTCTCAGTCAAACCCAGACATTAGGAGAAAGTTACAAAAACTTGAAGATGGCCCTCAAACCCCTCAATGGGAACTTCTTTTTTAAAATTGTTTTTTTCTTTATTGATTTTGGAGATAGAGAAGAAGGGAGAGGTAGAGAAAGATAGGAACATCGATTAGCTGCCTCCCGCATGCCCCCCACTGGGGATGGGGCCCACAACCTGGGCATGTGCCCTGACCTGGAATCATACTGGCGACCTCTTGGTGCATGGGTCGATGCTCAACCACTGAGCCACACTGGCCGGGCGGGAACTTCTAAATCTAGCCTTTAAGGTGTTCAATACTCGCAATGAAGGGCCTAAACAGCAAAAGAATAGCAGAATTCCAAATGCTTGCATCTGCCATCACAGGCCCCGTTAATAGAAGGGGTCAGCAAACACTCTTCAGGGAACAGAAGGGCACCCACCAGAATCAGCAGAGCAGATCCCCAGGTCCCTGCTTTAAATACAATCACATTGGTCATTGGGTGAGGCAGTGCCCCATCCTCGACCACCGCCTAAGCCATGTCCTCAATGTGGACACCCCACTGGAAGTCAAACTGCGGACACACTGCGCAGAGTCGGTCCTCACCCCATCCTCGGGCTGGCGGAAAGGGCATTCCAGGCCTTGATCTGATTGAACTGGTGGCTGAAGACTCGAGGTGCCCAGGAACGAACTCCATGACCATCACCTTGAACTCCGAACCTCACGTAACTCTGATGGTAGCAGGTAGGCCAATTTCATTTTTAATTGATACTGGGGCAACCTACTCTGCCCTCCCCGAGTTCAGGGGACCTCTTCAACACTCTGAGGTTCAGTTGTGGGAATTGTCGGCCAAATATCACAACCCAGGGCAACCCTGACACTCACTTGTTCTTTAGGCCCTTATATCCTTCTCCACTCTTTTTTAGTGTTACCAGCCTGTCCCACTCCTCGGTTAGGGTGAGACATGCTATCTAAACTCCATGCTACTTTAATCTTTACTCCTTCTCTCCCCACCAAACACTCTCATTCTTTACATTGTCTCTTCTAAGAATCTGCTTTCTCTCTTAACATAAGCCACCAGCTCCCCTCCATCTCATCCCCGTGAGGGGGCAGGACAGGATCCACTGGCCTTGCTGGCCTCTCATGAGATACCACTACTCTTATGTTTTTTTTCACTGACCCAGTGAAGGGGGGGGGGGCGAGTCCCGAGGGGCTCTAGCTTCTGGCACCAAGCAATTGGTTGTCCCTACTGGGCTGGCGCGACCTGCTCTTAGGACAGTGCTAGGTGGGGAGTTTGACTGGGACGATACACCTGTCAACAGATAATGCAGGCGTCCTATGGCGATCTCAGGGAAGACAGAAATCTCCTGTGGAGCAGAAGGACAAAAGCTCCCTTGATCTTGATTCTCAGTATGAATACAGACTGTGAAAGCAGGCAACACCTATAATATCTTTAAATATAACCTTACGAGGGGTACTTGTAATCTAACTATTCATGATGTGTCTAACCCCTGCAATGGGAGTTTATATGTGCAAGCCCAGAGGGACTTGATGCAATACCCCAAAATCATACCAGGGAAATTAGTCGCTATCCAGGGTGCAATTCTGCCAGTGGCACTAGCCCTCTCCTCTCTATATCATGTTTTAATCATTAGAGACTTACTGTGGGAACACCTCCCTAGGCCCCAGTATGACTGGACTACTTTGCTTACCAGCAGGAATGATGCTTTTAGGTGCACTAAACATTTCTGCCCCCAAGAGAAGAATTGCTCTTTAATGCCTAAACCCAGGGTGGCTTGTGGGCAGTAGGATATGTCACTCCAGCCAATACCTTAATCCATTCCTTCATCCCCATTTCAACCTCATCAAGCCCTGAGCCTAGAAACCATCACAGGGCAAAAACGGAAGTCAGACTCCTTACAGCAGGAGTGCCGGCGGCAATTACCACTGGGGGCCTCATGGGAGGAATTACTTACAATGTCATAACAGCAAAAACATACCCGCCACCATGGCAAATATAGGTAGAGATACAGGTGAAGACTTCAGACTTCTTTCAAAATCCCTTGACTCTCTTGCCTGCATGATGATAGATAATTCCATTACACTAGACTATTTACTAGCCAAAGAAGGAGGTGTATGCATGATAGCAAATACATCCTGTTGCTTCTATGTTAACTCGACTGGCCAGGTCAAGGAGAGGACACAACGAATTCTAGATAATGCCCAGTGGCTAAAAGAATTCAGTCAAGATCCCCTAGCCCAATCTGTCTGGACAAGTATAGAAGCAGCCTTGCCTAAACTAACCTGGCTACTGCCTTTATAGGGCCCCTACTATTAGCCTTCTTATTATTGCTTTTTGGACACTGCCTTGTGCACTTGTATACTAGGTTTGTACAAAATCGACTGCAAATTTTAGTCAACCAGAAAGAGGGACAATTTGTTCTAGCACAGGTTAAAGGACCCTATGATCCCATTCCCTGTTGTTATCTAACAAATTCTTCTTAGGAGTCCACACAACACCACACATGCAGGAGGTAGACAAAGAGAAATGCGACACTTTTTTCTTTTTATCATCATTATAAGATGCAAATGAAAGGGCTACTAACATTTTAAAGGGTAAAAGTAACGGCTTATAAAAGGTAGAAACTGAAAAATGTGTTGCTTGCATGACTTTTGCTCAGCCTTTCCTTCAGTACAGATAAGAATTAAGATAAGGATTATCTAGATTATCCTCAAGGCAGTGGATAGCCCAGCAGAAGCCAGACGAGATATCAGACCAGTCTAACTGCAAAGTGGACAATGGGCCAGACAGAGTATGTCAACAGGAGCTGCCGGAAGCTAAAACTAGAGTATATAACCTACACTGCAACTGATATTTGAGGCTGACCCCTGCTTGGCTCAGCCTGTCTGCTCCCAGGCGCATGCAATAAAGCCATTTTGCTCTAAACTGGCCTCGTGCTGTGCATGTGATTTCCCCCAGGCTCAGACCTTTTATTTGGTGCTGAAACCAGGGAGGTCTGTGAGGATCCTGCATAGGGGGCAACCACGGGCTCCTGGAGTCCTCCGGGCCTCCTGTCGGACCGGGATTGATCACATCCTCAGCTCCATACTGAACGTCCAACCTTTCCTAACGACTAAGCATCAACACCGGACACTAATTCACTGGTGAGTGTTTTGCAATAACGGTCTGATCCTCTGGGCTGTCCTGTTATCCCCCGTCCAGGACATAAGGCAGCCAGGTCTCTCTGACAGGTCTGTATGATCGTCCCTCTCGAAATCCAGCGCTGCTTGGGACATGCTCCTAGGGAACCAGATTCCCTCAGCTCACCATATATCTAGGGACACCTGATATAGGTGAGTTGCACATCTCACTACTCTAAGGGACAAGCGGGAACACCTTCTTCTTCCACTAGTGTATCTGTCAGATGGCTAGGCCACGACATCTCACACCGCAACATGAGAAATGCTCAATCGTCCACCCTTCGTGCAACACCCCTAGGATGTCTCCTAAAAAGTCTACAGACCCTAGGGCTCACTCAGGAATTACGTCCAAGTGACTCATATTTTTACTGCAACACTGTGTGGCTTCAATACAAATGAGACAATGGGTCACAATAGCCTGAGAACGGCATTTTCGACATTCTCACCAACCTAGACATTTTCTGACAAAGGCACGGAAAATGAGGTTCCTTACATCCAGGCCCTTTTGCACTCAGATCACACCCCTCTTTATGCCATTCTTGTTCTCCCTCTCAAATCTTCCTACACCACGCTAATCCTCCCAAACCTCCCTCTGAAGACTTCGATGCTAACTCTCCTGTTTCCTCATTTGACCTGGCCCGATCCTGCCCCACCACCTCCTCCCTTAGCCCCTCCGGCAGGGCCTCCTCCACCAGCCCCTTCTGAGATCCCCAACCTCACCCTGAACCTCCTACTCCAGCTCTGACTCCTCCACCGCTGCAAATGACTCCCTCACATACACAATCGGGAAACATCTTGGTCCCTATCGGTCCCCTACCTTGGCCCCGATTTTACAATGCCCCCCTGAGGGAAGCAGCAGGAGCTGAAGGGACTGTCAGAGTTCATGTCCCCTTCTCTGTCTGAGATTTTTCCCAAATAAATATAGGATTAGAATCCTTTACTGAGGATCCCACCAATTATACCCAGGAATTGGAGTATGTTACCTATGATCTAACATGGAATGATATTCATGTTATTCTCTCGTCCACCCTTAATCTGGAAGATAAAAATCGAGTCTGGGTTAACGCCTAGGGCCATGCATATAATTCGAGGCGACAGGCCCCTACTAACCCAGTAGTGGCCAAAGCATTCCCTAGTCAGGACCCCAGGTGGAATTATCAGGACAATGGGGCGGGTAGGAAAATCACGGACCGCATGATACTATGTCTCATTGAGGGACGTAAACCCTCATAAAAGGCAATTAACTATGAAAAACTGTCTGAAATAATCCAGGAAAGGAATGAAAACCCTACAACTTCTCTAACCTGTCTTATACAACCTATGCGAAGATATACTAACTTAGATCCTACTTGCCCAGAAGGACTGTCATTTTTAACCTGGATTTATCTCTCAGTCAACCCAGACATCAGGAGACAGTTACAAAAACTTGAAGATGGCCCTCAAACCCCTCAATGGGAACTTCTTTTTTAAAATTGTTTTTTTCTTTATTGATTTTGGAGATAGAGAAGAAGGGAGAGGTAGAGAAAGATAGGAACATCGATTAGCTGCCTCCCGCATGCCCCCCACTGGGGATGGGGCCCACAACCTGGGCATGTGCCCTGACCTGGAATCATACTGGCGACCTCTTGGTGCATGGGTCGATGCTCAACCACTGAGCCACACTGGCCGGGCGGGAACTTCGAAATCTAGCCTTTAAGGTGTTCAATACTCGCAATGAAGGGCCTAAACAGCAAAAGAATAGCAGAATTCCAAATGCTTGCATCTGCCATCAGAGGCCCCATTAATCGAAGGGGTCAGCAAACACCCTTCAGGGAACAGAAGGTCACCCACCAGAATCAGCAGAGCCGACCCCCAGGTCCCTGCTTTAAATACAATCACATTGGTCATTGGGTGAGGCAGTGCCCCATCCTCGACCACCGCCTAAGCCATGTCCTCAATGTGGAGACCCCACTGTAAGTCGGACTGCGGACAGACTGTGTAGAGTCGGTCCTCACCCCTTCCTCGGGCTGGCAGAAAGGGTAATCCAGGCCTTGATCTGATTGGTCTGGTGGCTGAAGACTGGAGGTGCCCAGGAATGAACTCCCTGACCATCACCTTGAACCCCGAAGCTCACGTAACTCTGATGGTAGCAGGTAGGCCAATTTCATTTTTAATCGATACTGGGGCAACCGACTCTGCCCTCACCGAGTTCAGGGGACCTCTTGAACACTCTGAGGTTCAGTTGTGGGAATTGACGGCCAAATATCGCAACCCAGGGCAACCCAGACACTCACGTGTTCTTTAGGCCCTTATATCCTTCTCCACTCTTTTTTAGTGTTACCAACCTGCCCCACTCCTTGGTTAGGGTGAGACATGCTATCTAAACCCCATGCTACTTTAACCGTTACTCCTTCTCTCCCCACCAACCACTCTCACTCATTCTTTACATTGTCTCTTCTAAGAATCTGCTTCCTCTCTTAACATAAGCCCCCAGCGCCCCTCCATCTCGTCCCCGTGAGGGGGCAGGACAGGATTCACTGGCCTTGCTGGCCTCTCATGAGATACCACTACTCTTATGGTTTTTTTCACTGACCCAGTGAAGGGGGGGGGCGAGCCCTGTGGGGCTCTCGCTTCTGGCACCAAGCAATTGGCTGCCCCGACTGGGCTGGCGCGACCTGCTCTTAGGACAGTGCTAGGTGGGAGTTTGACTGGGACGGTACATCTGTCACTAGATAATGCAGGCGTCCTATGGTGATCTCAGGGAAGACAGAAATCTCCTGTGGAACAGAAGGACAAAACCTCCCTTGATCTTGATTCTCAGTATGAATACAGACTGTGAAAGCAGGCATCACATATAATGTCTTTCTCTATGACCTTACGAGGGGTACCTGTAATCTAACTATTCATGATGTGTCTAACCCTTGCAATGGGAGTTTATATGTGCAAGCCCAGAGGGACTTGATGCAATACCACAAAAATCATACCAGCGAAATTAGTCGCTATCCAGGGTTCAATTCTGCCCGTGGCACTAGCACTCTCCTCTCTCTATCATGTTTCAATCATTAGAGACTTACTGTGGGAACACCTCCCTAGGCCCCAGTATGACTGGACTACTTTGCTCACCAGCAGGAATGATGCTTTTAGGTGCACTAAACATTTCTGCCCCCAAGAGAAGAATTGCTCTTTAATGCCTAAACCCAGGGTGGCTTGTGGGCAGTAGGATATGTCACTCCAGCCAATACCTTAATCCATTCCTTCATCCCCATTTCAACCTCATCAAGCCCTGAGCCTAGAAACCATCACAGGGCAAAAACGGAAGTCAGACTCCTTATAGCAGGAGTGCCAGCGGCAATTACCACTAGGGACCTCATGGGAGGAATTCCTTACAATGTCATAACAGCAAAAACATAACCGCCACCATGGCAAATATAGGTAGAGATACAGGTGAAGACTTCAGACTTCTTTCAAAATCCCTCGACTCTCTTGCCTGCATGATGATAGATAATTCCTTTACACTAGACTATTTACTAACCAAAGAAGGAGGTGTATGCATGATAGCAAATACATCCTGTTGCTTCTATGTTAACTCGACTGGCCAGGTCAAGGAGAGGACACAACGAATTCAGATAATGCCCAGTGGCTAAAAGAATTCAGTCAAGATCCCCTAGCCCAATCTGTCTGGACAAGTATAGAAGCAGCGTGGCCTAAACTAACCTGGCTACTCCCCTTTATACGGCCCCTACTATTAGCCTTCTTATTATTGCTTTTTGGACCCTGCCTTGTGTACTTGATTACTAGGTTTGTACAAAATCGATTGCAAATTTTAGTCAACCAGAAAGAGGGACAATTTGTTCTAGCACAAGTTAAAGACCCTAGGATCCCATTCCCTTTGGTTATCTAACAAATTCTTCTTAGGAGTCCACACAACACCACACCTGCAGGAGGTAGAC
This sequence comes from Molossus molossus, assembly GCF_014108415.1. Classification (NCBI taxonomy): domain Eukaryota; kingdom Metazoa; phylum Chordata; class Mammalia; order Chiroptera; family Molossidae; genus Molossus; species Molossus molossus. The sequence continues at coordinate 135,343,209 of NW_023425355.1, read as the reverse complement.
AAAAAGAAATTCGACACTTTTTTATTTTTATCATCATTATAAGATGTGAATGAAAGGGCTACTAACATTTTAAAGGGTAAATATAACGGCTTATAAAAGGTGGAAACTGAAAAATGTGTTGCTTGCATGACTTTTGCTCAGCCTTTCCTTCAGTACAGATAAGAATTAAGATAAGGATTATCTAGATTATCCTCAAGGCAGTGGATAGCCCAGCAGAAGCCAGACGAGATAACAGACCAGTCCAACTGCAAAGTGGACAATGGGCCAGACAGAGTATGTCAACAGGAGCTGCCGGAAGCTAAAACTAGAGTATATAACCTACACTGCAACTGATATTTGAGGCTGACCCCTGCTTGGCTCAGCCTGCCTGCTCCCTGCGCATGCAATAAAGCCATTTTGCTCTACATTGGCCTCGTGCTGTGCATGTGATTTCCCGCAGGCTCAGACCTTTTATTTGGTGCTGAAACCGGGGAGGTCTGTGAGGATCCTCCATATCAGGCAACCACGGGCTCCTGGAGTCCTCCGGGCCTCCTGTCGGACCGGGATTGATCACATCCTCAGCTCGATACTGAACCTCCAACCTTTCATGACGACCAAAAATCAACACCGGACACTAATTCACTGGTGAGTGTTTTGCAATACCGGTCTGATCTTCTGGGCTGTCCTGTTATCCCCCGTCCAGGACATAAGGCAGCCAGGTCTCTCTGACAGGTCTGTATGATCGTCCCTCTCGAAATCCAGCGCCACTCGGGATATGCTCCTAGGGAACCAGGTTCCCTCAGCTCACCATATATCTAGGGACACCTGATATAGGTGAGTTGCACATCTCACTACTCTAGGAGACAAGGGGGAACACCTTCTTCTTCCACTAGTGTATCTGTCAGATGGCTAGGCCACGACATTCACACCACAACATGAGAAATGCTCAATCGTCCACCCCCCGTGCAACACCCCTAGGATGTCTCCTAAAAAGTCTACAGACCCTAGGGCTCACTCAGGAATTACGTCCCAAGTGACTCATTTTTTACTGCAACACTGTGTGGCTTCAATACAAATTAGACAATGAGTCACAATAGCCTGAGAACGGCATTTTCGACATTCTCACCAACCTAGACATTTTCTGACAAAGGCACGGAAAATGAGGTTCCTTACATCCAGGCCCTTTTGCACTCAGATCACACCCCTCTTTATGCCATTCTTGTTCTCCCTCTCAAATCTTCCTACACCACGCTAATCCTCCCAAACCTCCCTCTGAAGACTTCGATGCTAACTCTCCTGTTTCCTCCTTTGACCTGGCCCGATCCTGCCCCACCACCTCCTCCCTTAGCCCCTCCAGCAGGGCCTCCTCCTCCAGCCCCTTCTGAGGGCCCCAATCACTCCCTGAACCTCCTACTCCAGCTCTGACTCCTCCACCACTGCAAATGACTCCCTCACACACACAATCGGGAAACATCTTGGTCCCTATCGGTCCCCTACCTTGGCCCCCATTTTACAATGCCCCCCTGAGGTAAGCAGCATGAGCTGAAGGGACTGTCAGAGTTCATGTCCCCTTCTCTGTCTCAGATTTTTCCCAAATAAAAAGAAGATTAGTATCCTTTACTGAGGATCCCACCAATTCTACTCAGGAATTGGAGTACCTTACCTATGATCTAACATGGAATGATATTCATGTTATTGATATTCATGTTATCTCTTCCCACCCTTAATCTGGAAGATCAAAATCGAGTCTGGGTTAATGCCTAGAGCCATGCCTATAATTCGAGGCGACAGGCCCCCACTAACCCAGTAGTGGCCGAAGCATTCCCTAGCCAGGACCCCAGGTGGAATTATCAGGACAATGGGGCGGGTAGGAAAATCACGGACCACATTTTAATATGTCTCATTGAGGGACTTAACAGAGCCTCATGCAAGGCAAATAACTATGAAAAACTGTCTGAGCCCTGGCCGGTTTGGCTCAGCGGTTAGAGCATCAGCCTGCGGTCCGGAGAGTCCCGGGTTCGGTTCCCGCTAAGGGCATGTACCTTGGTTGCAGTTTGTCCCTGGCCCTGGTTGGTTGTGCGGGTGGCGACCATTTGATGTGTCCCTTTCACATCGATGTTTCTCTCTCTCTCTGTTCCTCTCTCTCCCTCCCACTCTATCTGATCAAAGAATGGAAAAATGTCCTCGAGTGAGAATGATTAAAAAAAAAAGAAAAAGAAAAACTGTCTGAAATAATCCAGGAAAGGAATGAAAACCCTGCAACTTTTCTATCCCACCTTATACAAGCGATGAAAAGATATACTAACTTAGATCCTACTAGCCCAGAAGGACTGTCATTTTAAATCTGGATTTATCTCTCAGTCAAGCCCAGACATTAGGAGAAAGTTACAAAAACTTGAAGATGGCCCTCAAACCCCTCAATGGGAACTTCTTTTTAAAAAATTCTTTTTTCTTTATTGATTTTGGAGATAGAGAAGAAGGGCGAGGTAGAGAAAGATAGGAACATCGATGAGAGAACATCGATTGGCTGCCTCCAGCATGCACCCCACTGGGTATCGGGCCCACAACCTGGACATATGCCCTGACCAGGAATCATACTGGCGACCTCTTGGTGCATGGGTCGATGCTCAACCACTGAGCCACACTGGCCGGGCGGGAACTTCTAAATCTAGCCTTTAAGGTGTTCAATAATCGCAATGAAGAGGCTAAACAGCAAAAGAATAGCAGAATTCCAAATGCTTGCCTCTGCCTTCAGAGGCCCCACTAATCGAAGGGGTCAGCAAACCCCCTTCAGGGAACAGAAGGGCACCCACCAGAATCAGCAGAGCAGACCCCCAGGTCCCTGCTTTAAATACAATCACATTGGTCATTGGGTGAGGCAGTGACCCAATCCTCGACCACCACCTAAGCCATATCCTCAATTTGGAGGCCCCACTGGAAGTCGGACTGCGGACAGACTGTGCAGAGTTGGTCCTCACCCCTTCCTCGGACTGGTGGAAAGGGTAATCCAGGCCTTGATCTGATTGGCCTGGTGGCTGAAGACTGGAGGTGCCCAGGAACGAACTCCCTGACCATCACCTTGAACTCCAAACCTCAGGTAACTCTGATGGTAGCAGGTAGGCCAATTTTATTTTTAATCGATACTGGGGCAATCTACTCTGCCCTCACCGAGTTCAGGGGACCTCTTCAACACTCTGAGGTTCAGTTGTGGGAATTGACGGCCAAATATCGCAACCCAGGGCAACCCTGACACTCACTTGTTCTTTAGGCCCTTATATCGTTCTCCACTCTTTTTTAGTGTTACCAACCTGCCCCACTCCTTGGTTAGGGTGAGACATGCTATCTAAACTCCATGCTACCTTAACCTTTACTCCTTCTCTCCCCACCAACCACTCTCACTCATTCTTTACATTGTCTCTTCTAAGAATCTGCTTCCTCTCTTAACATAAGCCCCCAGCACCCCTCCATCTCGTCCCCATGAGGGGGCAGGGCAGGATCCACTGGCCTTGCTGGCCTCTCATGAGATACCACTACTCTTATGGTTTTTTTCACTGACCCAGTGAAGGGGGGGGTGCGAGCCCCGAGGGGCTCTAGCTTCCGGCACCAAGCAATTGGTTGTCCCTACTGGGCTGGCGCGACCTGCTTTTAGGACAGTGCTAGGTGGGGAGTTTGACTGGGACGGTACACCTGTCAACAGATAATGCAGGCGTCCTATGGCGATCTCAGGGAAGACAGAAATCTCCTGTGGAGCAGAAGGACAAAAGTTCCCTTGATCTTGATTCTCAGTATGAATACAGACTGTGAAAGCAGGCAACACCTATAATATCTTTCACTATAACCTTACGAGGGGTCCCTGTAATCTAACTATTCATGATGTGTCTAACCCCTGCAATGGGAGTTTATATGTGCAAGCCCAGAGGGACTTGATGCAATACCACAAAATCATACCAGGGAAATTAGTCGCTATCCAGGGTGCAATTCTGCCAGTGGCACTAGCCCTCTCCTCTCTATATCATGTTTTAATCATTAGAGACTTACTGTGGGAACACCTCCCTAGGCCCAAATATGACTGGACTACTTTGCTTACCAGCAGGAATGATGTTTTTAGGTGCACTAAACATTTCTGCCCCCAAGAGAGAAATTGCTCTTCAATGCCCAAACCCAGGGTGGCTTATGGGCAGTAGGATATGTCACTCCAGCCAATACCTTAATCCATTCCTTCACCCCCAATTCAACCTCATCAAGCCCTGAGCCTAGAAACCATCACAGGGCAAAAAGGGAAGTCAGACTCCTTATAGCAGGAGTGCCGGCGGCAATTACCACTGGGGGCCTCATGGGAGGAATTCCTTACAATGCCATAACAGCAAAAACATACCCGCCACCATGGCAAATATAGGTAGAGATACAGGTGAAGACTTCAGACTTCTTTCAAAATCCCTTGACTCTCTTGCCTGCATGATGATAGATAATTCCATTACACTAGACTATTTACTAGCCAAAGAAGGAGGTGTATGCATGATAGCAAATACATCCTGTTGCTTCTATGTTAACTCGACTGTCCAGGTCAAGGAGAGGACACAACGAATTCTAGATAATGCCCAGTGGCTAAAAGAATTCAGTCAAGATCCCCTAGCCCAATCTGTCTGGACAAGTATAGAAGCAGCCTTGCCTAAACTAACCTGGCTACTGCCTTTATAGGGCCCCTACTATTAGCCCTCTTATTATTGCTTTTTGGACCCTGCCTTGTGCGCTTGATTACTAGGTTTGTACAAAATCGACTGCAAATTTTAGTCAACCAGAAAGAGGGACAATTTGTTCTAGCACAGGTTAAATGACCCTATGATCCCATTCTCTTTTCTTATTTAACAAATTCTTTTTAGGAGTCCACACAACACCACACATGCAGGTGGTATACAAAGAGAAATTCGACACTTTTTTCTTTTTATCATCATAAGATGGGAATGAAAGGGCTACTAACATTTTAAAGGGTAAAGGTAAAGGCTTGTAAAAGGTGGAAACTGTGAAAAATGTGTTGCTTGCATAACTTTTGCTCAGCCTTTCCTTCAGTACAGATAAGGATTAAGATAAGGATTATCTAGATTATCCTCAAGGCAGTGGATAGCCCAGCAGATGCCAGACGAGATAACAGGCCAGTCCAACTGCAAAGTGGACAATTGGCCAGACAGAGTATGTCAGCAGGAGCTGCGAGAAGCTAAAACTAGAGTATATAACCTACACTGCAACTGATATTTGAGGCTGACCCCTGCTTGGCTCAGCCTGCCTGCTCCCAGGCGCATGCAATAAAGCCATTTTGCTCTACACTGGCCTTGTGCTGTGGATGTGATCTACCGTCGGCTTAGACATTTTAAGATAAACCAAAGAACTTATATGCTTGTATGCATAACCAATGGACATAGACAACAATTCTTGGGAGGGCGTGAGGTAGACCGGGAGGATGGTGTTTACAGTTGGGGGGCAACATCTGTAATAAGAGTAAATTAAGTAATAATAATAAAAAAAAAAACATGGAATAAATCTGAACCCAGTACCCCAGGTGCCATACCACTAGCACACAAATAGCACTTTTACCTGGGAAGTCCTGTGAAGAGACCCTAGAGTGGGAGCCACAGGTTGCTGTTAACTCACGTTCAGCATTGAATCAATAATTAGAGCCAAAAGGCTTTTCCCATTGACCTCTTAACAGTTACTTGAGAAGCCAATTTTTAGGTCCTAGCTCAAGTAGACAGGGCAGCATTTTACAAATGTTACAGGATCTCTTAAAAACAAGGTAGCGGCAGAACCATTTATAGAAACCAGATGTTGTCTTTTGGCCTGACCATGCTATTAGTCTTTTTTTTTTTTTTATCCTCACCCGAGGACATTTTTCCATTTTTTGTTCAGGTAGAGTGGGAGGGAGAGAGAGAGAGAGAGAGAGAGAGAGAGAGAGAGAGAGAGAGACATCGATGTGAAAGGAACACATCGTGTGGCTGCCACCCGCACAACCGACCAGGGCCGGGGACAAACTGCAACCGAGGTACGTGCCCTTAGCGGGAACCCAACCCGGGTCTCTCAGGACCGCAGGCCGACGCTCTAACCGCTGAGCCAAACTGGCCAGCGCGCTATTAGTCTTTTATCATCCTGTGTATTGAGCAAAGGCAGCACCGTTAGGACTGGACGCACCGTAAGACTGGCCTGCACCATCTCCAGTCCTACCCGGCTAATATGTGGTGCTAAATCCAACAGGGCTCTTTTCCCGCGGGGTCTGGGAGGCGGGGCCCCACTTTCCAACGCAGGCGCCCGGGGGTTCTGGGCACCACACCCGCCCGCCGCGGTGGGTGACCCGAGCCCTCAGCCCCGCCCCTCTCTGGTGCCGATATCCAATGGGCGGCCGGAGGCCTCTCAAGTGGGCGGGGCACGCCCTGAGAACCGTCCTGGTTGGTGCGCAGTCCGGCGCGGATCGTGACGTCTCCCCGTCTTCAGCACTTGGCGCTGCGGCTAAGGCGTGGCTTCCGCTCGGGGCGCCTGAAGGAGACTTGGAGACAGCTGGGTCGTACCGTTTTTGTCGTTAGGAGTCGTCGTCCCCGCCAGTGCCCTCAGTCGATGAGGAAGATGCTCGCCGCCGTCTCTCGCGTGTTGTCGGGTGCCGCCCAGAAGCCGGTAAGGGGGCGTGGGCAGACTGGTCAATGGCGCGAGCCGGGCCGAGGCTGGTGGACCCGGGGAGCCGGCCGGGCCTTGGGGCGCGCGGTGTGGTTCTGACTAGGGCGCGGCGGGGTGCTTCCGGAGCCACGAGCCGACAGGGGTGGGGGCGGGGGTGGGGAGGTGGACCTTTACGAGGTCCACGTGGAGGTCAGTCGCGGCTCCAGGCGCGGGGCTAGGTGTGCTCCTAAGTGCCAGTGCGTTCACTGCAGACAGAAGAGGGATCCTTGGGCTTCCTCGATTCTCCAGTTGACCAACCTTCCCGGCCCACTCATGTTAAGTCTTCCTAACTACATTCCTCTTGACCCAGAGGCCGTGTAGTTGGAGTATGTTAAGGGCATGGAATCCGGAGACTGAGTGGCTCTTTCAAACACCAGCTTCACCATTTACAAGCCCTGCGACCTTGGGCAAGGTTTTTTAATACATCCCCGTGCTTAGTTTCCTCATTTCTAAGCTGGAGCTAAGTACTTAACCCCGTGGGATTGTCGTGGGGTTTAAACGAGTGAAAAGTGTGTGAACCTTACAGATAGCACCTGGTACCTAATAGGCGTCATTTGTGTTAAGTATTGTTATTTGAGTGCCCAGTTTGGTAAACATCTGTTGAACACTTGCGCTCGGCTCTGTGGAGAGTTCAGACAGGGTCAGGCTCCTCAGAAACAAACTTTCTCCCCTTTCCTCCCTTAACGTTGAGATTTTCTTGGCAGGCAGCTCCACAGCAGTCACACAGAACGCGGAGGAAACCGCTCTCCCGCTACACACGCTTAGGGCCAAAGTAGCTAAAGAAAACATCAGTGCTGCTTGAGAGGTTGGGGTTAGAGGGTAGTGCTATTTCTGGCTCCAGCTTTCAGATGTGCCTAATGCCTCAGCTTCTAGCACGTTGACTCCTAGGCACAGGGAGGTAGTATTTCTTGGTGTAACTGCAGGCAAACTTTGACTTGCAATTCTGGCTCTAGAAACTCTTCCCAGAACTTTGTGGCAACCCTGCTTAGTAGGGGCAGAAATGGTCAGAAGGTGGGAAATGTACCTCTCTAGGAACCCCATAACTACAAAACGCCATGTGATTACTCAGTTGTTAAGTATTTAAATTTTTTTTTTTTTTAATGCTCACCGGTGGACATTTTTCCATTTTTTGTTCAGATAGAGTGGGAGGGAGAGAGAGGAAGAGAGACAAACATCGATGTGAAAGGGACACATCGAGTGGCCGCCACCCGCATGACCCAGCCAGGGCCGGGGACAAACTGCAGCGGAGGTACATGCCCTTAGTGGAAACCGAACCCGGGTCTCTCTGGACCATAGGCGATGCTCTAACCGCCAAGCCAAACCGGCCAGGGCTAAGTATTTAAATTATAACTGGATCTTCCTGAAGGAGAAGCACATTTCACCATTATGTTTTTCTGCAAGTACACATGATATAGCCAACATTTATTGAGCTCTTAATATGTTCCAGGCACTAGGTTATGTATTTCATATGCTTTATCTCATTTAATCTATACAAGTTCTTAGTTTAATGTAAGTAATAGAAACATGTTTTCAACATTATACAAGGCCTTGGTTCAATGATTACATTAAAAATGAAAAACTTTGGTAGAAGTTTTTGTGATTATCTGCAGGAAAAGGAAAATTGGTGTGTGCATTTTCCGATCAGTTACCACCCTGTCTATCCCTGTGAACAGAGAAGTCATTATTTAAAATCGGAGCCTAATTCCCTCAACGGTCCAAAAATACTCCTGTTTGTGTTTTCCAGTCTTCCAGCAATGTGTTGGCATGTAATGCAAATTGCTCTTCATCTTTGCTTTAGTAAAACTTTGGCCTCTTCAGAAATCATATAATATAGCCCATATCAAATTGAAATGAGTTTTGAGTTTCATTGATCTGTTAACTGAATAAAACAAGAGTGGAATGTAACCTCATTTAGTCGTATATTTTTATTGAGAGTAGAACTGTAGTGGAAATTGATTCCCCATGTATAACACTTCTGTTTCTTTTATTTAATTTTTTACGAGAATGAGAGACAGTGAAAGAGTTAATGCTCCTTACTTTGAGCACCCCCCCCCTCATTTTTTTACTATTTTACCTATTCTGTTACCTGCGTATGTGGCATTAATTTTACTAAGGCACAGAGGAGAATATTTTTAAACAATTTTGTACTATTCCTAGATTTATGTGTCTGTGGCCTGGAACCCAGTTTAATAGTTCCTCCTTCCTGCAACAGAGCAAATCAGCTAATTGATGTTTCTATAAACTGTAATAATCGATGGAGATGTTCCCAGAGTTCTCAGTGCACTTTGGGCTCTTGGATCTAGTGTGCTCATTCATCATCAGGTATCAGTTGTGTTAACACAGGCTACTTAGAGTGTTCAAAGTTTATTTTAGAATCATCATATACCTATACTTTCAAAAACACCTATACTTCTTAATGCTAAAACAGTGATTGTTAGCAGAAGGAAAACACACCTGAAACTGTCTGTCATGGGCTGGACAAGTTTCTTGTTCCACATGCCAACTTCCCAATAATTCTGGTTTTGAAACTTTGATTTGCAAAAGTGTCTTTAAAATTACGTCACCATATCAGATGTTAGTCTCATCAAGACAAAAACTATCAGTTTCAAACTTTGATTTGCAAGTGTCTTTAAAATTATCAGATGTTAACCCCATAAAGACAGAAAACAACTGATTTCTCTCTAAGCCGGTGGTTCTCAACCTTCCTAATGCCATGACCCTTTAATACAGTTCCTCATGTTGTATGTGGGCGTATCTGCATGTGGGTGGACCCGCCTGGAGATGGATAGAGGAGCGGTGTCTTGGTTCCTAAAACCATCGGAAATATGTATTTTCCGATGGTCTTAGGCGACTCCTGTGATACAAACAGGTTTAAGGAATTTATCTTTTAACAAATTCATTGTATGAATTAAAGGTGTATCTTGTATACCTAAGTGGAAATGTTGGTGTAATTTATTACGGTGTTCACTTCTCAGGGGTTGAGAGCATTGGGGGTTACTGGGGGCTAGTCTAGGTGGACATTGCTCCATTCTTTCCTCCCTCTAGTTGCCACCCTTCAGCCGACCCACTAAAATCTTCAGAAACTGGATCTAGTGCCTCCTACAGAATTTTGAGTCTCTAAAATGAAAGCAGAGAGAGAGAGAGCCCAGTGTAGCTTAAGGTACTTAAGATATTTAAGTACCTGTCATTTTATATTTGGATAAGGTTCAGAGTTTTCAGTTTTTATTTAGCAGAAGATTAAGTTGCATTTAAAAATTTTATTCTTTGTCTTATCGTATTTCCATGATGACTCCTTTTGTGAGATCTTCACTACCAGTATTTTTTTTTTTTTTTGCTTTTTAAGTAGTAGGTAAAAATTTTCACTTATACTGGTAGAATCTGGAATTTTTAAAATATTTTCTCTCTTTCACTTGAATGGTTGCCATGTATTTAGGAAGGTAAAGTTTTTATTTATTTATTTTTGTTAATCCTTACCCGAGGATATTTTTCCATTGGTTTTTAGATAGCATGGAAGGGAGGGAGGGAGGGGATGGGGAGAGAGAGAGAGAAAGATTGATGTAAGAGAGACACATCAGTTGGTTGTCTCCTGCACGACCGTGACTGGACCAATGTACCTGCAACCCAGGTACGTGCCCTTGACCAGGAATTGAACCTGCAACCCTTCAGTCCTCAGGCTGATGATGCTCTAACCACTGAGCCAAGCTGGCCAGGGCTAAAGATTTTACTTTTGAAAATTTGAATGGGTTTTTGATCTCTCAAAGTAGAATCCCATTTAACAGAGAAGCTTTTTATAGCTCTCCAGAGAAAACAAATGGTAATCATTTCAACAATCTCAACAGTTAAAAAGTTTGATACACTCACACTTCTGGTATAACTTTTAGCTTCTTTAACTTAACTTGGCTCCTTTCACCTATTTTGTCTGATATAAGTATTGCTACTCCAGCATTTTTTTTTTTTGTTTTCTGATTGTTTTATATGTCTTCTCTCTTTATTCTCTTGCTCTCTTCTCTTGTATGTTGACGACTTTTTTTAGTGTTATGTTTGTATTCCTTTCTCTTTATTTCTTGTATATATCAAAGTTTTTTGATTTGTGGTTACCCTGTGCTTCATACATACCAAGCAGTGTTTGTAGTAGTCTATTTTAAGTTAATGGTTGCTTAAGGTCAAACACATTCTAAAATCACTACATTTTTTTTCAAAATTGTTTTTCTTTATTGACTTATAGTGACAGAGGAAGGGAGAGGGAGAGAAACATCAATGAGAGAGAACATCGACTAGCTGCCTTCTGCACCCCCAACTGGGCATTGGGCCCACAACCTGGGCATGTGCCCCCACCAGGAATCGAACTGGCGATCTTCTGGTGCATGGATCGATGCTCAACCGTTGAGCTACACTAACTGGGCTAAAATCACTACATTTTAAAAATTATTTTTGCTGTTCTGATTGAGTATTTTCTACTACCTTGCCTTTCAAATCACTGATTCAGTCCTTTGCTTCATCTGAATTGCTGTTGATTACCTCTAATGTATTCTTCATTTCTGGCTGGTTCTTTTTATGTTTTCTATCTCCATTTTTACATTTCCTATCTCTTTGTGTAAGTTCTCATTGAGTTCATCTACTCTTCCCTTAAGTTCACTGAGCATCCTTATAACCAGTGTTTTGAACTCTGCATCTGATACATGGCTTGTCTCCATGTGTTTAGTTCTTTTTCTAGAATTCTGTTCTGTTTTTTCATTTGGGACATGTTCCTTTTCTCCTCATTTTGGTTGCCTCCTTGTGTTTGTTTCTATGTATTATCTTCCAGTCTTGGCAGGGTAGCCTTATGTAGTAGCTGTCTTGTGGGGTTTAGGGACACAGCCTCCCCGACCCCCTGAGCTGGGTGCTCTAGGGGTGTCCCTCGTGTGGGTTGTGTGTGCCATCCTGTTGTAGTTGAGGCTTGATTGCTCTTAGCACATCCGTGGGTGGGATTAACACTCAAGCTGTGAGGGCTGCTGTGACCACAGTGGACGAACTGTTGTGTGGGACCTGACACTGGAGCAGGAGTTGCTTTAATGGGGCTCTGGTGCCAGCTGTGTCTGCTCTTTGGGTGTGTTGTTTGTGGAGCTGGTTGGGTGGTGCTCTGGTGTGATCTGAAGCCGGTCACCAGGTGTGTTAGTTCTGGAGCCTTTGAGAAGATTTCTGGTGTTAGTTAAGGTCAGGCACCACTTGTGCCCAGCTTGAGGCCATCTGGTAGGAGCTATAGAGGGATCTGCTGTTGGTTGCCTCTTGTGCTGGGCTTGGAGGCCTTTGGGAGAGGCTATTCTGTGAACCAAGGTTGCCTGTCACTAGTGTTGGGTTTGGGACCCTTTGTTGGGTACCACGATGTGTGCTGAAGCCAGCTGCCACTTGTGCCAGGTTTGTGGCCGCTTAGTTGAAGCTATGTTTCAAGCCAAGACTGGCTGCTGCATATGCAAGGCTTGGAGCGACCTAATGAGAGTTCCAGTGCAAATTGAGACTAGTCTTTGCTTATGCTGGGCTTGGAGTAGCTTAGCAAGAGGTACAGTGCACACTGAAGTCAGCCTCTGCTTGTTTGGGGGTCAGACCTAGGAATGTCTGAAGCACAAGCTGAGGCAGGCTGCTTGTGCAGAGGAGCCACTGGAGAGGTTCTAGACAGGTGTGAGAGGAGGATGGGGAAGGGTCTCGGAATCACCAAGGCTGAGTGAACTGTGTTACCCAGGTTAATGGAGAGCTCGGATTTGATGACCCCCAGCACTGGGCTGGCTGGGGGCGGGGGGCTCAACAAAGGAACAGTGGTACTTGTCAGCACTTAGTCCCTGGAGAGAGCTGTCTCTATCCCTGTCTTTCCGGTCCTCACCCTGAAGCTAGTCTAGCCCCCCATATTTCCTTGCTGTGCTTTGAGCTACTGCCTCGGTGCTGGAGCCCAGAGCAAGTGAATGAGTCTGTGTATGGGCTGTTTAAGACCTGTAGTGCCTAGATCTCTGGCAGCCCTCTATCTCACTTGGACATGATCTCTGCTGGTTTTCACAGCCAGATGTTATGAGGACTTCTCTTTCCAGCACTGGATCCCTGGGCTGGTGAGCCTAATATGGGGCTGGGACTGTCCCTTGCTTCTCGGAGGTCTCTGCAGCTGAGATATCCCTCCCAATTCTTTTTTTTTTTTTTTAATTCCTATTTATTGATGTTAGAGAGGAAGGGAGAAGGAGGGAGGGAGAGAGAGAGAAAGAGAAACATCGATGTGACATCAGTTCAGCTGTCTCCTGCACATGCCCCCCCACCCCACCCTGGGATTGAACCACAACGCTAGCATGTACCCTGACCCTCTGGTGCATGGGACAACGCTCAGCCAAGTGAACCACACTAGCCAGGGCCCTCCCAATGCTTGATCACCACCCTGTGGGTATGGAACCTGCCTGTTACTGGTCTCTGCTCCTCCTACCAGTCTTAATGTGGCTTCTTCTTTATGTCCTTGGTTATAGGATTTCCGATCACCTAGGCTTCAAGTGGTTCTAAGTGATGGTTGTCCTGTAATTTATTTGTTCTTTTGATGTGGTCATGGGAGGAGGTATACATAGCATTAACTTACTCCCATATCTTCATTGGAAATTGAAAATAGTTTTAAAAATATTTTTATTGCTTTTTTAGAGAGAGAGAGATAGAAACATCGATGTGAGAGAGAAACATTGATTGGCTGCCTCCTGCATGCCCCCCACCAGGGACTGAGCCTGCAACCCGGACATGTGCCATGCCCAGGAATCGAACTGGGACCTCTCAGTCCATGGGACAACGCTCAATCCACTAAGTCACACTGGCCGGGCCAAAATAATTTTTTAACTGCCAAAAATACTGTCTTGTGCTTGCTAAGCACTACCTTTTGTCACCTTACCCCTCTCAGTTCCATTTCTTCCCACATTCCTCAGTTTGCTTCACTTATTCTTAGGTATATTAATGGACTTTCTCTACCTGTAACTTAACTGAAGCATTTATTTCTAGTATTAAGCTTTTATTTTTAACTCCAGCAATGTCATTGTCTTTACTTGTTGGCTTTATTAGATAATAGTATATTGATGGGTGAGGAGATTAGAAGATAATTTCTGTCTGTAGGCTTGTATACTTGGAGGTACACTTATCAGGTCAGTCTTAACCCTTCTCACCAAGATCAAGTCTAGTGCTAGAAGCTGGATGACTGTATGAACATATCAAAAGTACTTTTTGTGGGATCTGAAGAATGTGCTTCAAGTCTTCATGAAAAGAGGTCATGTTGATTTACACATCAGTGTGTGAAAACGTGGTAGAGTGTGGCCAAAATAGTACAATAATACTAATTAGTTCAGCATTTGTGGTCAAACCTGGACCCTAGCCGTCACATAGAATACTTTTGCTGCAAACAGGTATGTTTGATTGTAAGAAGGAAACATTTCTTCCAGCTTTTTACCCCCCCCAAGCGGTGACAGCCACTCAGACATCAAGAAGGGCACACTGTGGTAGAGAATCTCTCTCCCATGTGGGGTTTCAGGAGGAACCTACCCAAGGTATAGGCTGTTCAAATTATAAAAAACCCTCAAAGTCCATTGTTTTTAAATCAGGAAGTGCTAAATACCTTTTCTTTTGTCTTATACATTTCTCACTAATATATTTATCACATACTTTGAGAGTAGTTTGAAATATTTTTCTTATAGACCTATTTCATTAAAAAGTGGTTTGCCCGAAACAGGGATTGAATCATAGTTTTATGTGAAGAATAATTCTGAAAGTGAAGCTTAAGCTTTCTCGGTATATTTAGTTATGACTAAAATAGCATAAACAAAGCCCACAGATTATCTAGTCTCTTCAACTTGGCCATTAGCTTCATTATATCCTCACTATAATTTCTTTGAAAACAAAGTGACTAAGTGGATTGGTTTGGTTTTTGTCTCCATTCTCTTTCTGCTGTTTGCCTTCAGATAGGGGTACACTCATAATTTCATTGGCCAAAATATGGATTCATTTTGGAAGACAAGATCTCAGTGCACTGAAGAGAAGGGAGATAAGCCAGTGAATATACTGGGACTTATTCAAGTTCCAGGACTGCATCCTGACAACTGATTAATAATAATAATGACTTTTAAAATAACTGTCAATAAAAATACTGATATATTTATATATTTTGGTCTTTCAAGGCAAACAGAGTACTGGGGGCATCCCGTAATTTTGCAAACGATGCTACATTTGAAATTAAGGTAAGAGGTGTTTTACTTGTGTTAGTTAATAACTTTTCCACAGGTCCACTTTGATATATAGTTTTACCTTTGGAACAGAACATTTGTTATTCATGCTTTATCACCATTTTTTTTCAAATGTTCTAGAATCAAAGGTTCAGAGATGTTTAGCAAAAATTAGAATTTGTACTTCTTACTTAGCAGCTTGCTAGTGTTTGGGGTGGAGGGACAAGCTAAAAAAATGAAAGACTTCAAAGTTTAAACAGTCATTCTGTAAACATTTTGGATGAGAAGATTCTTCTAATACTTCTTTGAAAGTTTGTTTTTCAACCTGTAAATCATTTGATTCTAGTGGTTTTCAGTGAAAGTCATCTTAGAAAGAATTCATTCCTCCAGTACCCCATCCTATTGCACAGTGAGTTTTATTATGTAAGGGGTCAGCTAGCATTTCTGATGTGCCTCTGCAGGTTTTTGAGTTAAATATTATTTGTGATGGAGTTAGATGTTAGAATGGGTTGGCAGTGTTTACATCGTAGTAACGAAGACAACTGACTCCATTTCAGAAGTGTGACCTTCACCGACTGGAAGAGGGCCCTCCTGTCACAACGGTGCTCACCAGGGAGGATGGGCTCAGATACTACAGGATGATGCAGACTGTTCGCCGAATGGAGTTAAAGGCAGATCAGCTGTATAAACAGAAAATTATTCGTGGTTTCTGTCACTTGTGTGATGGTCAGGTGAGTGGTAGTTTTGTAATAAAACAGTGTTGTTAAGAAATGCAAGTGTGGCTTCTATTTAGTGGCTATTACTCTGCCTTATATATCCAAAGGATTCCAGGTTGGTATTTTAGAATAAAAATGAAAATGCTGAGACCTGCTATGAAGCTTATGCTAAAGAATTTATTCATGCATCGTGTCGCTGATTTCCTATGCCTTTATGGTATTGTGATCACCTGTATTGGATATACTTTTGGGGTAAAGTGTTTTTTGTTTGTTGTGGGGGGGGGGTTGGCACAGTTAGACCAGGAGCTACAAAATCAAATGCCTACAGGGAGTTGGGTAGAATAAATGAGTGAAGAAGGCCAGCTATACAAAATAGAGAGTGGAGTCCTGGCCGGTTTGGCTCAGTGGTTGGAGCATCGGTCTGCGGACCGGAGAGTCCCGGGTTTGGTTCCTGCTAGGGGCATGTACCAAAACAAACAAAAAAATTGGGAGTGGTGACAAGAACTGGTGGTGAACTGGAATGCACAGGCCCCACTTGCAGGGGCCATCATGACTTGGTTCCATCTAATTGGTGCCATATGGAAATACGGGCCTCTGTTGTGAAATATGGTGCTAATGCTTCCTATTGTTCGTTTCTTCAAGACAAGACAGAAGTCTCGATTTTCCTTTTTTTCCCCTTTATTGATTTTTAGAGTGAGAGGAAGTAAGAGAGGGAGAGAGAGATCAATTGGCTTCCTTCTGCATGCCCCCTACTGGGGATCAGGCCCACAACCTGGGCATGTGTCCTGACCAGGAATTGAACTGGTGACCTCTTGGCACATGGGTCGACGCTCAACCACTGAGCCACATCAGCCGGACAGAAGTCTCAATTTTCATGTGAGATTCCCTCTATTTTAATGTTGACATCTGATTTAATCACTGTACAGACCAAAGAAAACAACTGTAGATTGCCAGTTTATGGCTTCTGGCTTGGGCCTTACCGTCCACTCTGTTTCTGATGAAAGATAGAGCTACTTTTTGTGGTTATTAATGAAGAGTTCAACTAGGCCAAATGTTTCATATTAATGTAGGAAACCTTTTCTCTAGAAATGTGTATTGTATTGACTCACTGCTGCTGCTTCTTTTAATGCAGGAAGCTTGTTGTGTGGGCATGGAAGCTGGCATAAATCCCACAGACCATCTGATCACAGCCTATCGGGCTCATGGCTTTACCTTTACTCGTGGGCTTTCTGTACGAGAAATTCTCGCAGAGCTTACAGGTTTGCTATTAATTTACAAAAAGGTTTGCTATTAATTTACAAAAACTTAGTGAATTTAGTTTCCAAATCTCTCTTATTAAGATGCTAACTCTTATGAGTTCATAATAAAACCTTTTTGAGTTAAAAAAAAATACATTCTCTCCCTTTTGGTGCTCTGATACCTCTGTTGTGCTTTTGAGTAAATGGACCATTTTTGAGGTCATCTGAGCCCTCAGGTAAAAGTTTAAAAAGATTAGCTCTAAGAAATCAGAATTGTGTTTATTATCACTATAGCATGCCAGCAGAAAGCTAGCAGTCATTGGGTAGAAGCATTTCATGGTAAGCAGTGTAAAGTCTAGGAATCTTCTTAGTATTCCCTTTGTGTCTTTGTCCCCCTTGACCCTTGAACTACACTGGCAAAAATTTTGAAAAGTCCAGGGTACTATGCTAACATCTGAAGGAAACTCAGTGATTAGAGAGCTGGAAAGGCTGAAAAGATCAAAGACAGGACTGGTTTGACCTTTATTATAAAAGGACCTGGAGAAAAGGAGGAATGTATGTTTGCATAGAGGGGCAGGTGCTTATACATCTGAATTGGCCTCTGACTTCTAATGGATGAGCCTCTAAGTAAATGCTTAGGTGTGGTTTTGTTTTGTATATTTGGTCTTTGATGCATATGTGTGTGCTGCCATTTCTAGGACGAAGAGGAGGTTGTGCTAAAGGAAAAGGAGGATCAATGCATATGTATGCCAAGAATTTCTACGGGGGCAATGGCATCGTGGGAGCTCAGGTAGTCAAGGATGAGGATTGCATGCTTTCCTAGATTTGGCCTTGGCCTGTGTCTTTACAATATTTCATACCCCAGAGAACTTCCCTCTGATGTATTTTACTATTCGTGGGGCTTAGAGTATTTGCAGACCTATTGCTTCATACACTACCATTTGATCATTTTATACGTACATTTGGACAGTGATTTCAAATGTTTCCTTTTAGGTATTTGTTATGTTTTATAAGCAAGAGCCTCTGGCAGTGGAGATATACCTTTACCTTTTTATTTAAATTTAAGTACATTAATTGCTTTGTCACATCCACTTTTCTACCTCTTCCTGCTGTAGATAGTGCTGATGCTGGTGGCCACCAGGAAAGGCACGTGATCAGGATCTAGTTAGGATCCAGCACTAACTTTGGTGGTTATGTGGTCCTCCTTGTTCTCATCAGTTAGTGGATAATGAAGAAATAATGTCATAAAATCATATCTAGATTGTTTGGTTTACTTTCTACTACATTGAGATTTCTAAAATGTTTTTTTATGCCTAGGTTTTATTGGCTTTTTAGAATTAGTAGTTGAATCTTGGAGCACAGAAATGTTATTGCTTAATGGTTGAGAGTATAATAAGTACTCATCATACTCTACTGGTTTGTTTATAATATTGGGACTGGGGTAAACAGAGATAGGGTTGGGGTAGAGGGAATTTGTAGTGACAGTATAATTTCTATCTCAGTTTCTGGCGAGGAAGTTAAAATTCAGAGCACTAATGTCTCCCCTCATGGATTTCTGTGCTTCCTTTCTTGGTTGTCCTTAATACCAGGTGCCCCTAGGAGCTGGGATTGCTCTGGCCTGTAAGTATAATGGAAAAGATGAGGTCTGTTTGACTTTATATGGCGATGGTGCTGCTAATCAGGTGAGTATGCGCCTCTTAACTTTCTGATGATTAGGATTTTATTTCCAAAGTGTTGACTATTCATAGGTCGGTTTGTAGAGAAGATATTATTTACTTGTTGAAATAGCCATTCTCATGGCAAGCTAAATTTTGGTTTTATGGCCAGATTAGAGATTTACCTTTTGACATGTTTTGCAAATGCTTTATAGGGATGCACTCCTGTGAAGGAGCTCTCCTTTGCTCTACCGCAGTGCTTCACAACCTCTGTGGGGAAGGATGTTTTTATATTTTAACCCATTGCAAACCAATTCCTAAACCAGTAGTGTAATGTACAGACTCAGTCTCTCTCTTTTTTTTTAATCCTCACCCGAGGACATTTTTCCATATTTTGTTCAGATAGAGTGGGAGGGAGAGAGAGAGAGAGAAGCATCAATGTGAAAGGGACACATCGAGTGGTTGCCACCCGCATGACCCAGCCAGGGCCAGGGACAAACTACAACCGAGGTACGTGCCCTTAGCGGGAACCGAACCCGGGTCTCTCTGGAACCGCTGAACCAAACCAGCCAGGGCCAGACTCAGTCTCTTGGAGGCCTTCACATTATCAAACTCCTGTCATAGTTTCTGAGCCTTGACTCTTCTGTGCTTCTCTGATCATGGTCCAAGGTGTCACCAGTCTGTGGATGACACTCTGTGAGGTCCTGCTTTGGATGCTGATTCTTAGACACTGGTTCACTCTGGTTATCCAGTGGGTCTCTTAGAATTTAAAATAAAGCATAAAACCAGCCACACATTTTTCTTTTCCCCAGTGTATACTGCCTTGGCCCCACAGAAACAAGTGGTGTTTGGTTTTTCACTTCCCTTTGTTGCTAAAGATGATGCTTGCTGTGTCTCTTAAACCCTTCATGACCGCCCCCCCCATACGCACGCGCGCACACACACACACCTCAGAAGCTTGGGTAGAAGATGAAGCTTTTTATACTTTATGAAAGCTTTCTCTGCCAGGTACAGCAGCAGCTTTTAGGATGATGAAATCTAGAGAAAAATAACAAAATGAAACCATTTGAACTTTTTATACACACTTCCAGGGTCAGATATTCGAGGCATACAATATGGCAGCTTTGTGGAAATTACCTTGTATTTTTATCTGTGAAAATAACCGCTATGGAATGGGAACGTCTGTTGAGAGAGCAGCAGCCAGCACTGATTACTACAAGAGAGGTGACTTCATTCCTGGGCTGAGGGTAAGGACACCTGTCACGGAGCCAGGACTTCACCTTCATGGCTTGATGCCTCTGTGTGTGCACTTGATAATTTCAGACAAATTGAAGAGTTCTATTTTCTTAGTGCAGGAAAAGCTCATGTAGAATTAAAATGGTTTTGAGCAGTTTGATTTATGCTCTGCTCCTTTCCTGTGTATTAACAGGTAGATGGAATGGACGTCCTGTGTGTCCGGGAGGCAACAAAGTTTGCAGCTGCCCACTGTAGGTCTGGAAAGGTAAGACTTTCTCTTAGGCCTCTGGGCTAGAGATTTCTAATGTTTATCTGTGCTAAAGTTAAAAGAATGCCTCCTCCATGTCTACCCTAGGTACACAGGGGTAACTGCTGACAGAGGTGTATAAGATGGAAGCAGAGTCTGGTCAAGTGAATCGGGTCCCTTCATAAATAGTGTTGTGAGGGTAGCTTTCCTCCTGGGAAACATTCCACATTGCCCCCATTTGGGGAAAATCTTTCCTTCCAGTGCTTCCTCAGCATTTTGCCTCTGTCTTCATTGTGACACTTTATCTAGTTTGCCTTTTGGTTTGGTTACGTATGTGCCTCCAACCCCCACATTAATTATAAGCTCCTTGAGTGAAAAGATTGGGGACCCCTCCACAATGCTTAGTAGAGAACTTTGCTTATATAATAATCATTCAATATAAGTTTGTCTTCTATAAATTAAATACTGTGGTTGAAGCATGTAATCTTAGTCTTGCTGTTTCAGTCCTAAGAATCTTGACCTTTCAGTTATACCGTTGGGAGGGGAACAGTGAGATTGGCCTGATAAGAGGAGTATGTGCCATCAGAGCTAGTGGGAAGACGTTCTCCCTAAATCAGTGTTCCGCAGCCCGAAAGCATGCCGAGTTTCATCTTTCAGTGACTTCTGTGTGTGTGTGCACGTGCGTACGCAGTAATGTAAATAAGATTTTGCTGACAGTGATGAAAATGAAAAAAGGGGGTAAAGCAGTCAGGGAAATGCAGAGCAATGAAAGAAAATGGGAAGAAGAAAATAGAGCGCGACAAAGATGGCAGGTTGGTGCCAGTGGGTTCAGCAGTCTACATCAGGACTGCAGGACTAGGGGTCCCATCCCCATTTCCTGAAAGATGTGAGATCCAACCCCACACAGAAACAGGAGCAGTGGTTTGTAGCATGTGTTGACTTTCCCAGCCTGACCAAAGCCTGATCTTGGAATTAGGGAGTATCTGGAAACCCCCTTATGACCACCCTCTTAGCCCAACCCACTGTGCTTCCAAATGGCTGCTGAATGACATAACAGAAAGAAGAGGTGACAGTTATTGAGGGATTGACATATGTCAGGTAAACTCTAAGCACTTTCTATGTATTATCTTACTTGGCACAACTCTGAATTAGATCATTACTGTTTTGCAGATGAGGAAACTGAGGCACAGAACACTTAGGGATACATAGCTACTGTATATTACAACCATGATTGGAACCCAAGCACTTGGACTCAGAGTCCCCCTTTTTAACTACTACATCAAACTGCCCAGGGATCCTAGATCCATCTCCCTCCCCTCTGTGTTCAAAGTATTCTTGTAGGGAGCTAGTGTAGCATGAGCAAGCTACCTAGTGGTAGCCAGGCTGGCCAGACTCCCAGCAGTGTCACAGGGTCAAGTTTCAGGGTGCTTGCCAGCTTCCTGTTACATACTAGCCAGACCTGTATGCAGCAGGATTAGGTGCCAGCCCCTACGGAACACTACCTGAAATGGGCGTGAGGTGGAAATTCACCTCCCCGGCCTATTTTTAGGTTTCCTATCCTTTTGTACTTTCCAGCACATAGAGGAGGTTTGCTTTAATCTCATTTTGTTTGAGTTTGTTTTAGTATTTTTCTCTAGTATTTTACAAGGATCAGAATGCTTATAGATGTCACCTGTGACTGGAGAAGAAAACTAGCTTAGTGACCCTGAAGATAAAAGCCATCCCCTTTTCTGCTGCCATAAGTGCTTTCTAATAGGGTTTTCTTCCTTAAACCTAAGTTATTATTATGACAAATGCAATACTGATGAAACAGACAATTCTTTATTTAATATCAGTAGGCTCTGTAACATGCTAAGTGCCTTTTTTTATTCCAAACTGGGGTCAAACAAACTGGGGCAGGCTCCTGTTTAAAATGAGAAGGAAGAAACACACAGTCAACCTGTATTAGAAATGAGAACAGCCCTGGCCGGTTTGGCTCAGCGGTTAGAGCATCGGCCTGTGGTCCAGAGAGACCCAGGTTCGGTTCCCGCTAAGGGCACGTACCTCGGTTGCAGTTTGTCCCCGGCCCTGGTTGGTCGTGCGGGTGGCAACCACTCGATGTGTCCCTTTCATGTCGATGTTTCTCTCTCTCTCTTTCTAAAAAAAAAAAAGAAATAAGAACAGATAACTTGAGAAGCAGTAAACTAATAAGAAATTCCTGACAATTCACCTGATTTATAGCTCTGATGAGAATATGTTTGGTCCTGCAATTGTGCGCATCTGAGGCCATTGATTGTTGGTGTGCAGTGCCTGTGGTCTTACCTAATCTCCCTTGGGTTCTGTTTTAGGGGCCCATACTGATGGAGCTGCAGACTTACCGTTACCATGGACACAGCATGAGTGATCCTGGAGTCAGGTATGGTCATGGGAAATATGAGCATGGTGTCTGAAGTGGGGTGGGCTTTGAATAGTGCCACTCTCAGGAAAAAGCAAAGCATTTCATTTGCTTTTGAAGCCAGACACCAGGTGTCTTCAAGTTATATGAGTTCTGGCCAGAAAGCAGTGCCTCCCAATAAAATGGTCCCAATATAGAAAGCATTCTGAAAAAAACCCCTACTATAAACAGTATCTACATGTTAGCGTGAGCAGAAATAAAATAAAACTGCAGAGAGAAATTGTTCCATAAAGCAAGTCTAATGGTACACTTATATATTGGAGGGCATTACACCAAATTCCTTTGTGGCATATTTTTCCTGAAGAGTACGAATTTGAAAATGTTCTTCTGGCTGGTATGGGGTGAGGCCAACTGGCACATGGGGCAATCAATATGTTGAAATAGATGAATCACAAAAAGATAGGTTACACTAGAAGATAGGAGTTTTAGTTGTTACTTAGTAAGTCTGGCATGTAATGCTGTGCTCCCAGAGTGTGACACAAAAGTAACAGATTTAGTCAAAGTAAGCCTTAACAAGTCTTTGAGTAATGAGTGGAGTTCTTAGGGAACATTATAAAGAGCATTTTGTATGGAAAAATGCACTTTCTGTAATTCTGTTTCAAAAAATGGTAAGAGTCCTTGCTTTTAATGTTACTTCAAATGGTATGTGGGACAAGGATGTATTTATAGATTCAAGATTTGGAAAACCTTTATCTAAGTTTTTGCTGGCTACACTTCTCTGGGGTCTTAAGGGAGAAAGGACAGGCACACTTATTTCCTGCTTGACATTTTACTGCCTCATAGTCTGTGGTTCTCACCACACAAGAACCATCCATCCCCAATGTCCCCACCCATGTGAACAGTTGGCATGGAAAGAGGGTCCACCACTTTCTTCAGACCCTACCTCTAGATCAAAGCTGCAAAGAAAGACTTGACCCCTGTGGTCAGAATGCTGGAGAATCCAGGTGAATTATAATTGCCAGTATAGCATTTTCTATAAAAGATATAAGCAGCTCTTATAGAAAGGTAGGCTGAGTTCTTGTGCTTTGAAAGTGTAATTCTGCCAATCCATCAGTGACATAGGTATTGATCTCTATCTCAGCATCATTCTTCCTTGTATCACAGAACTCTTTGCTATACTGAAACTGTTCTTAACTACTTCTGTTTCCCTCCCCATAGTTATCGTACACGAGAAGAAATTCAGGAAGTAAGAAGTAAGAGTGACCCTATCATGCTTCTCAAGGATAGAATGGTGAACAGCAATCTTGCCAGTGTTGAAGAATTAAAGGTATTGTCACTTTGTGGTTTGGTTTATTTTATTTTATTTTATTTTATTTTATATTTATTTATTTTTTGGTACATGCCCCTAGTGGGAACCGAACCCTGGACTCTCTGGTCCTCAGGCCAACACTCCAACCGCTGAGCTAAACTGGCAAGGGCTGTGGTTTAACAGTGTGCTTTCCTTTCTGAGCAATCGATTTTTCTCCCACACAAAAAGCTGCCACTCCTCAGTGAACTACCTCATGGGAAAGTATCTATTATCACAGGACATTAATCAGTCATATTGGCAGTCTTTGAACTCCCAAGAGCACAGTTCTTTTCCCATAGAAATAGACTTTGGATTTTTTTTTTTTATTCATAAGGGTTCCTTCACCAGGATATATATAGTAAAATTACTAAAAGATGTTTTTTACTGATTTTTTTTTTTCAGAGAGAGAAACTGATCAGCTGCCTCCTGCACGCCCCCTACTGGGGATTGAGCCCGCAACCCAGGCATGTGCCCTGACCAGGAATTGAACCAGGACCTCTCAGTCCATGGGACAGTCCTCAAAATACTGAGCCACGCTGGGCTAGTAAAATTACTTTAAATGTTGATGTCTGTACTACAGAATATTCCTGGGTATATCATTGAGTCACTTAGTTAAAAAATAACATCTTTGAAAATAGCAGCTATTTATTAGTGCTTCTAGTACTAGAAGAATTATAGTTATACTAATGACAGGACTAGTTGGTACCTAAATTGTTTATTAAAATTTTTCTTGAACTGTAATCTGATTTTTAGGAAATTGATGTTGAAGTGAGGAAAGAAATTGAGGATGCCGCCCAATTTGCTACAGCTGATCCTGAACCACCTTTGGAAGAACTAGGCTATCACATCTACTCCAACGAGCCACCTTTTGAAGTTCGGGGTGCAAATCAGTGGATCAAGTTTAAGTCCATCAGTTAATGGGAGACTGCATGTAATGGATGGTTACACCTTCAGTGGGCTGTCTGACAGCAACTGTAAGGAGCTCTTGTTCTCACCCATAGAATGTATGTAGATTAAGATAGTAATTGCATGCAGTTTATACAGTGTTGCATTAAAGGCTATGTTAGATTTGTATAGGTAATACAGACTTTGCTTAACCTTCTTTCAAATTATTTCCTTAAAATAGTTCTGTTTGATTTGGTTGTATACTATTTTAACAAGCACTTTGTAGTTACTGAAAAGAAAAACAATTCCTTGTATGCCTGCCCCATTCTGGCACCTTGTTGTGGGGAGGGGCTCACTTCCGTCTCTGGCCCAACCCCCAGCTAACAGCATACATTAATGCGCACACATGTCCCTGTGAGTGTACATGTTGGTTCAGAAGCCTGCTCACACTCACTACCATCCATTTCTCCTAAATAAGACACAACATGTACTGTAACCAGGCAGTGGATAGGACAGTTCCATTTTTAATAGGATTACTTAACAGTCATTTCAAAGGCCAAATAACTTAGTTATCTGCATTTTTACATTTAATATAAACACAGTTCAAAAAAGAAATTGGCTTCAAGTATAATTAACCAGTTAATATTAACTTATAACCTAAAACAGTGATGCCCAGCCTTATTTTAAACACTCATTGTTTTATCTTTGCAACAAGTGCTACAGGGTGTGCTGATTTTTTTCATTGAAGTATTTTAAAATTTATTTTAAGAATTCCATAATACTCTGGATGTCGAAATGCGGGCTCACAATACATACAGTTCTAGTCACCTTTAAAACATGTTGATAAGCAGAGGCATAAAACATGTTGATAATTGACTGGTTAAAACATTTCATTAACTCTTTAGAACTTAAAAGTTTTTTAATTGTTTATGTATATCTGAGAAGCTTGAACAACAAAGTTGTTGACTCCGTCCCCTGGCTTAAGTGACAGGTTAAGCCTTATCTTGCGTGGCCAGGGCGCCCTTAGTCTGTTTTCTGTACTGGGATACTGCAGTCCAGAGCCTGCAGAGGAGCCCGCCACTGTGAAACAAAAAAAGAGTCTTTTAGAGCCAAAAGAAAACTTCAAAGCAACACCACAGAATACTTCTTTATGGAAAAATCTATAGTATATAATTCTAGGCTTGTCTACATTTTCCCTCTTGTCTAAAAAACATAGCTAAAATAGGGTTATGTTCTTTTCACATATGGAGGTGACACTTAATGCCCCAGCAGGAGTGGGGCATGGCCTTAGAGGTATATGCAGGCATGCTAGTGGATCTGTGCAGAGCAGTCCATTTAAGATGACATAGGAACCAGAATACAGGTTGCAATTTAAAGAAGGGTTTGGGTGTAGCACAGAAGGGGGAGAGTACATCTCTTTCGCATTCTTGCTTTTCCTATGGGGCCTTTAGCTTCTGCCACCTCTTGGCTTTACTCCCAACTTGAACCTGGGAAAACTGCAGTTTTGAGTTTTCTAACTAAGCCGTAGGAAAAGGAATCAATTTAATGAAGGGGGGAAAGGCAGCAGCACTTTGTTTCCTACTACTTTATTTAAAAGCATAATCACATGGAAATAGTCATTTTCTATTGTACAGAGTGTTCTGAGGCTGTTCTTACCATAGTCCAAGGTATCTGAGGTCTTCCTTAGTGACGTCATTAAGAATGTCAGAAAGTGTATAACCCTCTTTAACAATCTGAAATAAAGATCAAATACATAGGAGTTAAGCAGCTTTGTAATAATAGCATAGGAATGTGGTTTTTTGGTTATATATTTACCTTTTCAATAGTATTCGCATCTGCTCCTTGCAGTTGCAACCAGTCTACAAGCTCTTGATGTGTTTTCTGCCCATGAGATGATGCTGGGTTCTCTGTAATAATTACAAGTTTGTTGTACTGTATATTGATGTGCAACAATAAAACTTCAAAAGCGACAAGGTAGATGAAATAAATCTTCCAGAATGTAAATGTGATGTGAAAAGGAAATAAATCCAGCCTATCTCAGCTGCTCTAATATACAGTATACAACAGTCCATAGTTCTTGGATTTACTCTCCACAGAGTCAAATAATCCTTACCTGTGACCTTTAGTTTGGAACTTGGTTGTCTATCACTTTAAATGCTTATACCCATCTTTAAAATGCATTTTCTCAGCAGTCACGTCCCTAACTGCACTGGAAATCAAAGGAGGAAATAGGTTTTAGGGAGATTGTGTGTCAGACCTCATCCATTCATGTCCCAAGAGGTAGCTGCAGCCCTTTTGTAAGCAGCACAGAATGAACAAGGCAGGTTTACTGAGGTGTAACTTATGCAGTAAACCACCTTTTTAGATATGCAGTACAGTCATGTGACCACTACAGTCAAGATACAGAAATTTCCATCACCCCAGAAAGTTCTTGTGGCCTTTTATAATAAATCCCCCCTGCCCATTCTGATTTGTTTTCTGTTCTTATAGTTTTGCCTTTAATCGAATATTGTGTAAAAATTCTATATTTATGGAGTCATAGTGTGTAGCCTTTTGAACCTGGCTTCTTTCACTTAGCATAACACATTGTGTTTTAATGTACCAGTAGTTCCTTTTTTATTATTGATTACTATTCTAGAATCTACTAGAGTACTTAACTGATTTAATAGAGAATAATCTCAATTGTGTCAAGGTTAACTAGAATATTCGCCAACTTTTTTTTTTAATCCTCACCCGAGGATATTTTTTCCATTTTTTTTTTGTTCAGATAGAGTGGAAGGAGAGAGAGAGACACATATACACACACATTGACTGGTTGCCTCCCACACGACCCCAACCAGGGCCGGGGACGAACCACAACCAAGGTATGTGCCCTTGACTGGAATCGAACCTACAACTCCTTGGTCCATGGGCCGACGCTCTAATTGCTGAGCCAAACTGGCAAGGGCTAGAATACTAGCCAATTTTTAAATGGTCTCTCACACAGACATAAGTCAGCAAGTGGAAAGTCACTCACCATTAGATCTGAATTGTGACTGAAGATGACGCAGTTCTTGAGTTTTCTTTTCTAGGGTTTGCCGTAGAAGATTCTGCTGTGCTCTCTCTGTTTGAAGTAGGTGTTCCAGAAGTCTGGTTTTAAAAAAAAAAAAAGCCATCATCCAGAGAGCCTAACACCATTCAATTCAACTCAAATATGTATTGAACATTAGAGATGGGAAAAAATGGCACAGTCCCAATGGTCAGTCTAGTTTCTTCCAAGTTCCGTGATCAGGTTTCAGCCTTGCACATGAGCAAATTCCTTGTTTCCTCCCCTTGAAAGCAAAGACCAGCACTCAGGGTGGGGAGTATATTTTGTCTCACAATGTGTCATGAACCAAAAGATAACACAGTGGAACTCAGCCAGAATGATCTGATAACTTCAACTTGTCTCCCTAAGTCAAATGAAGCCACTGAAACTAGTGGTCAAGTGCTTTCCTCCTCCTAGGGGACTAAGTCAAGAAGCTAGAAGCTGTGTTCCTGCCACACAGGAACTGGTCTCATGGATACTCATGCTGACCAGTTATCCCCAGGCAAGCAACACCATTTCGGTCAGTAGGTGCCATCTTCCTGTTCTGCCCAGCAACAGCTAAGGCACTTCCATACCGCAAGGACAGTTAGGCTTTGCAGAGACTCAATGTTAGGTATTCGCAGTTGGTACTGGTCACTATTTACTAATTACTAATTCTACCGAGACTGATAACATGTCAACAGTGGAGAATAACTTTTGAACCTATATACAACATTTTTTGAATTTGTGATTATAAACTTTACCAGAACAACATTTTTTTAAAAGTGCTAAGTATTACTATCAATTTTCACATTTGTCATATACTACCAGTTAAAACTCCAGGTTTTTCTAAAAAGAAATTATTAGATCTGCCTAAGATTAAATGTCAGAGATACCTTGGGGTGTATATAGCTTTTTTTCCAAAATATGTACACCTGGTACCTCCGCATTCTGGATGATCATAGGGCAAAAAGGCATTATTTGGAACCAATACCAACTAGTTTGCTATAGCTGTGGCTTACACTTTTCACGAGCCCATTGATGATGCGATTTCCCCTGAGTAAACAGGAATCATTGTATTCCTTTAATATTTTTTGAGTACCTATTATGTGCCAGGAAGTGAATAAAACAGACCAGCTCTTGGAGGAACCTCACAACAGTGCCAGGGTCCCTTGGCTGGGAAGGCAGTCCACGGATGCCTGCCAAGGGATCGTGACGAATCACAAGGAAGAGACTCCAAGAGGAAAGGGCAAACTTCCTTGGGGTCACACACCATCGCAAAGCACTAACCAATCCCCAACTTGGCTACTTCTGTAGGGGAGGGCTGCAGATGTCCAGTGCTGAGCCTCCTGGACCCACAGGCCATGCCAGGGACCCCATTTGGTGAAAAGACACCTATAAAGAACTCCAGGAGCTGCTGCTTTTAATATGGCTAAGTGCTGTGTGGCCTAGATTCCTTTCCCAATATTAAAGAAAGGGAGGCATTTAATCTGCCAGTTAAAGCTGAGAATACCCCCTTGCCCAGTTCCTTGGTGGTGAAGATTCTTTTTGGAGACCTGGATGAGGCACTCAACAACTAAGCTGATTGCCTTGTTGGTCCAGGTCATTGTCCCACCCCTGCTGACCTGTTGTTCTCCTTCCTTAGACTGTTGAGCTGGAGGCTCAGGTCCTGCTGAGGTTCCTGGGGCTGGGAGTCCTGGACAGGTGCTGAAGCAGGTCTGGCCCCTCCAAGTATTGCATGTGCTTCACTTCCAGGTGAATCTGCTGGAGGACTGTCCTGGTCCACCTCATCTGGGACCTTACACACCCCTTCTAATGCAGGCTCAAAGCGGGTTTGGAGTGCTGTGAAATCATGGAAGAAGACCATGGTTCAACAAGGGTTGGGGCCTCATGTAGCTTATGTTCTGTGCCAGCAAACAATGCTGTTCGGAAGCTGGCCCTGCCAATGCAACACTCTATAGGGACTGTAATTTTATAAATTGAGAGGAACTATTTCAGTCAGTTCTCTGCAGTGCAAAGGTGATTACCCCGTTTACATATGAGGAAACTGAGCTTAAAGATGTTAAGTTAGTTAGCCAAGAGAAGTTTTTAAAAGCTACAGCTAGGCTTCCAACCTGGCCTGGGTACTTTTACTACAGAAAGTTGCCTGCTTGGAGTGGGGAGTAATGCAGTCCTGCGGATAAGAGCGTCTCCCTGAGGCTGAGCTGGCTCCTGTGCATTCAGGGGAACAGGCAGAAGACAGAGAAATGCAGAGAGGAAGTGGCAGTGTCAACACAAGTGTTGCAAATCTCACTTTGTAGGAAGAAGTCACCACAGAAAGAATCAACTTGGGTATTAAGCAGCTCTAATATAGAGTCGACAAAAGCAAAATATAGAGCTACCATGGTGATTCTGAGAGGAGACCAGAGCCATTAAATCCTCAACCAACTGGCAGTGTTCCTAAAGATGCACTGTAGGATCTATGCTAACTTTTAGATCACGAGTTTAGTCTTGGTTAGGCCCAGGAGGCACATAAATATAGCGCCAGAAGAAATTCTTAGAATCACAGAATCTTAGCCCCAAAGGGTCTATGACAACATTACTTTATTGTAAGGCAGTATAGCCAAGACAGGAAAGGGAATGCAACAATTGTTGAACACAGAGGCCATTTCTGGTCTTTTCCATAGCCTGAAGCTGACCCTGACCAAGAAGCAAGCACTTACCTGGGATGAGAATGGTGACTGCAGCCAGCACTGCTCTCTGGATGATGTTATCCATTTCAGACATCAAGTAGGGGTCAATGAAGTGGTTCCGCAAAATTTTACTTACCTATAAATCACAAAAATCCAGATGTCTGGTCCATTGTACTTCTAATTTGCTTCTCTATTCTCTGAGATAAAGCATTAACCATTCTGCTCTGCATTTCTACCCTACTTATGTTTCTTCTGGACTGAGTCTTTCTCCAAGCTGACCCTAAGTAGTGCTGGGGTCCAGGAGGTGGGTACAGCGATCAGATCTATCGTGCTGGGCCTCTCTGTTGTTTATTTACGGAGCACTTACTGAGCACATATGAACCTCAGGCTCTGTGTTGGGGGCTTGGGACACAAAGCTCAGCCAGACATGGTCTTGGGCCTGCAACAACTCACATCTGTTTGGGCACACACATAAGCCTAAACCCCAAATCTAGTCAGCTGGCAGATGCCACTTGTTCCCAAATCCTACATTCCTGCTATTTGTGGCCAAAGATAACTGGCCCGTTGACCAGCAATTGCTTATTCAGTGTTTAGAAGGAAGTGCTGAAACCCAGATTCAGGTGTAAACAGGTGAGAAGAGATGGGGACTGTGAGAAAAGATGGTAATTGAACTCGATGGGCTTGGCTATGAGCTGTTTCAGTGGGTTTCCTGCCTTCTGGTATGTTTTCTAGGGCCAGATAGAGTACTTACAACATTCTGAAATCCAAACAGTACCATATGAATCTGACTGAGGGATGAGCTATCAAATTTCAGTTCCAGCTTTAGCTCTGATATCTTGGATGTCATCACTGTGTACTCCTGGGAATGGATGAAGTCCCTCAGGATCACAATTATTTGCTTGATGTGGCTGACTGAGAGGTGCAATTCTTCTGAATTCTGATCACACACACATGCACACAAAAATCAGTTTCATTGAGTAAGTCAGAGAGGAAGGAAAATTCATGAAGTATTGTGGGAAACTAGATGAACTAGATTGTCCATTATGCATCTGCTAAGGAACTGTGGATCCTCAGGTGAGATGGGAGTCGCTCTTCCTGGAATTCCCTCCATCTTTCCTGTTAGAGGGTTATGTGCCCCCTCTCTTTGCTGGCCCACACATACATGCAACTAAACCCCCCTAGGAATGGATCCACTATCTTGTTTAACGCCTTGTAAGATTCCTCGCCCCTTTGAACAGACTTTGTCAAAAGGGGCAGAGTGGGGCAGTGGCCTTTTCCTGAAAGGACCTTTCCTTATCTAAAATAAGTTATAACTCCAATATTTTCATCCATAACCTCCCTCCCTGAAGAGGTTGTTCTCCCAGAGCAGGGCAAGGGCTGGGAGCCCTTGGCTTTGTGCTGCCATTTGGCTTGTTTTCCACCCAGGGTGAGCACCACCCCACCCATGCCCAGATTCACCACAGTGTTCTGCAAACTGGTTTCAGTGGAGGTTTTTTTTTTTCCCCTCTGTATCTTCTTTTGTTTTGTGGGAGGGGTGAACATTGGGAAATACTTATGGTGATTACTGTAACTGCAAATGTAGCAGGAACCTTGGTCCCACTGGATCTGTTCCAGGACCTAGACATACTCCCTTCCAGCATGTACCTGGGCCAAGCACTCCTGCAGGGTGAAAACCACCTTGTTCTGTTCCTCCCAGAGGATTCTGTACAGGATGGCACGGCACTCGTGGTCCTTGTTCAGCGGGAGACACGGGTCCTTGTCCTCAGGGGTCAAGGCCGCGCTCTGGTCTTCTGATTCCCAGCTCTCATCCAGAATACTAACAAACACAGGTAACAAACAACCCCCGTGTCCTGTGCAAAGCTTGTACTCTAGGATCCCATGGGGGAGGGACTAAGAGGTGACTCTACAAATCACCTTCAAGAAGATAAAATTACAAGAGTCAGGCTGATGGATGAGAGATACAGTGTGTTTTCTATTCCCCTTAGCAGCAGTGTTGAGAGAGGGAGGGAAAGGGGGAGGGAGGAATAGGAGAGGGTAAGAGGGAGAATGAGGGGCAACTGAAGAGGCAGAAGGGGCAAGGGAAGAGGGGGCAGGAGAAGAGAGCCAGAGACCAGAGAGAAGAGGACAAGGGAAGGAGGAAGGGAGGAAGAAGGGAAGGAGGAAGAGCGTTGCAGGAGTGGGGAGACAAGTGAGGGAACACACTGCCCTCCCCTCCATTGTTAACCTCCTGCCATCCTATAGATTCAGCAGAAAGAAAGCAAAAGCCCTACAAGTCCATCTGATTTTGTCCTAGGAGGTATTTTGCACCCCTCCCTCCCCACCCCAGCACCCTGAATGAGCAGCCCTCACAGGCCCACAGCAAAAGGACAGGGCAGGCAGTACCTGAGCAGGTTGCAGAGCCCAGGCTTGGGCTCCCAGGCCTTCTCTAACCTTTTGGGCTGGACATCCAACTCCAGGGGGTCAGGGTCATTCTCCCTGCTGCTGCAGCCCACGGATTCCCCCTTGCCCAGGGCCGGGGCAGAGACCTGGGAACCCTCTGTGTGGGGGTAAACATGAAGGAGCAAAGGCTCAGAGATAGGGGTAAGCTCAGAGAGGCAGTGTGCAAAAGTGAGGGGCTCAGAGAGGGAGGATGCTTAGGGGCTCAGAGAAGGAGAATGCTGGAAAAGTTCAGAAAGGGAGGATTAGGAGGGGGCTCAGAGAAGGACAATACTAAAGTAGGAGACTCAGGAAAGATGCCGGGGAAAGGATCAGAAGGAAGTTGCTAGGGAGGCTGCTCAGAGAGAGAGGATGCTGGGGGGGAGGCTCAAAAATAAAGCTGTGTACTTGACTGGTGGTGCAGTGGTTAGAGCATTGGCTCATGCACCAAAGGGTCGTGGATTCAATTCCCAGTCAAGGGTGTCCAGGGCACGTACCCCTGGAGACAAACGCGGGAAGCAACCAATTGGTTTCTCACATCCAAGTCTCTGTCTCTCTCTCTCTCTCTGGAAAAAAAAAAAATCAATGGAAAAAATATTCTCCCCTGAGGATTAACAAAACTAACAACATCAAAAAAAGGGAAGAATGCTGTTGGGGAAAGCTCAGACAGGAAGGATGATGGGTGGAGACTCACAGAGGGAGGATGCAGGGGGTTAAGGTACAGAGAGGGACAATAATAAGGCGGATGACTCAGGAAAAAGGCTGGGGAAAGGATCAGAGGGAAGTTGCTGGAGGGGATGCTCAGAGAGGGCAGATGCTGGAGAGGGAAGCTCAGAGACAGAGGATGCTGCGGGGAGGGTCAGAGAAGGAGGATGCTGGGGAGAGATTCAGAAATGATGCTGGAGGGAGGCTCAGAGAAGGAGGATGCAGGATAGGAGGCTCAGAGAAGGATGCTGGGCCGAGGCTAGGTGAAGGGGGATACTGGGGTGAGCCTCAGAGAATGATGGTACTGGGGGTGAGTCTCAGAGAAGGAGAATGCTGAGTGGAAGCTCAGAAAGGGTGGGTGATGGAGGGGGGCAGCTCAGAGAAGGAGGATGCTGGGTGGAAGCTCAAAAAGGGTAGGTGCTGGGGGGTGACTTAGAGAGGGAGGATGCTTGGGGGGAGGCTCAGAGAAGGAGGATGCTGAGGCTCAGCGTAAAAGGATGCTGGGGGAGAGGCTCTGGAAGGAGGATGCTGGAGGGAGTCTCAGAAAAGGAGAATGCTGGGTGGGGAGGCTCAGAGAAGGAGGATGCTGGGGGGGGGTGGCTCAGAGAGGAGGATGCTGGGAGACTCATAGAATGAGGATGCTGGGAGGGAAACTGAGAGAGGGAAGAAGCTGGTTGGAGATTCAGAGAATGATGATGCTGGGAGGGTGTAGCTCAGAGAAGGAGAATGCTGGGGGGGGAAGCTCAGAGGAGGATGCTGGTGGGAGGCTCAGTAAGGGAGGATGCTAAGGGAGAGGCCCTGGAAGGAGGATGTTGTAGGGGGGGTAGGCTTAGAGAAGGAGGATGCTTGGGGGGGAGTGTCAGAGAGGACAGATGCTTTGTGGGAGGCTCAGTGAGGGAGGATTCTTAGGGTGGCTCAGAGAAGGAAGATATGGGAGATGGGGCTTAGAGAAGGAGAATGCTGGGTGGGAGCCTCAGAGTGGGAGGATGCTTGGGGAAAGTCTCACTGAGGGACAATACTACGGTGGGAGACTCAGGAATAATGCTAGGGAAAGGATCAGAGTTAAGTTGCTGGTGGGCGTTTGGCTTAGACAGGGAGGATGCTGGCGGGTCAGTGCTTAGAGAAAGTGAATGCTGGAAGGGAAGCCAAAAGAGGAATGATGCAGTCAGGGCTCAGAGAGGGACAATACTAAGGTGGAAGAATCGGGAAGGATCAGAGGGAAGTTGCTTGAGGGGGCTACTCAGAGAGGGAGGATGCTGGTGGGGAGGCTGAAAAGAAAGGATGTGCCCTGGCCAATAGCTAAATGGTTAGAGCATCGGCCTGAGCAAGGGAGTGTCGCTGTTTTGATTTCAGGTCAAAGGCACATACCTGGGTTGCATATTTGCTCGCAGTCCCAGGTGGAGGCGCGTGCACGGGGAATCAACTGCCGTATCTCTCTCACAATGATGTTTCTCTCTCTCTTTCTCTCCCTCTCCCTCCCTTCCACTCCCTCTATATATATATATTAAAAAATCAATAGAAAAATTACCCTCAGGTGAGGTTAAAAAAGAAACAGGGAGGATGCTGTGTGGGGAGAAGGCTCTGAGAGGGAGGAATAACGCTCAGAGATGGAGCCCGTAGGCTGGGAGAGTGGCCTCCTCAGAGAAAGATGGAGAGTCTCAGAGAGGGCCCATGATGGGGCCTGCTAAGCCTGCACTGCTCTAACTGGTGGAAACAAATACCCAAGGATCCTGGTGAAATGTATTTTATGCTTCAGCAGCTCTGTGATGGGCCTGAGGCTCTGGGTTCTAACGAGCCTGAGGGAAACACTGATGTAGCCAGTCATGTTCTGGGAGCAAGATGCTGAGATGATCTGTCCGGCCATCAGACCCCATGCACACCGGGGAAAAGAGAACAAGCGGCTTCCTTTTCAGGGGCCACCCTTAGGTCACTGCCAGTAGAACTTACTGCCCTGAAGGGTTCGCTTGGTTACAGTGGACTACCACCAGACAAACTCCCTGACATGCCCTTTAATCAAGGTCAGGAGCCACACAAAGGAACAGGCTAGGCTCCAAAAATGAAGCACTAGGCTTGTAGGTGAGGGAGACACAAAACCCCAGCCAGGCCCCTCTGGCATCCCTCCTTGACACAACCCAAAAAAGACTTTATCAAGGTGGATGGCATCACTGTCACCTGTGGGGCTCCCTTCTTCGTCAGGAAAGTACATTCATTGGTTGTGTTTGGACAACCCCACACCTGCTGCACCACCCCCACCACTCTTCACAAAAATAGGCACAGTGTGGACTCGCTTAGCACTCTGGAGAGCTGGCACTCTCTCTGAGCAACAGAGAACCCAGGGGTCCAGGGATCACCCAGCTGTCCTGGTAGGCCTCACCTGATGACTGGGCAGCAACTTGGGTCTTCTGGTCCTTGTTCACCGTCCTTAAGAAAACTTTTTTGAGCAGGTCAGCAGCAGTGGCACGTTTATGGGGTTCAGGCTCAAAACAGCATAAAAGGAAGGCTGTGGCTTCAGCTGAAAGGACTTCTGGAATCTTAGGGTGGATCTTAAACAGCCCTACCTGCATTTGAGGGAGAGATGACCGATGTGACAGTGAGGCCTCAGGGAACCCAGTGTACATGCCTTCAATACAAAACCCCCCACCTGCCATACTGTGGGGCTGGGGATGAAGCGTAGCAGCCTCAATGACTTGTACCCATGTCCAAGCCACACTGGCCTCTTGGGACATTGCTTTGCCCAGTAGATTGGGGACAATGCTGGGGGAGTTTCAGAGCCTTGGCCTTAAGAGACCTTGGAGCTTCTGCTGCAGTATTCTTGGAGCCCTGAGACCACTATGCTGGGGAGACACCCAGGGTGAAAAGCCACCTGCAAGAGGGCCTCCAAGAGCATCCTGCCCCAGCCAAGCCAGCACACGAGTGAGCCTGGGTAAGACCAGAGGGAGAACCAATGGTCAGCCCACATAATCATGGGAAATAGAAAGTGGTTGTTTTCAGTCTCTATAGTTTTGGGGTGGTTTCTTACACAGAAAATAACTGAGATGAGACTGGGAATACAGCCTGCAGCAGGATGCTCTAACTAAGGGGGTTCAAAGGTATCTGTGATCTGTTCCCTGATACATCGGGTTCCCATAAGATGGCGCACTCACCTTTAAGTATCTATGCATTCACAGCCCAAATCCCCCACCTCTAGCTGCAAACCATGTGCAGACCAAACCTGGAAGCTGGTACCTCATGGCCCATGCCCTTATCCCCTTGGGGTACAATTAGCCAAGGGAAGGGCACTTCCCTTTCCTCTTCAGGCTCCTGCTATAATTTCTGCTTTAGCTCTCACTTCTAGCCAGCTCATCCTTGTCCTGCTAAAGACTCTCTGTCCCTGTGGCATGGAGGGGAGTAGGAGTTGGGGCTGAGTTGTCACACGTCACTTTGACATGGGAATGCTTCTGCAAGTCCTACTCATCCATCTTGCATAACCCCTCTTGCATAACTGTGCCCATCAGGGCTGGCTCTCTCTTAGTGGGAGTTTTTGTCTTAAAGTTCATAATCTTCCCTGCATGTTTTCGGAGCCCACCCGATAAACCCTGGGTGTAAGCTGTTCTGGCCTCCAGATCTACCGCATCCCCTCCAGGGGCTGGCCTGGCCTCCCTTATTCTAAGAGAGATCTGGGTGCTACAGAGAATGGCCTTTCAACTTCACACCCCGAAGTCCCTTGACCAGGATGCACTTACCGTTTCTGACATGCTGCTCATTGTGGGCTCCAGAGTTTGTGTCTGGGAGGGGGACGTGGGGAATTACTAACTAATGAGCATAAGGTTTCAATTAAGCAAGATGAGAAAGTTCTAGAGACTTGCTGTACAGTATTATACCTGGGGTCAACAAGACTGTATTGTGCATTGAAAATTTTGTTAGGGGTAGATCTCATGTTAAGTGTTCTTACCACAATAAAGTAAAATTTTAAAATCAAGTTTTGGATTTTGAGAACACTAAAGCTGGATGGAATTCAACCCCAAGGATCTGAAATGTAGGGTGCGTTACAGGTGGCATTTCTCATCTGAGAGGTGAGAAAATGAGGGCACTAGGGGGACCAGAGACAAAAATTCAGGACACAGAACCCAAAGAAGTAAGAGGTGGCTCCTCCCCTGGGTCTCAGAAAGAAAAGAACAAACATGGGTGGCACCCTGGCACCTTGCAAGCATATTACTTTTAAAGGTGGTTTGCTATTTACTCAAAGGTCCCTGTATTAATTTCGCAGGCTGCCATAACAAAGTACTACAAAGTGGGTGGTTTAAAATAACAGAAATCTAGTCTCATAGCTCCAGAGGTTAAAATTCTGAAATCAAGGTGTCAGTACAGCCAAGCACTCTCTCTGAAGGATGAAGGGGAGAACTCTTTCTTATTCTCAGTTTCTGGTGGTGGCTGGCAGTGCTTGGCTTGTAGATGCATCACTCTGATTTCTGCCTTCACTCTCACATGGCTTTCTCTCTGTCTCCTCACATCATCTTCTCTCTGTGCCCAAATTTCCCCTTTTTATAAAGACACCAGCCATAATGGGATTAGGCCCATATGATTGATCCCATTTTAACTCGATTACACCTGTACAGACCCTATTTCAAAATAACGTCACATTCGGAGGTACCAGAGATTAGATTTTCAATATATCTTTTTTTTTTTTTTTTTGGAGGACACAATTAAATCTGTAACAGCCATTTTGAGGGAAAATAAATTCCTTTTGTTTCAGACACTTCCCAGAAGTTTCTTGAAAATTTTCTGAAGGATTCTAGAGACATCAGAAAATATTTCTACAGTCTTTGCAAAGAGAACACAGGGAACATTATTTAATAGTAGCTTTTTAGTTTGCAATGAAAACTGACCTTACATGCCAGCCTACAAACTCAATATATTTTCAAAGACTTTGCATAGGTAATTAGCTAACCAGACATGGCAAGAAGAGAGGGGAGAGTGACTGATGTCCTATGGATGAACTGAGCAAGTCAACAGCCTCCAGACAGGTTTCCTGAGTGCTGCAGGAAGTTGGCAGCAGATCAGAAAACAGCCAGCCATAGCTTTCAGATGGGCCCTGATGTTTTTCTCAGCACCAGCTACTATTTATTCCAAGGCCTGTGACTGAAGCAGCAGGTAAAATTTTTCATGGCCCCGGTTGGCCCCACCGTGGATAGAAATAAAAGGGCTGGGGAAGGTCTCTGTTATCCTTCAGCCCTGGTGTTCAGGGTCTTGTTGGGATTGCAAGTGACAAAGGACACTTGCCAACTTGAGTTTTTGGATTTGGATCTGCCTGACAGCTGCTGGGAGGGTGGGAAGCTCTGAGAACCTTCTGCAGGGGCTCAGCTGAGGAGAGCAGCCAGAGCAGCCAGAGCAGCCACAGCACCATGGGCTGGACTCAGCTCACGGCACAAAGCTGTACTCATGCCTTTCAGTTCTTTCTGGCAGAGGCTGAGCTGGAGGCCCTGCAGAGATGCAGGTGGGCTGAGAAGCAGGAAAGAAGGAATCATGTTTTGGAATCACATTTCATCAGGCTACTTTGATGCACTGCGACCTCACTGTCCATAAGCAGTAGCCATTTGACCTTTTGCAATCCCCCCTCTTCCTTCTTAGCCTTGGGGCAAACAAAACAGTTCCATGGGCCCTGGCCAGTTTGGCTCAGCGATTAGAGCATTGGCCTGCAGTCCAGAGAGGCCCGGGTTCGGTTCCCGCTAAGGGCATGTACCTCGGTTGCAGTTTGTCCCCAGCCCTGGTTGGGTTGTGTCGGTGGCAATCACTCGATGTGTCCCTTTCATGTCGATGTTTCTCTCTCTCTCTCTCTCTCATTCCCCCTTCCACTCTATCTGAACAAAGAATGAAAAAATGTCCTCGGGTGAGGATAAAAAAAAAGGTTCCATGGAAGGTCAGTTCTGGTAATGGATTCTTTGTAAAAAAATTTTTTTCTTTATTGATTTTAGAGAGAGAGTAAGGGAGAAGGAGAGAGAGACACAAACATCAATGAGAGAGAACATCGATGGGCCACCTCCTGTATGCCCCCCATTGGAAATTTGGTCCACAACCTGGGCATGTGCCCTGACTGGGAATCGAACTAGTGACCTCTTGGTGCATGGGTCAACGCTCAACCAGTGAGCCACACCAGCCAGGCTGGTAATGGACTCTTAAGGCTATAGCCCTCTTCAACTTTTCCAAGCATACAGAGAGCCAGAAGCCGCAGATCTGACCTTGGACACACAGGGCTATCCTGCCGTCAGCTTTCCTTGAAGTCTCCATCAAAAATGGCCCTTTCTCAAGGGAGCATGCCCAGCAGTAAAACCTCACTACAGTGGCCAATGGTCCTATGTGGGCCTCCATATACATGGGTTGCCCTTCCTGTTAGCTCTGGGAGGGTTTTATTTATAACTTGTATTTATTTATTAATTTTTAAAATTACTTCTGGGATTGCTTTTAGAATGACAAAGGAAACATCACCAGATGCCCAAAGTTCCACCTCTCCCAAATCCACTGAGAAACCTGTTCTCCAAAGACACAAACCCATGTGGCCTTTGAGCTTTACCCAGTATAAAGGCAAATACATATTCAAAACAAAAGGCTTAATTCTCCCCACTAAAAATAAGGGAAGAGACTTGGCCGGTTTGACTCAGCAGTTTGGCCCTCAGACCAGAGTCTCGCATTCAATTCCAGTCAAGGGCACGCACCTTGGTTGTGGTTTGGTCCCTGGCCCTGGTTGGGGTCATGTGGGAGACAACCAATCGATGTGTCTCTTTCACGTCGATGCCTCTCTTTCTCTCTCTCCTACTCTATCTGAAGATAAATGGAGAAAAGTATCCTTGGGTGGGGATTTTAAAAAAAAAAATAAGGGAAGAGTTATCCCTCTTTTCTTAGAGCATTTACTTTAGAAAACTAGTCAGTTCTTGGTCTCTTTGAAATGTATTGTCAGTATTTTAGAAATCTAAGTAAGCCTCTTGCCAGGAATGTCTTTCTCAATGACCCAGGAGCCATCTTTTTCAATGCCCCTATCTCCTGCTATCTATCAGACGAAAGGAGCCCTACTTTGGCGGCACCTTGATCCAAGACTACCTCCTATCTTCAAGATCTGAGGTTATTTTCTCTTTGGGTAAAACCTGTTAGCTAATACAGATGGTCACTCCAACGAATCTTAGGTGAGCTATTGTGACCAATGGTGCTGTCCTTGCTCTTAAGGACTAGTTAGCACTTCTCCTGAGAACATGGAAAGGGTTGTACTACTTGGCTCAATAAAAAGATGACAGTTATTTCTGTCTTTGTTATCTCTCAGCGGATTGCCTATGATGCACATCACACTCTGGTTGAATGCTTATTCAATACTGCAACTGTTTCCTTTCTCTTCTGTCTTTGTGGAAGGGTTTCTGACTTGGGAGGAGATTTTAATTTTAATTACATTTCCCTAACACCAGCAACCTAAATCACCAAACATGTCTTACTTTGTACATTGCTACTTGAGGATCACCAAGCTCATGGAATGGAGGCTTTCCGGTGGCCATCTCAATGATGGTGCAGCCCAGGGACCAGATATCAGCTGGGGAACCGTACCCACGAATTCCTTGATCAATAATCTCAGGCGCCATATACTGCAGAGTGCCTATTAGTAAAAAAAAACACATTGTGGGCATCCTATTGCTTAAAAACTAAGCAGACTGTTAGTAAACAAGTATGTGAACTTTAACTCTCATGTTAATGACAGATGGGGCCTGGCCAGTCTCAAGCATAAATGATGTAGTTGCATCTTTTCTTTAACCAGTGACAAGCAACATACCTTCCTTTAATATTAACCATGTTGAAAGAGGATTGCTCAGCCTCTTGAATGATAAATGGGCCCAATTCGATAAGTACATATTAACACATGCCAGACAGAGGGACACCAAAATGTAAAAAACACAGTGCCTAGCGGAGGATACAGACATAATGATGACAGTGATGATGATGATGGTGGTGGTGGTGGCAATGGCAAAATGTAGTAAGTGCTATAATAGGTGTACACAGAGGGCTCCAAAAATATGGATGGCAACTGCTTGATTATGCCTGGTTCTAGGCAGGAAAAACTGTGGCTAGGTCAATTTGGGTCTCTGGGAAGTAAATGGCGAGACAGGATTAGACATATGAGAGATTTGTTAGGGAGAAGGTGTATGAAGGATAAAGGGGGAGGGAGCAGGATGGGCAGGGGGAGCTGTTGGACTACAATGCAGGTCTGATGCCTGGGAAAGAAGAGGATGAAGGAAGAATTGGGTAGGAAAAGTCTGAGACGGCACAGTAGCTCTGAGAAAGCTCCAGACATGCCAGTAGGGAGTCTAAAAGTTGCCCACTGCAAGAATCCCACATTTGTTCTAGTACCCTCACCATGCTAAGTCATTGGCTAGAAACAGTCAGGGTAAAGCATGTCCTTGCCATGAACGTGGTGGCAGATCCAAAGGGGCAGCAGCTGGGGCTGCCAGTGAACCAGACTCCTACTGCAAGGAGGTTGACAAAGGGATGGGAGGACTTTCAGGCAAGGGGAAGAGCTTGAGCAAAGGCCCATGGATGTGAAGTATAAAGTGAGTCCAAGGAGCCACAAATGATGCCTGACACAGGGCAGGGGTGGCAAGAATGAAGGAGGCAGTGGCCAAGATGCAGCACAATGGCAAGCTGTGTATTCCAAAGGCTCTGGCTTTGGACTTTCTCCTGTGGCCCATGAACCACCAGAGGTTGTCAGAGGGAAGATGGTTATCAGGCAGGGAGAAGAGAGGCTGGCTGTTGAAAGACTGCTGGAGAGACGGGAACAGGGAGGGAAGTCAAGGGCCTGGCAGTAAAATCTTTGGATTTCCTTGAAACTAAGCCCAAGGCAAGAGGAAATGTAGAAGCAACAGCAGCAGACTATGTGCTGGCAAAGACGTTTATACTAAACAGCAAACTCAGAGATGACATGGGCTGAGGTGTGAATAAAGAACACTGTTGCCCAGAGAAATTCAAGTTCCTGTCTCAAGATCACACAACCTGCAGGTTTCCTAATCTTGATCATTGAAAAAAAAAGGGGGCTCTTGGTTTAAAAAAAAAATGTATGAAGATGCTACCTGCTACATCTTCCTTTTGAAGATCCAATGTCTTATTAGCACTTTTTCAACCAATGAGCCTTCAAAAGGCTCTAGGACAGCTCTGATCAATAGACTGTTATACACAATAATGTGAAGGTTTCATTCTGTGCAGTTTATTATGGTAGCTACTAGCCCCATATGACTGTTGAGCCCTTGAAATGTGGCTGGTTAGACTGAAAAAATTAATTTTAATTTCAAATAGTAAAAACTGTATTTAATTCTTACTAATTTGAAGTTAAATATAAATTGCATTGGATCAGTGAGTATAACAGAGCACCGGAGCAGACAAGAGCTTTGGTCTCCAGCTGAAAGCCCAGTGGGAAAGTGTTCAGTTGGCTGCAGGGTTGGGCAAGATGAAAGCTCAACATTTGTTGTGTTGTTAGGCAATCCCAGAGTCCCAGGAAGGGAACTTCCAGTAACACAATATCCCCTTCAGGCTCCTGCTGCTGTGAAACACCGAGGGAGAGGCCTTGGCAGGGAATGTGCCTTCTAACTAATCCATAGTTCATTCATTAAGGACAATTTTTGACACTGTACTATTTCTTAAGTTATCATCTCTCAGTTCTGCTATGTGAT
The DNA here is from genome assembly GCF_014108415.1 of Molossus molossus. Lineage (NCBI taxonomy): Eukaryota > Metazoa > Chordata > Mammalia > Chiroptera > Molossidae > Molossus > Molossus molossus. The sequence continues at coordinate 135,300,122 of NW_023425355.1, read as the reverse complement.
GCTGGGTCTGGGTCTCTGCAAACCACTTTTCTGCTTTGCTTGCTGCTCTGTTGGGCTCTGCTACTAGGTGGCACTAGAGCAAAAGAGCCTGGAAAGAAGGAGGAAGAAGAGGTTGGTTACTTGCACCTCCCAGCTAGTTCTTCTGAGCAAGCTTCACTCGGGAGATTCCACAAGTGGCAGCACAAGTGACTCCAGTATCTAGCTTTTTTGACCTTCCAAATACTTCCAGAACCAGATTCTTTTTGTCCCTCAGAATTACCTGTTCCAGCCCAGTGGCACCACCTCATGAGAGATTCAAGTCCCACCTTCCCTGTGCATTTTACTCCCCACCTCCCCCCTCGCCCCATAAGACCTAGGGTTGTAGACTGCTTTCTGATAATTCAGTCTCAGTAAACAGTTCTTTCTATTAAATTCTCTATGTAAAAATAGCGGGGGGGGGGGGGAGCGTGCCCTGGCCAGTTTGGCTCAGTGGTTATAGCATTGGCCACAGGACTGATTTCAATCAAGGGCACGTACCTGGGTTGCAGGTTCAATCCCTGGCCCCAAATCGGGTCATGCGGGAGGCAACTAGTCAATGTGTCTCTCTCACATCGATGTTTTTCTCCCTCTCTCTCTCTCTTTCTCTCCCCCTTCCCTCCCTTCCTTCCACTCTTTCTAAAAAAATCAATGAAAAAATATCCTCGAATGAGGATTAACCAAAAAAAAAAAAAAAAATAGCTGGAGTGATTTCAATTTTCCTGCTTGGGCCCTGACTAACACAATCACTACCAGTTAATTCTTAAAAGAGCAAGAGACTAAACTTACAAAGTTGTGCAACAATAGAAACTAGCACTAAACCAAATTGTAATGGCTTATTGACCCTGGTTGAATAAATGTCCTCCTTAGTACAACTATTTCATAATTGGAGGATCAATCTGCTTAATGATAAATTGGGAGATTTTCTTTATATAGAATCATAGTGAACACCACCCTTTCTAAAGGTAGGGACTTAGCAATGACATCCATATTAGTTATTCACTGCTATGTAATAAATTATCCCAAACTTTAACAGGTTAAAACAACTCTTAGTGTCTAAGTGTAGAAATCCAGAGATAGCTGGATTAGGTGGATATGGCTCACTCAGGCTCTCTTATTAGACCATAGCCAAAATGTCAGTGGGGGCTGCAGTCATCTGAAGGTTTGACTGGGGCTGGAGGATCCACTTCCAAGCTCACACACTCATGTGGGGGTTGGGAAGAGGCTTTGGTTTCTTACTAGTGAGATTCTCCATAGGGCAGCTCAAGACATAGCTTCCTCCAGAGCAAGTGATGCAAGAGGGAGGCCCCACTGTCTTTTCTGACCTAGCCTCCAGGTCACACATTGCCATTCTGCTTTATTCAATTCATTAGAAGTGAGTTACACAAGGGTGTGAGTACCAGGAAGTGGGGATCACTTTGGGGGAGGGGGTGGCACATCATGAAAGCTGTTTGCCACAGCATCAAACTTCTGATTAGCATTCAATGATTTACAAAGTGTCTCCACGGAGCACTGTCCATCTGACTCTCACAACTCGGTGAGTTCAGCCAGAGGAGACACTATGTACTGTTTCACATCTGAGGAAACAGGCTCAGAGAAGCCAGGGGATTTACTCAAGCTAGAACCCAGGTCTTCTGTCTCCAAATTTGGAGCTATATACCATGATATCGCTAATCTATATAATGAATCCAGGAGAAGCAGAAGTGAAGAAAAAGCTACCTGAATAAGAGGAGATAATGCAAAGATTTCCAAAGCCATAGTGTGACTTATTTCCATACCACTGGAAGCTATAGAGCAACAGCAGAAACCTGGGTGCTCCACTTTTCTTACTATGGCACTCATAGGGCAACCATTCACTCCCTGTAAACAGCCCACAGAGGGACAGAGCCATGCAACTATTTCAAATAGTCAAAGGGCTGTCCCCAGGCAGTGTGCATGCTGTGGGCTGTAGCAACGTCTGGCTTCTATCAAGAAATAAGTGAAGATGCCCTGAGGGGCATCTGAATAATGCAGAAATCCTGGAGAAACTGCTTGCATTAAAGCAGGCTCTCTAAAGGGCTTCATATCCTCCTTAAATGCACTCCTCACCAGGTGTGCCCACACACTGCTCACCCTGTCAGACATGGCTCTCAGGTACTGACACCCATGCAGGGGTAGAGTTCTGACCAGGAGTTCAATGGGTTGCTAGAGTAGAGACTGAAGGTGGAGGGTGTTGAAGGTGACTTCTTCAGAGATAACTGCAGGGAGGTCTATCCTCTCTCAGTAGGAACTGGGGAAGGGCTGTTCTCAGAAGGGTGTGGGCCCATGGTGACTCAAACAACTCAACATCCCCTCAGCATAATCGCACTTGAAAGGAGACCACATGTGTTAGCATCTTCCATGGGCTTCTAGAGATAATGTTAGAATGTCAAGTTTCAAAATTTAATATTCATAAAGTACAGAAATGAAAAGTAAGGTGCAGCTTCCCACGGCCCCAGGGGCCACCCCAGTTGTCCTGCCCAAGGGATGGACCTGGTGGGAGGGGGCCCCACTTCTTCTTACTCAGTCTTTAGAGGCTCCTTGGGGGTCTACTCAGAGCTTCATATGTATGTGTCCCATGCAGGTAAGCTGCACAGATAGCTGGTTCTCATGAGAACAAACGCAGCTTGGAGCAACAGGGTCTGCAGATATCTCCATGCCCTCTTGACAGTGGGTGAGAGGTGCACGAATCCCAGATACCAGATGTTAGACTTGTAGAAATAATGTTATAGGGCCCTTTAAAAAGAAATCTTGCCCAAAGGTAGCCCTGGGTCCCTCAGCAGAAAGAGATGGAAGGGTGAATATAATGTAAAGGGTAAAAGATTGGGTGGGGCAGGGGGGATAGTCGGGTTAAGGACAGGCCCCTGCCCACCACTGGACCAGCAGGGACAGGGGAAGAATCTGCCCCTTTGATGAGGACCAGAGCGTTGACTAGTATGGTACCCGGAACCCTTCCAAGTACTGCATGCAGATTGTGTTTGCTTCTCAAAGTGCCATTATGACTTTCTCTTTGAGAACAGACTGATAGTTGTCAGAGGAGAGGAAGGTTGGGGGACTGAGTGAAAAAGGTGAACGGATTAAGAAATACAGATTGGTAGTTACAGAATAGTCATAGAGATGTAGAGTACAGCATAAGGAATATAGTCACTAATATTTTGATAACTATTTATGGTGCCAGTTGGGTACTTGAAATTTTGGAAGGACCACTCTGCAAAGTATATGATTGTCTAACTACTATGCTGTACATCTAAAACTAATACAAAATATTGAATGTAAATTGTAATTGAAAAATAAAAACAAATAAGAATCTTAAAAAAAAGACTTTTTCTTTGTTATCGAAGGGTGGCTAGAAAAGTCATGGGAAAGGACTGGTGCCCTGGGTAGGATGTAAAGGGCAGTGGGAGACAAAAATAAAATAGCTAGTCCTGGCCAGTTTGGCCCCCAGACTGAAGGGTCTCAAGTTCGATTCCTGGTCAAGGGCATGTACCTGGATTGCAGGTTTGATCCCTGGCCCCAGTCAGGGTCGTGTGGGAGGTAGTCAGTAGATGTGTCTCTCTCACATTGATGTTTTTCCCTCTCTCTCTCTTCCCACCTCCCTCCCTTCCTTCCATTGTATCTAAAAAATCAATGGAAAAATATCCTCGGGTGAGGATTAACAATAAATAAATGAATAAATAAATAAACAAATAAATAAAATGGCTGTTATGATTATACCCTCTAAGTCCGACTTGTTTAACATGTTAGTTATACCCATAAATTCAATTCTCTCAAAGGCTCCTGCCAGCTCTAATAACCTGTGACTTCTAAGTGTAAATTAGTACTTATTTATTTAACAAATACTTCAGTTGAACTTGCTATAAATCAGGTACTTGTCAAAGCACTTCACCAATATTAACTCATTAATCCTCATAAAAGCTCTATGGAGTAAGTACTGTGAGCATCTCTGTCTTACTTGTGAGGCAACTGAGGCACAAAGGGGTTAAGTAACATGCCCAGGTCACACAGCTAGCAAGTGATTAAGCACAAATCTGAAAGAAGAATGTTTGTAGTCATAAATCAGAACACAGTTCCTGTCTTGAGTTCCACTCCTCCGTATCAATCCAAGAAGGATAAAAACATGTGTCCACACAAATGCTTGCGAATGTTCATAGCCATGTCATTCACAATAGCCCCCAAGGTGCAAATAATCCCAATGACCGCTAACTATTAGGTGAATAAACAGAATGTGGTCTAGCCACACAGTGGAAGACTATTCAGCCAGAAAAGGAACCAAGTGCTGACACCGGCTATAGCATGGTGAACCTCGAAAAGATTGTGCTATGAAAGAAGCTCCATGCAAAGAGCCATACACACTACAACTCTTTCTGTGAAATCTCCAGAGAAGGCAAATCTAGGCAAACAGAGGGTAGATCAGCGGTGGCTTGGGGCTGGGTGGGAACAGGGATTAACTGCAAGGTGGCATAGGGACCTTTTTGTGGGCAATGAAAACATTCTAAACTTAGCTTGTGGTGATGGCTGCACAACTAGGAAAACTGACTAGAAACCATTGAATTTTGCACTTCAAATGAGTGCATTTTATGATATGTAAATTATGCCGAAATAACACTGTTAATAAACAAAATCAAAGGGGGCTGAACCTGGCCAAAAAGGCCCTTCCTCCTATTCTAGCTGTTTTACATGCACGTGAAGAGGAACACAGGAAGGGAGGGTTTCAGGCCAAGAAGTTGCCCAAAGCCTTTGGTTTTCCTTTCAGGCTCCAAGAGCATTTGGGCATTTGTGTGGAAAAGGCCCATTGAGTCCATCTGCATCAACCAGCTGAGATTTTTTACAGAACTGCTCTGTTTTGCAAAGAGTAATTATATGCATGGGAATTTCCAAACCCAAATAATACCTCTTTTTCTATTATTCTCCAAACATCCCTGCATTATTTTGTAGTGCAAAATTCATGCCTCCTCAAGCCAATTACTTGGGAAAATGTGATATGTGATAATGAATTATACATGTCTTTTCTTTGTGAATTTTTTTTCTCCTTGGGGATGCTAATTATGAGATAAATTATTGGGGATTTTATGCCTTGAAATAACTTCTTGTCATATCAGAGTCCCTCTTGTTACATATTGCCAAGCTAATTGGTGGTTTCCAAAGAGAAGAATATAAGTAATTTTCACTTAGGGTAATAAAATGTGCAAGTGTGTATGCCAGTTACACACACATACACACACACACATACACACACACACAGTTTTATACCTGTTGATATATGTATATTTATATGAGAAATAATGAATGACTTTTCAATACACTCTTCCTTTGGCAGATTATGGTGGAATCCTTGGTGTAATATTTTTCCATTTTGAGGTATATGTACCTCCTCTGGTTTACAACTGAAAAGTCATTTCTGATGCATAAAAGTTCCCTTTAGATATGGAATGTGTCTCTATTGTGGGTGCCCAATGGACAACATATAACAACTCCCTTGTTGAATAAAAGTCTTCCAAAGATGAGATATTATTCACCTAAGCTAAGGCCAAATCTGTCCACTGTACAGCTTGGTGCTACAGGGACACAGAACAGTCATCTGGCTTTTATAGCTTATTTCAGAGCTATAAAATTACAAGTGTTGTTTCATAATTCCATCAACCGAGATCTTGATGATCCTTTTATTATACCTTAGGGGTTCATAAACCTTTACTTATCCAAAATTAGTATGGTACTTCTTTCCAAAGATTTAAGTTTTTGCTATAGTTGCTTTTAAGCAGGAATTTCAAAAAGCCGTAGGTAGCTTTTGAGCATCATTCTACCCATTTGTCTTGTAAATGAAAACCTAACTGGCAATTTTAGACCACTCTGTGACACCAATCCCTCTCAACACGTAAATGATCTATCACTGACACATGGAAAAGAAATTCCAATCCCTCAAACCCACATAGAGTACCATATTCCTGCCCTTGGAAACTTAATCCTATGGAAGCATGAGGCACCAAAATTCATTCTAGTAACAGGCTATTTTTATGACAGACCAATAAAATGTCCTACTAAGTTGTCTGAGGAACACTGTTGTTTAGAATTACCCACAATTCCAAATTACATGCCGTTAACTGACTGGTTAGAAACTTTAAGAAAACCTCAAGCAGAACACTACACCTACCTAACCTTTGATGGCAAAGAAGAAAGTAAGGCAATCTTGCTGCCACAGTAGCTGGCTAAGTGCATCATTATGACCAAGTTCAAACAATTTGAAGTTGGAAAAAATACACCATCCACTTCAGTTATCAATTGCCCACATGCCAAGCTGTTCTGCTTACCAGCAAAAGTCTCTGCACATACATTCACTCCTACAAGACGTTTAGAAGTTCCAAAATCAGAAATTTTCACCACTCCACTATAGGTATTCACCAGAACGTTATCACCCTTTAGAAAAGGAAGAACATCAAATGCTTAAAGATGGATTTCAAAAAATGAACACAAAACATATTTGGATCTTAAGAAACAGTGATCTGAGATGCAGTAACGAGACCTCTTTGACTCAGACAAGGAAGTACCTTTATGTCTCTGTGCACAATTTGGTTTTCGTGGAGATACTTAAGGCCTTGCAGGATCTGTTTGGTGTAAAACTTGATGGTGGACTCCTTTATCACCCCCCACTTTGATTGCAAAAGAGCAGAAAGGCTTCCTGGAAATGAACATAGCAGAAAACTCATCAGGGTGACGAAGATTAAATCCTAACATTCAGGGAAATAAAGTCAGGTGATGTTTCTATTCTATTATAAGCACTCACACCAAAATCTTTGTAGCTGGGCTAAATGCAATACCTTACCTCCCCTTCTGTTACCTGTTCCCAATGTAAGAGCAGCCAGAGAAGGGACTAGAAGTGAATCAGCACATCAGTCTGACCAGAGGAGGTGGAGGGTGAACCTGTGACCCTTGTGACCCTGGAAATTCAGGGGAGCCACCTTTCAGTTTAGCTCTGTTCAGCTGTACAAAGTCAGAAAAAGAGTGCAACAAGGTTCTCTGACCTTGGGAGGGCTGGCCCAATACTGTAGATCCTGGACAAGTGTCTCAGCCATTCAGCTTGGGTCAAAGCCACATCTTGTACCTTGCCCTGAGTTCAGAGGTGGACAGGATCAGAGGGAGGGGCTTTTTAGGGTGACAGGGACCAGGATCAGAGGAGGTTGGATCTCTCTGTCCTTACTATGAGAAGCTCCCAAAGCCAGGTCATAGAGACGGGCCATCTTAGCAACCCCACTGCAATCATATGATTAAATATTGAATCTTTGGGTCCAAAGTAAACCTCCCTTCACTTCATTCTGATTATCTGTTTCAGAAGTCATTGTACAGGCCCTCGGGCATCAGCCAGTCTCAGCTTCCCCCCTTACCCAGAGTTGTGGGGAACCTTGCTGTGCTTCACTTTCCCCATCTGCAAAAGGGGATATACACATCTATTGTCATCCTTAAACCTCATGACTGGAATATCAATTAATGTGAACAGCAACTGACATATTTTCTGTTACACTGTGAGCAACCTGAGGAAAGAAGAAACTTTATTTCTCTTTAATGTAACCCTCAAAATCAAGCCCACTGTCTAGCTCTGATATATATAGTTAGGCTCCTAATATAATAGTAGGTTCCTTATAATTTTTGGTTGAATAAGTGAATACAGATTTCTAACTGAAGTTTTTACATTTGTATTGAGACCATAATTATAATTATAATTTCATTATTATTTAAATAAAGAGTTCTCGCTCTCTGCCATGCACCATTTTAAGAGCTTTACATACATTTTTCTCTTTTAATCCATCCAAAACCCCAGTAAGATAGGGTCAATTTTACTCCAATAATTATTACTACACTAATTATTATAGTAATTGTTATTACTCCAATTTTACATTTCATTTAGTGAATCAGAAAACTGAGGGCACAGAGAAGTAAAGAATTTGCCTAAGGTCACACAACTTGCAGATTGGAAGGACTAATTAAAACTACATGATCTGGTTCCTGACCCAAGGAACTCCTACTCTTGCACCATACTGCTGCATTTGGGGATTTTGTAGATAAAGCACTAGTGTTCAGTTTCACTATCAACATATTATTTTACAATGTCATTTTTTTTTAAATCCTTACCCGAGGACACTTTTCCATCTATCTTCAGATAGACGGGGAGGGAGGGAGGGAGGAACAGAGAGAGAAAGAGAGAGACAAACATCGATGTGGGAGAGACATCGATGGGTTGCCTCCCGCACGACGCCAACCAGGGCCGGGGACGGAACCGCAACCAAACTACGTACTCTTGGCTGGAATCGAACCCGTGACTCTTTGGTCTGTGGGTTGACGCTCTAACTGCTGAGCCAAACTGGCCAGGGCTGCAATGTCATTTTAATAAACCTCTGTCCTGCCTTATCCAAACTACTTTTAAACTTTTGGACTGTGAAGGCCTCAAGACTGAAGACCATGCTTTACTCATCTCTGTCTCCATCACTCAGCCCAGTGGTTGGCACTCAGTAGACCCTTAGTGGAAATTTGATGATTTAATTAATAAACCAGAAATAGACTGTTATGTAACATTGGAAAGTTTACATCCAACTCCTCTGAGAAACAAATGATTTTTCACATCTGAGAGGTCTGTCATTTTTTTAAATGGCAGGATGAATAATGATGTGTATGTTATATTTCCATCAGTTATTTTCAGAGTGTGAGACCTAAAGACCAGAGACTACTCACCCCCAGGCACCTGCTCCATGAAGATCTTAATGTGGCCATTCTCAGAAACAGAGCCCAAGTACTGAACAACATTGCGGTGCTTGAGGTTCTTGTGCAGAGCTATCTCCTCATGCAGAGGCTGGGAGTGCCTAGTAGGACAAACAAAGCCGGTATCACCTGCCAAATCCACATTATAGCTGGCCATGTTGCTGGCCATCCCTTCTTTCTGGAAATTTTCTCTCTTTAGGACCCCATGAGCCTACTAGCTTCCCATCTGTAAATCAGAAGTACGTAGTAATACTAGCCATACAGAGCTGCTGGAAGTCAAAGTGGGTCCAAGTTTTCAGGTACCCAGTGGAGTGCCTGCTGTGTGGTAGGTACTCAATAAATGGCTGCTGTTGTCATTATCACTAGTGTTAGGGCCTGAACTCTCCAACCATCCTTGGCCTCTCTCACCATCCCCCATGAAGAGTGGTGTTCTAGAAGGTTCTGTCCTCCAGACTTCCTAGTCTCATTCTGTAGACTCACTCTAGACTACAGCAGAAACTACCTAATAAACCTTCCTGTCCCCAGCCTCTGGTCTCTTTAGTCAATTCTATCACAGCCACCATATTCCCTCTTCTTAAAACATATACCTCATCATTTAACTTCCCTTCACAAAGTCTACATAAAGACCATATTGTTTAACGTGGCACACAAGGGCCTTCAAACTCAGGTCAGACTTTTAAATTTTTTGCTTCATCTCAAGAGCTCCTACTGTCCCACGTCCTACATTCAAGTCACAACAGACAATTTGTTGTTCTCTGAATACACTGTGCTTAACAGTTTCTGTTCTTCCCTCAGCATTCTTGCTCTGGCTTCTTTTTCTACCAAGCAAACTCCTAGTCATCTCTCAAATACCTCCTAAAAGATTATTTATTTTATCAAATTTGCCACAACTCACCCAGAAAAAGTAATTCATTCCTCTCCTATATTATACAAACACTCTATGTACCCTCTATTATAACACTTGTCACTCTGGCTCCCAGGCAAGGTTACTTCATTCCCTACCAAACAGGGAGCACCCTTGGATAAGGACAGTATCTTAGTAACCTTTCAGGCTCCAGTATCATCCCAGAATCTGTCACAGAGAAGATGCCCAATATTATAACTTCAGCCTGCAAATTTAAGAAATGGGATAAAACAGTCTCTAAGGTTCCTTCTAGCTCTGAATCCCAGGAAAAACTATCAGCAATGAATAGCTGAAACAACTATAGCAATCAGTTGAAGGAGGTGGTACTTGTCAGCAACCCCCCCCAAAAAAAAATAACCCCCCCAACTGCAACATCTTAGCCAGGGTGAGAACAAGAGACAAAATACTGAACGACGAATTCAACAGACTGGAACCTAGTCTTGTTTCTTCAGAACCTTAAAGAAGTCATTAATTCCTCCTCAAACTTGGAAGAAGTTAAATAAGTTCTTCTTAGGTCTTGCCTTATAATTCAAATATCATAACATGCAATACCATTAAAATGAATAGATGAAAGTGAATGGATGAAAAAAACCAATGAATGATGAAGGGTCTTATAGCTGCTAGAAATCACTTGTTAGCCATCTCCAATAATTCACTGACCACCTGGATGGAGAGGTGTTTGCACATGGCCATCAGTGTCCAGCACTGAAGGCAACACTGCAGATATAGTCTGACCACACCTATGGAGCATGTTGCTATTATTTCTTATGCTGTGGCCATTACTGTGCATGCAACTTCTCTAAAAAAACACTTCACAGTTAGCACTGCAATGTACTTGTTTAGAATTAGGTGGGAAATAAACTTAAAAAGAAATAAATATTTAATTAGATTCTAAAAATGTTGAAATGAGTTAATATTACTGTGATTTTAAAAAAACAAAATCTATGGGTGGGGTTGAGGGCAGGGTATAAAAGAAATCTGTGTTGCAAAAAGCTAATATTTTTTTTACCATTCAGTTTTCTGTAATAATACATCTGAATAAATGATAGCCATTTAAAATGGTTACAATGTGAATTAAACCACCGAGTTACATTTTTACATATTTGAAAACAACTACGTAAAAACATAAAACTGTAGACCAAGTTGATGGGTGGAAATAAAACTAGTTTTCTTTTTTTTTCCTTTATTGATTTTAGAGAGAGAGGAAGGGAGAGGAAGAGAGAGATAGAAACATCAATGAGAGAGAACATTGATTGGCTATGTCCTGCATGCCCCCCACTAGGGATTTGGCCCACAACCTGGGCAGGTACCCTGACCAAGAATCGAACTGGCAACCTCTTAGTGCATGACGCTCAACGACTGTGCCACACCAGCCAGGCAAAACTAGTTTTCTTTTAAAAGTATGATTGTGCCCAGCCAGTGCGGCTCAGTGGATTGGGTGTCATCCCGTGAACTGAGAGGTCCCGGTTCAATTCCCATTCAGGGCACATGCCCTGTTATGGGCTTGATCCTCAGTAGGGGGCATGCAGGAGGCAGCTGATGGATGTTTCTCTCTCACATCGATTTCTAGTTCTCCCTTCCTCTCTCTCTAACAAATTAATAAAAATATATTTAAAAAAATAAAGTATGACTGCAATCCATGTGCTTCTAAGTGAAATGATTCCATTTTCTCAATCTATTCATAATATACAGAGAACAAAGGCAAATCAGCCTTATTACAGAGAATTGCAAAAATTTTGATGACATAATGTTCTCATCCTTAAATCCTCTGCACCATTGGTGGTGGGCACAGGATTTGATTGTGGAGGTGGTGACTGAAGAAATGTGGAAGGTCCACCCGACTTGCCTGGTATCTCTCTCTGGGATTTCTTTGATGGCAATCAGTATTTGATTATTCAGATCTCTCCCGGCATACACGATCCCGTACGCACCTCTCCCCAGCACAATTCGATTACCACTCGGATCACGGTCATACTCATACTAAAGGAAAAGCAAGACAAAAAAGCACACGACTTGTGGAGAAGTCCCAAAAAGCCCAAGCATTGTCCTGTAATTTTTAAAAAAACTTATGAATAATGTTATTTGAGTACCAGGCAAGTCATGTTTCTTAGGTTATGTTCTTTTCATTAAATACTTTAAAGGGGTAGAATTCTCAGTTATCCATATATTCATAACATGATTTTATGAAATGGAATCCAAGAAATTTAAAAATATGGCTCATTTGAAACTTAGCTGGTTCACCTTTTGGAGATTTCTCCTCATTTTAATGCTGTACTTTAAAAATGTTTCTTAGCATGTTAACTACCCAATAGGTGTTTTCCTCCATGACCCTTCATCAACTTGTTAGAAAACAAACCTTTTTCTATAGCCCAGAAAAGAATTGGAAGGTCAATAAAATTGAAACTGTCTTAATACAAAGTACATATGCTGGGCTTCCCCACCTCAGATGTATAAATCTAGTATTACACACACTATAAAAATTGACCAATAATTAGGATTGCTATTTTGTTCCCCCAAATTTATCATCAAAAGTTGGTGCACAGTTGCATTCAAGTTGGTTCTTCTCAAAGATGAAAACAAATGGAACTCTAGGCTGAGCAATATGTAATGTAAAGCAGAGGCAGCAACGGATTCTCTCTGTCATTTCCTATGCTCTACTGTGCCAACTTACAGAAGTGCACAGAACAGCGTGTGTGCATGTCTCTTCCCATATACTTCTAGGGGTGCTCATGACAATTATGACTACTAATCAATCCCCATCACCGTCTGATTAAACCAGACATCATCAGCCTGCACCATAAAAAGATTTTGTCTCATACTTTCTCTGCCCCACACCTGTTACCTTTAAAGTACATCACTCAGTTCATTTCTACAATAAACATTGATTCTAAGCTAAGAATTCAAATGCCTGACTCAATTATTAAAATGACCCCCTTGACATTTTTCTGAAAGAAGCCCTAAGGAATTTATTTCAGTGTAACTTGAAAGCATAATAAAATTTCATTAAATTGTAATCATTGGGAGAACCTAAATTAATGGCAAATCTAAATAATCGGCACAAGATTTAAATATATGTGTAATGGTGGACTACAACTGTGCTGTTCAAAAGAGCTTATGGTGATCCTTCTTTCTCAAAAATGATTTAAAAATTGTTCTATTTAATATATTATATGCAAGTAGATATAACTAAAGTCACTGTAGGCATAAATGAAAAAGTCTGCTTCTAGTTGGTCAACTATTTCTCATGTAATCTCTCAAACATGATTAACTGGTTTAGAAAAAAAAGTTTCCAGAGGTTGTGCATAACAGAAAATTTGATTCTAGTCCATGCCAGAGTTTTCTTAAACATCCTGGCTGAGAGGACCCCTAGGTAAGTTTTTCTGTAGAGATGTATTAAATTTAACCTCTGAAAGTCATGGATAGAGATGGTTAGTTTTTTCATAAATGAGTATTTTTAAATATACATATAAAACGTTTTCACACAAAATGGGGCATTTTCTTTAAGCATGTTCTAGGTCTTCTGTGACTCACCTCTAAGGTGTCCCCATCGAACTCTCCCTCCAGCTCCACTGTATTGCCCACTGCATTTGTTATCATCTCTTTGACCAAAGAGTAAAACCTAGAACAACAAATGTTACGACGATGCTGCTAATTACCATCACTTTTGTTCTCTACCTTTACTTATTACATTGAATTGCAATTAAATATAAACCAAGCTTTTACCAGTTCATGGAACAATCAATCCACTCCTTGATTTGACCTGATACTTTAATGGTTATCTAGTCTAGTTCAAATACCCACATGATACTTGAATCCCCTCTATACAGTATCCCTACCAACTGGCTAGCCAATTGATGCTTGAACATCCCTAGTGACAGAGAAGTCATTACCTCACAAGGCAACTCATTCTTTGGAAAACTCAATGAGAAAATTTTCACTTATATTGAACTAAGACTTCTTTTATGTGGATCTCCACAGATTCCTTAGAATTAATCCCCTTTATATACAACAGTCCATTAGAAAAAGTACATAATTTTATTATGTCCCTATAAGTCTTTCCTCCTTGTTCCCTCAATGTTTTCCCCAGGACTTATTTGTGAGTCACTCTACTAACAGATAATTCTTCAAAGGTGTTCCTGTATTACTCTTCAAGTCTGGCCCTGTGACAGGTGTCCCAGGGATGATTTAATAAGTAAGGACAGTGGGATCATCACCTCTTAAGTTGTAGACACTCTATCGGTTGGAAATAAAGTCTTGTATAGGGGAGGTGTGAGGAGGAAATGCACAAAGTAGCTTCATCATTCTGTTGACATAGATTACACTTAATTATCAACTATTAACCATAAATCTTTCTCACAACTGCTTCTGAGTCATAACAGCCACTTTCTAGATTTGGGTAGTTGTTTATTTGCAAATAAGTGATTTGACTCATTAGAAATTTTTCTTCAGTATTCTCTGGTAAGATGGTGGGGAAGGCTATTGTAAAAATTAAGATCATTTCTCAAAGTCTGGCAATTTCTCAAAAGGTTAAACAGTTACAGTAAGACCAAAAAGAGAAATGAAAACATGTCCACATAGAAACCTGCATGCAAATGTTCATAGCAGCATTATTAGCCAAAAAGTGGAAACAACCCAAATGCCTTTAACTGATGAAGAGATCAATTAAATGTGGTCTATCCATACAACTGATCATTATTTAGCCAAAAATGGAATGAAGTACTGGTACATGCTACAACACAGATTAACTTGAAAATTTTATAGTAAGTGGAAGAAGTCAGTCACAAAAACCGACTTATTATATTTTCTTTATATGAAATGTCAAGAATAGGAAAATCCAAAAAGACAAAAAGTAGATTAATGGTTGCATAGGGCTGGGGTTGGAGGGAAAATGGGGATTGACTGTAAATAGATACTGAGTTTATTTTGGGAGTGATAAAAATATTCTAAAATTAGATCGTGGTGATAACTGCAAAACTTTAAAAATACTGAAAAAAGATTAAATTGTATACTTTAAATGTTTGAATTGTGTGGTATGTAAATCATGAATCTCAATAAAGCTATAAAACTAATTTTCTATAAGTTAAAATTTTCAGGAAAGGCAGTAGAGCAAATAAATATTTTTCACAACAAAGGCCCTTTTAAAATGACTCGCCATAACTAGATTGCAAATACTTGAATGAGCTATAACTCACCTACTACAGTGCTCTTTGGTGGAAAAGTAGATTTGAAAATCATCAGAATTATCATGGACGTAAAGAAAACAACACCGTTCATCAAACTTAGATATGCTGTAAAAATTCAAAACATAAGAATGCTTCTTATATATGCTATTAATTTTTTTTTAATTTTGAGAAAAGTCTAGTAACAAATTTTCTTCCATTTTATAAATTTTAAGATTCATTCTTTTAATGAATATCCTCAAAATTTGACTTCTATTTCTCTATGAAATTTAAATAGTAAGGACCATTTATCTTGCTTATATTTGAGTTTGTATTCATCAACTGACTTTATTAAATATCAAGAACTTACTATATATTCAGTGCTAAGCAAAGCAAATGGGCAGCAGAAAAAGGGATAAAAAAATGGTTTCTGTCCTCAAGAATTTATAATTTCACAAAAAGGACAGGAAAGTATTTGTGAAACAATTTATCATAATAAAGGAATTTCTAGACTTAAAAAATATCAGTACACAGTAATTGTAGCCATACAGGGAAGAAGAAATAAACATGGCATCTTAGCTCAAGAAAGGCTTTTAAATGTTATCTGTTCCATCCTCACTCAGGGTCTGGATCTGACTCTACAGCTTCTTGAACAGATAATATTAAGCTTGTCTGAACATATCCAGTGACAAAAAAACCCCACACACTCCATCTGCTGATAGATTTCACTGACAGAAATTTCTTTCTTTCTTTTTTTTTTTTTTTATCCTCACCCGAGGACATTTTTCCATTTTTTGTTCAGGTAGAGTGGGAGGGAGAGAGAGGAACAGAGAGAGAGAGAGAGAAACATCGATGTGAAAGGAACACATCGAGTGGCTGCCACCCGCACAACTGACCAGGGCCGGGGACAAACTGCAACCGAGGTACGTGCCCCTAGCGGGAACCGAACCCAGGTCTCTCAGGACCGCAGGCCGACGCTCTAACCGCTGAACCAAACCGGCCAGGGCTACTCACAGAAATTTCTTTACCCACACTGGGCCAAAACCACACAATGGCCCTCATTTTGCCCTTTCTAAATCATCTCTTCCTGAGGTCCATAGATCCTTTGATCATTTTTCATATGTTATGGATTACATGACAAATATTAGATTGAAATGGCAATAGTACAGGGTGATTCAAAAAGAATTAAAACTAGGTTATATACAAGTAAGTTTTGAAAACCAAGCTGTAAAGAAACTACCACAGTTAGTTGGATAGCACTGCGAATGTTCAACACATGCTTTTTATATCACATTGGCCCCAGGGCCTGTTTCACCCCAGGCCCTTTGCATATCCCTGCTGATGGTTGAAATGACAGCAAGAGGTATTTCTTCGAGAGGGTACAAACAGAAGGTTCTTGACTACATGTTCTCATACAACTTAGTTACTGAGTAAAACATTTTTTTAAATGTTCAATGCTTTTTGAATTATATTTTCTGAGCAGTGTTATTCAAATGCCCTACTCTGTTCTTAAGTTATTTCTCTCCCTTTAAAGTGATGTAAACACTATTCTAATTTAAACAATGATATGTCTAGGACAGGATCATACTGTGTCTGGAGGTAACAGATGATTCATTCAGTGGACTCAGAATCAGAGAAAGGACATAGAGCTATAGTCCAAGCCTTTAATTTGATGGAAACTAGAAGAAACAGAGACCCAGAAAGGCTGAGTGACTTTACCAAGGTCAAAGAGCAAAAGAGGGAATAGAACTCATATCTACTTCAGACCTGCTCCCACCCTTGGATGTGCTGGCAGGGTGACACTCAAGAGTGTAGCCACACAGTTCAGACCCAAATGGTCACCTCTCCTAACTCAAATAGCAAGCACCACACCTCTCCTCAGAACACACCACCCTACTCCCTCACTAATAACAATGCCCAGATCTCAGCCAAGTGTCATTACCAAGTAACTCCCAGCTTTAGTTCTGGGGATGGGTGTAGTCCCTGAGTAGTTGTACATTATTGGATCCAAGAAGAAACACTTTCTCTTTCTACAGATATAACTTCATTAAAAAAAAAAAGTTTGAGATGAGAGAGTTTGGTCTGTTGCATACAAAATAAGCTACTCTGTTATAACAAGCCAAGAAGTCCTTATTAATTAGCAACACATTATGAATAAGCTCCGGTAGGGCAACAAAAGAGAAAATAGTAGTCCATTTTTGATTCCCTTAAAAATTAGAATATTGCATATTATAAATAAGTGGAAACATTAAAGTAATAAAACATTATCATTATCTGTGTTAAAAATAATTACTTTTCCCTTATATTCTTACCTTACTCCCCTAATGGTAGTGACTGTAAAATTCCATTCATGGATTTGTTTCTGCAGGTATGAAAGACAAAAGTCAGTAGCTTAATTTTTTCCATGCAAAGAATAATTTTTTATTTCATTCTATGGTCAATCACTTCTGCTATTTTACTTTCAATAGAGGTTTAGGAGTTAGAGCAACATCTTTTGCATAATTTGGAACACCAGAAACATTTTCTAGTATATTATAAAAATTCATCTGTTTTTTCTAATTTAGTTTAAAAGCAAATTATGTAAATCTGAAATAGAAACAATAAGCACATAAGTCCACACAGTGCTATAAGGAAAAATAAATCAGGGAAGGGCATTAAAGTGGGGCAGGAGGTCATGATGTTAAACCAGATGTTCACGGAAGGCCTGATGATTTTGAACAGAAAAAGTGGGGGTGAAGGAGTGAGCCATGCAGACATCTGGGAGAACAGTACCAGGCAGCAGAAACAGCACGTGCAAAGGTCCTGAGGTAGCAGTGTGCTTGGCACATTTGGAGGCCTGCAAGGAGGGGTCTGAGTGGAATGAATGAGGGGGGGAGTGGTAGAGGAGGTTGAAGAGTTCATGAGGGAGATCATGCAGGGCCTTGGACTTCAGCTTCTACCCTGTGTGAGATGGGAAGCTACCTAGGGCTGTAAAAAATGAAAACATGAAAGCCATGACAGCAGATCCAACCATGCAGAGAAATTGAATGTATTTCAGAGGAGAGATGTGTTCAAAGTCATAGAAAGAGAGTAGTGGTGGAGAGCAGGAGTCTGCCTTTGGATCCAGGTACAGAAATATGAACCAGGGCAGATTCAAGAGAGCCCTGTCTGACCCACATACCACACCAAGAGGCTGCACATATGTATAAAACTCAGCCACACAAGTTTTCAAAGTATTCCCAGATGGTAGGGAACTTCTCATTTGGGGAGAAAGATTTACTAGTTAAGAAAGTAAACACTATGGACCTCCCCTCTTTCTCTTTATGTCATAATCAATAGGCATTTGAGAGGGGGGGGGGTACCTGCTTTGTAGGACCTCCGGATATAAAAACATGCAAGTCACGCATGGGCTGGCAATGTAGTTGGGGAGACATTTAGAAAACTGATAAATAAGCAATAGGCTGTACTTTGTACATGATACAGGCAATGTGGTAGCCTACAGATATTCAGTGGAAGGGTGGTCAGATATGCCTTTGCAAAAGTTAGGACCTGGGTAATTAGAAAAAGGAATTCTAGGGAGGAAAAAGAATGAAAACAAAAATGCCAACATGAGCCCTGCTGTGCCAGCTCAGGGACGGTAAGGGGCCAGTAGGAGGACGGAATAGCAACCATTATTGTGACTTCTACTTCCACAGAGACTTTTGCCTGTTCTAGAATATTACATAAATGAAATTGTGAAGACTGTGCTCTCTCGTATCTGCAAGTAGAACTTGTCAGGAACTCTGGTAGGGAAGGCAGGACTGGATGCACTGTTTCTGATTTGGTGTCCTGGTGGGTCAACTGGCACTGAGTACTCGATCAGGAAACCTGCGACTGTTTTCCTCCTGTTCGAGCCTTCTGTTAGGCAGTGTCCTAACCTTTTCTGAGAGGGGATATTTAATCATATCTAAATCACGATAAGGAAATAGAGTCAAGATTGTTGTTTTTCATGTCAGTGTCAGAAGCCCCCAATAAAAGTGCACAGAAAGCAGAGCCAGGGTAGGCTATGGAGAAATGGTCTGGGAAGCCAGAGGGAGGGAACCCCTCCAGGATCCCATGGGCACCAGTTGGCTTCTGCCCTCCTGCCCCCAGAATGCAGACTTTTGGGGCGGAATCTTGGGTGTCTGTGATAATTTTGTGTTAAGAGCATACATTGCTTGTGTAAGTTTTTCCTGTTTCTGACATAAGCATAAAAGGTACTCAAAAAAAGGTCTTCCCAAAACCAGTAGCCCTACCTATGTGGACAGTGTTGGTGGCCATTATGTGCCTGTTGGTGCCTTTGAGGCCCATGAGGAGGTGAGGTAGAAGTACTGCATTTGCTCCTGCCCTGTGAGAAACTTCCTTGCATTGATGTGTGCAGCTTGTGCCAGCCTTGGAAGACCAATTTTGCACATTTCTTCCTAACCCCACGCTCGGTGACCTGATGTAGCTTGCTTGAAACTGGCCATTGTGGGAGAATTTATACCACAGAAATAAGCAAACATGACAAATCAGCCCTCTGCTCCTATGCCCTTGGAGAGTTGGTTGTTAAACATTGAACAGCTGCCCGGGCCGGTTTGGCTCAGCGGTTCGAGTGTCGCCCTCAGATCAAAGGGTTGCCAGTTCAATTCCTGGTTAAGGACATGTACCTGGGTTGCAGGTTTGATCCCCAGCCCAGTCAGAGTTGTGATGGAGGCAATCAATTAATGTGTCTCTCTTACATCAATGTTTCTCTCTCTCTCCCCCCCCCTCCTCCCCTTCCACTCCACTCTATCTAAAAAATCAATGGAAAAATATCCTTGAGTGAGAATAAAACAAAAAACATTGACCAGCGTAAGTCCCTGTACCCTTGGCTAATAAACCACAACTTAATCTAAACTTACAGAGATGCTGTGTGTAGGTGAATGTGTGTGTATGTGTGTGTGTGTGTGTGTGAGTGAGTGATCTCTCCCACCATCCATGGCCCACTGGGGGTGAAGAATGCAACACTAGAGAAATGTCATCTTACTCTAGGCAAATATGTTTGCTTTCATAATCTGCAGATTTTCAAAATTGTACATGAAGGCAAAAGCAAAGGCCTCCTCTCAGAGAAGAAAGGCAATTTATATTTCTCTCAGACATTTGCTCCAACAACTATAAGCACTTGTGTGAAACATGTCATCAGTCAAGAAAAACTAACAGTTGCTGCTTATATAGTTCTTTTCCATTTTTTGTTATGGGCTATGTATAAAGTAAAACATTTACAACTAGTGAACTAGTATATGTACCAATGGAAATTTCTATTAAGGGCCAGCTACTTTATAGGATTCAAATGAAGTGGGCAAAGTCTGTAGAATTCCATGAGACCAAAACCATTTTGCTGCAAAAGCATGAAGAGCTGCTTTAATTAAATTAGTTTTCCCCCCAAAACTACTTGTCATAATATGAGGTGTTTTATACCTATATCAATGGAATAGTGAGATTACAGGTCAGAATTTTGAAAATTCTCTTGTATCACAGTGGCATCAATGACACAAAGAAAACAAACAAAATTGGTCTCTAGTACATGAATTCTAACATCGAGAACAGGGTGCTTCATGGAGATAGTGCCTGGAAAGGGGCACAAAGGAAGCACAAGCAGGGCTTTGGGGAATGAGGTCTCTTCCTTGACCTACACTGAGTACCCAAGTGTGTTCATTTGGTCAAAATCCATAATTTATAATTGATGCACTTTTCTGTGTATATATAATACTTCAAGAAGAGGTTAAAAACCCTAAAGAGGCAAATTTAATGGAGGACAAATGCATTCTTCAAATGAGATATATCTATCTATATACCATGCATGTATTTTATTATAGCTTTAATTTTTCTCTTTTGCACTTAAGTATTTAATGCACATAGGGCAGGAAAATAAAAACCCCAAGCACATTATGGCAGCTCATCTTCACTGATGGCTGCTGACTCTGTTATCAATGAGAATAAAGTTGCTTCACTTTTAAATATTAGACAAGATTCCTGGCTTAGGCATATATATATATACATGTATTTAACTTTTTACAAATTGATTTTTAGAGAGGAAGGGAGAGGGAGAGATAGAAACATCAATGAGAGAGAATATGGACTGGCTGCCTCCTGCATGCCCCCCACTGGGAATTTGGCCCACAACTTGGGCATGTGCCCTGACCGGGAATTGAATTGGCAACCTCTTGGTGCGTGGGATGACACTCAACCACTGAGCCACACTGGCGGGCCTGGTTTAGGCTTATATTATGGACTCAATGTTTGTGTCCCAGCAACTTTACTTGTTGGAGCCCTAACCCCCAATGTGATGGCATTTAGAGGTGGGGCCCTTGGAAAGTAATTAGGTTATGAGGGTAGAGCCCTCGTGATAGGATTAGTGCCCTTATACAGGAGAGAGCTCCCTGCCTCTCTCTCTCTCTCAGTCATGTGAGGACAGAGCAAGACCACCATCTGCAAAACAGGAAGTGGACTCTCACTAGAGCCCAGCCATACTGGGACTTGGTCTCAGACTTCCTAGCCTCTAGAATAAATGTGTTAAGCCTATGGTATTCTGTTACAGCATCTGAAGCAGACTAAGACAACTTGAGATATCATTCATGACTATTTCTTTTTTTATACCTTTACTGAGGTATAATGGTTATACAAAGAACTGCACTATAAATAACTTGATGAGTTTGGACATATGCAAACTCATCACCACAAGCAAAGTAACAGACATATCCATCACCCCCCAAAGTATCCTTGTGTCCCTTGGTTTTTGTTTTTATTTGTGTGTGTGTGGTAAGAACATATAACATGGGATTTACCCTTTTAAATTCTAAAGTGCAAAATACCATACTGTTAACTACAGGCACTAAGTTGTACAGCAGATGGTTGTAATGGATGTATCTAGCTTAAGTCAAACTTTACACCCATTGATAATGGGAAGTTGTATCATTACTATTTCTAATAAGGACTTTCTAATATGATTTTGAGCTTCTGCTTATTGTGCAATGTTGCATTTTATTTTTTTTTATGACATTGCTTATTTTCACCTGATTAAGGTAATTTGCCCACACTCTTATTTCCAGAAAAGAAATTCTTCTTTACCGAATTATTATGGCAGAACTCTCCTCATACCTCATGAAAAGATATACATAGCAAATAGATCTATCTAATGTACTTGTCAAATGTGCTGCATCTTTTTATTACTACAAAACATTTTGTTAAAGCAAAAATCTGGTGAGGTACTTTAGACACAGAGAGATGAAAATATAGCTGTTATCACAAAACATCAGGCCTGGCCCACCATTTCTGTAATTTCTTTAATGGGCAATTAAACTCAGATGTTTCATCTCCTATATAGTTGGAGTGAGTAAAATGGAAAGATACAAATTTGACAGCAGCTATTAACTTTTAAATGTGTTTAGTCCTGAATCCAACAGGACCATTTCTGGAAATCCCTTCTCCAAAAACAGCTACATGAGCACAGTAGGGTGTAACCACTAGGATGTGCACCAGCATAGCTACTATTGGCTAGAGAGCAAAAGAGACCTAAATGTACATCAGTGGGAAAGTGGTAAAATAAATTATGGTTAATCCATACTCAAAAACGTACCAGATGATACAGGAATATCGATAATATTACACTTAAAAAATCAGATGGATCTGTGTGTGCTACATAAAACTAACCTTGTGTATGAAAGCACATTTCAAAACAATGAATATATACTGTATGATCTCATTTTAATGACAATGCTTCTCTCTCTCCATATAGTATATAATACTTATATAACATATGTATGTATACACACATTATACACATGTAAGTGAGTTTAGAAAAAAGGTATAGCTAGTTAGCCACCAAATCATCAGGAATGGGAATGGGCACTAGATTTAGGAGATTTGTAGGGACTTTCCCTTTATTCCTTATCTATTTCCTCATGGCTTAACTTTATTCAACAAGCCTGTATTTACACACACACACACACACACACACACACACACTTTCATACACACATACATATAAATATACACAACATATATAATATAAATACATATAATGGAAAAACCTGCCTTTCTTTCATCTGTGGTTATACGCTTTCATCTACTCCCATAACTGAGAAGTCAGGCACAGCTGCCTGCTCTTTCAAGTACAACATAGACTACTCTACTTGAGAATTAAACCTTTGATTAAATCATACAGAATTAAGAAAAAGCTATTGGTGATCTTTTTCTTACCTTTTCTGTGGGTGAGACATGCCACAGAGAAACTGTGTTCTCCTCAGCTTCATTGTTTACAGAGACATATGAAGGCTGATAGACTCTGGTTGGTTCTATCACCAGAACCTAAAAGAAGAACAGATTTCTGTAAAGCACAGGAATATACAAAATAGGTCACCCTACCCATTGAGGAAGTGGGAAGCTGTGCACTCCACAAACACTCATGAAGGACCTGTACAGTGTGCCAACACTGCTCTAGGACCTGTGGACACAGCGGCCACAACAGAAGTCCTTGCCCTCAGGAGGTCTTTGCTCTGATAAGGCAGATGAAGGAACAAACAGACAAGGATATGGAATATGGTACCATATAGAACTCTGAAGGAACAATGCATAATAAAGGTGAGTTGGAGAGGGAGAACTTTTTTAGACAGGGTAGTCAAGAAAGGCCTGCTCGGGGAGATAACAGAAAAAAGAGAGATGCTATAGTTTTTGAGAGAAATGTAGAAGTACACTGAATGACCACAGGTAGGTACCAAGTCTAAAGAATAAGTGGATGAAAAGTAAGGTGACATCAGTCATGTTTTATTTTGTTAGGGTAGAGAGAGGGAGGAAGGGAGAAAAGAAAGTACATGAAAGAGATAAAGAATGAATTTCCAAAGCAAATAAAGCAGTAAGTTTAAGATTGCTAAGCCTGGGTAGAGATTACCTGAGTGTCTGTTCCATTATTTTTTTCCTGCCTTTCAGTAGGTTTGAAATATTTCATAATTAAAAGAAGATTTTAAAACTTGTGCAGGAACAAAATTATTATCATAATCATTTCAAATAACTTAATCTTTTATTAGCTGTTTAATGAGATTCTTGAATGCTACATGTTCACAAAAATCTCATGGTATAAATATAAAACACAATTACCTGAAGTTGAGTTTCCAGAATGTTTAGATATCTTACTTATGCCTCCTTATAAGAAAGTTATAAAACTGCAACAAAAACTCAATAAAAAGATAAAAGCAATTTTGCTTTTCAGTACAGTTTTAAAAAGTAATTTGTGGCACTAGAGGCAAATCAAAGCTCAATAAGAAGCAGTTTTGAATTCTAAAATTTCACTACTAGCACTGCACTGTTCTAGAGCAGGGTTTCTCCATCTCAGCACTACTGACATTTTGGGTTGGATAATTCTGTGTGTGGGGAGGTATAACTATCCTGTGTACTGTGGAATGTTAAGTGGCCTCCACCCCATGAGCTGCCAGTTGCAACAACTTCCCCACAATTGTGACAACCAAAAATGTCTCCAGACATTGCCAAATGTCCTCTGGGAGACAAAAATCACTCCCAGTTGAGAACCACTATTTTAGAGAATACAGTATTTATTTTTTAAAAATCCACGTATACGTGGACCCATACAGTTCAAACCCATGTTGTTCAAGGGTCAACTGTACAGCCAACTTTTAAGTTGACCTATTACTGGTTAATTCCACATAAGATCGATGAATAGCTTAACATTTTAAATTATTCTAAGAATTTTTTTCCCTTTCAGAATAGTCAATAATTAGATAGCACCAACCCCCAGTTTATTTTTTCTTTTATCTTAAAGAAACAAATTTAACATATCTTACTGGAAATCTGAGTCCATTAATAACTTCTTTTGTTGCCTCGAAAATTATATCTAACCAGAAGTTAAGCCGTTCTCGCCTGGAAAAATGTTCAATAATAGGTTTCTTGAAGCGCAGAATTAAAAATAAATTCTGAACTAATGATCGTAGGTACCTGGAAAAATCACAAGCACCAATAAATTAGATTCCCAAAGAAAATGAGTTCAATTCTAGTCCCTTTAAAAGAAGTTTCCTGAAAGCTTTTACTTAAATTTATATTGTGTAGTGAGTGCTTCTTAATCATTTGGCAGCCATATACTTAATTAAAAGAAACCCAAACAGTGGGCAAAATAAGTTTGTTAAACAAATCATATAACATGACTTTTTTTTTTTTTTTACCAACATTGGTCTAAACCTCAATTTTGGTACACAGTGTTCAAAGCAGAGACTGGCAAGTATTTGCTAACTATCTTAAATAACAGGAACAAAGTAATTTGAAGTTCGAAGCACTTGCAAAATGACAAAATTTCAAACTCATTGTCTTTTTCTAATTCAACTTTTTGAGGTAATTGTAGATTTACATATAGTTGTAAGAAACAATATTGAGCGATCCCATGTGCCCTTGCCTTGGTCTGGTTTACCCCACCCCAATGGTACCATCTCACTAAATTCTAGAACAATATCACAATCAGGATATTGACCTGGATACAACCAAGACAGAGAATACATTTCCATTGCCACAAGGATCCCTCTTATTTCCCTTCTATAGCCACACCTACTTCTCTTTCATCCCTCAACTCCTCCTGAACCCCTGGCAATCACTAATGTGAAACTTAATTGCTTCGTCTTCTAAAACAGTTAGACCTGCTCAGCCAGTGTGGCTCAGAGGTTGAGCGTCCACCCATGCACTAAGAAGTCATCCGTTCTCTTCCTGGTCAGGGCACATGTGCAGGTTGTGGGCCAGATCCCCAGTGGGGGGCATGCAGGAGGTGACCAATCAATATTCCCTCTCATCAATGTTTCTGTCTCTCCCTCTCCCTTCCTCTCTCTCAAAAATCAATATAGAAAACATATTAAAAAACAATCAAACAGTCCTGGCCAGTTTGGCTCAGCGGTTAGAGCATCGACCCACGGACCAAAGAGTCACGGATTCGATTCTGGCCAAGGGCACGTACCTTGGTTGCAGTTTGTCCCAGCCTTGGTCGGGGTCGTGCAGGAGGCAACCGATCGATGTGTCTCTCTCACACGATGTTTCTTCTCCCCCCTCTTCTACTCTATCTGAAGATAAATGGAAAAAATATCCTCAGGTGAGGATTAAAAAAAAAAAAAAAAAGAAAAACAAACAAAACAATTAGATCTGAGTAGGTAGCTTTTGATGTTATGAGATCTTGAATCTGACCACACCTTTACTGTCCTCAAGCAAGTGGAACTTTTTGAAACATAACTACTAGGCAGTGGTGGTCACATTTTCTGTGGCACTGAACAGGGATGGTTCAGGTGAAAGTATCAGAGTATTATTTTTCCCTTTGAGGATAAAGTCTAGAGCTACCCTGGGAAGACAGATCAGTTAGACTCTGAATGATTTGCTTGGGTGCTGTGCAGTACAGGATTAACTCAGCTGGCCTTGGTTGTCCAAACTCTACACATTCCAAAGAAAGATCTGGCCCTAGACTGGTTTCTGGAAAATCACCTCTAAGCCCTTGGGATAGCGTGCTTGATAAGAGTGTCTTTGTTTACCTGGAGCTGTGGGCCATGCCAGACAGTTTATAATAACAATATCATTCATGGTGGGGGCCTTGGGCAATACTGTATCAGTGTGATCGCCAGAGATATTGGGTACTCCATACCTACAAGACCGACCCACAATAAAAACCCTGGACCTACTAAGACTTTGTGAGCTTCCCTGGTTGGCAATACTTTGGGCACGCTGTCATGCACTGTTGTTGAGAAAATTAAACGCTATCCATACGACTCCACTAAAGAAAGGACAACTGGAAGCTTATGCCTGGTCTCCTTGGACTCTGCCTTGTGTGCCTTTTGCCTTTGCTGATTTTAATGTGTATACTTCTACTATAATACCTTGAGTATAACAGCTTTTCTGAGTTGTGTGAGTCTTCTAGAAAATCATGAACCTGAGAATGGTCTTGGACCCACAACAATAGGTATCAACACTGTAAGTCAGCCCAAGTGCTGATGGAAAGAGAATGTATTCAAGCTTCAGGCCTGCTCTCCATGGAGTCAGCTAAAATCAGGATTCTGGAAAAGCAGCCACTCCAGAGGGCTAGAGGCTCAGTATGCCTCTGCATTCTCCCACCCTCAGAGAACTTTCCAGAGGCTAATATGGTTTGAGGACCAAATTTAATTCCTTCAAACTGAAAAGAAATGGGGTCAAATTAGATATGACTAAAGAGTTTTCTACACCTAGGAGTCCAGACTGACCCACTGGCTGAGAAATAAGAGTGGGAAGTTCAATATAGATTGTTAAAAGTAAAAATTTTAAATTATGCAAATAATCCAAATGCATTTTCAACAAATCAGATAAGGAAAAAACAAATTAAAAATGTATAAGGCTAGCCCTGGCCGGGTTACTCAGTTGGTTGAAGCGTTATCCCGTACAACAAAAGGCTGCGGGTTTGATTTCCAGTCAGGGCACATACCTAGGTTGTGGGTTCAATCTCCATTCAAGGTGTGTACAGGAGGCAACTGACCAATGTTTCTCTCTCATATTGATGTTTCTTTCTCTTTCTCTCCCTTCCTCTCTTCCTAAAATCAATAAACATATCCTCGGGTGAGGATAAAATAAATTTTAAAAAAAAACAACTTCTAAGGCTATCACCCTGAGATAACCACTGTCAATATTTTAGAGAAAATCCATAATTCATAATTTATTCATTATAACAAATATTTACTAAGCATCTACAATGGGATGGTAGCAATCAATCGGAAAACCACAATTCTAAGGGAGCTTAATGACTATTGGGAAAGTCAAGTATTGCCCAACCTACCGAGACCTTTTTCTGACTCAAATATCAAACACATATTTTTAATTAAGATGAGTCCATACAGAACAATAGTTCTCCAAGTGTGATCCTCAGACCATCAGCATCAGCTTATAATTTGTAAAATGCAAATTCTCAGGCCTCACCCTAGACCTTTTGAACCAGAAATTCTAAAGGTGGACACAGTAATCCGTGTTTTGATCAAGAAAGGTGATTCTGATACATGCCAAAGTTTGAGAACCACTGATGTAGAAAAGCATTCGCTGCAACTGGCTTTTTTTTTTTTTTTTTATCCTCACCCAAGGACATTTTTTCGTTTTTTGTTCAGATAGAGTGGGAGGGAAAGAGAGAGAGAGAAACATCAATGCGAAAGAGACATATTGAGTAGTTGCCACCCGCACGACCCAATCAGGGCCGAGGACAAACTCCAACCCTTAGCGGGAACCAAACCCGGGTCTCTCTGGACCGCAGGCCAACGCTCTAACTGCTGAGCCAAATCGGCCAGGGCTGCAGCTGGCTTTTCTTATTCTATGATAAACCATAAACACATTTCTCTGTTTTCAAGTATCGTTTCTCGTACATTTTAATAGCTGCATAACCTAGGCCCATAGCTATGCCACATTTTCTCAATCATACATCTATTATTGGTCTTTTAGCTTCAGTTTTCATTTGCGATGTCATTTCCTTCTGTGTTTTTCAGCTTTGTGATCTGCTTTCTCACAAATGCACAATAAGTACTAGTACCAAAGAAAGTTTGCTCTTGAGGACCTGGATGACCTGAAGAAATTAACAGGACTGAGAGTTTCATCTTGGAGATAACAGCATGTAGAGATATAGTCTGTGTGTGCATGTATGTGTCTGTCTTTCCCTCTCTTCACATAAAACCAAGTGATTCTTCAGAGTTTTTCTTTCTGTCCTAACTTTACTACAGTGAAGAAGTCAGAAGGAGAAACGTAGTAATTGCTATTGTTTTTTACATTTACACCTTTTCTCCCTGGCAGAAACATTTCAGGACATGATCTGATATTGAGAAGGGTACTGATAATGCACAGACATGACTCACCAGACTGGAGGCTTCAGTTTGAACAACTTCTCTGCTGCCTGGATGGCCTTCACGACATTATTAGCCAACATGCTGATGCTGAAGAAATGACCCACATCCCAGTAATTGTTCATTTTCTCCAAGCACCCTTTACTTCCCAACAAACTGTTCAGCTGGACACCTTAAGAATATGAATTTTAGATAAAGTTATAAAAATATTTCTAGTTTCTATCATATTATGCAAGCTTTTAGACAGAAGAAAAATAGGCATTTTATTTTGGCTATTGTCTCAAGTGTGCCATCAGAAAGTAATTCTTCCTTCTGAAATATAATAATAGTTTTGTGAAAATGACTTTTAATGCTGAACTTGTGTTACCAAAGCATCAACATCTACAATAATAAGTAGCGTTACCTATATTCCTTAGTTCCAAGGATGTTTCAAATTGTTGTCCAGAAACTATCAGCAAAATTGCAAGGTTAATTCCAGAATAAAGAGATGGCTGGAGCTTGAACCCTTTGCGATACCTACAATCACAGAACCATCCAGTTCTTATTATATCATCCTATTATGGTAGAAAAAATGTGTAAATAATGGTATAAACAAACCTTCTTATGAAAATTTATACTATTCTAATTTATTGTTTTCCAGCTTTTCTTCCCAATCTTTTGTTTGTTTGTTTGTTTCTGGAATATCCTTTCTTTTATTTAATTTTAAAAAGATTTTATTTTTTCCATCACCCTTTATCTCCTTCATGCCTCTTCCACCTCCACCCATCCCCCTCCACCCCCACAATCACCACACCATTGTCCATATCCATGAGTTCCCTCTCTTTTTTTCTTGCTGAATCACTCTATCTCCCTAAACCCCCCACCCCCAGAGCTGTCTGCCTGCTCTCTATCTATGAGTCTGTCTCTACCTTCCAATCTTTATAAACAGCTACATGCAGCACTCAAATATCTTCTTTAAAATGTCATAGTAGCAACAGAGTACTTAAACTAGGGAATTTAAAATTTTTTTCATCGTTTTTATTTATTTATTTATTTATTGCTTTATTGATTTTAGAGAGAGGAAGTGAGAGGGAGAGAGAGACAGAAACATTGGTGAGAGAGAACATCGATTGGCCGCCCCCTGCATGCCCCCAACTGGGGATCGGGCCCACAACCTGGGCATGTGTCCTGACTGGGAATCGAACCGGCGACCTCTTGGTGCATGGGTCGACACTCAACCACTGTGCCACACCGGCCGAACTCATCAGGTTTTTAAAATTAAAAAAAAAAAAGATCATTGTATAAAATAAGGAAACTATGTTAAAGTGTACAAAAGAAATTTAAAACCTATTATAATCCTACCCCCAAAAGGAGACCACAATTTGATATCCAAATCTCATTTTTGGAGTTAGACTCCATTTGTACGTTGAACATTTTTTATTACATAGAACTTGCATCAATTATAGGCTATTTCTCTGTAGACCATTTGTTTGTTTGCTTATATCACAAAATGAAATAACTTTTTCACGTATGAAGCAGTATTGCCAGAATCCTGGAGCTCAAAGAACTATAAGAGCAGTGGCATAAAGTGACAGAAGGGGCAGGAATGTATTACATTAGGATAAAAATATAAAACTGCATCATGGCAAAAAAATTAAGATACCTAGGAATAAACTTAACCAAAGAAGTAAAGGACCTATTTGCAGAAAACTACAGGACATTGAAAAAAGAAATAGAGAAAGATATAAAAAAGTGGAAGCACATACCTTATTCATGGATTGGAAGAATTAACATCATTAAAATGTCCATATTACCCAATGCAATCTATAGATTCAATGCAATCCCCATCAAAATACCAACGACATACTTCACAGAACTAGAACAAATACTTCAAAAGTTCATATGGAACCAAAAAAGACCTCGAATAGCCACAGCAATCTTGAAAAAGAAGGACAAAGTAGGTGGGATCACAATACCAGATATCAGGTTATACTACAAAGCGACTGTAATCAAAACAGCCTGGTACTGGCACAAGAACAGGCATATAGAACACTGGAACAGAATAGAGAACCCAGAAATGGACCCAAGACACTATGCTCAATTAATATTTGAAAAAGGAGGCAAGAGCATACAACAGAGTAAAGACAGCCTCTTTAATAAATGGTGTTGGGAAAATTGGACAGCTACAATTTTTATACCAAAATGTTAACAATGCCATTTTACATTCTCTCATTTATTCTTTATTTTATACATAAAAAGCTTCTTTCTCTTCCATGAGTGACTAATGAGTACCATGATCAGAAAAAAATAATCTGATCCATAAAGTATGCCAAGGACTTCTAAAATAGAAGTTGTTTTATCATTTATGTGACAAGAGAATTAAACACTGACAAAAATTAATTGTAGAAGTGAGAATTTATTTAAGGTCTCCCTGAGCCACAAGTTCCACATCTGTACCTGAGGGCCTGAGCTAGACGATCCTCAAGGTCTCACCTGAGCCAACATGTCCTGACCAGAAGACTAAGGCTCATTTGCTCCTGTATCCACTGCCACTACTTTCTGAAGTGGATAGAGAAAGGCTCCTATGACTTTCTTGAAGGAGCCACGGGTAGTAATTTTCTAACCTGGGGATTGAATTCTTGCCCACCATGGTGGAAGCACAGCTTTCTATTTTGGCTCTATAAAATGTTAATTTCCCTCCCTTACCCTTCCCTTCTGCACCCTGAGTGATTCCTCTCTGCCATACAATACGTTAGGTACTATTGAGGATGAACTAAAAATAACACAAGGTCCCTGCTCTCTAAGAACCTATACTATGGTAAAGATGGTAAGATCCGCACACAATTAGTGAAAATATAAGCATGAGTGTCATAAATATCCTAAAACCACACAAATGCAAGTCTAGAGGGATTCACAGAAGACATATGGGGTCATCCTTAAAGACTTCAGATATGGTATGAAGATGGGTAGAATTATAATAGCATACATCTGGAAAGGGAACCCTCAGCATAGAAAATGGTGGGAGCAGAGATGGGAGTTTGAGGAGCTCCTAAGGAACTTTAGTTTAATAGGATATATATCAGGCCATGGGAAATAGGATTAGAGGTGGGTTGGGGAAAGTTTGCAGAGCACCCAGAATGATGATCCAAGATTAAATTTTTATTTACTAAGGAATGTGGAGCCATGGTGGGGGTCCTTGAGCTTTAGAAAGGTAGACTTTAGAGACACCAAGGATGGAGCCTGTTTGGGATACTGTTAGAACATTCATGGTAAGAAAGTAAAACAAAACAAAAAAAAGTGCTGATTAGAGGTGGTGGTGATTGAAAAGGATTGACAGAGAGTGAGGGAAGACTCACAGAAGGACTAAAATTGGGAGCTGATTGTATGGGAAATAAGTGAAATGTATCAAACATCAACCAAAAAGTTTAAGCCTAGGAGGCTAAAAGTAGGAAGAATGCAAGACACTGGAAGCCATATCTTGTGGAGATAAGAAAACAACTTCAGCTTTGGACATAGTCTTAAATACCAGCACCAGCTCAAAGAATAGGTGGGCTAAAAGGGGGCAATGCGAGGTCACAACTTAGGACAGAGGTTGCGCTGAAGACCAGCTAAGGGTCCCAAGGTGTGGGACTGGCTGGGATCACCAGGGAAGAGTGTGTGGACAGAGAGTAGTTAGAGGACAGAGCCTCCAACATGTATGGAAGGAGAAGAGAGAGGGACAGGGAGAGGGAGAGAGAGAGAGAGAGAGAGAGAGAGAGAGAGAGAGAGAGAGACAGCAATCAGAATTAAATGAGAGTAGAACAGCAATGACAAGAGCTCTTGTGATGGAAATGGATAATGTGAGCTGTTGGATAGACCTTAAAAAAACATCCAGGTTCTGACTTATCATTTTCGTTCAAGCCTAGTTCAAGCCACCATCAGCTCTCTCCTAAATTATTTCAATAGTTTTCTCTTCCCTGCTTCTGCTCTTGCCCCTGCGGTAAAGTGTTTAGTGGCCACAAAGTTGTCCTATCCCACTGTGCTTGTGCCTTTGCAATATGACTTTGCCATTTTTCCCACTCACACAAGGACACTATTTCTCCACCTCCTTAAATTTGAGATGGCCATGTGATTTTCTTGGATCAATAGCATGTGGTATAACTGACCTTACATGAGTTCCTGATCCTAAGCCTCAAGAGGCTTTGCAGCTTCCACCTTTGCTCTCTTAGAATGCAACCAATCATGTAAGAAAGCTGGTCTACCAGGATTAGAACCACATGGCAGAAAATGGGGGCTCACCATCAACACCCAGCAACAGCTGGCAAATGTGTGTTAGGCCATCTTGGACCTTCCATCCCTGCTGACCGTCCAGCTGACTGCAACTTTAGAAGTGAGCCCAGCACTTTGGGAGTGGAACCAGCTGAGGAATTGCCTGGCCAATCCACAGAATCGTGAGAAATTGTAATTCACTGTGTTAAGCCATTAAGTTTTGGAGTTGTTATGTAACAAATGATAGTTGATAACCCCCTAAAATGTATTGTTTGCATAACAGTGAGCCTACTCCAGTTAAAATGTATGTCAGATCTTGTCACTCATCTGCTCAGAACACTCCAATGTTGTATCATCTCCCTCAGAGTAAAAAGATCATTTCCCTCCCATTTCCTGCCACTCTTCACTTGCTCACGCCTACCATCCTTGAACTTGCCCAGCATGTTTTCTCCTCAGGCTCTTTGTCCTTGCTGTCCTCCTCCTCCCAGAACATTTTCTCCAGTTATCTGTAAGACTCATTCCCTCACTGTCTTCACGTCTCTATTCACTTGCACCGACTACCCTACCTAAAACTTCAGACAACTCCTCCCAACCCTCCTTTCCCCCCTCCCTCTTAACTTTCCCCCAAAGCCCTCACTATCAGCTCACATACTATATATTTTACTTTGTCTGACTTCCCTTACCAGCAATACAAGGTCTATCAGGGCAAGAATTCACGCCTGCTGTGTGTTTATCCCCACCATCAAAAAAAGTTTCTGGCACACAATAAACCCTCAATAAACCTTTGTTGAGTGGATGGATGGATGGATGGATGAATATCTCACAGAAAAGACAATGCCCTGACAGTGGTAGAACAAGGTTCTGGAAGGAGCGTGCCAATCCTCCTTCTTGCCCCTATGAATGAGTGAACATGTGGGAAGAATGTCACTAGTAAAAAAAAAACTGTTTCTAATGGTTTCCTTAGGGAAAAGGGAATGTGGAAATTCCCAAACTATATTTATGGCATGTTTTTTTCACTGCCAGTAGACAAGCACACACACATACATAGGAAAAAGATGTGAATTTTTAGCCACTGCAATTCTGTTCTTTGCAGAGATGCACATGCTACCGACTAGGACTGAGGATTTACCACTCAATGGCGCTCTCTCTGCTGGCATTATCTTTGCAGTGTGACTCCAAAAAGATGTCCTTGTAGATCCTTCCACATAGGCAGAACATGTCGGGAGCTGGGCAGTCACAGTCCCGCAGAATCTGAAGCATGATCTGCAGAGCCTTCTCACGGTCGCCTGCGCTGTTTCTCCTGAAAGATTCATGTGATAAGAACATGAATGTCTGAATCAGGACACAAGAACATGTGTGTGTGTGCGTGTGTGTGTGGTACTTTATGGGAAAAAATTAAATTATATTTCAATTTTCATATTCAAATATAACACTTGCTTAAGATCCACACCAGTACATTTCATACAATTATATTCAATCCCTACTTGATCCTTTCTCTTTAAATTAGAGCTATACTATGGATGAGCACATAAGGTGATCAATGTATCTGGAAAGACAAAAATAATATGGCAGCCTCCTGTAACCGGATGGAGAGCAAGGATTTTAGAATCTACGCCTGAATCACGAGAATGAGATAGTTTGATAAAAGGTTCTTTGGAAAATGGCAGGACCCCCAAATTCAAAGCCCAGATGAATTTAGAAATGTATCATGGCATTTCTTGACCTGAAATGCCTTGCCATTCTCAAACA
The DNA here is from genome assembly GCF_014108415.1 of Molossus molossus. Classification (NCBI taxonomy): domain Eukaryota; kingdom Metazoa; phylum Chordata; class Mammalia; order Chiroptera; family Molossidae; genus Molossus; species Molossus molossus. Next base: position 135,265,467 of record NW_023425355.1, on the reverse strand, counting down.
GCAAAAGACCTTAGTGAGTCCTGTTTTCTTATCATGTTACACACCAATACAGGAAATTATTTCTATATTCATAAATCATACTCTTCTCTATTATTAGATTATATGGTAAATTTTTCATTTATACATGGGAAATGGATTCCATAGATAGTTGTTAAAATAATTCTTGCCATAAAATAACCTGAGTTTGTGGCCGTGAAATATTAAAAGTGTTCTTGTGAAGATATGGAAGCAAATGTCCATCAGTAGTTGGGTCAGATTAAATCAATTATGGCTAATGATATTCATATTCATATTATAAAATATTAAACATTTATAAAAATAAATGAAACAATCTCTCTAAACTACTGCTATGGAAAGATCTCTAGAATATGTTGTTAAGAAAACAAGGTGTTGAATACTGTGAAGAGACTTCTACCTTTCTATTTAAGAAAAAGGGATGTGAATAAATACATGTATCTGCTTTTATGTCTTTCAAAATGGAAGAATAAACCAAAAAGTAATAAGAGTGGCTACTGATAGGTGGAGGGAAAAAACATGATGAAAGGGACAAGGATAGAGATTATACTTCTTGGAATTTGACTTTGAAACTACTTAAGTTTTTTACATAATTATAAAATAAAATGAAATAAAAATTTAAAAACAGTGTTTCCTAAAAACACTGCTTGCCAATGAACATACCATCTGAATTTGTGGTTGGTGCGAAACAAATATACATCTGGTTGATGGCTTAATCACAAAAGAGACACTAATTCATATGATTTTAAAACACAGCAAACTGACTATATTTTTCTAAGAAATATAATCTAAGGAAAAAGCATAAATGCAAAGAAATCTTAAATAGTTTCTAATAATAATATTGTTAGTGACAATACTGGTATTGGTATTTTGAGAATATTATATATTTTTAGCATGGAATACAACAAATAATGATGTTAATATCACTAGGAACCAGATTTTTCAGCATAAGAGGAATGAATATACAATCAAAGAAGTTAAGTAAAAATACTCTAGTCCTAAATTTGAATTGGAACATTAATATGAATTCATGGAGTGGTTTCCCTAGCTCTGTCTACCGAAAAGGTCCCAAATGATGACCAATGAGAAACTCCAAGCCCTAACTGGGATCTGTAAATATCATTTCACTAAAAGAAACCAGGACTCCTTGGAGGAATGGCTAGTTCCAGATATGCCTAAATAATCCTGGAACATCTTAACATACAAAAAAGCAAAGAAGCTACTTAGCTCATAGCAAAAAGACTCAAAAGCTAACTTAAATCAAATTTTGACAAAAGAGGGAATGATTGGAACAGTAAGAAGAATAATAAACTTTGGGTAGTGAACACAATACACTATACGATGATATAGAACTGTGCACTTGAAACTTACATAATCTTATTAATCAATGTCACCCAAGTAAATTTAATAAAATAAAAAAGGAGAACTATAAAGGATTGAAACACATCAACTATATTAAAACGATGACTTCATAATGATCTTATAAACCTCACTGGTCACCTTTGAAGGATCCTAAGGAACCAATTCATTGTTTTTTAAAACTGATCAAGGCAAAAATCAAACACATAGCTTCTTTTCCCATACAAACTGTATACCAGGATAACCAAGTCATTGATGAAGGGAAATTTCTCTTTATAAAGTATTTGTGCCTAAAACACCAATCAGAAAGAATATATGTACCCCCATGTTTGTAGCAGCACTATTTACAATGGCTAAGATCTGGAAACAGCCCAAGTGTCCATCAGTAAACGAATGGATAAAAAAGCAGTGGTACATATACACTAGTACTACGCAGCTGTAAGAAAGAAAGATCTCTTATCCTTTGAGACTACATGGAAGGACCTGGAAAGTATCATCCTAAGTGAAACAAGCCAAACAGAGAAAGACAAGTTTCATATGATCTCACTTATTTGTGGAATATAATGAACATGACAGTCTGAGGAATGGGGTAGTCCCAGAGATGTGGAAGTACAGACTGACAATCCCCTAAAGAGGGGGGTGGTGGGGGAGAGATAAACCACAGAACTTATATGCATGTATGCATGAACAGTGGACATGGACAACAAACTGGGGAAGGGGCAGGGAGGGAGGAGGAGGGGAGAATCAGTGGGGGGTAAAGGAGAAACATCTGTAACAAAAATTAATTAATAAAAAAAGTATTTGTGCTAATAACTCAGGAGTTGAATATAAAATTCAAACATCACTATTTTGCAACCGCTAATAAAATAATGGTTCTAGGCAATGATAGTCAAGGGCTACTAGCATCACAAAAAGAAAAGAAAAAAAAAAAAAAAGGAAGTACACAAGCAACTATTAAGTATACTTAAAAAAAATCAGGCCAGAATCTGAAAGTGTCCAGATCTAACTACCAACTTAGGAACTCAGTAATTTCACCATAGGGATATGATCATCAAAATTCAGAAATTTGGAAACTACAGGACAAGTGCTTCTTCAACAAATAAATTATAAGAAAAAGAAAAAAATAAAAGGAGAAACATATACTTAAAAACACACACACACACACAAGTCACATCAACGAAATGCAATGTGTAGACCTTACCTGTATCATGATTCAAATAAACCCACTATTAAAAAATGAGACAATTGGGAAAATTTGAACACTGGTATTAAGGAATTATTGTTCATTTTTAGATACGATAACATAATTGTAATTATGTTTTATAAAATTGTCTTTAACTGGACTTGGCTGGATAGCTTAGTTAGTTAGTGTCATCCAGATACACTAAGGTTGCAGGTTTGATCCCCCGTAGGAGCACATACAAAATCAACCAATGAATGCATAAATAAGTGGAACAACAAATCATTATTTCTCTCTTTCTCTCTTTCTCCCTCTTGCCCTCCCTCCTTCACTCCCTCCTTCCTTTAAAGACACGTACTGAAATATCCATGGATAAAATGGCGTGTCTTTGCTTCATAATAAATCCAGTGTTGAGGCATGAAGGGGTGAGTGGGGATGTGCAGGAAACACAACTGACCGTGCAATGATACATTACTGAAGTGGATAAGAGTTCATGGTTCTCCTGATATTCCCTATTTTTAAATATATCTGAAACTCATATAATAAAAAAGTAAAAGGACCCATCCTGACTCAATAAGTCCACTTCAAAGTCTATAATATAGAAATTTATACATTTAAACAAAAATGTTTATTATGACATTGTTTGTAACAGTAAAAAACTAAAGGTGATCCAAATGTCCATTAATAGAAGAATGGTGAAATATACAATTTTTGATCTGCAGTTGGGAATGCAAGGATGCAGAAGGCCTATTTCAGCTTTATGCAGATTTTCCACTGCACAGGTGGTTGGTGTCCCAACCCCTAAGTTGTTCAAGGGTCAACTGTATGTTGTAAAAACCAAACTATGGAGTATCATGCAACCCTTAGAAAAAGGCAGATCCATATGTAATTATTTAGAAGAATGTCCAAAACAGTATAAGGAAAAAAATAGCTGAACTAAATGAACAGCATGATCTCATTCTTTGTAGTAAAGTCTATTTACATATATGTTTATGTGCACAGACAAAATCTGAAAGGGCACACATTAAAATATTCAAAAAATTGTCCGGCTGGTGTAGCTCAATGGTTGAGCATCGATCCATGCACCAAGTGGTCACCGGTTCCGTTCCCGGTCAGGGCACATGCCCAGGTTGTTGGCCTGATCCCCAGTGGGGAGCATGCAGGAGGCAGCCAATTGATGTTCTCTCTCATCTATGTTTCTATCTCTCTCTCCTTCTCCCTTTGTCTCTCTCTAAAATCAATAAAGGGAAAATAAAATAAAATATTCAAAAAAATCATTGCTGGGATTTGTACAAGGTGTTCCTATGTATATTTCACTAATAAATACTCTAATAAATGAATAAAGAGATTACTCTTTAATTTCTTGACGATTTTAGAACAGGCTCCTTTATGCTTTTTTCCCTGAGGACCTGTACCTCAAAAAAACCAATGCATCATCCAAGAAGACAGATTAGTACTTAGGACAGCCCTAGAGAAAGTTACTTGATTGAGTGACTATTTTCTCCATTGTCTCAAAAGTGGTATATAGCTAGCTAGCCCCATTCTGGATGCATATGAGAGTTCATTCAATTGATAACAATGAATGCCTCAGGGCATTAGGGTTTAATTCTCCTGTGAAACCCAGCCTGGGTTGAGAAGGGCTAATCTAGACATTTGGCGTTCTTCTGGAAGCCTGTAATAATTAAGCCTGTATTTCAACTCTGACTTTTTCTATTTTGTACCTTGGTCTTGTTCTAATTTCCTTGATCTTTTCTCTCTTTGTTCAGACTCCAATTTTACCAGCCTGCAAACCAGATCTCTTGATGAACAGCCCACCCACGATATTCTTTAATCTTTAAGGGCCAACAGATATCAACCCAACTCAAATTTACTAAAGCATTTAAATAATTTCTAGAGTCGGTGGCGAGAAAATGAAAAAGAAAACTTTGATGAGGCACAAAATTTCTACATCTATTATGAGCCATCTTTTGAGGTATGAAATAGTCAGGATTCTGAAGACAATGTACTTACCTCTTTTAAATGCTTAATTATTAATATGAGTTCAGGTTTGTTTGGTTTTCTTTGAACCAATTACATCAAGATTTTCCTTGAATTTTTTCATTAACTTGAAACTTACCCTTGTCACTCAAAACAAAAGGTCTACTGAGGATAAACAAAACAAAAAAATCAAGCATTTGCAAAAATAAATAAATAAAAAGCAAAGAGATTTACAGCCTAAACGTCACTTCAAGACAGGTGCTAAATAGCTAATCCATTTACTAGCTAACAATCAGTTTTCAGATCTGCTTATCATTTTTAGATCCCAAAGTATCCAAGAAGAAGCCTATAGGTAAAAACTGTGTTTAATCAGTCCAACAACATCTATTTTGACAATAAGTCCATTTCACAATTTAAAGGATGGAAATTAACTAAGACAGGGCTATATATTAGAATCCCCTGGGGAGCTTAAAAAGCCTGGTGTCCAGGCTACAGCTCACACCAATTAAATCACAGTCTCTGGAGATGGCATCACTGTTTCTTATCTTGGACATTCTTATGTAGTAGGTCTGCATCATTGCTAAATCCACCAATCAATTCTCAGTCCTTATGTTATCTGACCTACCAACAGCATTTGACAATTAAGCACTCCTTCCTCCTTGGACCACCTTCTTCATTTGTCCTGGAGGACACACTTTCCAGATTTTCCTTCTATTTTAGTTTAATTTTCTGGTTCCTGTTCATCTCCCTGATCTTTTAACATCCAAATGTGCCTTGGATCTTTATTCTTTATCAGTAACTACACGAGATCCCTTGGTGATCATCCAATGTCATGATTTTTTAAACCATCTATATTCTAATGAGACTCCCAGAGCTCTCCACTAAAATCCCGACTACCTTCTTGGCATCTCACCTGCATGTCTAATACCTCAAACTTAACATGTCCAAAAGCAAATTCTTGATTGTCTGATCAAACCTTCCTTCCATAGTCCTCTCCATCTAACTTAATAATGGCCACTCCATTCTTCCTGTTATTCATGCCAAAAATGTTGGAGTCATGCTTGATTCCTCTAACATCCTTTATTAAATCAACAAATTATGTTGGCTTTATTTCAAACCATACCCAAAACTGGCCTACTTCTCATGACTCTCACAATTATCACTCTGGTCCAAGTCACCATCATTTCCTACTGCCACCCTCACCTCTACAATCTATTCTTAACGCAGCAGTTAGAGTGATCCTGCTTAAGTCTAAGTGACATCATGTTATTCCTCTACTCAAAACTCTCTATGCAAATAATACACATGATAAGGCTAATTTAATACCAAAAATATATATAGAACTCAACAGCAAAACACACAAAAAATCTGATTAAAAATGGGAAGAGGATTAGAATAAACATTTTTCCAAATAATGCTTATAGATGGTCAACAGGTACATGAAAAGGTGCTCAATATCACCTCACACCTGTTAGAATGGCTATCATAAACAACACCAGCACAAGAGATAACAATTTTAAACACTTAGAGTGGTTTCTATTTCCTGATTGGATCTTGACAGATATAGACCTGCCACAAGAAAACAGGTACTGTACTCCAGCCAGATGCCTCTTAATTACACGAGAAGGACAAAATTAGAGGCAACCTGTGTTTTAGTGTGAACATTGCCCAGAACCAAAGAAGCACAAACCAAAATGGATGTTTTCCTACTCTATTATGTTGCATAATAGGACCTAGTTATGCAACAGGGGAAGAACCACTATTAAGTCATCCCACCTTTGTTTCCATCATTCCAACCTTTCCCAGTCTTCTGGGACCACAAAGTAATATCTGTGAAGACTGGGCTCCACAGTAGGCTGGCAAGCTCTCCTGTGGAGCTGAGCATTTCTCAGGCTGGCTTTCCCACTCTTAAAGGCAACAGGAGCTGAAGTGTATTTGTGCTTGAACTCTTGGTTCTGCTATCTGACATGCTCCCAGGAATCTCTATATGGATGGATCCCGTTAAACTCTACTCCTTATTTTGCAAGTTGTAGTAGAGACTATAATGTGTTCACTAGACCCAATTTAATTTTTTCCTAGGCACTCAGCCATATTACATTTCCCAACTTCTCTTGTAGTTAGGTTGGGTCTTGTGACTGAATTTTAGCCAATGAAATGTGCTAAGAAGTAACAAACATGACTTCCTGACCGGGCTCATACAAACCTCCCTGGTATTGCCAAAAAATAAAAATAACTCAAATGTCCATCAACTGACCAAAGAATAAACAAAATATGGTATACTGATACAATGGAATATTATTCAACCATCAAAAGAATGAAGTACAGCCCTGGCCAGTTTGGCTCAGCAGTTAGAGCGTTGGCCTGTGGTCCAGAGAGACCTGGGTTCGGTTCCTGCTAGGGGTGTGTACCTCGGTTGCAGTTTGTCCCCGGCCCTGGTTGGTCGTGCGGGTGGCAGCCACTCGATGTGTCCCTTTCACGTCGATGTTTCTCTCTCTCTCTCTCTCTCTCTCTCCATCTCTCTCCCTCCCACTCTTTTTGAACAAAAAAAAAAAGAATGAAGTACAACCCTGGCCGGTTTTGCTCAGTGGTTAAAGTGTCAGCCCTTGGATCAAAGAGTAAAGTTAAAGTGAGTGATGGAGAGAGAAAGATACTCTGCGGGCCCTAGAAATGTGTGCAGAGAAGATATTAGATGAATGCTACTGAATCCAGCCCATGCTAGAGGGGCTGCAAGCTTGTTCTTGTTACAACAGTCATCTCAGTCTCAGCCTCTAAGCTATCCAGGCAGGGTATTGCTTGGGTAGAGGGACACATATCCCCAGGACAGTGTGGTCTCATTGTCTCTGCAGTAACCACCAACCTCCTTTTCTTTGTTTCCTCTGTTTATGTTCACTGTTCAATCTCACTATCTTAATCTATATGTTTATATAAATAGACATTCTTTATTACATGTTTGTAAAGTACAGAAATGATGACATCTCCCCATTTTTAAAGTGTATTTGTCTCCAAGTACCTAAAACAATGTTGCAAAAGAAGGATACATATTTATGGTGATTGTTTTCCTGACCACGAAGAGAACCAGAAAATTTGTGAACTTACAAGGAATCATCTAGTCTAATATCTTCTCTGCACACATTTCTAGGGCCCACAGAGTGTCCTCCCCTCTCCATCACTTACTTTAACTTTACTTTTAGTGTGATACATCAGATATTCCATAAATATGCCATGCATTCAGTTTCCCCTCCACTTGCTGAGTAATTCAATGAGTTGAATTTTGCTTGAGTAGATCTTGACCCAAAGATGCAGGAAGTAAAATGAGTACACTCTAATTTTGTGACATGCAAGCTTTGTTGTTTTTAACCTAGGACTTTGATTCCGTTATTCTTCCAGACCATTCTTTTCCTGGTGCCTGGATCCCTCGTCAGAATCTTTGGGTTGCATTAGCATATCTAATATAATCCTGTCTGTAAAAGCAGCAGCAAATAAAAATTGCTCATAAAGGATTTCATGCCACTGAGAGGCAAGCCATTTAACTGCTCAATGGAAACCTGAAGCAGTCCTGAATGGGCTTCTGAATGCAGTGAAGTGGAAGCTATCGGGAAAAACTGGCTGGCTCAAGTCAGCTTTTCTAATAACAGGGAGCCCTTGCCATCTGAGGACCAAACATCATTCATTACTGCCAACCTTTAGTAAATAATTTATGGACATGATTTGCTCCACTTTCTAAGAGTTAGAAATCAACTGTAATGCAGGAAAAAGCACTACTTGCTCATCACTATTTTCTCCTCTTTCAGTACAAAGTAATTCCCTAAACTTCCTCAAAACTGTACATAATGCCAAATCCTACTGTGACCATACTGACAGCTGGCCAAGTTATACCTACAGCAAAGATGTGAAATTCAGGATCAGAGTCCATGTATAAATGAAGCAATTATTGTAATTATTTAGAAAATCCCTAGCTGGTTGGAGAAAATTAGGCTCTTGGCACTGAGGGCCCTGCCTGGACTACAATACAGAGCCACTGTCTATGAAGGGACAATCAGATGAGAAGGAAAAGACCCATGGTCAGAGAGAAAGCTGACTCTCTGGTGTGCAAATCCAGCCATTCTATTTCCAATTTGGAAGCATATTTGTCTCGGGATCACTTTACCCTGCTGCACCCATTTCTTTTAGATACTGATTTTCCTTTTCAACACTTGTTTTATTCTTTTATTACTTTGAGTGAATTATAATCATGCTGTTTCATTCTGTTTGACAACAGTTACCTCTACTATGTCTAGAAAAGGACATGATGGTGAGTGACTTAAATGGCCCTCTTAATTTTTATTTATGGCACTTTTTTTAAATGGCATTTATAGTGTGCTGGGCATTCTTCCAGGAACTTCACCAGTGACAACTTATTTAATCCTTGTCAATCAAGTATAATTAAGTATAAATAAAAGTAGAACCACTATCTGAGAGAAAAGAGTTATAGGACTTTATTTTCCAGTCTTAATGAAGATGCCCTTCCCAACACTCCTTACTTTGGAATGTTGAGTTTAAAGACCATTGGGGAGAGAGCAGACACATTTTTCACAGAGACCATAAAGCTTACCCCTTCCAAAGGAATCAAAATCCTAACTACCACTGTTTGTCAGTGTTGACTACAGTAAGACACATGTATAATCTATATACCCAACAAAAATATGTCCATCTGTGTACAAAAATCATGCACACGAATGTTCCTAGCAGCATGTTCATAGTATCTCCAAGCTGGAAACAACCTAAAGGTCTACCAGCAATAAAATGGAGAAATCAATTGTGGCATTTCCATACAATGGAATACTCCACAGCAATGAGAATGAATGAATTACTGATACATCTAACAGCATGGACGAACTCACAAACACAATACTGAGTGAAGGAAGCCAGACACAAAAGAGTAAATACTGTGTTATTCCATTTAGATGAAGTTCAAGAACAAGAAAAACTCATCTATGGAGACAGAGGTTGCAACAGTGGTCGTCTATGGAGGGGTGGGGATTGCCTGCAAAGGTGCACAAAGGAACTTTCTTGGGGGATAAACATATTTTATATTTTGATAGAGGTGACGTTTACATGGAATATCGGTTTATCAAAACTTATCAGATTATATACTTAAGATTTATGCATTTCACTGCATATACATTTTACTTCAATATAAAAGATAGAGATGTGACCTAAAATGTTTCATGAGACTCCTGAAGCTTGTGTTGCTGCTATCCTGCAGATGCTGCCAGTGCCAGGCTCATAGTCTGTAACCTAATCCAGCTGCAGAAGCAAAGCCAAACCTCTGAGAAACCAGACACTAGAGTCCTCTAACTCAGGTCAACTGCAACCCTCACTTTATTCATTCCTTGTGGAAGACGTTGGCCATGGAAGGTTGAGGAGCTGACAGAACTCTTTGGCTCTCAAGCCAAGTTTTAATACCCTCCCAGAGTTTTTTGCTGTATGATTCAGTATCACCATTCCTGGCCCCAGCAGAGGACAGGCCTGGTGTGAAGTGTAACTGGGCATGGTTTTCACCGCAGTCTCCTAGTGCTATTCCTACATTTTATCAAGGCAGGACGGAGACTGTAGGACTAAGACATTTAGGCATTTGGGATTTTGTGAGGTTGAATTACAGCAAACTCCTATATATCCTCCAAATCCATGGTAGCCGAGTTTGGATGTGCACATGGCTGCCCAGCTAGAGACTACATTTTCCAGCTTCCCTTACCAGCTAGATGGGGTCATGCAACTATGTTTTCACCGATGGAATGTGAGTAGAAGTGGCATGTGCAAATTCTACTGGTTTAAAGGAAATTGCTTGCCCTGGACTTCAATTCTTTCCCCCTTTCCACAGACTGGAACACAGAGTACCAATGACTGAGCTTCAACTGGAAAAAGAGGACAACACTCAGAAATGAAAGAGCTACAAAACGGTCAGAAGACAGGTCCCTGATCAACCTCTGGAACAGTACTAGGCCACTAGCTTGATCCAATTACCTTTAGACTGCTATGTGAAAAAGAAACTGTAATCTAATTTAAAGGATTGCATTTGGGCTCCCTTTATTACAGCAGCTTAGCTAATACCCCTAGCATGTAAGCTTTTGAGAATCATGGTCCCCAGGTCAGAATTCCCAAGTCTCACATACTCTACATAGCCCAGTTATTTGTATTCCAAAGTTCAGATTATACTAGTACATGAAGACAACACCCTCTTTTCCTATCACACAATATTAATCCTGTTGCTTAAACTGGTACCCCACAGTCTACAAGATACTATCAACTCAGTCATGCATACAAGGTCCTTTCAAGACACGGTCTCACCCTCACTGAGCCTCATTGCATGCATTTGCTTCATCTGCAACTTGTGTTCTCTGGTCACACTGACTGTTCCCTGAAGACACACCTCCCATGAAGAACTCTATGCTTCCTCTTCTGTTTTGGCCAAGTGGAATGGCTTTTTCACCACTCCTATCCCACACTCTTTCCTGCCCATGAGGTAATTCTTACTGAGTCTTCAAATCCCTGCCCAAAAGACCCCAGAAAATGCCCAAGCAGAATTACTTCCTCCTTCTGCTACGCTTCCATAGTGCTTTGGACCAACCTTCATTAAGACCTTTATTGCTCTGAACTAGCAAGATTAAGTTACATGGCTAATCTCACAGAATATATGTTCCAAAGACAAAGTTCCTGAAGACCAAGATCTTGCCCATTTTCATAACCTTGGCATTGAGCACATGATCTAGCTTCTACTCAGTGAGCACTGAGTAAATGAAGGAAGCAGAATTTAACAGGTGGCTTGCTTCAAAACTCTATACACACATTATCATCCTTACCTACTCAGTGCAAATGCGTAGTGGAATTTAATATTATGTTGGTCGCTCAAATCACATGCAGGCAGCATTTTCGGCGTTTCTACCAGCTTCACCATTGCATCGTAGTCCTGTTGGCAAGAGGTCCCAAGGTGAGAAAGAGAAGAAACACAGATCTTCACAGATTTTTCTGAAGTTATAAACATGAAATAGCCTCAGCATTTAAATATAAGCCTTTCCCTACAGATAGCATTTAGTGAAGTTACTTATAACCCAGCAGCCAGGAAAAAAGGTACCATGTTTTGAGTGCAGGAGAGTTACCACCACCAGAACAGCTGTGGATTAAAATGAACGACATAAACATACAAGAAATCTTGCAGTCGCTTGACACATAAAGGGAAGAAACATCCCAGTCCTTCCTATTTTGCCAGAAACGAATTAATCTAAACCAGGATTTCTCGGCCATGGCACTATTGACATTTTGTGGCTGGATCATCCTTTGTTGTGGAGCACTGTTCTGTGCATTGTAGAATGTTAAGCAGCATCCCTGGCCTCTACCTACTAGATACCAAAAGCACCCGTCCCCCTCTGAGATGTGACAACCAAAAATACCTCCAGACACTGCCACACGTTCCCTAGTTGAGAACCACTGCCCTAAACTGCATAATCACCTATGGAAAAACTGCTACCATGTTTGTCTCAGCTGGGACCCCTCTGAGCAGTACCATCTGGTACCCTTTCAGCCAAGCTTAGAATCACTGTTACTGGCCAACCTGCTGAGAGCCAGTTAGCAGAGGACTTCCCACTGAAATCCCATGCCTATTTTGTGGCTCTGCACCTGAATGCAGCCACCCAAGGAAAGTGTATTCCAAGAAGCTTCTGGCTCACCTTTATGCCTGAAAGTCCCACTAACATAAGGTTACAAAAAGAAGAAATGTGTAAAGGCAAGGACAGGAGGAAGCCAGCAGCTCAGGAAGAAAGACTTCAAAAATGGTCATTTCCATTCTCTTGTCCCATGGGGTATAATTTAATCATCGCTAAAATCCTATTAAAATCAATTACATGGATCTGTTTATCACTAGGGACATGAGTTCCTTAGTGACTGACTCTGTTCTTGGTTGAGGTCCTAAATGGATGCCTCTTGTGTTTAGATTTAGACCTCTACCCAACAATCTCCCATATGGCTTTATGGAATCATGTAGATAAGGCACACTGCCTTTGTACATTCCTCCAAAAGAAAGGAAGGTAAGACATTCTTAGAAATGGCTCAACAGCATTAAACTTGGAGGGAGGACACATCCAATTTCCTTCATGGTACTGCATCCCACAAATCCTGTCTCAGGAACTCTCCAGAAGTCTCTGACACTTGTCTTAGAATAAATATCTTCATTCCCTGGGTCCTGGACATGCATCAGCTACTCTTGCTCTCCATGTCACTGTTGGGTGATGGTAAACAAAGAGAGAAGTGACAAAGGCCTAAAGGAAGCAGCATAGCAGAGGCATTAAGAGCAAATTGCCTCAGTTTGAACCATGACTTTAACAACTGCTGTGTGACCTTGGGCAAGTCACTTAACTTCTCTGGGCCTCATGTTCCTCGTTTGTAAAATGGGGATAATCAGAGTATTCAACCCACAGGCTTGCAATGAATATTAAATGAATTAGGATTTGCAAAGGGCTTGGAACAATGCCTAGCATAAAGTGAATATAAACTGTTAAACTCTGCATTTCTTTTAGTGAGCAGCACCACACATGAGATTTTGTTGGAGTAGCTATCTGATATGACAAAACCTTCTCAGATATTTCCACCACAACAGATATAGTGGGTGACCCATGACCTAGCCACATACCTATTTTGTCTATAAAACAGTCATGTAACAGTGCAACTAGTATAAGAGTACTTCATATGAGGAATTCCTCATGCCAAGGAAGAACTCGGCATGTGTTAGCCTCAGGTAAGCATTATTTTATACCTGGATATCGCGGTAGGACAGCAGTAAATTAATGACGATGTCTGAAGTCAGAATCTCAGTATTATCTATGCTGAGTTTGATCCGAGACAGCTCCTTTGCCAGTTGATCGCCCTCATATTTCTCTCTGGCTCTCCGGATCTTATTTAACAAGGTTTCTTTGTAATAAACACTAGAGAGGGAAACATAAAAACCTCAGGTTGCATCTCCATGCATCCAGGATGACTTATAATGACCATAGAGTTATTTAAATTTATTGTCCACTTTCCAAGTAATTTTTAAATGGAGACTGAGCATTGCCAAGCAGTAATAATGGCAATCCATTAAGTAGCTAAAATGACTTAACTAGAGAAAGTAAAATTAGACTGTTCATTTAAAAAATGTAATAAGCTCAATTAAATAATAGTATTCAGAAAAAGAGAAATACGCAAGAACAATTGTTGCTTATATTTAATAATTATAAAACTATGCCAAATAAATGTGTATACAATACACAGCCTGGTCCAATGCTTATAACAACAATTCAAAAACATTTAAAGAATGAAGTGATGCTCCACAGAAAGCACTCTGATATAAAAATATCAGTGCATTTCTTTAATCTCTTATTTCCTTATTTGTCTATTGCTTCTTACCCCAATGATAAGCAAATTAGCAGATTCTACCAATGTTTAAAATTATATTATTGAGTATAAAATTCTATTATTAATCTAGTGAGTCCTTAACTTGGATGACAGCCATTATTCATTTGGACTATAAAGGAATCAAAGCTATTAAGGCACTATTAGTTTAGCCTGACAAGTAAAAAGTTACACTTGAGTTTAGTCTTGTTTTCAAAGGTAATTCTGAAAAATAGTTTTAATAACTAAGAAACCTAAAAAGAAGAGTAACTTGTAATAAACAAACAAAACATCAAATTGAGTATGGCTTGAGGACATTACATACGTAATAAGCACGTAGTCATTTCTACCTTTGGGAACCAGGGAAGATGTTGCTAATTAATGTAAATGTAGAAATGACTTCCAACCCCTTCTTTTTAGCACAGGGCTCCAGGCAGCCTTTACCGATTAGGAGTTGGCACTTGAGCTAAAAACTTTGCCATCCTCATTATAGATATTTTTAAACCATTAGCACCATTTACCTTTCTCACTAACTATTGTCAGGTATCTGTCAGTTCAAGGTGTGGAATCAACCAACAGGTATTTCAAATCCTTTAAAATTAAACCAAATCAAGAGTTGTTTTCCTACTGATACATATATACACTGAATGAGAAACAAACTTGAGTCCACTTCTTGAAAAGACTTTGTTCATCTAGCAGATTCAAGCTAGCCTACCTCTTTGCTAGACCTGAAAAGACGATACTGGGAGAGCTTTCTCCCTAAACTTCACTAAAATATTCATTATGTAATAAGACAATAATTAGCAAGGTGTGACTGAATGAGGCTTTCCAGGAATGTGCCACAGAAGTTCTCCATTTGCTTTCTATGTTGGCATGTGGTCACATCTGTCTAGGTTTCCAGTCTCTTTTGTCTTTTTTTTTTTTTTTCTTAATTTTCATTTATTAATTTTAGAGAGTGAAAGGAGAGAGAAAGGTAGAGGGGGGCAGAGAGAGAGAGAGAGAGAGAGAGAGAGAGAGAGACAATGATTTCATTGCTCCATCCATCCATCCATGCACTCATTGGTTGCTTCCTGCTTGTGCCCTGGCCCGGGATCACACCCGAAAGCCTGGTGCATTGGGACAAAGATCCGACCAACTGAACTACCAGGCCAGGCCTTCAGTCTTCTTGTCCCATAAAGTCTGTAGAGGAAACTGTATCCTGAGAAAAGGTGATAGGGTAGGAAAAGAGAACAGACTATTTACTACTGTGTACCTTACACCAATACTACAGTAGTGACACTCCACAGTTCAAGGAGCCATGATCTGAGCCTAAGTGGGACATGCGGTCCTTTACATTTTAAGTCTGTTCAGCCAGTGCTTCAGATTTTCATTTGTTTTGAAAGGAAAAATCCTTCTCCTTATGACATAACTTACAGGAGTAAATCCTTTAAATTGGCTGCAAGCAAAATAACAGGATTCTTTGGTTAAGCAGAATCATTTTTCTGTCAAGTTTGGTTTCTTGAGCACTGAGGCACAACTAAGTGGGCTGACTTTTATAAGGCTACACAGTGAGAAATAGCCTGAGTTAGGATTCAAACCCAAACCTGCCCATCTCTGAATCAGTATTCCCCACCTTCTCCAATATCAATCTACAAAGAACACATCACAGGACATCCTTGAGGTCAGGTTGGCTTCAGCTGGACTCAGCGCATCCTAACTTTTACAGCACAATTTGTGGTTGGAATGACCTTGCTAAGGCATTTTAACAACCTCAGTAATTGATTGGGGTGGGAAGGGGGAGAAAATCATCTTCAGAAATGATCTTAAAACACAATCTCAGAGCATTAAAAAAATCAGTGGCTTAACTTCCTTATTATCTACATGAGAAATGGTTACAGAGAAGTTATCAAAGTCACGCAGAGTTGAGGCAAGACACAGGCTCAACCTTGACCTCTTAACTTCAGTTTTATTCACTTTTGGCTACACCTCAATGGCCTAACTCAGTGATGTAGTAAGAAACAACAATGGATTCCAGGATGACTTAAAAATGATTGGCAGAGGTTCCCCATTCTCCAGACACTTTGGTTTTCTGAAGGTGTATCACCTCCATAAACGTGAAGGGAAGACTGTGGCAAAGCTCCTAGGGTCGGTGAAGGCTGAAGGGAATTACCATGAGGTCATGTGGATGTCCTTGAGGAGGCTAGTGAACCTGTCAATCAAGGACACACGCGAGGGACCCAGCATGGCGTCCCAGTTGGGTAGCATGTACTCTGAGGCACGCCTCTGGAAATCACTCTCACGGCAAATATAATCAGAACACGGTGTCACAATGTATGGGATGAAATAATAATTTCCACCAGATACCTGGAAAAAAGAAACAAAAAGGTTTCAGAAAGCAATTGATGCAGAAGCACAGCTGTGGACTTGGAACCTGGTGGGACAGAAAAGGAGAAAAATGCCTAAGTATCATCACAACTTGTGCAATATAATTATGAACCCATTAGGCACAGAACAGGAAACCACTCAATTTTGCAAGCTCTAACACATGGATGTACAACAAAAATTTGGTTTTAAATGCTGAACTGACCTGTGTATGTCTCAGAACTTCACTGGCAGAGATTTTATGAGTTTGAAGTCTTGGAAGTCACATCGTTTCATTACATGTCCCTACCTTCCAAATCAGAGGGAACCTGAACCCACTGATAACCAAGAATTGCAGTGTAAAGGCATATTTTCTTTTTTTTCAGCATCAATGGAAAAGCCATATTATTTGATAATTTAACCACAAGTGAACTATAAACTTTGTTGAGTAAAAATTGTTAAGCAAGAAGCAGATACTGATAAATATGATTAGTCTCAGAGATGTTTTGAAAAGGGATCTGTTTAAAATTTGTATATTGTCACCCTGACCGGTTTGGATCAGAGGTTAAAGTGTCAGCCCATGTACCAAAGGATCTTGGGTTTGATTTTGGTCAAAGGCATGTACCTGGGTTGCAGATTTGATCCCCGACCCTGGGGTCATGCAGGAGGCAATCGATTGATGTTTCTCTCTCTCCCTCCCTCCCTTCCACTCTCTCTAAAAATCAATGAAAAAAATATCCTCAGGTGAAGATTAACAACAACAACAAAAAATCTTGTAAAATAATACACAGGTAAAAGAATATATTTTTTCTATGGAATAATTACAATGTGAACTGTGATCCTTTGTAAAGCATAAAGACTACCTTTAAAGTATACTAAATCAATGCTTAATTTTTAACACATGGGAGGGTTAAAATACTTTTTTATATGACATTCTTATATCATAGTAAATCTTTTATCTACATTGTCATAAAAGCAACTAGCTCAAAATGTCAAACTTTTAAATTCCTATCCCTTCACTAAGTTTTAAATAATTTATATGGTGCCAGAAATAATTCATCTGACTTTTTGCATTTAATTTTTAAAACTAAACTAATGGAGAGTTATTTAGGTATTTTGACATAATGTAGACATACCTTGGGAAACACACTTTCTCCAAGAATGAGAATTCAAATAAGGAATATAGCTTCTTCTAAGTTAAGTTCATAAATTACAGAGAAAACTATCAGAATCCTATGATCTTATATCAAACAGAAGACTTGGGAAAACTTACAACACCGGGGAATTATTTATTTACAAATACACATGTGACATACATTTTTAAGATTTCCTTTTGAATAAGATTTATTTACACAAAGACACATGGCATTCTCATTTCTACCTGAACTCAAAACATAAATAATTGTCCTGAAACTCTGTCTCTCTTTTGTACCTTGTTGGGCATCTATAGCTCTGTTGAGACATGATTTTAGGCCCTAAAATATTTTGTTAAGAAAAAAAATTACTAGTGCTGTTCCACTCAAACATATTTTAGATTGGGTCAGCAAACTTTTTCTATAAAAGGCCAAATGGTAAATATTTTTTGTTTTGTAGGCCATACAGTTTCTATTGCAACTACTCAGCTCTGTCATTGTAGCATGAAAGAAAGCAGCCACAGACAACACATAAACACATGAACATGACTTTGTCCCAATAAAAATTCATTTATGGACATAAATCTGAATTTCATATTATCACATGTCATGAAATATTTTTCATTTTCTGATTTTTTGCAGTAATTAAAAATGTAAAAACTATTCTTAGTTCACAGGTGATACAAAAGCAGGTGGCAGTCCATCCCTTGTCTTATACTAAGCTTCCTGATGTTCTCTTGTTCCTGAAAATAGGATTTTCTGAGAATACTTACTCTGCTGCAAAATAGCAGGTGGAGACTGTCCCTATGGGCACCAGATATTGGGGTTAAACCCATGAAAATACAAATGCCCATGTGTTATAAATAAAAGTGGCAAAAATTCAGGTGTGTGGGTGATAAGAGGGGCACAGTAGAAAGAAGGCTCATAGCTTTCTTAGCAATCACTGGGAATTTCCTACACCAGAGAAACAAAGACCCTTTCCTTCCAGGTTATGTCTTTAAATTCTCAGACAGACTCAAATTTCCCAGCAAAGTAAGGTTTTGGTAAGTTAGAGACAAAGTTATCCTTCATCTGTAACAAGAAAGCTATATTGCTGAAGTAAATTAAATTACATTAAATGTCACTTATACATTCAGAAGTTAACTGTTTGTTCTTCTACCTTAAATTGGTTGAATTTGTGGCATAAAAAGTCTTTGTATTTCAGAATAAGAAGGAGAAAAGGTACGTGTGGATCAGTGAAGTCTAGAAGGTAAAATATCTTTGAAGAAATGGAGTGTGCTATTTTCAAAAAGTTAGAGCTACACTAGAAGTATGAGGAGCTCCTCAGAGCCTCTCCCCAGAAAAAAGAACCATAATTGGTAAAAATTATTTTTTAAAAACATGTAAAGTCACTATAAATTTCCTTAAGAGCATATAGCAAATAGAGAAACATTTATTCAAGAAAGTTTACTAAATCTTGGTAAGAACAATGAGACTAGCATTTGAGCTATAACCAGCTCCTTCCCTACCCTCCAGCCCAAAATGACAGAAGCTCTACTCTGGGTTGGTATAGCCAAGAATATGGGGCTCCCTCTCACCCCTAACCTCTGCTCTAGGATGATGGTTTTCCCCTGGTAAGGTCAGACTACCAGCATTTTCACTCACTACAGCCCTATGTTGTAGAAGCTCTATTCCAGGCAAGTGTGGTATAGAGGACCAGGGTCCCATTTCTCTACCCAGTTCCCACTTCTAGGGCAGAAACTCTACTCTAGGCAAAGCAGACCAAGAATACTATGCCCTGATTATCTTTGTCCCAGCTCACATAGGGCAAAGTTTCGATGCCAACAGAGGCAAGCTGAGAAGATCAGGGTTGCTACTCACTCCGAGAGGCAGGTTGCTAATCCCCACCCCCAGCTCTGGAGCATAGGTGCAGAGGCTCTGCCTAGGAGGACAGGCACACTGTAAGAACAAAGAACTCTGCAGCTCTCCATAAGGGGTCTGACTTGATATGGAACATAGCATGGGGAAGTTCAAAACTACGGGCACTGTCAAAAAGTTGAGATTTTTGTGGCGAGAAATTAAGAGGAGGCTGGTAGTTCCATGATAGGAATAGGTAAAAGGCAGACCAGCTAGAAGTTTAACAAAATGGAAAAGGGGAAGAGAGAGCTGAGAAGAACCTTCCTGAGGTCAGAGTAAACCTTAAACACTGGCTTTATAAAGTACCTCTGCAAAGGAGCCCAATGATAATTTTATCAGACTGTGGGACATTTATGTTTCAGGACATTGTCAAAAACAATAAATCAGCTAACAGTTAGGGAAGACTGAAACTAAAAAAGCACAGAAAGTTGTTCCCAAGAAAATTTAGGGAGCACATGAACAAACATGGAACAATAATTTTTAAGCCCTGGCCGATCTGGCTCAGCCGTTGGAACATTGGCCCAGAGACCAAAGAGTTGTGGGTTTGATTCCGGCCCAGGACACGTACCTCAGTTGTGGTTCGGTCCCTAGCCCTGGTCAGGGTCATGCAGGAGGCAACCAATCGATGTGTCTCTCTCACATCAATGTTTCTCTCTCTCCCTCTCTTTCCCTCACACTCTATCTGAAGATAAATAAAAAAATATCCTTGGGTGAGGATTTAAAAATATATATTATTTCACATGACCACGTGTGACAAAGTCAATTTATTAAGAAAGAAAATCCAAGTGGAGTGCTGCTCTAAAAAATGATTACAAGGTTTTTTGCAATCCTCACCTGAGGATATTTTTCCCTTTATCTTCAGATAGAGTGGAAGGGGGAGAGAGAGAGAGAGAGAGAGAGAGAGAGAGATCAGCGTGAGAAGGACATATCGACTGTATCGACTGGCTGCCTCCCGCATGACCCCAAACAGGGCCAGGGACAAACCACAACCAAGGTACATGCCCTTGACCGGAATCAAACCCGTGACTCATTGGTCCACGAACCAATGCTCTAACTGCTGAGCCAAACCGGCCAGGGCTGATTACAAAGTTTAAGCTTAATAGATATAATTCTCTAGTCAGTTAAAGGACAATTTTTAAAATCAGCACACATGCAATCATGGAAATGCAGTTTTTAAAAGATCAATGCAAATACCATTCTACATTGCTACACAAAAGCTGAATAACAATTTCAACTGGATAATCAAGGTATTCTGCTATTTAAAGGTAAATGAAGGTATTCCTGCTGAAGACATGCCATGTAGTGATAACTGAGCTACTGCAATCATCCATTTGCTTTGTTCAACCAAATGGCTATCATAAAGCAAGAGAATTATTTCAGAGCTGGCATGAATCTCAGTAATCACTTGATTAGTCATCTCATTTAATAAAGGAGGCAACTGAGACCTAGCAAGGTTTACCAACTGGCCCACAAAAGACCACAGAGCCAGAGAAGTATCATGTCCTCCTCTTCCCTTCCCAGGATTCTTGTCACTGACATTCCAGCTTAATTATGTAATATCCTTAAATAAAGAAAGCCATGATATACAAAACAAAATACCCAACACAAACAGATGAGTGAATGGTGACTATTATGGTATGCAAATTACATATCAATGTAAAGGAAATAAATGGGTATCATAGGTCACCAAAAACTTATTCAGTTGGCAGGAGAAAATAAATATTTATAATTTGGTTCTGACATTGGCCCTGTGAACTGTGACATTACTCCTGTGATAATCAAAAGGTACAGAGAAAACTTTTCTGGCTCTCACTTCCAGAATACTCCAATTCAAAAGAGAACAGGTATGTAGGAAAAAAAAGGACAAAAACATTTGAACAAAGAATTTAAGATGAGGTAGAAACTTAAAAAAATAGCTACACCAATGAAATAAACATTCAAAGGGCAGATGTTTTCATAGAAATTATATTCTATGTACAAAATAAAATTCCCCATCTACTATGGGATGTACCTTCTTGTTTGAAATAGGGCCTTCACTAATAAAAGTGGTAGAAATTCTGATTCTGAACTCAGAAAAGCAAAAAAAAAAAAAAGAAGAAGAAATTTAACTGTCCTTTCATCAAAGTGTCCCTAAGCAATCTATACCATCCTCCTTGATTATTCTGGATCTCAAGCCATAGCAAACTGAAGAAGGCAGGTGGGAAGGACCAGGAGATATTCTGTTACTCTCAACTCCAGGCTTAAGTGTGGTTGTAAGCCAGGTAAAAGACCTCCAATATTATAGACAATACATCCAATTGCCAATGTCTGTTTTTCAAAGAATTTCTGATTTATTAGGATTATAGAGATAGCTATTTTAATTAGAACAATAAGTTTTCATAAAATCTCACTGACTTTCCAGAAAAAAAAAATAACTACCTGGCCAAGGATCAGAGAACTAGATTAGCCTTTTTTAAAAAACATGTTTCTATTGATTTTTTTGAGAGAGAGAGGGAGAGATAGAAACATGGATTGGCTGCCTCCCACACACCCCTTACTGGGGATTGAGCCTGCAACCGGGGCATGTGCCCTGACTGAGAATCAAACAGGGACCTCTCAGTCCATGGGAGGATGCTTAATCCACTGAGCCACACTGGCTGGGCTAGCCACACAGTTTTTTAATAAGGTGTTTTTAAATAACACGATCCCTAGCTTGGAAATTTGACTTTTCTTTTTAAAAACTGAACTCTGGCTTTAGGATACGACAAATGGAAATAAGGTCTAGTGTACTTTTTTTGTTTTTGTTTTTTTATCCTCATCCAAGAACATTTTTCCATTTTTTGTTCAGATAGAGTGGGAGGGAGAGAGAGGAAGAGAGAGAGACAGAAACATCGACGTGAAAGGGACACATCAAGTGGCTGCCTCCCACACAACCCAACCAGGGCCAGGGACAAACTACAACCGAGATACGTGCCCTTAGTGGGAACCGAACCCTGGTCTCCCTGGACTGCAGGCTGACGCTCTAACCGCTGAGCCAAACTGGCCAGGGCACAGTCTAGTGTACTTTTAACAATTCCTTCTACAAATATAGTGTAGAATATCTCATCTTATCCTAGTAATTTTCCTGGGGGACATGGGAGGTTTATGTCTCCATGTTTCCTCTCTAGCACGGTAATCGCCTATCAATTCAATGGAAAAAAATATATATTTCTGTGCCTTCCATCCTTGGAGATACATTCATTAGTCTTGGAGTACATATAATTTACATAGTTCTCAAATGAATTGATTACAACATGGTGGATACTCAAGTGCACACCTAGACCTCCCTTCAAGGAAGGACATGTTGCCCCTGCTGCTGGGAGCACTGCAGCCACCAGCCCCTCTGTCAGCCCCTTCTAGAACTGCCTCAGTTGCAGAGAGCACTCACCCAAGATCACATTCCTTCCAGTGAGAGATTGATGTAGGAATATAAAGGACTGGCCATCTCATCCCAACTCAGAAGGCCATTCCAGATCTAGAGCTCCCCATGGAGTCAGCCAAGGCTGTCATTGAGCCTGCACCCCTGCTTGATTTATCTCTCTGCCCAGTCCTACTTCCTTCCCTCCTCTCCTCAGGGTTGATCCCAAGGGCACTCTTAATAAATCTCCTGTTCACTAAACTCAGTCTCAGAGGCTACTTCCAGGGGGAAATCAACCTGCAAAATACACATACCATACTTTGAAGGTATAGTTATTTTTGCAAAGGAAAATTAAAACAAAAGTTAAAGAATACCTAGACATGTACACTAATCACAAACTACCAGAAAGTTCCAAGGTTTAATACAGAGTCTCTCGGGGTTGGCTATATTTTCACTCTTGTTCTCATAAAGGCACAACCTTTATCTTTCATTATATAAACAAGTGATAAAATGCTGAAAGTGGCTATCTTTGCTATCTCGAAAGCAGTAGAAAATAGCATAAGAATTGAAGATGGATGAAAAAGAAGTCATTTTATAAAACTGTAAGTAAAAACTGAGCCCTGGACGGTATGGCTCAGTTGGTTGGGCATCATCCTGTGCACCAAAAGGTTGCCGTTTCGATTCCTGGTCAGGGCACATGTCCAGGTTGCAAGCTTGATCTCTATAGGGGACATGCAGGAGGCAGCTAATCAATGTTTCACTCCCATATTGATCTCTCTCTCTCTCTCTCTCTCTCCCTTCCTCTATCTCTAAAAATCAATAAACTATTCTTTAAAAAAACATGAATTATGTTTTAACTCAAATAATTAATTATGAAGTAAAATGTGATAAGTGTTAAAGATTTTTGTATTTACCATATGATCCAGGAATTCCACTCCTAGGTATCTATCCAAGAGGAATGAAAATATATTTCCACCCAAAGGCTTATACTTGAATATTTATAGCAATATTATTCATAGCATACACACAGTGGAAACGATCTAAATGTCCATCAACTAGGGAAGATATAAATCAAATGTGGAATATCTATACAATAGAATACTATTCAGCAATAAAAAAGAAAGAACTACTGATACATGCTACATCATATGAACCTAAAAAACATCATGCTAAGTGAAAGGAACTAGATGTAAATGACCACATTACTGTATGGTTCCATTTATATGAAAAATTCTGAAAAGGTAAATCTATAAGACATAAAGCAAATTAGTAGATGCTTGGAGCTGAGGGATTATCTGCAAACAGGTATTTTGACGGGGGTGGGGTGGGGTGGATAGAAAGTGGATTATGGTGATGGCTGCACAACTCTAATTTATTAAAAAAACATTTAATTATGTGCATACAAGTAAATTTTGTGGTATATAAATTATACTTAAATAGTTTTTTTTAACCCTAGAACAAGAATATGAGCATTATCTGAAAAAAAAAAAAAAAGGTGAGCACAAAAGGTGATATTATGTTGTCAAAAAACAGAAGAGCCCAGAATGGCTGCAGGGCTGATCTAGCCTGAAGCCTAGAGATTGGCCTCCCATCCTTTACATCCCTGCAAAGCAACTGATCTTAAAAACAAAAGCAAATATGCCTATCTGTGACGGCTAATATTATGTGTCAACCTGACTGGCCACTGTGTTTCCAGATTAAACATATTTCTAGATGTGTCTGTGAGAGTGTTTCTAGATGAGATTAGTATTTGAGTCAGTGGACTCAGTCAAGTAGATTGCCTTCCTATTGTGGGTGGGCATGATCCAATCCAGTGAGGCCTGCACATAACAAAAAATAGAGAAGGAGGAATCTACCCACTTTTTCCTGCCTAACCGCTTGAGCTGGGACATCTCATCTACCTTGATCCTTAGACTGGGGGTTACAGCATCAGCTTACCCTGCTTCAGACTCGGACTGAATTACATTACCTGCTTTCCTGGTTCTGCAGCCTGCAGATGGCAAATCGTGGGCTTTCTTAGCATCCATAATTACATGAGGTAATCCCTCATAATAAATATCGCCCTCTCCTTTTCTATATATCTCCTACTGGTTCTGCTTCTCTTGAGAACACTAATACACCATCCCTCTACTAAATGAAGACAAGCTCAATATATGATCAGGCACAATTCTAGAAACATAAAATGACTACCTGAAGAGACAGAGATCTCAAAGCTTCCTGGTTTCCATATATTCACAAATCACTTCAAGCATTCAGCTGCATGTTCAGTGTGTGGCATTTAATCTGTACACCTGACTCGCAGGACTTTATAATACACCAACTATGACTATGTTGTATCTCTTTTATAAAAGCTGTCCAATGATCACAAACCCACAATTTCATCAGATTCAAAACTCTGGAGTTATATAATCCATACTCCAGCTCCAAGCAGCATTACTCCAATCCATGTGAAGGAGGCAAGTGAACAGATTCTCTTTAATAATCTTTTATTATTTGAGAGCTGGTATTTTTAAAAATATGTTTTTGTTGATTTTTTTTAGAGAGAGAGAAAGGGACAGAGAGATACATCAATTAACTGCCTCCTATATGCGCCCTACACCCGGGCATGTGCCCTGACAGGGAATCGAACCAGGACCTCTCAGTCCATGGGACAATGCTCAATCCACTGAGCCACACCAGCTGGGCCAACATGATTTGTTTTTTAAAAAATTTTCCTTTGTTAATTTTAGAGAGAAAGGAGGGAAGAGGGAGAGAGAGATAGAAACATCGATGAAAGAGAACATCAATTGGCCACCTCCTGCATGCCCCCCACTGGGGATCTGGACCACAACCTGGGCATGTGTCTCGACCGGGAATTGAACCAGCAATCTCCTGGTGCATGGGTTGATGCTCAACCACTGAGTCACACTGGCTGAATGTGCATAATTTATTTTTAAAAGGCTATTCTTTCTGTACAGCTCAGTAGACTGAGCATCATCCCACGGATCGAGAGGTCCCAGTTCAATTCCTGGTCAGGGCACCTGCCCAGAGTTGCAGGCTCGATCCCCAGTAGGGGGCATGCAGAAGGCAGCCGATCGATGTTTCTCTCTCACATCAATGTTTCTATCCCTCTCTCCCTTCCTCTCTCTCTTAAAAAAATAAAGTAAAATAAAAATAATAATAAAAAATAAATAAATACAAACATATAAAAAATAAAAGTCACCTCATTTACTTTGATATTCTATTTCAACATTTAATCTCCATTAGTTGTGAGCCATCCACTCTGCTGAACCTAACCTTTTCTGAGTTCCTCCTACTTCCACGGCATCTGAGGTAAAAGAAATAACTGTCTCCCTACATTCCAAAAGGGGATAACATTTGAAAATGACCATAAACAATACCTCTCAAGGTTCATGTCCCTTCAACCTTTCCTCTTAGGTACTACTTTATACCCTTCCAGCTGCCTCTGGTCCTTTATTTTGTTCTGAATGCTCTAATTTCTCATACCCCATCAAGCATGGCAACCAGTACCTGGCACAGAATTCTAAAGTAATGCCAAATTTAGCAGAGATTAGTTGCCAAATCCTTTAAAATAAGTTCATTCCTAAAAAAACAAACAAACGAAAACTTAGGGAGAATGGTGCCATGGTATAATTAGAACTAACAAGAATTGGAGGGAGTGGGGGTAAAAAGGAGAAACATCTGTAACAAAAATAAATTAATTAATTTTAAAAATAAATAAATAAAAGGCATTTATACCTATTTAACACATTTTTGACACTATTAGATGTGACAATTTTCTTTTACATTAAATGGATAAAAAAAGCAAGAGTCAACTTAAAAAAAAAAAAGAATTGGAGGATTTCCTGGTTGTTTAGGAGGGAGAATGTTCTAGAGAAGGGAAGGTATATAGTGGAATGGTAACAGAATGACACTAAGTCTCCTGAAGGTTCTAGGTCATGTTATACCCAACAGGATGAAAAAAGAGTTTCCTTTCTTGTACCCTGCCTTAATGTAATTCTTGTTTTAAGGAATAACTGTTTCCCAGACATTCCTTACATTAAATCCAAATTATGCCTTTTCACTTGTGCGATAAATATGGAATGACATACATTAAGTGCTGGAAGTTACCTATGAATAAAATGACAGAATTCAACCTTCTCTTTTTACTGATGAGGACACTGATGATTGAGGTGGGGAGGGGGATGACTGCTCAAAGTTCTTTAGAGACGGGTTGGACTACAACTTGTACCTTCCGGCCTCAGGCTTAATCTCCTTTGACTGGACCACCTCCCACCCCCATCTCCAAGAATAAGGTAATTTAAGAAATAGATATCTAGCCCTGGCTGGTTTTGCTCAGTGGTTAGAGCGTCAACCTGCGGTCCAGAGAGACCTGAGTTTGGTTCCTGCTAAGGGCACGTGCCTCGGTTGCAGTTAGTCCTGGCCCTGGTTGGGTCATGTGGGTGGCAGCCGCTCGATGTGTACCTTTCACATTGATGTTTCTCTCTCTCTCTCTCTCCCTCCCACTCTATCTGAACAAAAAATGGAAAAATGTCCTCGGGTGAGGATAAAAAAAAAAAAAAAGAAAGAAATAGAGATCTAAAAAGAACAGGAAAGACCCCCTGTAAGTGGACAATATCTATATAAACTGGGACACAATGAAGTGAAATATTTTCCCATTTTCCCCGCAAGAGGTAATAAAAATCACCCTGATGCCTCATTTTACAGGTCGGCATGTTAAATCCAGGCTCCAGTGGTAATCCACCTGTTTTCTTTTTAGAACTTCATCTTCTGAATTGGAAGAGGAGGGTCAAGACTCTGCTTCAGGTAAGGAACTCTGCCTGAGCGAGAAGAAGCCTGGACCCCACAGCTTCAGAGTGGGGCCTTCTGTGGAGGGGATAAAGTCCAGCAAAGCTCTGCTCCCCTGTGGAGGGTACTCTCAGGAGATGTCTATCTCCTGGGGGACCCTTTCTCCCTCTCCCTCTGGGAACTCTAAGTGAAATAGAAAAAGAAGCAAGAGGCCCTTCCTTCCTAGAAGGGCCACTGGGAAAGAGGCTAAGGGCCAAAATAAAAAAGGGAATGAAGCAACTGTCCCTAGTCTAGGTCACAATTTCTGGAAGGAAAGGCAGTTTGGAGGGGGCACTCAAAATACAGGATAACCTTGGCATAATTTCCAAGGACATGATCTTATTAGAATAGTTTTAGAGTGGAGGTTTCATTATACAATTCAAACCAACACAGCATTATCAATATGCCATTGCAGAAACTTTTAAGCCAAATCAGGAGACTTTAGCACATAAATGGGACAGAAGGAAGTGGAAATCTGTACCACCTCTCTTCAGCTGTGGCAGGGAATTTGGGCTAAGCCCCCATATTAACTGAGGTATAAATTCATGCTTCTCCGTTGTTAGGGGTGTGAAGTTTGGGGGGTACTGGGTACTAGCTCCAGCAAAAAAATATTTTTCCTCTTTTTTAAGTGCTGGGATGTGATTTTGCTTTTTTACTTTAATTTTTTAATTTTTCAATTACAGTTTACTTTCAGTATTATTTTGTATTGTTTCAGGTGTACAGTATAGTGATTAGACAATCGTATACTTTACAAGATGTTACCCTCAATATTTCCAACACCCACCTGTCACCATACATAGCCCTAGCAATTATTATTGGCTATATTCCCTATGCTGTACTTTATATCCTCATGAGTATTCTGTAACTACCAATTTGTACTTAATCCCTTCAACTCCCACCCAGTCCCCCAACTCTCCAACCCTCTGGCAACCACTAGTCTGGTCAGGCTCAAAGTCCCAGTGCATAACAAAGAACAAGTACACTTGCCTGATTTTGCCTTCCGCACCACAGCCTGGATGGCTGAGTGGGGCCTGAGTTAGCTGGCAGCTTGAGGGACAAGTGTTTCTACCCCCCTTAGAAACACAACCAACAGGCACAATTAGTAATCACTTTGCTGTCTGTGGGATTTTCAGGCAAGCATTTTACGCATTTACATTTACGAAGTTAAAAATCTGAATATATAACACTTACTGTGTTTTTCTGAGTTACCATATCCTGAAAAGAAAAAGAAAAGATGAGCTGAATATAGTGTTTTTCCAAAACAGTTAATTTCCATAAGCAAGTACTTTGTCCCAACCCATCATCCAGAGTAAATCAGTTGAAACCTTCCCTGTAAAAAGCTTCAAATAAAATGAGCCTCCAAGAATTGTAAAATTCATGTTCTAAGAAAAATGTATCATAATTGGTAGCTTTGGAACTATGAGGGGGGGGGGGGTTATGGCTATAAGAACTTTCCCATAACAATGGCAATGCTTTTGTCCCAAGAGAGAATGAGATTCAAATTTGGGGCTCTGAATGCAGGCCACCCCCACAGAAAGCCTTCCTAAGGAAGGGGTGTCACTGGTAGGATTCCTAACCCCTTACTGTAGTTGTATAGGAATTTTCAAATTCAATGACAACAATCTTAGCTAACTTAGCAGAATGTTTGTGCAGTCCTTGATTGTATCATTTATGCACTGCAAGCCAACATTTGCCAAAAAAAACCACATAATTAGAGAGCTGCCCCATAAAACTTGTTTTACATGTTGTGAGATTTCTAGTTTCTGGTGACAAGTGTAGACTGCTTTCTTCTGGGGTCAGATATAACTGACTACTCACTTCCATTTTAGAAAATATTATTCCATATCATTAAAAATTAAAACTTATTGCCCTGGCTGGTCTGGCTCAGCAGTTGGAGCGTCCGCCCATGGACCAAGAGTTCCGGGTTCGGTTTCTGCTAAGGGCATGTACCTCGGTTGCAGTTTGTCCCCGGCCCTGGTTGGGGTTGTGTGGGTGGCAGCCACTCGATGTGTCTCTCTCACATCGATGTTTCTCTCTTTCTCTTCTTCCCTCTCTCCCTCCCGCTCTACCTGAAGATAAATGCAAAAATGTCCTCGAGTGAGGATAAAAAAAAAAATTAAAACATATCTAGGTCATGGGACTTTCCAGAGGAGTTCATTGAGGCACAGCTGAGAAAAAAAATGTATTAAATTGGGAAAAATACACTCTAATTTCATGTTTCTCATAAAAAATATACTTAATAATGTATCCTTCCATATTTTCTAATTCTAAATATTTCCAAGCATAACTACCTTAGTGAAAATGAATAAAATAAATTAACATCTAAAGTAATTTAGATTACTTTATAGCCTTTTGGGAAACTATTCTACAATGTACAGTACAGTAATAAAATAATTCCTTCTTGCAATGTCATATGAATGACTTCTTAAAACACGGTTCTCTGCTATAATTGCAGAGCACATACCTATGTAAAGTGCATGTGATATATAACACATACAGGTTGCACAGCTGAAGAAGGTGGAATTTCTACCAGGAAATAATCTCAAATTATTACCGAACCCAGAACAATCTGGTTAATATTAAATCTCAAGAAACATAAAAATGTCCAAATTTGCCATCACAAATTATGATGTCCATGAAAGCTAACTCTGAACCACTGGTTCTCACCCCTAGCTTCAGATTTGGGAGGTTAAAAAAGTTCCCTCAAGACTGTGATATAATTGGTCTGGGGTGTGGCCTGGGTACTGGGATATTTACAAGGGTTCCAAGTGATTCTGAAGTGCAGTCAAAGTTGAGTGACACTGCTGTCAGCAAACTAATCTTTCATTCCTGAAATTATTTAACACAGATTAAGATCGTCTGACCAACATTAAGATATTCAAAAATATTAATGTATTAGCTGAATTTTGTAGTAACTCATCTTAGATATTCATTTTATAAATATGAGCATTTAAAAAAGGGTATTATGTTATCCAAAAAAGCATTTGTATAAAACTTGCAAAAATACATTTAAAAATTATCAATCATTACTGAGTTGTGCTTAAACACACGTTTTCAGTTTTACTCTGCTTTAAACTGAGGAAAAATGACATTAAATACTGACTATATCTATGCCAATACTTTCTGCTCATTTTGGTAACTGTTGAATGTCTTATTATTATCCAAGTTGAGCAATGGTTTTTTTAATGTATAGGTTTGAATCAAATTGCACAAGCAAGTCTTTATTTGTTTCAATTGAACATATAATACTGCTTTCCCAAAATGAAATATTCAGGAGAGGTGAACCATGCCCTTTACCTTTAATAAAATAGCAGTGTCAAGGTCAGTGTCATAGTACAGGATCACATTATTGATCATGTCGAAGCTTTCTCGAACTCCAAGATGGTAGAATAGTGAAGGCTGTTTGGAGATATCACTCATGTCCACCACGGCAACATCTGAGACGAACAAGGAGAGGACAGAGTGTAAGTGAGAGAGATGATCTGTCTACTTAATCCACCTCCTGATGGTCACCAACAGGAAGCTGCTGCAGTTTGAATTTCTATCATCAGCCTTTTAGGTAAAGCACAAGTGAGAAATGCTTTGCTTAAAATTACCTAATCCATGAACTCTGGAAGAAAAGCAACAAGAATTTAAAAAACAAAAACCTCTTCCTTCTTCAAAGTGCTAGGAATGTAGCCTCACTTAAAAACTGCTAGGGGAGCCCTGGCCGGTTTGGCTCAGCAGTTAGAGTATCAACCCGTGGACCAAAGGTGTCGTGGGTTTAATTCCCAGTCAAGGGCATGTACCTGGGTTGCAGGTTAGATCCCTGGCACCAGTCAGGGTCATGCGGGAGGCAGCGAATTGATGTCTCTCTCTCTCCTACTCCCTTTCACTCTTCCAAAAATTAATGAAAAATATCCTCGGGTGAGGATTAACCAAAAAAAAAATTCTGGGGGATTTATTTTTAATGTATTTTTATTAGAAAATATATCATGTCCAAAGAATATATTTAGCTTATATATGAAGTATAAGGTATAACGAAATGAAAAACAACACACGCACCATGCAGCCCAAGACATAGAGCATTTTCTGTACTGTTGGAGCTTCATGTGCCTCTTCCCAGTCACAGCCCCATCCTCCTGCTCAAGAACACCTTTATCCTGATCTTTGTATTTACCAATTTCCTGCATATAACTGTATGCATGGATATGCATATTATACATTACTATAATGTATGAATTCCTAAACAGTATGTTGTTTAGTTTTGCACATCTATGAGCTTTATATAAATAGATTCACACCATTGCATTCTTTCACTTGCTGTTTGTTTTAAATCTTCAGATAGAGTAGGAGGGAGGGAGAGAGAGAGAAAGAAACAATGATGTGAAAGAGACAAATCGACTGGTTGCCTCCCACATGACCTTGACCAGAGCTCGAACAAATCACAACTAAGGAACGCCCCTGAACAGAATCAAACTCTGGACTCATAGGTCCACAAGCCGACACTCTAACCACTAAGCCAAACCGGCCAGGGTTTAACTTGCTGTTTTTGGTGTGAGACCACCAATCTGCATATCTAGCTTTAGGTCATAAATTTCCACTTTAGCATAGCATTCCATTGTATAATGACTAGATGGCAATGTCTTTATCCATCCTGTCTAAAAACATTTTGTCATTTTTTTTTCCTATTTCAAACTGTTGTAATGAACATTCCTGTGCCATGCTCCTGGCTCACACGTTTGCCATCAATTTGACAATGTAGCTTAAATGCCCTTGGAGTTGTGTCCTAGAGAGAGCTATTCAAAACAGGGGAGTAACATATGACATCAATACGGAACATATTTAAATTTGCCCAGGACTATTGAATATTGTTTTAAAGCTCGTAATTTTCTAGAACGTATAAAAGCTCCAAGTTTGATTGGACTCTCTCTACCACGTACAGAGATTTTGAAAAGTAAAGTCCAAATTTATGCTCGTGCTGCTGTGACTCATAAGAAGTCACAAAATCCTGCCCTGGCCGGTTTGGCTCAGCGGTTAGAGCATTGGACTGCGGTCCAGAGAGACCCAGGTTCGGTTCCCGCTAAAGGACACGTACCTCGGTTGCAGTTTGTCCCTGGCCCTGGTTGGGTTGTGCGGGTGGCAACCACTCGATGTGTCCCTTTCACATCGATGTTTCTCTCTCTCTCTCCCTCCCACTCTATCTGAACAAAAAATGGAAAAATGTCCTCAGGTGAGGATTAAAAAAAAAAAAAAAAGAAGTCACAAAATCCCAATGAAACAGAACAGGGGTGTGAAAAAACAAGGTGTCAAGCAGAAGTCACATAAGCACCAGGCATGGCTGACTCTGTGCAGAGGCACTGGGAGACCTGAGGCCAAGTGTCAATAAGCCCTGGATGGGCCTTTTATTCTCTGATTTATAGACTGGGTGCCAGTTATATGCCAGGCATCATTCTGGGTACTAGGGATAGAAGTGTGAATGAGGCATGATCCCTTTCCTCAAAATAAGTGTAATACAGTGACAACAGGAAGGAAATTGTGGTTAGAATCACCATAAGGAGAGGTGCAGTGAGAGAAATGGTGACAAAGGTACCCCTGGGCGGAGAGCGGTCAGGGAAGGCAAGGACAGAGTGATATTGTCTGGGACCTGAGAGTCCATAAGACTTAGGCAAGCAAATCAGGGTGAGGATGGGGGGATGGAAAGAGAAGGAATGGGTGTTGGAGGAAGAAAAGACAGTTAGTGCAAGAGACCAGAAGTAAGATGGGATGTAGATGTTAGGGCCACTGCAAATAATTTCATGGGACTAGAACACCCAAGAAGATGAACCTGGAAGAGTTAGTAGAAGCCAGGCGGTAACGAGGTCTGAAGGACATGTTAAGAGGGCTGGCCTCTACCTTGAAGCAATGGGAAACGTATGGTAGGGTTTTTTTTTTTTTTTTTTACTTCTTATTATGTAAAATTATAAATATGTGTATAAAAGTAGACAGAAAAGTATAATGAAACTTCTGAACGCCCCTTACCTCCCTCAACAATTATGAACTCACAGTCAGCCTCCCTGATTCATTCTATTGCCATCCACACCACCCCCTTTTACTTTATTATTATTATTTTTTAATCCTCACCTGAGGACATTTTCTTTTGCATTTATCTTCAGATAGAGTGGGAGGGAGAGAGGAGGGAAGAGAGAGAGAGAAACATTGATGTGAGAGAGACACATTGACTGGTCGCCACCCACACAACCCCAATCGTGGCTGAGGACAAACTGCAACTGAGGCATGCGCCCTTAGCGGGAATGGAACTCAGGACTCTCTGGTCCACGGGTCGATGCACTAACCACTGAGCAACCGGCCACAGTTCCTTTCTACTTTATTTTGAAGCAAATCCCAGAGAGCATATTATTTCCTCCCCAAATATTACATCATATATCACTAGAAGATGAGAACTCAAAGAAAAATAAACACCCATCGTATCAATGTCTCACCTACAATTTTAAAAATAATAATCATGAAGGGTTTAAAACAGAAGACTAACATATCGAAATTTACACTTTAGAGGTGCTCGCTCAAGAAAGGACAAATGTATATGCTGAAGAAACAGTTTACAACACAGCCTGGTTAATTTATCTCAAACGGATAAATGTTCCCCACAGACATTTGCTTGGAGTCAAAAATCACACTGCAGCTGAATAAATTAGACATTTGGCCTATATGATTGTTCCTTGAACTCTATTACCTACTCAAATTAAAGAGAATGTATTTCCTAGTGATGCTATTAAGAAGTGGCGATATATATACTAATTCCACAGCCATGGGGAACTTCTATAATTAGTTTATAAAGGAAAGAAAGCAAATGGAGAAGACAAAGGAGAAGGGTGGGAGAGGGCAGAGGGCAGGGGTAAAGGACAGAAGGGTCCCAGGTTTTGCAGGCCATTTTCATAGGAAACCTGCACTTTTGTGGAGCAGCTTGTCACTGAATAGATTATGTTTTAACCTGATATGATTTGCTTCTTTCCTCTGCCTTCTCAGCGTTCTGTTCTGGGACCTGAATACTGGCCTCACCCTCTCCACTAAGGAGCCACTCTGTAGTCTCCTCTGGTGAGTATTAACAACAACAACAACAACAACAAACTTTACTGTCCCTGCCCCAGTGGATGTGGATCAATGGGTTGGGCGTTGTCTTGTGCACCTAACAGTTGCCAGTCTGAGTCCTGATCAGGGCACATGCCCAGGTTTCGGGCTTGATCCCCAGTGGACGTGTGTGTGAGAGGCGGTCAGTTAATGTTTTACTCTCACATTGATGTTTCTTTCTCTCCCTCTCTCTCTAAAAAAATATTTTTTTAAAAATAGGTTTTTACTGATTTTAGAGAGAGAGGAAAGGAGACAGAAGGAAACTTCGATTGGCTGCCTTCTAAACACCCCCTAACCAAGGATCAAGCCCTAAACAGGGGCATGTGCCGTGATCGAGAATTGAGCTCGTGACCTTTTGCGGCATGGGCTGACACTCAACCAACTGAGCCACACTGGCCAGGGCAATAAAACAATCTTTTGAAAAAAATACTTTGCTACCCCTTCCAAGTCATAGCAACTCCCCCCCCCCCACTAGGATATGCAGATACTGTCCCACTGCAGCAAATACAGGGAAGAATCTGACTGATACTACCTCCAATATGTCATTCTTACTTTATTAAATTTCCATTTTATTTCCATAATCAGGAGGAATTCTGAGGCTCCTTTCCCCAATTGTGGTTGGTTTGCTTTGGTGTGGAAGAAGAGTGGCTAATGCCATTCTCTTTAAAAATTATGAAATCTCGCCCTGGCCGGTTTGGCTCAGCAGTTAGAGCATCAGCCCGGGGACCAGGCAGTCCTGGGTTCGGTTCCTGTTAAGGGCACATACCTCGGTTGCAGTTTGTCCCCGGCCCCGGTTGGGGTCGTGTGGGTGGCAACCAGTCGATGTGTCTCTCTCAGATCGATGTTTCTCTCTCTCTCTTCCCCCCTTCTCTCCCTCCCGCTCTATCTGAAGATAATTGCAAAAAAAAAAAGTGAAATCTCTTCTACCTTTCTTCTCTTCCTTATCCCTTTCTCAAAATTTTAACTTTTCTTTTCCAAATAAAACTCCCTTAATTTTCATCATAGATGCAAACATTAGAGTATCCAATATGCATACCTTGCACTAACATGAAAAATAGCAAAGAAATAAAATCCTTTAATTTTTTCAAAGAAAAAAAAAGTTCCCCTGCCCCACAAGCATTTTTTTCTAGAACAGCACTGTCCACTGCACACCAGTTTTTCAGAGTTGGCACCCACAGGAAGGAGGCTACAGTTGTACCTCATGACAAAAGGAATATTTAGCCACTCAGAAAAGACTCTGTTCAAACTCCAACTTCGGAGGAGAATAAAGAGAAGCCGAGAAAACCCCGTGGTTCCACGTGAAGTGGGCTCCTGAACAGCTTTTCTAAACAGACGCTGTGCTGAAGAGTATACTCGGAGTGAACAGAAATGTCAAGAGACTGTTTTCCACAGGTCCAGCTGCCACTCATTTGAACAAACCTGACGCTGTGCCCCCCTTCCCGCTGGTGAGGATTTGCTCTGCAGAAAACAGATCAGTGTTCCCTGGGCAAAGGATGAATGAACGGTGACAAACCTGGCTTAGGACTGCAGCACGGTTGGCAGACACTCGCCATTCACCCTCCCCCACCTTTTAGGGCCCGCACTGTTACTTCCTTTTGACCAGTGGAGAAACCAAGGCAGGCCACCCCGGGGAACCACTATCTCACAGACAATGCTTATGAATATCACTCAAGGGTTTGGGGAAGGAAAAAAGCCAAGCGACAGTCCACTCCACACATGAAAAAAAAAACTCTTGTCAACCAAAAGTACGGATTTTACGGCTAGGTTCTCACGGGCACACTCGTTAAGCTTCGAGGCGTCGCATTCCGTTCCCGAGTGCTCTTATGAGGTAAAAGTCTGTCACAAAACTGTCGATGTGTGTTGGGGACAGGAATTAAAGTGTGGAAAAGGACACCGGGGCATTTCTAAGAGCTCCCCGCCACCCCACCCCCCTTTCTGGTGTAACACACCGATTCTCCCTGTGACCGAAAACGGAGACACCCGGGGAAAGATGAAACAACCAGAGCCTTGGGGTGCTGACGACATCGGTCCGGCTTCGGGCGTTCTAGAAACTCCCCAGGTGACCTTAAACTGTAGCCAGGGTTGGAGCCCGCGGCGGTAAGGGACACGCGGGAGTGAGAAAGTAAAAGCCGAACCACTGGCTCGGCACCGTCTGGGTTATCAGCTTTTTCTCGGGTCACCTGCTGTTTAAGGAGACTGGGGCACAGAGAGATCTAGATGCCGGTGGCCTCTCTTTTGCCCTCTGTAAAAGGGCGTAAGGCCACCTACTCTGTCGTTCCCCACCGGCCACGCGCGCCTGTCGAAGGAGTCGGGGGTGCTAAGCTGGGGACGCGCCGGAGGGCGAGGAGAGCCCACGGGAACCGGACGGGGGCGAAGGGGGCGTCCGCCTCACCTGCGTAGTAGAAGGCGTCGAGCTTGGCCGTCTCCTCGAAGTCGAGCACCTCGAACAGCATGGTGGTGAGGTGGGCGCCCTGGGCCTCGCAGGCCCCCACGAGGCACTGGAACGCTCCCTCCTCGGGGCTGTCGGCCGCGTCGTCCTCGAGGCTCTCATTGCACACGTACACCACCCTCAGGGCGCGCCGCGGCCCGCCTGGGCCCCTCGCGCTCTCGGCCGCCCCGTCCGGCTTCCGCGGGCGCTGGGGGAGCCCGGCCGCCGGCCCCTCAGCCGAGGGACTCCCGCGGCCGCTCTCCATGGGCTGCCAGGCGCGACCTTCCTCCATCCCACCTCGGCGAGAGTGGCTGGCGGCTGCGCTCGCGGCGGGGCCGCACGCAGTCGTCAGCGGCTCCTGAGGCGTGAGGACTGGCGCGCGCTAGAGACCCCCTCGGAGGGAAGCTCCAGCCGGGTCGGCCCCCTGGCGCCTTTTAAAGCCTGGGAGAGAGGGGCGGGGATTTAAGACGTCAGGGGTCAGGGCATGCAGGGGTCAAGTGGGGGGCGCGGGGACGTCTGGGAGGGTTGAGGTGGGGGCAGGAGCGAGCAGGGCGCCCCCTATAGTCTCTCCCGGGCAGCGGAGCGCGCGGGGACGTCTGGGAGGGGCGGGTGGGGCAGGAGCGAGCAGGGCGCCCCCTATGGTCTCTCCCGGGCAGCGGAGCGCGCAGGGAGATCTGGGAGGGGCGGGTGGGGCAGGAGCGAGCAGGGCGCCCCCTATGGTCTCTCCCGGGCAGCGGAGCGCGCAGGGAGATCTGGGAGGGGCGGGTGGGGCAGGAGCGAGCAGGGCGCCCCTTGCCGCCCCCCCCCCAGACAGCACCCGGAGAAGGGTGGATTCACTACTTGGCGGGTTTTCTTGTCGCCATCTCTCCAGACTGACCAACTTTTGTTTTTCGTCAAAACAATGTGAGGATTTTCAAGTTGACTAAAAACTCTTTCAAAGCGCTGGTTCGAAGTAAATACTATTCAATTCCCAACTAAATAGAGATGTAGTTTTAACCCAGAGTTGAGATGAGATGTTAACTTAAAACACTTCCGGCCCTGGCCTGTGTCGCTCAGTGGATAGAGCAACCGCCGGAGCACAAAGGCTCACGTCAAAGGGTCACGTCAAAGCGTCAAGTCAAAGGATCACATCAAAGGGTCACGTCAAGGACATGTACCTGAGATCCGGACGGGGAGTGTGTGCAGGAAGGCAACCAATGTGTCTCTCTCATATCGCTGTCGATGTCTCTGTCTGTCTCTCCCCCGCCCTCCACTCTCTCCTAAAATCAATGGGAAGCCCTGGCCGGTTTGGCTCAGCGGTTAGAGCGTCGGCCTGCGGTCCAGAGAGCCCCGGGTTCAGTTCCCGCTAAGGGCGCGTACCTCCGTTGCAGTTTGTCCCCGGCGGTAGTTGGGTTGTGTGGGTGGCAACTACTTGATGTGTCCCTTCACGTCGATGTTTCTCTCTCTCTCTCCCTCCCACTCAACCCGAACAAAAAATGGGAAAATGTCCTCCAGTGAGGATAAAAAAATAAAAAATCAGTGGGAAGCCTGGTGGGTGTGGCTCAGTGATTGAGCGAGGACGCGTGCACCCGAGGTCGCCTTTGGATTCCCGTGAGGGCACATGGCCCCGTTGTGGGCCCGACAGGACGCGGCCAATGGATGTTCTCTCTCCTTCATGTTTCTATCTCTCTCTCCCTTCCTCTCTCTCTCTCTCACACATCAATAAAGAAAAAATAAAACAAACAAAAAGAATCAATGGGAAAAATATCCTCGGGTGAGGATTAACAACAACAAAATTAATTAATTAAAAATAAAATGCCTTGCCCTGGCGGGTTTGGTTCAGCGGTTGGAGCGTTGGCCTGTGGACCAGAGAGTCCCGGGCTCGGCTCCCGCTAGGGGCAAGTACCAAAACAAAACAAAACAAAACGCCTCTGATTTTGTACTCCTTATCCCCAGTTGCCAAGAGCATGGTCCTCCTCAGCCCACTCCTGGAGGCCCGCTCCTCCTGATTTTCAATGTGAACTTGACAAAGCAACACATTTTATTTGCCTGGGAAATAAGAGTCCAAGTAGGCTGCCTGTTCCACCTATGAAATTATGATTCCACAGGAATCTTTGCTCTGGATCTTACCCACCTCACGATTGTGGCCCAAATATAAAAAAAGTATTACCACTGCAGGTACTACTTGCACTTAAAAGAGGGGAAGGCCCTCCCTGGTTTGGCTCAGCAATTAGAACATCTGCCAGGAGACTGAAGGGTTTCGGTTTCATTTCCCAGTCAAGAGCATGTACCTGGGTTGCAGGTTTGATCCCCACCCCGGTGAGGGCACGTGTGGGAGGCAACCAATCTATGTGTCTCTCTAACATCCATGTTTCTCTCTCCCTCCCTCCCTTCCACTCTTTCTAAAAATTAATGAAAAAGTGTATTTCCTTGGGTAAGGATTAACAACAACAAAAGGTTTTGTTTTTTCATTTTTTTAAATTATTTCTTTTTTTTCCCCTCACCCGAGAACATTTTCTTGCATTTATCTTCAGATAGAGCGGGAGGGGCGGGGGAAGAGAGAGAGAAACATCGATGTGAGAGAGACACATCAAGTGATCGCTATCCACACGACCCAACCAGGGCCAGGGACAAACTGCAACCAAGGTAGTGCCCTTAGCGGGAACCAAACCCGGGTCTCTCTGGTTCGTGGGCCGTCGCTCTAACCGCTGAGCCAAACCGGCCAGAGCTGTTCTTTTATTTTAAATAACAGTTTTATGGAGACATAATTCACAAACCATCCAACCATCCAATTCACCCATTTAAGTGGTTTCTAGTGTATTCAGAGTTGAACAGCCATTGCCACAATCAGTTTTAGACCATCTTCATCACCCCCTCAAACCCAGTACCCATTAGCAGTCTCTCTCCATCCCCCCACCCCTCCAACACCCCTCAGCCCTAGGCAACAACCAATCTACTTTCTGTCTCTACAGATTTGCTATTCTGGACATTTCACATGCATGGAACCATGCAATGTGTGAACAGAGGTTTTCATCTGTCATGGGTATATATATACCTAGAAATAGGATTTCTCGGTCTTATGACAACTCGATATTTAACCTTTAGAGAAACTGCCACTGTTTTCCAAAGTAGCTCCACAGTTTTACATTTCTATCAGCAGTGTACAAGTTCAAAAGTTCCAATTTCTTCATACTCACATCAACACTTACTGTTGTCTTTTTTATTATAGACATATTAATGGGTATAAAGTGGTATCTTATTGTGGTTTTGATTTACATTTCTCCGATAACAAATGATGTTGAGCATCTTATCACGTGCTTATTCCCCATTTGTATAACTTCTTTGGGAAAAAAATCCATTAGGATCCTTTGTCCATTTTAAAAATGGGTATTTGTCTTTTTATTATTGAGTTATAAAAGTTATTTTTATATTGTGGATGCACGTCCCTTATCACATATGTGACTTACAAATATTTTTTCCCATTCTGTGAGTTGTTTTTTCACTTTCTTGACGGTCTCCTTTGCAGCACATCACAAGCCATTTTGATACAAGCAGGATAGAATTTACCTTATAAAACATTTTGGCTTTTCTTCACATTTCAGTAATAATACAGTCTATCCCGCCACACATCCCCCCCCCATCAGAAACTACCAGTATAAATCTTTAAAGAAATCCTGCCTTAAACCCAGTTCTTTTTTTTTTTTCATCCTCACCAGAGGACATTTTTAGATATTTTGTTCAGATAGAGTGGGAGGGAGAGAGAGAGAGAAACATCGACGTGAAAGTGACACATCGAGTGGCTGCCACCCGCACGACCCAACCAGGGCCGGGGACAAACTGCAACCAAGGTACAACATGCCCTTAGCGGGAACCGAGCCCGGGTCTCTCCGGACCGCAGGCCGACGCTCTAACCGCTGAGCCAAACCGACCAGGGCTTAAACCCAGTTCTGATAGGAATTAGGAACTTCACGAGTAACATCAATGTATACCCTCTTTTGTGGCCAATGAATGGAAAATGGCTTCCGAGGAAATATGTAAAGACACAAGCAGACCAGAATTGGGAAGGGGAAAGCTAGGGAAAACTTTCAACATCTCTGTTCTAAGATTTTAAAAAATATGATGCTATAAAAGAACACATTTTCTTTGTAACCTTGTAATGCATAATAATAGTTATTTTCCTAATGTTCCTGTTCATCTGAGATTATTCCAATAACTTGGCACAGCCTTCAGAAGGGCAAAAATGCCCATTTAACAATCGCTTGCCAATATCTTGCTGTCACTTCCACTTCAATCTTTCTGCGTTCCTTCCAGCTCTCACTGGGGCCCTACTAAGACACACAGGATTTGTGAGTTCTGGCTTGGATAATGTCCTTCTCTAAACACAAACCCTGCTGAGTTAAGAGCCCAGCATTTACCCCGTAGGTGGCCTGGGAGAACACAGCCCACCATTTCATTGTCTTCAGTAATTTGAACACCTGAAACATTTCCCAGCCCCTTCTCCCCATGTCCCTCCTAACCTGCCCCAGCTCCACTGAGGAGAAAATTGCAAAATACTGGATTAGTCTTTTCTGTTTTGACCCCTGCCTTGTCTCTCTCTAAATGCACATCCTGGGAACCAGTTTGCCCCAACACAGAGGTGCCATTTGGACTAGAATGGCGGATGGAAGAGTAGAATGGAAGTACTGTAGTTAAAAAGTAAGGTTAAATCTAGGCGTTTTCCTTTATTTTATTTTAGGCTGGTTATTCATACCAACCTTGGTCAAACTAGTTAGTTCTTTTGATTCATTCAACCTTGTAAAAAGTATTTAAGTTACCATTTGAGTGGCAGCTTCATTACTTTTTTTATTGTACCAAGGATTTAGAGCAAATAATAACAAAAGAGAACCAAATTGCACAATATTATATATCTTTGGTGGAAAAATTCTTATATAGTAACTCTACAAGGATTTGTTGAGCACCTATTCTGTGTCAGGCACTGTGTAGTGAACGAAACAGCCTAAGTCCCTGCTGTCATGTGAGATAGATAGATGATTGATAGATAGATAGATAGATAGATAGATAGATAGATAGATAGATATGGACAAATATACCTGTGTACAGATGCTATAAGTATTGTATGGACATAGATTATTATAATCTGCCATAAAATATAAGAAAAACAAACAGGATGGATGAAACTTATATTAAGCATAGGTTATATATAAAATACTAGCTTATGAAAGATAAGTGAAACTCATAGGAAGTTTTTAATATTAATGATGAGTAAGCAAGTAGCTTGTGAGAAAAAGGGGAACTTTGTAAGATATATTAAAAATTGTACGTTATTTCCCTCTAAGACCTACTATGGAATATATGATGGAACTAGAGTGTTACTTTTGATTGGGGGGGGGTGGAAAGACCAAGACATTAGGCATGGGCATGCGATCTCTGAACTGACAGTTATGTCAACCCTAAATTGACCACCCACTGGTGACACCCAGTATGGTCCTATTCTTGTCCCACACATGCCTTTTACCTACTTGAACATATGGAATACTGAATGTCCTTGCCTACTAATCCTATCATCTGTTTTATTCCTGGATATGTCTTTTGATTTTTCTCCTGATGGGTCATATTTTCCTGCTTCTTTGCATGCTGGGTAATTTTTTTATTAGATGCCACACATTGTGAATTTTACCTTAATGGGTACTGCATATTTTTGTATTCCTATATTCTTGAACTTTATTCTGGGACACAGTTAAGTTACTTGGAGCACTGGCCGGTGTGGCTCAGTTGCTTAGGCGTTGTCCTCTGCACCAAAAGATTTCTGGTTCTATTCCAGTCAGGGCACATGCCTGGTTGAGGACTCGATCCCTGGTAGGGAGCATGCAGGAAGCAGCTGAGTGATGTTTTTCCCCCTCCCTCTCTCCCTTTCCCTTCCTCTTCCTCTAAAAATCAATAAAAAAATATTTTCAAAAAATTACTTGGAAACAGTTTGATCCTTCTGAGGCTTGCTTTTAAGCTTTATTTTAAGTGGGATCAAAGCAACCTTTAGGGTGGAGGCAATACCCTTCTGAGGACTCTATCCGATGTCCTGTGAATTATGACATTTTTCCATTCTGGCCAGTGGAAACAGAAACTATTCGGGCCCTGTGGGATTGTTCCCTCTAATCTATTGAAGTGCTTCTTTCCACAGCCTCAGATACTTTCTTCACACATAAGTGCTAGACAGTACTCTGCTAAAGATTCCAGATCCACACACCTCTGCAACTCTCTGTGCAGCTCTCTCCTCTTCAGTCCTCGAGTTGCAACCTCCTTCTACTCAACTCAGGACAATCACTGGGCTCTCCCTGGGCTCCTTTTCTCGGTCCTGTGTTGTGCCTCTTACTGACTTTTGCAACTTTTTCATAAGTCTGAAATTCTTTTAAGATGAAAGGACTTAAAAGTTTTACCATTAAAAAGAAAAGCACCTCACCCTGGCCAGCATGGCTCAATGGTTAGAAAGTTGGCCCATGCACCAGATGGTCAAGGATTTGATTCAGGTCAAGGGCACATACCTGGGTTGCAGGTTCGATCCCTGGCCCTAGTTGGGGCTTGTGTAGGAGGCAGCCAATCGAGGTGTTTCTCTCACACTGATGTTTCTATCTCTTTCTCTCTCCC
Source organism: Molossus molossus (assembly GCF_014108415.1). NCBI lineage: Eukaryota > Metazoa > Chordata > Mammalia > Chiroptera > Molossidae > Molossus > Molossus molossus. The sequence continues at coordinate 135,221,812 of NW_023425355.1, read as the reverse complement.
CCTCCTTCTAAGAATCAATGAAAAAAATATCCTCCAGTAAGTATGAATAAAAAAAAGAAAAAGACAAGCACTTCTCTCCTCTCCTCTTGAGGTGTGCTTATGAGCTGATCATTATGATGGAAAAAGGAGGAGCATGGTTGGCAGCTTTTCTCTTCTCCACTGTGCTGGCCAGCTCTCCAGGGTGGGGGGTGTGTAGGGAGAGGATCTAAGACAACCCCGCTGATGGCTGTCTCATGCTGGGACCACATCTGGTCTGCAGGAAACACATATTTTTTGCCCCACAACCTCTGGGAGTGCTGGCCAATCTCATCCAGCCCCTCTATCGCTGCAATCCCTCTAGATTTCTGAGGTATGACTCAGCCACTTGTCCTTTATGTCCTCAAAACTGTGTGCAACACATGGAGCAAACTATCTTTATATTCTTTCCCTTGGCTACTGGTAAGTGGTAGGCAACCCTCTGCCACTTCCATTGGCATGGAGGAACTCACCAGCACACCAATAGCTTTCCAAAATTACTCTTTTAATTTCCAATTCCTTTTCCTGGGAACCTCCAGCCTCACTTTGAAACTGAGCATTTTGTTTTAGGTGCTGGACCTTCCAGAGCTCTCTTTTCTCTCTGCCATCAACTTTCTGCTAGCAGCAATATTCCAAATGGTACCTGCTTCATCAGCCTAGGGTCTGGAGTGAGGATAATGATAACATGAACCAGAGCACCTACTTGACTTACAATGGATATTAAACAAAAACTTGAAAGAGATGAGTGTGTTAGCCATGCAAATATGTATAGGAAGAGCATTGCATGCAGAGGGAAGAGCCAGGGCAAAGGCCCTAAGGCATCCTGGTATGCTCCCGGAATAGCTAGTATCTACAGATATTTAGAATTTCACCATCTTATTTCTTAACAACTCTAGTTTCTAGAAAGTTCTTCCATAAATTTAAATGAAATCTTCTCTTGTAACTTCCACCCATTGAGTCTAATTTAATTCTTCTTCCACATGGCAGCTTTCCAAATATCACTTTTTTTTAAATTCTCATCGGAGGATATTTTTCCATTGATTTTCAGATAGAGTGGGAGGGAGAGTGGGAAGGAGAGAGAGAGAGAGAGAGTGAGAGAGAGAGAGAAACATTGATGTGAGAATGACACATCGATTGGTTGCCTCCCACATGACCCCAACCAGGGCTGGGGATTGAACCGCAACCGAGGTACATGCCCTTGACCAGAATCAAGCCCACAACTCTGGTCCATGGGCCAATGATCTAATTGCTGAGCCAAACCGGCCAGGTCGAAGTACCATTTTTTGGGTGGGGATACCCCACTTCCCAGACCCTTCAATCATTTCTTCATGACATAATTTTCAGGTTACTCATCAACTTGATGATTCTCTTCTAGAAAATTCCTTATTTGTCTCTATTGCTGTTTTGTATGTGCAAAAGGCTTTTTAAAATTAAACATTTTTATTTTGAGATAATTGTAGGATCATATGCAGTTGTAAGAAATCAGAGAGATCTAGTGTACCCTTTAACCAGTTTACCCCATTGGTAGCATCTTGCTAAACTATAGTGCACTATTACAACGAGGACATTGACATTGATACAATCACAATTCAGAACAGTTCCATCACCATAAGGATCCATTCTGTTGTCCTTTGATGCCACACTCATTTCCCTCCTCACCTACCATACCTACCCTCTGGCAACCACTAATCTGTTTTGCATTCTTATAATTATGTAATTTCAAAAATGTATGTATGGAACCACACAGTATGTAACCTTTTTAGAAATGTTTTTTTATTGATTTTTCTAGTGAGAGAGAGGAAGATAGAGAGAGAAACATCGATGTGACAGAGAAACACCGATCGGCTACCTCCTGCACACCCCTTACTGGGAATCGAGCCCACATCCTGGGCATGTGCCTCAACCAGGAATCAAACTGGGACCTCTCAGTCCACGGAACGACGCTCAAGTCACTGAGCCACCCTGGCCAGGCACAGTATGTAACCTTTTAGGATTGTCTTGTTTTGCTCAGCATCATTCCCTTGGGATTCATCCAAGTTGTTGCATGTGACAGTATTTTGCTCTATTTATTGCTGAGCACTATTCCATGGTATGGATGTACCACAGTTTCTTTAGCCAGTCACCCTTAGGTTGTTTTCAGTTTAAGGCTATAAATAAAGCTTCTATAAACATTCATGTACAGGTTTTTGTGTGCACATACATTTTCATTTCTCTAGGGAGTGCAAATTCTGAGTCATAACAGTAGTTGCATGTTTAATTTTTTTTTTTCAATTACAGTTTACATTCAATATCATTTTGTCTTAGTTTCAGGTGTACAATATGATTAGACATTTATTTAATTTACAAAGTAATCCCCCTCGATAAGTCTAGTACCCATCTGACACCATACATAGATATTACAATATTACTGACTATATTCCCTGTACTGTACTTTACAACCCTGTGACTATTTTGTGATACCAATTTGTATTTCTTAATCCCTTCAGCTCTTTCACTCATCCCCAAAACTCCCTCCCCTCTGGCAACTATCATTTATTCTCTGTTTCTATGAGTCTGTTTCTGTTTTGTTTGTTCGTTAATTTTGTTCTTTAGATTCTACATATAAGTGAAATCATATGGTATTTGTCTTTCTCTGTCTGAGTTATTTCCACAGCAGCTGCTCCAGTCTGCATTCCCAGCAACAGTGCATAAAAGTTCCTTTTCTCCACATCCTCACCAACACTTGTTTGTGGATTTATTGATGACAGTCATTCTGACAGGTGTGAGGCGATAACACATTGTGAGTTTAATTTTCATTTCTCTAATGATTAGTGATGTTGAGCATCTTTTCATAAGTCTATTGGCCATCTGTATGTCCTCTTTGAGTAATGTCTATTTAGGTCCTCTGCCCATTTTATAATTGGATTGTTTTTTGTTTTGTTTTGTTTTTTGCTGTTAAGATGTCTGAGTTCTTTATGAAGTTTGGATATTAACCCCTTATCAGATGTATCATTGTTGAATATCTTCTTCCATTCAGTAGATTGCCTTTTCATTTTGTTGATAATTTCCTTTGCTGTGCAAAAACTTTTTAATTTGCTGTAGTCCCATTTGTTTATTTTTTTCTTTTGTTTCCCTTGCCTGAGGAGATATATTAGAAAAAATATATATTACTAAGAGCAATGTCAGAGTCTTTACAGCCTATGTTTTCTTCTAGGAGTTTTATGGTTTCAGGTCTTACATTTAAATCTTTAATCCATTTTGAGTTTATTTTTGCATATGGTGTAAAAATGTGGTCTAGTTTCATATTTTTGCATGTGTCTGTCCAATTTTCTCAACGCCATTTATTGAATAGACTGTCTTTACTCCATAGTATATTCTTGCCTCTTTTGTCATAGATTAACTGACCATGTAAGCGTGGGTTATTTCTGGGCCCTCTTTATGTCCCATTGATTTGTGTCTATTTTTTTTTTTTTAATGCCAGTGCCATGCTATTTTGATTACAATGGTCTTGTAGTATAGATATCAGGTAGCATGATACCTCCAACTTTGCTCTTCTTTCTCAAGATTGCTCTGGCTATTCCTGGTCTTTTGTGGTTTCATATAAATTTTGGGATTTTTGTTCTATTTACATGAAAAAAAAATACCATTGATATTTTTATAGGGATTGCATTAAAAAAAACTATAGATTGTTTTGGGTAGTATGGACATTTTAATGATGTTAATTCTTCCCACCCATTGCATGTTTAATTTTATATTAATAATTTTTCTTTATTGATTTTAGAGAGAGAGGAAGGGAGAGGGAGAGAGAAAGAGGAACATTGATGAGCAAGAACATCGATGGGCCACCTCCTGCATGCCCCCCACTGGAGATCAGGCTCACAACCTGGGCATGTGCCCTGACTGGGCACCGAACCGGCAACCTCTTGGTACATGGGTCCATGCTCAACCACTGAGCCACACTGGGCAGTGTATGTTTAATTTTTGAAGAAACTGCCAAGTTGTTTTCCATTGTGGCTATACTATTTCATTTTCCCGCCAGCAGTGCATGAATGATCCAATTTCTCCATGTCCTTATCAGTGTTGGGTGCTGTCACTCTTTTAGCCATTCTGATAAGTGTGTAGTGGTATCTCATTGTGTTTTTCATTTGCATTTTCCCAATGGATAATGACATTGAACATCTTTTCATGTACTTATTTGCCATCTATATATCTTCTTTCATGAATGTCTTGTACCCATTTTCTAATTAGAATGTTTGGGTTTTTACTGTTCAGTTTTGAGTGTCCTCTCTATATTTTAGATACCAGTCCTTTGTCAGACATTTGATTTGGAAACCTTTTCATCCTCTCAACAGGGTCTTTTATAGACAACAAAAGTTTTTCATCTTCATGAGGCCCAATTTATCTATTTTTCCATTTATGAAGTGTGCTTTTGATTCCAAGTCAAAGAACTCTTTGCCTAGCTCTAGCGCCCAAATATTTTCTCTTATGTTTTCTTTGAAAAGTTTTATAGTTTCACATTTTACATTTAAAAATTTATTTTGAGTGTGAGCTTTAGGTAGAGGTTTATTTTTTACCTCTGGATGTTCAATTGATCCAGCACCATTTGATGAAAAAGCTATATTTCATTCATTGAATTGCTTTTGTTCCTTTGTCAAAAATCAGTTGGGCATATTTGTATGGGTCTATTTCTGGGTTCTCTATTGTGTTCCATTGACCTATGTACTTAACCCTTACCAATACCACACTGCCTTGACTGCTGAAGCTATATAGTAGCCCTTAATATTGGGTAGGATGGGTTCTCCTTTGTTTTTCTTTAAAAAATTTTATTTTCCTTTATTGATTTTAGAGAGAGAGGAAGTGAGAGGGAGAGAGAGAGAGAAACATCGATGAAAGAGAACATCGATTGGCCGCCTCCTGCATGCCTGCCACTGGGGATCAGGCTCACAACCTGGGCATGTGCCCTGGCTGGGAACTGAATGGGCGACCTCCTGGTGCATGGGTTGATGCTCAACCACTGAGCCACACCGGCCGGTCCTTTATTTTTCTTTTCCAAAATTGTTTTAACTATATTAGGGCCTGTGCTTTTACATAGACATTTCACAATAAATTTATCTATGTCTACAAAAACAACCCTGCTAGAATTTTAATAGGAATCACATAAACCTATAGATCAATTTAGAAATAATTAACATCTTTATTATATTGAAACTTCCAATCTATGAACATCGTATTCCTCTCCATTTATTCTGACATTCTTTATTTTTTTTTAGAATTTTCTAATTTTCAGCATCCAGATTTTGTTTATACTTAAGTTTATACTCAAGTATTTAATGTTTTTAGAGTGAGTGTAAATGACTGGGAATCGAACCTGAGACCCCTCGGTCCGTAGGCTGACACTCTAACCACTGAGCCAAACCAGGCAGGGTGGCATGGTGTTTTTAATTTAAGGTTCCACATGTTCATTGTTAGTATGTAAAAACGCAATTTTGTACATTGCATTTATATTATTACATGATCTTGCTGAGCTCACTTACTAGTTCAGGAGGTGTTTTTTTTCCTCCCACTTGGGATTTTCCATGTAGACATTCAGGTAATCTGAAAATAGGGATAGTTTTTCTTCCTTTTTTTCCCCAATCTGGATGCCTTTTCTTTCTCTTTCTTTCCTATTGTTATGGCTAGAACTTGCAGTTCTGTGTTGAATAAGAGCAGTGAGAATGGGCATCATTGCCTTGTTCCAATCTTAAAAGGAAAGCATTTGGTCTTTCACTGTAAGCATGATGATAACTGTGGGTTTCTTGTAGATGGTATTTATCAAGTTAAGGAAGTTTCTATTTCTAGTTCACCGAGAATTTTTATTGTGCATGAGTATTGGATTTGTTAAATGCCTTTTCTACATCAATAGATATGATCATATGATTTTTTTTTCTTTAGCTTATTGATTGGTGGATTACAATGATTGATTTTCAAATGGTGAACTTGAATACTTAGAATAAATTCTATTTGGTTGTGGTATAATTTTTTCACACATTGTTGGATTTTATTTGGTAATATTTTATTGAGGATACATCTAGGTTCATGAGATATACTGACCTGTAGTTTTTATTTATTTATTTTTTTGGTACTGCTTTTGCCTTGTTTTGGTATCAGAGTAATACTAGCCTCATAAAATGATTTGGGAGGTATTCTGTCCTCTTCTGGTTTCTGTAACAGATTGTGTGAGATTGGTGTTACCTCTTTAAATGTTTGGTAGAATTCTCCAGTAAATCCATTTGGACCTGGAAGATTTCTTTTTCAGGGCCTTTAAATTACAAGTTCAGTTTTGTTTTGTTTTTCTAATGGTTATAGGACTGTTAATATGGTCTATTTTATTTTGCTTGAGTTTTGGTAGTTTGTGGGTTTTGAGGAATTAGCTCATTTCTTCTAAGATGTTGAATTTATGATCATGAAGTTGTTAACAGTATTATTCCTTTATCCTTTTAATGGATTCAGGATCTGCAGTGACATCCCATTTCATTCTTGACTTGGTAGTTTGTGCCTACTCTTTTTATCTTTGTCATTCCTGCTATTTATTCAAGTAAATATATATGAGTCTGATGATGAGCCCATCAAATATATTCTTTATTTGTTACTGTATTTTTTTTATTTCCAGCAATTTGATCCTTTCTTATAGTTTTCATCTCTGTTGAAATTACCAATATGATCTTGCATGTTTTCTATTTTCCATTAGAGCCTTTAACATAGTAATCATAATTTTTAAAATTATCTCTCTGATACTTCCAATAGCTGTACCATATCTAACTGTTCTGAGGATTGCTTTGTTTATTCAAACTGCTTTTTCTTGCCTTTGGCATACCTTGTAAATTTTGTTGTGGTTGAAAGCCAGACATCTTGTATAAGGCTGGAGATACTGTGGTAAATAAGACCCTCTAGTATAGGAATCTATGTTAATCTAGCCAAGAATTGGGCTGTGTTGAGGTTTGGTTTTTTTCCCCCCGCCATGGACATCAGAAACTTAGAATTCCTCTACTGATTTTTTTTTTCTTATTTCTCTTAGTTTTGGGGCTTCCCTTTGTGCTGTTCCTCGGACAAAGTCTGCCTCTGAAGCTCTCCCTGCTGTAACCCACTGTTGTTATTCCTGGAGTTTTGTTAGTGTGCTAGTGGGGTAAGGAGGGGGTAGTCTCTAATGTTCTAAGCCTCTTCTGGCCAGTGTGGCTCAATGGTTGAGCATCAACCCATGCACCAAGAGGTCACCGGTTTGATTCCCGGTCAGGACACATGCCAAGGTTGTGGGTCCAATCCTCAGTGGGGCGCATGCAGGAGGCAGCCAATCAATGTTCTATCTCATAGATGTTTCTATCTCTCTCTCATTCTCCCTTCTTCTCTTTCTAAAATCAATAAAAGAAAAAAATTTAAATAATAATAATATTCTAAGTCTCATTTTCAGAGGTGTAGCCTTCACAAGTGCTTCTGTCCCCTCTTTCCCTCCCCCCAATGTCTTTCCCCAGTGTTCTCAGTCAACAGCCTTAAGGTTCTTCTCCCTAAAGATTAAATCTTTATTTTTTAGGTGAGATGGGAGGACTAGGACTGGGTAGAATTCCCTTTCCCCCAGCTGTAAAGCTGTAATGTATTTCACCAGTGCCCTCAGACCATGTCCTTCTCCCCTGCAGAATAAGCCTTTTGTTCCTTAAGGGAGAAATGTCTGAGTAAAATTCTCAGTGGCTCCTGAGCCAGCATCCAGCCTGCACCATGAGATTTCTCTGGATTTTCCCTGATTCTCCTTGTGAAAGCCAGGTGGGATTCTTAGAAGAAAAGCCTGTAAAAGGGTGGGAACCCCTCCCCCCAAGAGCTTCACAATCTTAAGCAAGTCCACCCTCAGCCTCCACAATTTGTTAAATTTTCTATCTTGATTTTTCTATCCATTTCTATGGCGTCTGGTGGGTTCTGTCCCTGGTAAGCAAATGCTTAGGTCCTATGTCTCACAGAAAGTGCCTCTCTCAAGATTTTGAAATAGCTGTTTGCTCTGCAAACTCAGTTCTCTTTTTAATTTCCAGTCTGTCCAGATTTTTTCTTGTTGTAAGCACGGGAAGGACATCTCACAGCTCTCTACATCTCTGAGCTGAAAGCTTAAGGCATATTCAACCATATTTGACTTAGAAAAAAATGTCAATTTCATATGGTTCAACCTAATAGACTGTGGCATAGTTTCTGGGTAGTGTGCCTTGGGTTGCTGCAGCCACAGTCTAACTAGAGATTTCTGGAAAACATTGCTATGGGTTATTCTACACACAATTCATTGAGGGAGATGATTCCTCCCATGACAGTGGTCTTCAAACTCGAGCATGCATCAGAATCACCAGAAAGACTTGTTAAAACACAGATTTCTGGGTTCCTCTCCGGAGTTTCTGATTCAGTAGGTCTGGGCAGGGCTGAAGAATTTTCATTTCTACCAGGTTCCTGGTTGGTGATGCTACTACTGCTCTTTAGGAGATCACACTCCAAGAACCCTATGGCATATCTTGGAGACCTGGGGCTCATCTACACATCCTACCTATTCATCCCTTTTGAGGGCACAGGGTCAGCCCTGAGGGGTAGCAGTTAGATTCTCAACTAACTTCAGAGAAGTGTCAAGAGTAAAGTGTTGGGAATATGCTCACCCTTGAATTCATTCTTTTTCCAGAGTGAATCTAATTAAAAAATAATGCTTTAAGTCTTAAAAGAGAGGTAGCCAAAGTTTTCTAGCACTGTAGTGGATGACAGTCTTAGAGATAACAGTATAAAGGCCCTGTTAATTTAAGACCCATGGTGATGTAAGCACTCTCCTTAGGGTCTGGGTATTAACTGAGACTCAGCTACAAGTCAGGTGCCTCTGTAGGCTTTCTTCATAACTGTTTTCTTACATTATAAATCCTCCTTAATGCTAGTTTTGCGCATAAGCGTTTTCATTAAGGTAAAAGTATGCTGCTCAAATTTACAGAATAAATTCCACTTGGTATCATTCATAATTACCTATTCCTCTATTTAGTCAACAAATGTGTAGCAAGTGCTCACTATGCACCAGGCAATGTTTAAGATGCTGAGGATACAGGAGTGAAGAAAATAAAGTCACTTCTTCATTGTGGTTTCATTCTAGGGAGGAGAGACAGAGAACAGGTGTGTGTGTGTGTGTGTGTGTGTGTGAATAAATGAAGCAGGGTATCAATATGGGGTGTCTGGGGGAAAACTGAGGCTAAAGTTGGCTATTTATTTAGTGGGTTAGGGATAGCCTCTCTGATGAGACATTTGAGCAGTGACTAGCCAGGAGGAAGAGATCCAGATCTGACTCCCACTGAGGTTTAGGCAAATACAACCAAAGGGACAGATGAGTGGTTAGTCACTTTTGTATACTAATGTTAATTCAACTATGTTTACAATCAGTCAAGAATTATTCTTGCTAAAAGTCTCAGGTAATTCATACTCACACTCTACTGGTAGGAATTATCTTAAGGATAAATCAGAAATGTGGACATAGATTTATGCCCAAAGATGTTCATCACAGCTTTATAACATAAAAAACTGGAACTAACCAAAATGTCCCTCTTTCTCTGACCTCCCCAACTTTAAGAGTCCACTGGCCATCTCTCCGCAGTTGCAAAGCCCTTGGACTTCTCTCTGTGCTCATGCTCTTGTGCTGTAGAGCACTTGCCTGCTTACCTGTCTACTTCCCCCCATTTGAGCTCCTTGAGCACAGGGGCACATCACATTCAGCACCTATCGTGGTGTCCAGCACATTGCAAGAAATGTGTTCAAAAAACATTGGTTAAATGTTGTCTGGCATATCTGTAGACAGAATATTATGTAGTCATTACAAATCATATTTTTGAAAAAAATTAGTGACAAAGAAATGATATACTACTAAGTATAAAAAGCAAACTATAGCCCTGGCCGGTTTGGCTCGGCGGTTAGAGCATCGGCCTGCGGTCCAGAGAGACCCGGGTTCGGTTCCCGCTAAGGGCACGTACCTCAGTTGCAGTTTGTCCCCAGCCCTGGTTGGGTCGTGTGGGAGGCAGTCACTCGATGTGTCCCTTTCACGTTGATATTTCTCTCTCTCTCCCTCTCCCTCTCTCTCCTTCCCACTCTATCTGAACAAAAAATGGAAAAATGTCCTCAAGTGAGGATTTTAAAAAAAGCATACTATAAAACTATACACACAGTTCGGCCAGTGTGGCTCAGTGGTTGAGCATCAACCCATGTTCAATTCCCAGTCAGGACACATTCCCAGGTTGTGGGCCTGTTCCCCAGTGTGGGGCATGCAGGAGGCAGCCAATCGATGTTCTCTGTTATTGATGTTTCTCTCTCTCTCTCTCCCTCTCATGTCCTCTCTCTCTAAAATCAATGAAGGGAAAAAATTAAAAAAATAAAAAACTATACACACAGAATAACCTCCATTATGAGACACCAAAATAATTAAAGATTTATCCAAATGAGATTAGGATCACTCTACCTTTTCCTTTGTAGTTTTTATTTTCTACTTTGGGTATATTAGCTTCATGATCAGGAAAAAAGTGAGTTAAATACTTAAGGAGAGTAGATTCTACATTTGAGCCTACAGCCATCACTTTGGTCATCCAAACCTTAGAAGATTCATTGGTAGGACTCTTGTCAACAGGCCTGTCCTTAGCACGTGGTAGCCTATATTACCTTGAAGGTTTGCATCCTCAGCTCTACCTCCCCGTTTCATCTTCCTCATCACCCTTCCCAGACTCTCAGCACTACATTCCTATAAAAGTAGGTCAGTTCTACCTACAACTTGAAGCTCCGTTTGAGACTTCTCCCTGTCTCAATCCATGTACTTCTTCTCATTCCAGTTTTACTTTCTCCAAGGAGACCGCTCTGATTGAGAACAAACAAGAACATTTCTTAAGCACCTGCTGGGGTCAAGGCAGGGGGATGGGCAGGTGTCTCTTTCAAGTGTCCAGTCCCTGTTCATCTATCTGCCTTCAGCATTCAACAGCAGAGCTTCAGACCTAGCCAAGTACCCAGTTCTCTGATTGAGATTCATGAAGCTTGAAGAAAATCCACTCCATTTCTCCTGCAACATCTTTTTTTTGGGGGGTGGGGGGATAAGCCTAGAAATGTTATTCATTTGTGTGTGTGCATATGTGTTTCTGTTTGGCTTCAGGAGGCCTTCTCAGCCTGGTTAGTTTAAAAATTGGCTTGCTAACATCTTAACACTTTTTTTTTTTAATTAATAGAAACTATAATGAAGTTTTGCATTTCCAGGGCACTTTCCCATTAAGAGCTCAAAGCTTGCCAACAAATCTTAGTTTCCTAGAGAACTAGTATCACTCTATAGGGGTGAGAGGGAAGGTAGGCATCTACAAAATACATTGCTAGATCTGCATAATTAAACTTGTTGCCATTTAAAGAGAACTGCCCCATAAAGCTGGTTTTCCAGGAATTCAACTTTTATTTTATTCAAATTTTTAAATCTTTCTATTTTTTTTTCCTCAGAAAAATCCTTGCTACAACCTACTAGGTTACCTTGTTCTATTATTTGTTGAAATTTTTTTTTTTTAATCCTCATCCGAGGACATTTTTCCATTTTTTGTACAGACAGAGTGGGAGGGAGAGAGAGGAAGAGAGAGAGAGGAAAACATCGACGTGAAAGGGACACATCGAGTGGCTGCTACCCGCACGACCAACCAGGGCTAGGGACAAACTGCAACCGAGGTACGTGCCCTTAGCGGGAACCGAACCCGGGTCTCTCCGGACCGCAGGCCGACGCTCTAACCGCTGAGCCAAACCGGCCAGGGCTATTTGTTGAAATATTTTAACACATGTTGCTCCAACAAGAAAAGAGGAATAGCCAGTTAACTGTGAATTCTGAATTCACAAGTGTGATGAGCACACACTGTCATTTCCAGGAAGGGGCTGCCCTACAGCCACTCCAATTTGGGACTGATCAAAAAGGCATGAAATAAAACCACCACTGAGGAACCTATGTCTATCTACTTCATGGATCCTCCAGGGCTTCAGGGGCCACATTCTGCTCCACATGTGAGAAACCAAGCCTCAGTGACTCTAAGAACAAAACTAGGAATGACAGCTATGGTTCATCACCTTGAGATACATGACCTCCTCTCTGTCTTTACACCACTGACAAACATTCATCTCTGACTAGGAAAGAGTTTTCTCTGCCTTGGTCACTGTATCCCCTCATTAGAGCTAATTTTGGGAATGGCATTTTCTCCCCTAGGCCTAGGTCATAACTGCCATGCCTTCCCTCCGTTGGCTACTTCAATCATCCATAAAGAACATATATCACCCATGCACACGTTGCTTTGTTACAGTTCTCATTTGTACAAAGCCAGAGAGAAAAGGTTTTCACCAAGTCCTCTGGGTACTAAAACACCTTGATATTAATTTGTACTGAAATAACTGGAGGACTAAAACCTAATCTCATACAAAAGGAGACCATGACAACCTTAACTTACAATGTAAAGGCCTTTGTGGGACCCAGGGATTATTTTTACACAGACAATGGCAACCTGGATCAATAAATTATACACCCTGTGGTTTTCTCATCAAGGAGCTGGTTATGAAAGGACATAAAATTCCACTATTAGTAACCAAAGACACACACGTGATGCTAGATACAGGCTGTCTTTGAGAAAACAAATCATGTACTTGAGAACACTGTCTAGAGGGCTGTGTATGAATAAAAGTGGCTTTACACAATTATTTGAATAACAATGTAATGATTTTTACACTAAAAATTTTAAACAACTAGAATGTTCTGCTTAAATCTGAATGTAAAATTGAACAATTTAAAAACAGAATTCACAGCCACAGATTTTAATGAATTATTTCTGCTCACTTGAGAAAGATGGGGGGCACTATATTCCATGTCTTCTGAAGACATTTCTATAAGAGTAATCAAATTGTGAAAAATGGTTTGAATTCCAAGAAACCATTCCTCTTGGACCAGGAAAACTGTGAACAAAAATATTTTCACAAAATTTCATTTTAATCATCTTCTTTACAAAGCACAATACTTAAGACTTTTCTAAATACAACTTCAGAAAATGAAGCAAAAAAATAATAATCTCCATAGATGCTGGTCGAGTCCATGCTGAATGCAAATGAATTTTTTTCAAAAGTGATACTTCTAAGCATCTCAATATTTTTTGACCACTCCATTTTGTAAAGAGTAAAGACAGTGGCTGTTCAGACAGTGGCTCATCCAGTTCCGTGATATAGAATCCTCTCGCTGGTTAGCCCAGGGAACAGTAATGAAGCTGGACATGCCAACTTCTTCGAGAATCACTTTTCCCTCTCCTTATCCAAAGAAAGCCAGTGGCCTCTATGAGGGGGAGATTACAGCCCTCTCCATTCTAGGTTTCCAATGCCCCAGGAGGGCACGCCAACCTCTCAACTTAATTATTAACAATCCTACTCTGTATACACATTGTATAAAACTATATTATTAGGGATTTTCATGATGAATAAATGAGAAATCCAAACATAAAAGAATCCAAGCCTCATTATCATATTGGGTGGTGGGAAATCCCTAAGGCTTCAAGTTTGGTGTAGAAATGCTTAGAACAGTAAGGGGTACGGGAATGTTTTATGCTGCTCTTGGAAACTTGGGGCTCCTGGCCCCAGGCACACTGAGAGCAAAGCTGCTGAAAAGACATGGGAATGAAGGGTGGGAGGTTTCTTTCTTTACACCTTTCTCTTCTCTTAACTCCCTTCTTTAACCCTGGCAGACCAGCTGTCCAGCCTTTGTACATACTCTGGAGGAAGTAGCAGCCTCATGCAGCAAGGATGAAAATGTAGGCAAGAGGAAGGTGGGGGAAGTGAGAAAGGAAGAGACTTTTATTTGTAATACTTTTGATGATCAATGACAAGTGGTGATTTTTTTTTTTTTTGCATCACTTCTTCAGTGTTATTAAAGCTCATTCTTTCTGGTTGTGAAAATCTATTACTGTTTATTACTTTTACTCCAAAACTCAGGAAATAGACAAAGCAGCTTTTTAGAAACACATAAAACATCTTCAGGGGCCATTGAGGGACCACCACCCCAAATCCCCAAACAATCTTGCAATACAGTATGTCCCCTTATTTTCAGCTAAAGATGAGAAAGCAGTCACACAGACTAAGGCTGAACTGTTCATTTCCTACAAAGGTAAAGCAGACAAGCAAACACCAGTTTCCTGGGGAGGGAAAAAGCAATTAAAAAATGCCAGAAAGAACCAATGACTACACTTCAACAAGAGCCCCCCACCTCCCACTCCCTTGCACCTAAGGAAGGGGTTACAAGAGATCGAGGCAAATGACATGTGAGTACAGTTGTAACAATAACACACACAGATAACCCAGTGCAGGAAATAATACAACTCCCCCCCTTGTTTTTATTTGCATTTTACTTTTATTTATTTTTGCTTTAATAATGCATATTCTGTTCACGCAAAAGGTGCAAAGGACAGGAAGCAGAGGTTTAACTTGGCTGATGAAAAATCAAGCAGGGGTGACATTTCTAGTTTCATGAACAACCTAAAACTAGGAGAACTTAAAAATCGCAGTGGGTACCACAGAGCAAGCCCAACTTCACAGCTGTCTCCTCGTAGGACCTTTGGCTAGAGGAGAGAAGCTTTGAAGACAGTGGCCTCTAGTGGACCTTGATAAGTGGCTAAAAAAATTTATTTTTGAATCATGGTAGCTGCATCACAAAAGTTCCAATCAAGAGGGTGGTAAAAAGAAGGCACAGATCATTGCAAATACCAGATTTTCTCTTTCTCTTTTTGTAAATATACCATCACATATAAGCTAAAATTGATCTCAGGGTGGTGGGGTTTGCTGGCAGGGGAAGGGACGGGATGGACCTAAAATTGCATATGTAATAGACTCCTACAGGGGACACAAAGCGAGGCAGCTTTCCGCCTGCAGCAAAAGAAAGGGACACTTGCTCCGGACTATGTGTAATACAAATACTGGGAGAATCTGTGACAAAACACGATTAAAAAATCATAAAATTATAAAGCTTGTAAACGAATAATCTGAAATTACATTTTATTAATGGAAAATATCATCAAAATAGTACCACTATGGACTAAACTGCCTGAGTTTTCGTTTCGTATGAGATCTCATAGTAAAAAAGCCTTTAGCACAATTTGCTCTGTTTAAGTCACAACCAGTGCCACACCCAGGACTATACCATGGGGAAGAGTCTCCTCTTGGATGGAATTTGTGTTGTGCTATCAAGACTTTTGTGCTAATCTTTCAAACAGGGGCATATTGAGGCAAATCTTTAATCATTTGGCACAAAGTTATTTTGGCTGGGGCGGAAAATTTGAGTCTTGGACTCAGGATGAATAATGCGACATTTCATTTATCAAGTATTCATTTTGATTGAAGAGCTTTCTTTATGTCATTAACTTCCATCTATAAAGAAAAAAAAGAAGAGTCAACAAAATCAGAATGAATTGGCTGGTCTGTTAGAAGCTGGAAGATAATCTACCTGGTTGATTGAAAGAAAATAATCAACCTGATGAGCTTAAAGGCAAAAATGGGTAAACTGACATCTGAACGAAGAGTTGATAACGATGCCAGAAATGCATAAACCTAAAGAACAGGCACACAGATAACGATGTGCCAGGAAATGGTGGATGCTTTAATTCTCAGGCTACCAGCATCCAAAATTTATCAAAAGCAACAGTAGTTCCTGGCCAGAGGGTGGAACAGGCTGTCCTGACACGCGGGACCACCTGGTAGTGTTGGAAGACAGCTGTGGTTGGGCCCAGTGGGGTGTCTGTTGGCACCCTCCAAAGTGATGACAAGCAGTTAGCTATCCTTTCTTCAAGCAGCATGGGTCCTAATCACCAATAGGGGCACCAACTGGATGAAAGCTGAAAGTCTTCCTTTGGCCATTTGGTAACAGCTAAGTTAGATCAGAGGCTGGAGGGGTACAGGGCTCTGGGGCTCTGGCACCCTGGCAGGACTGACAGAGCCATCAGGGAGAAGTAAAATGATGAACAGCAAGTGCCAAGTGTGGGCAGCTGTGGTCCTTGGAGTCCCAACGATTGCATGACAGAAGCCAGCTGGCAATGAGGTCTCCCCAGTGCCATGTCCTCTGGCAGTTACTACAATGAGGCTTCTGGAAACCAGGGGGGACTTTTCATAGAGGAGATGTTTCAGGTAAATTCCAAGTGAGAAAGCCAGTTGGGGGCACATTTACTAATGTCTCCCTTCCCCCCAAACCTCCTGGATCTCAGGAAAGGATATGAAGTGAGCTTATAAAATTCTAAGAAAACTGCCACAGGAAGTGTGCCTAAACCTGCAGAGAAGTAACAATCATATATTTTCAAAATAAAGCCCTGATGCTGACCCCTCCCCCAAATGCGCAGCAGTACCCCAAGGGACCCACCTGCAGTCGAAGCCGGATTTTCTTCTCTTCATCCAACTCTAACAGTAACTGCTTAATCTCTCGTCTGAAAAGCAAAGAACAATGAAATTAAACAAAAGTCCAGACTTCCCCAATAACAGATAAGAAGCCTCTCATCATTACACAATCCATCTGACCGTTTTACAAAGAAAATGCAGACAGAACATTGTTTTCTTTGCATTGTTATTGCTTAAAATGTGTCAGAGACGGAAAGGGTTGCCATTATTTCTGGGCTCCCAAAATATTAGTAATCAAACAGTAGGTCAGAAATGGCCTTTAAGATTCTTTAGTCGAAGCTTCTCCTAAAAGAAGATGGGGAAACCGAGGCCTAGAGAGGTGGCCAACTGCTCAATGACTAGACTCCAGGTATCCAGGTTCAGATTCTTTTGTCTTCCTTCTCTGCTATCTCGACTAGAAACTAACTATCCCTTTATTATAGAATTACTGGTTTAAAATTTTTTTCTTTATTGTTTAGAGAGAGAGGAAGGGAGAAGGAGAGAGAAATGGAAACATCGATGAGAGAGCCTCCTGCATGCCCCCCACTGGGGATCTGGCCCACAACCTGGGCACGTGCCCTGACTGGGAATCAAATTGGCGACCTTTGGTGCATGGGTCGATGCTCAACCAGTGAGCCACACAGGCTGGACGAATTACTAGTTTTTAAATGCACTTACATAATAATTTTCATTGTAGACATTTTTACCATTCCATATATATTATCTTCATTTCCCCAGAGTTTTAAATTAATAAAAGGTTACTGGTACATTTTTATGGATTCTCACAAAATCCTACAAATAATGATATCTAAAATCTCAGAGGTAAAATAACTGAACTATTGCTATGGTAATCATGTCATAGATAAAGTAGAGGATACACAGCCTAATTAATGCCCTCTCCAAACTTAAATGAAGTGAAACAAAACTAATTATTTTGCAAACCCAGGGCTCTATAGTAAGGACACTGCAACCATCCTAATTGGTCAGAGAGCTGTATTCCATTTTAGAGTATAAAACACTTTGTTTTACATGTACACCTTTACAAACTAGATTGGAAAAAAAACAAAAAAACCAAGGACTGCAGAAACAGCACAACAAATAAGGTAGAAGTTATATTGCATTTGCTCACTCCAGATGAGCACCAATGATGGTCCCTAGACTTGGGTCCATGTCCCAACACTGTTGTCAACACGTTAGGTTCACTGACATTCACCAATGTGACTTGTTACTATACAGGCATACCTCAAAGATATTGGGGGTTTGGTTCCAGACTAACACAATAAAGTGAGTTGTAATCTTTTTGGTGGTGGAGGGTCTTGCTTTCAATTTGTTAAAAAAAAAAATTAAAAACAAAAATGAAACATCGGTGAAGCTCAATAAAGCAAGGGACAATAAAATGAGGCATGCCTGCATGTATTCAAGCACATGCTATACAGTACTATCTCAGTAGGCACTACTTAGGGCTTAGAAAAGATGTATAAGGTGAGGTCCTAAGCAAATAGCAAGAATCCAGGAAGACAATGGCAGGCAAAGCCTCAAATGGTCCAGATGAGGGAAATCAGTTGGGGAAGGAGGTGCAAAAAAGTCACTAAGTTTTGAACTAGTAAAATAGGCCATCAGTCCACAAGGAAGAAGGAAGATGGGAGAATTGTTGGAGGAGAGTCAGGGCAGAAGAAGGGAGGTGAGAACCAGCATGTTTGGGGATGAGTGGAGTAGGCACAGACTTGAGCTGAAGGCTGAGAAAAAGGTGACACCAAGAGCTAAGGTAGGAGGCATAAAGGCCAGGCTGAGGAAGGCTGCAAAAGGCAGGCCTTGAAGAGGAGCCACTGTGACATGTTGATTCGAGATGACGGCTGGGGAAAGATAATTCTGGCCAACTATGCCCAGGCTCCACAGTGCAGAGATGAGCACTGGCGATTTTGCACTCAGATGCAGGCAATTTCAGACATTCAGGAAGGTTCCAGGCACCTTTCAGAGGGCCTCAAGGGCTGAAGTCCTGGATCCAGGCTGGTCTGACCCAATGGCGGTCCTATTCAGAAGGTTGAGAATCAGTGCTCTGGGATGTACTGGGGTCACTGTCTAGGCAGGAGACTAATGTCACTTGGGCACAGATGGGGCCTTTGGGTATCCAAACCTATAATGTGCAGAGCCAGATAGGAGGTGGGAACTTTAAGGAGGTATAGACAGCATGGCTGTCCCTGGGAGACCCTCTCTAGTTCCACCCTGCCTGTCTGCACAGTTATCTGATGAGCCCCTTCCAGGGAGGGGGTAGATCCAGCCTGGGTGGAACAGAAGCTGAATAGACCCACGGTGCTCCAAGTGAGTTCCATGGACCTCTCATCCTAGAATGCTTGCAAATAAAAGGGGTGGGGGGATTCTGTGATAAAGTATGTTTGGGAAACACTGCACGTGCTATCCTCTCCATCTTCCCAATGTACAGCAGAGGCCCTGAGCAGTCCTTCAGAGAAGAAATTAACTTTGTTTAACCCAATTATTCCCAAAAGTACCTGGCTGCAAAACACGTCAGGGCCTTCCAGCCCTGTGTGGGGAGGCAGGTGCTGGGGTGATCTCCCACGGCTGTGACTGTGGGTCTCTGGCCCCATCTCCTACCACAACTCTAGCCAGGCAATTCCCCATCCAGCAGGCCGGGTGCCAGGGATGCACTGACCCACCACCCACTGGGCCGTTCTGTGTGCCCACGCTGTTCCCTTCGCTGGAGTGCTCTGCTCTTGGCAAGCCTGGATCATCTTTCAAAATCTTACTCAGGAAATAATTCCTTGAGATGCTTCTCCCCACCACCCCCGTTCCCCAAGAAAGAGCTGATTCCTAAACCCTCTGTGCCTCAGTTTACTCAGAAAAGTACCTCCTGACTTCTAACCCTTTGACTATTTTTGTCACTGCATATAGTATCCTGGGTGATATTTACGAATGCTAGTTATTTTTGCTTACAGCTTTCTCCCCATTGAAGTGCTCCTTGAGGATGAGAGGTGCGGAGAGCGCATGTGCGTGGGTATGCACGGAAAGAGCCCCCCCCCCCCCCCCGCCCCGAGTCTCGGGAGAACATCTTGCTGAATGTAATATTTTGGGTTTAAAGATTCCCTGTGTCTTTTCATACATGACATTCCCCTAAATGTAAGCTAAGCCCTACACTGGACAGCTAACTGAAGAAACTGCAATTTTTCTGATGCTAGAGGAAAAGCTGGCTGTTGGGCTGATTAAGAAGTGGTACATGTGCATAATGTATTTTATGGGGATTTAAAGATCTTTTCTTGCCCTGACCAGGTGGAGCATTATCTCATACAACAAAAGTTTGTGGGTTCGATTCCTGGTGAGGGTACATACGTAGGTTGTAGGTTCATCTCCTATCAAGGCATGTACCAGAGGCAACTGATCTCTCTCTCCCTCCCTCCCTCCCTAAAATTAAAAAAAAATCAATAATAACATATACTCAGGTGAAGATTTACAAAGAGAGAGAGAGAGAGAGAGAGAGAGAGAGAGAGAGAGAGAGAGAGAGAGATCTTTCCTTTCAGCAGCTGGAAAGAAAGCACGTCAGTCCCGTATGCCCCTCGGCCAGTTGGTGCCCTTCCTGCATGCAACAGGCCCAGGTACACATGGAGCTGAGCTCAGGGAAGCCTCTTGGGTTCACACCCACTGCCACTCCCTGCTGCCACCATCACAGGGAGGCTGGCGCACCCTCTAGGGCAGGCTGGGACCCAGGCTTGCAGACTAAGCCCTGGCCCAGGAGAGAGTGACCCAGAGGCAGATGAAGAAGGGGCCCCAGACACTCACTTCTGCTGGTCCTTCATGGTCTCGATGATGCTTCTCAGCTCACGGACCTGCGTTCTTAGCTCCTCCACGGCCGCCTGGCTGCTGGCCACAGGCTCCATCTTTGGTTTTCCTTCCGTGCCGAACAGTGATGGGGAGTTGGCTCTGTGTCCAGCTGTTCCCAAAGAGGTCGACAGTGGGGAGGGTGCTGCCGATGACAGAGTGGCTGGTCCGCCACTGCCACCTGCAGCCATGGTCCCCGGCTTGGGCGGCAGGGGTGCTTTGTTGTCAGACACCTGTGACAAGGGAGGGCAGAGAGGCCTCAGGCCTGGGATTCGTGTTTAGCAAACCCGCTCTACATCACTGCCCCCACCTCCTCCCACATACTCCCTACTCATTCTGTCCCCTACAAGCCCCCAGGGCCTACGTGGCGCAGGCATCCCCCTTTCCGTGATGTGCCTTCCCTTATATGCTTTACATTCGACCACCTTTCCGGCCAGGTAGTTCCTCTCTGTTCAATGTACACGCCCAGAGTCCCACCTACTTGCTGGGCTCCAAAAACTCTGAATGAGGAAAACATTTTCCTGGCCCTCCAGGAGCTCAGAACCCAGTGAGATGTAGACAGACAGACCCACCAACACCTTGCAGATGAGAGAGGTCTGCACACAGGGACGGAAGCAGAGAGCTGCAGAAGTACATGTCTAGTGGGCACAGCCAACAACTGGAAGGGTGAGCTGGGCCAGAGAAACTGCCAGGGGAAGAGAAAGCCATGGGCGTGAATAGCACCGAAGTAGAAGAGAAGGAGCCCCATGATGGAAGCTGGGGACTTCCCCAACTGAAGAGGTGGGGAGAGAAGGCAGAGCCCGTGTGGACTAGGACGGAGTGGTGAGAGAGGCAACAAAGCCAGACCAGAAGAGGAGCCTGGGCTATAGAAGCGCCCTGCAGGAGTCTCCAGAAGGAAAAACAACAACAAAAATCAGTTGGATATGTAGGTCAAGGGTGCTGAGGGCAAAACTGAGGGGAACCCACTTGAGTGAGGGAGACTGAAACCTGAGCAAGGCAGTCGGCACCTGTCTGAGAGATGAGGGGTGTGGCTTGCAAGTTTAGAACTCTTTCCAGAAACTTGATGAAGGAAGGAAGGAAGGAAGGAAGGAAGGAAGGAAGGAAGGAAGGAAGGAAGGAAGGAAGGAAGGAAGGAAGGAAGGAAGGAAGGAAGGAAGGAAGGAGAAAGAGAGAGTGTTCGCAGAGAAGCCTCAGGAGGAGACAGGATCGAGGTTTTGTTCATTCTCAAAGGTGAGGAAGACCCTGAGCTGGAGGAGATGCTGAGGGAAAGAGCCTGAGAGGGCCAGGCTGGAGACGGAGGAGACAGGTGGAGAGGGCTGGATGGAGAAGTATCCAGAGGAGACCAGCAGGCCATGTGGCGTGGGCAGTCATGGGGTGGAGGGAAGAGGGGCCCGGGGCAGGCCTAGGGGAGGAGGCGGCAGCAAGGGAAGGTGAGATGTAGATAGGTAGGGAGGACAGGGCATTGGGAGGCGAGAGGGTGAGTGACAGGCAGTCAAGGCTGATGGTGAAGCTGCTGGAACTCGGCATAGCAGCAGACGCCCAGGGCGGGAGCCAAGAAAGGGCTTGGCTGGCATGGGGGAGGCAGTCTGGAGTCAGACTGTGCTGGAGGGAGAGACTGGGCAGAGTAAGCCAGAGGCATATGGGCCAGCATTCCCAGCCTCTCTGCTCGCCTTTTCTCTGCCAAGTTACCACTGAGGAAAAGCACTTTCTGCTGCCAGATAGGGATCAGCCATTCCATGCTTATTGTTTGTAAGAGTTAGAGTAAGAGGGAAGAGGGACTGACATTTATGGAGCACTGGTCACATGCCGGATGTCAGCTAGACAACTGAAACAGGGATCTGTTGGCACACACGTTTGACCGAGCAGGAAATGGAGGCTTAGGGATGTGGCTGAGAAATTCCCCAAGTCTCATAGCTAATAACCGGCAGAGCTGGGATTCAATCCTCTCCTCCTTCAGCTGGACCCTCAAGCCTGGTACCATGGCTGTGGCTGCCCCAGTCTGGAAACTCACACTCTTCTGTCTTTATTTTCTTTGCTTTTTTTTTTTCTATTCGTGAGTTCACACTTTTTCACATTTCCCGTCCTGCATCTCATGTACCTCCCCCAACCCACCAATGTCCTCACACTGACTGGCTTCCAGGCATTTCTTGAATGAATGCTTCTCTGAGCATTTCCTACATGAGCTGCTTTCCAGACCCATTTTGGCTAACAAGTGCTTCTTAAAATCCTCACAGAATAGAGGCCACCATAC
Source organism: Molossus molossus (assembly GCF_014108415.1). NCBI lineage: Eukaryota > Metazoa > Chordata > Mammalia > Chiroptera > Molossidae > Molossus > Molossus molossus. The sequence continues at coordinate 135,199,320 of NW_023425355.1, read as the reverse complement.
ACCTTCACCAAATTAGTTCAAGTGGAGTTTCTAGAAGCAATAAACGACATGACATGACGGCTGCAGGGAAGTGAAATAGGCTAAGAGAACTGTGAAAATCAGAAACGTGAAGAGCCACTGCCCACCAGTAGATGTCACTGTAGTAACACCTCAAGGATGTCTGAGAGGTGGAGAACTCAACTCTAGGGCTATACCTATGGTTGCCAGAAAAAACAAAACAACCAAAAAAAAAACAGGTCTAAATCCAATTTCTGCAAATGGAATTCTTTTATAAAGGAATAATGCTTCGGTTTTGTGAATAATTACAAGTGATCTGTTTTTATGGGATATTTTTGCCTACTGTATCAGATGTTAAAGAAAATGTAGACATGTAAAATTTTAAATCTATGAGAAGGAAAAAATCCCACATAATCTTTGATTTCTTTGAGTTAATTCCTGCTTCAAGTGCCTTTAAAAATGACTGCAGCCCTGGCCAGTTTGGCTCAGCAGTTAGAGCGTCGGCCTGCGGACGTACTTCGGTTGCAGTTTGTCCCCGGCCCTGGTTGGGGTCGTGTGGGTGCCAACCACTTGGTGTGTCTTTCTCACATCGATGTTTCTTTCTCTCTCCCCTTCTTCTCCCTCCCACTCTATCTGAAGATAAATGCCAAAATGACCTCGGGTGAGGACAAAAAAAATGACTGCAGTTTTCTACTCGTAGACAGAAAGTAGTTGCAAGTATTTATAGGAAATAATTTTAACTGATTGGGTTGTCTTAGCATAAATTTCAAAATCTCAGTCCACATTCATAGGACGAGCAGAATGTGTACAGGGTATCCCCTCAGAAGCCACACACAGTTGCTAAACAATGTCTCCTTTGGTTCTCACAAGTCAACAACTTAAAATAGCTATACCATCCCCTGGGCAGGCAATAAAATTAAAATGTTTTAGATCATAAAGTCATCCTCATAAATTCAAATCACCTTTTAAGATACCACTATTAGTTATTCAGATTCCTGAGTTGCCAATCATAGTTTGTGACACCACCAGTTTTGAACGTAAAAGTCAAGATGCGTGGCCAGGAGACATAGTATTTAATACAGTTAACGTATTCTTTCTAGATACCGCTAGGCCTTTTAAGTTGTCTTGGCTTTTGAGACAGCGATGGTGTGTGAGGGCATTTGTGTGTATGTGTTGATGGCACGAAGAGGAGGTCAAACGACAAGGGGAAAGCAGGGGAAATCATCAATCGACCTTGTTTCTCAGGGATTCGGCCCAGTTTTGGAGACTTTGTAACATGCCTTGGGAATTTTGATGACTACTAATCACTGTCACTAAAGAATGACAAAAACTTGCATTGTCTGTTGCAATGGACGGAATGTTTGTTTCCTCCCAAAATTCATATGTAGAAATACTAACCCATTTTGATGGTACTTGGAAGTGAGGTTTTTGGATGGGATTAGTGCCCTTAGAAAAGGGACCCTAGAAAGATCTCTCACCCGCTTTCTGCCGCCTGAGGATACAAGAAGTTGGCAGTCTGCAAGTCAGAAGGCAGCCCTCACTAGAACCTGATGGCACCGGCACCCTGAATATCAGACTTCCAGCCTCCAGAAATGTGAGAAATAAATTCTATTGTTAATAACCACCCAATCTATGGCTCTTTGTTATAGCAGCTTGAACTAAGACATCTATTTATCCTTGTCTGGTTTATAACTCATCGGCAGAACATACATGAAAAGGCAGGGATCCCATGCTGTCGGGACGCCCTCACCATGGCCGGTCACTCACTTGGGATATGGTAACAGTCTTTGAAGTTTTCTTTGACGTGTCCACTCCTCTGTGTGCAAGCGAAACGTGTTCCTCTTTATCTTCTTCAGGACTTGGGGAGTCAAAGATATCAGGGCTTGAAAGGGAAGACTGGATAAAGCCAAAAGAAAATGCTTTTGTCAGAATTACACCTTAGCTGACATGACTTTTGTTAACATACTGCTGTATGCTTTTCAAAGCACTGGACACTTGTATTCTGTTTGTCTCCTCATTATAACTTCCAGGAGGCAGAAAGTGTGCTGTTATCAGCACAGGAGAGATAGTGGCAGAACTGGGGCTAAGAAGCACGATTTCCTACACGAGGGATTGTTCTATGGGATCTTTCAACTGACACCCATTGGTCATTTCATCCATGCAAGCATCCATCATCCAACTTTTCCTGTTCCCTCCATTCCTCAGAGCCTCCCTCCTTTCTGTAAACATTTGCTACCATGTGCCAAGCTCTGAGCTTGGTACTGAACTTCATGGTGACATGCCAGACACAATTCCTGCTCTCAGGAGGGAAGGACACACAGGTTGAGAGGAGGCTGCCTCTAACCTGCCTCCCCTTCACTGCCTCCTGATCCCTTTCCAGGGCCACTAAACCAGCACAGTGAAGTGCCTAAAAGGACTTTTCTAAGAGGAAAGGGTTTCCAAGGGCAAGAGGTCACCAGGCCTGTGGTCTAGTGACCACAGTTTCTCTAGTCCCAGAGCACAGTCTTCCTGCCAGCACAGCAAGTTCACACCTAATTTGGTACCTGCTGCTACATCTCTGCCCTCATTGCTAATGACAATCAACATCCATTTTGGAGTCTATCTTTGCAAAGGTATATTTACAGAATGGCGGCGTCTTTTGGTAAAATATGGGGATAACACTCTTACTCTTTCTGCCTCGCTGTGAAGATCAAAAAAGCTGGATGAATGTGAACCAACTCACTGGAATTCACTTGATCATAAATGATCACTATGCTAGAATTTTCCTAGTTTAGGACAAAGCAAATGAAAACAAGAGTTCCTGTGGCAAGGAATATTTTTAAATGAAGACCCTTCCAGAGATCACTTTGGGTGAGCTCATATTCAGCCTTACTTCTGTGCTTTCTACCTCTCTAGTGCGAAAACAGTTCTATATAGAATCCCCACGTGGCACCGTTACAGAAAAATTCCGCCTACAAATACTCTTCGCTTCTTCTGTGTGTCTGCTGACTAAGGCAGAAACCTAATACGTTTAGGAAATCTGTAAGAAAAAGTTTGAAAATGAAAAGATCTTGTTTGTTCATCTTTATTTAATCTGAAAATCCAATTACCTACAATAACATCCCCCAACGAAGCTTTCTTATTAATCTAAGCTTAACTGCTCAACCACCTTACATTGCCTGAATCCTTTCATTTTGAGATTTTATTCAAAAAGTTTCCTTCTACGTAACTTATGGTTCATGACCTGCCAATCAAAGCTTGCTCTTGGAATTCTATAAACAAATATCTCAAACTAGGGTGAGAGGTCCCAATGGGTACATTTCCTCAGTCATTCCCTCCTACGGCCTTTTAGGACCATGTCCACTAATCCCAATTTGCTATGTAAAACCTACAGGTGCTAATTGGAAGAAGACTAAATAAACATGAATTCAATGTACATATTCATATGGTGGTGGATAGCAATGAATGAAAGAGGGCATAGTGATTCTACTTCTTTAAAACACAAATGGTATCTTATTGTTTTAAATCCACTAATAAAGTTGTCCCATATAAAATGCCAAACTTCAAGTCACTGTGCCATAAGCTTCCTGTGGGCAGGGCCTTTGTATGTCTCATTCCCAGTTGCAGCCTTGATATCTGGCACAGAGCTGAGCCCATAGGAGATAGATACCTATACATATTTGTTGAATGAGTGAATGAGTGAATGAATAAATGTACAGTCTAAACACACAGCAAAAATGAAATGCCTTTACCTGGTTCCCCCAAATATATACAGATTCCCAGATATGGGATGTATGGACCAAGGGCGGGGTGGTGGAGGGTAATTTGCATTTCTTGTACTTAATTCCGGATGTCTCAAGGTCCCCTAGATCTTGAAAAGTTGGGAAGAATTTGGAGGGAAAACAAAAATGATGGAGGATTTATAGAGAAGATGTGGAAGGTAGAATTAGACATTTAAATACAGAGATACCTAGAAGCAATTAAATAGCTTGTGTGTCTATGAGACATGTTAGGGAGGGTGTGGGTAGGGGACAGGGAACGGGGAAAGAAGATGGTATTGACACAGTACTCTATATAAGAGGAAAAATGTAAGCCACTTTTTCGTGTCTTTCTTCACAAAAGGTGTCAATGCATAGTTAAGTTTGTTTCATACAAGAGGAAACGACTCAAACTACACTTCCAGACTCAGAAGATATGAAAGAAGAGGTTCAAAGGAAGTGGCCTTTTTTTTTTCTTCTAAATGATGACTGCTTAGAAATCATAAGTTCTTCTAAATGATGATCCGTGACGAGGTCCAAGTAGAAAGTGTCCTGGGAAACCTGCAAAAGGTTAATTCCTTGGTGTATCTGGGTGAAAGTATAAGAACTTAGACCTGCATTTCTAGTAAGAGCAAGGCAATGTGATATAGAGACAGAGAGACAGGGAGAGAGATAAAGATAGACACATATACACTGTTTGTGGAAGCGTCAGGATTTTTCTACAATGGTATTCACGTCAGTGTTTATAATGAAGAACTGGAAACAACATAAATGCTCAATGATAGTGCACTGGCTAGATCAGCTGTCGTCTATTCACAAATTAGAACACCAGGCACCCATTCAACGTGATGTTATGGAAGAATGTGTAATGACTGGGGAGAAAGGTGCACAATATAAGGGGAAAAAGTAAGTCCCAAACAATGCATACTAAGTGACTCCATTTTTGAAGAAACGATTTTACAGATACAAATAGAATTTTAAATAAAGGCTAAGGATACAGCAAGAGGTTAACAGTTCTTAGCTCTGGGGAGCAGGATCACAGGTAACTTTCTTTATGCATTTCATTGTTTAAATTTGGTACGATAACGTGTTACAGGATTCCAATAAGAAAGGAAGTTATTCAAAACAATCAAACAAACAAACAAACAAAAATCCTATGGGTTAGCCGGAGTGTTCTGACTGCTCTCTCCAACATGACCAGATGCCTCGCATGTTTAAAAACAATCTCCAAAAGGTCTGCATGGGAGAAATGGCCTTGTCATTGCCAAGCACTGTATAGTGGCAGAGCTTTCTTTAGTAGTTTTGTTTTGTTTACAGATCCATCCAGCCTGGTTCTCCTTTCCTACCATAAAACATGACTTTTTGTTTTTTTCTTACCAATCTCATTCCAGGTACAAACAAGAATCAGTCTGGAAGGAGAGAGAAGGAAAGTGGGAACAGGGAGTGCCCACCTGGCTGGCAGGCACATAAAGAATAAGTGGAAATACTGCTCGATTCCAGAGGACTCTCGAATCACTTTTGCGCAGCGGTGAATCTCATGACCTCCCTCTCCTGCTTGTCCTCAGAACAGTCACTTGCCTTAGAGTCCTTAACTAGAATCTCTAATGTTTCCGGTGTTTGAGCTGTAGAGAAGCGAGGAGACACTTACGGATGTGAGGGACTGGGATGGAGGCCGCCTCCCTGTGGCTTTTGGTCTGCTTGTGGTTGGGTGACTGAGTTTCTCAGTAGATGATACCACGGAGTCAAAACCTTCTAGGTCTAAAACAAAAGTAAAACAGATTTCTAAGAGCAACAATAGGAGTGAGGAAAGGTTCTCGCAACAGGCCAGAAAGCACGTCTTTTCCTTATCAATCATCCTTGATGCCTGGATTACATTTCATCATTTATGAAGGCTGTTTACATCCTCTGGTCATCCAATAAACATGACCTGGAACGAAGAATCATTTCCACCTCAGTTTAACAAGCTGACACGGAGGAGAGAGAAAGATGATTTTTATTCCCCTCTTCCACACCTACAGTCATAAATCTTGAAAAGCTACAGAAAGAGGAGTAAAGGTAGAATCCTCCCCGCCCCCCACACAAATTCAAGTTCATTTTGGTAGATAAAACATTCTTGCCGCCTCATCAGAAAAAACAGTTATCATGAGGTGCAACATCCTCAGACAAATGAATGCTGGTCATTGATTCCAAAAGACAAGAGAGCGCAGGCTCCTCCTCTGGTTGTACCACAGGACTCTGGCCATCAGCTCTCACCCTAATGTTAGACTATAAACTCCATGGAGATGGAGATCAAATATCTGCTTCTCCAGAAAATTCACAGAGCCTGGCACCATTCTCCTTCCAGAGGCATCAGTCAATGAAGGCATCATCTTCTTCGGTCAGCAATATGCTTATTCATTCACTCCATTGTGATTGAGCAACTAGTCCATGTCCCACCACCCTCCGCCACACACACACACACACACATACACACACATAACACACACGCACACGGCTCAATACCAAGCCTACACCAGTGAGTACGGTGGACACCAGCCTGCCCTCAGAGAACTCACATCTCTGTGACTAATGTCTCAGACAAATGTAGAATCATTCAGTCAGATTGTCGCTGTACCTGGCATGTGACTAGGAGGAAGGCCTCTGCCTGGATTTTGCTACCCTCTTCAACAAGTGATCAGGCCAAGCGGTTACCTGGATCTACAGAGTCTGGGGGATTTACAAATGAAGTGTAGATACATATGTGATGCACAGAGGAAAGGCTGGCTGGAACGGGCCAACCTTGGGACCCATTATTGCTTGTGACTGGGGCAATGTCATCTCTTCCTGAAAAGAGTACTGTGTTTCATATGCTATGCCAGGCACTGCCTTCCCAAACCATTTCTCATTCTCCCTTTAACACAGCCTCAGTTTTGTTTCAGGGCGATGTGCCCAGCCCCTGGGCTGAACCATGTCTGGTCTAAATCAATCCTGCTCCTCTTCGCCTGTAATTGGTCTGGAGATGGCCATGTAGCCCAGTTTGGGCCACTGAGAAATAAAGGAAAGTCTACTGAGAGCCTCTGAGAAAGACATTACCTCTCTGGCTAGAGTAGCAAGGGAGTGGAAGGCCACTGTGTGGCTGCCTTTCTTCTTTCCTGCTTGAGATGTTGTGAATGGATAGGATGTCTAGAGCTGTGGCAGCCATCTTTTGACCATGAGGGGAGATCATGAGAATGGCAGAGCAGGAAACTGGAAAGATCTTGGGTGACCAACAAGCCCGATGACCCACCCACCAACCCTGGAATAATCTAGTGTTCAGACTTCTTGCCACATGAAATTAATAACCTTCTGTGATTGTAGTCGATTTTAATCAGATATTTTTTATTTGCAGCTGAAAGCATCCTAACCCATAACTGCAAACCTGCTGGCTCAGGACAGAAAAGATAAAAATTGTGTGGTTTTGCCTCTTTATTTTGGGGAGAGCTCTTTTGTTGATTGTTAGAATAAGTGGTTTGGCCATGTGATGGCGTTATTGTATCAATGAGCAGGCAGGTGTTGTCTGCAAATTATTTCCTTTAGTGGAATATGCAAAACCAAGCACAAGTCACTGATCAGGATAAACCATTACATTACACCTGGGATTATATGAAGTGACTTTATTCTAGCGCCTAGTGAATGAATAATTAGTCAATGAACTCATTTTATCGGGGCAAGGCAAGTATAACCAAAGGCTAACTATCTGCAGAGATAGCACGAAGGAAACACCAGTGATGTCAGAGGCCAAAGGGGAGCCAATCAGCACCTAGCACCAGAGTGAAGCTCCTAAGGGGCCCCACCTCACAAACCTGCTCAGCAGGACTCAGGGATGGTCCAAGACCTCCAATGCTAGGTGGGCCTCTCCACGGCCAATTTACTGCCCTGAACCTCTCAAAGGCCTTACCTTTAAGAACATCTTATTTTCCTAAAAGTTCTTCTCCTGGCCACACCCCAGGACTCACCTCTACTAACTCCGTGTTGTCTGAAAAGAAAATTCCCCATTACACACTTGGATTGATGTCAAAAGCCACAACCTGACATTAACATCCTTCAAATTAATTTTTTAAAGTCGTATTTCCCGTGATTACAAAAGTAATACATGTTCAATGTATAATTAAAAAAAAAACACATAAAATTGCAACAGCAAACAAAAGTCAACCATAATCTTACTGCACTGGGATAACCACTATTAGCTTTTTGGTATATTATCCTCCAGACTTTTTCTATAAATATTCTAGTTCACACTATACATAGCATTGCATTCTGTTTATTTCATTAACACAACATGCCACAACTCTAACATATGTTTCATAAATATTTTGATTGTTATATAATCTACTGTATTGCAATTCATATTTTACTGACTCATTCCCCTATTATTGGATAATTCATTTCTGTATCATTCCGCCCTCCGATTTTTTTTTATTACGGAAAAGTGTCCACCAATATCCTTGTATGCACTTTGCATACAATGGGTTTAGCAGGTTCTCATGGCAGATCCCAAACAGGGAGAGGGAATAAGGCCCAGGACAGGGAGGTCTGCTCAGGGAAGGGGGCTGGTCGTGGAGGACAGGAGACACAAAGATGGCAGAGGAAGTCTGGGGGAAAGGAGAGAGGACACAAAACTGAGGAGCAGATGCTGAGCAGGCAGCCAGGGGAGGAGGGGAAGAAGAGGACCGTTAATGGTTCCAGCAAAGAAGGCGCTGCTGAGGGCTTGGCTGTGTGCTACCAGGGGCTGAGAGGGACCACCTACATCATGGCTCTGTCCAGGAAATAGAAGCAAGCTCTGGAGGCAAAACCTGAGTACAGCGAAGCCATTAGAGAACAATGAAAGGCTAAGTGACTCTGATTCCCCACCTTGAATGCACAGTGGAACCACCTGGACAAGTAAAGACTCATGCCTGGGCCCCACCCTGGGGACAGACTGAATTCGTCTGGGGTACAGGGTGGGCATGGGTAGGTTTTCAATCTCACCAGATGATACGAGCATGCAGCCTAGTAAAGGAGCATTGCTCTAGCAGAGGCTGGGACTGAGGGGAGAGAGGGATAGGTAAGGACTTGACCAAGCAAAGGAGAGGAGAGGGAGCTGGGGCAGATGAGAGATGGGGTGTTCCAGGGCCCAGTGAGTAGACAGACTGCAGGGTGGGCCAATTGTCAGGAATAAGGATCAATACTGGGCAGTGCTGACCCAGTGTGTGTGTGGGCAACAGAGGCATCAGAGCAGTCAATCAAACTGGTGACCAAAGGCTTGGGTGATCTGTGACAGGTCAGAAATACTGCAGCTGAAGTGAGAAGGAGGCCGGTGAGGTGACCCAGCATACAGAGTGGGGTGGGAGAGGAGTGTGGGGAGCAGGTGGAATGGTCTCAGGTCCCCTTGGGATGGACTCGGTACATGCACTGGTATGCAGGGACAGACAAGTTCATGCCCAGAAAACATCTGCCAGTCTTCAGGGAGGACTCTATCCTTGCTCCCCGCCCACCCTCCTGAAATAGTTACGTCTCCCTGGGAGTTGAAGGTTTGATGGCATGTGAGATGGTGGTCTGTCATAAATCACACTCTCTCTCTTTTTTTTTTTTAATCCTCACCCGAGGACATTTTTCCATTTTTTGTTCAGGTAGAGTGGGGGGGGGGAGAGGAACAGAGAGAGAGAGAGAAACATCGATGTGAAAGGGACACATCGAGTGGCTGCCACCCGCACAACCGACCAGGGCCGGGGACAAACTGCAACCGAGGTACGTGCCCTTAGCGGGAACCAAACCCGGGTCTCTCAGGACCGCAGGCCGACGCTCTAACCGCTGAGCCAAACCGGCCAGGGCATAAATCACACTCTCAAAATGACTTAGAGGTGGCTGTCCATTTCCCGCACTTAGACTGTGAGCCCCAGGAGGGCAGGAATTCATCTTTGAACTTTTGCTGTCTAGCACATTCCTGGAGAAAACGTTCTTAATATTCTGCAATTGAAGGAACAAGCGAACAACTGAACAAGCCAATGAATGAAAAAACTGAGGTCAGGAAAAAAAAAACTCTGATTCCAGGAGCGCAGTTTACAGAGGTGACCGCTAGTGGGACATGGGGCGGCAGCGTCAGGGTGGAAGGCAGCATTCTGTGCCACAGCTGCAGAGCAGGCTTGGCTGGCCCATTTCATTTTACTGGCTGAGGTCTGCACTAAAAAGACCCGCACACGCAGAGGCCTGGCTACACTCAGCCAGTGTCTCCACGACTGATGGCCAAGAAGGCTGCCTTATCTGTCACTCAAGAGGGCCAGAGTCCGGCAGGGGGAGCGGCCTTTTGCTTCTTCGTGCATATTCAGCTACGTTTAACTTTCTTCAGTGTGAGCTTATGAAAAGCACTTTTTGGAAACAACCACAATACCAAACTGCCAGAAAGAAAAAGACACACCAAGTATGAGGTCATTTGCTGAAAGACGGAACCTCAGACCCCGAACTGCAATGCACTTCTGCTTTCTGACATTCAAGGGGGAAACTTTTCAGTAACCTAACTTTTCGGTGGCACAGAGCACGCTCTCATGACTGTGACCATGGTAGCTGAGATTAAGGCAGAATTTCCATGACTAACCCATTGTGGTGGGAAGAAAATGTCCCAATTTTCATGGTGGTTTTGAAATGAATCAGGCTGAAATTTGATATGAGCTTTCTCAGCCTGGCTGGGAATTTTTCCTCTTAATAAAAAAATAGTTTTAATGCCCATAAGTCAATCCAAAACTATTGAACTGGCAAATGGAATGGTGGGTGTTTTTTTTAAAAAGTCAGTTTCATAAGGATGAGAGGTTCTTGGCTTTTGTGATACTTGGAAGACAAACCCTCTGTAGACATACGGGGATAATTCATGTTGGACACAGAATCAGCTTGGAAAGGCCTCTGACTCTTCATGCCACATGGAATTGCCCATTTTCCATGAATTTCAGTCACACCCTATTTAGTTCAATTAGAAAATGTGGGCTCATTTTCCACGGGTGGGAGGGATGATACCAGTGACCACAGGTGACCTAAAGCACATCCATTGAAAACAGAGAGGAGAAAGAGTCAAAAGAAATAGACAAGCCAGCTGTCACCAAAGGAACTATCTGTGGGCTCTTAAATGGCTCTGTTTATTCATTGTGGCTCACTGCTCTGGACTCAAATAAGAGCCCTGGAATGGAAGTTTCCTTCAATGGAAGCCTGGCAACATCACTGCCTCCCAGTATCTCCGGAAGCCATGCTGCTCCTGCACGCCCCTGTCGAGGATCACTAAAGTGGCGGAACTTCTCGTCTGGAACTGCTCAATAGGTTTCTCACTCTAAGCCCCATACCACTCCATAGGCTGCCACCAGAGATGTTAAAGTACAGATCTGAGGATGTCCCTTTGCCGCTTGAAGTTTTTCCCAAGTTTCCACGAAATTCCAGTGCCTTGGCAGAGGTGGTGCCCACCTCTCTCTGTGTCTCTCAGGTGACTTCTCCTCCTCCCCTGGGCCAACTGAGACTTTTTCCAAGAAGACAGACTACACCCTAAAGTCTGGCTTGGGTGCTCTCCTAGTCACCCATCACTCCAATCACAGCATTTGACACCCTGAACTGACATTCCTTGTTGACTTACCTATCTCCTGCCTGGGCCAGGGAGGACACTGGCTGTTATCTCTGTCCCAGGCCAACCATCCTGGCTTGAGGTGAGTGTTCAATAAATGATTATTGACTACAGTAATAAACAACCTTTCTGGGCTTCAGTTTTTCTACCAGAACAAAAGAGAATTATCTGAGCTATCAGCTTTGGAGGGTTATTCTTTTGTAAATCAGAGATGATGTGAAAACTCTTTCAAATCACACAGGCAGAATTTTGTTTTCCTACGCCATTGATGGAGTTGTGGGATTTGGAGACAGAGATCTAAGAGTAAGGCTAAACCCTAATTTTAAAAACACACCTTTTGAAAAATTAACATTTAAGATGCGAAAACCCTAAACCCACAGGGTTGCCAGGGGGAAATCTAATCCTGCATGTAAATCATGTGACTAGTGTGGAACATCTGTGCACACTACAAAGATGGGCCCATAATTAGAGGGCAAATGAACACCTGTGCTAGCTGACTCACCAACCAAAAAATTCTCATTTGAGCAATGATCAGCTTTTGCAGGAAAATAAGCCCTCCAAAATGTGTAAGGATATAGCCGATTAGCTGTTATAGTCTCATTTTATAATCCAGGTGTGACGTTTGCAAGACACAAGCTGCTGAGAGTGAACAGGTTTGAGCTACTGTTTGGCCACCCTACTACTCCATGCTTTACGCATGCGTGCTCACGTAACCTTCTCCAAAACCCACGCTCTGTAGGTGCTGCTCTATTCCATAAAGGGAGAGAGGGAAGGTCAGAGGTTAGACTATTTACTCAAGGTTACAACCAGAATGTGACAGGGCCCTCATTCATTCATATCTGTGTAATTCTTTCCACTACAGAGCATTGGACAGACAGCAAGAACACTTGACCTTATTTCTCATTCAACCAACGGTGAATTCTGAGACTTGTTTCTACATCAGGAACAAGAAAAGGTACTAGGAAAAGTAATTTTCTTCAGTGAAGAAACCACTGTATGCTCTGATAACAAACCACTTTTTTTCCATATTATTCAAATGTGGTTTCTCTCTCTCTCTTTTTTATTAATTATTTTTTATTACAGATGTTTCTCCTTTTCCCCCCACTGATTCCCCCTCCCCCACCCTCTCTGCCCTATCCCCAGCTTTGTTGTCCATGTCCATTGTTCATGCACACATGCATATAAGTTCTGTGGTTTATCTCTCCCCCACTACCCCCTAAAGGGACAGAAAAAAGAGGCTGGCTTCCTTAAGAAAATCTCTGGCAAGAAATGGAAGGAGTTAGGCAAACTAACTGAGAACGCTTGGCTCTTCAGTACAAAGTAATGTTTACATGGACACTTAAGGCACTGGGATTTCATGGGAATTTGGGAAGAACTTCAAGCAGCAAAGGAACATACTCAGATCTGCACTTTAGCATCCCAGGTGGCAACCTGTGGAATGGTATGGGGCTTAGAGTGAGAAATCTATTATAAGAATAGGAGAGGGAAATAAGGAGTTTATTTACTCATTCACTTAATCAAATATTTATTAAGTATCTATTGCATGTCAGGCAGAGTGACAGTTTTGAGAATGAACGTAATCACTCTAAATCAGCGCTAACCATGAAAACTTGGCTGTGATGATCGGAACCTGCTATACCTATATTATCCAATATGGTAGCCACTAGCCCACATGGCTAATGAGTGAATGGACTAAATTTAAATAGTCACTTGTGGCTAGTGGCAACAAAGATCTCTATCACAACCCTACATCACAGTATTTCTTCTCATTCATGCTCAGTCCATTCACTGACGGCATATTTACTGAGCAAGAACTATGAGCCAGTCTCTGGGCTAGGCATAGGGAATACAGGGGTGGAAGCCCCATGGAGTTTCGAGCCCTCTGAGAGAGACACACAGACACACATATGAAAGAAAGATAATAAGATGAAATTAGCAATGATAGCATGGGGACCACATTTAGATCAGGGGAAGGGGGCTTAAGTCTGTCTTCCTGAAGTCTAGCACTGAGGAGAGGTAAAGTGCTTCATGTGACTCGATAATAAGCCATGTTAAGCAGGGAAAAGCAACTTTTATCATTTTCATGCCTTTAAAAACTGCTCACTATAGGCCCAAATTTCATATTCAAAAGGATTTAGTAAGTAATGTATTTCTTTTACTGGAAATAGTAGTTATGCTATTATTCACAATAATGTAAACCGAACCACCTTTTTGAGATGCCATTTGACAACACCCATCACAAAAGGTAAATGTGTACACCTTCAGATATTCCACTTCTACAAATTAACCTGTAGAAATGTTTGTGCAAGTGTAGAATGATATATTTATAAGGGCAATGGTCTACAGACTGTTTTGCCAGTGTACCTTCTAAAACAATTTGAAAACCCATGTACCCCCCTCACACACCTTAAGCTGCCATCTAAAATTTTGTATGAGTTTTAGTCACAAGGAATATAATTTGCTCTAATCCAAATATTTTATAACATAATTATGACACTGCTTTCTTAAATACATTCAATATGTATTTGAATACCACAACAAAGTAACAACCACCATCATTCATTTCAAAAGATCATGAATAAGCTTTTCTTTAACAGTTGAAAATTTTGCATCATCCCTTTTCCCTCCTTGAATTCATATTCCATCATACTTCTGCTGCTGAATTTTAGTCTAATTTACTATATTTTTGGCCTTTGTTAATTATCACCTTTTATGCTATAAAATGCATATAAGTGGAAATTTATTATTTTATTTCCTAAAATCGTAACGCTCTGTGTAAAAATTATTTTTCTTTTTGACTGAGTTATCATTATAATCATTATCACTATACAAATGATCAAAACATATGTATACACACATACCACACATTTTTATAATCGCTTATAAGCATAAAAAAGTAGAATTTTATCGGGTCGTCTCCCCCAGATACTTTATGCATAGTAGACGATCAACAAGAATGACATGGCTTGGTATCCATTTTATTCCTATTTTTCATTTTATAGTTGTAAATGCCAAGAAACTTTGTCCACATAAACAGAAGTAGATGGAAATGTAAAGAATTTTATTACAATGTCACTCGATTCTTTGAACTCCTTTCGAGTTATATATCAAAACTCAGACAGTGGTCTAGCATCATCAAGAACTATGTTTAACAATCTATCAATGAACAATGCAGTAGAGACCTTCTTCAATTTTGCTGGAAGCAAAGAATTAGAAACCAACTGACCTGTAAACGAAATTTTTTGTCAAGTTGATTGTCACTCAGTTTCTCAATTTCAACACCAATCTTAGAACTGTCTCTTAGTTTGCACCAGGAGTTTTATACCCCTGGACTGGGCAAGAAATTGTCTGTGCCATACAATGTAGGACAGGGTGACTGGGAAAGGGGAGTAGGGACAGGAGAAGCAGCATGACACCAGGGCTCTCAGGAGATAAGTATGAAGAAAGAGCATATAAGAAAATGAGCTCTCTTCATGGCCTAAAGTTTCCATGCCCCCCACCCCCAAGTTACAGGTAGCCCCATTTGTAGAACACTGTCCTAGGCTGCATTTTTGAAACGTTGTTTCCAGAGAATTGATTATGGTAGAAACATACAATGGAATATTATGCAGTCCTTAAAAATATAAGGTTGTGCCCTGGCCAGTTTGGCTCAGCGGTTAGGGCGTCGGCCTGCGGTCCAGAGAGACCCGGGTTCGGTTCCCGCTAAGGGCACATACTTCAGTTGCAGTTTGTCCCTGGCCCTGGTTGGTCATGCGGGTGGCAGCCACTCGATGTGTCCCTTCACGTCGATGTTTCTCTCTCTCTCTCTCTCTTCCTCTCTCTCCCTCCCACTCTATCTGTACAAAAAACGGAAAAAAAATATCCTCGGGTGAGGATAAAAAAATAAATAAAAAATAAAAATAAAAATATAAGGTTGATCTATGAGGCTTATGTGGAAAGATGTTAAGCATACATTATTTAGTACAACAAACAACAATGGATCAGAATAGTATGTATAATAGGATCACATTTTAAAAAAATCTATCCAGCCCTGGCCGGTTTGGCTCAGCGGTTAGAGTGTTGGCCTGCGGTCCGGAGAGACCCGGATTCGGTTCCCGCTAAGGGCATGTACCTCGGTTGCAGTTTGTCCCCGGCCCTGGTTGGGTCGTGTGGGTGGCAGCCACTCGATGTGTCCCTTTCACGTCGATGTTTCTCTCTCTCTCTCTCTCTCCCTCCCACTCTATCTGAACAAAATATCGAAAAATGTCCTCAGGTGAGGATAAAAACAATAAAATAAAATCCATCCATCCAATCATAGAAAGATTTCTAAATATATGTATAATAAATTAATAGTGATTATCTCAGGGCGAGACTGAGATACCAGGGGACTGTACTTTCTAACTTCCTGTGTTCTTTTATTTTTAATTGTTTTTTCTTTATTAATTTTTAGAGAGAGGAAGGGAGAAGGAGAGAGATAGAAACATCGATGAGAGAGAAAATTGACTGGCCGCCTCCTGCATGCCCCCCACTGGGGATCCGGCCCACAAACTTGGCATGTGCCCTGACCAGGAATCGAACCAGCGACTTCTTGGTGCATGTGTGGATGCTCAACCACTGAGCCACACAGGCTGGGCTTCTTTTATTTTTTTAAAGTAAGCACCTATTCTCTTTGTAACTGGGGGCAGTGGGAGAAGCTCTTTAAAATAAAGACACAACTGAGAAGACTGTGTATGAAATTATTGATTTCAGACACAGCTATCAAAATCTTAGTCAGCTGATTTATGTTATGTGTTCAAGAACTTTCCTACTTTTGCCCTGGCTGGTTTGGCTCAGCGGTTAGAGCGTCGGCCTGCGGTCCAGAGAGACCCGGGTTCGGTTCCCGCTAAGGGCACGTACTTCGGTTGCAGTTTGTCCCCGGCCCTGGTTGGTTGTGCGGGTGGCAGCCACTCGATGTGTCCCTTTCACGTCGATGTTTCTCTCTCTCTCTCTTCCTCTCTCTCCCTCCCACTCTATCTGTACAAAAAATGGAAAAATGTCCTCAGGTGAGGATAAAAAAAAAAAAGAACTTTCCTACTTTCCAATAACAGCAGTCATGGTAAGAATGAAGGTCGATGCCTGGTGCTTCTCTCTGTCTGAGCTGCAGCTATACCAGCTACCAGACAGAAAGCGCCTGCTTTGTGTCAGCCATGTCACATCATTATGTCTCAATGTTACAACAACCCTCTAGGGTAGGTGGGAGTTACTAACCCTGTCACGTAGAAAAGGAAAGTGCATCTCAGAGTCACTCATCCTAGAACTTGCAGAGCTAGGATTCAAATCCAAGAGCGCCTATCTAAGAACCCATGGTTTATCCACTACACCACTCCTTTTCCTCGATGACTCTGTGGGACTGTCTTGCCTCTCTATAAGGGTTTGCTCTAGGAACTCAAATTTATGTGGGATGGTAAACATCCTACCCTTTTACTTTTCTCTGTAAGAATTTGGGTGGAAAAAAAAAAAAATCATGACAAGTTTTTTTAAAGGTGAATGAATAGCCCTGGCCGGTTTGGCTCAGCGGTTGGAGCGTCGACCTGCGGTCCAGAGAGACCCGGGTTCGGTTCCCGCTAAGGGCATGTACCTCGGTTGCAGTTTGTCCCCAGCCCTGGTTGGTTGTGTGGGTGGCAGCCACTCGATGTGTCCCTTCACATCGATGTTTCTCTCTCTCTCTCTTCCTCTCTCTCCCTCCCGCTCTATCTGAACAAAAAATGGAAAAATGTCCTCGGATGAGAATAAAAAAATAAAATAAAATAAAATAAAGGTGAATGAATAATTTTAGAACTTTATAAAATTTATGCTATAACGTTTATACCCATAATTGTTAATAACTTAGACTTGCATATGGCTAGCAAATCTTTTATTTACTTATTTATTTATTTAATCGTCACCCATGGATACTTTTCCATTTACCTTCATATAGAGTGGGAGGGAGAGAGATAGAGAGAGAAACATCGATGTGAGAGAGACACATTGGTTGGTTGCTTCCTGCAGGACCCCGACCAGGGACAGGAACCAAACCACAACAGAGGTACATGCCCATGACCGGAATCGAACCCGCAACCCTTTGGTCTGTGGGCCGACGCTCCAACAGATGAGCCAAACCAGCCAGGGCTGGTCAACAAGTCTTTTATAAGCAAATATCTTTAGACCAAGGAAAGCATAGATGAGACCTTAGAAAGGGCCAAATGATCAGTTCTAGGTTAAAGAAACTAACAGAACTAAAGGAATTGAGGTAAAGAGACAAAAGAATAAGCTATTTCATCTTAAAGAGGATTCAGACGTTACCAAAAGAGCGGTTTCCTCAATGTCAGACAACTCAGCTGAAAGAAAGAGAGAAACAAGGCTGCGAGGTCGACCTGGGCCCCTTTGATAATTTTATGCAAGCCCCTGGTTTAAAGATGAAAAACTGAACTCAAAACACGCATGAGGCCAGGCCCAGTGGTCTGCTACAGTGGGGTGTGTAACCAGGCTGAGGGCCAGTTTCTTTGTAGGGAGCAAGTCACTCAGGGCCTTCCATCTTAGTCAACAGCACTCTATCTAGACAAAGAAGGAGCAGTCTGACACTCAAAAAATTGAATGCGCATGTGAAACAACAACATCCTAATGTACAGAATTACACAGAAGCCCAAAGTTATGCTTAGTACAAAACCTGAGGAGGAGACACCACCTGTCTGAAGCCCAGCGCCTTTTTCACTGCACAGACAGCCCGGTGCCACCGGAGCTGCCAGAAGTACTGGTGGGCCCCATTCCCCAGCGCTGGGAGAAGCAGAGAACAGAGGTACAAAGTATTTAAAGTGCCCTTAAAAAACACATTCCCCGCCCTGACCAGTGTGCTCAGTGGTTAGAGCATCAGCCCATGGGCTGAAGAGTCTCAGGTTTGATTCCCAGTCAAGAGCATGTGCAGGAGGCAACCAATAGATGTGCCTCTCTCACAGGGATGTTTCTCTCTCTTCCCCCCCCCCCCAAACACTGTCTCTAAAATCAATGGAAAAAATATCCTCGGGTAAAGATTAACAAAACAAAATAATAATCTGACATTCCATGAGTGATTTTAAAAAATCGCAAGCATCGCCCTGGCCAGTTTGGCTCAGTAGTTGGAGCTTCAGCCTGCGGACCAGAGAGTCCAGGGCTCTGTTCCTGCTAGGGGCATGTACCAAATAAAATAAAATAAAATAAAAAATCGCAAGCATCTGTATCTCTATTAAAAAAAATTAACCTGCTAATTGTACATTTCCGGGCAGTGAGTGTTTGCTAGAGCTTCAACACCCACCTCTCTCTGGGGCCTTTTGTTTGCCCCAGACCCACATTTCTCCTCTCCCCAGACCCTCACCTCTGCAGATGAGCGCCTGACCTGTGGTTTTCAAATACCACCTCAAGAACCGGTATGCATGTGTCCATGATAAAGTTATTGGTGGTCATAAAGAGAAAAAGAAGGGCAATACTGTGAGCCCCAGTAAGCTAAATGTGTTCAATTTTAGCCTGGTCTGTGTGGCTCAGTGGATTGAATGTCATCCCATGGACCGAAAGGTCCCGGTTCTATTCCTGGTCAGGGCACATGCCCAGAGTTGCAGGCTCGATCCCCAGTAGGGGGTGTGCAGGAGGCAGCCGATCGATATTTCTCTCTCACATCAATATTTCTATCTCTCTCTCTCTTCTTTCTCTAAAAAATCAATTAAAATTAAAAAAAATATATGTGTTCAATTTTAAAACTTGGAGATTACATCCCTTTAACCAGGTGATGGCATTTGTTTCTTAAAATGTGCTTAATTAGTGAAATAAAAATCAGCACTCACTCCCATTAAAAGCCTATTTTGTTTCGTAGATGAGTCTGTGAAATTCCAAAGATTATGAACAACCTCAGGGAGAGATGACTCAGGCTTGGGGAGGTAGAGAGCGTCACTATAGGTCACCTCGAAGCTAAATAAAGAGGCTTCTTCTGGCTCTAAATCCGGGTTCCCTGTTCCCTTACACCTCATCCTTAGCTTGTCACCACCAGATCTAATAACCTTCTAATGGGTCTCACCAACCTCACTCCTCAAGTGCTCATCACTTTTCTCATTTAATGAATCAAAGGTAGCAAGAGGCCGCGAGGGCCAAGGCCTCTAGACCATACCTTAACAAGAGTCTATGGCTAGAGAAGGGGTTTGAAAACTCAGTTTTCCTTCTTAATCAAGTGTAGCTTGTTTATAATGCTGTCAGTCTGACAAAGGGGCACTTGAGCATGGTTTTCCAGCAGGTGGTAGGTATAGCCTCCTGGATATTTACAAGTCAAACGGGAGCCATAACTGGGCTCTGCCAATCTGTAAGCCACAGGCAGTGGGCGGAGGGGGCACTGTAGGCCAAATAAATGCCATATGCAATCAGAGCTGAACGTCACCTGTTCTCTTCTTGCCTCCACATTCATTCCCAGCTCAGAGGCCTCAGCTGAGCACACTGTGGATGTAACAAAGGTTACTATATAAGTCCCTTTGCTGTGCACGGGCTACTTGAACCCCTCTGCGTTTGTATTCTCAAAGCTATAAATGGTCTCAGCATGTAGCAAAAGCAGAGATGCTCAAGCCATTGGGCTGAAGGAAGAATTCAAGGGCCCTGACCAGAGAGAGGCAGGTGACCGAAATCCCAGGGAGGATACGCTGCCTCTGCACACAGGTGAGCTTCTGGGCCGGACCACAAATGGAAATGACTACGGAGCATTGTGAAGCACTCCAAGCCAAGGGCTGTCTGAGCTGAGCTTGCTGCACACCTGAAGGTCCCTCTGCTCCTCTCGGCTGTCAGTTACTTTTCCTCCGAGCAGGCTGATGGCTGTAGGTGGCTCAGGCAGCATGGCACTGTTCACTCTTTGTGTGTGAGAATAATTCACACCCCCAAATACTCCCATAAGGCCATGCAACATTTCATTTGTTTAATCTCCACCTGCGTTTCCATAGTACTCACAAAACTTTTCCTACCGGCACTCTGAATGCTTGTTGCTTTTGCGTTTATGGGATGTGATGGGGTAAAAGATGTGTGTGGGACTCATCAAAACTAAGTACAAACCCAGCCAATGTGATGGACTGCCAAAGGCCTGGACTGCCCCGAGAGGGGCTGAGCAGGCAGAGGTGGGCACCTCGGTTTTGGTGTGGGCTGATGTTTCTGTGAAGGTCTGTCGGTGGACACTCCCAGTTTATATCTGGGATCAGATTCTTGGAAGTACCAAGGACAGACCTTGCCACCAGCCCATCTCCTCGAGGGCTGTGAGATGATTTTGAAACCAGTGCTGGTTGCCAGCTTGAGCTCATTTACTCAGCACAAACCTAGGCTGTGAGCCCTAAGAGTCTTAGGGGAGAGGTCAGGAACCAGGGGAGAGGCACTGCAGGGAGAGGTCCAGGCACAGAACCTCTTCTGAAATAACCAGGGCCAAGACCCGTCAATCAGAAGTTCAACCTGTTTCACTCCCTTAGTATAAAGCACTTACTGGACCTTAAGCACAATCGCTTGTGCTTTTTGTCATCATGCTTGAGAAAGGCACAGTGCTTCTCAAATAGTCCTGATAGAAAGTAAAGTCTGATCATGGCTTGTGTCCCTGAATAGGATTCAGAGTGGCACGTGTCCACACACACACACACTTCACAGCCTCATCCGAAGACTTGACCCTGATGTAACAGAGATCACATCTTCCTCTTCTCTGCATGAGGAATGTCAGCCATGTTCCTGATCCCCAAGGCCGTGTCTGAAGGTCACTGGTAAAGAGACATTGTCTGTAGGAGCGAGCCGTAGCCCTTGCATGAAATTTCTCATGGCAGAGCGGCTAACCCCAAGAGAGCTGAGAGACACGGCTCACTTGTACACACCGTCAGCCAGCAGTCCATCTGGAACACTCCAAATGTCACTCCTGGGGTGTTCTTTTTTTTATTTTTTATTTTTTTATCCTCACCCAAGGACATTTTCCATTTTTTTGTTCAGATAGAGTGGGAGGGAGAGAGAGAGAGAAACATCGACGTGAAAGGGACACATCGAGTGGCTGCCACCCGCACAACCCAACCAGGGCCGGGGACAAACTGCAACCGAGGTACATGCCCTTAGCGGGAACCGAACCCGGGTTTCTCTGGACCGCAGGCCAATGGATGCTCTAACCGCTGAGCCAAACTGGCCAGGGCTGGGGTGTTCTTTAAGGCAGGTAGGACACAGTATATGTTGTCCCATTAAACCCAAGAATTCACTCAGCTGACCTGAAATGCTACAAGAACCAAAGAGGAAATTAAATATATATATATATATATATATATATATATATATATACAGAAAAACCAACAGCTCAAAGCCAGGGATCTAAGACTTTCCCTTAAATTTATCCAAGAACGCTAAGAAATGACTTCTTAAGGTAAAAGTCAGAAATGTCAAAATAAGTTAAAAATTAAATCACTTGTTTGTAGAGATTTGGTGTCGTAACAAAAATTTTGCGGTAATAGTCACTATTAAATGGCTTCAGATATGTCGTGAAAAGCTTCAGTATACAGAACACAAATTTATAATATAGCATTACTTAAATTTCATGTTTATTGTCCCTTTATTTAATACTAATTGAAACACTGGATATTAAATCTTGGGAGAGTATCTAATCCCAAATATAAACATCTTTCCATGTGAAAATCAGGCTGAAATCACACCATTGTTTTCTAGAGCAAGTAACTTGCCAGAAGCTGAGGAAGAGCTCTTTCCAAGGTCGTGGAGACCTTCTTGGTCAATGTTGACTTCAAATATATTTACTTTTTTGCATACAAAGTCATCAGTTTTAAAATGCTCTGAAGCCATTTTCAAAATCTGTTTTATAAAGATTCTCAGGAAATGAGATGGGCCATTTCAGGACCCAAGGCTGCACTTGAGGGGATACTGTCCCTAGCCCAGCAGTTCCCAATTCAGCATCAGATTCTTGATACTGGCCAGGCTTTCTCAACCTCAGTGCTACTGACATTTGGGGCCAGATGGGTCTTTGTTGTTGGGCTGTCCTGTGCACTGGGGGATGTTTAGCAGCATCCTTGGTCTCTACCCACTAGATGCCAGTAGCACTCCCCACTCCCATCCCCACCCCCATGTTGTGACAACCAGAAATGTCTCCAGACATCATCAAACGTCCCTTGGGAAGAGTGGTTGAAAACCGCTGATGTACACCAACCTCATGCCCTGAAATATCTCGTCCCATGGGTCAGGGAGACCTGGGTTCAAATCCAACACTACTACTCACTAGCCAGTTAACCTTGCCCGAATTGCCTGGATTTTTTTTTTTTATCCCCTGGCCCTTTCCTGTAAAAATGAGTCATTACACCTCCTTTCCAGGGCTAGTGATGGTAAGAAATACACAAAAGGCACAAGATGGCTAGGTGGCACCCCAGTCACTGTTAGTTCCTTCTGTCCTTCCACTTGCTCACTCGGCTACTTTTATTTCACTCACTGAAACCTCAGGATGATGGTAGAAGGCAGGTGACAGAAGGGGGCATGTGCTCGTAACTGTACTGGAGGAATGGTTCTCACACTAGGACATTACATACACAGCTCCATTCTTCAGAAGCAACTATCTGCAAATTGTGCCTAAAAGAGGAATCAGGATGATAAAGGCATGTTCTACTTACAAATATTCTTAGAAAACATTCCTAAGCCTTCCAAACATCTTGTGAATATTCTATAACCAGAGCAGTAATTGTACTTATCAATAACCAGCTAGGCCTCAACTTAAGAAAACTCTGTGGCCCTGGCTGAGTAGCTCAGTTGGTGAGAGCATCATCCTGATACACCAACATTCCATTCCATCCTGGATCCTGGTCAGGGCACATGAAAGAATCAACCAATGAATGTATAAATAAGTGGAGCAACAAATTGATGTTTCTTTCTCTCTCTCTCTCTCTCTCTCTCTCTCTCTCTCAAATCAATCAAAAAAACTTCATAAAACAATATCCTTATTTAACACCTCAAGGGCACTTATTTGTATTACAAAAGGATTCCTCCACAAGCTTTTAGAGAGCTTTTTTTTTTTTTTTTTTTTATCCTCACCAGAGGACATTTTTCCATTTTTTGTTCAGATAGAGTGGGAGGGAGAGAGAGGAAGAGAGAGAGAGAAACATCGATGTGAAAGGGACACATCGAGTGGCTGCCACCCACATGACCTACCAGGGCCGGGGACAAACTGCAACCAAGGTACATGCCCTTAGCGGGAACCGAACCCGGGTCTCTCTGGACCGTAGGCTGACGCTCTAACCGCTGAACCAAACCAGCCAGGGCAAGAGAGCTTTCTTAACACATTTAAAACATAATGATATTTATAAAATACTAGTTTACAGATCACTCAGAAACACCAATATAATGTGTCTAAATAAACACAATTATTTTATAAAGTGGGACAAAGGGGCACTTCTAATCCCATAACTATAAATTAGTTATGTGTATATATATTTTTGACATTGAGACCTCAAAGTGAGTGCTAAGAGAATTACAATTAGCTCTTTTTTTCCTTTTGAACAGCTTTACTGAAGTACAATTTATATACCATAAAGTCTACCCATTTTAAGAATACAAGCTGGTCATTTTTAGTGAATTTACAGAATTGTGCAATCATTACCGCAATCCAGTTTCAGAACCTTTCCAGCACCCCAAATCGATTAGCTCTTAACAGCATTCTTGGGGCGTAGGAAAGTGCTTTTGCATTTCCTGGTCCAAATGAATAGGCCTAGAGGCCTCTGTGAGAGATTGTGGACAAGTTGAAGTTAGTCTTCACAGCTTTCAAACCAGGTCTGTTTCCTAAGTCCACTGACTTTAAAGCTAGGGATACTTAGGGCCAAACTGACTACTACGTGCAGTGTGGCTCTGGGGGTGAGGGGAGAGAGAGATGGAGGGGAAATCCTCAATTTCCTTAAGTGAAGGGGAGTGCTATCCTCATAAAGAGATGGAAGTGGGAACAGTTTCATAAGACTCAAATAGAATGAAAAAAAAAAACAACAGTTAAAACAAAGACGGCAAGCAACTGAAGAAGAATGAAAAGGCTTTTTTCTAAGTCAATTAGCTAAAACAAGATGGCTTAGTTCCCAGGCTGCTTCCCACCTGGAGGCCCGCTGCCATGTGCTTTAGTCGGAAAGGAATGGGAAATCTCTGTAGTATTGAACTAGAACAATAAATCCCGCCTTGCCGTGGGAACTGCAATATATGGCATAATAAAAGTAAATGTTATGGCACTTGACTTCATGGCCTATAATCTCCCATTCAATCGGAACAGAGAGTCTTCCGTCAGCAAGACAAAACCGGACAATTTAATTTTCACTTCTATTCATGCACAGGCCTGTGTTGGAGCGCATCCATGTTTTCTATTATGTTCCCTGAAATATGGCTGCATCGTTTGATACAAACAATATCTCAAACTGACATCAACAACTTAGTTTGGGACCGACTGATTTCATTCTAAATGATAGCAGGCTGACAAAATGCGGAGAGCTGCCCACACGAGCTCTGAAAAAGCCATGTTCTCTAATTTAATATCATAATATTTAAAATTATAGCTTTATTAAGGGGAAACACATTTATTTATAGCTAACGCTGATGATTTCGAATGGCTTTCAGGGCTGTGTTCTGCTCTTCACCGCAGCCCACATTTGGACAGCTTCAATTGTCTGAAGCACTAACAAAACATTCTGGTACAAGTAATTTCCTTCTTGATTCAAAGCAATAAACACATGTCACAAAAGCAGAGATACAAGAGCAGCCGTGAAGAGAGCCAGCCCCTCTGCAATGTCCTATTCTCCTTGAGAGCATTTCTGCATTTGGGCCCAAAGACACTTTGCTTAAAATCCTCTCCTCCCTTGGCCCCTGTGACGTTGCAGGATTCCGCTTTTCCCTTCCATGTGGGCTTTCCGCAGGATCTGATCTTCAGCACTCGGTTCTTTTTTTCCTCATGGTAAGGATTTTATTTTTTCTGTTGACTTGATCATTTCTACATCAATAATATATATATTTTTTAATCCTCACCCGAGGACATTTTTCCATTTTTTGTTCAGATAGAGTGGGGGAGAGAGAGAGAGAGAAACATCGACGTGGAAGGGACACATCGAGTGGCTGCCACCTGCACGACCAACCAAGGCCGGGGACAAACTACAACTGAGGTACGTGCCCTTAGCGGGAACCGAACCCGGGTCTCTCTGGACCGCAGGCTGATGCTCTAACCGCTGAGCCAAACCGGCCAGGGCAACCAATAACATTTTTTTTAAATCCTCACCTGAGGACACTTTTGCATTCATCTTCAGATAGAGCAAGAGGGACCGAGGGAGGAAGAGAGAGAAAAACATTTATGTGAGAGAGACACATCGACTGGCTGCCACCCACATGACCCCAACTGGGACCAGGGACAAACTGCAACCGAGGTAACAGGAACCGAACCCGGGTCTCTCTGGACCACGGGCCGATGCTCTAACCGCTGAGCCAAGCTGGCCAGGGCTATGCCAATAACGTTAGAAATAAGTATCTCTATCTTTTTGCAGCCCACCAAGTGACTTTACATAATTTTGGAAGACCAGATGAAGAAGTTGATAGAGATTTGGTATCCTTTACAGATAAAGAAACCGAAGCTCAGAGAGTATATGTAGTTTATGGAAGGTCGCCCAGCCAGAGAGCAGTAGAATCTGCAACACTCAAACCCACGTGGGCAGATGCCTGCCTTGTGTTCTTGTCTCATGGAAGGTCCTAATCTCTACCTGCCATCCCTGCCTGCATCCCCCCACCTTCAGCCTTCATCCAGCACTGACACCGGGATGTCCGACCAAAGCTCTAACTCAACGTGCTTAAATGAATTCATCACATTTCCCCCCAAAGCAGTTCTTCCTCTAGACATGCTTATTTCTACCCAACTCATTTTTCCGCAGCCACCCAACCCTATAACCTCACAACTAACAAATCATTCTCCCCTTCCCCCCACTCCCAAATCCAATCTGTTACTGAGGCCCAGCCATGATGCTTTTGCATTGCTGCTTCCGCATCTAACCCTTCTTTCACAACCCTTTTGTAAGCAGTTTAATTCTGGCTCTCTCTCACTGCTTCTCACTGGAACTATCAAATCACTCTCGACTCCTAACACCCATCTTTCCTTCATCTCATTTGTTCCACAAAGCTCCATCAGTGATATCTGAAAATTCAGACCTGATCATGTCACTTCAAGTGTCACTTCTTGTGGGAGGCCCCATACACAGTACCTTCACCGACACTTTGCCCCCCGGCTACCCTGCCTTGAAATGGGGTCTGAATGCTAAGCTGCAGCCGTAGAACCAGAACTTAAACAGGCTCATTCCGATGAGTCCTTCTCATTCACAGCCAATCACTGCTCTGTTCTTCCCTGCCCTTTAACCAGGTCAAATACTACAACAGGCCAGCATTTCTATTATTATTGCATCAGCCCAAGCTGTCAGAAGCTCTTGGTCATGCTTCCTGAGAGCTTCTCAAAAGCTGACTGAGGATATAGAACCGTTTCTGGAAACAAAACAAGTACTTTTGGTGTTTCCAGTCACAATGACACAGCCTACACCCAAGCCTTTACAAGATCAGTTAGAGACTGCAGGTCAGCAGTTTTGAAGATGTAACTCTTTTAGCAGGTTCAGAAGAAAATGGCACCCCAGCAGAGGAGTAATCCCAGGTGATGAGAATGATCATGTCAGGCACTCTGCTGCCTCTTACAAGGCCTGCCAACTGTCAGACATTAGTTTCTAAATTGAGCAGCCAAAGCAAATGTTGCTAGAAGTCTTCCACGTCCAATCAATCCCTGATAGTGGCTGCCAGAGGTTAGGGAGGAGGAGGGGGCAGGCGGGAGGTGGGTGTGGTTATAAAAGGCAACAGAGGGATTCTAGTGGTGATGGAATGTTCTGTATCTTGACTGTGGTGGTGCATACACCAACCTACAAGTGACAAAATTATGCAGAACTAAATACACACAAGAACTAGTAAAACTGGGGAATCTGGTGGACTGTATCAATGTCAATACCCTGGTTGTGATCGTGCATTACAATTTAATAAGATGTTACCATTGGGGGAAACTGAGTATAGGGTGTGTGGATCTCTGCATTATTTCTTACAACTGCCTGTGCAATCTATACTTCTTTCAAAATAAAAATTTCAATTAAACAACGGCAAATTCCAAAATTTAGCCCCTCTCTTATGCAAAATATGAGTGTGTGCTAACTTTTGATAGGTCCAAATAAAAGATGTAAAGCTAAAATAAATTAGGTCCTTGAATCTGGACTTCTTAAAAGGGCTGTCACCCAAGTGAGACCACCAGTGGCCTCAACCAGCACACTTGTGACCTCAAACCCACCCATGCATATCCTCAAAAGACTCTCCAACTTTTTTATCGACAGAGACTTTAACTACTTTCCCATTTATCACATGGTGGTATCTTGACCTTGGGAAAACTCACTCATGCTCTGAACTAAGTGGCAATTATACCAAAGCTCATTTTAAACTCAAAGTCAAAACACTTAGTGCTGTGTTTACAATGAACCCTGCCATTCTGCATTCTCACCCATTCACCTCATTATGTTAAAAGCATAAATCACTGCAAAATATGGGTATAAGTGCCAATGCCCACTTTAAAATAAAGGTTTATTCACCATTTCTTTTCATTGGACCTTGCAAGGAATTTGTAAGGCCAGGGAGAGTAAAAATCCCAGGCATTGTGTTTTAATGTAGGAACCTCCCCCGCTTCCCTTGTTTATAAAACTGCAACACCTAAAGCCAACCAAGCTGTTAGCCTTGCATTGAAATAGCTATATTAGTTCTCACCAGGTTGCCTGAAGGGGAAAACTGAGCTGTCCAGTTCCTTCAAAACTGTGCAAAGAGAAGCAAGAACATTCTCCTTACTCACCGATGTCATTGCTGCGGTCCGAGAGCTCCTTGTCCAGGATGCCGGATAGCGAAGTGCCCACCAAGTCAATCTTTGGACCGTCACCCCTACATTCAAAACACAAGTCCAGGCATTTAATAATTGGTGCATGTTCTTGTCATTTTGTCAGGTTTCTTGTTGCACACAAGTTAAGGAGCGTGCTGTGTGTGGGCAGGTGGCACTGTCCCCTGTGAGGAAGCCAGCAGGAGCCAACGAGTTCTCCAGCCACATGGGCCTTGGTGCAAAGCGGCCGACAGACTGGATGCCCCCCTCTCCAGCACACATTTTCAAAGATGGCTATTTTAATAACGACTGTTCAGCAATGCACCTTTAGCCACAAACCCTCCTGCTGGTACACAGGGTACAACGTAGGCCCTGCTCCCGCCTCATGGCCAAATAAGCACCAGCAAACAGTAACTGGGAGCTTCCCTTTTAAGGAGCAAGGAATGCAGCCAATGCTGCTTGTCAAAGGTCAACTACTTTTAACCTTGAGAAAAAGGTTTTCTGGCCTGGGGCTAAGGCATCGGCCAGGCTGTTGACAGGCACAAGGTGTCAAGTTGAGATCTGGCAGCCTGAAAGCTGGCGCTGGGGCACAGCCCTGTAAAATTAGACAGCTCTTGGGTGGGTGCCCCCATGCCCATCAGGACACGCGCGACTTCCCTCTGTATTTGGGCGAGGAGCAGCCCTTGGGGACAGGAATGGGCCTCCAAGATGATGAAAGAAACAGCCCATTCATACATGAGCAGGTTTCTCCAAATTCCTCCAAAAGGGCAGCTCCCAAACGAGATTATCCAAGGTCTGTGATGGCAGTGAAATAGGAAAAAAATGTTGCCTATAAAATGAGAGGGAGAAGCCAGGCGGTTGTTCCCGGGAAAGCAACAGAAATAGTCCATCTCATGGCTTCCGGCAGTCACCTTGGCCTGAGGCCAAACTATACAATGAGTGACAGACGAGGGTATTCAGAGGGCCAAGCCAGGTGGTTCCTACTGTGGAGGGGCTCATGAGCTACATGGGAGAAAGAGACAGACAGACAACCACAAGCCCACATGGTATGGGCTGTGTAAGATACAGGCACATTGGAGTCCTATGGGAAGGACTGGGTCAGTGCAGGGGATATATGCATGGCAGTCCCGGGGCAACTGGAAGAGGTGGCATTACACTTGGGCCTTGGAGGAAAAAAGGAGAAGACATATCAGTAAGGCACATGATTGAGCAAGGAGCAACAGTGGCCAGGGATCCCAGGGCTACAGCCTGAGGTCCTCAGAGAAAAGGAGAGTAGTAGGAAAAGAAAGGCTGGCAAAGGTCAGACTGCTGGGCTGAGTACTAAGGGTTCAGTTTGTTCTGGCAGTAATGGGAGAGAGGGAAACTGAAGCAGATCTATAAACCTGGAGGTAAGGGAGGGAGCTGACATGGCCGACTCCTGAGTTTCTCACTCAAGGGGTGGTAGGGTGGTGGTAGCATTCAATGTGACATGAATATACTGTGATGGTACAGAATACCCAATGGAAGGAAGTAAGGCACTGTCCCCAAATGAACAAGACTGACTCTTAACCTCAAGCATAACCTTAAGCACCCTTGACCAAAGATGAGCAGAGGTGAGAACTCCAGACAACCAGGGCTGAGCCAAATGGGTTGGCCTTCACCAAGAGAAAACTACAGCTCTAAGACGGTCTGGGTGGGTGTGTTATGAGACTTGCTGGGCTTTTCAGAGCTTGGTTGAAGTAAAAGTTCAAGGAGAACATGGAATACTGTACTTGGCAAGGGGAAGCAGCTGGAACTTTCAGAGCAGAGCCTTTATGTCCTGACTCACCTCAACCCCTAAGGTGGTGGGAGCCCTCCTAGGCCAGGTTTCCATAGCAGATTCCTTGTCCATCCCCTGGCTACCCAAGCTCAGGCCCCACAGTGCACGCTCCCTCGGACAGACCCTGAGCCAACAGGAATGGTGGGATTGAGGACATTTATTTCAAAACATTTTATTGGAAGGGCCCCAGAATCCACTAATTTGAATGTAACCTTCTGAATGAAATGTTTTAGAAATGAAGTATTATTAACAGGAAAGCCCTTCCTTCCTTCCTTCCTTCCTTCCTTCCTTCCTTCCTTCCTTCCTTCCTTCCTTCCTTCCTTCCTTTCCTTCCTCCCTCCCTCCCTCCCTCCCTCCCTCCCTCCCTTCCTTCCCTTAATCCTCACCCGAGGACATTTTTGCATTTATCTTCAGATAGAGCAGGAGGGAGAGAGGAGGGAAGAGAGAGACAGAAACATCAATGTGAGAGACACATGGACTGGTTGCCACCCGCATGACCCCAACTGGGGCCGGGGACTATCCACAACCGAGGCACGTGCCCTTAGCGGGAACCGAACCTGGGTCCCTCTGATCCACGGTCCGACGCTCTAACTGCTGAGCCAAACTGGCCAGGGCAGCATTTTCATTTCTTAAAGTCTTCAGGGCACTTAATATTATTATTTGGTATCTGTGGAGCCTGAACAAGTTGGTGCTGTCCTTCTCCAGACTAACAGACTGAACTCAAGTTACACTCACAGCTACACAGTTCTGTCCTTTTGGGAACACGCTAAGGAGCAAAAATGTACAAGAACAAGTGTTCTGTCCAGAGACAGGTCACGCAGGCAACAAAAATCCCGTTAATTCCACTGGGCTGCCTTTGTTTTTGTTTTTTGGCCAAAGAGGAGGATGGTCTGAGGTGACACCCTGGTAGGCAGCTGGTGGGGGGAGTCAGAGGGGGTGTCGATGGGGAGAAGGAGCTTTTTTTAAAAATTTTTAATTTAATTTAATTTTTTTTAATTTAATTTTTCTTACAGATGTTTCTCCTTTTTTACCCCATTGACACCCTCCTCCCCATCCACCCCGCCCCATCCCTGGCTTTGTTGGCCATGTCCATTGGTTATGCATACATACATATAAGTTCTGTGGTTTATCTCTTCCCTCCCCCGACCCCCCCCCTTCTGACGGTTGTCAGTCTGTACACTACTTCTGTGTTTCTGGGTCTACCCTATTCCTCAGACTGTTATGTTCATTATATTCCATATATAAGTGAGATCATGTGGTATTTGTCTTTTTCTGCTTGGCTTGTTTCACTTAGGATGATACTTTCCAGGTCCCTCCATGTCGTCTCAAAGGATAAGAGATCTTTCTTTCTTACAGCTGCATAGTACTCCATTGTGTATATGTACCACTGCTTTTTATCCATTCATCTACTGATGGACACTTGCAAAGGAGAAAATGAACACATGGGAATACATCAAACTAAAAAGCTTCTGGAGAAGGAGCTTTGTGCAGCAGTCGAGCACCTGTATCACAGACCAAGTGGGCTGCTTCGGAACATACGGTTTTTTTGTGCATTTCAGTAACTGTGGAGGCCGGAGCCACTGTTTCCCTCTTTGATTTGACCGCTGGAAGCTTCCAGCCTATCTCGAGGGACTGTGGAAAACCTTCCTGCACATGACAGGCACACCTCGTTTTATGATGCTTTGCTTTATCGTGCTTCACAGATATCGTTTTGTTGTTTTGGTGGGGTTTTTTTTGTTTTGTTTTTACTAATTAAAGGTTTGTAACAACCCTTTAATGGAGCGAGTCTATTGGTGACACTTTTTTTAAACTATATTTTAAAATTAAAGTACGTACATTGTTTTGCTTAGATATAACACTACTGCACACTTAACAGACTACAGTATAGTGTAGACTTAACTTTAAAAAAAAATAAATTTTATTTTTTGATTTTAGAGAGAAAAGAAGGGAGAGGGAGAGAGAGACAGAAACATCGATCAGAGAGAACATCGATTGGCCGCCTCCTGCATGCTCCCCATTGGGGATTGGGCCCACAACCTGGGCATGTGCCCTGACTGGGAATTGAACCGGCGACCTCTTGGTGCAGGGTTGATGCTCAACCACGGAGCCACACCAGCTGGGCTAAACATAACTTTTATATGCGCTGGGAAACAAAAGAAATTGTGTGACTTGCTTTATTGCAATAGTCGCTTTATTGTGGTGGGTCTGGAGCTAAACCTGCAATACCTCCGAGGTCTGCCTGCCTATCTGCACTGTGCTCACCTTATCTTGGGCTCTATTACTTTTTTATCCTTACTTCCTCTTTATTGTCACTCTCAACAACTTATTTTTTTTTTATCCTCACCTGAGGACATTTTTTTCCATTTTTTGCACAGATAGAGTGGGAGGGAGAGAGAGGAAGAGAGAGAGAGAGAGAAACATAGACGTGAAAGGGACACATCGAGTGGCTGCCACCAGCACGACCAACCAGGGCCGGGGACAAACTGCAACCAAGGTACATGCCCTTAGCGGGAACCGAACCTGGGTCTCTCCGGACCGCAGGCCGATGCTCTAACCGCTGAGCCAAACTGGCCAGGGCCAACTACTTATTTTTTGAAGGTTACCTCAAAGCCTTTTGGTAATGGTGCAGGGTAAAAAGAAGTACTTTTAAAGAAGAGGATGCATATCAGTAGCATTTGAAATGTTCATCTGTTTTGGACCAGTTCTGGGAGCATATGCTAAAGAAACAGTCTAAAATACCCAAATGGATTTTGCAAGTTAATATGTTTATCACAGTGTTGTTCGTAATAACGAAAAACTGAAAAGAACTAGAATCTGTCATAAATATGGGAACAGTAGAATAACCTATTAGGTATTTGGTATAGCCATTGAAATCATGTTTATGAACAGTTTATGACAACAGCCTGTTATGATGTTATCAAGAAATAAACACAAATTTAAAGCAACATGAACCTCAATGCAAATGCACCCATGTACACTTCTGATATATTAGGAAGAGGGATTTTGTTAAAGACTGGAAAAATATCTAATGGTTATTCCAGGGTAGTCTGATGGGTGATTTCTAGCACCCAGTTCAGCACCTGGTACATGTCAGGGGCTCAAAAACACTTGTGGAAGTAATGAATATTTGCCTTTCTTTCTGAAATGAGGATGCATTGTGTATTTGTACAATAAATGCATTTTTTTTCCCAAAAGACAAAATTGTGTGACTCTCAGTATGATCATACCTATGTAAAACCAATGAAACAAACCAAATCATACATAGAAAGAAGATGGGATAAGACTATCCTCGCGATAGTCTTACTTTTCCTTCCTTTTAAAGTTCACCTTTAATACTAGAGGCTGTACAATTCATGCAGCTTCTGCTCTTTCTCCTTTCTCCCCAACAGTATCATCAAGGTAAAAGGTGATATTGCCTGCCCCCTGCTACAAATTCTCCTTTAAGAATCTCCCTGACCACAGGTACCTGTGGGATCACCTGTGACCACACCTGGGAACTCACCTTGGGGGGTGTAGAGTCAGTTACAAATCCTAGACTGAGAGGCCCAGGTCAGGAGGGTCCACCCTGAGGAAAGAGTTAATACCATCCTTCCCCAGAGTCTAAAGTGACAGCTGAGTTCAGATGGGAAGGAAATTGGGATCCCCCATCTCTCTTCTGAGCCCCGATCCCTCATATCAAGAGCCAGACACAAGCTTTCAGCTGAAATTATCTTCTATACAGGGCCAGAAGCAAGCCTATTTTGAAAACACAGTAGGTGTAGTTTTAAAAAAGGTCTGATCCTTCCAAGTAGGGAAGCTGCAGCTGGTGTTTTGACAGAGTTCAGACTGTGGGTGTATAAGCGTTTTACAAAGCCTATTTGTAAATGCCTTTCACTGTACTTATAGACTCTTACAACAATGCTAATGAAGTTCAGTTCTGAAAAATACCAGGATTTCTGAAATCCTCCAAAACATGTGTTTGGAGCAGCTGACGCCCAATGAGGCTGCGGCCCTCAATGGTCCCTGCTCTCCTCCTGTATGTCCAATACACAGATATCTTGCCAAGAAGGATTTTAATAAATTCAACAAAAGAAAACACGGCCCATCCTTTTGCAATTTACTAGTTCCTATGAGGGTTTTTGTATGTCATGTTTCTCTGCCCACAGCTGTTAAATAAAAGGAGAAAATACAAGCAAGCAGGCATATCAACACATATCCAAAGATATCAGAACAAGGTTTTCCTTACTCGTTTCTGATTTTTAAATCAAAATAATGTTACTTTCTCGTATTTTTCTCAGCAGTTTGGGTTATGGACACTTAAAACACATGAGTTGGCCCTGGCCAGTTTGGCTCAGCGGTTAGAGCGTTGGCTTGTGGTCCAGAGAGACCTGGGTTCGGTTCCTGCTAAGGGCATGTACTTCAGTTGCAGTTTATCCCCTGCCCTGGTTGGGTTATGCAGGTGGCAGCCACTCGATGTGTCCCTTTCACATCAATGTTTCTCTCTCTCTCTTTCTTCCTCTCTCCCCCTCCCACTCTATCTGAACAAAAAATGGAAAAATGTCCTCAGGTGAGGATTCGAAAAAACACACACAAGTTGGATAGGCAACTAGAAGCTAAAAGTCTCCTTGTTTACTGGACAGGGAACCTAAATCAGAGAATGAGTTGACTAGTCCAAGGACACCAAGCAGGATGAAGTGGAACCTACAACCCCATAAAAATAATAGCAGCAACTGATAACTGATGGCCTACCATGAGCCAGGCATGAGGATCACCCCTTTCACACATTATTCCATCATCACAACCACTCCTTCAAATATCTACTCTGCCTCATGGACACAGAGCTGCACGGCCCAGAGCCTCCTTCGGTGAAGGGCTGGGTGTCTCTGCTCCTGGCAGTGCTGTTGGCCCCTCCAGGGACTGCCCCAGCTGCAGGGAGGCTCCTCGGCTGAGGCACACCCTTTCCAGGGCGGACTACAATTCATGCTACAGCAACCTTGGCTATTTCAGTCTAACATGGGACAAAATGCTGACTCAGAAACTTGTTTCTGGAGAACCTTACCTGTGATGCCCTGATTTTCATTATATAGATCAGGACACAGGCTCGGTAGGATTAAGCCACTTGCTGACGAAAGGTTATACAAGTAGTGCAATAGGGGGGTCTGGATTTGAACCTACTAACTTTGACTCCAGGGCCCAAGCTCCTGACCACTTGTCAAAGTTGCTTCCCTCGGATTCCTGGTCACGCGGCTGGTGAATCATCAAGGATGCCAGGCAGCCCGTCACCACAGCTCACTGGCAGCTGTGTAAATTGCTTTTGCTCCCCAAGTTAAAAAGTACTACTAATAAACAAAAATCACACACCTGACCCACCCTGCAGGCCTGCTCTTCCCACTCAGACGTGAGACATGAGATCAGGTATGTGCACAGTCAGAAATATGGAAGGTGCGCCATGTGCATCCCTTGAGAACATGAGCTCAGCCAGTGGCATGGCCCAATTTAGCCCAAGTTGGGACAGTTAAGCCAAGACACATGGCCTGGAAAAGGTGTTGGAGTGCACAGGAAACCAAGGCAAGGAAACAAGTAAGTAAATAAATTCGCAGCATTAACAGCAGCAACAAAAATACCACCAAAAACGCCCCATAGTCTTTCTGGAGGTGAGTGGTGATGAAGGGAAAAAGAGTGAACAGCAATTCCCACTGAACAAAGAGATCCCAAGTCCCGATGATGACTCCTTGGAAGTCCTCTCTCCCTGCCATCAAAGGATCTACGACTATAATGTAAATGTTTAAGCTTTAACTGACTAAAATTTGTTACAGGGGGGGAAAGAGCTGGGAAGAGAAAGAAAGGAAAAGAAATAGAAAAGCCCATCCTCTACGCTGAGGAAACCACTGAAGTACACGCCGCGAATCCTCTATTTTTCTCCAGATTTCACCCCACCCAGGGGTTGTCAACTCATGCGGATGATGGCAGATGTCAAATGTGAAGATTCTAGACAAATGACTTGAGTTACCCTGTCTCTTTCTTGCTCCAACTCCGCAACCTCGGTTTATTGCCCTCAACTAATGTAAAGCCACCAGGTCCTATAGTTTAGTTCCCTTGTCTTAGTCCAACTGTGCACTGAGGATGAGGCCAACGGAAGGAAATGCTCCCCCTCCTGCTTTCCTGGCCGCCCACTCATCACATCTCAGACTTGGGCTCTGACTACTAAAACTGAATACAGATTACCCAGGTCCAGCCCCCAATTTTTTATGGACAAGGGTCCTGTGCTCCAAGGACAGGAGTTATGTGCCCAAGGCCACACAGCTAATTGCTGGCAGAGCTGAAGCCGGATGGAAGCTTCCTGATGCCCAATCCTATCTTCGCCCACCACACTCGGGATGGCAATAATCAAAATGAGCATCCACATGCACATGTTTTATGATTCCAGATATTTTTTTTCCTCTCTCTTGGGTAAATAAGAGGGCTCCACTCATCTGTGAAGGTAGCAGATGTGAAGCCGGTCCTTCAGAAGCATCCTGCACTGGCAAGTTGCTGCCCAGGGAGGTTGAATCCTTCCATCAGGAAAGGACAAAACTGTAGCAGTAGTAAGCCCCGTTTCCTTCACTCATCAGCAGGAGGGAAGGCAGAAGGAGCCTCCTCCTACTTTCCCAGAAATGCTGACCCAAAGGCTCTGCTGATATCTGTGGAGTCCCTATATGCCCACCTGGGGGCCAAGAATGTCCCAGGAATCACACACACTTATTTTTTTTTTTAATCCTCACCCGAGGACACTTTTCCATATTTTGTTCAGATAGAGTGAGAGGGAGGAAGGGTGGGGGGGGGGAGAGAGAGAGAGAGAGAGAGAGAGAGAGAGAGAGAGAGAGAGAGAAACATCGACGTGAAAGGGACACATCCAGTGGCTGCCACCCGCATGACCCAACCAGGGCCGGGGACAAACTGCAACCGAGGTACGTGCCCTTAGCGGGAACCGAACCCGGGTCTCTCTGGACCGCAGGCCGACGCTCTAACCACTGAGCCAAACTGGCCAGAGCTCACACACACTTTTTGACTGCAAACTTTCCATTTAAATGTGGGACAACTCGTCCGGCCGGTGTGGCTCAGTGGTTGAGCGCCGACCCATACACCAAGCGGTCGCCAGTTCGATTCCTGGTCAGGACACATGCCCAGGGTGTGGGGATCATGCAGGATGTGGCCAGCTGATGTTCTCTGTCGTCGATGTTTCTATCTCTCTCTCCCTCTCCCTTCTTCTCTCTGTAAAATCAATAAAGAAAAAAAAAAAAAAAGTGGGACAACTTGAGCCAGTCCATGGGCACAAGGAGCGGGAAGCAGAGTAGTTTTTCTGGCAGCTCTCCCCTTGCACTGTGTCCTTGTTTGTATGAGCACAAACAAGCGTGGCTATTTATAGTTGGTGAAGACACGTTGGAAGGTGATGGGACACTGCCCACTCAATTCTCCTCCAAATTTCTGTTCTTTGTGCAGACTCTGCAAGCGTGTGTGGAAACAGGCCTCAGAGCTCATCCAGGGCATGACAAGCCCACACGACACCCCCCCACCCCCACCAAGGCAAAAGGATGATGACATCCACAGCCCTCATGTGCAAACCCACA
The DNA here is from genome assembly GCF_014108415.1 of Molossus molossus. Taxonomy (NCBI): domain Eukaryota; kingdom Metazoa; phylum Chordata; class Mammalia; order Chiroptera; family Molossidae; genus Molossus; species Molossus molossus. The sequence continues at coordinate 135,161,708 of NW_023425355.1, read as the reverse complement.
GCTGGGCATCTCAGAGGGGCAAAGGGCTTTAAAGATGCCTGGAGGAGGGGAACTCTGAGAAAAGTTTGTGGGGGTGCCACTTAGCGGAAGAGTGTTCAAAGAAACAGCCCATGGAAAAAGCTTTATATGAACCAATTAGCACTGTGCCTGTGTGAGGTGTCACTACCTCCTACTGTTTCCCTGCCCGATTCTGGCCATTACTGGCAGGAAAATCAATGTGCCTCAGTCTGAACTGGCGCTAAACCCTGCCATGGCTGTTGGTTCTCGCTGCAGGGAATAAAATTCATTCTAAGTGTGAGTGGAAAGAAGTAAAGAGCGAAGGTTGTACACACCAATGAAATGAGGTCAGCAAATAATGCAGGCATTCCTCTGATGTGACATGGTCAGTGCCCTGTGGGATTCCTATGCTCTAGAAATCAACTGTCCTCCCTGAGTCCCCAGCCTTCCCTGAGCCCATCTCCTCTGGCTCTCTCACCGAGCTCTGGGGGAGGCTGCTCAAGCTTCCGCCCACCGAGAGACCTCCTGATGTGTTCTCTGAGGGGGTCCACATTTCCTGACTCCTGTGGAGCTACTAAGCACGAGCTGCTTGTAACCATGTAGGAACCCCTGTCCCACCAAAGCCACCCATTGAGCTCTCTCAAGGGAGGAAGAGAAGCATGTATTTGCTGAGTGCCCTTCCAGTGCCAGGCAAGGAACCAGGGGCCTGAGGTATGGTGGCTTGTTAAAATCTGCATATCTGGGCGAGGTAGGCCTCGCTGTGCCATTTTGCAGAGGCAGAAACTGAGACCCAAGGAGGTGTGCACCCGGCCCAAAGTCACAGGGTGAGTAAGTAGAGGGGTGGGTTTTTAACCCCAGTGTGCCTGGCTCTGAAGCAATGGGTGGGCAGGAACCATGTCTTGCTTGGTTACCATAGTTAACTATTATATAGAAGAGGGCCTGGTCAAATGTAGGCACTTGATAAATAGCTGAGACAAATGAATGACACCAGTCTTCCTTGGCATTCACTATGGTGGCGGTTCTCATAGCATGGTCAGCCAACCAGTAACAGCGGCCGCAGCCTCATCGGGAGCTTGCTAGAAATGCAAATTCTCTGGCCTTAACCCATCCCTACTGAATTACACACTTCAGAGCAGCGATCTATGTTTTAAAGCCCGCAGGTGATTTCAGCGCACCCTCAACCGTGAGACCCACGGATCAGGATTTGCTCCACCTTCCCTTCGTCTAGCTTCCATGACATCACATCCCACCTACCCTTTCCAACGGCATAGTTCTTCCTCCACTTGATAAATAACCATTTCCCCCACTGTTGTGGTCGCTCTCTTCTTTTCTCCATAATCTCCCGGGGTGATTTTAGCCATTCCATGCTTATAACTACCATCTATGAGCCAACAACACCCACCTCTGTAATTTCTAGCCAAGATTTCTCTCCTGAATTCTCCCAAGGCGTGTCTTGCTTCCAAATTGTAGAAAAGAAAGGAAACAAACATCACACAATGCATCACTAGGACTCTTGGAAAAGACATTTGGAATACTTGAATGATCAAACTCAAAATGATGGCCTGAACACCCAAGTGCACATTTTACCTACATACTTAGGGAACAAGCGCATGCACTCTAGCTATCTTTCTCTTCCTCTTTTTTTTTTTTTTTTTTTTTGATTAACTGATTGATTCATTTATATCTAATAAGAGGTAAGAGGTCTTTTTTAATGCTTCCTTTTGGTTGGCATGGGGGCCAGACACCTCACAGAGCAAGGGATCAGGACCTGGAAGCGTATTTTCTGCTTAATTGTAACCCCGGAGGCTTGAGCAGCCTGGATATGTGTGTAAATCTAAAGAAAAATTAACTTCCATGTGGGTAAGTTGGTCTCCAGGGACATCTGCTCTTCCCTAAGCACTTAGTTGATGTTTGGCATATAAATGTTTACTTAATCTTTGCTTCAAGCTAAAATGTCTCAGGGCTCATCACTTACCTCCCAGTGTTTCTCTGAAATCCAGGCCTCTATCTTCATTATAAGTAAAAATGCTCAATTCTACTGCCCCTCCCCACTAGATACTGCGCTCCAGTTTTCCCAGTCTAGCCCCTGGCCCTTCACAGGAAAGGTACCTGGTGTGGGAAACATTTAAAGCAGATCATGTCCAAGTGGCACAGGTCTGGGAAATCACTAGGCCTCCTGCCCAAAGCTTGGTGTCTAAGACCCAACTGAGATTCCTCCTTCGGCACATGCTTCCACATCTGCAATCAGTGGACAGTGCCTTCTGGGATTCCTGAGCCATGGTAACCAACTCCCCACAGCCTCACTGAATGGCCTGCGCCCACCCTGACTATTGAACCTTTCTTATCACTGAGTGTCACCAACTCCCAGAACACACTGATATCCATTTGAGAGGACATAGGCTTCTAGAACATCAACCTCACCTCACTTCAGATCTTGCCATCTTCCTGAGCCTAGGAGAGCCATCTGGGTCATCCATCCCCAATGGCAGCCCTTCCTTCAGACCTATTCCACCTCTGAACTTGTGAGCACCAACCTCTACTTTCTGACCAGCATCTCCTATACTTCAGGCCATTGACTTCTACTCCATCCTTGCTCACCGCACCTCCTCCTTACGCTTTTGAGCTTCCTCTCCATCCCAGACCCCTGTCTATCACTCAAGGCCCGCAGACACCAGCCCTCCCTGTCCCCGACCCTGCCAGTCACTTGTCCCCACTTGGAGAGCTAGGGCTGCTCCCTCCTGTAGCAGACAACAATGGGCAAAGATCATCCTCTCCAGCTCCAGCTTCCCCAGTCTTTGGGAAGAAAAAGAAAATAAAACATATTACGACTTGGGGTGTCTGTGTTTGTGAGATTAACAAACCTGTCTGGTCTAGCCAGTCTGTTTCTACCTCTTTCCCTATCAGGTTTATTTTCTTCTGAAGGCACACACCTGCTCTGCCCCTCAGGTTTCTGGCCTGGTGCCTCCCACTGCATGCAATTACTGGAGCTCAGAGCAGCCTGCTTCTCCCCAGTGTTTCCTTGGATCTCTTTCTTTAATTTTGGACCCTTCTCCCAAGTTTGAGGACCTCTTCTCACAGAGGCTTCTGAACATATGTTTATTGAATTGATAATGCACATTACTAGACACAGAACATTACATGCTTGTGTGTATATACACACATATACAAAAAGGTTTAGGTATATTCTATCATTTGAAATATATTTATGATCAAATATCGAAACAAGTGAGTAGGCTCCATACTTTTGAGCCTGCATTTTCCCAAGTGTGAAAATAGGGCAGACAGATACTTTTTGCACTACAACCACCCTAGTTACATGGTGAGCTAGACAAGACGAGAAGACACAGCCTTAGCCTACTATGAAATAACAACCAAGATGTCCCCAAGGCACAGACTTTCAAACAAAGGAGGTACTTCCGGCCTAGGGAAATCTATTAGTATTCAATGTTTTAATTAACTCTGGTATTAAATATTTTTTTGAAAAAGTCTTTTTTTCTTCCTGTTAAAATTCCATTTTCATTTACTTTCTAGAAATTAGAGGAACATTCTTCCCAGCGAGTGTGTTGATGGCACGTACGCTTCCACTTACTCAGAACAGACACGCAAGTGTCACTGGTGTCCTCTAGCTCCTCTAGACATGATTTCCTGAAAACTGATCTGCAGTGCCTGAGCTCCACCATTACTAAGATCCAGAACAGTGCTTTGCACACAGTAGTTCCTCAATATAATTTTGTTAAGTGAATACATCTAAAAATGATTTCCCTTTTCCTAAACTTATGTATTCCTTTTTTCTAAAAGATGCCAGTTCCTGTTTAAATAGAAAGAAATCCATCTCTTCTGGAAGCCAGGTTTGGCAGTGAGCTTTCTGGCTTGCGAGAGGAAGTTTGGACCCAGACACTGCAGCTGGAGTGGTATGCCTGGTTCCCACAAGAACAACAAGCCCGGCCAGTGTGGCTCAGTGGATTGAGCGTCATCCATGGATTGAGAGGTCCTGGTTCGATTCCTGGTCAGCAGGGTTGCAGGCTCAATACCCAGTAGGAGTGTGCAGGAGGCAGTCAATCAATGTCTCTTTCTCACATAGATGTTTCTGTCTCTCTCTCCCTTTCTCTCTCTCTCTAAGAAATCAATAGGGCAATCAATGACCTCTGTCCATGGGTTCAACCATCCATCCAACTATCCATCCAGTTGGGTAAATCCTGGCGATCACATAGGTTCACACAGCAGACAGTACCCTCTCACTGTAGGACCATGGACTCAAAACTTTTAGAATGATGTTAAGATTCCTACCTCAATTAATTTGGCAGAAGTAAACAGGTTCATAAACCACTATATGGGCTGGTCGTCCAATGTAACTGCCTAGCAAAAATCATGAAGTGCATGAAGTACTGAGAAACAATAAGCCTTTGCTTGATTTTCTTTAAAAAATTATGTTGAATCCATGGTGCACTAGATAACTTAGAACATAAAAGACACACAGGCTGCAGATCTTGCTCAGAGGCAAGGAAGGATGACAGGGCAGGCAAAGTGAACAAAATGTGAGCACTGGCACCTCCCTCCTTTTAGGAACCATGGCATTCAACAAGTGTGTTAAATAAGCCACTACCATATGCTCAACCCTGGAAAGCATGTGGAAATGACAAAAGACACTCTTGATCTGCTTGAAATCTGGTAAAGGAGTGTGGGGGTGTGAGCATCCCAAGTGACGCAGCATGGGGCCCCACACTGGGCTAAACACGGATGTCGGTATCGGGAGTTTGGAGGAGAGAGGGACTGTGAGAGACGATGGAAGGCTTCTAGAAGAGGGGTGTGCTAACTTGGGAGCACTAACAGGTGCGTGAGAGGCAGCCAGGGAAGGAGGGAGGCACTGTCAAGAACTTGGGAGAATCTAGACCAGGGGATCTGGCGATGTCGACCCAGGCCAACAGCACTGGCATCACCTGGGAGTGTTAGAGTGTAAATTCCCAAGCCCATCTCAGACCTATCGAGTCAGCAACCATGGGGGTGGGGCCCAGCGATCTGAACAAGTTCTCCGGCTGATTCTGCTGCATGCCAAGTTTGAGAACCACCGAGTTCAAGCAGGCACTGTCCTCCTTTCAACTGGCTGAGCAAGTGGCTCAAGCAGGTACTGGCTCCCCGAGCGCTCTCAGCCTTGCCTGGGCCTGTCACTTCCTAGGACTGTCAGGGAGGAAACCTGGGGCTTTCCTCCCCTTCTCCCCTTTCTGCAAACCAGTGCCCTGGGGACTGGACAGCCACAGGGGTGGGAGGGGTGGGAGGCCAGGGGCTGCTCAGATGCCACACACAATGTGAAGAACAGTTACATTTCCCACTGGCTTCTGGACAAACCCTTCTAATGGATCCTCCTTGATGACCTGTACTTCTAATTGACAACTAGATATTGGGAGGGCTGGAGGCAGAGAAGAGCTAAGCAGAAGCGGGGGGTGAGGGTGGGAAATGGGAAATGAAGGCCTCTGTGAGCCATCAGAGTTGGCAATTATTATTCACTTCCTTCCCCCTTGCATGCACGTCTAATTGTTGGCTCACAAAGCCTGCACCTACCCCTTAATGAGACGGCTGAGAGCAACCTTCGAAGGCAACGAAGCTATGAGAACTGTACATGAGAACTGTACTTCTTTTCAGATCAGATCCGTAGAGATCACAGCAGGGATATTCTGGGAATTGTTGACTACTTAATCAAAATGTCTCTAGTCCCTGGAAGACTAACACAACAAAAGCAGAGTGTGGCTTCTGTTCTCCTTTCACCCACCACAAAGCGATGTGCCTCTTTGCTGCTCCATGCTCCCTGTTTGCGTAACTCTTCAGAAGCACATAGGTTTACATGACCTTTTTCATCTGAAGTGATAGCCTCTGGGCCAACCGTGCTAAGGTCATCGGGGCTCTCAAGTGGTCCTGTTGTGCGCATGTGCAAACGGCCTTCTGCTGTCAGCCAGCAAAAGAGGGCGCAACACGTAAGGGCCTGACCAACTCAACAGTGGTCCTGGCACCATTAGTTTCCCCAGGGGTCATCACAAATGCTGTATGATTCCACTTATATGAGGCATCTAGAGTTGTCATAATCATAGAGACATGAAAGAATGGTCATTGTGTCCAGCCAGTGTGGCACAGTGGTTGAGCGTCAACCCATGCACGAAGAGGTCGCCAGTTCAATTCCCAGTCAGGACACATGCCCAGGTTGTGGGCCCGATCCCCAATGGGGGGCATGCAGGAGGCGGCCAATTGATGTTCTCTCTCATCGATGTTTCTATCTCTCTCTCCCTCTCCCTTCCTCTCTCTCTCTAAAGTCAATAAAGGAATAAAAAATTTAAAAAAGAATGGTCATTGCCAGTGGCTGGGAGGAGGGGGGATGGGGACTTACTGTTTAAGGGATACAGAGTTTTGCAAGATGAAAAGAGTTCTATGGATGGATGGCAGTGATGGTTACACAATCTGAATGTACTTAATGTCACTGACCCGTACACTTAAAGATGCTTACAATGGTAAATTTTTGTGCGTGTATTTTACCACAATTTAAAAATCTTTTCTAGAAACTAAAGAAGCTATTTTGTTTTACTGCAATACACCCAGTTTGATATGCAATAATAAAAATGACAATGAAAGTAACGATTTACAAGCATGGGGCTACATACTTGGGAATTACCTGGTTCGATCATTTTAGGTGCATTCCATTATCCTCCTCAATTTACAGACAGAGAAAGTGAGATGAGAGGGGCAGCGACCTGCTGAGTCTCGCACTCCTACAAGGCAGGGTGAGACGCGAGCCCACAAGCCTGCCTGACTCGGACACCAGGGCACTGAAGCCCCATGAGACTCTCACCGTGGAAACTTAGCTCAAAATAACAAAACTCTGGTGAGTGACTGTGCATTGGCAGGTACATGCAAACACCTCCATGCCACCAATTTGCTCTGGTGTATTATACGACACGTATATTATACATGTAACGGTAGAAAGTTCTGGCAATGGATCTGAGAACACAATACTTCCTAGTGGAATGATGGGTATCTCAGGTCTGGAAGGCACAGTATCCAACTCTGACTCCACATCACTAACACAGCAGCCAGCCAGTGAACACATTTCAGTTTTGCCAGGCACATCTCAGAAGGCGTGCCTGAACCAAGTATGTCCCTTGCCTTCAAGGGTCTCATAGTTCAGAGACATGTGCACTAAGACAGTATTTGCCATGCCGAGGCCTGGGTTCCACAATAGGGCTGTGCAGTCAAGGCAGAGGGAGCCTGGGGATGTGGAAGGAGGCACCGCAGAGCAGGGAGAGGGTTAGGGGACAGGGCTGCCAGCGAGACGTGTGCACCCGAGGCCAGCAGGACATCCAGGGGGTGAAGGTGGGTGTGGCACCTGCATTTCCAGTCTGAAGGGCCACTGCCCCTGCTCTAACAAAGCCCATGGAAAATTCCTGCCTGCTACCCCCAGCCCCTCACCCACTTCTGCGGGAACACTGGAGCAAGGACAGAAGTGGCAGAGTCCTCATCAGCTTTGCTAAGAGGGTGGAAGGGCAGCTTTATCTGCCCCCATCCCTCAGCCAGACACACTCAAGACCCTTCTCCTATGTCCCTAGGCCACCCTTCACCCATTCTTGTGCCCAACCCAGGGTGAGAGCAGAGCAGTACCTGGTGTGAGTCAGGGGACCCACTGGTCGTTCGGGTCTCCTTGGGGGCAGCGCGCCTGGTCTGCTGAGAGAATTGGTCTTGGGTGGCCGTGGCTTTTTTGGTGGTATGGCAGGAACGGAAGGCTTCTGTAAGTCCAGTTTTGGCTCTCTCTCTGGTCTTTCTTTAAGTCATTGTTTAAAAAAGCATAAAGAAGACAGACAGATCTAGTGTAAGTGCCAGTACTCATGTGCAGATTACTTATTTCATGCCTAAAAAAAAAAAAAATCACTGATGCCATTTGGGAAGGTGAAGTTGGACATTGAAGAGCATCTTTTGCCCTGGTTGGTTTGGCTCAGCTGTTAGAGTATTGGTCCAAGCCCTCGGACCGAAGGGTCTCAGGTTTGATTCCTGGTCAAGAGCATGTACCTGGGTTGCAGATTCGATCCCAGGCCCCGGTCAGGGTCATGTGGGAGGCAACCAATTGATGTCTCTCTCACATCGATATTTCTCGCTCTCCCTCCCTCCCTTCCAGTCTACCTGAAAATCAATGGAAAAGTATATCCTTGGGTGAGGATTAACAACAACAACAAAAGAGCATCTTTTATTCTTTGCCAAGTTAGAAGAAGCCCTATAGAACCACAGCTTACTGTTTGCCACAGACTACCCTTGGTGAACTCCTACTTATCCTTCATTAAGCCTACTTATCAGGCCTGGCTAAAACGTGACACCATCGAGTTCCCTTCTCAACATCCAGACCCATCCTCAAAGGCAGACTTAACCTCCTCACCCGAGCCACGAAGGGTAGCCCTGTATAAACAGCCTCCTCTTGGATACTTGCTGGGTGTCTGGATGCTTGGCACAGCCTGGAGGCTGTCAGCCCCAAGGGCAGGGCCCATGTCTGGTCATCTCTCTAGAACCATGCATGGCACCGAGCACAGAGCAGGCGCTCAATAAATGGTTGACAGGTTTGCTAAACGACCCACAGAACCTGCTGTGGAAAGAGGCCTGACACCTCTCAGGTCAGCCTGTTTAAAGGGCCATAAGCCCATAATGGGGAGAGTGTTTCAGGGAACAAGGACTAGTTCTGGACTCTTTTTGTGCAGTTTGAACTTGGAAGGTAAACTGGGGCTTCACAGGTATTTGGATTCCAAGGGTTTTTGGAGTCAGAGCTATTAAAATGAAGTTAAAGCTAGATCTGGTGGCCTAACTGGGCAGCGCTCAATGACAGCTTTGTTTTTTTTCTGTCCCCAATTAGCCTTGCCCTGTCCATGGTATAAAAAGCAGGTATCCACATTCTTCTTTATAAAGACAGAACTTCAGAGAGTTGCTCACTGGAGGACAGGCAGGTTCCCTATGTTCACTTGTAGCTGGAACTCTGAACATGTTTTACTTGCAAACAAACTCATATTGTTTGGGTGCCCAGGCCAATTGGCCAACCTTTGAAAAGCCCATCAGTTATTGTGTAGCGATCATGGTGCTCATTCCCACAATATTTCAGTGGGGGAATATGCTCCATCCAGGAATGCTAGGAACTCATTAGCTGGTCCATGAGACCAGGGGAGGAAGAGCTCAGCTGAAACACAAAGGAGGGGAGATTCCTCCTGTTGGAAGGGATGGGAGGCCAAGTCTTTGGGTGGGGCTCGCTCCCTGGCTTCTCTGTTGTTGTTTTTTAAAGAAGGGGGGAGAAAAAGGGATTGAAAGAGGAAATATATATATATATATATATATATATATTTTCATATTCCTTACCCAAGGATATGTTTATTAATTTTAGAGAGAGGGGATGGGTGAGGTGAGAGAGAGAGAGAAAGAGAAACATGGATGTGATGTTGCAGGGAATCGAAACTGCAACCTAGGTAGGTGCCCTGACCAGGAATTGAACCCACAACTATTTTGGTGCATGGGACAATGCTTCAACAAACAAGCCATCCAGCAGGGCCCCTGTTACTTTTGATCAAGGCTTCTGCTTTCCTGACCGACTGTGGCACAGAACAAGGAATCCTGGGAGGGAAAGGAACCAGAAGTGTGCGGCTACTTGGCCAGCCAAGTAATGTTGTTCACATGTAAGCTGAGTCCACATGTTAGCGTGGAACACAGCAGGAAGTGTCCTCTTTAAGGAGCCTGGCTATTAGCCACAAAGTAGCTATGTGTCCTCCACGAGGACAGGGGCAGTGTTTGGTTGGCACAACACACCCTTTTATCAAAGAGCTATTCGTATGGCACACAGTCAATGGCTATTTTTTCACTGATCTGTGACACATACCTGGCCCTTACAATGAGGTTCCACAACTCAAGTTTTAACTGTTCACTATGAAAGAAAGAGGTGTTAACTTCTTAAGAGCTCACAATGTCAGTAAAACTTTTGGCAGGCTGATATAAAATATTAAATTTCACAATGAAATTTCATGAGGCCACCCAGGAGCACCTCCAAATAATTACATTCATTAATTCAGCATTTCTCTTGTGGCTTACGAATAACGGCTTTTCAAAATGGAATGTACTCTGCTTCCTGTTCGTAATAATAACATAGCACTTTCCCCCATAAAATGTATGATCAATCAAATCTTAGCCACCTAATAAAATGGGTCCTTCCACAGCATGCAGATCTCTTTGGGAGAGACATTCAGAATGGGAGACGTCAAACTTATTTGTAAAACTGACTGTGTGAGATGGGTTAAGCTACTTCCTTGCGAATGATATTTCTGACCACCTTCAGGGGACTGTAGACATTGCCATCCTTCCAGTTCTGCCATGTTTCCCCTCTCCCAGCATTCTTCAACAAGAACATGTGTCTGTAGCCAGGGTCAAAGGACCGGCAGTGACTGAGGATGAGGATGCTGCTGGTTTGGGCAGGGCAGTGATGGCAGGAAAATCGGGGTGGAAGAGTCCCAATGTGTGAAGTGACGGGGCCTGTTGTTTCTCATTTGCTGAGAACTGGCCCAAAGAGACAGCACATGACCCTTTCTTCTAGTTCCTTAGATATGGGATGTTTAAAAGCAATCAAAACCATCTTCCAAAGAAAGCAAATTCTGTGGATAATCCAGACCAGCCCTGTGACAGACAGCTTCGTCTCCTGCTGTTCTAGAAGTGCCAATGAAGACTTGATTTCATACCTTTTTCTTCTGTTCTGTTTGGAAGCGTTTCTGGTCTTTCAGGAGGTATCTTTTTAATTTCATGTTTTCTCTCAGTGGTACCTGGGCGGGAAAGGGTAACAGTGATCAGAAAACATTTTGTGTACTCATTTATTAAACACATCGGCATTTAAAATATTTATCAGGAATAGCAAAGTTAATACATTTTTCCCCCTAAGCTGGGTGCTAGTGTTACTTGGCAAACACAAGTTGCTAAGAAATACAGCACAAGTCATTTCCGTCCTATGTCATTAAGTTTGCCTGCCTATATATCCTTAACTTTCAAGAACACCACTAATATTTTCTGATATTTAAATCTGACTTCCTTAGGCATCAAAATAGTCACAGAAAATTCTTGGGTGTTTGTGGGGAATGTGTATAAAGAAAGAAAGAAGTCAACTTTAAAATATGCAAATAAGGGGTCACTGGGTACTGTGCTCTGTAACTAAAAAAGAATTTCACAGGGACCTGGGTTCCATTCTGTAGCAGTTTTAAAATACGGCCTCAAATGGTTTGCTACCGGTCCCATTAAAGGGTGAGGTCTATGACCCCTGGCTGGAATATAGGTGGGCTTGTGATTGCTTTAACCAGTGGCTGATACGATACAATATAATTTCCACGGTTATGTCCTAAAAGGCCATGTAGCTTATGCTTTATTTCCTAGAATACCGAACCTCCCTGTGAGAAGTGAATTCCCGTGAGGCCACCATGCTGCAGAGGCCATGTGCAGGCCATGTGTAGTCCCTCTGGCCTACAGTCCCAGCTGAGCCCAGCCTTCCAGCAACCATTGCCAAGGGGAGCCAGATATGAGAGCGAAGCGGTCATCTTCAAAGTGGACCTGCCAGCCTCAGCTGGCCTAGAATTTCCAGCTGAGGTCCCAGACATCATGGAGAAGAGAGACAAGACGCCCTGGCCATGCCCTGTCCCAATTCCTGATCCTAGAATTTGTGGGCATAAGAAGATTGTTGTTTTATGCTGCCAAATTTGGGGTGGTTTATTATGCAGCAGTAGTAATTTTTATTTTTAAGCGGAGAGATGTGCAGAGAAGATATGGTAGTTCTCCCTAAGTCCTTTCAGTGTGTGTCTGAATCCCTCAAGTATTACTTTTCCCCAAGTGCACCAATTAGCATTTCCTCTTTACCCGCGTGGACTGCAGCAGCTCCCTCCCTCGCATTTTCACCAGTGTCAGTGACTTCAGGCATGTAAGAACACTTGAAAAATAGCTAATGCATGAAACCAACCACAAGTGCTCCTCTGATTTACGGACTTGGTTGAGTGCTTGACAAGCTCCTTAGATGACCAGCCCTACGAATGGGTGCTTGGTACTAAATTCTCCATTATATGTAGCATAAGAAGCCAAAAGAACTTAAAAAAATGCACTGAACATATACTTTACCTAAATCCCCTTAATGATTCACTACAATTTAAACACTGTATGTGATTTCTGTCAATTCCATATCTGATTTTTTAGTTTTGGTCAAATAATCAAACATAAGGAAAGTTGATGATGGGGAAAATGTGAATACCTACCTCCCCACCACAAAGCAGTTCCCAAGATCATTCAGCAGGATAAATGAACAATAATAATCTAGGAAGATTAAATGTCATCTTGCTTTGCCCTCAGAGATCCAGCATAACCTTTGGTAAAACTGTTTTGAAAGGATAAGAATCTGCCTACCATGCTATAATCTAGTCTCTTAATGATAATGAAGAAGTCCAGTATCATTCCTGGAGACACAGGAGGAATTGACAATCCTACTACCATGAATAATCCAATCTAGTTATATTCTAGGCTACCTGGGCCTTGGGCCACTCAACTCATCAATTTGGCCTCTCGTCTGTCACCGAGGCCTCTATGGAAAAGGGTCTTCAGAGACAAGAAAATCAATAGCCTGCTTTAATTTCAGCACAATAAAATATTTATCCAGCCAGAACCACTAGGTGGCAAAATTAAACTGCTCGATGCGGAGAATGGAGGGTGGTACAGAGCTGTAATTAACGTCCCATTTCAGGGCTTGATCTCTGTAATTCTCAACTATGCTGAAGGGAATGAAAATGGAATTTGGGGTCGAGCTAATTTTTCCACCAAACCTGGTGAGCCAAAAGAACTTAAAAAAAAATTGCTCCTAATAAATCTGTAAATAAATCAATCTGGAAATTTATTCATACTTTAACTGCTACAGCAATATCATAATTATTGAGTTACAGAACTAAAAATACCCTTACTCTTCTTCTGTTTTAGTTGCTAATTTTTAAAATGCCACTTACCTAGTTATTCATGGAGGAATTTCTCTCCATAATTAGTTTTTAACAATTATAAAGAGGAATTCTATTGGGAAATATGAATTATCATCTTTATGTATGAGATTCCATTGCGCAATGAGTTACCCAATGTCTGACATCAAGTCTTCCCATATTATTCAACCTTAATATCTGAACTACACACAAAAAGTGAATTAGATTCTTTTCAAGATTAAAAAAAAAAATCATGAGGAAAAGTATTTATTGCTAGAAAAATATCTTTTGTTGGGGTGGGTGGTAAGTGAAGTAAGTAAAAATTTTGGTTAACCACACGGGGCAGACATTGAAAAGTCAGTGCCACCATACATGTATGGTGACGCTATGACCTGTGGGAAGTGATCCCCTCCAAGCTGATCCTCAGTCTGGCAGGCAAAGGTGAAGGAGGTTCTTCTGTCCTCAAAAGCAGTTTATTAAAACAATAAACACAAAGCAGACAAAACTGGTTTATTCCAAAGCCAAGTCTTTCTGGTCATTCTCTTTGGGAGGTTAGATTTATTATTATTATTATTATTATTATTATTATTATTATTATTTTTGCTGTATCAGGGATACATTTGAATGATATGTTTATATTTTAGGAAAAACAGCAGTTATTTAAAACCTGCCTGTTGAGACCAAATCATTACTTCCCAATTTGGCAATCTGTGGCACTAAATCTAAGAATCTTGAGCTCTACCAAGGATGCTGTAAACACATGCAGAGAACGACACACATAGTGTTGATGAAACTGAAAGGTACCTTACCTGCCCCTTGTTTGATGATAGGAGCGGATGGAGGAGGTGGCTTCTTGGGTCTCTGAAAAATTAATCAAAATTATATCACATGAGACTGTTGGCAAGCCTGGCCTCTCACATAAGGACCATAGACAGTGTTTTCTAGATGTAGTTTGGACAGTCCAGAGAAGCTCTCCAAAAAAAAGAGCAATTCTCCCTCTAGGGATGCTAGATTTTGGAACCTTTAAACAAACACTAAATACATTCAGTCTGCAAAACAAAACTGATGGACAAATGAAATACCATTTCCCTCTTTCTAAATTTGTAACAGCCTCCTGGAAAAGCTCGGCTCAGCAAAAAATGGCCTGAAACCAGCAAGCACAATGATACTCCTACGCTGAAACCGCATTTGCAATTAAGATTTAATCTGCTGAATAACCAAGCGATTCAGAAAGAGTCACTGGGGTGGCTTTAAATCAGATCTTCTCTGCATGTAGGACCTTCAACAAAATGCAGGCTTAGGGGTTGGCACGACTGGGCGGGGTTCTAAACCTGCTGCCCTTTCCCTCCCGAGGCTGCCAGCAAGGCCCCCCACAGAGCAGCTGTAGGCTGGAAACAGAAACGGGACTTTCTGTGCCTATCAGCCACTACTTGTTTTACTCTCACATCATGTCACTCTACAGGTGACGGAGGCAGCAATGCAATCAATGGCATTCGTTCCTGAATCAGTTCTAGAGTATCTCCTTGCTCACCCGGACTGACTGTAGGAGAGAGATCAGCAGGCTGGACTTGGCAAGTGATTCAGGGGCTGAGAATCCAGCCAGGGCACAATTCTTGGACACTATTCTTAGACAGGGGAGAAGGAGGCCAAAGGCAAGGAAAGAACCATCTCAGTATCAAATCATTAAGGAAAGATGGAAATGGGGAGGGATGGAACATGGGATCCATGTTGCTGCTGACATTTCTCCTGACCCTCTCTGGGTTTCATATACTGGTGATTAAAAAAACAACAAAATGCCCTGGCTGGTTTGGCTCAGCGGTTAGAGTGTCGGCCTGCGGACCAGAGAGACCCAGGTTCGGTTCCTGCTAAGGGCACGTACCTCGGTTGCAGTTTGTTCCCGGCCCCGGTTGGGGTAGTGTGGGTGGCAACAATTCGATGTGTCTCTCTCATGTCGATGTTCCTCTCTCTGTGTCTTCCTCCCTCTCTCCCTTCCACTCTATCTGAAGATAGATGCAAAAACGTCCTCAGGTGAGGATAAAAAATAATTATTATAAAACAGCAAAAAAACCTCACCGACTCTCTTCTGCACTCTGAAAATTCACTCCTGTGACATTACTGCAGGGACCTGTAAATGTACCAGCCTATCCTCGCCCCGCCCCACCAGTGCCTACGAGAGCCTGATGCAATAAAAGGGCACATGAAAAAATGGTTTTAAGTAAAACCTAGAGAATACAAGATCCACAAGTCACTTTCTCAGGGGGGTGGGCCATCACAGACTCCAGATTCTACGACATTTCAGCTCTGCTCTTTACTAACTGGGTGATTTAGCTAAGTTACCCCTGAGTAAGCAGTTTGGGTGCCAGGCAAGAGGTGGGGCTTCAGAATCTGTCAGTAAAAATCCTGGCTCTCATTATTCGCATGGACGCTGGGCAAGTGACCTCACCTACGTGAACTATCTCATCTGGAAAATGGCAACAATATCACCTCCCTCTTAAAGAGGAGGCAGTTTCAAAGTAGAGGGAGTAAGTAAGCACTGCCTTGTTTCATCCTCATGACAACTCTATAAGTAGTGATATTATTATGTCCATTTTGCAGATGAAATAACTGAAGCTTACAGTCAGAGAAAGACAAGTACCATATGATCTCACTTATTTGTGGAATATAATGAACAAAATAAGGTGATGAACAGTACAGACCCAGAGACAGAGAAGTAGGGTTCAGACTGACAAACCTCAGAGGAGGGGGCAGGGAGGAGGGAAGAGATAAACCAAAGAACTTATGCATGTACGCATAGCCAATGGACATAGACAACAACGCTGTGAGGGGGTGGGGTGGGAATGGGAGGAGGGTGTCAATGGGGGAAAAAGGAGAAACATTTGTAACAAAAATAACTTAAATAAATAAAAACATAAATAATAATAATAATAAAAATAATAATTGAGGCCTAGAGAGATGAAGGCATTTCCTCAAGTCACCAGGCTATTAAATGGGGCAGGGGACCAGAGCTGTCTGATCCAAAGAGTGATCTTAAGCACTGTGAAGCGTCCATCCTGCCAAAGAGCATCAACAAGACAAACCATCATATGGCCATACACCACACACAGAGTCTAGGAAAGCATAAGGAGCTGTAGTATGTTAAATACACACACACACCCACCCCAAAACACAAAATGGGTACCAAATTGCAGCTACATTATGAGCATAACTAGGTTACAATATATACAGAAAGAGAAAAAGACTGGAAAACAAGAAACTTATAGTGGTGATCTCTAGAATGATGAGTGTGTACGTGTGTGTGTGTTTCCTTAACATGTTTCTGTCTCATCTACATGCATACAGATTTTATTATTAAAAAAAGAAAAGAAAAGAAAAGAAAGATGCTCAAAGGCCACCTCTCCTTACACATAGGCCCTCCCCCAATGGATGTTCCAGCTCAAACATCTCACACTAACTACTCTTTCCCCTTTTGCCAGCTCCTTCTAGATCTCTACCCCAACTCCTTCCTTTCTCTCCCTCCCTTTTCTGTGTTTGTATAAATTAGATTGGGGACAGATGTGTGTTTACCTAATAAAGTTATCATTGAAACTCTGCCAATTAACCTTCCTTTACCTCAAGATATGAGTAATTTCTTATTCACGAAACTGCCAACACCCTGTGGCCTAATTCTTCCCAGCCAAGCCCCAACAAAGCCTACCCTGCAGAAGTCTTCCTCACCTTCTGCTGGTTTGAACATTTTTATAACCGATTTCACAGGAGCCTCCTCTTGCCAAGGCCGTTCCCCCAGCGACCCTGCCTCAAACCACAGGGCCCCAAATTAAAAAAGACAATTACATGTCATCATATTTTCCAAGATTACTGTGCAAAGAACAAAAACCTCAAGTGTTATGTCAGGTTTGGTACGTAGCAGACATCAAATGTGACAGGGCAGAGCAGAGGGGCAGCAAGAGAGACATGACGGGAAGTGTCGGGTGAACAGACAGCGTGTGAAAAGTGTGCTCGTGGCAAGTGCGTGCTTGAATGTGACAGAGGAAGGAGGCAGAGGTGTGAAGTTCTGTTCGGAGCCCTGGCAGCTGCAGAGGCAGGTGGGGCCGTTTTGAAAGGCAGGAACAGTTTGTGAGCTGTCTGTCTTGCACCCACCACGCTTGATCACTGGCCAGATGCCTGATTTGCTTATTAGTAGAGTAGGTTTACAGGTTGTCCTTTTTTTTTTTGTCTTGACTGACTTCATTCTGACTCAATCAAATTTAGCCTTCCTGCCTCCTTCGATGAGAAATGATGCTACATTTTCAAATAAGATGTCTGTCAAGGTCATTCTAAACAAAAATCAGGGCCAGGGTTCCATGTACCTCTAGACCAATCCCCAAATAATTAATAAAGAATTGTATATGATCCCTGCCATTGCTCAGTGGTAGAGCATTGGCCTGCCAACTGAAGGGTCTCAAGTTTCATTTCCAATCAAGGGCATGTACTTGGGTTGCAGGTTCGATCCCCAGCCCCGGTTGGGGTCATGCAGGAGGTACCCAATTGATGTGTCTCTCTCACATTGAGGTTTCTCTCTCTCTCTCTCTCTCTCTCTCTCCTTTCCATTCTACCTAAAAATCAATGGAAAAGGAAAAATATCCTCAGGTGAGGATTAATAACAACAACAAAAGAATCGTACATGAGGCTACATTTATTTTTTTCTTCTTTTAATGTAATGGGAAGACAGGGCAGTAAGAACTGAAAGGCAGACTGGGTAAATCTGTAGCAAAACGTGGCAGTCAAAAATTCATCACGGGAGTTTACAACTCTCAAAAAGACGTAAGCACATCACTTAGTTGATTTCCCCAAAAATGTCCAATTGTGACTGGATAAAGGAGATGGGACCACAAAGACCTCCAGGTGAAGCAGTAGGTCATCGGTTTTCTCTGAGGTGTTTACCAGTATAAACTAGCTCCTATAGGTGCGCAGACACAACTGTCTTCGACTCTGGCAAGTATTTTATGTCATAAAATGTTATTGTTCTGCCCAGCTGGTATGGCTCAGTGGTTGAGTGTCGACCCATGCACCAAGAGATCACCAGTTCAATTCCTGGTCAGGGCACATGCCCAGGTTGTGGGCCTGATCCCCAGTGGGGGGCATGCAAGAGGTGGCTAATCGATGTTCTCTCTCATCAATGTTTCTCTCTCTCCAAAAATCAATAAAAAATATTTTCAAAAATGTTATTGTTCTATTTATTCTCATTATCCCTCCCCTCATGGTGAAAGTGAAACACTCCAACTCCAAACTCAGGTATGTTCAGCCTGCTCAATCTGCACGTAGATGCCAAAAACAGAGGACCTTAGAGCTACGCTGAGGCATAGAGGGTCATATCAACAGCTAGGTGGTAGCCAAAGTGAGCCCAGTGCTCACATCTCTCAATGCCCTGACTGTAGCAATTCATTAAAAAAGAGCCAACATGAAAACGTTCAGAACAAAATCAATGGACCAACATGTTCTGACTTCTGGGAGAGCATAATGCCTCCCATGGTCTTCACACAATGCAGGGCACATAGGCCTGTGTTTAGAGCTGTTGGTTTGGACAGAGAAGCAACAAACACCATCCTTCAAAGGCTATAATAACTAGATTCTTACCATTATTACCAGGAAGGAAATAGATCTGAATGTTCTGGAGTGGAGACAGCAGGAAGATAAGTTTTGCTTCCTGCTGAGGGATTTCAGAATCGACTCTGCCCTTTGGCAAGTCTGGCCAGTCCCAAGTGAAAGAGCTCGTCATCTGGCTCAACTGTGCTCCCTGGCAGGAATTTTCATCCACCACTTGGCCTTTTGAGCCAGTCAGCCTTCAGAGCTCTGGTCCCAGACATGTGGTAGCCCCGATGGCTGAGTACCCTTCAGGCAGCTAAGTTCTCTGGAGGTGTCTGTGTGTGAGGCTGGAGAGGGTGACACAAATGGACAGTGTCTGACCAGAGCACCCCTCATGCCTCTAGAAACACACGGAAGCTTCCACTCTGCCCTTTGCTCCCCTGTTCCTGGTGCATTGGCAACACCTTTGAGGTGTGCAGCTGGGGCAATATTCAGGATTGCAGTGTCTGTAACTGTCCCTCTGCACCGTACAGAGTCCCCAGCACAGGAGCCACCACAGAATTTGCTCTGGGCAGGGTCTCTCTCGAGTTTCCTCCCCTTAGCCTCTGGCCTGGTGGCCTACGTCCATGGTCTCCCCCTTGGCTGGGCCCAACCAGATTGCTGGCCTAGTAGGTAGTCACTCAGGCTTTGGTATTCAGCTTCTCCCTAAGATGCTCTCTCAGTTCAACCCTTGGCTCACCCCTTTGCCGATCAACCCCACCCTGAAAATGTTGCCTCGACTCCCTGCCCAGGCCTCATGTCCAGATGAAAGGACGTAGGGAGAAATCTGACAAGGAACCTGGCTTCCCCGCTTCCTCCTCTTTCTTACTAGTATAGGAGAGAGTAGCAAGTAGGAGAAGAGGGACGGAAGGAAGGGAAGGTCACAAAACGATCAAAGGACAAAGGATTCCTGATTGTCAACCATGTGCCATGCATGCTGCTATGGACTGAATGCTTATCCACTGAATGGATCCAAAATTCATATGTTGAAACCTAATCCTCAGTGTGATGGTGTTTGGAGGTGGGGCCTTTGGAAGGTGATTAGTTCATTCAGGTGGAGCCCTCATAAAAGGGCTCTTATAAAAGAGACCCCAGAGAACTCCCTTAACTCTTCCACCATGTAAGGGCACAGTGAGAGGATAGCTGCCTATGAACCGGGAAGGGGACCCTCACCGGATGCCAAATCTGCCAGCACCCTGACCTTGGACTTCCCAGCTTGCAGACTGTGGGAAATAAATTTCTGTTGTTCATAAGCCACTGCGTCTATGGCATCCCGTTATAGCAGCCCAAATGTACTAAAACACATGCTATTGGGCCCCATGAAGGGGAAGCTCGGGGCATGGGCTCTGCCTTCGAGGAGATTGCAGTTCAAAGGGAGTGATGAGAGAGAATCACCTCAGGCAAGAGTATAGTGAATGAAGGGCTCAACAGGGAGAGTAGAGGCTTCAAGTACCAGTGGAGAGAACAGAAGGAGCACTATCCAGGCCACTTCAGGGAAGGTCACTTAGGGCTCTATCATTAGGCTGTACTTGGGCGACATTAACAGCCCTGGCAATCCCCACCTCTGCAGGGGAAACTATCCAGGAAACTAAGTGTACAGACAAATAATATCGCTGGTAAATTTTTCTATAATGCTGCTTATTAGAAGCACATATTGGTTTCTTTTTGGAAGACTGACTACAGGGAAGTAATTTATGGGGCATCTTTAGAAATTAGAAAGAAGAGTGGTTCTCAAAAGGCTGAAAAACATGACTAGGAACAAAGAGAATTTTGACCGAGAACAGTTCTATAAACTGATTTGTCAGATGACAGGGGCTAAGGTAAGGGGCTTCCTAAGAACTGAGAAAAGACAGTGTAGTCAGAGTTAAACCAGCAAAGTTCAGCTATGGCGGATTAGCCATTATGGAAATTAAGGAAGAGATTTCCTTTCCTATAAAAGTTGGAACCTGCAAAACTCCTGCTGAGTGATCTGGAACAATCTTAAGAGTTTCAGGTAAGTAGAATGATCTTAAGGTTGGCACTCAACTGTAATCGAGAGCATGGGACACCAACTTGATTGTACCACAACGTGTCTGGAAATTGATACTACACAAGAAGGGTCTGGTCATGAAAACAGAAAAATGGAGAGTTGCTGAGGCCAACGGTGCAGTGCCCTTGCAAGCATCATCTGGGTTTAGCTGAATTCAACGGAGTTCCCTTGGCAAATCTTTCCCTGTGGTGCTTGAGGGGGTGTCAAGCTATGCCTGTGAGGCCCGTCATAAGAACAACTAGCTCGCCCTGGCCGGTTTGGCTCAGCGGTTGGAGCGTCGGCCTGCGGTCCAGAGAGACCTGGGTTCGGTTCCCGCTAAGGGCTTGTGCCTGGGTTGCAGTTTGTCCCCGACCCTGGTTGGTCGTGCGGGTGGCAGCCACTCGATGTGTCCCTTTCACATCGATGTTTCCCTCTCTCTCCCTCCCACTCTATCTGTACAAAAAATGGAAAAATGTCCTCGGATGAGGATTAAAAAAAAAAAAAAAAAGAACAACTAGCTCCCCTTGCTTTCATTCCTGGCTCTCCCAGAAAGCACCAAATAAATGCTGGTTTCCTGCAGAATCTGGCTTCTGAGGAATCAGGCCCACAGGAAACAAACGTGCAGGGCAGGCTGACCCACGGGTCCCAGACAGGCTGACGTTTCTGCTCTTGTTGCAATTTGTAAGCTGGCAGTCTGCTCCCCAAGTAAATCTCTGTGAGTTGGCAAATGTGAGTGTGCATCAGTCACGGGCACGTTTAGAAATCTTTCCGGGTGGGTTTCTGGGGCTAAGAGGCAGACCCTCCTCCCCTGTGGAGCATTCACTAAGGAAACTATGGGAACCTTAGCAACGCTCCAGTTTGTGAAACAACACAAGCTCAGAGGAGCCCTCTAAACCAATGCATGTTAGACCTGTAACATCCTCTGGCGATTTGAACAGTTTCTCTTAAAAGGACTGAGGCCTGCCCTGGCTGGTTTGGCTCAGCAGTTAGAGCCTCGGCCTGCGGTCCAGAGAGACCCAGGTTCAGTTCCCGCTAAGGGCATGTACCTCGGTTGCAGTTTGTCCCCTGCCCTGGTTGGTCATGTGGGTGGCAGCCACTCAATGTGTCCTTTTCACATCAATGTTTCTCTCTCTCTCTCCCACTCTATCTGAACAAAAAGTGGAAAAATGTCCTCGGGTGAGGATAAAAACAAAGTACTGAGGCCTGAGACTTTCTTAAAACACTATCTTTCAGAAACCTAATCTTTCAGCAAACCTCTTCTAATGTCTTCAATGACAGTGGGAAGTTGTTTCTGCTATTCTTGAGAGCCCACGGTCCCTGTTTTCCTTCAGTAATAATGACAGAGCACTGCTTCATTACAGTTCTCAGAAGATTGAATCTATCCATTCTGATATTCAATTTTACTGTCAAGGCTCGAAATAAACACAACCATTGAATTTAGGCTTTCTGATAAATAGCCTACATAATCACTCGAAAATATGTGCCAAGGGCCCTGGCCGGTTTGGCTCAGCGGTTAGAGCGTCGGCCTGCGGTCCAGAGAGACCCGGGTTCGGTTCCCGCTAAGGGCACGTACCTCGGTTGCAGTTTGTCCCTGGCCCTGGTTGGGTTGTGCGAGTGGCAGCCACTCGATGTGTCCCTTTCACATCGATGTATATGTGTCTCTCTCTCCTTCTCATTCTATCTGAACAAAATATGGAAAAATGTCCTCGGGTGAGGATTAAAAAAAAAAATTAAATATAAAATAAAATAAAATATGTGCCAAGGGATCAACGGCTACCCTCCGGGAATATCGCAAGGAAAAGCCCCATAGTGTCTGTCATCGCGGTAGGAGAGAATTCGTTGAGCACTCTCTGAAAGGAAGACCGTCAAGAATTCCAGAAAGGCCCTGTGGTAACCACCTGAGTCCCCACCCCAGCAGAAAGTGCACTAGCCTTGTGAGGATGCTTCAGTGATGCCTACTGATTCAAGAGGTCTGCTGTTGAATACACGCTGTTTGCCGCTGTCTACCCTAATCATCACAGACCGTCTTCTTTTCTGGGTGAATGACTGCAACCTCAGCCACTGGCAAGACAAGATGACATCTGCTGAAACTGGTGGCAGAATAATGTTTCAGACTCTGTCACTCACACAGTGCCTTTGTGTTAATGATTCTAATCATCTTTACATAGTCGACTCAGCAAACGACAGCCCCATCTCCAGTCACGTTGTCATCACTAACTCACCAATTGCTCTGGATGTAGCAAGCAAGGCTGGTATAACAACCAATGCCAAGCGGGTTGGCTGGTTTTATAGGCCAAAAAGGATGTAATACTTTGAATTTTCTAAAAGCTAAATGCCATATTATGCAATCACTTCTTAGCTGTAGGTATTACTTGGTCTGACAGGTATGGCTATTGTTTCTCTAAAATTGAATTTTCTGCTTCTTAGGGATATGATTAAAAGATCTATCAAAGAGATGTTGGCTGCTTGTGTCATGTTGGAGAGATGCCCGTGGGGTCCCCAAAAGCATGGATGCCTCAACAAGCAAGCCAAGATGAGTCCACTCAGCACTGACAACTTCACTCTTCCAGTGGAAATCTTCCCTTAATACCTTATGTAACAAAGCAAAGGTTCTAGAAAAGCATACCATGGAGCTCTCTCACCTGAGTGAATTTATTGCTCCACTAGAATACGACTGGGAACAAGAAGGCAGGGTGCCATTATGCAGGCAACCACAGGCTTGGCCCATTTGTTAAAACAACGATCCAGACTTGACCTTAACCTTCAAAATGATATTACCTCAATCAGAATCAAGAAGGCGGCAAATGTCTAATAGGACAGCATACTTGCTCATTCCTTGGTCAAAGGGAGAAGTCACCATGAAGGTCTTGGCATCTAAACGCTTCAGATGTGACCACCTTTTACCAGGTTTGCAAAGATCAGTGAGAAGGATGAGAAGGGCAGTCTGGATGGCCCCCTTGCCTCTACTCCCTGGGAGAGGCCCACCCTCAATGTCCCTTTGGAAAGCTGTGACGGGTTTCTACAGCCCTGAATAGAAGACCCACTGCTTGATTCTAAGCACACAAGGCAGCAATCGTGTGTACTCTTCACTTCTCATCAGCCAGCAAGGTGGCCAGCCCAGAGAAGGGACACGACAAATACAGAGTGAATAAATGAACATAAAACATAACTGTCATAGAGTAGATCCTGAAAAAATATAAGAAATAACACTAAGATTAAGCCATTCTGTGCTCACTTGTCTCTACAAATATATATATTTATTTTAATCCTCACCTGAGGATATTGTTCCATTGATTTTCAGATAGAATGGGAGGGAAGGGGAGGGAGGGAGAGAGGAAGGAAGGGAGGGAGAGAGGGAGGGAGGGAGGGAGGGAGGGAGGGAGGGAGCAAGAGAGAAAGAGAGAGAGAGAGAGAGAGAAACATTGATGTGAGAGAGACACATCGATTGGTTGCCTCCCACACAACCCAAACCAGGGCTAGGATTGAATTTTAACCAAGGTACATGCCCTTGACTGGGATCGAACCTACAACTCTTTGGTCCATGGGCAGATGCTCTTAACCACTGGGCCAAACCAGCCAGGGCTCTACAAATATATTTTATAAAGCACTAGGTTTCTTTTTAAAAACGATTTATCAAAGTTCTTAGATTCATTTGGATTTCCATGGAAGCTCACCAAGACACCAAGATAATACTGTGTTGACTTGACCAACTGAAGCAAAAAGAACCAGTCAGATTTCTATTGTTACTGCACAGTTTTAGCTGGAGCCTTCCCACACTTGTGGTAATAGTAATGACAAAGACTAGAATAGTTCACACGTATGGAACATTTATCAAGTACCAGGTACTGTGTTAAAGAATCCATATGCACCATCTCAGATCATCTTCTCAGCAGTTCAACAAGGTAGGTACAACTATTCTCACAATTTTATAGATGATAATACTGAGGCTTAGAGATATTCAGTGAGTTGACCTTGAACTGAACAAGTAAGTGACAGAGCCAGGATTCAAGCCCAAGTCTATCAGCTGCTACAGCCCAGAGTCACAACCACTGTACTCTAAAAATGTTTGCTAAACTTCATTCCTGTGTCTTAGTGTTTCAAAACATTTACTATCTAGTCGTGACTAAGTGTTAACATCTGTTTTTGTCAGGGATGATTCTGTCAACTGATAACCCACCACTGTGATCAACTGTCATCTACAAAAAAGACTCAAGTGATTTTACTTGGTGGAATTTTTTTTTTTTTTTTTTTTACCGAAGGGTGAGCTCTTCTCTGTTCTGTGAATCTATTCCCCTCCTAAAACTATGGCTGGGAACTGGAAAGTGGGTTTGTCATCACTTAAACAGATAACTGCTTCTATACCAGCATTTCCCACACGAATGTGCAAACAGATCACCTGAGGATCTTGTTAAAATGCAGGTTCTGATGCACCAGGTCTAGGGTGAGGTCTGAGTATTTCTAACAAGCTACAGGTAATGCTGATAAAGTGTAGTCCATGGACCAGCAACAAGTACCAAGGATCTAGAAAACACTCGGAAGCAAAATCTAGATTCTCTGGACCCCAAACTAAATTTCAAGAGAGAATAATAGGTGTGGAACAGAACATCCTTTAGCTAAATGATACAAGAAAGTGCGCTACAAAAAGCCTAAAGGGTGTGGTCCTAGGCTTCAAACCAATCTAAAAAACTATGGGGCATAATCTTGGTGGGCACTGACGCCATCTAGCTTCTTGAATAATTACATCCATTCATCTAAGCAGCACATATACCATCAATGCTTTTTAGTGTCCTTGGTAACTAATCCTCCAGTATTGTAGCTATCCTTTCCGAACCTCAGGTCAATGGGAATGGTGATGGGTCATGGTCAAGTTCATGGTCCAGTAATAGAGCCCTCATGGGCTTGAAGAGGGCCTCAGTCAAGAAAGGCAGGAAGAAGTCACGTGAAAGCCTGAGCAAAGAGCCCTGAGGTGCAGAAAGGATGGGTAAGACCAAATCGCTGCCCTCTTATAATGTAAAGTGCTTCTAACTTTTCAACATTTCTTGTTAGATTATCAGCAGAAAAACAATACACCGGAAGTGAGGCAGACAAAGATGGACTGGCTCATTTAAACAATGGCATCATACAATGGGTCTCCACAAAGAGAGAGAAAGCACAGAGCAGAGGTGTGTATATATACATATATGAATGTGTGTGTGTATTCATGTCCATATATGTGCATATACACACAGAGTATAAGATTAGCAGGACTCGCTCTGCATCCTCAGCTTCACAATATGTTTTTTGGCCACTTCATCGGTCCCAAGGACCTGCTGCTACATGGATGCTGGCAGTCCACTTACCAAATGGAGCACCCAAGGGTTCTTGCCATCTGTTTGGGTGCTTAAATGTGCAGGTACTATAACCAGTGCTTTAAACACATTACGCAACAACCCTACAATAAGGATCACTGTTTCCAGCTGACAGATGAGGAAACTGAGATCAAATCCATGAAGACTTACATTCCCCTCCTTTTCAAAGTCCGGTGGAAGCAACTTCACGAAGTTATCAGGGAACACTCCTCGTCTGCCGTTGAGCTCTCCTTCCCACCAGCCTACATCGATGCAATCCTAGGAAACAGGAGAGCAGAGAGTGAGAAATGGCGCAAGCACGCTCCAGAGAGGTCTGACATCACTTGTAGAGAGAGTGAGGCCCTTTCCTTGAGGCCGCTATCCATGCGACAATGGTTACTAAGACAGTCATCAGCACAAACCCCAAAGTCAAATGGGAGAACAAAAGCTTAAGTGTGCTAGAGTTTCTGGCTGGGACTCAAAACCCATTGCTGCTTTTAGATGCCTTGAATCAAAATGATCTTTTTTTTTCCCCTACAAATATTTTGAAGATATGTATTGTCTTCATTTTAATTTTACTGAAATACAAATATTTCATTAACTGCAAATGTTCTTTAGAAAATATCACACGCACAAATGTCCTATTTGATTAGCTTGTCACAAAGCTTGTGGAAATTAAAGAGGGCTTTCCGACAGGCAGCCAAGCAGAAGAAAAATCATACTTTCCGCAAACTCATTAAAGCACCGCTGTCCTTCACCTTCTTTCAATGTTGATGGCACACAGTTCTCAACATGAAAAGCCTTTCCCTCACCGTACAGAACTCAGTATTTGCTTACTAAATGAATGAGTAAATCCATTTTATTTTCCAGATCAAACCTGCTTCCCTTTGAGTAATCCCTATTCTGTTCATTCGCGCGTCAAACATTTACTGAGTGCCTACTCTGTGCCGGGTACTAAGGAGAGAGCAAGAGCCGACCTTTGCCAAACTTCCATCCTGAGCCTACTGGCCTCATGGTTCTCCTTAGGCCACAAAGCCACTTCTATTTTCCCCCATATCCAATTGGCTGGAAGTCTGGTTTGTTCTGGTTTTATAACCTATCTCACTTTGGTCCTCTGGGTCCAATTCCACTTCCACCACTCCACTCTGAGACTCACCTGGCCTGTTGTAAACCTCCTCCCTCGGGCATTTCTTCCTTCCCAGTGTATGTACAATATACACAGCACCGTCAAGTGTGCATCCTCAGACTGTATCAACAACTTTCAGCTAAAGCCCAAAATGAACAAAGGCTTTCAAGAAATACTAGGAACACGGAGGACTTTTAAAGTTACATCTGAGCCTGGCCGGTGTGGCTCAGTGGTAGAGCGTCAACCCATGCACTAATAGGTTGCCAGTTTGATTCCCGGTCAGGACACATGCCCAGGTGGTGTGCCCGATCCCTAATGGAGGGCATGCAAGAAGCAGCCAATTGATGTTTCTTTTTCTCTCTCCCTCTCACTTCCTCTCTCTCTAAAATCAATAAAGGGGGGATAATTAAAACGTTTAAAAAAATAAAGTTATACCTGAAACAGGAAATGCTCAAGAAAGTGAGGAGATCATGCTCAGGGCTCATGGAGAGACCTACTCAGGGTCCTATATAACACCATGGGGTAGGGGAAGGGTCCAAGCAACAGATGTGCAGCTGGCCTAGGACTTGGCTGTTGGGCCCTGGAGAGCCAATGGCTTATGGAGCTCACTTGTGCCTTGCTAGATCATATATTCCAGCAAGGTGAAGAACACATCTGAAGCTTCACCATTAAATCCCCAGCCCATTGCACAGTGCCAAATATAATCAATCTTTGTGGAATCAGTGAAGACTCTTTGTAACCCTGAGTTCTGTGATCTCCTGCAGTGTAATACTTGGACTGCTGCAGGACAAGATAGCCTCTGCATAACTTAACTCGCGATGCTTCTACACAAGTTAACATCAGGCCCATCTCAGGTGAGAAGTGACCACCACCATCCCTTTCCCCAGTGGTTTCTGTTACAAGGATAAACCAAACTTTCAGAAGAGAATGTGGGTTTTAGAAATGGGTCATTAATCACAGACTCTAAATTCTACTCCCAGCCAACAACACAAAACAGACACTTGAAGCAATCAAGTTCAGATTTACCCAACAATATAAGGTTCAAAAGACTTCTAACACAAGGGCATGCTTATCTTCCTTGGAAAATAACCTTGAGAAGTCCAGGTAAGAATTCTGGTCCTAATCACGTCACACCCGTTAGACAGTGTAGCATCAGTCCCCAAAGAAGGGATTCACAAACAGGTGATGGTGGCAGTATGTGATGATGGTTTCTGAAGTTCTTCTAACCTTGACATGTTATGTCATGAACAATACTAGAAATGTTTATGGGGCTGGAATTAGTTTACTATTAATTGTTAGAAATTGTTTTCAGCTACAAGGATCTGCTTCTGAGGAAATGCCTAGCACATTTTTTTTCCTCCTCTTTTTCTGGACAAGTCCTTCTCATCTTCAAAACCCATTTGAAACTCACCTTTAGGAAGGTGACTATGATGAATGCTTTATCTTTTCTCTAACACTCTAACTGTGCTAATTTGCACTTCACGATATTCAATTCAACAGATCGCTATTAAATGCGAAATATACTTAAGTTCCTCTGTAGGCATCGAACATTAAACATGCAGAGACCATGATCCCTAACCCCAGTGAGCTTAGAGATTTACACGAAAGGCAGACACACAATCTTATACAAGGTCCTTTTTTGGTAACAGGTATCAACCAAGAGATCTGGTACCAAAGACGAGAGAATCATCAATAGCTTTTCAAATAATCTTAAGTCTTTTCATGTGTGAAGGGCTTGCTTATGTGAGGACTGGACTTCCCTTCACATTCATTTCTGGTCATTTGCTACAGAATTATGCCCACAAAAGGCACTCAATTATTGTTTATTGCTACATTTCTTTTAAAAGGTGATTTGACTTTGGGTGGTATACTTGAAACGTATGTAAATTGAAACCCCAGTACATTTAATTAAAAAAAAAAAAAGACTTTCAAACGTTCCAAAAGGTGCAAATCCATGCTTCGTCTTACCTTATGCAAACAGCAACCCAAGAACCACTGTAATGAAGCCTTTTGCTTCACGTATGAGAGAAAATAATGACAATTTTAATAAGCAAAAGCATATCCGGGATAACTTTAGAACTGATGCATGCCTACGGGGGAAAAACAGTGCATATCACATTATAGTGATTATATCTCCCATCAGTGGTGAATGGCTCATCTATACTTTGCTTCTTAAGGAAAACACTAACAGTGCTAATTATGTTGTGTAATTCAAGGTAAGAGAGAGAAAGAACAAGCTAAAAGACAATCTAATTGTTCTGATTAGTATAAGAACAAACACAAGGCTCATGGATGAGATAAGCACATTCAAAAAAGAAAACTGCAACGTGATTTAGAATACTGAGAAAAGTGAAAATACGAGCCTGCTGCAGGACAGAAAACAGCCGCAGGGCCAGGTGCCGGCAGTGGGATGGAGACGTACAGAGAACCAAGGCATATTTTTTTTTTCTAGCAAAAGAAGCTAATTTAAGGGAAACAGAAACAATTTTGACAGCAAAATGAGAAGTGAAAATAAGTCCTCCTCAACAAACCAGACAAAACAACTAGCCTTTGATGGCAGAGATGAAGAGAGAATTATGAGGACGAGGGCTGTGCTTCCCAAAATGTAAAAGAGCAGCAAATTCAATTTATTTACTGGGGACGTGAAATACGGAACATAGGAGAAGAATTCAGGGAGAAAAAGAAAATCATCGTGTCCTCATGGGGCTCCCAAGCTCAGAGCCTAGCAGGAGATGCGGACACAGTGGATCGATATGGCACAGAAACACCAGCAAGAGTGCCAGGCCGGATTTCAAAACAAGTGGGACCCAGAGAAGCTGGGCAACCTGGAAGGAGAGAATGAGGGCAAGAACTGAGGTGATGAGAAAGGTCAAGGGCAAAATCACCAAGTGTGAAGAAAGCAAAGACAAGGAGTGGGAAGCGGGCCACAGAACAAAACACTCAAGAATTGGTGCTTAGAGCAGTGATTTTCTACCTTTTTCATCTCATGGCACACATAAACTAATTACTAAAATTTTGCAGCACACCAAAAATATGTATTTTTCACCGTGCTGACACAAAAATAGGTATAATTTTGTTTCATTCACACCAGCTAGCAACTGTTGTGTTGGCTGTTGTCATTTTTTTTATTTGACAATCTAAGGGAAAAGAGGTCAGTGCCCCTGACTAAGTAGTCAGATGTTGCAGGTTTAAAAAATTCTTGTGGCACACCAGTTGAAAATCACTCTTAGAGTAAAGGCAGTGCTCAGCTCCCAGGAGGTTCCCAACCAACGTCTACGGAACACTGATACGATGTATGAGTCAAGATGGCATCCATGAGTGGTGGGGCCCGAACTGAGGGGCAGGTAGTTAATGATTTGTGAGGGGATGTCCTCAAGGAGGGTGGCAGGCAGTGGGTGAGAGCAAGACAAACGAGGCAACAGCTGACCACTGAGGAGAGAGGCAGTGTGGCTAAAACACTGGAAGATTTTAGGGTGATCATATAATTTATTTCCAAACTTGGGACACTATAAATAATTACTCCAGGGCCATAGGCGTAACCTATGATGGCTACCCACGCAGATCTTGAGATTCCTGAGATTCCGACAAGGATGAGGAAAGGGCAGGGGAGCGGGGGAGAGGATGGCCTCTGAATGAGTGGGAAGAGGAAAAGATCCGCATGGACATGAAAGTTTCCAGAACAATGATACGGAAACGAGCTCTATTGGCACGAAAGCAAAGGAAAGCAGACCCGGATCCTCATCAAGTGTCGAGAGGATGGAAAGAATGATATTTCTGACACAGAATGCTCACTCTCCTGTGATCAAGTCCTCAGAATGGCCAAAATGTTTCTCTTTGCCTCATCACCAGGCAGATTTTAGAGCAAAATATGACATCTTTCCTTATAAGATACAAATGATGTTTTTTCTTCTAAGGCATGAAATCGCAGAGCCGTAGGTGTGCTGTCCTCCAACCTCTATGTTCTGCACTATCATTGGTTATTCAAGGTATCTCAGAGAGAGGGGGAAGAGAGCAAACTTGGGCAATCGGATATTTATGTGGTTCACTAGTGATAAAAACTCTGGGTCTCAGTTTCTTCATATACATCTTTGCAAGGTGTAAAGAGCGACACAATTGCTGGTGGTTGTTACGGTTATTATTGTGATTCTATGGACGGGTCCCAGAGACCTTGAGGAATAATGTGTCTTGAAAGGCTTCTTAATTAAGTTCACATGCAGTTGTCATGTGATTCAACACCATCCTCGGGTGAAACCCCCTGGCAGCAGTTCACACACTTGGAGGAGGGCCGAGGGGAGGGATGCCAAGGCCCTAGGGTGTATCTGAGGAGGGGGGCCTTGCCCAGACCTCAGTGCCATGACTCAGGCTGCTCCATCCTGCCAGAGGGGCCCTGGGGAACACGGCTGAAGTGTTCTGCCACTCCACTCAGCTACCCTGACAGAGACCAGCTAAGAAAGAGCTACTCTCTGATATACAACCTCTCAGCAGGAAATCACCAGGGAGCCCTGGTGTGTCTGCCTCTAGTCTGGACACTTCAGATCTTTAGAAAAGACAAACTTGCCACCTGGCTTACAGATTGGTGAAAAGAATGAGCCACAACTTCATCTTAGGCTCCATTTTATCAAGAGTCTAAAACGACATACTAGAGCAGTGTTTCTCAAACCTGGCTGCACATTTGGAACCATCTGAGAAGTTTTAAAAATCCTAACGTCCAGGTTATACCCCACACCAATTAAATCAATTGGGGGGGCAGGAAATCAGTGCTTTTTAAAGGTTCTTCCAATGTCTCATTTACTCCACCAGGCTTACCTGCTGGTCTGTACTGAATTTATTATTTGTTGATGATTGTGATAACTTAAAAGTACCTCCAAAAGGTAGGCTATGTTTTCTGAAACATTAAAGTGTCCTATTTGAATTCAGAGAGGAGCATATAGCTTAGAAATGGAAATATTGAACCATAAAATGAAAAGATGAGCACTAGCCAGTTTGACTTAGTGGGTTGAACATTGGCCCCGGACTGAAGGGTCACAGGTTCGAATTCTGGTCAAGGGCACGTATCTGGGTTCCAGGTTCGATCCCCTGCCCTGGTCAGGATCATGCGGGAGGCAACCAATTGATGCCTCTGTCTCTCTCTCTCCCTTCTATTCTAGCTAAAAAAAAAAAAAAGAAAGAAAAAAATATCCTCAGGTGAGGATTAACAAAAAGAAAAAGAAAAAGAAAGAAAATAAAATGTGTTCACCAGCTGGTCCAAATGAAAAAGAAAGGCACTCTGTTTAGTACCAATTTCCCAGAAGTTATCCAGTGTGGTGGCTGTTTTCCACGACCTTCTCTGGTGACTGAGATATCGTTCGTGGAGAAAGTGAGTACTGTATACTTTTGGTGTGACTGTTAAGTGAACCTTGGAGTGCCCTGAGGGATCCCACACCCTCAGCATCCCACCAGCAATACGGAAAGCGCTGTTTAATATTTACTAATGGACGCCTTCTGCACGGAGCTCCAGGGGGGGCTGTTGAGAGAAAACTCCATGGAAGCCAGAGCCCAGGAGCACTAAGCCCTGCCTGCTTGTTAACACCTCCCCAAGAGATGCAATTATTCTGCTTGGCTGGGATTTCTGCTCAGAATTTCCAACATCCCCATAAGTCAGTTACTAAAGCGGCTCATCAGCACACAGTTTATGAAGTAACAGGGAAAAAAAAGAAAGCTATGGTCTATCTCAGTGTCAGCAGAAATGCCTGGCAGACCACAATTAATGAGGGAAGCTGAGGAGACAGTCCCAGGGATAAGCCCACTCAAAAATATGTTATAGTCCAAATGTAACATCCTGGGATCATGGAGGCTTAGGCAGTCATTAACTGTTTTGTGATACTGGGAAGTTATGACCTCAAAGAGTTCATTCATCTACTTGTTAAAAAAAAATCCTGACTTTTTATTTGGCAATAACATACAAGTTTTGCTACACTAGCTTCTAATTTTTTTCATTTTACATACTGTAAAATTGGTAACAAAATATTGGATGAGTAACACACAGAAATCAGTAATCAAGATTTCTTTTGGTCATACAGATATTAACTAAAACATGTATTGATGCCTGTAAACTGTACAGACAGTCCCTAACTTCTGATGGTTCGACTTAAGATTTTTCTACTTTACAATGGTGCAAAACATGCATTTGGTAGAAAACATACTTGGAATTTTGACCTTTCCCTGGGCAACCAATATGCAGTATGATACTCTCTCATGGTGCTGGGCAGCAGCAGTGAGCTACGCCTCCCAGTCAGTCATGTGATCAAGAGGGTGAACAACCGATACTCTACAGTGTGATCATTGTGTTAGATGATTTTTGCCCAACTGTAGACTAATGTAAGTATTCTGAGCATGGTTAAGGTAGGTTAAGCTAAGCTATGCTGTTCTGTAGGTTAGGTGTATTAACTGCATTTTCAACTTAAGATATTTTCAACTTGTGATGAGTTTATTGGAATGTAACCCTGTCTTAAGTCAAGGAGTATCTGTATACAGAAATGACCTCATGTCTCTTATAACCTACCCATATTATACCTTGCATTTTCCTGCTTCTTCATACATATAATAATTTGAGATTGTATATTCTTAACAACTGTGTATGCTGTATTATTGATAGACTGGATTTTGTTGTCTTCCTTGCAAGAGTGTTGAGTTTTGTTCTGGTGTGAAAGTTACTTGCAGATCAGCTTCACTTGTCAAGGCTTCGTTTTAGGCTTTGTTAGAATAGGTCTAGTACTATTCCTATGGCTGCCCTTTCTTGGTTCTCAATTGGATACCAGGCATGTTCAGCAAGATTTTTCTACTCTTCTTGGCGAGAATTCCAATCTCTCCCATCACTGGTGACCTCTCAGATATCTCAGCTCATAGCCCACCCCACCCCCATTCCCAGTACTTATTTGCTGCCAGGTCTGGTGGAGTCTTGTCCTATTGATATACAAGCTTAGCATTTGGCCAAGGATTCAAAGGATCCCTATAAACAGGTTTCTGGAGCTCTTTCTGTGTACAGCTCACTACTCTGCAGTTCCCTGCCCTGAAAATGCCAGCTACTTTGGCAGCCCTGAATTATAATTTATTTCCTCTATCCAGTATGTCTTCTGCTCTCTGGGCTCCACTGCTCTGTGCTACAAATTAAAAAGTGCCCCCAGGCAAAAATCTAGGGTTGATGTGGAACTCACTTTATGTTTCTCTTCTCTCAAGGATCACATCCCTATGCTGTCTATTGCCCAATGCCTAAAAACATCTGCTTCATGTATTTTGTCCAATTTTAAAGTTGTCCATGGCAGACAGGTAAGTCTAATAACCTTTACTCCGTCACAGCCACAACCAGAAGTTATATTCTCACTTAAAAAATGGTTTCTTTAATTAGGACGAATTTATTTTATTCTAGATATAATAGAACTTTAAGCTCTATCTTTAAAAGTCTGAGCTATTTCAAGGTCTAATTCCCAAAAGATGTCCTAGAGAAAGAATTTCTGAAATGAAGATATACACAAGGGTTTTTAATTTTCCTGGAGTTTCCTTTGCTAGTCATCTGTACCCTTCTCTAACAAGGAAGGTGAACTATTTCCTAAGGAAAGGAAAGTCATTGTTAAACCTCTTTATATGGAAAAGTTAAATGTGTACAGTAAATTAGTGTTGCCCAATCCTTTTTAGATAGTGGCACATATGCAAAATGATAATATTTTGATTACATACTGCTGAAGGCCAAACTTGTTAGAGACCATCAACCCAGAGGTTGATGAAATGAAAGATTTTCCAACCACCTATGGCCCTTCTTATCTACCCTGGAGAGCTGAGGGGATCACTGTCCTACACTCCTATAACCCACCCCTCGCACATGGGTTAGGAAAGGCTACAGAAGTAACCTTTCAGTCCAGATGTCACTAATGGAGAAATGAGAAAAAAGCTGAAACCCATTCTCCAGCCCCAGAAAGAAAACAAAGCTTCCTTCCACACCCCTCGCACATGGGTTAGGAAAGGCTACAGAAGTAACCTTTCAGTCCAGATGTCACTAATGAAGAAATGAGAAAAAAGCTGAAACCCATTCTCCAGCCCCAGAAAGAAAACAAAGCTTCCTTCCACAGGTGTTAGTAGAGGCAGGAGTCAGGATGGCCTGAAGGGATTTTAACAGGTGACTACACAGAGCAGCTTCCCTACAAGGCCTCAGTGTTCACACTCTGTTTCCCTCTTAGAAAAAGATGCTTCTATCTGGAGCCTCTTCAGAATACAACACCCAAGCGATACTGCCATATTGAACCAACTCCAAGTTCACCATTCATATTGGGCACCTCCTGGGGTTGTGGGACACGGCCGTATAGTTTGTACACAATATAAAAGAATTGCTATTCATTTCATTATCTCATTTGCAGCTTAAACAATCTTAAGTCTCAGGAAATGTTTATGCTTTTAGCCGTTTTATAACAGTAGAATGAAAGATTTTCTACCCCCATAAATCCGCTTCAGAAATCAGTAAGCATGAGCAAAGGAAATGTTGGCAGAGAGAGGGCCTTTCCTGTGGATCATTAACCTGGCTCAAGCATGACAAAGACAATAACATATGAGGGCATGTGAATAAGTCATACACAAAATGCAAATCATTAAGGTAGCACATTTACATTTTTTTCCATTTAAACATACTCAAGTATCTGAAGTTATGTAACAATGTTTTCATAGAAATGTCTCATTTTCCACTTAAGTCATTTACATTCTGTTTTAACAGATTTTCTTAGCTCCTGCACCGCCTCTAAGAGACACAAAGAAGGGGGTGAGGGTGAGGTGGGAGAGTATCTGAGTTTCACAGATAAGCACCGGGAAGGAATAACAGGTGAAGGGCATAGCCATGATCATTATGAAGGTGAAAAAACTCCAAGCGGCAGCTGATATTGGTAAATTCCTAAATTACTTTACTACTTTCTATCTCTATTCTTTACCAGACGAATCTATATTTTAATGTTTCTATTAGGAAAACTTATTCCCTGACATAAAAATTTGTTTGGTCTTGCCCTGGCCGGATTGGCTCAGCGGTTAAAGCGTCGGCCTGCGGTCCTGAGAGACCCGGGTTCGGTTCCCACTAAGGGCGCGTACCTCGGTTGCAGTTTGTCCCCGGCTCTGGTCAGTCGTGCGGGTGGCAGCCACTCGATGTGTCCCTTTCACATCGATGTTTCTCTCTCTCTCTCTCTGTTCCTCTCTCTCCCTCCCACTCTACCTGAACAAAAAAAAAATGGAAAAATGTCCTCGGGTGAGGATTAAAAAAAAAAAAAATTTGTTTGGTCTTTTTTTCTATACTCAGCAAATTTCACTCCTAGGCCTGTGCAGTGAAAAAATATAATTCCCAAGCCAAATCCAGGCTGCTCAACAGGGTCCAGGCCTGAAGGGTGGAGTGTAACTGTATTTGCTTGCTCCCTTGGGGGAGAATGGGCACGGGGATATGAGGGCAGAAGCACAGGTAAAGGCTCTGAGATGAGAGATTCATGGTCTCGTATCCCACAGGTAATTCCCAGGAAGACTCAACAAAACCAAGGCCCTTGAAATTCATGCCATTACACATCGGGCAATTATTTACTAAACACTAGGGCTCAGATGGCCTTGTAAGAAAAACAGACCAACCGACAAAATTCTCTTAACAGTATCTTTGTAGAGCAATAGTTCTCAGTTTTGCCAAAGTCCAATTCAGCAGTATTTTCTTTCATGGACTGTGCTTTTGGGGTCATGTCTAGCAACTCTCTCCTCCTATGTGTTCGTGAATAACTTTCTATGTTTTATGTTTTACATGTAGATTTACAGTTCATTTTGTGTTAATTTTTGCATCAAGTATTAGGTTTAAGTGAGGGTTCACTTTTTTTGCCTATGAATGGATGCCCAATTTCACCAAAACTAATTCTTGAAAAGATTATCCTTTCTTTCTTTCTTTTTTTTTTTTGTTAATCCTCACCTGATAGTATTTTTCCATTGATTTTTAGAGAGAGTGGATGGGAGGGAAGGGGGGGAGAGGGAGAGAGACATCAATGTGGGAGAGACACTTCGATTGGTTGCCTCCCGCATGACCCTGACTAGGACCAGGGATCGAACCTACAACCCAGGTATGTGGCCTTGACCTGGAATTGAACCCGAGACCCTTCAGTCCACGGGCTGATGCTCTAACTGCTAAGCCATACCAGCCAGAGCAAGATTATCCTTTCTTAAATTTTCTTTGCACCTTTGTTGAAAGGTGGTATTGGCTGTATTTCTATGGATCTATTTCTAGACATTTTATTTCAGGGGCCAGCAAGGTATAGCCCTTGGGCCAAATCTGACCTGCTATCTATTTCTGTACGGCCTACAAGCTAAGAATAGTCTTTATATTTTTAAATGGTTTGGAAAAATTAAAAGAATAATATTTCAAGGAATGTGAAAATTACATGAAATTCAAATCTGAGTGTCTATAAATAAAGTTTTATTGGAACTCAGCCTAGTCCATTCATTTACATCTATGACTGCTTTTGCAGAGTTGTGACAGAGATCATATGACCCATAAAGCGTAAAATATTTATTCTCTGGCCCTTTACAGAAAAGGTTTGCCAAGCTCTGGTCTAGGATATGAGGATCCTTATGTATATCCACGCAGAACCTCAGGGGCTCTCTGAATGCCACTATAAAAAAATACTGTAAGGACAGAAGCTTTAAATAGAACCTCTGAAAGCCCCGAGGAAGGCAGAAAAGGAATGCATTTAATAACCAGCTGCCCTTTCCAACTAGGGCTACAATATAAAAGCCTTAAGTGAAACTATTCTTAAAAGGATGGATTTTACTGTACTATATAGTTAACTATAAAATGGGGGAAATTTTAAGTCTAAAGGGTATTTATTTTAATGACATTTTTTCTTAAATGTCTCCATGAGCCATAAACTATGAAAATGTTTCAACTGTGAAAGATGATAGGTTAATGTCATGAATATGAGGTATTTTTATAAAAAAGAATTGGAAAATTACATATGAAATTTTCAACCTGAGTAATTATCTTTTAAAACATGTGAACACTAGTGGAAGGGAAGAGATTAACCAAAGAACATATACGTATATATGCATAACCCATGGACACAGACACTAGTGTGGGGAAGGCCTGGGGGGTGCGGAGGGGGAAGAGGGGGACAAAGAGGGGGACAAAAAGGGGGGAAATGGGGGACCTCTGTAATACTGTCAACAATAAAAAAAGAAAAAAATGTGAACACCTATCGGATTAACAGAAATTAGAAAAAAAAAAAAAAAGACAATATCCAGGGATGACAAGGACAGGGGAATATATTTGCTTATACTCCTATGAGGAGACTAAATTGGCACAATCATTCACAGCATCACTTAAATACCTTTAAACAGCACTGGGGCAGCATTACATTTAGCAACTTATCATCAGGAAATAACAGCTAACAATTAGACAGCACTTACTATGAGCCGGGCATTCTAAGTACTTTACCTAGTCTAACTCATTTACCTACTCTGACTAATTTACAACACCAGAAGGTAGGTACTATCATCATCCCCCTTTCAGAGATGTGAAAATTGAGGCACTGAGATATGAAACAACCTGCCCAAGGTTATATAAGTAGTAGAAAGTGGCAGAAATAATTACATGCACAAGGATTTACAAACAAGGTGATGACTATGTGCAACATTGTTTAAACAGGGAAAAACCAGAAACAAGCTAAATATAAGAGGATTGTGGTATTCCATACATTGTGGAACCATTTAACCATGCTGCCAAAGACAGGTATGACATATTTTGGCCAAAGAGGGTTAAAAAGTAGTGTGTATGATGTGATCATATTTTATTTTGAACTGTGTGTGTTATGGTATAAGTGTGTGTGCGCGCGTGCATGAGTGTGTGTGTGTGTGTGTGTGTGTGTAAAAAGTCTGGGAGAATACAGCTTGAATATTTAGAGAGGTATCAGAAGGTGGTGAGGTCACAGTTGATTTTGATTTTTCTCTGTATTTATCTGTTTTGTTCTCATTTTTTCTCCAAGAGTGAGTATTCTTTCTATAATTTTAAAGTATTGCTTAAAAGCACATCCCATGCCATTTGCCATCTCAGAAATTGTATGCTAATAAAATACAAATGTGAATGTGAAAACTTTGAGACACTTTAATAAGATGGGGGCTATACAACTGTAACGAATTACTTTCATACCAAGAGAAGCTAAATAATGAAGGGGAACATCAGGGAAAGTACTGGCCTTAATTTCAGGACAGTTCAAATACCAAGAAAGAACTTCCAGTCACTGAACATTCATCTTTTCTTCTTCCTACAATAACTTATCATAGCAATAACTATCATTTAACTTTTACATTTCCAAAGAATTTTCAGACACACCATCTCATTAATCCTCACAACAGCCCTCTTAGAGTAATACAAATAGAAAGGTTAGAAATAGAAAATAAGGAAGTTTCTCGAAGTCTGTACAGCACCTGCAGATTTTTCTGTGTGTGGCCGGGAAAAAAAAGTATCGTCAGATGCTGTTGCAAGGATCACTAAAGCACAGCACTCTGGAGACACTAGAATGAACAAACACAGGGACCCTTTTGACAGCTTTATAGGATTTGTGGTGGTACATGAAGTTGGGAATGTGCAGCATTGTAACTCATTTGTCTATGAAAAATCTGCAATCGTCACTATCGAAATTTGGGGCTAGCATTGTTTTGACTGTCTACTGGTAAACTAAAGAGAAGTTTTCTCCCGTCTCAAGTCCTAGGTTTTCCATCCTCACCTAATTTAAAACCACGTGTTTGGGAGGATATACAAGCTCAATGGAAA
This sequence comes from Molossus molossus, assembly GCF_014108415.1. Lineage (NCBI taxonomy): Eukaryota > Metazoa > Chordata > Mammalia > Chiroptera > Molossidae > Molossus > Molossus molossus. The sequence goes on along the minus strand of NW_023425355.1, from coordinate 135,121,864 downwards.
AGTTTTGTTTTGTTTTTGTTCATCTTCACTCGAGATATTTTTTCCATTGATTTTTAGAAAGAGTGGAAGGGAGGAAGGGGGAGAGGGGAGAGGGGGGAGAGAAAAAGAGAGAGGGAGGGGGGAGAGAGGGAAAAAGGGAGGGGAGAGAGAGAGAGAGAAACATCAATGTGAGAGAGACATGTTGATTGGTTGCCTTCCGAATGTGACCTGACCGGGGGCAGGGATCAAACCTGCAACCCAGGTACATGCCCTTGACTGGAATTGAACCTATGAACCTTTGGTGGATGGGCCAGTGCTCTAACCACTGAGAACACTGGCCAAGGCACACTGGCCAAGGCACACTGGCCAAGTAAGGAAGTTTTGATTGAATACACTATATGTAGTGTGAGGATTCTTCTTAATCATCCCACAGGCCTAGTGACTTGAAAGACGAAGACAAAACAGCAAACTGTATTCTTTGGGATCGCTAATGCTCCTAAGAGGTGATATATTGTGACTTCATCTTGAGAAAGGACATATGCAGTCCACCAAGACAGCCCATATTGCAAGAAATACATCCAATGACATAAATGACTCATTTGCTGAACACTGACATTTTTCAAATGTGTATAAACCCAGATGATCCCAGACCTGTGCTTAACTTCTTCATTCACTCATAAAACATGTCCTTCTAATGGGTCTGTCAGGGTGTCATCATTTTCAGGGTGGCACCTGCTAATTTACTCCTCCACCTTTGAAACCACATTTAATCCTAGCATTTGAGCTCTGCTAAAAGCTTTGGCAGTTGAGAGAGAAAGGGTCAAGGCCAGCAATCTGTTTAGCTGATGGGCTCTCTTATATAGAACTGAGAGCCTTTCTTGAGATTCCTAAAGACATTTCTCTTTGAGGAAACATTCTTACTTCCTGTGGGGTGGGAAGCAAGACAATCTGCAAACATTTTTCTCATGAATAAATGTTTTAGTGAATGAATGAATGGGAGGGAGGCAGGAGGGGGGAAAACATTAGAACAAACAATAGAACACATAATCAAAGAATGGCTTAGGAAGGCGCTTAGGATTCCTGCCCCCCCCCCTTTTTTTTTAAACTACAAGCAGAAAGCTCGGTGGCACATGGGTCCACAAGAAAAGAGGAAGGTAAAATATACTGGGCATGGGAAGAAAGCGGAAGAAAGAAGTAGAACAAGAGGGCTTCGGGCATAAAAAGAACCAACATTAGCCCTGAGCTGAGCTCATCATTTCCTCCATACTATCATTTCATTTCTGTAGAGATGACAATGGAATCAGAAAGTCATGGTTGATCCTGACGAGATCAGAACCGTGGACACCAAAATGCAAGCATCACAATCAAATGGATGGGTTAATGGCATGACGATAATGATAATGTCATCAACTTAGAAAGACAATCTCACCGGCCCTTGCCCTAGATATTTAGCAACAATGAATGGGTGACTCAGTGAGTACACAGGTCACCTGGGGAGTGACTGAGCTCTACCTACTACAAGCATCCGACTGCCCTCCAGGAAGTTGGGACAGTACCGCCCTGCCTAGCCCCCAAGTTCAGGGTCAGCCTCTGCCCTGGCTCTGCCACTGACTTGCAGTGAGAACCTTGGGAAAGCCACTTCCACATCCGGGCCTCTGTTTCTCCTTTGTGATCTGGACAGAACACCCATGGTGCCACCTGACTCCCAGGGCTGCTGTGAAGCTGAGCTGGGGAGAGACTCGCGAGGAACAGGAGTGGTGCTAACGGGTCCTGGGCTCTTGCTGCCAGTGCCCAGAAGGTCCTGCACTGGGAGCCTGCAATCGTGCACGTAGACTGAGCCATTATTAAGTGAATGCTCAACTGTTGTCTGGGGAAAAAGGGAGGAAAACACACTGAGGGAGAGATGGAGGAAGCTGGGGTAATTAGTACTCAGTCCTAACTCTGCCCTCACCACAGGGCTAACCCCAACATTTGAGCTCCCTGGTTAGATATATCCCTAGGCAAAGGCGAAACTCCCAGCTTGTTTTTTGGTATGGTGGTTATACTTCTACCTGTATCTAATCCTCTGGGTACCCTCTTTCTTTAGGGTGCATCTAGCACTCTGAATATCAACACTGGGTTTATAGTGTCTCCTTCCCCTTCCCTCCATCTCCACTGCTCCATGATTTTAGCCAATAAAATGATCCTTCTTAGTGTTGACCTTGATGTTGTCAAATAGGCGTATACTCATGAAGAAACTGAGGGTTGTGTCTGCTTTAGTAAGGGTCAAAGACACAGCTATTCAGGGGGTCATTTTTGTAAGAAATAGCTAAAGATCCTTGTTTACAAACAGGTCACATGGGAAGCCCTTCCTCCCAGATTGGGGAGGGAAGTGGCTGGGAGGAAAAGACCATCACTCTGAGACCAGGAGGCTGTAGGTCAAGGGCAAAATCATCATCCCTCTCCACAGCTGGGCTCGCTCAGCCCCAAGTGGCACTGGCTAGGGCAAGGAGCACCCTTCAGTGGTGGCATCGACACAGCTGAGCCTGGCCTCACCCCACCAGGCTGCTCTCAGCTCTTCTCCAAGTAGCTCCTCTGGTTGGAAACCAGACCCAGAAGCTTCTGAACCCTTTCAGCCACACTCTGGGCACAATCAGGAAGGCAGGGATGGGGGTGGCAGGAACACAGACGAAGAAGCTATTTTTGAGTGACTGGAAATAAAATCTAAACACAGGTGTGTTCTGCACAAGTGGAAATGTTCCCAAATCCACAAGAATTCTTTATAAATAAACTTAAAAACATACCATCCGGGTTGCCACATTTCACCCTAGTTTCCAGAGACACACACAAATAGTTCAGGGCTTTGTACATTATTTCAGGAGTCGAGGAGAGCTTATGGGCACTTCCATTAAAGGTGTCTGACTCATTTTCTAGAAAGCTACAGGAAGTGACAATCTAAGGCTAAAAACGAGGGCAGCGCCTGCCCTGGGACACCTGCCATAGTACAGAAGAGCAGGGCAATGGGAAACCACCTTACCTGACTATGAAAGGAAAACTATGGAATTTGGGATAGATGGAGAACCTCTACAGCAAAAGCCATTCGCTTTAGAGAACAGCAATCCAGGTCTTTCATCTCAACATACACGTGCAATAAAGACAACTATCCAAATGCACATTGAACCAATCGTGGGGAAGCTGTTCACGTTACAGTAGCAATGGCACACAATCATCTAAATGCACTCAGGGCAAAGTCTTTAACCCAGAGGATGATTTAAGACTCTTCTATAACGTCAGCAGGGTTTGACAGACGCAGACTCCATTTTCCCACTTTCAGGAGGCAAAATATTTATGGCCCATTTTTGTTTCCTCCAAATTCTTGTTGAAATCTCACCCACTGTGAATTCGGAACTATTTCAGGTTGATTTTTTTCACCACTGTTACCTACTTCATGGCATGGCATTCCAGCCCCAGCAGCAAATGGGGCCCAGACACAAGAGCCTTTTCACTACCCTTTCGAGGTCAGAGAAAGAGCAGCTGAAGTTGAAGTGACAGTTCCTAGGATTACAGGTACCACTCACTGGCAGACCCCACCCTGTGAGAGGCACTTTATATCCAGCATCTTAGTAAATCCTCACAGCAGCCCCGTGAGGCCAGCTTTATAGCACAGAAAACTGACACTCAGAGGGGTTAAGTGACAGGCCCAAACACCCACAGCCAGGAGTGGAGTTGCTGAGATTTGAACCCTGGTCTCTGAACTGGTGGCCCTACGTGGCACTTGTCATTTTAACATGCTGCTTCCAATGAACTGGAATGCTAGGTCATTCATGGCAATAAGTCAAAGGCTGCAGGAGCACAGGATATCAAGAGACCTGACATTACAGGTCATATAAAATAATAATAAAAACAAATGATGGAGTCCGGCTCAGTGGTTGAGTGTCAACCCATGCACCGAGAGGTTGCCGGTTCAATTCTCGGTCAGGACACATGCTCAGGTTGTGGGTCTGATCCCCAGTGGGGGGCATGCAGGAGGTGGCCAATCAATGTTGTTTCTCATCAATGTTTCTATCTCTCTCTCTCTAAAATCAATAAAGGAAAAAAATAAATAAATAAAATGAGGCTGACCCCTCCGACCCCTCCAAACAGAAACAGGAAAGTGAGCCCCACCCCACTATCAAGAATGACAGCTACTGAATTCTCAGCTTGCTTTATCCTCACGGGGGTGGGGGGGATGCTCTCACCCTTTCTCCATGTTTGTGCTATTTATCGAAGTGTTTGTATTATGCCCCACACCCACTTAACAACTTCCCTATCCCAATTGTTAGTTTAAGTGTCTGATTCAAAATAGAAACTTTCCCATGCATAAGAAGCAGCCCAGAGGAGGCGCAGCTTCGGGAGCAGGGGAGGGTGGTACAGAAAGAGAAGAACAGCCGGCCTCCTTGGCAGAAGGGAACAAGAAGGCAGTATTTCCCCTCCTCTGATTTCCTCCCGCCACGGAAAACACTGAACACGGACAGAGATCCACTGAAATAAGTTCAGGGGAGGATATTTTACAGGCAAAAAGATGGGTGAGTTATTGAGCAATCAGCAAAGCAGGGAATAGTTTTCTACTCCAGAAAGATGCCTGCCCTTAGCATTGTCTAGCGTACCACTTTCATTCAGAGTGGGTGAGAGGGCCACTAATAATTTGACCTTGGGCAAGTTACTTAAGCTCTGGGATCATTAGTTGCCTGGCACTGTTGGCTTAGGCTCTTTTTTTTCAATCCTGAGGATATGTTTTTATTGATTTTTAGAGAGAGGGGAAGGGATGGAAGAAGAGAGAGAGAGAGAGATAAGCTACCTCCTATACATGCCCCAACTAGGGATGGAACCTGCCCTGACCAGGAATCGAATCCAGGACCTTTTGGTATATGGGAAACACTCCAACCAACTGAGCAACCCAGCCAAGGTATGGCTCAGTCTCTTAAAACATACAACTCTACAGCCATTTCTTAAAGGTTTCCTTGATTATAAAGGTAAATCAAACCGATCATTTTTTTGGACACACTTAGGGGTGGGAAATGGGGGGGGGGAGGCAGGAACCACCATGGTCCATTCCCTCTCAGTAATGGCCAGAGGCAGTGGAGCCTACCTCCCATGCTAGCCCCCTGTTCTTTCTCCCTTCTCCCTGCACCCTCCACCCCTCCACCTCTCCAGCCCTGCGTGAGTGCAGACAGCCATGATGCCTGTGCTAAAGGGATTATGTGTTCCCTGCCACTCACCTGGATTGTTCATCGTAAAGATTGTTTTTCCTCATAATTGACCGTCACAAAATTCCTGTACCTCAGAGAAAAGGTCATATATTCTAAGAATCGTTTAAATAATTTATATTTCAACCATCTACTTGGTGAGTACCATTACATGAAAGCATAAACAGTACGTGGTCCAGGCCCCATGAAGCTGCGTCACTTCACACAGATTTTACAGCTCTCTGGATGTTTACAAGACTCTGCCCGTAGTGATAATAAAATCGTTCAACCTTCTTAGCCCGAACAAGACAGACAAAATTCTCTCAGGCATGCTACCTGTCTTTGATCTGAACAGTAAACATTCTTTTAAGTATTTTCTGCCTGTGAGGCATGACCTACCTTTTTATTTTTAAAAATGTATCTTTATTGTTGAAAGTAATACAGATGTCCCTCCTTTTTTTCCCCTGCTGACCCTCTCCTCCCCAATCCCCGGGTCCCCGCCCCCCACCGCCTTCTTGGATACACCTTGACCCAGAGCTTTGCAGCCAGGGCCACTGTGCGGTCCAGGCTCTCCAGCCATGCAGGCCGTCTTCTGGGTTAGCCTTTGTGGGACAGACATTTTCTGCAGAGCCGTGCAAATCTACGCCTGGCTCCAAGGCAAACAGAATCTATTTTATTTTTAAGTTCATTCATTCACCTGAATACACTGGGCTTTGCCTGCTCAAGAGAAAAGATGCAAGAGTCTTCCTGAGGAATTCAGGACCATGAAAACCTAGAGTTTCAAGAGCTAAAATGAAGCTTGTCCTATCCAGTCAACGTGTCAAAGCCGTTTCCAGTTTAGAAGGCAGGAGGGGGCTTTCGTTTACCTTATTGATGAGAGTGACTATATCCCCTTCTTTGATTGTCAATTCATCATCATTCTGTGCCTCATATGGAAATATTACTTTGCAGTAATCCTTGGCTGTAAGAAGAAAATAAAACAACCTTTAAAATATTTTATCTAATGAGCTAGCCCAGGAGAAGATATTCTCCATCACATTAACTTCAGGGAAAAGCACACTTACAAGATAGGATATAACCGCTGCATAAAGAAAGGGTCACCCTCAGAAAAGCACCGAAGACTGCTCGTTTTGGGCTCATGCATATTTATTCCCTTCATTTTTGCTCCTTACAAATCACATGACGTCATGAAATGCCACTGATGGCTTTGCTTATCTCAGGCAGAAAAGCAACAAAGGTTTCCTTGGTCTCAGGAAAATAGATGTATATATTTTACATATGCTTTAATTTATATACCATTTTATATACTCTCCGCGTGCATGCAGACATAATCTACAAAAAGCAAGGAGCTTAAAATTTGCCCCCACTATCTCCTTCCACACATCACTAAATCAGAAACAGGGTATTTGTATATGTTGCAAAGCTGACATGGTACTCAAAACAATGAAAAAGACTCATTATGGTGCATCTGAAGAGGCCGATGTTGATATATTTATATGTAAACATGTGTCAACCACAAATAGCCAACAAATACTGACCAAATGTTCTTTACGCACACATATGCCATGGCCTCTCTATGGGAACCTGCTTGTTTATAGATGGGGCTGTTCATCAGAGAGGATACGCCGCAGCCCTCGCCAAAGAGGAAAAGACAATAAGGCCACTCAAAATCAGTTCAAATATGTCCTGAATTCTATGCCTTTGGAAGTCTGTCTGATATGAAATCTCTATTTACACAAAAGTAGCAGTTTAGAAGGCTAAAATCATTCATAAGGTGTTTTAAGACTTAGAAAACTGGGGTTTGGCCCTGGCCAGTTTGCTCAGCGGTTAGAGCGTCAGCCTGCAGACCAATGAATCCTGGGTTTGATTCCTGCTAAGGGCACGTACCTCGGTTGCAGTTTGTCCCTGGCCCTGGTTGGGGTTGCGTGGGAGGCAACCAGTCGATGTGGCTCTCTCACATTGATGTTTCGCTCTCTCTCCCCCCCTCCTTCCCTCCTAATCTGTCTAAAGATAAATGGAAAAATTTCCTTGGGTGAGGATAAAAAAAAAAAAGAAAAGAAAACTGGGGTTTGAAGACTCAGTACAGAAAGTAGAAAGAAAAAAAATCAAGTGAAGTCCTGTCTACTGGGACAGGCATTTATTATTCTGAATCAAAGTCAATGGTCCTAATGGCTTTAAATGGCCTTAGATAATCCCCAAAATTAGGCCAGTTCTTGCAGACAGATCATAACCTAGAGCAATATACAATATACGTAAGTATCAATGATATTGTCCATACTACGGTTTGTATCACTGAAATGTGTTTTTTATTATGGTTAATGTCACATCAATCAAAGAGTGATATATAAAATAAAGGCAATAAAAATATGTAATACAGATACACTGTGGTCTAGAGTTGGTCTAGATAAGACAGAGGCAGGAGAAGGGGAGAAGTTAGTAAGAGAAGGACTCACTTGGTTCCTATGTAGATGCTTTTGCTTTCTGTCCAGTGGCCCAATATATCAATTACCTCCCCTATTCTAGTGTTGGAAACCTGCGGTCTTAGGTACTCTGGGCCCCCGATGTCTTTTGCTCATTAACCGTGCTGAGGGGGACTAGTTCTAAATCCTGTCAATACTACTTTGCCTTAAGATTCTGAGGCCTGCCCTGGCTGGTTCGGCTCAGCGGTTAGAGCGTCAGCCTGTGGTCTGGAGAGACCCAGATTCAGTTCCCGCTAAGGGCATGTACCTCAGTTGCAGTTTGTTCTCGGCCCTGGTTGGGTCGTGCAGGTGGCAGCCACTCGATGTGTCTCTTTCAGGTCGATGTTTCCTCTCTCTCTCTCTCTCTCTCTCTCTCTCTCTCTCTCTCTCTCTCTCTGTCCCTCCTGCTCTATCTGAGCAAAAAATGCAAGAATGTCCTTGGGTGATGATTAAAGAAAAAAAAAAAAAAGATTCTGAGGCCTGCCCTGGCCAGTTTGGCTCAGCGGTTAGAGCGTCCGCCCATAGACCAAAGAGTCTTGGGTTCAATTCCGGTCAAGGGCATGTACCTCAGTTGCGGTTCGATCCCTGGCCTTGGTTGTGGTTGTTCGAGAGGCAACGAATCTATGTGTCTCTCACATTGCTACTTCTCTCTCTCCCTCTCCCCCACTCCCTCCCTCCCTCTCCCCCCTCCCCCTCTCTATCTGAAAATCAATGGAAAACTATCCTCTGGTGAGAATTAAAAAAAAAAAGATTCTGAGGCTCACACAGTTACCAATATTCTATCTCTCTTTAATTAGTAATAGCAAACCTCCCAAATTCTGATTCAGCCAAATGTTCTAAAGAGAACATGTTCTAATGTTAAGTATCTTCAAATTGGATAATGACAGCTCCTTGCCAATTTTCCTATTGACTATCTAGTGTAATATGACTACTGACTACTCAACCTTAAAACTTACACCAGTGAAACAAATACGGTATTATTGAAGAACTGCCTTGCAGAGTCCAGCTTTCAGGATAATTCGTTGGATTGAAATCATGGAGACATTTTACAAAGAAGATAAGACACCCGTGGCCAACAAAAAAAAGGAACGAGTCATATTTCTATTCTTTTCACCAAAAAAATTAATTAAGTGTGGTAGACATTGTTAGTTACCTTCCCAACAGCGATTCCACATCCCCTTCCCAGTTCATAGAATCCTAACGTGTTCAGGCATTATATTCAGGAATAGGGACCCGTCCCACAGTCCTAGGAATGAATATAGTAGTACATCTAGACAAATAGTATTAATCTCACTTCCCTCTGAAGGTGATTGGTTTAGGGGTAAGCACGTGATCTACTTTCAAACAATGAGATGTAAGGAAATCTACTTGGGGAGGTGGGGTGAGGAAAGCTGTTACATTTTGCTCTCTGCTTAAAAAAGAGAGACATGAGGAAAATAGTTGCCCCTGCCTTTCTGCTTTCAAAATGGTCTCAACCTTGTTGGAAGACACACGATGTTGGGCACTCGGGCAGTCATAGTTCAATCGTGGGAGAAACACCAAGAAAATCACACTCTGGAGGTGACCCCGAGCCCTGACACTGTTGAGATGTCTGTCGAATTAACAACTTCAGAAGGCCTGTCCCTGATCTCATTACGCAACTTAATAAAACTCGTACTGCTTATCACCACTTTGTGGTCAGGTCAATATTTATCACTCAAAGCAGAAGGCACCCTGACATGAAGAAACTCAATAGAAGAAAGAGGACACTTCCAGTTATCCCCTCTAAGACACTTGGCTCTAATCTCCTACTTCCAAAGCCCCTTCTTATCCATCCTTGTCATTCCCTTTGCCCCCAGCCCTTCCCTTGCTGCCTCAGGACCTGGTCTATTAGTAGGAGGTCAACAAATGACTATGGAATTGACTTGTAACCAACATAGTGACAAAACATTTACAAGAAAGTATTAGCATGCCTTTGAAATGTTTCACTAGGCCATTTTGTTTTATGCCCCCCAATATCCCTATTAACTAAGGAGGGCAGGTGAGCCCCTATCTTAAAACACAAAAACCAACCACCACCACCACCACAAAAAACACTAATTTTAATGGCATATCATTTATATACCATAAAATTCACCCATTTTAATTGTATGGTTCGAAGATTTGAATTAAATGTATACAGTTGTATAGCCATCACCATAACTTAGTTTTAGAATACTGTGAGGCATTAGGAATCATCTAGAAAGGACCAATTTTATTTTTTTAATATATATTTTTATTGATTTTTTTTAGAGAGAGAGGAAGGGAGAGAGAGAAACATCGATGTGAGAGAGCTACATTGATCGGCTGCCTCCTGCATGTCCACTACTGGGGCAACCTGGGCATGTGCCCTGACCAGGAATTGAACTGGGACCTCTCAGTCCATGGGACGACAATCAATCCACTCAGCCACATCAGAGGGGAATAGGAAGGACCAATTTTAGATAAAAGGAGGAGATACTGGTGCCAGTGGCTACTGTCAACCACCACGCTCCATGCAGCAGGTTCCTGCATGTCTTGCCCCTCTTTGCATCCCTAGAATTGACACAGGTCCCACTCAATGTTTTTTGATTCCCCAGTAACACCTATAAAGCGGAGCAAACTTTGAGGGACAGCAAAGTAGGAGGAGAGAATTCTGGGCCAGGAATCAAGATAATCCAGACTGGGTTTGGTTCCAGCTGAGCCATCTTGAGCACACAACCTGAGAGAATCATACAGTAGCTCCGGACCTCAATGTCCTCAGGTGAAAATGAGAGGCCGGCCAAGGGGGGGTAAGAGGAGAGTTTGGTTAACTTCAGTAGAAGACTTTTAGTAAGCTTAAACTTATTCCAAAACTCCAATATAAAACAACTAAAAACAGACCTGTTCTTTTTTTTTTTCTTTATTGATTTTTAGAGAGAGAGGAAGGGAGAGGGAGAGAGAGAGAGAGAAACATCTATGAGAGAGAACATCGATTGGCCGCCTCCTGCATGCCCCCCACTGGGGATTGGGCCCACAACCTGGGCATGTGCCCTGACCGGGAATCGAACTGGCGATCTCCTGGTGCGTGGGTCGACACTCAACCACCGAGCCACACCGGCCAGGCCAGACCTATTCCTTAATTAGAGAGTGAGGCTGACCCATGTCCCACCCAGGTCTCTAAAAACTTCTTGGTGAAACACTGGAGGCTCCAAGGAGCAAGCTGGGCTAGACCCAAGTCCCTGCCGGCTCTGACACTGCATGGCACTAGTCACAGGCATTACAGCTCAGCACGCTCCAGACCACATATGGCAACAATCAACCTCACACTTTAAGTTATTATGATATATTAGAAAATAAGAATTTGTTTTTACATCTGAGGCATTTGGGCCCTAATTCAGCAGTACTGGAAAATAAAAACATTCTGTTGGTTTGGATGTACCGATGGTTTTAAGATACTCAAAAATAAGTGTATATGAAAAAAGGTATTGACTCTGAGACCATGATTTCAATTTCATAGTATATGAAATGAAGATGTTCCCTATTTTAATTCAAAAATGTATTGAGTCACCACCATGAAAACGATATTGTCAGTTCTCGGGCCTGTGAGATACAAGTCAGTCCAACTGCCCTGCACCCTCATATGGAAATGACAACCTAATGCCTGAAGAAAGACAAGGTGGGGGGGAGGACAGAAAAAAAAAGACAAATATGAATAAGCACTAAGTCACTATGATGCAATATTGTTGTGGTGTTTCAGAGAAAGGCAAGATTACATTCAGGAGAGAGTTCACAAAAGAGAAGGCATTTGATATGTCTTGAAAGAAGAAGATAATTCCATATCCTTTTGGACATGAGAAGATATAAATATCAAATGAGTAGCAGACAGAGATGGAGAGGAAAGGAATAAAATTCACTTTGGGATGCAGGCATTTTCCAGCTATTCATCAATTTAATTAGTCTGAGAGCAAACAGGAATGAATACACATGTGCACATAAAGAAATAGAGGCAGCCCAAGCCAGTTTTGCTTAGTGGTTAGAGCATCAGCTCTCGGACTGAAGAGTAGTGGCTTTGATTCTGGTCAAGGGCATGTACCTTGGTTGCGGTTCGATCCCTGACCCTGGTGGGGCCATGTGGGACACAACCAGTCGATGGGTCTCTCTCACATCGACGTTTCTCTCTCTCTCTTTCTCTCTCTCCCTCCCTCTCACTTTATCTGAAAATCAATGGAAAAAAATACCCTTGGGTGAGGATTAAAAATAAAAAACTAAATAAAAATTTAAAAGTAAAGGTATAATTTATCCAGTGATTGGGATTATTTAGTCTCTAGTTTTTTCTTTAGAAAGATTTAAAAAATATTAATGAATTAGCATAAGACTGAAAACCTAGGTCAGTTCTTAAGCTTTTTTTGTCTTAGATTCCTTTAAGAATCTGATAAAACACAGTCACTCTCTCTTTCTAGAAAAAGAAAAAAAACATAGACATATTCAAAGGTGCAGAGAAAATGTGTACAATATCAAAAGGCTCAAGGACCCTGAAACACTTGCCTAAATTCAGATCAAGATAATTCTCTGTACTAATTAATGATTGGCTTCCAATTACAGAAACTTGTTCTATCAAAACCATCAAGAGGTCCATTCATGATTCATGCCCCCCCCCCAAAAAAAACCACTTTATTTCAATCTCTAAATTTCTGGAAATTTACATGAGATTAAAAACAGACTGTTTAAGGAATTGAACTCACATGCCCACATCCCATGACTCCTTTCAGTTGGTTTTATGATCTATTCACATAAAAACAAACAAACCGACTTAAAAAAATACCCTTAGCTTAAAAAAATAAAAGCAAAACAAGAAGAATAAACATATCAGCAGGCAGTACATATATACACACACCAAGTAAATAAAATTAAATCCAGGAAGATGCTCTGGGCTCAATTTTAGGACACAAAGATCAAAACCCCATGTGTCGCCCAGCCAGTATGGCTCAGTGGTTGAGCGTTGACCCATGCACCAAGAGGTCATCATTTCGATTCCCGGTCAGGGCACACGCCCAGGTTGTGGGCCTGATCCCCAGTGGGGGGCATGCAGGAGGCGGCCAATCGATGTTCTCTCTCATTGATGTTTCTATCTCTCTCCCTATCTCTCCCTTCCTCTCTCTCAAATCAATAAAGAGAGAGAGAAAAAAAAAAAAGTGTCGCAGAGTCTGGCAGGAAGCCTTCCAGAACTTTCAGCAGAGATGGAAAGTACCAGGTCACAGCTAGAACTCTTTTCTTTTGGGTTACGAGAATAAAATTTTCAAGCTCAGTGGTGTCTACTTCACCACTTCTTTCATTAAACTGACAAATACTGTCTGAGACACTACTGGTTCATAATCCCTTATCCAAAAGCCCTGGAGACAGACTTTTTCAGATTTCAGAAAGGAAATATTTAACACATACCATGTAATATATCACATTCTCAGCTGGGGCCTGGGGCTGCACCCAACCATCAAACACATTAAAAGTCTGCAACAAATGAATGATTTGTGATCCCAAATGGAATAAGTAAATAAATACTATACATAGTTCGTCCAGGATATTGGTCCAGGACAAGTTTTATTACCCAAGTGGTCAAACTTTTTAGTTTTCTCAATTTTTGTATTTTGGAATTGCAATAAGGGTATGGACTTCTATCATGTTCTGGGAAAAGAGACTAAGTTAAATAAGACTAGTAGCTGGTTCTCAAGGAGCTTATCATCAAGGAGAGGAGATGGGGCAGGTATAGTATACACAGAGCTCTTGACAAGGCAACAGTGAGAAAAGGATGAGAGCAATGTGTTCGGCTTAAAATACCGGAGTATCAGAAATGGGAAAATCATTTCCCAAAGGAGGGACTAAGGGTCCCTTCTTGGAGGAATAAAATGGCACTGGGCTCTGTATAATGTTCTAGGACTTTGACTAGAGGAGCAGGAGGGGGGGTCCCAACCATTCCTGATGACAAGGATGCTGTAGAGCATCTGTTCCTTCTATGCCTTCCCAGACCCCTTCCCTTGGGATCCCAATCAACAGGTTTGAAAGTCGAAGAAAGAATCCACAAGCTCCCTGGTAACTGTCCTCAGCATGGAGGCTTAAGAAAAATTAGTCTAGGGCAGTGGTTCTCACACCTGAGTGGGCATCAGCTCTAGGTAGAGGACTTGTAAAAACAGAACCTCCAAAGTTTCTGATTCCCTAGGGCTGGGGATCTGCGTCTCTACCAAGTTCCAGGTGCTGCTGCTGCTGCTGCTGCTGCTGGTGGTCCAGGGACCACAGTGTTAGAGGTACTGATCTAGCCATAGGTATCAGCAAAGATTCAATGATAGAAAGGAGCAAAACAACTGTGAGGATATGGAGTGTGGACCAGTGTGGTGGTGGTGCTGGGGCTAGAGGTGCTGTTGGTGGTGCTGGGGCTAAGGGTGCTGTGTGATAGATTTAGATGGGAAGTCCAGTCCTCAGTCAGAATCTGAGGATCCGGGGCTAGTGGGGAGGGATGGAATGAACACTAGGTTTGTTATTCAGTCAATAAATATGATCTGAGTGTCCACCGTGTGCCCAGGGGACAATGACAATGTCTAGAGATATTTGTGGTTGTCACTGGGCAAGAGGAGGTGGTGTTATTGGCATCCAGAGGTGAAGCCCAAGGATGCTGCTAAACATCCTATGATGGACAGCATTGCAACAAAGAGTGATCTGGTCCAAATGTTAACGGTGTCAAGTAGAAAAACCCTGATCTACACTTAAATCCAGATAGGGAAGCAAAACACAATGCATATGACACTATGTAGTCAACTCCAGTCCAACGCCTTCCTTCATGAAAATGCTGACTGTGACACAAATCACAAGGCCACCTCTGGTCTTGGATCCTGTTGAGAATGTGACTTCCAAATTATTTTACAACTATGAATGATGCACCTTTTATTCTCTCACTTTAAAAAAATGATTTTTTTTTAAACAAAAGAAGAAAGAAATCTGACAAGCCTTTGTGTTATCTAGTACGGAGCTGATCACAGCTCTTGTCAATGGCAGCTTCTCCTGCTCAGATGAAGGGAAGCTCTAAGTCTTTGGGAGAAAGGAAATCTACAGATCACAGAAAGGAATTAGCTTTTCTCCTCCAAGAGGACTGTATTTGAGATCTAGGTCTTCAGCAGCATGGGCAGGCTGGGCACCTTCACTGGAAGACCCCCCCCCCCACTCTGAATCTAGACAGCAAGGTCTGTGTTGTGGGCACTTGATGAGAGTACCTCATAGGAAAGGGAGAGAGAGACCCCAGAGACACAGAGCCTGGGGGCTTTAGTACATATCAGGTACGGGAGGCACTAAAGTGCTGGGTAGGAAACACAGTTCCAATCAGATGTGCCCAAATTCCCAGGCCCAAGAATGAGTGGGCTTTAGGTAAGATCAGTGAGAGAAAAAGCCCTGTCCTGGAAAAAGAGAATAAAGAGCTCCCAGGTAAGGCTGGGAAAAGCCAACATAAGGGAGCTGACCCTTTTTTCTCCTAGTTAAACATGTGGTGAGAAAGCAAAAATTAGCTCAGGCTGAGAAAGGAAAAATCTGCCCAGCCATCCGTGAGGCTGGGGCAACAAACGGAGATCCAGCCAGCTGCAAAGTGGACGGGAAATAGTATTTCTCCCAAGCACATGCTGCTGCTGTAAAGGGTCCTAACAAGCCTTCTCTCAGTGACTACTGCTTTCTCTTTTTTTGTTTTTAATACTCACCCTACAACACGTTTATTGATTTTAGAGAAAGAGAGGAAGAGAGGGAGGGAGGGAGAGAGACACAGAGAGAGAGACATCGATCAGTTGCTTCCCACGTGCACCTCAACCTGCGACCTAGGTGAAATCGAACCTGCCACCTTTCAGTGTATGGGACGACGCTCTAGCCAACTGGGCCACCCGGCCAGGGCACTACTGATTTCTTATTCCCCAGGAAAGTTTGTCCTCTAAACCACAGAATATCCAAAACTTTTTGATATGGTATCAGTAAGAAAGAAATGTTCCATTCTTGGCTGAAGGAACGGAATCACTTTGACATACAAAAGCAGCCTTGAGCCCAGCCAGTGTGGCTCAGTAGTTGAGCATCGTCCCACGCACTAAGAGGTCCCTGGTCTGATTTCTGGTCAGGTCACATGCCCAGGTTATGGGCCTGATCCCCAGTGGGGGGCATGCAGGAGGAGGCCAATCGATGTTCTCTCTCATTGATGTTTCTATCTTCTCCCCCTCTCCCTTCCTCTCTTTCTAAAATCAATAAAGAAAACAAAAACGAAAAGCAAAAGCAGCCTCGATTCCTCACATAAGTGTAGAGCCTTATGTAAGGGGCTCTGGACACAGTGGTGCATATCTATCTTAACTTGGTGGTTCCCAAAGCAGCAGGACCTGGGTCCCCCTGGCAGTCCAGGCCTGATGTTGACCCCTTTCTACACAGCCCTGCTTTGCTTTGAGCCTCTCAAAACACTGCTTCATTTACATTTCACTTCAGCACCCCTCCTCTAATCTGTAACTATGCTTTGTTTTTTGTGCGGTGCGACGCTCCACAGGTCCTCCTGTACAGTCAGTCTTCTTGGTGCAATGAGCATTGCAATAAACCTGACCTTGCCAGACAAGCCTGATTGGCTCTCTGTCAGAATGGGCTAGAGCAGGGGCTGGAAAAATAAAGGATCTGTCAAGCCCACCAGTAACCACCACTAAGCCCTCAGAAACCCCAAATAAACTTGAGGGCCTTATGGGAATAAATATGTCCTTCTCCTCCTGGTGACTGTGAACTTGAAAAGGAGACCCATGGTTACCATGCAGCTTCTACAAGACACTGTCCAATATAGAGCCTGGTAAACTGTAAATCATTTCTAATTATTCATCTGCTCAACTACAATTTGTTATGTGCCCTCTGAGTCCCTGTTTTCTAGGCTATAGGGTGGGACTATCAAGTAGAAGCCACAGCACCCACCTTGAGAGACCAATGATAGCCACAAGTCACCATGTGTCACTATCATAGGGGACAACTCAATGAAGCAAGTCAATGAACAAAGTGATTAGAAATGTGGTATGGTGTCCAGTGACGAAGTGAGGGGAGGTTAGGCAGGAAGGTTTAGCCTTTGTCCCCTAGTCATCATTTATTCAGAAGCCTGATCTGCCTTTGTACAAATTCTATCAAGAATTATCTTTTTCCTAACCCATCTGCTCAACTGCTCTTCTGAATCTCTAAGACTGAACTGTTAGTTCAGAAAGATGCTAAATAGTCCTTTCTCTGAGCTATTTTTTTTTTTTTTTTTAGCCCACAGAGGCCACAAATCTGCATCACTTGTAGTAAGGAAGAGAGAAATTCCAGATGTGGTGAGCTGGAGGAACCTTGGGGCACTTCACTTATGAATATTTAGACAGTTTTCCTCTTGTTATGAAAATTATGGCAATCTGTTCCCCAGCATGTGTTTCAGATGAATTTCAATATCATAAAAGCTTTACTGGGGAAGGGGAGATGGTGTTAGCTGTTCAAATAAATCCTGATCAGCTGAGTTTCACTTTCACTCAGAAAATACCAATTGACATGAACATTTTTTGAATCATCGTAACTCTTAGTCCTGATGGGAGTTTGTATTTTAGCATGCTAAGGAGGCAGCTGTGTAGGCGGGAGCTTGTCTCCTCTGTACTGCTGGGCAATTTTTGACATACGTTTGTCTTCCAACCAGAAGGACGGAGGATGCACTACTCCCAAGCTCAGGGTTATTTCTAGTCGTTGGTCAGCACCCTGTGTCCTTCTACCTGAATATGGGTGTTGCATCAAAATCCAGAAGCAGCAAAATATTCCAAATGGAGAGGGCTTTTTAGTGGACTGCAGTGCCCCCTGGACATCATGGAAGAATAATTACCCCAGAATTTGTTCTCTAAATGAAAGCCAGACTGTATGTAAGGGGTGAGATTAGACTGCAGAAATGCATTTTCGAAGTACATGAAAAATGTTGGCCAATAAACATCCCTCAAGGCTTCACTGACAGTGATAATTCTCCTTCCTGACCTACTACCCCCTTACACGAATATTTAGACCTGTGTCCAATGACGTCATTTCATGTTCCTACTGAACTGTTCACATCTTCCTTTTGTCTCTCCCATCCGGCCGCTCAATTCTTGGAATGCAGAAACCTTTCATTCTGAATCATAAAACTTTTGGAATTGAATCAGAGGATGAAGATGCTGGGAGAAACCTCAGGGGTTCTCTCTGATACAACCCTCTGACTTCACAAACAATACGGACAATGAAAAAAATTATGTGCTCAAGGCCACACAGCTAATAACAGAATTGGTCCTAGGATCTGTGCTTTCTGACTCAGCCAAAACACATCACCCAGCCTCTGTAAAAGCCCTCTTCATTAACCCACCCCCACACCATGACGCTTCCATAGAGCCAGGTGGGTGGCCTTAGTTAAGAGACATGTAGGAGTGAACAAGGCATGGGGTAGAGTCCTTCCACATGCTTAAAGGAACTGAGCATTTGAAAATGTATTAACATCCAGGCCCAGGAAGCCCGTCTTAGATCCCAGAATAACTCTCAACCTACACCATCCAATTGGTGGTCACTAGGAACATGTGGCTATTGAGCACTTGAAACGCGGCTACTCCGAGTTGTGATGTACCATACATGTAAAATACACACTGGATTATGAAGACTCATATGAAAAAAGAATGAAAACATGTCATTTAATAATTTTATATATGTTATATATGGAAATGATAACACTTGGGATATTGAGTTAAGTGAAAAAAAAAAAAATATATATATATATATATATATATATATATATATATATATATATATATATTTTATCCTCACCCAAGGATATCTTTGTATTTCTCTTCAGATAGAGTGGGAAGGAGGGAGAGAGGGGGAGAGAGAGAGAGACATTGATCTGAGAGATACACATTGGCTGGCTGGCTGCTACATGACCCCGATCAGGGCTGGGGATGAACCGCAACCAAGGTATATGCCCCTGACCAGAACTGAACCCGCAACTCATTGGTCCAAGGGCTGATGCTCTAACCACTGAGCAAACCAGCAGGGCAAGTAGATTATATTTAAATTAAGTTTACCAGTTTCTTTTTTCATTTTTAAAATGTGGCTACTAGAAAATGTCAAATCGCGTATGTGGCTCACATAGTGTTTCTATTGGCTAGCACTGCTCTCAAACACAGCTAACCCCCTCCCACCTAATCCTTCCAAAAAGATTTAGCCTCCTTCCCACAGGCATTACAGAGAGTGAAAATCAAGGACATGCTCTTGTCCTAAGGCTAGTTTCTGAGACCTGAGTGTTAGACACTTAAGCATGCCCTGCAGACTGTCTATTTTGGGCCACATCTTTACAAGTGACATTCAGGTCCCTCCTGCTCAGCCTACCCGCCCCCCCCCTCCTCCAAATAACCCATAAGTCACCCAAGGTCCTATTTACTCTGGACAGGGTTGAACAATCTACAGGGAAGTTCTCTTTCCTGTCCTATTAAAACTCTTTTCCATTACAAAAACATTCTCTGCTCCTCAGATTATTATTTCTGCAAACACGAGTTAGGTTGGTGAAGGCCACTGGTTGTCACTTGTCATGAGGATACTGTCCTAGGGACCACATTCCAATTTCCTTTGAGGTTTGCTGCATTTTCCCCTTTTCCTTTTCCTGCCTACTGCCCACTCCATCCATCCAAGCAACTTTCCCAATAACCCTGATCAGCGATAAACTTGTTAACAGCCATAGCTACAATATGAGCAGTTGAATAGAAGGAAAGATGGGCTACTGTCCAACAATAGCAATGTTTCCAAAATGGTTTAACTGTCAATTCTTGAAAAAAATTTCAGGACTCTTAAAGAATCTCAAAGATTTTAGTGCCTAAAGGTAGGTTTAGCATGATAAGCCTATAACCTGCATGAATAAATGCAGGGCTATTTTCTCCTTAGGAATACTTGTAAGCTCAGAACAGTGTTTCTCCAAGTGTGGGCCTAGACCAGGAAGCAGTAGCACCTTGGGATGTGTTAGAAAAGCACATTTCCAGGCCCCACTCCAGATCTATGGACTCAGAAATTCTGGAGGATGGGGCCCAGCAACCTGGAGGGGGCATATCTCCAGAAGATTGTGAGTACCTTAAGTTTGAGAACTGCTGAATTATACTATTATCCAGAGTCTGTACTATTAACAGATGAAAGGCATTTAGGTTCACTTGAACCTTAAATACTAAGGCAGGGGCTCTAGCATCTCCATCTATATCATCATGAATTTATTTATCTAATCCACCATTTTTGGCTTAGCCAAGTCCTATAAATTCATTTTCTTGTGTCTAAGGCAGTATCCCTTATTTGCTCCCCAAACTACCTATTTTGCACTACAAAAGGAATTCCTGGTATATTATTCTGCAATTATAAGAACAAATCTATACTTGCTCTTACATTAATCTTAATTATATATGTATGAGATATCGTCTCTCAATCTTTGGCTTTCCAAACTAGATTAGTAGTCTGTCTGCATTATCCTCATAGGAAAACCTGAAGCCAAAAACAAACAAACAAACAAACAAAACCCACAAAAACCGTAGAAGGAATCAAGTACTTGTTTCTGGGGAAAGACACACTAGAGCACGTTCAGAATGCTCAGCTATGGGAGGAACGACTAAGGAAATGGACAGTTGCCTGATTTAGCAAATACAAACACAGGATGCTCAGTTACATTTGAATTTCAGATCAACAACCAATATTGCATGGGATGTACTTATCACCCCCAAATTATTCATTGTGTATCTAAAATTCAAATAGAACCGGGCATCCTGTGTTTTATCTGGCAAGTCTAGAATTGGGAAAACTGACCTTTGGGAAGGTTCTGGAGAGACAACTGTCCTCAAATATATAAGGGACTGTTAGGAAAATGGGCCAGTATCAATATAGTCTCAGAGACTAGAACCCGTGGGGAAAAATCATAGGAAGAGGATACTGGTTGAGGGATTCAAGCAGAGATGTGCTGAGGATGCTGGCAGGAAGTCAAGGTTTGAGAGTGTTGGCTGAGTGGCTGGCTCAAAGATATGTCCTCTCTGACTTGAACGTCTGTGAACCCCTGAATTGCTTAAGTTGTCATTCTCTAGAATGTCTCTGCCTCTGGAACTATGCATAGTGCCCTGGGTAGTAGCACTGGCTCTGCACATGGGTGAGATACACAAGCAGGACAGAACCACATTTCATAAAGGAGACACCCCCACCCTCAAGAGCTCTGAATCTAACTGTGTCTCTACTTCTCTGGGACCCAATGAAACGCATTTGTGTGCATTTTATCTGATCTGTTGAAAAAAGCCATTACGATTATGTGAGGATTTTATCCAAAGCATTTCAATTATTTAAAAACCTTGAGCTGCTTTCAAATGTAAAATGAACACATAAGGAAACTCACTCTTTGTCCTGCTGTCCATTTCTGGTTTTGACGAGTCTGGAGTTGCTGTAGCTGGAGGTAACTTCTTTCCAATAGTCTGAAAAAGAAAAAGAGGATTCTACTTATCAAAGTGATTCTCGTCATTAAGCAGAGGAATAAAACCAAGATCACAATGACGATATGCTCACAACTGGTTCTGAAAGCCGCACACTTAAGCTTTGCACCGCTCTGTGCATTGGTCTGAACCTCAACGACAAACAAGCGGGAACATCAGGTAAAAAGGGCATTCAGTACCTTTTGTTCCCATTCTACTTTGAAGTTCTTATTAAAAGGTTGATTATAGTTAGCAAAGAAAATAAATACATGTCCCCTCATTTTATGAGCAGCTGACTAAATCTATGGAGACACAGCACCTGGCCCAGAGGAAGTGCTCAAGCGTATCTACGTCCTGGCCGATGTGGCTCAGTAGGTTGAGTGTTGACCCATGCACCCAGAGGTCGCCGGTTCGATGCCCGGTCAGGGCACATGCCCAGGTTGTGGGCCCGATCCCCAGCGGTGGGCATGCAGGAGGCGGCCAATCGATGTTCTCTCTCATTGATGTTTCTATCTGTCTCTCCCTCTCCCTTCTTCTCTAAAATCAATAAAGAAAAGTAAAATTTTAAAAAGGTCATTCTTTAAAAAATAAAAAGAGTATCAACGGAGAGGAAGAATAAGAATGGTAGTAAGAGGGAATGAATAAAAAGAGAAAGCGAAGAATGGGATTAAGGACAGACAAACAGATGGACAGGTAGAAGGACAGGCAGAAACCAGAGTGTCCAGGGCAACTGTGCTTTACTGCATCCCCTTCTAGCCCAAGGAAAATGACTACTGATACCAAGGAAACAGCTGTCAAAACCAAGGAGCGGGGTGAATCAACCTCCCCAACAATGAAGGGTTTCCCCAGTGAGAATTCCAGCCACTGGGAAAACCAAACACATCTGCCCTTTGGACACATGAAGAGGAATGAACTGCATAATTAAAAAACCGGCACAGTGGAATGTTCCTTCAAATAAAACTGATTCATCACAGTTTTTAATTTGAAAAATGTCTTCATGCTTCAAATGTTGAAACTAACATTAAATATGAATAAATCACAGAAAGAGGATAAGATAAATCAAATCCTCAGTCCCTCATGAATTTTTTAAAACATTTGTGACAGAAAGCCTTTATATTTTACACGGTGACATTTTTATTTAGTGCCGCAGGGTTTTCTATATATTAGATAAAAAATGAAATCCAAAATATTATGCCGCCCCTCAACTGCTGCTAAGTACTCAAACTAATAACATTTTGTGATTTCAAGGAAACATCAAGGAGAAAAAAAGCCTGATGTTATTCGGCCATAGGTTGAATTTGATGGAAAACTGTTCTTAGAGTTGAGAAATCAGGAATTGACAGTAAAAATAGATGCTCTCACAGCATCTATTGTCATTCGCATTCCTGTTCACACTTCCAACAGCATCCTTATGAATCTCCTTGGTTCTTTTTTCCCCTTTTGGGGACCAGAATAAAGCATCACTATTGTTAGAGCATTAGCAAGGATGAAAGAACAGCAATTAATACTTTAGTTATTACTGACAGGGGAAAGAAGAAATCAGTAAAACACAATAGTGAACACTATGTCCAATCCTGACTGTCCTGGAAGGGGGAGAGAGGGAGGGACGGAGGGAGGGAGGGAGGGAGGGAGGGAGAGAGAGAGAGAGAGAGAGAGAGAGAGAGAGAGAGAGAGAGAGAGAGAGAGAGAACACGCGCACACCAATGTTTGGACTTTATAGCAAATGCCTTCCTTTAGAGAAGCCTTCGCAGGTTGCATATTCTTATAACTTCCCCTTATTTGGTAACAAAACGAAGTACTGCCCATCATGTCTAATGTCCTAGTTTACCAGTCTGTGCAAGTTCACAGACATCACATCAAGGAAAGCCACTGGTTAAATCCACTTACTTCTGTACAGACACAAGAAAGCAAAGTTTGCTCTGCTCCTTTTTCTCACTATTTCAGAAAATGCAGCACAATGGCCTCTGTGTGGATCCCAGCAACAGGGGTGATGGTGAAGCTGATACTGCACTTACCTTCCAGGGATGCTGGACCTTAGCTTTGTCCTTCTTCATGGGCTATAATTGAAGGTCTAGAGTAAGGCAAGTCCCTCCACTCTTAGCCTGGTCCTCCAGGTGTCCCAGAGATGTGACTTATTTAGCTGTTTCTCTTTTCTCTAGACTCAGAGAAGTCTGGTTCCCAAACCAGCAACACCAGCATCACCTGGGAACTTGTTAGTAAAGCGAATTCCCAGGCCCTGCCCCAGGCTTTCTCAATCAGAAACTCTGGGGACGGTGCCCAGCAGTCTCTGTCTGAACACACCCTCCAGGGGATTCTGATGCACGCTCATGTTTGAGAGCCACCGACCTAGATGTAGGAGGAATTCCCGTAGTGCTAACCAAATACCTTTCCTTGGATTAACAACTCGGGTGCCTATTCTCAGACCTAGATAAATTATAAAACATCTTTTCACTCTTCTTCCTCCCTCCTCTCTCTCTTTCCACCTTCTTTCTACCTTCTCTATTTGTAACTGGCCTAAGAACTTGCCATTGCTACTAAATGAGTCAGTTCAGGAAGAAAATGGAGTTTAGTAGAACAAGCAATATGACAATATCACTCAGATTTTTTTTTTTAAGTGGGGAGCATAGGTAACCATGAGGCTCTTCACAAAAGGAGAACTGAAAGGATGAATGTAGAAATGGATGAACAGACAGAAAGATGGTTTTGAACCAAAAATGTGAGACTATATCTAGCCTCTCTGGCTCAGACTACTTCAAAGGCCAAGTAGGCAGATACCCATGACGGTACTAACCTTCAGGGAAAGTCACACCCTGCTGCTCCTTCTGTGTTTCCCTTAATTGACCTCCATGGTAGAAGACTGTGTCACACAACGACTGCTCCTGCCCATGAACAACCTGTAGTGCTCTTCTGTCATTGTGTCTACGCCAACACCCCACACATTTCCAAATACCCCATTCGAGAACCTCCATCCCCTGCTCTTCTACTAAACAAAAGAACAAACACAAGGGGCAGTGAAGTAGTGTTTTCCCAACAGGCTTCTAGCCTCTCCTTCCTCTGAAAACATCTTTGGTCAATTGAAATGAACTGAACAGGTCCCCGGTTTTTAAAGGGCATGCACCAGGAAGGCAATGCCTTGCTCCAGCACACACACAGATCATGTATAACTGAAGGTCAGCTACGATGCAGGCCAAAGTGAACAGAACAATCTGGGAATCATATCCACACATGTCTCATCCATCCCGCAGGCAGCGAAGGAGGATGTGAGGCCTGCAGTGGCTGTGGAAGAGGGTTCAGGATCTCCACTTGTGCCCTCCTCAGCAGAGCCCCCAGTTCTTGTCCTCCTGGGTGCCCGTGGCTTATCCGGGACAAGCACTGGCCCTGCAGTTAGGGGCTGTATCGACACTGCTCAGGATACAGCTCTTGTACCTCCTAGGAGATCTGTCCATTGTACCATAGGCCATCTGAAGGAACAGACTTTCAGGCTCTGCTCCATAACTCAGCCCAACATTTCCTATTCTCTTCAGTGCTGTGGCTAAAGACCCCTAGCACCCATATCCACATGGCTCTGGTCTGCCTGGCCCCCAACTTGCAAGCCACTGTTCAGTCTGGGAGTGGAAGTATATATGGATGTCTGTAGAAGGCGGAAAGCTCTACGAATAGACGATGGCTATCAATCTACTTCCACACACAGTGATCGCCAGGCTGCTGTCAACTTGTGTCTCTCCTACCACATCCTAATCTAGAAATAAACAATTCCAAAAATTAATTCCTTTGAATATTTAATACCAGAAGTCCCTCTCCTATTACCTCTCTTGACAAAAGTACTCAATAAAATGTGGGAAATTTTCATATATACTTCTAGCTCTACAAGATCTGGTAATATGGCATCAGGACAGATAACCCCATATGATTTCTGTAAGTGGGACAAGTATTTTTTTTTTCCTTTCTGTGCCAAAATGAAGAAGCTAATGCTCAAAGGAAAGATAATCACTGAATTCGTGTCCAGTGGAATCCAGTTCCCTAATGACTAATGTGTTTGTTTCTCTTTGGGACTGCTGGATCCTGAGAGGAGAATCCTGCTCAAATCAAGTATAAACTCACTCCTCTGACGTTATTCTAATTCAGATGCAAACTCCCTCGAGTGTAAAAAAAAGTTTCAATTATATGGCAGTGCTAAGGAGAAGGAAGTTTAAGTCCTATCTCTGAAAGTCTCCTCTCCAAGAAAGAATACTGCACACATTTGAATCACAAAGGCAACCAGGTTTGATGTGTAGGGGAGCAGGGCCAGGATTGGTGAGGCCCCCTGGCAGATCAGGCTTTCAGACGGCTATTCTAGAAGAGAGTGATCTTCTGAGAAACTTTATGTAGACATTACTCAAGGGCTCACACAAAGCCAAACACAAGAGATGACTTTTCAAAGCACTGGCAAAATATGAGATGAAGGATGGCTTTTTGAAGGCATTCCTTTCACTCTACTAGGATCTGACGGGACTCCTTCCCTTTCTATTCAGTACAGATTTATTAGTGCCTGTTCCATGTGAAGCAGGGCAGCAGATGAAAAGGCAGGAGGATGCTGAACACCCCTTGAAACACTAAAACCGCAATTCATCAGTGCCTCCAGAGAGGTGTGTTGAGGGGTTCCCAACCATTCAGCGTGGTTATTCCAAATCCTAGTCATATACAGGATATGGAGCGATACAGGCTATAGAAGACAGTGATGGGAGGAGGGACAAAACAGTATTTTTATATGACCATATCCTCAACCTTTCAGCTTTCATTTCCTACCATATCTCAGAAAGGTACACAAAATGCTATTAAAATTCACTGCACAATTTTAATATTTATTTTCACATGCTCCTCTCATGAACACCTATGACTGATGGTACTTTGAAAAGTTTTCTTGGTGCTCAATCGGGAGCCATAGGAGCAGAGCAGAAGCTTCATGAACCAGCTCATGTCATAACCAGTGAGAACTAGCACAAAGGAGCGTCCCTACAATGGAGGGTCTGTGTGCTCTAATGGAAGATGTCTGCTCCCTGGGAAATTTACATAGCAACTGTCAACTCACTCGCCTTTGGTTGGCCTAGCTTAAACTATTTGATAACAACACAAGATATGCCAGAGTAAAATACAACTCAAAATTCTACAAATAAAACGCATGGTCCAGTAAAAGAAAAAATATATTTGTAGTTCCATTCTAGGGGCAGAGGTTACCTTTGAAATACCTAACCTACCACTATGTCAATTCCAACATCTCCAAGAGGTTCTGCTTCACAGTCTACGTGTAAACGTGAATATATATAAAACAATTTTTAAGTCACCTTCTGATTATGAAATTGTGCTTAAGACATTCAGTTATTCATGTAATATTTATTTTCCTGGTTGTCTTGAAAAGTTAGTGATAATTCAAGTTACATTAAAGCCTTTTTGTCCAATTGCAGTTAAAGACCTCGTTAGATTACAGCTGCTTTAGAAGCATTTGTTCACTGCATTACACTTAGACGTTTAACTGCTTTCTCCCTTCTTCTTCAGAAATAGTGTCCTCCTTGAAAGCAGGACCTAGATGTTAATTATTCTCTTATCTCCACAAAGTCAAGGGTCATTAAATGTTCGTTGAATGTAGCAGGGAGTCTGGGGATGCCATTCACTCACCCTTTGCCCTAGCAGTAACATCCTACACAACACAACAGGCAAATGAGGGAGATGTCTTCCTGACAAACCAGACCAGCAGGCCCTCTTGGAGCCCCACTCTTCGTTACTGTCATGTATCAGCTCTTTCCAGCCTGGTCGCTGCTGATAACACATTGTCTGAGATGTCTTTCTAGACCTCTGTTGTCCCTGACTTATTCTTTTGTTCCCATGCACCACCTGCCCGCCCCCATCTCCCACCTCCTATTAATGACTGGTTACCATTAAGAAGAAACTGATCTCAGCCACATTTCTGGTGGCTATCTCTCTGCCTATGACTTCCAAATACTCATCCTAGTCCACTCGCTCACATTCTCTCAAGTTCCTATCTATTATGGTCAAAGACTCTCACTTGGAGGGTTCATTATCATCCAGGTATGTACACACACACACACACACACACACACACACACACACCATTCTCTTGTTCTTACATCATTTTCCAAAGTGTGTTTCCAAGATGTTCCACCAACCAACCGATCAACTAACCACCAAACCACCTATTCCTACAATCTGGTAAATTTGGGAAACACAAAATACTTGGTCTAATCCTTGCATAATAGAATATTAAAGGGCTCTGAGAAGTCCTATATTTACGTTTAATATTATCCTTAACATTATCTCTGTGTTCTCCAAATTTATCTGACCATAATTCCTACTTCTTGTGATACTTATGAATATATCATGAGAATGCGTAGTCTATGGAATAGTTGGGTGAACATCACTACCTCTACTTCCTAAATTCTCTTGGCTCATCCTCTCTGTCTCCTAGACTCATGACTTGGAACTCACCCTTGATTACCCTCTTACTGCAACTTCCCATATGAAACCCACCACCAAGGCCCTGCTTTCAGATCCATCCCTTCCTCTTTGACCCCAGCCTAGAGCCTTGTTACTGTCACAGGAATTATTTCAACAGTTTTGTAGATAAGGATCCAATTCCCTGATTCAGGGTGCTTTATTTGATCTCCCACAGACTCAAGTTTTAATCAGTCTCCACCATCACCCTTCACTATAGCTACTTCAAAGCACTGAGAATATATACAGTAGCCTCTCCTTATCCATAGGGGACACGTTCTAAGACACCCTGAAACCACAGACAGTACTGAACCATATATCTATATCTATATCTAATGTTTTTTTCCTATACATACATACCTATGATAAAGTTTAATTTATAAATAAGGTACGCTAGGACATTAACAACAATAATTAAAAACAGAATAAACTAATTACATCAATATACTATAAAAGTTATGTGAATGTAGTCTTTCTGAAAATACCTTATTGTACTGTACTCACCTTTCTTCTTTTGATGGCATGAGATGATACAATGCTAATGTAATGAGATAAAGTGTGGTGAATGACATAGATATTTTTAGACCACAGGTGACAGCAGGTAAGTGAAACCACAGATAAGGATGGACTACTGTACCACTTTTTCTTTCTTTCTTTCTTTCTTTCTTTCTTTCTTTCTTTCTTTCTTTCTTTCTTTCTTTCTTTCCTTCTCTCTCTCTCTCTCTCTCTCTCTCTCTCTCTCTCTCTCTCTCTCTCTCTCTCTCTTTCTTTTTGTTACAGATGTTTCTCCTTTTCCCCACACTGGTTTGTACCACTTCTTTATGGCCATTCATGTAAACTGCCAAAGCCCTGAAGAAACTCGAGGATTTACTTCAAATTTACAATTGTTGCAACTTTCCATATCTCTCAATAGCTGGTACCTCTCTCCCGTGCTCTTAAGACTAGTAATAGCAAGCTTTCTCTGAATACAAAACACCTAATCCCATCTTAGACACTTCCATTAGGTCTTCCAGGGTTTACTCTTTTGATCTGTCCAATAAAAACTTCAGTATCTGTCATGCTACTAAACACGTATAGATGAAGTCTGTTTTATATTTGTGTATCACACACCCACTAGGAGACATGTGTATGCATTTGTGTGTACCAGTAGAGAAATGTATCTGAGAATCTGAGCCAAATTCTATTTTTTATCATGCACTTTAACTTCCGCCAGGATTTGGTTCCTTTGTTAGCATTTTGAATACCTCTAGAAACCAGGCCCTAAAAAATGGAAAGAACCATACAACACATTCACAGGAAGGGTAGAATTTTCTCTTTGTCAAAGCAAAATGACTTTCTGAAGGTTTAGTCGGGGCTTCCACTCATACTGGGAAATGCAGTGCTGAATTCCAATCAAAACCTGCTTCAGCCCTGGCCGGTTTGGCTCAGTGGTTAGAGCGTCCACCTGCGGTCCGGAGAGACCTGGGTTCGGTTCCCGCTAAGGGCATGTACCTCGGTTGCAGTTTGTCCCCGGCCCTGGTTGGTCGTGCGGGTGGCAGCCACTCGATGTGTCCCTTTCACATCGATGTTTCCCTCTCTCTCTCTTTCTCTTTCTCTCTCTCCCTCCCACTCTATCTGTACAAAAAATGGAAAAATGTCCTCGGGTGAGGATTTAAAAAAAAAACAAAAACCTGCTTCAGCACTAAATGAGGTGGTGTCTGTACATTCAGACAATGTTAAAATCACAGAAGGCAGCTCTTGAAACTTCTGGCCATATATGAAAATACTGTTTATATTGTACCCTGACTGTTCCTGAGAGAGAAGCCTCCATGCCATTTTGCTGTAGGATCACCTTAATCACAGGATGAACGAGCCAAAGTAAATTTCCATTTTGTATACCACTTTGGCAGAATACAATTCGCCATTATGCTTTAGAAGGCTATCTTCTGCTGTTATGACAGATCAAAGGAAATCTTAAACCTTCCTTCCCCCAGAGGGTTAGTTATACCTCTTCATTAACAATGTCTTCTTTTTTGATGCATTTGGAGAATTTAAGAGGAGTATGGGTGAGAGAGAGAAAGAGAAGGATGGTATGGCAGGAGTAAACATCATGGGGCCAGTTTGAGTTTTGTTCGTTCAGTGCTTTAACATCACACTTGCTGTACATGTGTGGACCAAGTCCTAATTGTCCTATAAAGTAGTTGCATGAATTCAATGAACATACAAAGACCCTTTCCAGATCTAAAATATTTTGACTTATTCTATCACAACATAGTCCAGGCTATTCCCCTTGCCTGGAATGGCATATCCTCTGCCAGTATATTTGAATCTCATCTCATCTTTAAGGTTCAACTGAAGTCCAGCTGGCTAAATGAAGCAGCATTCAGTAAGGTTTTCTACTGACATTCAGCCCACACTGACTGTGACATTTTTATGTGTATGGCATACTGGAGGATAAAGCTGCGTCTTATCAGTTTATCATTTTTCCTGTACACTTCTAAAGTGAAGGTCTAAAAGCCCCTCTCTCTCCTCCCTCCCTCCCTTCCTTCTTTCCTTCCATTCAGCATTCTTCTCTGGAACTACCATGAGCTGTGATCTATACTGGAAGCTGGGTATACAAAGATGAGATGGGCATAGTCCTGGATTTTTAATGAGTTCAAAATTTAGCAGCAGAGACAGAGTCATTAACAAAGCACATAGTGCAAAGGGAAAAACACTACAATCAAGGTGTGTATAGAAGAGAAAAAAATGAGTCATTAACAATTCTACATGGGAAATAAGCCTCATAGCAATGATGAGGCTTGAGTTAAACTCTGAATGATGGATAGGAATTGGCCAGGTAGAGAATGGTGGAAAGGGTATCCCAGCTGAACAAAAGCAGGAGTGAAGGTGAGCATGTGTGAAGGAGATGGGGGTTTCACAGCACAGAATGGAGTGGGGGTGGGGATCACAGTCTGGGGTAAAGGGAGGGAGATCTGGTTGGGCCAGGTGGCCAGCAAGGTAAGTTGGGTCCAATGTTACCGTTTATGCTTTATCTTAAAGACAACTGGTAGTAAGTAGAGGTGTAGCATGACCAAATTTGTGACTTTAAGACCAACGATCTGGTGGCACTGGGAGGAGAAAAGAAGAAAAGACGCGCAAAAGTCAAGAACATAATTAAGAGGTTGACAAAAGCATCCAACCAAGGTAGTGAAACTAAGAAATATATTTAGACTGCTGACCTATCCACAATTCATAGTCACTCCTGTTATAAATGAGCAATTGTGAATTGATTTGAATATAGATGGGGGGAAAAAACAAACTCTGTTATGTTCTTGAGTGTACATATAGGCATTCTACATTGGTACTGACAGCCAATGAATGATGTGCAAAGAACAACATTAAGTTCAGACTCTGACCAGAGAGGCAAGAGAGCTGGAGGCAGGGGCTCAGGAAGACATTGTGGGGAATCAATCTGGATGTAAGAAATCACAGTGAGCGTGTTCCTCAGTGTTCTGGTGCTGCTGTGGGGAGAGTCAGTGGGAAGACAGTAGGCCTGTGATCATTCTGAACAATTAGCTTACTGTTAAAACACCAATCGATCTATTTGAAAACAAAAATATTTGTTTTAAGAGAGACACATAAGCACTTGACACATGAAAAACAATTTTTCTAATCTGACAAATTTACAGTAAATACTTCAGTCAAATGTCTCCAAAAATGTCCTAACCTAGAAACAAAAATGGGAAATTTCTTTCCCCTAAAAGAAATCTCCAGATAAGCTTTTCTGTCCTTTAGAGTAAGAAAGGGAAATGAAAGTTTCAATCAGAAAAGAGTTAATACTTGGAGCAATGTTTGTTTTTAAGTAAAACTGCTACTTAAAAGGCCTAGAGCAGCCCTGGCCAGTTTGGCTCAGCGGATAGAGTGTCAGTCTGCGGTCCGGAGAGACCCGGGTTCGGTTCCCGCTAAGGGCATGTACCTCGGTTGCAGTTTGTCTCTGGCCCTGGTTGGGTGGTGCCGGAGGCAGCCGCTCGATGTGTCCATTTCATGTTGATGTTTCTCTCTCTCTGTCTCTTCCTCTCTCTCCCTCCCACTCTATCGGAACAAAAAATGGAAAAATGTCCTCGGGTAAGGATTAAAAAAAAAAAAAAAAGGCTAGTGCATACAATGAAATAGTATTCAGCCTCAAAAAAGAAAGAAATTCTGACACATGGTATCACATGGATGAACCTTGAGGATACAATGCTAAGTAAAATGTGCCAGTCACAAAAGGCCAATTACTGTATGATTCCACTAATGGGAGGCACTGAGAGTAGTCGGATTCAGAGATAGAAAGTGGAATGGTGGTTGGCAGCGGCAGGGCCAGGGAGAATGGGGAGTTGTTGAATACAGATTTGGTTTTGCAAGATAAAAGGAGTTCTGGAGATGGATGGTGGTGATGGTTGTACAATACTATGAATGTGCTTCGTGTCAGAACTATACACTTAAGAATGGTTACAATGGTCAATTTTATATTATGTATATTTCACCACAATTTTAAAAAAGGCTTAAGGGGTATACCTACCCCTCTTTCCCTACAAGCCTCTACGTAGGAATGTTAACTAGAATGGGAAGAATTTGCTCTTGATGCGCTGATATCTTGATACTTAATATTCAACCATAAAATAATTAGGGGCTACCAATAATGTCTAATGAGGGGAGTTAGAGAACAAACCCAACTTTGTGCCAGAAACCCACCTCAGTCTTAGAGAAAACAGTCTTTTGCCTCTATGAAAAGTAACCTAGTACCTACATAAAGGCAATCTCTAAATCTGGCTAATGCTACATAGCTCTGGTTTCAACGCTATAGGACTCCTTCTTTACTTTCATCACCTGCTCCAAAGATTCTCAAAAAATAACACTTATTCCTTTTGTTAATCATCTGGACTCCCCGGTTTTACAGAAAAAGGGAAGAGAAAACTGCATAGAAAATGAAAGATTCAATAATATTGGCTTTATATTTTTTATATTTTTATTAGAAAGAATGAGCTCATATCATATAGTTATTAATCAAAACAGGAACTTCCTAAATATACCCAGAGGTCAGATCCACACTGCTTACACCTTCTAGGCGTGGAGTGGAATACTTACAAATATGACCCTCGGGCGTTTTAAGAATAGAGATTCTCAAAGAGAGATTAAATTAAACTCAGGGCACTTCAGTTGCTAGTTATCAAGACATATTCAACCATGAGGGGTGAACCCAAACTATGTGCCTTCCATGAAAATATACTAGATGCCAACTGCTAGAATTCTCTCTCACCTCCCCAATGATCCTACTGAACTTGCTTTGAATCTCTAAAACAGCACTCACTACCCCTGCTTTCTATTTATGATTACTTATGCATGTGTCTGCTTAACTACCTGGAACGGAAATGCTGGGGGCCAAGAACTGTGTCTCGGTTATCTTTGGAGTCTTCAGTATGCCTTGCGTATTGGAAGTACAGTAGTGCCCCTCTTCGATTTATTTATTTATATATACTTTTTATTTTTGTTAATCCTCACCCAAGGATATTTTTCCACTGATGTTTTTTTTTTTCTTTTAGAGAGAGTGGAAGGGAGGAAGGGAGGGAGGGAGAGAGACAGAGAAACATCGATTCAAGAGAGACACATCCATTGGTTGCCTCCCGCACGACCCCGACTAGGGCCGAGGATTAAACCTACAACCCAGGTACATGCCCTTGACCAGGAATTGAGC
The DNA here is from genome assembly GCF_014108415.1 of Molossus molossus. NCBI lineage: Eukaryota > Metazoa > Chordata > Mammalia > Chiroptera > Molossidae > Molossus > Molossus molossus. Next base: position 135,088,572 of record NW_023425355.1, on the reverse strand, counting down.
CCTAGACCCTTCCCTTCGGTCCTCCAGCTGATGCTCTAACCAGTGAGCAAAACCAGCCAGGACACCCCTCCAATTTAAATGGGGGATATGTTCTAAGAGCCCCAGTGGATGCCTGAAACATATGCTATGTTTTCCCTCTACACACATACCTATGATAAAATTGTATTTATAAATTAGTCATAGTAAGAGATGAACAACAATAACTAATGATAACAACATACTGTCTGTCATAAAAGCCATGTGACTGTGGTCTCTCGCAAAATACCTTATTGTCCTGTACTCACCCTTCTTCTTCTTGTGATAATGTAAGATGATACAATGCCTACGTGATGAGATGAAGTGAGGTGAAGGACGTAGATATTTTCAGACTGTGGCTGACCGCAGGTAACTAAAACCATGGAAAGCAAAACCACGGATGGGGGGTGAAGCCCTGTACTAAATGTTCATAATTTACTTCAGCCACAATAAATTCAACATTCATCAAAGACATTTAGATTTACAGAGAAAGTACTGTGTGCGATGCACTGTTTAGGTGCTAGGGATACAGTAATGGAACAAATAAACCTGTCCCCCTTTTCATGATATCATCTAGCAGTAAGAATGAATTAGTATTAAGTAGGGACTCTCTCTAAGAACACACAGATTTTACCAGCTATTTGATCTTGGACAAGTTACTTAACCTCTCTATACCTCAGTTTTGTTGTCTGAAATGGAGATAATAATATGTACCTCATCAATTTTCTAGGAGGATTAAATGGAAAAATGTATATAAAGTGCTTAGCCATTATTACTGTTATTGAATTTTACTGGACAAAAAAATCAATCATCATAGTGCCTCTTTATGAATCTAGTTGCAAAGAATGGCTGTTTCGATTACAACAGCTTTTTCAAACAGCAGGTTAACTGCCCCGTCCCTTTGCTTGGGGACTGGAGAGCATGTAGCAACTTTTCTAAGATAGTTACACAGCAGAGACGAGCTCAGAGGAAAGTGATAATTCTGAAAAATGAGCAAAGAACAAAAGCAGTAGCCATCACCATGGTCACTGCCTGGGAGGAAAAGCAGACTAAACAAAGAAAATCGGAGAAACGACGAGGGCCAGAGCAGACAACCCACAGAGCTTTCAGATCAATAAAGCTCTGGTTAAGGTGGCACCCTACAGTGAGTGGCTGGAAGAAGGTTCCAGAAGCCCCTCAAGTACAAGCCCATGCCAACTGCTTCTGGCCGCATCCAAACTGTTATCTACTGTTACCGGTGGAAAAACAACAAGGCGTGTGTCTGGGAAAAACGGCCTGTTGTCAGAGAACAGAAAGCCTTTTATTGAGAATTCTGATACTCAGGAGCAAACACACCACCCCAGAAAACCACCCCAAGCCATCTTTTACAAAGCTTGGCATCTATTCAATAATGGATAAAGAAATCCTAAATCGCTAGGTCAAACAGATACTCCTCCCAAAGCAGTTAAGAAACAGGGGCCAAATGAGACCATAAACTCATGTGGTAGAGATTTCTAAAGGCACTGGTGGAAATTACTGACAGACACTTCGACGTGAAAAGCTGAATTCACAGTCCTCTACCTGGAAGCGGTCAGGCTTCCTGCCAAAGGCTGCTCTTAAAGGCTTCTTTCAACATCAGCAAGGACCGGACAACTGGAATTCTGTTCGGATCCTATAGGTAGTACACTGAATTCAACAAACCTTTGTGAAATGCCCACCACTACGCAGCCCATGAGCCAAAACCGTTTTTTCTTCCTTTTTTTTTCTTTGTTTTCTGTTTTCAAGAAAGTGTGTTCTCAGCTCTAATATGGGAGATTTAAACATAATGTTGATAGGAGTCAATGCAACCACCAAATTCCTGTTTTCCCAGATCCTCTAGGTATCTTGAGCCTTAAAATAGAACATTCTACAGCTTTTATTTTTTTTTTATCCTCACCCGAGGATATTTTTCCATTTTTTGTACAGATAGAGTGGGAGGGAGAGAGAGGAAGAGAGAGAGAGAGAGAGAAACATCGACGTGAAGGGACACATCGAGTGGCTGCCACCCGCACGACCAACCAGGGCCGGGGACAAACTGCAACCGAAGTACGTGCCCTTAGCGGGAACCGAACCCGGGTCTCTCCGGACCGCAGGCTGACGCTCTAACCGCTGAGCCAAACCGGCCAGGGCGAACATTCTACAGCTTTTAAAGGAGATGTTTACTAAACGTTTGTAATGACATGGGGGATTTTATATAATACTAAGTGGAAAAGATATACAATTGTGTATGTGAAAAACAAATTGTGTGTGTGGTATGATCTCATCCAGTTAAAAATGTATGGCAAAAGGGCTGAAAGTAAATACAAAAAAAAAAAAAAGGTCAACAGAGCCCTGACCCAGTAGTTCAGCTGGTTAGAGCATCACCCCAATATGCCAAGGTTATGGGTTCGATCCCTGGTCAGGGCACATACAAGAATCAACCAATAAATGCATGGATAAGTGGAACAGCAAATTGATGGTCTCTCGGTCTCTCTCTTTCTCACTCTAAAAATCAATCAATAAATAAAAAATTTTAAAAGTCAGGGTGATTAAATTATAGTGTTTTTTTTTTACTTTCTTTTATATTTTCCTACGTTCCAGTGTTCTAGAAACATGATATTACTTTTATAATCAGAAAAGAATAAAGTTTTAAGAAAATAACATACACTAACAGAACTGGAAGGGATGGCTTATCTCTCCACATTATTGATGTCTTTCCATAAGGCTGACTTGACTTGCAACGCCTCCTAACTAGAAATTACATGCAGCTTTCTTTTTTTAAATGAGATTTTTTATTGGATTTATTGGGGTGACATGGGTTAATAAAATTATATAGGTTTCAGGGGTACAATTCAATAATACATCATCTGTATATTGTATTGTGTGTTCACCACCCCAAGTACATGCAGCTTTCATTACTGTGTTATTACATTTCCTTTTCCAAGTCATTAGCAGGATGTTAAGAACATCGGAAGTAAAATGAGTCATGACGGTAACTCACAAGACACCACCCACATAGAGCATTCCCTGCCATTTATCATCAGCCTTCATTTATAGTTATTCATTAGCTTACATCTTCAGTGACTAAGTAGATGATATAAAGTCATTTCCAATTAATGTTTTTCCAAATCAAGTATTCAGACATTTTATCAAATGTTTGCAAAGTCAAGATTAATATATTTTATGCTCTTTTAATTCAACCCATGAGTTCCTATTCATATGTGTGAAAGGGACTGAAAAATAGTTGAGCTTACTTTGTAACCATTTTTCATGTCTGATGGAAGACAATACTTAGAGTCCTCATTTCCTGGTATTTGAAGAAGTATTGATTTAAGGGGTGTGATCCATTAGTATAGGGTCCATAGCTTAATTGTTCTCAGTTTTCCAGCAGTTCACTAGTTCCTCACAATTAGAAACTATTTTAAACACAAACTGAAGTGATTATTACAGTTTCTCAAGTGGAAGAAAAAAACCAATGTGATTCAAACCAGGCCCCCCAAATTTTGAGGTTTCATTTTTCCCCTGCTCTTACAACTATGCCAGTATACCATAACTTTAAAAATCACATAGATTTCACAGTTATTTTTGTTTCTGAGCTATTTGACAACCGTCTGCACTTAATGTGAACACACTTTGGTTTTTCTGCCTTTCAAAAACCAAGACTTACTTTTTAAATGGGATTCAAGTTTGGGGTGTGGATGAATTGAATAAATGCACTTTTAAGAGGAACCTTTTTGTAGAATAATTTCTCATGTGCTGGGGAAAAGTTCACTTCAATCTGTACTTGGCTGTCACTCCTATTCATGCATTTGTTCATTCATTCTTTTGTTCATTCATTCACTCATTCATTCCAACTTCAGTTTAGCAGCAAGTCTCAGGAGGAAAAATGGTTCTCTTAAGGCTGTAAATTCTCTTTAGGATGCCTGATGAGTTTTAGGCAAATTAGATCCTTACCATATAACAAATGATATGTCTTTCTTTACTCATTTGTGTGTTCTCATTTTCCTGGACTAAAATAGTTCCCCATTCTCTTCTCCTTTCTCTGTAACATACACAAAGATACCAAACCACACAAAACAGAAACAAAGAAAACCCTTGTTCAAAAAAAAAAACAACCCAAAACATGAAATCACCTATTTTAACCATATCCTTTCTTAAATGACACTTTTTTGTAGTTATATGTCATTTTTAAAGGCTGTATTTTGGTATTTTATCAGGGGAGGTAGACAATGCGCACACGAAAATATCTGATACATTTTCTGGTCTTGAGAAATTCCTTGTCCTTTTCTATTACAATGGAGAATGTTCATTTCAATGCTCTCCATTTGTGAGTTGCGGAGAGCAGCAATTCTTCTTTGTGCCTTCCACAAAGACTCCCTATAGGCTCTGCACAGGGAAACAATGCAGCTTCGTGGAAGATGGTGACAAAGGAAGACAAAGACCAGAAATGGTACTTCTGGAGTTTATAACCCATTCCCTACTCCCAAGTTATTATACTTAATTTATTTCTGACAGGTAGGTTTCAGATGCTTATTCATACAGTTCTACAGGGACTCCAGTGAAAGATTTCCGCATCCTCCCTACCATAGGACAAGAAAGAGTTTATCAGCCCTCAGCATTGACTATTTCTCCCTTGTTCCCAATTTGATCACCATGCCTCAAGTTAAAGGGGGATTCCCTTTTGTTGGCCATCAGTGGGATCAGAGAATAGTCAACCATCAAACCCCACATAATTCTTTATTTCCTTCTGAACTCTGTTTAGCCTTCTCTCTTTGCCACAATGACCATCATTTCTCTGCAGCTCCAGATTTCTAGTCTCTTGATCATCCCCACTCACTGCCTTCTGTCATCACTTCTTAGGATATCCTGGCCTGTTTCTAGGCATTCACTGTCATGACAAGATGATCAACCTACATTAGAATCTTCATTTCATATAGTTTCTAGACTAAAGTCAGGGTTGGGCTACACTCACAAATACTGCTCTGTGGCCACATAAAACCATTTCTAGTACTTGGAACCAGTGATCCTTCCCTTGACCCAGTTCATCACTTTTGGCCTCTCATTACATTTCTCAAGATTATGTCTTATCTGGACCACTTTTCTCCTCTCCTGTCTAATAACCTATGAGTAAAAGCTCTAAGTGGAAAAACCTGGAGTTGTTTGAACTCTTGGGCAATGAATCAAAAATTACACCAAAATGTCAGAGATCCCATAACCTTTGACTAGCAAGCACAGTAAGGTCACCCATCAATTATGTTCTGCTCACCTCTATACTGTAAATAGACAATGTGGCACGTATTGCTTAGGTAGATTACTTACATGGTGGGCATAGAGCTAAAAGATTCTTAATGTTCCAGCTTCTTCTGACTCAGAAAACAACAATAGCATTTGTATTCCAATCATTTGCAAAAATAGGATCCTAAATTATGAACAAGTCCTACTTTCTCTGCTACTAACAAAGGCTGAATGTGGATGGGATCCTGAGGTTTGAAGCAAAAGAAACTACATTTAGCATTAGACATATAAGACACCCAGCTCTCCCAGTGCAGTAACTAGACAGTGCTAAGCACTGTACCAAGAAGACAAATTTGAGTTATTCTAGGATCTAAAATCTTGACACTTTGCTCTTAAAATCAACGTTATTAATAGCCTAGAAAAGGTACCCAAGAAGTTTCAGAAAAGCTGCTTCTAGTGGAGAGAGAAAATGAGAACCCAACTAAGAAGTCAAAATAAAAAGAACAGACTGAGCAGATGCTACCAAAACAAATGGAGCAAAACATATTAAAATCAGTGGTGGATGAAAATGCTTAGCAAGTGAAAGAAGAAAAAAGAAAATGAGGCAGTAAATCCATCTTTACCACTTCTAATTTCCTCATCTTACATGAGCAAAACCAGAATAGAGCTTCTAAATGATAGAGACTCCAAATATCTGCCTTCAGTTTCCCAAACATTGCCTATTCTATTCCTAACAGTTTAAGGATAAATTTAATTTAGGCGCAACTCCTGAATCACAGGCCATCCATGAAATGGCTTCACAATGGCTTTTTTTTAAAATCTTCACCCAAGGATATGTTTAGAGAGAGGAAGAGAATAAGAGTGAGTGAGAGAGAGAGAGATCAATGTGAGAGAAAAACATTAATCAGTTGCCTCCTGTATGACCCCCAACTTGGGATTGAACCTGCAACCCGTGTATGTGCCCTGACCAGGAATAGAACCTGTAACATTTTTTTTTTGGTATATGGGACAATGCTTCAACCAACTGAGCTATCCAGTCAAGGATACAACGGCCATTTGATGAAGAAGTGGCTTTCAAGGCAATTTTGGAATACTCCTAAATTTGTGAATTGTTTATTTTATAGCTCAGGTTTAGAGAGAGAAAGAAATCTCTACTAGAGGTGTAAGTAGGGGTTATTGTGCGTAGGCTTCCATTTGTTTCTAGAGCATTCATGGGTGTACCTTTCTTTGGGATCTGGTCTCCAACATTAAGGGCTTGAGTTGAGAATAAGGCTGTCATCTTGCACCTTTGAAATGGCCTCCAATGCCACATAAAAGCATTAAGAGGCTGCTGATCGACTGAATGATCTCTGTGGTATAAATTCTTTAAATGTAAGCAAAGACACACCACCATGCAAAGTGAGCTGGCTAGCTAGCTTTAAATTAGCTGGTTTTCATAGAGCATTAAACTTAATGCATCCCACTGAAACTCAATTGTCTAGAATATCATTTTACAACCAGTGAGAACATCAGAAAGCTAGGTTCACAAGCATCATCATATTAATGGTCACAGAAAAATGTAAAACCTTGAAATTCAGGAACCCAACTTCAGGAGTATAAACATTAGGAATTATTACTATAAGAACAAAAGAGAGCCACAATAAAATACTTATAGATACTCCAGTCTACCACACTGAAGAATATCAATTCCATCCATTGATTCAGCAAATAATGTGCAAAAGGAAGGAGTTTCATTTCCTAACCCTAAGGAAGTCCAGAGCAGAAGGTGAGGAGAGAAAATCAATCATAAAACAGACTTTCCTCACTATGTAAGATGAATCAAGTACTATCAATTAGAATTAACAATAGCACACAAAAAGAAATTCGTCTTTTCTCAAAAGAGCTGTTTTGAATCCACTCTCCACAAAACTTTGGGTAGGGCTATGAGAGAGGTAGCAGTCCTGGTCACCATTAAGCCTCAGGAACAAGTGAGACCTGGGCTCCCCACTCATCTTCTCTTCGGGGGCTGGGGGAATTGGGTGGCATAGTCTTTTCTTGAAGCAATTTGCAATCTCTTGGGATTGTGTAACTGATCTGCTGGCTGATGAGGACCCACAAACAAAATATCTTGTCCTCAACTCCTCATTCTAAGATGGACAAAAATAATATCATTTTCTTTTAGTGATGGGCAATACACATTAACACCCATCCTAACCGAAATGAGACACCATTTCACACCCATTAGGATGGCCATTACTAAAACAACACACACAGAGAAAATGACGTGTTGCCAAGGATGTGGATAAACTGGAACACTTATGCACTGCTGGTGGGATTGTAAAAGGGTGGCAGCCACTGTGGAAAACAGTATGGAGTTTCCTCAAAACATTAAAAACAGAATTACCATGTGATTCAGTAAGCTTACTTCTGGGGATATACCCAAAAGAATTGAAAGCAGCATTCAAACAGGTATCACTATGTCGATGTTCACTGCAGCATTATTCACAGTAGTCAAAAAGTACAAATAACCTAAATGTCTATCAACATAGGAATGGATAAACACATTCTGATATAGACATACAATGGATATTATTCAACCTTAAATAGGAAGGAAATTCTGACACATGCTATGCTGTGGATGAACCTTGCAAACACTATGCTATGTAAAATAAGCCAGACACAAAGGACAAATATTTTATGACTCTACTTACATGAAATATCTAGAGTAGTAGAATTCACAGACAGAAAGTACAATGGTGGTTGTGAGGGGCATGAGGAATTTGTGTTTTATGGATACAGTTTCAGTTTGGGAAGATGAAAAAGTTCTGGAGATGGATGGTAATATGGTTGTACAATAACATGGATAGATTTAATGCCACTGAATCATACACTTAAATCGGATAAAATAGTATTACGTTATGTATATTTCACTACATTAAAAATATTCTACATTTCTATAAGAGTATATAGAAAGCTTTTATGGGGATTTCTACTGGGAAGTAAAGCTAAGTGTGTGAGATTGAGAAAGTCTTACTTTCGTTCTGTTGGAATTATTTTTTACCATATACTTGAGTTATTTTCATTAAAAACAAAACAACCAGAATTAAGTCAGCCTTTAACCTAGAAATTCCCCTCTTAAAAATTCAGCCTAAGGAAATAATCAGGGAACATACCATGATACATATACAAAAATGTTTTTAATATTAAAAATGTGGAAGCAACCTAAATAGTTATCAGATAGAAACTGATTAAATAAATGGTGCCTTATCTCTACAATGGATGACCATGTAGCTATCTGACAGAAAGGGGACCCATAATATGTTAAGTCTTAGAAACAGGTGACATTTCATATGACCTCATTATTGAATAAAAAAGAGTGACATGTTACTACATGCACCTTTTGGCTCAGATAAAAATCTGGAAGAATACATACAAAATGTTAATTATGGTTATTCCTAGATAACAGGATTAAGATACATTTCTATTTATTCATATTCTTTAACTTTGAATTTTTACTATTATAATAATTATTGCAAAGAGCTGTAATCAGAGAAGTAACAGAGCTATTTCCATTTTGAGAAAGAAACAAGCAAAGGATTCAGGGAACACTCAACAGTACAACGAGTAGTTTACAGGTCACAGAGCCTTTAAGGGCCGCAGGGACTACCTTTCCTGACCCAGCCCCAGGCCCTAGCCTCAGGGAGCCAGAGAGGCTCCTGAGAGAGAGTCCAATGCTGTGGCTGAGACTTTTCCATAGTTAACATCTTATGATCAATCAGGCTTTCACTCATTTCCCAAAGACACGCCATCTGAATTTGGAATATAATGACCTAATTCTGATTTCTACTTTTCAAGCCCAGGTAGCTAAGTTGGTTAGAGCATTGACCTGATACTCCAAGGTTTTGGGTTTGATCTCTGGTCAGGGCATATACAAGAAGCAACCAATGAATGCACAAATAAGTGGGACAACACATCTCTCTCTTCCTTGCTCTCTTAAAAAATAAAACAATAAAAAAGAAAAAAGCTGTGGTACATATACACAATGGAGTACTATGCAGCTGTAAGAAAGATAGATCTCTTATCCTTTGAGATGACATGGAGGGACCTGGGAAGTATTATCCTAAGCGAAACCAGCCAAGCAGAGAAAGACAAGTATCATATGATCTCACTTATTTGTGGAGTATAATGAACATAACAGTCTGAGGAATGGGGTAGTCCCAGAGACGTGGAAGTGGGGTACAGACTGACAATTCCCAAGGAGGGGGTGGGGGGGAATAAACCACAGAACTTATATGCATGTATGCATAACCAATGGACATGGACAACAAAGCTGGGGACAGAGCAGGGAGGGAGGGGAAGGGGGGTGTCAATGGGGGGAAAAGGAGAAATATCTGTAACATACATACATAGGAAGGAAGGAAGGAAGGAAGGAAGGAAGGAAGGAAGGAAGGAAGGAAGGAAGGAAGGAAGGAAGGAAGGAAGGAAAGAGAGAGAGAGAGAGAGAAAGAAGCATGCTTATTTCTACTTTTCAGAACTCAGATTGATGACATCTAGCAATAGTAATAATAATAATCAAATTGAAGATCTCTTTCAATAAGAAAATCCTCAGGCCTTGCAGATGAATATGTTTTTTATTTTAGCCAACCACTACGTGCACTCACAGCCTTCTAGGCAAGCAACAGACGCCACTAAAAAAAAAAAAAAAAAAACTTTTCAAGAAGTTCTCCTGCTCTTAAAATTATGTGTTTCCTTTTGTCATGCTATTTTCCTTTTTTGTGATTTTAAAAGTATTGTAAGTTAAAGCCATCAGAAAAAGACATAAAGAGACATATTTTATAGATCTCATCAACTCCTTTAATTTTTTTTTCAACAAGAGACAGGAATGTGGAAGACATGACACACTGTAAGCCTTACTTATCCTGTGGTTTATTTAGGGAATTTTATTTTGTGTTTGGAAAATGACAGACTTCTGCTTTTAGGAAGACAAATATGAACAACTCACAGAGAGAAACAAGACTGACTATTACTAGCAAACTCTTAGAAAATCAAATAATTTTGTGTCTTTATTTTACTCTGTATATGAGCAAATGAAAATAAATACTCAGTACTACAAAATTAGCCAAATATCTGCACCTCTATGAATAACAGTTCAACAGCACCCAGATGTCACTACGCACAGTTTTCCATTCCCAAGGGAAACTCCAAATGTCCATGCCCCCCAGAGTGAAATGCCCCATAGCTGCCTCGTTCTGCGTGGACATATTCTTTTCTCCTAAATTAACCTGAAGAGCAAGCTGGATTTGTTTATTGCACTAACATCTGTAATTGCTAAACATCTCGGTGACATGGTGTAACAGTTACTGCTTGTGCAAACTGCCCATCTAAATTACTCTCAGCAGTGTGAGCACATGAAAGCCCATACCGAGAAATTGAAAACATCTGTAAAAAATTAATGGCCGAATTGAGCAAAGGGGTGGGGGGGGATTAAAACAGCTAAATAGTTCCAGTGCAACATTTGCCTTTAGAAAGTAATCCTGCACGTTTAGGTTACTTCCCCCTTGGTGGGGAATCCTAGCTGGCATACACTTCATTTTAACCCACCAATGCAAACCCATTACAAGTCTTATTACAAAATAGTATAGGTAAGATACAGTGTTAAGGGGATTCGTTACATCTCTAAAAGCAGAAAAAGAAATACCTCTTCTCCCATCATGCAGTCAGCCTCCTCTCTTCAGTTTGAAAAGGTCCCAGACCTACACTGGAACCCTCCCACTTCCTTCCAACAGCCAAAGGCACGGAGTCTGAAGGACCCAGCCTAACCCTGAGTCATACTTGGGACCAAATGAGCAATGGGAAGAACAAAGCTCACATTTGTTTATGGTTCAGGAAGCCAGGGCCAATTCATGGCTTGGGTGGCTTCAAGAGAGGTCCTCCTCCCTCGCCTACGTTACTGCAGGAATCTAGGCTGCCTCCTGGGACCCACAGGTGTGACCATTCGGACAAGGAACACACTGAAGGAGTATTTATTTGGCAGGACCTAGCAACCACTTCTGTTTAAAAACGTCAGAGAGAAAATAAAAAGCCCACTATCTTTCAACAGATAATATGACTGGAAAGTGAGAGATATCTAGAATATGGTTTGTATATATGTCTATTGTAAAAATGCCTGTATTTTAAAGAAATAAAAGCAGTTGTACTACACAAAAATTATTCATTCAAAAAAGGAAAGAAAAAGAAAAAAACACGAAGGAAAAACCATCGTGGCTTTATAGAGACATTTCCCCTAGGAAAAATACAGAAAGACTGTTTGTTGCCAGCCATGTCATCAGTAATATCCTAACAGATTGCAATAAAATGTTTAAATAGCAATCTTGTTTTTTCTCCAAATGAGATACCATTTTAAGCACCACTTCAATGAATTGAAGCCCAGTGGTTAAGACTTCAAAATTCTAGAGCCAGTGTCTGAGATTAAAATTCCAGCTGGGCCACTTCCTAGTGGTGTGATACTGAACAATTTATTTAACCTCTGCACCTCGGTTTCTTTATCTATAATATGGAGATTAATTGCGGTAACCTATAGGGTTGTCTGGAAGATTAAATACGTAATATATGTAAAGGGCTTATAAAAGTCCAAGGCACACAGTAAGCACCCTATTAGCCACTATCACAAATGCAGAATGACTCACAAATCAGGATATTGAGTCAATAGTATCCTTACCTTCCCACAGTTCCTATATACTTAGACTCGAATGACCTGTTTCAGTTTATATTTTTAAGTTAAACTCATTTAAAAATTATTTATTCCAGCCCAGGCCAGTTTGGCTCAGCAGTGAGAGCATCAGCCTGTGGACCAAGGGGCTGTGGGTTTGATTCCCAGTCAAGGGCACGTACCTGGGTTGCAGGCTCAATCCCTGGCCCCCGTCGGGATCATGCTGGAGGCAACTAATCAATATGTCTCTCTCACATTGATGTTTCTCTCTCTCCCCTTCCCTCTCTCCCTCCCACTCTCTCTAAATAATAAATGGGAAAATATTCTCAGGTGAGGAATGAAAAATCATTTATTCCATATTTATTAATTGCCTTCAGTGTGTCCAATTCCTTAGGGGGGCTTTGAATAAGATGCTGTCCCAGGTCTCAAGAAAATTTACAATCAGCTTGGGTAAATAAGACATTGATCTGTTTATATATAACACAAGAAAACAAATGTGGGAGATGTCACTAGGCAGCAAATGGCAACTGTGATGCAAGTGCTACAGAATTAGCATTTGGAATTTAGAGGACAGATAAGAAATCACCCTATCAAAACCTAATTAGGATGAGCGAGAACAGACAAATTACCTGTGCTGAAGAATTCCAAATAATTGATGTAGATACTCTCCCTAAAGGTGAGCGTAATTCCCCACTCCTTAAGTGTCAGGTGTGCATAGTGACTTCTTTTTATTTTTATTTTTAATTTTTTTTTAAATCCTCACCTGAGGACATTTTTCCATTTTTTTTTGTTCAGATAGAGTGGAAGGGAGAGAGAGAGAAACATCAATGTGAAAGGGACACATCGACTGGCTGCCACCCACACAACCCAACCAGGGCCAGGGACAAACTGGAACCGAGGTACATGCCCTTAGCGCGAACCGAACCTGGGTCTCTTGGGACTGCAGGCTGATGCTCTAACCACTGAGAAACCAGCCAGGGCAGTTTTTAAAGAGTCGAATATAGAAAAGAGGAAAAAAAAAACAGAACAACTTTACAGTGAACAAACCTGACAGACACTACCTCAACCAGGTGACCAAGATCAACATCAACAGGGAGAAGTCATGTTGATACCATGTACCCTTGACATGACGTGATGAGAATGGCACTTCACCTCTGTAGTCTTTCTTAAAACCCATCACTTCAGTCTAATCATGAGAAAAACATCAGACAAGTGCTAATTTAAGGACATTCTGCAAAACTCCTCCAAACTGCCAAGATTACCAAGAACATGGCAAGTCTGAGAAATTGTCACAGCCAAGAGGAGCCTAAGGAGACAGGGTGACTAAATGTAAAGTGGTATCATGACTAGGATCCTGAAACAGAAAAAGGACAGTAGGTAAAAATGAAGGAAATCTGAATAAAGGATAGACTTTAGTTAATAATCATGCATTGATATTGACTGGTTCGTTAGCTGTGACAAATGTACGATATTAAGGTAAGATGTTAACAACAGAGGAAACTGGGTGTGGGTTGTGTGGGAACTCTCTGTAGTATCTTCTCAACTTTTCTATACATCTGAAACTATTCTAAAATTTTAAAAGTTTATTTAAAAACTAATTAGGTCCTGGCCGGTTTGACTTAGCAGTTAGAGCATCGGCCCATGGACCAAAGAGTCCCGGGTTCGATTCCGACCACGGGCATGTACCTCTGTTGCGGTTCATCCCTGGCCCCAGTTGGGGTTGTGCAGATGGTAACTAATTGCTGTCTCTCTCATATCGTTCTCTCTCTCTCTCTCTCCCCCTCCCACTTTCTGTCTGAAAGATAAATATAAAAATATCTTCAGGTAAGGATTTAAAAAATTTATTAAAAAAACTAATTAGGAAGATAAACTTGCTGAATGTATATATAAATATATATATATATATGATTTATAGTCATATGTGATTATGTTCATGAGTATATGTATATAAATGTATTTAGCAATGCCCTCCCAACTAAATTTCTTTTTACTATCTCTATATCCTTAGCCTATCTATTAACAAGAGTTGAATGCTGACTCCTAGCGTTCTGCGTTCCATAATACACAAAAGGGTTTTCTTTGAAAGGAAACTTGGCTCGTCTGTCAGTTCTGCTGCCAAACCAGGCTAGGGCGGCCCAACTCAAAGACTGTGCATGAGGTGGGCCCATCTGCCCCGTTCCAAGAGCTACTAGAAGTTCCTGGTGCCTGGCCAATTAGTCATCAACCACGAAGTCCCATGGCTGGCAACTCTCCCGGCTACTTCCTCTCCTATCTCCACTCCACAATGCCCGGCGCCTCCTCAGTTATCTCTCCAAAGTGCCAATCTGATCATGACACTGCCCCACAGAACTCCTCCACCAACTCGCCAGCCCACCCAGAAGAAGTGAAGCTTGTGAAGGAGCTGGTAGAGCCCTGGGGGAAGAGGGTCCACTGCCCCTCGAAGTCCCCACCTCCACCACCATCATGTCCCCTCCACTCCAGCCAAAGCCAGCCCTTCTGCATAACCATGCAAGTACCATGAATCCCCATTTATCTTTTAACATGTTGCTCAAATCCCACTTTCTTCGAAAAGATCTCCCCAGCACCCCATCCTTTCCTTCTAGACCTCCAGCAAAAGTTAGTATAGCTCCTTCTTCTCTGTCCTCTTTGATGCTCGGGACATACCTCTGCTATCCCTTTCCCCCTGCATCATCATGACTTTTATGCATACACACTTCTCTCCCATGTAGGGACAACCCGAAGCACTAAATGAGGAGCCTGTATGTGACAGCTGATCCAAGTGTGACGTGGAGGAGGAGGTATTAATTTCATTCCCATGAACTAATTCAGACCCATCCCTCCCCCAAATAAATAATCTGCCAGGTGAAAAATCTGCAGGAATTATGCAAATACTACAGCATCTAGACATGCCACCTAACGGATCCCTTTAAAAATGGATCGCCTTTCTTTAGCTCATTTATCTAGAAATTGCAGAGCTGCTACTGTTGATCCTTAAAAGGCATTCAATAAAGCTTCAGTAAATGAATAAATGAGCCAATTAATGAACAAATGGAAGAGTGAATCTGTAGCCAGACCACAAGCACACCCCAGACAGAATGAGTCTTCCTTTATAATTCTGACTGGATTGGGACAGAATGTTATATTCACGTATCCAGTCGACAAATATTTATTGAGGGCCAACTATAATTTAACAATGATTTTCAAGGAATTGTAAATACAATGGTGGCTTACACAGACAAGGTCCAGAATCACTTACTTCCTAATAACTGATATTTAAGACTTGGTGATGTCAAACAAACTGCTGCCACAGATATAGCAAAATTCAACCCTACTGCTCTGAGTTTGAAATTTTCCATAACCAAAAGTTAAAAAACCATCTTGGAAACTATAGTACTGTTTATAGGCACGCCTTCTGTTCTAATAACCAGAAGGGCAACAATAATAACTACGAATGCTAATCAAGTGATTATTATATGCCAGGCACTTTTCCATCCATTTTGCATGCTACTTAATCCTCGTGACAACCACATGGGGTAGACCTTGGTATTCCAATTCTACAGATGAGGAATCTAAAGCGCTGAGTGCTTCAGTAATTTGTCCCAAGAAGAGTCAGAGTTGGGACCTGAACCCAGGCAGTCTGGCCTGCGTGCTTAATAAGGACTATACCCCTAAAAACATAATCTGAAGGCTTTCAGGAAATGTGGTTCTTGGTGATGAGCTGGATTCAATTAAACATTTGTCAGAAAATACACTATGGTGAGCGCTTTAGAAGGTATATGTCAGCATATATAAAAGAGTAAACAACACCTAACATGTCAAAGAGTAACCATGTAATTCTGTTTCTGGTTCTCCTTCCCTACCAACAACCCCTTCCTTCCTTTTCCTAGATAAGGAAACTTAACAAAGACACTCTGGGGAAAGATAACACATAAACCCAAGACTGAAAATCCCAGACAGTTTATTCAGCCCAGGCAAGCAGTAGGCATCTCAATAATACCCTTGTTCATTGTGGTGAAGGCCTGGGGTGGGGCAGGGGATTAGAGGAAGGGGAGTAAAGGAGAGAAAAATTGGGGGACATTTATAATATTGTCAACAATAAAAACAGTTACAACAACAAGAAAATAAATAAATCAGAATGCAAAAATGCTTAGAGAGCCCTGGCCAGTTTGGCTCAGTGGTTAGAGTGTCTGCCTGCGGTCCTGAGAGACCCAGGTTCGGTTCCCGCTAGGGGCACGTACTTCGGTTGCAGTTTGTCCCTGGCCCTGGTTGGTTATGCGGGTGGCAGCCACTCGATGTGTCCCTTCACGTCGATGTTTCTCTCTCTCTCTCCCTTCCTCTCTCTCCCTCCCACTCTATCTGTACAAAAAATGGAAAAATATCCTCAGGTGAGGATAAAAAAAAAATGCTTAGAGAAAAAACCCACGGATTTTCTAACTGCTGAAGAGATGTCACATAATCTTATCTTTCAACAAAAATGAGGACCATCCAATAGTATAGGTCTCAGATAATCACAACTAGGTTGTGACCCAGTTGTGTTTTATTAGTCAAAGAATATATCATTAGCTACTGGAGATTCCCCAAACCTTATTTCTAGCCTTCAAAGGATTAGACACTGAAATCTCATATTTTTAAGGAACTAAAATGATCACTTTAGATATTTACATGTTTTAATTTTACTTAAGTATACAGCTCGATAAATTTTTACTAGAATGGATAAAAAGACTGCCTGAGATGTATATGAAAATATTAAAATTTCTCTTACTGTAATTTGGCTGATTAAAAACTGCTTAGTAGCTCATTTATATATGATTTGAAACCTAATTCTCTGTTATAAGTAAAAGCTGCAATGTTGATAGTATAAAGGCATTAATTTGGGTGACTGATTCTACAAATGAGATTCAAGATGATTAGAGTTGAAAAAGAGGCTGTCACAGTGTCTAGTTGTGGAATATAAGAGAAAATGTAGGGAAAAACAAACAAACAGAATCATTTCAAGAGAGCTATCAGAAGTCACTAATGGAAATCAGCTAAGACAGAAAGACCACGGAAAAGGAGCTCCCCGAAGAATTTCTTTGTAGGGGATCCAGCAAACAAAAATTTCCTTCTCTTATCTTGATGTTTCCTGCCATGTAAGAGGGAGTCCAAACGGACACTCTCTGGACGCTCTTGGCTTTTGGACACAATTGGACACTCCTGGAACTCTTTGCCCCCTTATTCACTCTCTCCTGGAAAAGTACAATGACTTCTCTAACAGGTGAATTTATAAAAAATAAACTGGGTGTGTTCAGCTCAGCTCTTTTCTTTCCTCCTCTTGAAAGTTGGCCTTGTCTGCTCTTCCCCAAGGGATGGGCCTTTCTACCTCACATGGGTCTGCCCTGGTCCAGTACTGCTGAAACTGGATGGGTGAGTCTGTCTAATTCTAGGGATCAGCTGGCAGGCCCATTTGGCTCTCACACTAATCTACATCCTCCAACTTCACCTTCATCAACAACATAAACATTGCAATATAAAATAGGTAGAGAAAGATGCACAAATCACAAGTGTACAGCTGGAGGTATTTAAACAATATGAAGAAAGACTTACATGAATAGAGAAATATACCATGTCCATGGATTGGAAATGTGTCAATTCTCCCCAAAAGTATCTACAGAGTCAGCGCAAATCCAATCAAAGTCCCAGGGTTGTTTTTTGGTTTTTTTTGTGTTTTGGTGCGTGTAGGGGTGGGGGGGCAGTGTTCAGTATTGACAAGCTGATTATAAAATGTATAGGAAAATACAGTGGACCAAGAATAGCCAGGGAAAAATTGAAGAAGAAAAACAAAGATTGAGGACTTACACTGCCAGATATCAAGACTGAGTATAAAGCTACAGTAATTGAGGTAGTATAGAATGGGCACAAGGACAAATAGACCAACAAAACAAAGTCCAAAAATGGCCCACACATACACAGCCACTTCAATTAAGACAAAGGTGCAGTACAGAAAAGATCATCTTTTTGATAAACAATGCTGAGTTAAATGGAAGTCCATATTGAAAAAATGAGCACAAATAATATTTTGATTCTCCATCCACTGGCTCATCTTATTCATTAACTGGTTTAGAACCTAGATTGGGGGATTAATCAGGAGAGCCACTATAAATTTCTGTTAACATCTCTCCTGAATTTTAGTTACCCTGTCTTCTGCAATCTACTCTTCCTCTGTAGCCTGGAATACTTTCTCTAAACTACCTATCAGATCATGTCATTCTCATGCTGAAAATAGCTCCCCATTTGATAGCTCCCTATTGCCCTCAAGATCAATTCTAAACTCCACATGTCTTACCAGACACTTTGTGATATGGGTCCTGCTTCTTTCTCCATTCTCACCTTTCCCCACTTCCTGTTGGAGCCTCGACACATGCTCTGTGTCATCTCTTTTTCCCTTCGAAGCATTTATACATGTTGCTCTTCCCAACTCCATAATTCTATGCTCCTTTCCTTAATGCATATCTACTGGACCCATGGGCGTCAGCCTAAACGTCATTTCCTGTAGGCCTAAAAACATCACTTCCTATGGCTCTAAGCATCACTTCCTGGAGGAAGTAGATACACACCCACATGCACACATACTTTCCAGCCTCCCTAGTGAGTCACAGCACAGCACTGTGTTCCCAGCCTGGTCACAGCATTCCCCACACTGTACTATCAGTGCTTGTTGACTTTCCTGCAGCTCTCTGAGGGGCAGCAATCTGGTCGTGTTCACCACTGTATACCCAGTACCAAGCATATAGTGAGCACTTAAAAAATACTAGTTGAGCCCTGGCCAGTGTGCTCAGTGGTTAGAGTGCCAGCCCTTGCATTGAAGGGTCACAGGTTCCATTCCTGGTCAAGGGTATGTACCTTGGTTGCAGGTTCGATTCCTAGCCCTGGTCAGAGCATGTGTGGGAGGCAACCAACCGATATGTTGTTCTTGTTCTATGTCTCCCCACCCCACTTCCACTCTCTAAAAATCAATGGAAAAAATATCCTCGGGTGAGGATTAACAACAACAAAAAAATACTAGTTGAAATGAGCTACATTCATCGAAGTATTTTTAGCTAGATAATTTTTTATAAAGTCCTATGAGTTAGGATAGATATCAAGAGTATTCCCATTCTACAGATGGCCCAATTGAGGCTAAGTGACTTTGTCACAGTCAATCAGCTAGGTTAATGGTACCATGTCCTTCTAATCTTATGATATTTAACTTGGTTCATCTTTAGCCACATTGTATTTTCCATTATTTGTCTATAACACATACTTACCTCTGGACTTAGTTCAAATAGCACATTTTTTTTCCCCAAGGTTCCTTTTCTCTTTAACCTTTTATCAAGGGAAATTTCCAACATATACAAAAATATAGTGTAATGAACCCTCATGTAGCACCACCCAGTTTCAACAATTATCAACTTACGACCAATCTTGTTTACTCTGTGCCCCACGCTTCCATCTTCCAAATTACTGAAAGCAAAATCCCAGACATTAAATCATTTCATGTGTAAATATTTCAGTTAAATGGTGCGTTAAACAAAACCTTCACAGGTATATCTAATTGGTAGTATTAAAAAGACTCATATACGGGGTTCTTCCTTATAGCTCAATAGGAGAAGCAAGAATCCTCATTATTTCCCTATTGTGGGGGATGGGGACTGTTATGAAGCATCTCTCCTGGTACAGAATCATCAGCATTCAAGGACTCTGGGTGAGGTGATGTGGATGAAAGCACAGGTAAGGTCAGCACAAAATTAACTCAGAAAAGTGGATCTCAAAACTTGACAAACTTGAACGGAAAGTACAATATGATGCCTGCAGCTGTTAGCAATTATCAGATTCCTTTTCTCCTTCATCCAAGTTATCACACCAGCCATGTCAGAAGGCCAACTGTCCCAGCCTGAGTGGAAGACCTGCTTGGGCCTCACCTAACAAATGCTGTCACATGACATTCAATCTTTGCCTCTACAAAATCAACAATGAGCTCAATTCTCAAAGGAAACTTTCTTCCTTAAACATGAATCTTGGATACAAAACCATCTCAAACGTGATGAGAACCAGGTTGTGCACTAGTAAAACATGATCACACTCATCAGCTCTCATGCCAAGTTGTGCAATAACATAATGGGTCCATAAATCTATGCAACTATCCATGGCGCCAACAACAGGGGGTGGACAGAGTTTTGAATACTCTTAGATGCTGTAAAAATTGTCTGCAGCCAGTAAAGCAGGCTGGGAAGTTTACATTTTCCCCAGAGGCTTCACAATGAGAAGCGGGTTAAGGTTGCTGCCAGCACATGGTTTCATTCTGCAAACAAATCATGAATCAAGATGCACACACGAGCGCATGTACATATATATATTACTCTGATGAAGTTAACATCACATGTCACCAGAACCAAGGCAATAAATCTCTCTGTTCCACAAAGATGCTGTGAACCATATAACCACTACATTTTCAACTATGTAACTGTTATATTATCCCACCCAGTCCCCTCATTTTATAGATGTCTGCAATCTCTAAAGTGCTATGTTAATACTGTTTTAATAATATTCATTCAAGTAATATTTACTGAGCACCTACTATGTGCCACATACTATTGTAAGTGCATAGCATACATCAGTGAACAAACAACACACATAATAAAAAATGAATTTGTCTTAGATGGGGGTACATGCTATGGAACACAAAACAAAATGCAGTGCGAGTAAGCTGGATGGGCTAAGGGGGCAGGTTTCAGAATGAGTGGGCCGGGGCGGGCCTCATTGAAAAGGTGAGGTCTGAGCCAAGCCCCCTGGGAAGACAGGCAGGATGCTGGGTGGGCAGGTGGAAGCAGAGTGTCCAGGCAGACATTCTGTGGCAAAGGTCTGCAAGTGGAAGTGTGTGTGGCATGTTTGAGGAAGAGCAAGGGGGCTGGGATGGACTGAGTGAGGGAAGGGTATGAAGGAGGAAGTCTGAGTGGTCATGGGAGTCAGGTCACCTTGGCTCCTGAGCCCTGGGGAGGACTTTCACTTTGGTTCTCCAGGGAGGCTTTGCAGGGGAGCGAGCAGAGTGGCATGATCTGCCTTAGGGTTTCAAAGGCTCACCCTGGCTTCACTGTTTCGAACAGACGGTAGGGGGAAGGGGGGAGCGGGAGGCCCTACTACATCACTACAGTGATGGTGAGGGAGCAGGGGAGCAGTGGAGGTGATGAACCATGGTGGATGCTAGACCTACTTAGGAGGCAGAGCTGATGGGATTTGCTGATGGAGCAGATGTCGGATGTGAGAAAAAGAGAGGAGTCAGGGACAACCCGGGGCTTTTGTTCAGAGCAAGGGAAGGGGAAGTGGCCCTGTATTCAACTGAGATGAGAAAGGCTGTGGGAAGAGTGGTTTGAGGGGGGAAAATGACAAGTTCAGGTTTGGACAAGCAGATAAGAATTTAAGATCTTCCAATGGAGATGTTGAAGTTGACAGTGGACATGTGGCTCTGGGGTTCAGAGAAGTGTGCTGATGTACAAATTTGGGAGTCTTATGTTTTGATGCTGACATTGCTGTTTTTAATAACCCCAATTTATTATTAGTGGTTAAAACAAATATAAATAGCGATAATAGAAGTCATACACACAATGTCCTACACATGGAAGGATAAGACCAAACAAAAGGAATGAACTGTGCTGAGTCAATGGTCAGGGGCATTTGAACTACTAGAATAAAATGAAGAGAAGCTGCATACATCATTCCTTCCCAAGATGAGGACGGCTCTTCAGTAAATATTTGCAGAAATCTCAAAGTGATCGTGTAAAACAGAATGAGCTCAGAAGCCGGGATCCTACATCATTTTCAGATCTTGAGAAACATCATATATTGGTTACTCAAAGAAACAGTAGTGGCCCTGGCTGGTTTGGCTCAGCAGTTAGAGCATCGGCCCACAGACCAATGAGTCGCAGGTTTGATTCCGGTCAAAGACACATACATCAATTGTGATTTGTCCCCGGCCCTGATTGGGGTCATACGGGAGGCAGCCACTCAATGTGTCCCTTTCAGGTCGACGTTTCTCTCTGTCTCTCTCTCTTCCTCTCTTCCCCTCCCACTCTGTCTGAACAAAAGTAGAAAAATGTCCTTGGATGAGGATAAAAAACAAAACAAAACAGAAACGATAGTGGCTCAGAGAAGTTCAACAAAAGAAGACTTTAAATGAAAGTCTTTAATTTCTAAGCATCTGCCTTTTCCACCTTCTTCACAGGGCATTAAGTGAATATCTGCCAAGGGTATTAAGTTACCCATAGTTTCCTTTTCAGATTCTGTTTCTAATGCATGTCACTGGGCAAGGTTGCTGGCAGTAGTGGGGAGGGAGGTGGATAGAACTTTTACAGCTGAAGAAGATGATGCAACTTTAAAAAATTCATCTCATCGAAAAACAAAAAACATTTAAAAGCTACCAATAAGCCTGCATGAGAGATTTTGCCAATGCCCCATCCCCCAAGTCTGCAAGCACAAACGTCAAAGCAAAAATTTCAGCACTAAATCGAATTAACAAACATTCCTTAAGCACGGCACAAGTGTAATTTATTACAACCTGGAAAATTCCATGGTATTTATCAAATCCTAAGCAAGGCTATGATGCTTAGAAGTGTACCACAGTAGACGTCATTAACAGCCACAAGTGCGATGGCTCTGGGTGTGTTGCTGTGGCAACCGCGTACTCAGCAGCAACACGCTGTCTGCTTCTCACCAACCCAGAACCAGAGGCAAAAGAAAAATGCCAGCTTCCTGATGGTAACAACCCCAGGAGTCACAGCGCGGGCCATCTCCATCATTCACACACACCGGAGACTTCCTTAAGGCAATCCAAACTCATTCCCGCCTAATTCTTAAAGAAAAAACGCTCAGTCCCTTTCCTCTACTGCAGAACCAGACAATACCCGCAAGCACAAAGCATCAGAGAAGTGCACACGGAGAGGAGAGAGAGTGGAGGGTGCCTGAAAAGTATCAAGGTCGTCTGTTTAGCTGGGTGCAGGCATGAGGGGCTTTTCTGGAGAGAAAATGGGGAAGTGCTGGTCCATTTGAAATGTCAAACTGGGAAACATTCCAGAGCAAGGAGATCAGTAAGAAAAGCAGCAGCAAGTCGAATAAGTCAGTCAGAGAAAGACAATTCCATATGATTTCACTTACATTTAGACTTGAAAGAGCAAAATAAATGAACAAACGAAAGAAAAATGGACTCATAGATACAGAGAACAAGCTGGGTTGCCAGAGGGAAAGGGGGTTTGGGGGTCGGGGTGAAAAAGGTGAAGGGATTGAGAAATACAAGTTGGTAGGCACACACTAGTCACGGGGATGTAAAGTACAGCACAGGGAATACAGTCAATAATAGTGTAATAACTCTGTATGGTGCCAGGTGGGCACTGGAGATATTAGGGGGAACGCTTTGTTTTTTTTGTTTGTTTGTTTGTTTGTTTTGTTTTTTTTTTATCCTCACCCGAGGATATTTTTCCATTTTTTGTTCAGGTAGAGTGGGGGGGGGGGGGAGAGAGGAACAGAGAGAGAGAGAGAAACATCGATGTGAAAGGGACACATCGAGTGGCTGCCACCCACACAACCGACCAGGGCCGGGGACAAACTGTACGTGCCCTTAGCGGGAACCGAACCCGGGTCTCTCAGGACCGCAGGCCGACGCTCTAACCGCTGAGCCAAACCGGCCAGGGCAGGGGGAATGCTTTGTAAAGTATATGACTGTCTAACCACTATGCTATACACCTGAAACTAATGCAAAATAATACTGAATGTCAACTGTAACTGAAAAATAAAATTTAAATTGAGAAAAGAAAGAAAAGCAGCAGCTAATTAGAGCGTGAGACTTTGGAGGAAAGCTGTTCCCACACAGAGGGATTATGTGTAAAGGGGAGCGGGCCAACAGCTAGCATGTGAGGACCCTGAAACCCCAAAGGCGGCGCAGGAAGTCTCAGACACCAAGCCCTACAATGTCCTTTTGGATACTCCACAGTACGTTGAAATGAAAGAGAAACTGTTGAACGTACCTTTTCCACCGACAGAAAGTCATTTTCCACTTCAATCGACCTCGGTCTTAGTTTTATTGGCTTGTCTTTGAAAATGTCTCCAAAGCCCACTCCCTTAACTTTCTTCGGCTGGATTGCTGCCGTTGCAACTGTCCCATTGGCACCTTCAGATTTGGTACTGCTCGAGTCACCCCCATCACTCTCAGAGCCTGTGGTTTCCCTTAAACCTGTAAAGAGGGGGGAATGGGAGAGAAACAGCTCAGAAAGCAGTCATAGCCATGAAGCACCTCACAGCCAGCCAGGACCACCTCTAAAAGTGTCACTGGGTACAGGATAACTTGGACGGGGGGTTTTCATTCAGTGCGCTGAATGTGTTGAGTTTGGGTAGCTCTGAGTTTTGTTTGATCTCTCTCCCCTTACCCTTTCATTTGACAAAGTGAATCCAAACTTTGCAGAGAATCTCATTTCAAAGATGAGCTCTTTGTAAATGTGACATTTTACCTCTCCTCAGCAGGAGCCTGGTTCTTATTCAAATTTGTTTTGCCACTGTCTGTGCAATAAAAACCCTTCCTGCTTCTCCTCGCCTCTCTGCCCAGTCAGTACCACATACTGTACCTCCAATCTCTATGACTCATGTCAATTAGCAATTAGCAATGAAAACAACATTTCCTAAAGGGAAACTGTAAAGCTAAAAGCCATTTAAACAAATTAGCAATTAAAGAAATCACACAAAATTATGACTGCCAAAGAATTAAATCTCTTTGGATGGCTTCACAAGGAATGAATGCACACAGACATGCTTCTCTAGGAAAGCATTAAACCAAATTTGCCATTGAGACTGGCAAGATGATCGTATTTGTTAAAGAGGGAACGGAAGCTATCCTCCCAAAGGCCAGAATCCCCCAAGCTCATCTTCCCTCCTTTAACACCATCATTTCCCCAAAGCTGAACTCCTTTCCAAAGAAGAACACTGGGGATATAACACCCTTCCTTTGACATCTTGGGGCATGTGTCGGAAGTCACAAAATAGTTACCAGCAAGACAACATGGGCACTTACCTCCCCAGATTCTTTTTTTCCCCCAGGCTCTGCCCACAATCATGTTCCTAAAAGGAAGAGCCTATTTGTTTCTAGTTAATTTCTGGGTGTATATTCTTATTTCGATGGTTGGTACACCAGTAACGCTATCAAAGGGCAGGATTCAAAGGACATTTTATGGAATACTAAAGTATGCCATTAAACTTGTCTCTAAAATCCTCTAGATGAGCAGGACAGCTCCTGAACATTTACTGTATGTCTCCTGATGACAACCATGCCCTTGAGATGCAAGTACACCATCAAATTGTGTTCTCTATTAGCCAATCGTGCATTATCTTCCTATAGGTAAGGTGGTCTCCTAGTACATAAGAATGATACACCAAATAATTGCTCACATAAAATGTCATTAAATGTTGAAGTCATTCAAATAAAGAAGTCTCAGTGCAGGAAGAAACTGTTAAATGAAAACAGACAAAATATAGAAAGGTCATTATAAATTGCTAACAAGTTTCAAAATCAAATCCTTAAAACAATGGCTGTGCTTGCTGTTGGCACTGTTTTCAATAAAATGGTATTTATAAGCCAAAAAGGAAGAGGGGGGAGAGGAAGATCCCTGGTGTAAATTTTAATTAACTGAAAAACAGCATTTGTGAAGAACAGAGGACAGAACAATGAGAACAGCCCACAACAAGGGGTCGGCTGCAATTTACAGGGCTGGATTTGAGTGTGCGAACATGGACAACCCCCTGGATTAACTATCCATTTGTTCATTTGTTCATTGTTTTTAGAAATATCCCTGCTGGAGATACAATTTTTTCGTCTAAATATTGTGTCATTTCCCCTGTAACATGTTCTCATTTTGCTGTATGGATTCTTCTTTTGTGATAAATGGCTTATATATTCGTTTCTGGTTTGGAAAGAACCATTTGAGGATAGAATAAAGAAATGGTTAGTGAAATGATACCATCACCACCCCCCTCCCGACCATCACCACCACCACCACCACCACCATCACCACCAGAAGGCAGCTGGGCAAATAGATTAGGACAAGGCTATTTTAGTTCTAAAAAGAAAAATTCGAAGGGCTCTTCTATAATTCCTCATTAGCTAGAACCATAATATTTTCAACCGCTGCAATCCTGATTTCACTGAGCTTCTGGTTTCAGGGATTTGCTGCCTTCTGGGCTCATCTTAATAACTTTATACTAACCACTGCGAGAAATATTCTTTACATTACACAGGGAACGGTTACGCAGTCATTCAACCTCACAAGCATGAGCTGGGCAGGAAACACACGGCAGAT
Organism: Molossus molossus; assembly: GCF_014108415.1. NCBI lineage: Eukaryota > Metazoa > Chordata > Mammalia > Chiroptera > Molossidae > Molossus > Molossus molossus. The sequence continues at coordinate 135,062,289 of NW_023425355.1, read as the reverse complement.
TTTTCTTCCGGAAATTCTGGCAGCCTGCTTCTATCAATTTTAAGTTCACAAATTATTTGAATATCTGGGTTGGTGAAATAACTAAAAATATAGTTCCTTTCCTTTGGAAGGAAAGAAAGGTGACTTTTCATTTTCACATCTGTTTCGTACAGCACCTTTTAGCTACTAGTGCCCATCATGCCTGCAGTGAGGCCCAGGTGGAACACGCATGCCTAGTAAAGTCATGTACAGCAGAACCTGCTGTCTGTCCACTGGAGAACAGAAGTAAAAATACACTTCCCACCCTGGCCGGTTTGGCTCAGCAGTTAGAGCGTCGGCCGTGGACCAAAGAGTCGTGGGTTCGATTCCAGCCAAGGGCACGTACCTCAGTTGTGGTTCAGCTCCAGCCCTGGTCGGGGTCATACAGGAGGCAATCAATTGATGTGTCTCTCTCATATCGATGTATCACTCTCTCTATTTCCCCCCGCCTCCCTCCCTTCCGTTCTATCTAAAGATAAATGGGAAAAAAATAACCTCAGGTAAAGATTAAAAAAAAATGTATATACATATAAATATACTTCCCCACAGACAGTCTGAGAAGTACATATGGGTGTTCACATTTGAACCTTCCCTTTCATCACTTCTGCAGATGTGTGCAGATGTGTGCAGATGTGTGCATACCTACGTGTCCATGCACACTAAGGTGGGTGTTTCTCCTTCCAGGTGAAAAAGAACAAAGCCTCCTCAAATTTGCTTTGGCCAGTCATATAACTGTCCAGTTTTGTGTAATTTACCTTAATATTCCAGTGCTGATCAATTCAGACCCATGGGCTATGTTATCTTTAATTCACGTGTACAGTGCTTACTGTGTGGCAGGAACTGTCCTAAGGGCCTCACGAGAGTAATTCATTGATCACATTCATCTCCTTCCTCTCAAGTTTTGGCAGCTTTATTTCACAACACAAAAGGCTACACATTGGTTCAGCCAAAAGAAGTCTGCCGTGTGGTGACTGGCTGAATGAGCAAAGCAAAACACCATTTCTGGCTTAGCCTTTCATGCCAATTTTTTTATTTCTTTGAACCGCACAATGAAGAAATGGTTTATTAGCTTCCAATGACCCACTCAGAAAAAGCAATAACCACAAGAGGTTGACATCTCCGGGGAAAGCCATCTTACACTACCCCAGGGGCCCGGAGATACTGGTACAAATACATATGCCATGACAAATGCCACCGATCACTTCTCTGCACACATGGCTCATGCACCCATGTCACACACATGATAGAGGCACAAAGCAAACGAGAAAGCGCCAGGGGCTGGTGGTGGGAAAGCTCTTGTAGCGCACACCAAGGAGACGGCACTTATCTTAGGCAAATAAGCCCATGTCCTTGGACCAGAAATTCACAGACACTTGGCGGAAGCACAAGCAGCTCGGGAAAGTGCAGCTGCATCAAAAAACACAAGTATCCAGATCTTATCTTTACAATTGCCTCCTGCTGTTAAGGTCACTCACTGTAATAGCGTCTGTGGCCCTCCGTCTTTCCCGGCGCAGCTCGGTACAGAATTGTCCCTTCAAAGGTAGTCTTTCCTGACAGTGAATGAGAGAAGAGAAGGGGAGAGAAAAACAAGAGAGGGGGAAGGGGGGAGCAAATGATGGCAAAAGAAGGAAGAGGAAGAATCTTTAACTGAACTTGCCTTCAATGAATCCACTGTAAGAGCTTCATCCGCAAAATTAATTAGAGACCATTAGGCAGAATTTCAGAATGTTACAGAATGAGCCCCAAGTCCCCATGCAACCACGATGCACAATCACAAGCACCCAGAACTGGGGCTTACCTTGCACATTACTGGCATGTAGATTATGCTCAAGTTAAACCTGGAAGCCATTTCAACATTATAATTCAAGGATAGGCAAACCTCAATTAACCAGAAGGAATCCAATTAATTGGATTCCTTAATTAACTCAATTGTACAGCACAATCTTCTCTTTGGAGAATATGACCCAAGCATGATATAGATTCAGGCCCATCATCCTTGATCTTCTATCCTAGGGCCCTCTGTGATACAAACTGATATTCATGTCTGCAAGATTCTAAACAAGGCATGGGAGTGCTCTTCAAAAGATATGTATCACCCTCAGTACCTTTAAGCAAGAAAATATACTAATATATTGTGGGGGGGGGTCGCCAATGAGGTTTGAAACCAACAGAGGCATCCATGTCAATTTGAGGGATTTATGCTTAGCACCAAGGACTTCAGAAAACCCTATTTCTTGAAACATCTTAATTGAGGTTTTGCCATATCAGTAGTCATGAGACTGTACTCAAGCATGAGGACATAGGACTCACCCAGTGTCAAATGTCAAATTCTCTCTTTTTTGTTGTTACAAATAGAGGTTATCAATAGCATAATGCTAGACACATGGCTAAAACCCAAATCTCTATGGAACCATAAGTACACAGAACGTACCCACATACAGCTCCACTCCGAGTGTACATACATACACACACACACACACACACACACACACACACACCCATGCTTGTATGCCCTACAGAGAATACCACTAGCAGGTAACTTGATTTATTAAAGGCAAACTCTATTAATAAATGCATTACTCTAAATTACCCAAGAAATTAGTTCTATTATGGTTGGTGAGCTAAATATTGAACTGGAAGCCAGTGATACAGCTTTACAGTAAGTCTGAGGGATGGAAAGGTAGGCTACACTTACAGAGAGACTAAGTAGAACTGAGATGGGAGAGAGCAACTTGTTTCCCAATAGGAAACCATAGTATCAGCTTCTGGGCCATGTCACCCGTAATACATGAAGGGAATGTGAAAGATCAGACCAAAAACTTCAGTGGAATCAGATACTTCTCTAATTTCTGTGTCCTACAGGCATGGTGGTAGACCCTTGTTTTGCAATCTGCCCTTTTTGATAGATGTGTTCCATCCAATTAAGGTAAAAACTTAGAAAATTAAATCACTGGCTATTTAAGAATAATCCAAAGAAACAATAAAGTGTTTCAAATATTCTTGGTGCACTAGCAGCTCTTGAGGACTTTGATGGCAAAAGCAGAGCAAGTAACAGTGGCTAGTTTTTATTTGGGCAAAATTTTATTCTGCTTAACTTCAGTCAGTAAGGCAAAATTACTCCTAAAGAATACAGATATTATGTGAACTCCAAAACTGAATACTTAACAGTCCTTTCAGCGTCAGAAAAAAGTAAGTATAAGAAAAGAAACCAGTATTTCAATAAAGTTCTTCCAAGTACAACAGAGTCTCCCTGTGTTCTTCCCTAGGACCAAGTCTGAGAATCACTGAGGTAGACCATGCCCTGATGTTTGTGAATGGCCAAGCATGTCTGCAAAATTCCCTATGCACTGGCAGTAAGACCACTGAAGATGGAGACTGGGGTAGGGGTGGGGGAGGATATACACATTTGATTGAAAGAGCAAAAGAGGTGAGCAACTGGAAAGTTCATGGATGTGAGTACTGTTTATTTTATTGGGAGAAACACCCTCTGGCCACTATTAAATGCTAGTACTTTAAAGCAGCAGCAAATGCTATAAAAGAAAAGAATTTTCAAATTTCAACACAGAATCATAATCTTATGCTACCATCTAATTTTGCCTAAAACTCTTTTTTAGCTATTTACTAATGGCTCTTCACTGCTAATAGAACATCATGCATAAAACAAATATTATCCAATATTAAAAAGAAAAGAAAACATCTAGTGATGCCACAGAGTGAGGGCTTGTCAGCCTGGTTTTACTTTTCATAGTCAAGGCCCACTGAGCAATCCATTTTTTACAGCTAAATAAATACACTATTTGTATATTATAGGAGTGGTTTGCCCTATGCTTGAAAAGGCCATCTCCAGCTCAGTCTTAGCTTGACAAGTCACTAAAGTATCAAAACCTAAAATTCGAAACTAAAGAATTAAGGAAAGAAGAATGTCAACTTAAATTGAAATCTCATAGTTATTAATAGCTATAGAAAGAAAATGCGAACTTTTCCCCTCTGAAAATTATGGAAAATAATTGAAAATGTTTCTGCAGCTAAAAGATGGTTTTTGTGAAAAAAAAAAGAAAGAAAGAAAACTAACAAATACTTTTCAGTTTTATGACAAGCATTTTAGGATCTAAGAAATTAAACAATACAAAGAAGATGTTAGAAACAGAAAAGACACATTTATATCTTAACTGTGAAGGAAAATATATGTGAAATTGAAACTAAACAACAGTCATATCTGGATTTCTTTGCCACTAAGTTTAAACAAATCTGACAGATTCAGGGTATTCTCTGATTATAATTTGATATAATAATATAATATCAATATAATTTATAATTAGTCCTATTTCACATTATTTAGTCAGTGCTAGCATGTACAAAATTATAACTGCATTGAGATTTGAAATTTGTCATATGTTCGGTGAGAGGGTGAACTATAGGCCGTAATGGAGGCAATACCAATGTGCGTGGAAGGCCTTCATATCATTGTGGCCTCATCACCCATAAGCCAGGCCACACTCAGGACTTAATTTCATTGGGCTTTAGTGTTCTCATCTGACAGCAGGCTAAATGATCTCTAAATTCCTTTCCATTCCTAACATAAGATTCTGCCTGTACTATTATTGCAACCATTTGGATGTTGTTTTTTTAAACCTAATTAACTCCTTTTTTTCCCCTCACTATTGATCTGTTACATGGGAGCACATTTCATTCTTTCAAAAAATTCCTTGTTGGCACCATTTTGCAAGCTCTAATGAATAGATAGATCTGGGTGAAAATCATCAATGGTTACTGAAATTCAAAGAGAAAAACAACTAGACATTATGAATAAATAAATATATATATATATATTTATTGAATTTAATCAAGCCCCTAGACCTAATTATCAATTTATAGGAATATAGTAAATGGCATATCAGAGATGAAATCAGCAAAGGCAGAGAGTGGGAAACTAATGGACAAAGGATCTCATTTTGTTAAGAAAAAAGAGACATGGGAGAGGACACTAAAATCAAAGAGACTTGAGACATATCAACAGCTCACAATGTATGTACCTTCTTTGGATGCAGATTCAAATTGTATTAAAAATAGAATACTATTAGGGGAAAGTGAACATTGATTTTATATTTAATTACACTGAAGAAATTGCCATTATATTTTGGTATGATAAAAGTATTTTAAGACACCCTTTTATTGATACACATTGAAATACAGTCATGTGTCACTTAGCTACAGGGATATGTTCTGGGAAATGCATCATTAGGTGATTTGTTATTGTGTGAACGTCATAGAGTGCACTTAAACAAACCTAGATGGTACAGCTTACTACACACCTAGGCTATGTGGTATAGCTTGTTGCTCCAAGGCTACAAACCTGCAGAGCAGCGGTTCTCAACCTGTGGGTCGTGACCCCTTTGGGGTTTAAACGACCCTTTCACAGGGGTCGCCTAACACCATCGGAAAACACATATTTCCAATGGCAATTCATAACAGTAGCAAAATTACAGTTATGAAGTAGCAACGAAAATAGTTTTATGGTTGGGGGGTCACCACAACATGAGGAACTGTATTAAAGGGTCACAGCATTAGGAAGGTTGAGAACCACTGCTGTAGAGCACATTACTGTACTAAATACAATAGGCAACTGTAACATAATGATAAGTATTTATATATCTAAAGTAGAAAAGGTATGGTAAAAATATGGTATAAGAGATTTTTTTAAAAGTGGTAGCCTGGGGATTGTGAGTCTGTACCCCACGTCCACATCTCTGAGACTGCCCCATTCCTCAGACTGTTATGTTCATTATATTCCACAAATAAGTGAGATTATGTGATACTTGTCTTTCTCTGTTTGGCTTGTTTTGCTTAGGATAATACTTTCCAGGTCCCTCGATGTCGTCTCAAAGGATAAGAGATCTTTCTATCTTACAGCTGCATAGTACTCCATTGTGTATATGTACCACAGCTTTTGTATCCATTTGTCAACTGATGGACATTTGGGCTGTTTCCAGATCTTAGCTATTGTAAATAGTGCTGCTACGAACATGGGGGTACATATATTCTTTGTGATTGGTGTTTCAGGCTTCTTAGGGTATATTCCAGAACAGGGGGTGGTGGGGGAGAGAGAAACCACAGAACTTATATGCATGTATGCATGAACAAAGGTCATGGACAACAAAGCTGGGGGTAATCATTGGGGGGAAAAAGGAGAAACATCTGTAACAAAAATAAATTAATTAAAAAAATAAAGAATGTGCTCTAATTTTTTAAAAAATGGTGAAAATCAATTAGAATGTATAATAAGTCCATGATCATTACTTATACAAAGGTGGAAAAATGTTAGTAATTTTCAAAATTAGCAAATAAAAATTATTTGGGAAAAAAAATAAAGAATGGTAGCCTGTACAGGGCATTTAGCGAATGGAGCTTGCAGGACTGGAGGCTGCTCTGGGGGAGTCAGTGAGTGAGGCATGGGGAGATGTAAGGCCCAGAGCATTACTGTGCTCGACTGGAGACTTCATACACACTGTCCCACCCACTCTGCTTCTCTCCGACAGGGTCAGAAACGGAACACTGAAGCTGTCAATACTGCTCCATGAACAGGGGTGTGGGCTGGACTGACTGGACATACTGAGGAGAAACTGGCTACAGCAGAGATCATCATAACAGTGACTGTCTGGAGGGAATGAAAGGTGGTCTGAGAGGGGCCTGGGGGTCAGCAGGAGGAAGAAAATCAAGATGGAGAGACAAAGGAACACAGGAGACTCTCATGGCCACGTGGTTTTGGCCATCGCATATTGGAGCAGCGGTCAGATTCAGGAAATGCGCGGCATCCATAAAAAGAGGGTGTTTCACGTGGAGAGGATTCAATATTTGGACTTTGGAAATTTGTTTTTGGTTCCATGGACCCTATCTGGCAAAAAAGGGCTCTCTCTGGCATTGAACTGATGGAAAAAATGAAACTTATCTATACTTTGCATCATGACAACTGGAAAATGTTTCCAAAGCACAGGGACAGGCTGGCCCCACACTACCACAGAAAGCTTTTACTCAAGTGGCAGTGTGGCACTGAGTACTGGTGACGGTAGCACCTGTGGACCTGTGTCCTGGTACAGGATCTTAGGTGCTCAAGAATTTACAGCCATGTCCTCTGAACACAATCGAGCTAGACCTGGGAGGGTGTAGCGCCCTCTGAATATGTAGATCTGGGGGGACAGGCTCCTCTGTGTTGAAACAGGTCAGTGGCTGACTGCTTGGATCTCATTGGTACACTCAAACTGAGGCGCTGTGAGTGACAGGGAATCCATTGCCAAGCCCACAGATAGTGCTGCTGTCAAAGAAGAAAAATCATCCTGCACCACATATCCTTGCATTCAGCTCCATTATAATCTTATGGGAACACCGTTGGATATGTGGTCCCTCATTGACCAAGATGTCACTATGCGGCACATGACTATATTTATGGATAAAATTATATGACATCTGGGTTTGCTTCAAAACAATATAGGAGAGGATTGTGTAGTGGTATAAATACAACCAACTGGCCATATTGATAATTGCTGAAGCTGGGTGAAGGCCATACAGAGGTTCATTATATAATTCTCTAGACTTGTGTACATGTTTGGAATTTTCTAAAAGACAAAGCTTATCAGAGGATGTAGAAGAGGGTATAGGGGGGATAAATGGTGATGGAAAGAGACTTAAAACAACCAAAAATGTTTTTAAAATATTTTAAGCACTATTAAGGTTCTATAAGTTCTATGAAAAGTAGAGATATTTTCTATTTTAATTATGTAGCAAAAAGTTTCTACTACATAACAATGAATTTTCTTATCAAGATAAAATGTTTAAAACAACATATCAACTAATATAATTGTTGTAACACTTTCCTTGATAGATTAGGTTATCCTAATCAAAGATCTAAAGTTTAGATATTTTTCATAACCAACCACCATAACATAAAAATATATCAGGGTAAAAGGAAAGCAAGCTCAAGCAATTTGCACCTGTCATTCAAAGATAAAAATGCCTCTCCTCAGGGTAAGAAAGGAGTCAGCAAGCATTCAGTGAACACCTATCATGTGTTAAGCTGTCTTGGCACAATTCCTTATAAATCTAATGCAATGTTTCTTCTATTGTATTCACCCACTGCTTGACAAAATTCAACTGAATAACTATCCTCAAATACCTTCTGGAAGTAGAAAGGTGAACAGTAAAAATACCAAATAAGTATGTGCACATACAGGAGTGAGTGTGTGTGTGAAAGATACATATAAAGATACATTGTACACAAAGTTTTCTTCATATGTATCAGGATAAAGCTTTTATCTGTCTTAAAAACCCCACCCTAATGTCTGCTACCCCTTAAATTAAGAGGATTTTTATATGCCTCTAGGATCTCTAAAAGTCACAAAAATGACACTAACATTAGGAGAGCCTTCTATTAATTAAGCAATCTCTGTAAAAAGTAACTGTAATTTAGGAAGAGTGCTAAGTAGGCTGCTCTAACAAAGACCATGATTAAGTACAATTAGTTTATACCACAGTAAAAAGCTAGATGTCTTTGGGGCATTAACTACATCAGTCTTTCTCAATTCTATAATAAAAGTAAATATGTATTTTTATAGTTATATAGGGTATTATCCCTGGGGAAAACTGGGTGGAGGGTGCACAGGACCTCCCTGAACAGTTTTGTGTTTTTTTTGGTAACTTCCTGTGAATCTATAAATAGTTCAAAAAAAATTTAAGTAAATTGCATCAGAACTACTAACATCCTTCTCTGAGGGTAGGGAATAAGAAGATTCACTCTAAAATCAGAGGTTCCATATGTAATTTCTGCATGTGATCATATAAATTTTAACATCAGAGGGTAAATGGCTACTGAAAAACCTGTCAGAACACTAAGAGATGCTATTTCTTTTTCTTTCAGATTATTCCAATTTAGCCAGCCATAGGGACATTATCACATCTGCTTTTCTATGAAGCCCTTTGTGACCATCATCATCTTCACATCCCCATGGGACTGGCTTCTCAGTCTTTTTTTTTTTTTATCCTCACCCGAGGACATTTTTTCATTTTTTGTTCAGGTAGAGTGGGAGGGAGAGAGAGGAACAGCGAGAGAGAGAAACATCGATGTGAAAGGAACACATCAAGTGGCTGCCACCCGCACGACCAACCAGGGCCGGGGACAAACTGCAACCGAGGTACGTGCCCTTAGCGGGAACCGAACCCGGGTCTCTCAGGACCGCAGGCCGATGCTCTAACCGCTGAGCCAAACCGGCCAGGGCTGGCTTCTCAGTCTTTGTATCCCACTTTTCCTCAGGCACCCAGCTAACGTAGCACCTGGGGTACTTTCTTGAACTTCTGCTGATTGGTGTACCCCTTTTCTCGGACTGAAGGCAGGGATCCTGTCTGATTTGTCTCTATATATCTTAAGTGCCTTATACAGTGTCTTGGTAACAACAACAACAACAACAACAAAGGTTGCATGAATAGAGAAAAATGGAGGAAAGAAGGGAAGAGAGAGGAGGGATGGATGAATAGATATGGATGAACAGAGAGACAGACAGGCCCTCTTCTCCTTAACTGTACATACAGGAAGATTATAAAAGCCATGTAGTTCTTACCAGGAGCATCCATCTTTCTTAGAAGAACAAGCCTCTTCAGGACCTCAAAATCCCCTCAATAAGGGACAGATTCCAGGGCAACTAAATGTGGCTGCTGAAACTATTGGGCTCTCCTGCTCCTGAAATGGAAGGCTTTAAATTGAATAAGTGTTGGGGAAATCAGTCTCTACAAGAGAAAAAGCCCCTTGCAAGCATGTGAAGGAAGGCTCCGCGACTGGGGAGACCACGCCATTCAGCCTCCTAACCTCCTACCTGCCCCAGGAGTTCCAGCACTGCCTGCTTGGAGCTGAGCAGGGTCAAATGTCCCTATTATTGACCTGGAGCAAGAGGAGAATTTATTTCAATAGTTTAAAAAATACAAGAGGCATTACTTCTCTGACCCTCCAGCTCTGAGAGCCTAGCTACCATGTCAGGATACTAAGAGGTCAGGGTTCTCCCAAAAAGGTTGTCCAACACCTCCCCAGATCTCCCTTTCTATATCAGTAGAGGAATCCTGAAGGAATTTCCAAGTGCAGACAACGTTTAAGAGAACATGGTAACAATCGGTGTTTAAGCTACCTCAAAATACAAACTGATTATGTCCCAAGAAGAAAAGGAGGAAAGAAGGGAAGAGAGAAGGAAGGATGAACAGATTTGGACAGACAGATAGAGAGATGGATTAACAATGAGAGAGGCCATTAATAGAGGGCCTTCTATGAGTGAGGTGGTTTATATACATTATAGCTATTGGAACTCATAATGCATTTCCCCATGGGAATAGTGCTATAATGACCCAATTTGGTCCTCTCTCCAAAAAAGCCCATTTAATCTACAACATCCCTGAAGTATAGTATTGTTATTATAGGACCCGACTCCCAGGTACAATACTATTCCAGTATACAGAGGAAGCACCAGGTAGTTAGAAATTCTAATGTGTAATTTGGGAGCTATAGCAACTCCCACTATCATGGGATCACAGACACTTTCTGCTCTCCTGGTCATACTCATTGGTTGGGCCATGTGAACAGAGAACCCCCACTCCTCAAGCTAGAAAAGGCAGCAGGAGTTCCAAGATGCTTCATTTGCTCCAAAATCACTTCCCATCCTTCCTACTATAGATTCCAGGACAGAAATGGGGTTCAGAGGTGAATGGTCCCAGGCTTTGGAAGTAGAGAGAAAGGGTGTAGCTAAAGCCACTGAGCAAAGCCACTGTTGCTTCTATGGATGATGGGCTGCTGAGACACCAAGTGAAGAAGGTCGCCCGACCAACCCTCTGGAAATGGCTTTACCTCCATATTGGGAACTTGTCCAATTACGCTACTGGTTAATCAAAAGAAACAAAACTTGAGAATACCACTCAAGTCAGATTTTTCCAAGTGGAAAAGAAAGCTGTTTAAGAATTCTTCTGACAGGATATAGCTGTCCTCCTCTTGTCAGGAAGGAAAGTCTACAATACCAGGTAGTGTCTCACCACTATGACACAGTCAAGCCTCTTACAACATTCATGCCCATGACCTTGGCTCAAGACGGCACAAGAGATACAGACGCCCACGCAGGAAGTTGGGTTAGCGACTGGGAGAACAAAGCTTCCCGGGCCTGACCTTTTGCTCCGTGAGCTGGAAAGGGCAGCAGAGAAGCTGGAGGGAGGAGAGCTTCAGGCCCTGGGGAAAGAAAGACCTGGATTCGTTCTCACCATTGCAAAGGGACATGCATGCTCACCCAACACAGGGCTAGGCTCTCAGCTGTCTTGTCATACTCTTAAAGGACTTGGCATGCACTCGTCCCCAACACAGCATTTCTCACCACTGATTCATGTATGTTTGTGCCATCCTTCTCCACGTTCTTCGAGGGATGCTGAGAAATATAGCAATCTCATTTGCTTCATTTAAAAATAATTAACTTTGAAGTGAGTGACACTTTAGAAGTATATGAAGGCACAACAACATGGGCTACCTGTGAGGAAGTATTACCATGGCATGAAGGTTGACAGTCACCTATCCAGAGACGTACAGTGTGTGCATCTGCACACACATAAGGTGTGCAAGTCATACCTGTACAATGATAAACATACTGAACCTCATGGGTTAAGGCAGCATAACCAAATTATACTCGTGAGCTTTTGTCACAGCTGCTTGGCATACACTAGAGGAGAGGGGAGGTAGAAGCAGCACCCACTGGTGTCCCCACCCCTTTCTACGTGGTGGAGGGGACATCCTTACTTGACTTGGAGAGCTGCTCATCCTGGGAAATGCTGAGGTCATCCGACTCCCCCGAAAGCTCCTTGATGAAGTTGGAAGGAAACATTCCAGTCTTTCCATTGAGAACACCTTCCCACCATCCTTCTTCTACCTGCGAGATGCGAACAGAACAGAGAGACATGGATAAGGTTAGATGGGATGTTTCCCAGTTTCCTCTCCCATCTGTGTGGTGCAGGGTGCAGAGCCCACACAGACACAGCCAATGGACCCAAAGCTTACGCTTCAACAGAGAACTAGAAAGCAGACCTCATGGAGCCTTGAGATTCAGACTCAGGAAGAAGGGTTTAACCTGGGGGCCACAACACAAGTGGAAAAGAATGATTTTCACTAACCTCAAACTGAAATTTGGCATGTCCTTTGATTACAAAGATAGGTAACACACCACAGTAACAGTAGAAGGACCTGTGACTCGTCACCAAACAAATCACAGATCACAAACAAATCATGTCACATCATAGATGCTGTTGAGTATCTCAATCTATCATTTGCACTCATCACTACTTTGAAGTGGTTGTAGTTATCACACCTACTTGGAGACCTTGTTATTTAATGTATTAATGAGGAATTACTTATTACATATAATAAGGAATTCCACATACATTACTATATCACAATTTGCTTTTAAAATTATTTGAAAGCTACTTCAATATAAATGGTTCTCTTTATAATCTTATGTGTTTTATTTTATGTATTTAAAACTATTATTTAAAGACTGAAAATGGCCCTGGCCAGTTTGGCTCAGCGGTTAAAGTGTCGGCCTGCGGTCCAGAGAGACCCGGGTTCGGTTCCCGCTAAGGGCGCGTACCTCTGTTGCAGTTTGTCCCCGGCCCTGGTTAGTCATGTGGGTGGCAGCCACTCGATGTGTCCCTTTCACATCGATGTTTCTCTCTCTCTCTCTTCCTCTCTCTCCCTCCCATCCCTCCCACTCTATCTGAACAAAAAATGGAAAAATGTCCTCGGGTGAGGATAAAAAAAAAAAAAAGACTGAAAATGGCTTCCCAGACTATCTAAACTAACTAAACAGGATAACAAAAATAGTTAAGAATTCCCGAGCTAAGAATTCAATGGGAAGGTAGAAGGACTCCCTGTAGTTTCTGAAGGGTTCTAGACTACCCTGAGATGAACTGAAAGGGGGTGAAAGGAGGCAGGGAGGGCAGCCAGACTGCAGTCATCTGGGTGGAGGAGTGAAGGCTGGATCTGGGGGACCGGTGAGAATGGAGAAGGCAGGTATAAATTTGAAGGCCCCTTGAGGTATGAGCTGGTCTTTAGAGACCAATTAACTGGACAAGCAACAGAAGGGTAAAAAAAGTCATCCCAAGATTTTGTCATGGAGCCACTAACAGAACACCAGAAGTAAGAACAGCAAGCTGGGTTCATGGAGGAAAATATCAGGGCATTTTGAGAACAAGCAAGTATTAACTTACCAGCGGTGTGGTAGAACAGAAAGAGACCTAGAACCTTTGGATTTTTATTTTATTTTACTATTTGCATACATTACCTACTCAAATCAATAAATACAATTTAAAAGCTAAAATAATCAAAACAAAAATAAAAAGAATATTGAGTGAAAAGCCAGTTCATATTCTATCCTGAAACTTAGCAGTTGTATGACTTTCTTCAAATTTCCTACCAAACGGAACCCTGGTTTTCCTATCTGTACAATGAGGACAATTAATATACTTGTTCAGTGTTAGAGACGCGTGTTCTATGATTCTACACAAGGGGCTAGGAACACAGAACCATACAGGACATGTGCTTTTCTTCCTCCAAGAAGTTGATGTACCACCAAGGTAGAAAAGGCACATGGTTTAAAGAGGGGAGAACATGTCTGTGACTAAAAACGAACAATGCAAAGTAAATAGATGAGAAAATGCCAGGACTCGGCACAAATCAAACCTGTTATCCAAACTCAAGGTCACTGAGATTTGGGATGCTAAAGGAAGGCTTTGAGAAAAAAATAAATAAAAATTAAGTTTGGCCTCTTAGAGTAGACATGACAGATACAAGCAGGAAGGGTGTGAGGCATTCAGGAAAGGGGGAAGCTGACAGAGCCTGTGCAATTCGGACAATCAGATTGGTGTTTAAAGCACTTATTAGGGAACTTATGGAATATAGACTTGCAAAGTGGTGATTATATCTGCATGATCACAGAACCTACAGGAAAGAATCCAGACAACAACATCCACGTACAACGGTCCCAATGACTATTCAATACCAAATCGTGGCATTTAACAGCATTTTAGTTGAGATCATTCCATGTTTCTATGCCAAGTCAACTGCTATGTATTATTCTTTCAAGGAGCTTTTTATAGGATTAGGATGGTTAGGAAGATTCTCCATGAGCCTGAATATAAATAGTCACAGGATTTGTAGCATGTGGTCCTTTGTGCTTGTCCTGAATAAGGAACCATAAAATGACCTTCGTTCTCCTGTAATCACAGGACAGGAGGGAAAAACCAAGGGCACGGACCACAAATGAGCAGTCCCTGGGATAATCCCCAAAGCACAGGGCAGCTGGGCCAATTCCATTTAATTCAGTTTGACAGTATCTAAAACGTTTCTGTTTCCAGTAATAAGCGGCTCAAGCCCAAGATCCCTGAAAGAAGTGCTCCTGATATGCAGGATCGGTGGGCTGCCTGCTGGGAAAACAGGGGTGTCTTCACCTCACCATACCCCCAGATGCCTGTATCACTGTCACAGCACAGTCTGAGAGGAGTGGCCAGCAGGGAAACGGCAGAGATCTATCATTAGCCACTCAGTGAGTGGAGGGGCAGGCAATAAAAACACTGCTCATCCCCTGGTGGGTACACTTCCCATTGCAGGCGCCGTGGTGGGGAGGGGCGGTCTGGCCCCCGTACCAATGAGAGCTGTTCAGTACTATTTCTTCCTATAGCCTGCTGCTTTGGTTGTGAGATTCAGGCTGGAGATATGAGAAAAATGATCCTCAGCCTTGCACTAGCCCTCTTCAGCGATATTCTAGTTCAACTTGTATAAAGATGAGGACACTAAAGCCCAGAATAATTACATTCATTCATTCATTCATTCATTCATTCACTCATTCATTCATTTATCCAAAGAGTAAAGCATAGTACCTTGCACACTGAATAAATAAATACATGAATACAAGAATGAATGAATGAATAGCAGGGAAATCATTGGGGGAAATCCTCCATGGAAGCCTACAAAGCCCTGATTCCTTCACAAAAGGATTTTTCCTTCCTGTGAGGAGCAAAGGAGACCAAAAGATCCTCTCTATATTGGCCACTGTTCTCAATTCGGTACTGTCAAACCTAGGTCTGTATATCCCACCCAATCCCACCAATTTTTTTTTTTATCCTCACCCGAGGACATTTTTCCATTTTTTGTTCAGTTGGAGTGGGAGGGAGAGAGAAACATCAACATGAAAGGGACACATCGAGTGGCTGCCACCCGCACGACCCAACCAGGGCCGGGGACAAACTGCAACCGAGGTACGTGCCCTTAGCGGGAACCGAACCCGGGTCTCTCTGGACCACAGGTCAACGCTCTAACCACCGAGCCAAACCGGCCAGGGCCAATTCTACCAATTTGAGCACGTATCCTACACTGCCCTAGGGCCTCAGGACAGATTGATTGAGAAGCTTCTGCAACAAAGAAATGAACACTCCCTGCTTAGGAAAAAAAAAGCTTGCTTATGTTTATATTTCTATATTTAAAAGAAAGAAAGAAATGTGTCCTTTTGTAATGAAGTGGAAGTTATGGATATTACCAAGGGCTTACAATTTCTGCCCCAAGGAAAGGGGGCAGATACCCACGTTCTCCATACCCATGTTCTCCAGCAACATACACTCATCAACAGTCTTCTGCAGGCCTTGGCTCTAGGCTGAAAACTGGCCCCCAACCCACCCTCAATGTCCCCCTGTGGCCAACCCAGCCAGCTTTGGAGCCCATGGCTGTGTCCCAAGACAGAACCCCACCTTTGGCCTAGAGCTGGGACCAGGGCAGCTTACACATGGTAGTGTTCAATAAAGATTGTAAAACCACTTAAATAGTTTGTGTCTGCATGCCCTGCAATGCCCATGTCTTCACAATCACCAGCATCTAAGTGGGTTCAGGGTCCAAGGAGGTAGTTTCTAACTCTTAGCCCTGTTGGAAGCTGGGGAAGCAGCAGAGTGAATTTCAACACCCCCACCTCCATTCAATCTTACAAACAACAGCTACATGTGTAAGGCATTAAAGAGGACTTGTTGAATGCGAGGATGAGTGTGCTGTCAGGGGTACCTAGGTATTCAGAACAGCTCCATCTTCAACGCAACCATTGTTGAAGTTTTACCTGTCAACTGTACTGAGAAGGGGAACAGATTCACCAAGTTTAAAGTCTACCTCAGGGCACAAGCAACAAGATAGAAAATCCATTTTAAGGGCTGCTATAGCTTTTTACACCCAATTAACCATTAATACCCAAACCTTAGTCAGAAACACACTGGAGGGTTGCATGTGAGGAAAGCATGGGGGAGAAAGAGGCACACAGGTAAATGAAGTCAGGTTGATTGTTTCAAGAGCGGTTTTACCATTCTTCCCAGAAAGAAAAATGGACAAGTCAAGCTTTAAGGAAAGGATCACAGCTTAACATCACTAAAATTTTCCTCAAAATGTATTCAGACTTGGTAGATTGCATGTTTCTAGGAACGTATCCATTCTTTCTAGGCTGTCCGATTTGCTGGTATATGATTGTTCATAGTAGTCTCCTAGGATCCTTTGTATTTCTGTGGTATCAATTCTAACCTCTCCTCTCTCATTTCTGATTTTATTTGAGGTTTCTCTCTTTTTCTCTTGGTGAGTCTAGCTAAAGATCTGTCTATATTATTTATCTTTAAACAAGAAACAGCTCTTGGTTTCATTGATCTTTTCTATTGTCTTTTTAGTCTCTGTTCTACTTATTTCTCCTCTGATCTTTGTTATTCCCTTCCTTCCACTAACTCTGGGTTGCATTTGTTCTTTTCTAGTTCCTTGAGGGCATTATGCTAAGTGAAATAAGTCAGAGAAAGACAAATACTGTATGATCTCACTTATATGAGGAATCTAAAAAGAAAAACAAACTAAACTCATAGGTACAGTGAACAGATTGGTTTGGTGGCTGTCAGAGGCAAGGGGTAGGGGTGGGCAAAATGAATGAAGATGACCAAAAGGTACAGACTTCCAGTTATAAGATAACTAAGTTCTGGGATTATAATGGTGGTAATAGTTAACAAAACTGTATTGTATATTTGAAAGTTGCTAAGAGAGATCTTAAAAGTTCTCATCACGAGAAAAAATTTTTTAACTGTGTGGTGATGGATGTTAACTAAACTCACTGTGATACTCATTTTGCAATATGTACATGTATGAAACCATTATGTTGTACAGCTAAAACTAACACAATATATGTCACTTATCTCAATAAAATTTTATCCAGAAATAATTAAATGAGAATTTCAATAGTGGCCTTTAACCTTACCTGTGAGAAAAGAAAATATTTTGAAAATTTAAAAATACTAGAGAAATATTAAGATGGATATTAAGATGGATCGTTAAAGTTTTTTTAGTTGAGGTATAATTCATATAAACGCACAGATCTTAACAGTACAAGTCGATCAATTTTCACAAATGCATATACCTGTGTAACCCATACCTCTATAAACAGAGCATTTCTATCACTCTAGAAAATTCCCTTGTGTCCCATTCCAGTCAATCTATCTCCAAGCAACCACTAATCTGATTTCTATCATCTGTGATTGATTTTGCCTTTTTTTTTTATTCCTCACCGGAGGACATTTTTCCATTTTTTGTTCAGATAGAGTGGGAGGGAGAGGGAGAGGGAGAGGGAGAGGGAGAGGGAGAAACATCGACGTGAAAGGGACACATCGAGTGGTTGCCACCCGCACAACCTAACCAGGGCTGGGGACAAATGCAACCGAGGTACGTGCCCTTAGAGGGAACCGAACCCGGGTCTCTCTGGACCATAGCCAACGCTCTAAGCTCTTAGCAAAACCAGCCAGGGCGATTTTGCCTTTTCTAGAACTCCTGTAAATGTGCTAAGATATAGTTTACCTTTGGAATAGTGGTGGAAAAAAAAAAAAACTGTTTCTAGAAAACATCTTTTTCTATTAGTGGAATTAGTAAAATAAATATATTTTTAAGGGAACCACTTCCTAAAGTCATTATTTTCCCTTTTAGTTGCTTTAAATAACCATCCTTGTTGACTTGGGGACATGGAAAGCTGGTTGTGCCAAATACAAACAAGCATTATCTAGGTCCTAAATGCCTGGGCCAATATTTTCCTCCAATTCCTGTGTAGTTCACTGTCTGATTACCTCTTTCTGGCAGGATCAGAATATTCCATACACACAGGATGCTGATTTCTCTTCCCTCTCCTCATTCTTCTGAGAATAAGCCTATTCTGCGCGACAGGGGCCCCTCAATAGAGAAATGTGTAGAGTAATTTAAAGGGAAATGATTTAAGAAAACCTATCCAATTGCCATTTAAGACTTAAGCAAATGTTTCCCAATGAGACAGAGCAACATCCATGATTTTCCTTCATAGTGGAAGGGTTTTCTGGTAGGGCTTTTACAGACATCCTTCAGCCATGCTTGGAAGTCCTGTTCTTCAAAACCGCTACAGGTTAGTCTACAGGTCCCCAAATTCCTAAATGACTCTATGCTAAGAACTTCTTATCATTCCAACTTGAAAATATGTGCCAGTAGTAAGTCAAGTCAAGCCAGCAAATTAATCTTTTGAATGAATCAAGATCCTGAAGTTTTTTCCAGTCAGTATTCCCAGGTGAGAAAACTATCTATGGGGCTGTGATGATTTTAGAAAGCCAGATATAAGAAACCTTTAAATGGGGTAGTTCTTACCCTGGAAGGTTTTCTCAGTGGTTAGAGTGCCGGCCTGTGGACCAATGAATGGTGGGTTCAATTCCGGTCAAGGGAAGGTACCCTGGTTGCAGTTCGTCCCCAGCCATGGTTGGGTCATGTGGGAGGCAACCCATTGATGTGACTCTATCACATCGATGTTTCTCTCTGTCGCTCTCTCTCTCCCTCCCTCCCACTCTATCTGATAATAGAAAAAAAATATATATCCTAGGGTGAGGAATAAATAAATAAATAAATAAATAAATAAGCTGGGGTAGTTCTTTAAAAGGTCAGTGTGGGCAACACTATAACTTTTTTCTCAACCAAATTTAACTGCATCTGCCAGCTCCTGCTTCCTATACTCCACACCTGCCCCCGAAGGTTCATAGGTCATATCCAACTTCAAGGCAAGGTTGTACTAACATCCTGCCCTTCCTATAGACCAGCCCAGCACCTTACATAATACAGCCTGTGCATACTGAATTCATCCAAGTACTTCTCACCTTCCACATGACCTGTTCAAATGTCAACTACTCTAGGAAGCATCCACTTCTCCCTCACTGAGAATCTTCGTTTTTAAAATCCCTCTCTCATTTGTCAATGCCATCGTTTACCACTCTAATAACATCTTGGATTATTAGTTACATTCTTAGTTGTGTATATCTTACCTTCCCTGACTATGGGGTGAGGATAGGGGGCTGAAAGCTCCAACAGTCTAATCACATGACTGGCTCCACTGGCAACCTTCATCCTATGGTGCTTCTAAAAGTCATCTCCTGCCCTGGCTGATCTGGCTCAGCGGTTAGAGTGTCGGCCCGCAGACTGGAGAGTCACGAGTTCGATTCAGGTCAAGGGCACGGCCCTGGATGGGGTCATGCAGTAGGCAACCAATAGATCTGTCTCTCTCATATTGATGTTTCTCTCTCTCTCTCCCTCCCTCTTACTCTATCTCAAAGTTAATGGAAAAATATACTCAGGTGAGGATTTTTTAAAAAGTCGTCTCATTAACATAACAAAAGACATCTTGTTCACTCTCTTCACTTAGGGAATTCCAAGGATTTTAGGAGCTCTGTGCCAGAACCACGGGCTAAAGACCAACTATATATTTCTTATTATAAATCACAATATCAGAACTACCCATCCAAACTGACAGAGGCTATCTGATGAGTTAAAGTGTTGAAGGATTTCAATAACCTATTTAGCTCTAGATAAGAGAACCAAATCTCCTGCTATGAGAGTGAGAAGGAAGGTTACCATGCGTAGGTTACTTGGAAGTGCATGTTACTTCTCTGCAAACTACAAGGCCAGGTTAGGCTTTAAGTCTGAAACTGAAGCCACTGGTCTCCAGCCAGCCTGACTAGGTACCACTGAGAAATACCTCAAAAACTAACCACAAAGAACAAATAAAAGCAAGAATCTCTGACCATCCCTTGGGTCCCGACTAAGAAACTGGTTGAGACCAAGCTCATCCAATACAAAAGGAAAAGCGGCTCATTTCCCAGGCTCTAGGTGAAACAGACAGGAAAACAAAGAGGCTTCAACGACCTTTTCCAAAATATAGGCCAACAAGCCAGTTTTGAAACTCCAGAGGCTCTCAGATGCTATTTCTCCTGGTAACCTTTTCCATATGCCATCTCTGTTCTTATAAAACTTCACCTGCATTTATCAGTTTTCTCCACTTTAGACAAAATGACAGAAATGTGTATTTACAATGACCTCTTTAAAAATATCTACCCAGGAATTCAGCCTGCTATTTTTCCTTTTGAATTGGCAACCAGTTTCTTTAGGTTCACAGTGATGAAGCTAATGAAGAGCGCAGAATCACTTACTGCTCTCCAGCATGGCGAGGGCTTTCTTGAGCAACTTGCCCTTGCCAACTCCACCTACCCCCGGACTGCTATGCACTCTCCATCCCTTCTCTAAGTCATGCTGCAGGGGCCCATCCAGGCTGAGTACGCAAGGCTGGTAGTCGACTCCTGCCCAGTGAGGGTCAGGGCTGTGTCTACCCAAATGTGCTTAATCCTGCTGCCCTTATGGCTAGCCCACGAATTGGTTAAATAGCTCAAAAATATGTGAGTGTGAAGAGAAAGAGATAGTGGTGTGAAGGGATAATGGTAATGATCTGAAGATTTAAAAATCTGCCAAATTAAGTGTGGACAAGACAACAGGGAGATTAGGGGTGGCAGTTTACATACTCCAGTTGCTTCACAATATGTGCACTTGTGTATGTTTATTACAATAGAATCAACCTATTAACCAATCAATAAGAACATAACATATAGTATGCATATATATACACACACACATACACACTATAATATGTTATATTTTTATTGACCAATATATTGAGTCTACAGTATTGCAAAGCTATTGCTATTGTCTTATCTCAATCAGTCCCTGAGATTTTAGGGTTTTGTTTTCAGTGGAATTAGAAAACAATGACCCATTGGCATTTATACAACATCCTTTATAAGAGAAAAGGGCAGATTTTATATTATACAGTGAGAATGGCCCCAAATCCATAACTTTACATTAAATTAGAATAGGAAAATTAATTTTTGATGATATAAAGTATGGATTAAGCCCGGCCGGTGTGGCTCAGTGGTTGAGCATCAACCCATGCACCAAGAGGTTGCCGGTTCGATTCCAGTCAGGGCACATGCCCAGGTTGTGGGTCTGATCCCCAGTGGGGGGCATGCAGGAGGCAGCCAGTCTATGTTCTCTCTCATCGATGTTTCTATCTCTGTCTCCCTCTCCCTTCTTCCTTCTCTCAAATCAATAAAGGGGAAAAAATAAAAATAAAAATAAATAAAAGTATGGATTAAAAGGCCAAACTACATGTTTTGTTATACATAAATAGCATAGGCTACATAGCCATTTTTCATTTTTCCTACTTGAAGAAAGTCAAGAATGAAGCCTAGCATTGATTGATAGGGGGTGGAAAGCCAGCTGTAATTACAGCTGGTGGTGAAGTTCTATGTCATCCAGGTGAGGAGAACAGCCCTGCGATCCCCTGCGATCACTCTTCTCTAGCCATCCATGTTCACTTTCCCTGCAGCCAACAGGTAGGTGAGAGTGGGCAATATTTCCCAGAAATGTATTAACAATTTTCCTTATCTTGATCTCTATTTCTTTTATCCTCACCCGAGGACATTTTTTTTCCATTTTTTGTTCAGATAGAGTGGGAGAGAGAAAGAGGAAGAGAGAGAGAGAAACATGGACGTGAAAGGGACACATCGAGTGGCTGCCACCTGCACGACCAACCAGGGCCGGGGACAAACTGCAACTAAGGTACATGCCCTTAGAGGGAACCGAACCCGGGTCTCTCTGGACCGCAGGCCGACACTCTAACCGCTGAACCAAACCGGCCAGGGCTTGATCTCTATTTCTTAAAACATGTATTACAACATCAAAAGAAAAACCATCTCTGACAGAACCATTTTCAATTCTTGAGCCCTTTTAATCTTTGGTCATGTGCATGGAAACATATTTTATATGACTAGATCCTCGTATATGCAATTTTGTATTCTAATCTGTTCATTCATTTTGTGAAAAAATATTTTCATATTTCCATTTATTAACTTACTTTATTCATCAAGCCTTTATTATGGTATGTATTAAATTTTAGGTACTATTCCAGGTACCACGAATATAAAAATAGATAAAAACTAGATCCCTGGCCAGTTTTTCTCAGTGGTTAGAGCATCTGCCTGTGGACCGAGGAGTCTCAGGTTTGATTCCTGGTCAAGGGTACATATCTGGGTTGCAGGTTGGAGTACTACAGGTTGGGGTCGTGTGGGAGACAACCAATCAATGTGTCTCTCTCCCATCAATGTCTCCCCCTCCCCCCGCATTCCATTCTCTCTTTAAAAACCAAATCAATGGAAAATATCTTCGGGTGAGAATTAACAACAACAAAACAAAAAACTAAATCCCTGTTCCTAAAGAGCTCTCAGGTTAGCAGAATATAACAGATAATTACAGTGCACAGTATTGTCATAAATACAGATTTAAGGACCTCTCTGTTTACCATCTGAATGGCTTCACAATCTTCTAGCTGGATAATATAACAATTTACATAACTACTCACTTTCTTGATTATTTTTCATTATCACATGCACTGCTACAATGAATACATTTCACACATTTTTTTCTGTTAACCATTTTCTATGGATGAATTCCTAGGAGTGAGATTAGTGGGTCAGAGTGTATTAATTCAGATTTTTATAGATCTTGACATACCTTGCTAAATAGCTTCATAATTATATACAAAGTCACCACTTTTTCTGAGCATTGACAACTATCTTAACACTAAATTGTTTGTTAGAATTTTCAAAAGCAGAGGCCCATTATTGTGTTCATTTGTATTTATTTAATTAATAGCATGGTGGAATATTTTTCTCATGGTTAAGATTTTAATTTCCCCTAGTGGGATTTGTGTTTATGGCAGATTTACCTATCATTTATCACTGTTGAAGCAGCTTCCTAATATATTCTCAGATGCTAAAAACATAATAACTTTTCTCCATAATTTACTACAAAATTTTTCCTATTTGTTGTTCTCTTTGTTTAGCTAAATTGCCTTCAAATCATACCAAACTTTTAAATCTTTTAAAAATAATTTTATTGATTTTTAGAGAGGGGGGGATAGAGAGAGAGAAAGAGAGAGAGAGAAACACTGATGTGAGAGTGAAACATCGATTGGTTGCTTCCTGCATGCCCCCTACCTGGATCAAGCCTACAACCCTGGCATATGCCCTGACCCAGGAATCGAACCAGCGACCTTTGGGTGCATGGGACAATGCCCAACCAACTGAGCCACACTGGCCAGGACAATTCTATTTTTTTAAATTAGTTATGCTATTTGTTTTTTTCCTCTAGAATTTCTTCTATGGTTTCAGTCTTAAGAAACATGTCCTTCTGCCATTGGCATAAATTTCTACTCTTGTCCATTTTTCACTCATTCAACTTTCAACAAATCTCATATGTGTCCTGTTTGATACCAGGGATAAAAAATGATGAATGAGCCCTGGCCGGTTTGGCTCAGCGGTTAGAGCGTCAGCCTGCAGTCCAGAGAGACCTGGGTTCAGTTCCCGCTAAGGGCATGTACCTTGGTTGCAGTTTGTCCCCAGCCCTGGTTGGGTAGCCACTCGATGTGTCCCTTTCACGTCGATCTTTCTCTCTCTCTCTCTCTCTCTCTCTCTCTCTCTCTCTCTCTCTCTGTCTCTCTTCCCCCCCCCCCAACTCTGTCTGAACAAAATATGGAGGAATGTCCTCGGGTGAGAATAAAAAAAAAAGATGAATGAATGACATAGTAATACAAATTATTATTATCCAAAACTTAGGAATAGGCAAAGGGGTTACTGCATGTCTTCCCAGTGCCACACAGGGAACCTTACTAACTAATTCTCCAGGGACACATACTGTATCTCATTTGACACACTATGTACTGTTCATGAGGTTAGTTTACAACTCTGTTAGTGGGGATGTTAACTGGTAGAAAACTGAAAGCAATGTAAAATGATTCTTGTCACACGGCAATGAAAATAAATTTTGACCAGCAGAGATGGAAGTAATTTAACCCCTAAAAAAGATGGCCTCAGTGGTTACAGCCTCATTGCCCTATAGGATATTATGTAGTTTTGCATCTAACTTAGCAATCTTACGTATTTTCTCTTTCGGTGATTATAAATACTTTGTTCTTTCACAGTTCTCTTTGAGCCACCCTTACCATCTTACAGATCCCCTCATTAAATAAAGCTTTGACACATGCTCACCTTATGTTTGTATGGGAGTCAGGGAATCTGGCTGCTAGCATCAGCCCTACTCACGTCATAGTTTATTTCATCTCCTCCTTGACTTCTAGCTTCCTTTTTTGTAAATCATGGGTTTCTGTAAGGTCCAGTGGTAGTCAGGAAACCAAAGCAATTGGAAAGCTATATTTCTATATACAGATAACATGCAATGAAATCAGAATGAATGATCGGGTTCTAAGTCCAAAGCCCAGGATTTCCCAGGCCCAAGGGAGTGGAGCCTGAGAAGCCCGTGCCACGGTCTGGTAGGACACTTGGCCAGCAGGGCTGTCTCCGAGCAGCCAGGACCAAGCAGGAACAGGAACAGTGGTGCAATGGGAAGTACACGATCTCCAGCCAAGTGGACCTGGCTTCAACCCTCAGCCCTGCCTCTTCTAGAGTCTCCTGAGCCTCATTCCTCCTCTACAGAAGAAAGTGGTTGTGATAAGCCAATGGGCCAGTGCATAAAGAACCTTGTCACACGTGGCACACACTAGGTCCTCCATGAACGTCACTTGTTTTCCTTCCCTCTGAACGCACAGTGTCCCCCACAATGAATACTGAATCCATCCTCTAGAGGTGGATCAGGAGCACTTGTGGATATCCAGAGGCTACTAGCAACTGAAAAAGAGGAGAAAAGCTGTGGCACTGGGATGGAATTTCAGAGGCACCTAGCGCACCGTGTTAGAAAAACAATGGACCCTGGCCGGTTTGGCTCAGCGGTAGAGCATCAGCCTGCGGATCAATGAGTCGCAGGTTTGATTCTGGTCAAGGGCACATACCTCGGTTGCAGTTCTTCCCAGGCCCTGGTCGGGGGTCATGTGGGAGGCAACCAGTCAATGTTTCTCTCTCTCTACCCCTCCCACTCTATCTGAAGATATATCCTCGGGTGAGGATTAAAAATAAAAAAAAATAAAACAATGGTTTTAAGTGGCCCACATCTGCCCCCAGCAGGCTCGGTGACATTCCTCTCTGGGAACCCTTTTCCTCTGAGTAAAGACTCAACTACAGGATGCTTAAGGTCTCTTTGAGTTTTAACATCCACACCCACCTGCCTGTCACACTTACCTCTCCTACCACCTCTATGATGTCACCAACTTTCAGCTCCAGCTCATCGTCATTCTGGGGCAGGTAGCTGAACGCCACCTGGCACCGGCGCCGCCGTCGCTCACCTAAATGGGAAAAGCAAAATATTTAGATACAGCTCTTCTCTCAAAATTAGATTTTAAAGAGAGGCTTCTTAGGCATGCAGGCAAATTAAGCTGACTTGTCTCAAATATGCTCTCTGGGACATGGCTAGAGGCACGGCAGCCCTGGTCTCTCAGAGAGAGGCAGTAGAAAGCAGAGCAATGCTTCTTGGTCTTTTAAAAGCTGCTGGGTCAGAAAGGCATGGATATGAGAAACCGATCCGTTGGTGCAAAAGGAAAATCCCCACCCCGAAGCGCTGGAGCACAGTGTTGCCTTAAACGGTTTTCCATGGATGGGGCTTTGTATTTGCTGCTGTTGATTTTTAATGAAAGCTGATGTGATGTGGTAGAGTAAAAATAATGGTCTGCTTCTAATGCTAGCAAGGCAAAGGAAATTTTTCTCCAATGTGCAAAGGAAAAGATAAGCTATCCCAGCCTTTTTCTCACTAATCATCACCCTTTCAACATACTAGAACTCAGGCCTGATAAGCAAAAGCTGATTAGATTTCAGGCTGCTCTTTTGCCATTTCAAAGGTCCCCCCAGGGGTTCAACAAATCCACTTCTGTTCTTTTCCCTCTGTTCCCAGGGGATCCATTAGCAGGATCCCTGGCTGCTTACACAGCACCACTCAGGCAAATCAAGATAAAAGCCAGGACCACAGTTCACTTAACCAGAAGACACTCAAGATTATAGCATCTCGCTCACCCAGTGTGGCCTAACTGGGAGGCCCTCCCTGACTTACAGCTGGTTCAAGTACAGACACAACTATCCACACCACAGACATGTATCGTGGGGAGAAAGAACATGCATGTGGTATGTGTGGTAGGTGGGGGTTCGAAACAGAGAGAGAGACAGCAGTGAAGGCCCAAGCTGGGTACAGGTGAGTAGGAGAGAGGAACTGAGACCAGCATTGCTTAGAAGTTTGTCACTTAAAGCTGACCACCCCACATCATTCCTTCCTGTCACCACATGGCCTAGAAAACCAAAGGCATCATCAGCTTCAAGGAAACATTTAGAAATGCTTACATTATTTTTGGACATTGCCTACAGTGATTCTTTTTCTTTTCTAATCTTTTCCCTGAGAAAGCAAATTCCTACATGAATGATCACAGGCCACTTTAAGGGCCCCACACAGCAGAACATCACACAAAGAGGAAGAAGGTCTTTGCTACATCTGATGTGCTCACTGATCAATATTTTTCAAAAGCTGGTGGCCTAGTTCTCTCTGTTCCATTTTTCTCTGCCTGAACCTCACTAAGGAAGAACAGAGTTGAACACAGGGAAGAGGGCAGAAGTTCAGAATCAATATCTTGTCTAATCACATCCTTGGCGACTACAAGAATACACTCCACCCCTTTGTACAAAATCGCAAGCCGCCTAATCTTGATGAGAACAAACCCTGAGCTGTCAGGCCAATTCCCAGGTGCTAACTGCATTGTCAGCAGGCAGAGTAGGGCAACCCAAGGAGGCCCTGGCTCTCCAATGGACAGAGGGCCCACCCCAACTGAATCTTCCCAGGCGGCAAGTCAGAAAGTGTGGTACCCCAGCGCAAAGAACTCCACCATGATTCCATGGCTTCCAACACAACAGAAGACCAATCAAACACTGTGTATCAAAAAGGGTACGGCCCTGGCCGGTTTGGCTCAGCGGTTAGAGCGTCGGCCTGCGGTCCTGAGAGACCCGGGTTCGGTTCCCGCTAAGGGCGCGTACCTCGGTTGCAGTTTGTCCCCGGCCCTGGTCGGTTGTGCGGGTGGCAGCCACTCGATGTGTTCCTTTCGCATCGATGTTTCTCTCTCTCTCTCTGTTCCTCTCTCTCCCTCCCACTCTACCTGAACAAAAAAATAAATAAATAAAGGGTACAGAGTTCTCATTCTAGCTAAGAAAGCCCAGATGACGAGATGATCTTGGCACCCATAACCTGCTCCTGGCGACTCCCCTGCCCCTATATATATATCCCTTAAGATAAAGTTCTACTATAAACCTTAGCTTTATGTGGTAGATGTTATGCTAAAAGCAAACTCTGAAGACACAAATCTGAACACAAAACAAATAAACATGACAAATGTCTGAAACCCAGCACTCACAACCACAGGAGTCACCACTTGACTGAACTGACTTAAAATAACATCTCAAGACCTAGTATTAGCTGAAGTCACAAAACTTTCAGTTATATGCAAACTCAATTTTCAAAAAACCCGCTATAAAAAGTAGCATTTTAACCCAACATGGCAAAATACAGAGTGATATATATTCTTCAAGAAAAGACTACCCCAGCAGATTCCCGACCAGGAACAGAATACTCAGATTTTTCTAGAACCAAATCTCTGCATCGGACTTCTATAAAGCCTTGTCTGGTATTAGAAAGAATGACACATTTACTCTTCCAGGCTAGTCAATATTTCTTAAGCCTCTAAGAAGATTATTTAATTGGTGGCATAAAGTTCTATGAGGCACACTGCAAACATATAGAATTAAGAAAAATGAGCCCTGCCCAGCCCGTTTGGCTCAGCAGTTGAGCGCTGACCCATGCACCAAGAGGTCACCTGTTCAATTCCTGGTCAGGGCACATGCCCAGGTTGTGGGCCTGATCCCCAGTGGGGGGCATACAGGAGGTGTCCAACCGATGTTCTCTCTCATCAATGTTTCTCTCTTTCTCTCCCTTCCCTCTCCCTTCCTCTCTCTCTAAAATCAATAAAGAAAAAAAAATTAAAAAGAAAAGTGAGCTCTTACAGTGAGGTATACAGAGGTTGCTGTGGTAAAGGCCACCTGACCTGACCCCAAGCAGAAACAGTTATTCCCTCTGGTACTGGAACAGCTTGTGACCTTCTCTGAAGCACTTCTGATACCTATCACCCTTATCGCATCCTGCCAACTGCACGAGTTCAAAAGAAAAAGAAAGGAGCCAGAATGAGCAACAGTTTTGCAAACACGGAAATTGGGGCTCAGTGACTTACCCAAGTTACCAAGTTAGTAAGTGGCAGTATGTCCTTGGCCTGAATTCAGAGCTCTCCCTACAATGCGGATGGACCAATTCAGCTCACATCTTGTCCCCAATTCTCTGCGACCTGCACTTAACTGCTTCCCACAACACTGCGTAACATAGCCTTGGGTCTTCACCAGGGCTTTCGCCCTCAGATAACTGCCAAATTCCTGGTCCGCTGCCCCTCCAGGCCTCAACTTCTGCACATCGCTGTTTCTATCTTGTTTGCCAGTTCTACCCAACCTAAAGCTCACTTCAGGTGGGATGTTGATGTAGTGATACTACATTTCACTTGCCTCTCTCTACCTTCAATTCAAGGAAGCTTAAAGATGTCATTTTCCATTTTTTCCTCTCCTGGCATTTCATTTCTGTTTACTAGCCAGTCTTTTTTTTTTTTTAAATCCTCACTCGAGGATATTTTTCTATTTATCTTCAGGTAAAGAGAGAGAGAGAAACATCGACGTGAGAGCAACACATCGACTGGTTGCCTCCTACACAACCCCAACAAGGGCCAGGGACGAACCGCAACCAAGGTATGTGCCCTTGGCTGGAATCAAACCCAGGACTCATTGGTCTGCAGGCCAATGCTCTACTGCTGAGCCAAACTGGCAGGGCTACTAGCAAGTCTTGACCTTCTTCGAAGAGGTATGTGGACAACAGTGCCATCTCTTTTCAGTAGCTGGTATAAACTGGAGAGAAAAAAACATATGACACCCAAGGCCACGGTCTGGAACCCCTTAATTTGAGCTATCACCGTCATGCCCAGAGCCCAGTCCACATGAATTCAAGTTTTAACACATTTCAATGGGCTTTTTTTCCTAAGGAATAAACTGACTTTTGTTTTCTTTAAAAATGTAAGTATATTTGCTGATTATGGCCAACAATATAAATCTATATTAGAATAACTAGAAAGAAGAGAGAACACATGTTTTTCTTCCTTCATATCATAGCCATTGCCACGGTCCTTTATCTCTGTGTGTGATTTGTAGGCAGGACATTTAACTCCTTACACATAATTGAAAGAAGTGACACAAATTTCATGGACATACATGCAAATGTATATGTGACACAGCTTACAAAAAAGTATGAATAAAGCAGACTTTACAAGCACACCTGATATGTCTACTTCATTGCCATATTGTATGATGGCCACAAAATACACATGTATGAACATGCGCTTGTATGTAGGAACACAAGCACACCCTCAACTCTCTCACTAGTCCTCATAACCACCTTCTATTTATGACCAGCTTTGTTGAATAAAATAGTAACAGCTAACATTTATTGAGCACTTACTGTGTGCCAGAGACAACTAAGCACTTTGTATGCATTACCCCATTTAATCATTACATTGAACATCTGGGGTAGATCACCGATCCCCTTTTACAGACAAGGAAACTGAGGGGGCACATAAACACCAAGTATTTTACCAGAGGTCTTACAGCTAGAAAGTAGAGAGCCAGGCTTTCAAGTCAGAAGATGCAAGTCCAGAGACACTGCCTCCCGTGTCTGAGCATTCTTACAAATCCTTGGCTATGGGTCTTGAGAGTGCAGAAAAAACTAGTGGGCTAACATGGCACATTGTTAAGATGTGAAACTAGGAAGTGAGAACCCACAAATCAGGAGCGTTTCCTTACTGCTAGTTGCTGGGAACCGGGGCCCATATTTCAATGCAATAAAGCTGGTTGGATGGGGAGGAAAGGTACTACACATGCATTTTCTATAAAGAAAATAACAGAAACTGAAAAGGGTGACATGACCCAGCCTCAGAAACAGCACACACATCTGTATTTTAGAGCCTTCTGAGGGGTCGTACGATATGTGAAAACTTTACTAGACCAATTCATTCGATGACCATAATAATACAACAACAAATAGTGCAGTGGTTGAAACAAATCTTTGGGTCAACTGGTAACTTCCAACACTCACACAGTCCATTTTTTTTTGGCATCCCATACCGACCCCCACCCCATGAAGAACAAGAGTATAAAACTACAAGGATTTCAATCGTTTGATATTTTCAAGGAACCCACTAAATTAATCAACTGGATCTTTATCATATGCCTAGGGAACATGGCAGTATCCTGACATCGTTTTGCAAAAGAGAAAGCACTCGTCTTAGCAGGTTTGGTTCAGGGGTAGAGCATCGGCCCGAGGACCAATTAGTCGTGGGTTTGATTCTGGCCAAGGGCATGTACCTTGGTTGTGGTTTGTCCCTGGCCCTGGTTGGGGTCGTGTGAGAGGCGGCCACTCAATGTGTCCCTTTCACATCGATGTTTTTCTCTCTCTCTTCTTCTCTCTCTCTCCCACTCTATCCGAACAAAAATGGAAAAAAGTCCTTGGGTGAGGATAAAAAAAAGAGAGAGAGAGAAAGCACTGATAAAATCAAAGAGGAAAATCAGAAGATCCTAATTCTCAGGGTCACTTCTGCATTTTCTCCAGACACAGCCTGGGGACCACCTGTGTGAGAATGTTGAAATGCAGGGCAGACCTGCGGAACTACACTCTCTGGGGTTGGGGCCAAGGACATGCATTTAAACCTGACTCTCCAAGTGGTACTCCATATGAAAATCTAAACCTCAACAATGAATCAGCACCACTAATTAATTATAGGTGAGAAGGGGTGACAATGGTGACAACTGGAAAACACCTTATGGGAACAGGCGGTCTTCCTTTGGAGGGCTCCAGCCAGTGGTTCTCAATCTTGGCTGCACATTGAAACCACCTGGGAGCTTTCATAAAACTCCCGATAAGTTTCTAAACAGCAGTTCCTGAGGAACTAGTTCTTCATTGAAAAGTGGCTTCTGCCCTGGCCGGTTTGGCTCAGCGGTTAGAGCGTTGGCCTGCGGTCTGGAGAGACCCGGGTTCAGTTCCCACTAAGGGCGCGTACCTCGGTTGCAGTTTGTCCCCGGCCCTGGTTGGGTCATGCAGGTGGCAGCCACTCAATGTGCCCCTTTCACACCGATGTTTCTCTCTCTATCTCTCTCTCTTCCTCTCTCTCCCTCCCACTCTATCTGAACAAAAACATGGAAAAATGTCCTCAGGTGAGGATAAAAAAAAAGAAGAAGAAAAGAAAAGTGGCTTCTTCCAGGGCTTAGGCCAAGAAAGTACAAAGTGGTTATGCCAAAATTAATGAAATGCTCAAACATTCGAGGGGTAATTTCAAAAGGACACAGGGATCAGCCTGATGAAGCTTCCACAGGCCAAATTTGGGACAGTAACAGCATGTGTTGGGGAATGAATTTATTCATTTCAAAGAAAAGTCATGAGCACATACTGATACATTCAATAGGTAATTAGGTTGATAGCCAGATAAATGAAAAAGATCAGATAGATAGGTATGGGGCAGGAAAGGAAAGCTCTTCTTTACAAAAGCATGTCAACTTATAAGTATAGAAATGATAGAAATGGACAATCAATATTTTATAAACATCATAGCAAGAACAGATTCTAGCAAGAATCAATGGTTGTTAAACCACTGGGTGAAAGTTTATTGGGGATGAGGCTAGTTACAGAGTCTCAAAACATCTCCCCACAGAGTATGTGTTAATTACAAAAGGAAAATGGTCCGCCTGGAATGGAGAAAGCGGTCAGTTCACGTCGCCAACGATGGGACAGACTGACATCAGGTGCCGCCTTGTGTAATGCGCTGAGAAGGACTTAACATCACCTACAGAATGTTCCTGCCCAAAACGTTTAACCTCAATCTGACCACGAGGAAGCAATCATACAAAGCCAAACTGAGGGGTAGTGTACAAAAACTGGTCTAGTTTTTTTTGTTGTTGTTTTATTTCATTTATTTTTTTATCCTCGCCTGAGGACATTTTTGCATTTATTTTCAGATACAGCGGGAGGGAGAATGGGAGGAAAAGAGAGAGAGAGAAACATCGATGTGAAAGGCACACATCGAGTGGTTGCCACCCGCATGACCCAACCAGAGCCGGGGACAAACTTCAACCAAGGTACGTGCCCTTAGCGGGAACCGAACCCGGGACTCTCTAGTCCACGGGCCGACATGCTAACCGCTGAGCCAAACTGGCCTGGGCTAGTTTTTAAAATATATATTTTTAAGTTAATATCACAGAAGATTTCTAAAAGGTTAGGGAACTGTTCTAGATTTAAAAACAGTCAAAAGATGTTAATAACAACTAAATATACTGCAATCCTTAATTGGATTCAGGGTTTTCAAAGAAGGTTATAAAGGATATTATTAAGAGAATTGGGGAAATTTAAATATAAACTAATACTAAATAATTGCATCATGTTCATGTTACATTTCCTGACTGTGTTAGTTCTATTGCAGTTACATATGACAATGTTCTTGTTCTGAAGTACTTAAGGATGAAGTGTCCTGATATCTGTAACTTACTTTCAAATAATTTAAGGGAAAAACAAAATGAGTGTGTATGTGTATGTGTACACATGCACAGGCATAGACACAGACACAGACACAGACATAGACACAGAGAGAAAGCAAATGTGGAAAATGCTAACAATGGGTGAATCCAGATGGGTGTTCATTGTACTATTGTTACAACTTTTCTATACATTTAAAATGTTTCTAAATAAAAATTTTAGGGTGAAAATAAAAAATACAGATGTGTAAGCACCACCCCTAGATACTCTAATGTCATTGGTCTGGGGGTACAGCCCGGACATCTGGATTTAAGAGCTCTCTAGGTGATTCTAACATATAGCTAGGGTCAAGACGCATCGTGACAGATTCATTGTCCAACAATAAATGGGACTTTTCCAGGACCATGCTATACAGGTCCTATATTCAGCTTCTTCTACCAAAAGGAAGAAAAAGTACACTTGTTTGTCAATATTATCCTACTATATAACCCAGAGGAATGTTGCATGCTCGTTTTTATTTCACAGACCTTTGGAACGAATGCACTAAACAATCTCTAGCTCTGGAAATGTGTTCCTGGGTGCCAGGGGGTGGAAAAGTCGGTGGTCTCCCCTATGATTTCTTAGCAAAAACAGCTAGGGGTACAGCAACTCTCCAAGTTAATGAGCAGCATTCCGGCTTCTTGAAGAAGCTGTTTTTGAGCTGGAAACTTCCATTTATGCAAGGGGCCAGGTTTCCTATTCAGGATGGAAAAACATACATTTCACTAAATAAGTAAGGAGAATCACCCATTTTTCTTGGGACAGCCAATGGACTCTGGGAGAGAAAGAGAAAGCTGAATTACTGATCTTATGGACCCAGTATCATACCCTTTCCTGGAACAATTCCCAGTCATCAACCTGTTTCAACATAACGTAACTCAAGGAAGACAAGGAAGACTTCAGAGGCAGATGGCATACCAGGAAAAAGAAAGAAAGAAAAAAGGAATTCGTGGGTCTTTCTTTGCAAAGCCCTCTCTGGTTGTGGCTGGATTGTTGTCGTGGAAATGTACAGTATTTCATTAACCGGCACTGTTTGGTTCCTGGAGACAGCCTAGGGATGTACATAGTCAACATCTTTACATGTCAAAAAAAAACAGTAAATCCACTCATCTGCAACTTCAAAGGCAAGGTTCACCTAGAAAGAGGCTACAGCTATGCCAGTCCTCATTTGCTCCCAAGTCCCACCAGGATATAGGAGGAAAATGTAGAACTAGTAGGGAAGCATTTATTAGAGCCTCTGAGCCATGGTGGGTAGGGAGGGAGGCAAGTAAAGTCAAAAGTCACATAAGGAAAATCAACTAAGGTCTTGTTGGGGATGAAGGAAATGAACATCAATTTAGGTGTCTGCTATATGTCAAGAACCAAGCTAGACATGTTACATGCCTTCCCTCAAGTCCTCGCACCAACTCTATGAGATTAGGGGTGCTGGCCCCATCTTCATGGATGAAGACAGAAAGGCTGGATAACTTGCCCAAAGCACATGAGTTAAAGAAGCTTTGGTATGCAGCCCTCGTCTTCCACCAACCCAAGATAAGACCAGGAAGGCAGATTAGGAGTGCGTTTCAGGGGGACTTTGCATGCAATCCTAAGATGAGGACTTTATTTTATGGGCAATGAAGAACCAGAGGTTTTGGGGGCAGAGAAGTGACAAGATGTCACGAGGACAGTGATCTAGGGAGAAGTGTCTGGTGTCAGGGGTATGCAGGGCAGCTTGAGGGAGGGAGCGTAGAAGCAGGCAGATGACCCAACAGAAGACAATAAAAAACAGAGAAAGTCTGAAAAACATGATGGAAGGAATCATATACCCAGGGAAGGAGAGGTGGATACGCAGTGGCATCTGCAGTTGAAGTGTGTCTGTTACCTTCTTTAGGAGCCAATGACCCTCTCTTACTTGTCTTTGATTCCCCAGCACCTAGCTCAGTGCCTGTTAGAGCAGACACTCAATCCATTCTTCTTTTTTTTAAATTTATTTTATTATTGAGAGTATTACAGGTGTCCCTTATTCTCCCCCTTTCTCCCCCTCCACCCACCTCCCACCACACCCAGGCCTTTACCTGTCTATTGTTTGTGTCCATGGGCTATGCATCTATAAGTTCTTTGATTATACTCAATCCATTTTTGATAAATGGATGGATGAATGAACTACTGAGTACCTGTTCTACATTCTATCTGTGGGTCACTGTTCTGTGAACACAAATTTCCAGTCAGTCAGAGGGGCACCAAAGAAGGACAGGAAGGGTGGAGGGAAAGAGTTAAAACCTCAACCTGGTGTTACAAAGGGCACCCATCAATGTATGCTTAAAAGCCAATGCCAAAATGATTCAAATGGTAAATTTTACATTATGTGTATTATACCACAATTTAAAGAAAAAGCCAATGCCACGTTGCATTGTTGCAGCTATAGGGATGGAAAGATGGTGGTCCCTGTAGTCTTGCCACTGTGTTCAAGGTGCCTCATTCAATCAACACTGTAGTCTGAAGCATCTGTGGTACTAAATAATATATGCCTTATAGCTTTGGTCTTCCAAGTTTATGGTCAACTGGCAATTATCCAGAGCAAATGGTAGAGCAGAGCTGTATATATCGGAACAAGGAATTATGTACATTTGATTTTGAATTCAGTCTTCTTAAAAGATAAAAAAGAATGCCCTAGCTGGTGTGGCTCAGTTGGTTGGGCGTCCTCCCATGCAGTGAAGAGCTGCAGGGAAACAGACTGACAAACCTCCAAGGGAAGGGGGTGGAAGGGGTGGGAAGAGACAAACCAAAGAACTTATATGCATCTATGCACAACCAATGGACACAGACATTAGGCTGGGGAAAGCAGGAGGGGGGTGGGAGCAGGGAGGACGGGATCGATGGGGGAAAAAGGGGGACATTTTTAATACTTTCAACAATAAAAAAATTAAATAAATAAAAGTAGATGTCACCCACCTTCTCGGGGGGGAGGGGGGAGTTGCTGGTTCGATTCCCAGTCAGGGCACATGCCCAGGTTGTGGGCTGGATCCCCGGCAGGGGACACTGGGGAGGCAGCTGATCGATGTTTCTCTCTCTCATTGATGTTTCTCTCTCTCCCTCTCCCTTCCTCTCTCTCTAAAATCAATAAAAATATTTTTAAAAGACAGAAAACACTTATTTTAAGTAGGCAAAGCTGTATGTATACAGCCGTTCAGAGCAGCACGGTTTCTAACAGAAAATGCATACACGCACAGAGACCTACACAGCAAACATCCTGAATGCCCACTGACAGGAAAGGGCTACGTAAATCATGTGGGAAACTAAACAGCCACTAAATAGAGCAAGCAGCTCTATGTGTACTGACGTGTAAAAGGTGTCCATAATACATGAAGTCCAAAGACCAAGTCACATGATGTGTACAATATAATCCCAACATTGTAAACACACACATACTCTCTCCCTC
Source organism: Molossus molossus (assembly GCF_014108415.1). Taxonomy (NCBI): domain Eukaryota; kingdom Metazoa; phylum Chordata; class Mammalia; order Chiroptera; family Molossidae; genus Molossus; species Molossus molossus. The sequence goes on along the minus strand of NW_023425355.1, from coordinate 135,025,783 downwards.
CATGACATTGACAGTCAAGTTAGTTCTCATACTCTAAGTAAATAAATAAAGACCAATTGAATTAGGCAGAAAGGTGGTTGTCACAGGCTAAATGACAAGGGGGTCATGGCTGCTGGTCCATAAAGACAGTAGGAGGTGTGAACCCAGAAAAGGCTCCACACGTGTATCCCACACTAATTATTCCGATGAGACACTGTTAGAGAACCCTGAGGGGCCCCTCAATGTTCTTTCAGGTACCAATCCAAGGTCGTTTCCCCGGCCTGACTCCTCAAACCACACAGTCCGGGCAGCCGTCTCCCTCCTGGCAGTGGAGGGGCCCTGTGTCCATCTGAGCTGGCTCACACTCACTCCCTCCCACACGCATACATGCTCAGCCACATGGGCCCTTTCTCTGGGTTCCCCTAACAGCCACTGTTTTTCTCTAGCATTGCCCTCATCCCACTGTATTTCAATGATCTGAGTGTCAATTTCTATGTGTGTCTCCACCCCTTCAGCTTAGACACCTTTCAACTCTTTCACGCACACTTTTGTCAACAAATGGGAGCCCTGGGCAGGTAGCTCAGTGGGTTAGAGTGTCATCCCAATAAGCCTAGGTTTTGGGTTCGATCCTGGGTCTGGTTCAGCTGGTTGGAGCATTGTCCTGTACATCAAAAGGTTGCAGGTTCAATCCCTTGTTAGGGCATGTGCTTGAGGCAACTGGTAAATGTTTCTCTCACATGAATGTTTCTTTCTGTCTCTGTCTCTGTCTCTGTCTCTGTCTCTGTCTCTGTCTCTGTCTCTCTCTCTCTCTCTTTCTCTCCCTCCCTCCCTCTTTCTGGGCATGTCCTCGAGTGAGGATTAAAATAAAAGAATCAACCAATGAATGCATAAATAAGTAGAATAACAAATCGATTTCTCTCTCCAATCAATCAATAAAAAAGCAAATGTGACTGATTTGCCTGCACCCACATATGCCTCATGATGGTTATGTGGCAGCCATTTTATGACAAATGCCCACTCTTGATCCAATTGTGACCCCAAGTGCCACTATATCTAGAAACAGAGGGAGGGACACAAATCCCTGATCTAATCCTTCCTCAGTACAAGAAACTTCAGAGTCTAATGTCCTGTTTAAAGAAGCCACTGATTATGAACAAAATAGACCCAGAGACATAAAAGTAGGGTTCAGACTAACAAACCTCAGAGGAGGGAGACAGGGGGAAGGGAAGAGATAAATCAAAGAACTTATGCATATAAACATAACCAATGGACCCTGGGGGAGGGTGGGAGGAGGGTGTCCACGGGGGGTGGGGGGGACATTGGCAACAAAATAAATTAATTAGAATTAGAATAAAAAAGAAGCCACTGAAAGCCATCTTAAAATCAGTCAATTAACATATCACCAAAAACATCAAGTTTCTACCACCAGCATAACACAGAAAGGGGCCATCCATTCAATAAACCAAGTTTCCGCAGAGCAGCAGCATATGGATATTTTCAATGTTAACACTGTCACCAGATGTTTCCTTAGAAGCTGCATCTATAATTTTGGTGTCATGGGCATGAAGAACTCCTCCAAACATGTTGTCCTCCACCTCAACCGTGTTATAAAAAAACGGGGTGTGAATTGGCTGTGTGGAAGGACATACACGCTCTGATTGTACAGCTCACGGCCATGTGATCCACATGGACAGCATTAACACACACAGAGAGCATCCTGGGCCTCACAACATGAAGAGACAGATGAGCTAGTGGAGCCGGCATTGTGACCACCTCACGTAGCCTACGTCATGGCTCTTTGCCCCGCTTTTTCATGTATAAAATTGGGATAATGGGGACAGACCTACCTTCCTGAAAGGCTTGCTGCCCCATGACTCCCTCCCTTTTTTCCACTTGTCTTTACACTCATGAATATGTTAAAAGGCTGCTTTGTAAATTATTTATACCAGTTCCACCAGTATTCTTTTCACCAGCTTCCCTTCCCATCAGAGATAAAGGAACAACACTGAAAAACAAAGTCGGAGATGTGTATAAATGGCCTTCTGGTCTCCCTCTCTCCTTAGGCTGGTCCTAGGGGTTGGGTTTGGCCTTTCATCAGGCCCCTAAATCTAAATGACCCGACCCACAGCAGAACATACCCAGGGGACACCTCTCCAAAGTGTCCCTGAGTCCCTGGCCTGACTTCCCCAGCCCAGGCCACCATCTCCCTGGGGAGGCAGTCTGGGTGTTCAGAGGAGAAAATCCGATCCATAAAGCACATTGCTTTTCTCTGCTTCAGCAGGGCTGATTTGGGCAAAATGCCCAAAAGAACTCGACATATTTATAGAGTTTTGTTTGATCTACTTTTAAATGCTCCATGCAGAGTCATTCAAGTGAAATGAGAATACAAAATTTCAAAGAGAAAACTGAAGGAAGGTTCTAAATATAAGTTATTTGTTGAGCATAAACAAGATTTCTCCCTTCTATTCCAACACAGTCCCTCTAACGTATCTAATTTTAAAGGCATTCTCAAACTTTGCTGCTGACAACTGGACCTATCAGACCCTTAACTTTTACAGTTAAGGGAGGGGGCAGGGAGGGAACAAGAAAAGGAAAGGGGGAGAGAGAGGGGCGCCTGTGAACACATGCATATTAGGAACTATGACAAAGGTCTAGAAAATCCTCATCTGGGGTCCATCTCTATTGCCTATTCTTAGAGAATTCTCGGGGGGGAAATGCCATAAACAGATGCAGAGTTTGTCAGTTTTAAAAATCAGTACCAAACAATGGTCACTGTACAGGGAGATTTTGAGAATGACAGAAAATTCCATATTTCTCTTTAGGAAGGAGGGGAAAGGTCTGTATTACAGGTAGTCAAAATGATTTTTAGATTTTCACTCATTTTTAATACAGTTTCCCTTCTCGTCCCCATCAGAATAAAGAAGAGGGGAGCCTAGGTAGTTATTAATTTTCTTGATGCAAATGGGGGTTGTCATTGCCACAATTCCATCTTCTTATCTAAAAGCAGAGGTTCTTGGCCGGCTGGTGTGGCTCAGTGATTGTCAACCTATGCACCAAGAGGTCGCCAGTTCGATTCCTGGTCAGGGCACATGCCCAGGTTGTGGGCCAAACCCCCAGTGGGGGGCATGCAGAAAGCCGCCAATCAATGTTCTCTCTCATTGATGTTTCTCTCTCTCCTTCTCCCTTTTTCTCTCTAAAATCAATCAATAAATAAAATTTTTAAATAAAAATAAAAAAATAAAAGCAGAGGTTCTTAACTGGGGTTCATGGACAGAAGTCAGCAGGTCTTAACATGGTGGAAAGAAAATTATATCTTGCCCTGGCCGGTTTGGCTCAGCGGTTAGAGCATCAGCCTGCGGTCCAGAGAGACCCGGGTTCGGTTCCCACTAAGGGCGCGTACCTCAGTTGCAGTTTATCCCCAGCCCTGGTTGGTCGTGTGGGTGGCAGCCACTTGATGAGTCCCTTTCACATTGATGTTTCTCTCTCTCTCTCTCTCTTCCTCTCTCTCCCTCCCACTCTATCTGAACAAAAAAATAAAAAAATGTCCTAGGGTGAGGATAAAAAAAAGAAAATTATATCTTTATTTTTACTGTCCTCTCACTGAAATCTGGCCTTTCTTTCCACTGTACACATAGGCAATGAACCACACCGGTATTAGCAGCACCTGTGGATTTTATGTCCCGTTGTGGGGATATTTTCATTTCATATCACAGTTGCTGCAGTTATCTTGAAATGTCACTTACACACATCCCTATTTCAAAATGATGGTAACTTCTAGACCCAGTGCTGGATCTTGCTATTAATGCACCAGTGAAGAATGTGGAATCCTTCTATTTTTGCAACATTTTGAAAACTGTATTTCAGTATAATTGGTGTCCTTTGTAATCCTACGGATTTGATTTTATTCATTTACAAACATTACTCTGAGAAAAGGTCCACAGACTTCAACAGACTGGCAAACAAGTTCCGAAGCAACTTTTTTTTTTTAAGTTAATTTCTAATCCCTCCTTTCAAGATTACGGTTAGCAAAGAAACCCAAAGGTGCAAGGGGGAATCATATATGTAAAATACAGCAGTACGCATAAGATTTGGACACTACATTGGAACATTTTATAGGTTTTGGAATAGCACATCATGACAAAAGAACCATACTGGGCAACTTAATAGGTCCTGATCCACGAATGGCCGTGTGGCCCAGCGCTCAGGAGGCTGCTTGCCAAGTGCCCTCTTATTACCCGGGTCAGTGGCTGGCAAGAGCCCCACTCTGTCATCTGGCGTCTTGGCTCAGCTGAGCTCAATGTCCATGCTCCCTTCCACGAAGGCCAGCACAGCTTATTTGCAAATTGACACCTGCCACTGCCTCAACGTCCCATCTCCAACAGAGCCTTGTGTTTCTTTCCCTTCCAAGCTAGTAACAGTGCACTCCAAGGCCCATCCCCTCCAACCCAAGGCCAAGGATAAAGAGGTCACTTGGGCTTCGGTGTACCCACATAGCTTTATATACACCTCTTTCTCCCAGCCCTCGTTGGTTGCATTGTCATTGTTTGCCTGTGTGTCCCCAGAGCCTGCTGGGGAGTGCACAAAAGTTCCATGAAAGGAGGGACATTTACACCAATGTTTATAACTGCACGGGGTGGACCTGGGGGAGGGGGGGCTGCCTGACTTCCACTGTGGTCCCATCTTGTGCTTTCACTAGAGGATGAAGGACCCTGAGGTCAGTAAGTCCAACTGGGACTGGAGCCAACTGACCAATTCTTGAAAACATTTTTTTTTTTTACATTTATCCTCAGACAGAGTGGGAGGAGAAGAGAGAGACAGAGAGAAACATTGATGTGAGAGAGACACATCGACTGGTTGCCTCCCACATGACCCCAACCTGGGCCAGGGACAAATGACAACCAAGGTACATGCCCTCGGCTGGAATTGAACCCGGGACTCCCTGGTCTGCAGGCTGACACTCTAACGGCTGAGCCAAACCAGCCAGGGTGAAAACATTTTTTAAAATAAAGAAAACAGTAATCCCCCTTTTCGGAAGCTATACTCCAGATAACTTACATGAAATGTACCAAGATATCTGCATAATGTTCACTGCTACATTCTTCAGAAAAGTGGAAAAACCAGAATCACCCTAAATGTCCTCTGACTAGGGAACTGGGTAGTCAACTCCTGGGATATCTACTACACAGGGACCATGAAAGGTGGTATCGCTCTCAATGACCTAAGACAGTGACACTTCCAAGAGTCTCTTCAACCTCACAGAACTAACTGCAATACAGCATAAATAGTATGGCCCCATCTGTATTTTCCTAAATACCAATATGTCTGCATCACTGTGTGCTTACATTAGATCATGCCATCTGAAATGAAGTTTTGTGGTCGAATCTCTGCGATTTCTTATGCTCTGTCCTAGCACCGATGTGTGGAGCTCTTCTCGGGAGATAACCACGAGCCTCGTCTCCTGGGAGTGTGACCAGGGGAAGGAATTTTATGTTACTCTGCATGCCATGCCTTTCCTTTAATTTGTTCTACACTAAGCATTATTTTGACAAGAAGTCTAACTAAGAACACTCAGAGTGAGTATATAACAAAATGTACAACTCGCATTAAAAAAAAGCTGCGAGGTCTAAACAACATGGTGGCACAAAAGCTCTCTCACTGTGTGGGCAGTTTTGTGATGCTCAGGACAACAAAGCCCATTCCTGTGGGCTCGGCCTCCCTCTAGGTCAGGGGTGGGGGATCACCGGGCCCGCGGGCCATATAAGGCCTGCAAAATCAATATGAGCTAACATCGCTCACCTCACTAAATTAACCTGACCAAATATAACAGGCTAATTTTTAAGTTGATAATTTTGTACAGCCCGTGAATGATGTTATAAATATCCAAATGGCCCTTGGTAGAAAAAATGTTCCCCGCCCCTGTGAGTCTAGGGGCTGCAAATGGCTTTGTCGCCAAGGCCCCTCTAGAGGGGCGTCCTCCATAAAAGGACAGATTTCTAGGTGAATGAGCAGTACAAAGGGACTGGGGACCTTTAAGGGAAGGTTTTTAAGCAGACTTCTTTTTAAACAAATAGGTTAGTGATGCAGAAATTTTCTCCTTGTTCCAAGCAAATAAAGATGTTTCTCTGTTAAAGTGAGTCCTATTTTCCTTGTACATATGGGAGAGTAACAAAGGTACATTAAAAAAAAATGGCATCTCACTCAGACTTTTCATTTTCCAAACTGATCTGCACCTTTATGCTCCCCTCAGAGGGAGGAAACCGAGCATCAAGAAAAGTGTAAATTTAGAAATTATAGAAATTATAAATCTAGAAAGTGACAATCTAGAACTCTTGGGGCAAGAAAATGATTGTAGATTCATTTGTGGAAAAGGATAGTGGTAGAGGAAAAAGTAGAGAAATAAATGCTCATGAATCTCTCCACCAATGCTGATTTTTGCTTGCACTACACGCTTCAGTATTTAAATATCTTCACCTCAATAGGCTTCATTATAAACTTTTCTATATATTACATATAAGTCAGTCTCCTTTGCAGGATGAAACCTCCTGGAGGGCAAGAGTTGGGTTTTTCTACTCTTCTACAGCAGGGCTTGGCAAACTTTCCCTAAAGGGCCAGAGAGTACATATTTTAGGCTTTGACAACCATACAGTCTCTGTGACAACTACTTAACTCTGCTGCTGCAGTGAAAAAGCAGGCATAATATATAAATGAATGGGTATAGCTGTGTGCCAATAAAACTTTATTTACAAAAACAGTATAGAATTTGGCCCATGGGTTGGAGTTTGCCAACCTTCGATCTATAGGAAGGAATAATAAAGGGTCCAAATCAGAGACCAGGGATGATTTTTTTTTTTTTTTTTTTAAGGAAGAACAAGAGACGTTGCTAAGGTTGAATCATCAGCTTAGAATCAACCCCCTCCCGGAAACATTCCCAATAACTGCCTTTGAGGCAGGATTAGTGTGGGTGCCCCCATCACCACCCTCGCAGGACAGCACAGCACCCAGTGCATAACCACTCTCCTCACCTTGCCCATACCGCCCGGGACTGTTTGACTCTCCGTTCCTACACTCCTGTGGGCAGCAGCTGAGCTGGCCTCCTTGTGGATTACTAAAGGAGCCCAGAGCCCAGCCCAGAACAGTCCTTCAGTAATGATCTCAAAAACAAGGGAAAGAACAACAAACAAAGAAATGATGAAGAGGATAGAGAAGGAGAAGTTACAAATGACCCTGCAGGGTTGATGGGAAGGACTGAAGGTTGGGAAGCAGAAGAGAGAGGGAACAGGAGTCTGACAGGTGGCAGAACCTCCTGCTCCGCCACATGGGGGTGGCTGAGGACATAACAGTTGCCTCCTATCAGCCACTCTACCATAGAACACTGAACCTGGGCCAGGTCTGGCCAGGGATGGGTTCAGGGATGGGCAGGCAGCCCTAAGCCAGGGTGGCACAATGTGAGGCAAAGATTGGTCTGCCCAGGGAATCTCAGAGAAAAGAAGACCCCGTCCTTGCCCCACCAATGTAATCAAGAAAGAGCATCGGCCCACTAGCTGGCCACAGCATGAAGCCAACTGAGCGAGAGGCAGGGCAGACAGAGAAGAAATCTGGGCCCCAAGGAGCCTGCCTGGCCCCTGGACTGTTGTGCAAGACTGTCTGTGACTTGCAGGCAAGAGCCCACTAACTGGCACAGTATCTTCGAGTGGAGGTGAGGGGTGACGAAGGAAAGGAGGGAAGCCTAGCCCAGAGGTTAGGTTTGGGGGTTCATATGCTTGGTGGCATTGGCTGAGCCCGGGAGCAAATAGACACAGTAGAGGATGCCAAAGACAGAAGCATAAAATAGCTTGCATTTAAGAAGGTGGAAAAGAGGAATCAGCAAAATAAAATAGAGGAAGAGGAAGAGCGGGGGTGAGGGGGCAGATATAGAGGCACAGAAGGCAAAGCAGATGTTTCCAGAAAGAGAAAGTAATCCAACATACTGGGAGGAATCGGGCAGAGCAGCACAGTGGAAGAGGTCTGACAGACCTGGGTTCCCATCCAAACTACACTGCTCGCTTGCGGTGTGGCCTTGGATAGGTCACAGTACCTCTCTGAGCCCGTTTTTCCAACCATAAAATGAGGACAGTGCTACCCTCTTCTCAGGGTTGTTAGAGGATGGTCTAGATGTCTCTATGACAATACTCCGTGCAGAGTCAAGTGTTACCTTCATCTCGCATTGTGCCACCCTGGCTTAGAGCCTTGCCATCCCTGAACCCATCATCCCTGGCTGGACCTGGTGCACAGACTGCATTGAGGCCCTATTCTTACCCCCCTACACCCCCTGCACTGTATCCATGCCCTTTGTCACATGAATTTAGAGTGCCTCCCTTAAAGACAGAGTACATTGCTCTGGCTGATTTGGCTCAGTGGTTAGAGTGACAGCTGAAGGGTCATGACTTTGATTCCCAGTCAAGGGCGTGTACCTGAGTTGCAGGTTCGATCCCCGGCCCTGGTGGGGGTACAGGTGGGAGGCAACCAATCGATGTGTTGCTCTCACATCTCTCTCTCTCTCTCTCTCTCTCTCTCTCTCTCTCTCTCTTCCTCCCTCCCTCCCTTCCTCCCTCCCTCCCTTCCACTCTCTCTAAAAAAAATTAATGGGAAAACTATCCTTAGGTTACGATTAACAACAAAAACAACAAGACAGAGTAGATTCCCCACCACACACCACGTGACTTGTTTTGGAAAACAAAGTGAAGCAGAAGTAGTAATACACCAGTTTGGGGCCCAGGCCTCACGAGAACTCAGATGTTTCCACTCGCTCTGCTGCATGTCCACCATCGCCATGCAAGTGTGCTCAAGCTAGCCCACTGGAGCATTTGAGTCGCCCTGGATACGCACCTGAGCTCAAGATAAATGCCAGTTGACTTGCAGACACTGAGAAAGCCCAGTCAAAATCAGAAAAGCCACTCAGCTGGCTTCTGGCTGACCCCAGATTCGGAAGCAATGCTTACGGTAGCATGTCACTGAGGTCTAGTGGTTGCTTATACTTCAGCATTATTGTGGAAACTGACCACTAAAACAATGCCCGGCACACAGCAAGCCGGTGCTCAAAAATGTTTAAAACGCACACTCCATGAGGATAAAGGCTACAAATATACTGCATCCTTCTTTCCTGGTATGTTAAGTGCAATTTCTCTTGACTATTTCTCCACGTTCGTCAAGGCCCAAATGGAAAACAAAAGTTTCTGGGCAGATTTATTTTTAGAAGATTCTACAAACACTAATTTGAAAGGAGAGGTTCATCTCCTACTTATTGCATGCTTATCTGTAGCTAACAGCAAAGAACCAGAATCCTCTAAAGCTCTCCAAAAGCTTCTGACAGGTCCTGTGGGACCCTGGTTCATTGAGCAAATGTTTGCTGGCTGTAGGAGTGAGAAATGAGCTGTAGAGAGTATGAGAATGAACCCCAATATTCCTTCCTGGGGATCCTGGAAAGGGTTAAAAAGAGAAGAGTGGGATCTTTATGCTTTTCAACATTCCAAAAGGCTTAATGGCCAAAAAGAGATTACACAAAAAAGCTTTGCAGAACTATATATAAATATCACTGTGATGCTAATCTATAGAACCAGTTATGTGATAATGAAGATAGAGGAATTTGTCACCCAAAGGGATAAAACTTTTAGAAAGGGTCTCCCTGGATTTAAAAATACTAGAAACTTTTCAGTCACTCTTTCAACCTGCAGATGAAGAAATTGGTGCTTCAAAAGGTGAAAGGAGCCTTGGTCTGCAGACCTAAGGGCCTCGGGTTCGATTCTGGTCAAGGGCACGTACCTGGGTTGCAGATTCGCTTCCCGGCCCCAGTCGGGGTTGTGAGGGAGGAAACCAATCAATGTGTCTCTTGTATCATTGTTTCTCTCTCTCTCTCCCCCTTCCCCCTCTCCCTCTCCCTCCCCCTCTCCCTCTCCCTCTCTCTCTCTTCCACTCTATCTAAAAAAGCAATGGAAAAACATCCTCGAGTGATGATTTAAAAAAAGGTGAAAGGATCTTCCCAAGATGGCTACTGGCTGGTAAAACTGAGATGTTTATGTATGTTCCATGAGTCCTCAGTTTCTAACTCATCCTGGGCCCAAGGATGAGGGAGAAAAAGGAATATAAATAGTTTTCCAGCCTCAACAATCTTCTAGTCAGATTCTAAGCCACTGAAAATGGACTGGATATTTGTTAACTGCTAGCAAAGGTTGCTGGTAACCCAGGTCCAGCTGCCTCTGGCTGTATGCAGTCTAAAGATTGAAAGGGAGGCCATTCAGGCCTGTGCAGTTTTGTTTGTTCTGTTTTGTTTCCATACAAAGCTGACACTCGTCAGCTCTAATAAATGATCGCTTTCCATTTTCCACTTCAACCTGGGCTTTGGATAGAAGGAGTTCATACATCAATATGAATAGATCGATACAGTTCATAATTTATGAAGATGTGGAGGAAGAAGAAATTGATCCTGTGGAACCACCCAACTGATGCTTGCTTCTCTTCTTTTCCTCCTCCTTGCCACCTAGGTTTGGTCATTTTAAAATTTATTAACACCTCGACCTGAGAGGACAGCAGGGAGTGAGAAAAGTGAAATAGCATCCTGCACAAGCCTTTCTAGTAAAAGATTGATAGTTATACTGCAGAACAGTTTCTGTGGGGCATCCCTGCATTTCTTTTTTTTTTAATCCTCACCCAAGGACATTTTTCGATATTTTGTTCAGATAGAGTGGGAGGGAGAGAGAGAGAGAGAAACATCGACATGAAAGGGACACATCGAGTGGTTGCCACCCACACGACCCAACCAGGGCGGGGGACAAACTGCAACCGAGGTCCGTGCCCTTAGCGGGAACCGAACCCGGGTCTCTCCGGACCACAGGCCGACACTCTAACCGCTGAGCAAAACCGGCCAGGGCCATCCGTGTATTTCAATGATCCATGTTATTCCTGTCAAGCCTGCATGACGTGAATGAGAGCTAATGACACACACATAACATACACCTGTTCCAGAATGGAATGGGCTTAAAGAGTAAGGCAGCACTATGAGAGAGGTTGAGAGGGAGCCACAGGAAGAGGGAAGGAGGAAAGGATGGAGGGAAGGAGGCTCTTAAACAGGGCTGTGAATTGCACACAAATTCTGTGAAAGAAGATCACAGCTCTAAGGCCACAGCTTAGGAGGACAGTGTGAAGTTGTTTTTTGTTTGTTTGTTTTTTAAGTGTAAATATATGTACAAAATAGAATCACAATTTCCATTCCTGCCTCATCTTTGTTTGCTTGTCCCTGTCCACACAGTGTCAGCCACATCAGTAACTCAGTTACTTTTACTCTTCGTACATAACTTCAAGGGTCTTACCTTTTATCTCAATGATTTCATCAAAAGTAAATTACAGAGGAAGCTAATTTTTTTCTCAAGAAACGATTCCCAGTGATATCATCAAAGAGTTTCTTTAAAGCTTTTTAAAAGTCAAACATAAACATTTTCCCCTAAACAACGGTTTTTTTCAAGATCACTATTAACAGCATGCTTGTGCTTATTTGTTTACTTGAATCTGTCAAATAACACAGCCTAGAAAAGGGTTAAAAGAAGGATAAAACTCAATAGCAAATGTTCTGACAATATGATTTTCCTTTGTAAGGAATGACAATACTGAAGAATCCATCCAAGTTGGCCCTGGGGACAGGGAAGGGGGGGGGCAAGAGAGAGTGAGGGCGAGGAGGGCTCCCCACTCCAAATTTCCAGCATCTTCAGCCAGCCAACCAGAGGTGTTTATACAGGTAGAGTTTCCTTAAAACTGAAATGTGAAAACACAACACTAATCACTGGTAACTCAAAATAGTGGGTCCCTGACAAGCAAAATTAGCACACAATCACATAATCCAACCATCACTTTTTATTAACATCTTCACTTTCTCTCTCTGGCTCTGATGATGATGATAATGCGCACTCAAATATTAGAGAGGGAGAAGCCCAGGAAGAAAGGAGAGGCTAAGGGTGGCCCGTGGACTCCAACAAAAGAAGAGCAGATAGCCCTGGCCGGTTTGGCTCAGCGGTTAGAGCGTCGGCCTGCGGTCCTGAGAGATCCGGGTTCGGTTCCCGCTAAGGGCGCGTACCTCGGCTGCAGTTTGTCCCAGGCCCTGGTCGGTTGTGTGGGTGGCAGCCACTCGATGTGTTCCTTTCACATCGATGTTTCTCTCTCTCTCTCTGTTCCTCTCTCTCCCTCCCACTCTACCTGAACAAAAAATGGAAAAATGTCCTCGGGTGAGGATAAAAAAAAAAAAAGAAGAGCGGATAGATTGTTGTATATAAAATAAACTGAACTCTGTATATTTTCACTTAGAAAACTTTGCAAAAGGGTATAAAATCAAATACAGATCAAAATGATCACAAACTCTAAACCTGCCCTCGCACTGGATATATTCTCCTACATTCATCTCATGTTATACCAGGAAACATGAACCCTTCAGGAGCCTTCTCACAAACACAGTTACCCTTATAACTTAATTCTATTTTCAATCTTGTTACTTAAGATCTGGTTCAAATTTCCTCCTTTGGAGATGTAGTTCACTTTCTCGCTCTCTACTAATGGTCCTTTATCAGGCCTAGAGCTACATTCAGTACTTACTGCCATGATCCACTTTCCAAAACAGACACTTAATAAGTTTCCTCTCTCCCTCAGCACTCAGTAACCAGACAAGTTCTCGGAATCATGGAATTTCAACAGCTTCTCCTTAAATATAGAACTTAATAAGCATGTTCTCCCTCAGGTAGTTTTCCTTTTGGTGGCTTGTTTTCAACAGGGTTAGAGCATTTGAGCAAAAGAACATACTTCCATCCAGTAACTAAAGTTGATCCCAAGATGAATATGATGTGGCTTCTTCCTTCGTGGAGGTTACGATCAAGTAAAGAAAATCAAAATCTGAACATATGTGCACACGTGCACACACAGGCATATACACACAAAGAAGAACATAAGTGTATTAACAGAATGAAATGCAGCCACAAGTGTCCGAAAACAATCATTTAAGATCAGCCATTCACTAAGACTTCTCTGACACTATTATTTGTATTACTGCAGGTATTTTTGTAAGATGAAGATAACAAAAGACAGACCTTCTATGTCTGCCTTTATTGGTGCCTTGGGTAAGTCATTTTTCACTTCTTCCCACCTCAGTTTCTTTATATTTAAAATGGACTGATAATGATGCTTCTGCTACTACCCTCATGAGGTTATTCTAAGAAGTGAAATAGTCTTTCAGTCTCTCTCTCTATATATATAAACTGTAAAGTTCTATCCAAGTTAAGAAAATGTTGTTTATAAAACATCTTATTCAAAGTAACATTTTGTCATTTCCATTTCCCCTCCTTCTGCAAGCTAGAGACTGCTAAGCACTAAGAGTTCTCCTAGTATTCAAGGGAAACACTTTGTAATTAGAAAAAGCATTCCACAAAGGGCTATTATAACAGAAAAACTCAAAAGTTAAATTCTTCTGTGGATCAGCAATAGGAAAAAAATACGAGAGGAAAAACATCCTATTTATAAAAGCCAACAATAACCACAATCTGTGTAGGAGTAACATCGTAAGGAGGACGCAGGACTGCACGAATGAAACAATACTGACACTTGACTGAACAGAGTCAGCCCTTATGTCCCTGGACCACTAGAATCAGCGCTTTAGAGTTCAGAGGGGAATATGTGTCTGATTTTGGTGATATATTTGCAGTATTTGCTTCACTGGGATGTTTGGGGAGGACGAGGGCGGGGGGAAAATGTTTTCACTCATGCACTTGTATATAGAGACAGGTTGTATGACACAATACAAACTTTTAAACAAAACAATCGGGAAAATGTCAATTCTTTCTAAATTGACTTGCAAGTTTAAAGTAATTCAAACCCAAAGCCCAATGGAATTTTTAAAAACTTGGGGACATGATTTTAGAATAAACAAGTGACAATAGCTAAAATGTTTTTGAAAATGAAGACTGATAATTGGAAGGAGAAAAGCCATACTTTATATTAAAATGTATTTTAAAGCCCCGATAGCTAACTACCTTGATACAAAAATAGTAAGAGAAATTAATGGTACAGAATTGAAAGTCATGAAAAAGGCACTTATATATAATAATATATGATAAATGAGGTGACTAAAAATAAAAATCAATTTGCATAGTAATTCCATACTATACATCAAAATTCCCTATAGATTAAAAATCAGAAGGAAAAAATGAAGCCAGTACATGGATGAATGGAACAGACTGACAGATCTCAGAGGGGAGGGAGATGGGAGGATGGAAAGAGATTAACTAAAGAACTTATATGCAGATATGCACAGCCCATGGACACAGACAATATTGTGGTGAAGGCCTGGGGTGGGGCAGGGGCTGGATGGAGAGGGGCAAAGGGGTGGGAATGGAAGACATTTGTAGTACTGTCAACAATACAAGAAATAAATTTTTAAAAAGAAAAAGAAATGAAGTCAGTGTAAAGGAGAAGAAAAATTAGGTGAGGATTTATTCAGAGAAATCATAAAAGAAAACATCAGTATACTAATCTGCATAAAAATGTACTATTTCTGTACATCAAAATCAATTGTAAACAAAATGAAAAGCCAACAAACTGGGAAGCACAATTTGCCACAAATGACAGAGAAATAATACACTAATCAGTAAGAAAAATATAAAGATCTCAATGTAACAGCAAAGAATACAAACAAATGACAGCGAAAACTGTTCAAGCACTGTATTAATCAAACAAATTCAAGCTTAAAACACTAATAAGCCCTCTCCCCACTTCTGGTGGTGGTGCGAATGGATGCAAGAAATCAATTCGATAATAATAATTTAAAGTCCCATAAAATATATACATGCTTTTGTCTGGTAAGGCCACATTTAAGAATCTTTCCTAAAGAAATGATCAGAGCTGCAGATAAAGATTGATGAGCAAAAATAGCCAACACAGAGTTTCTGACAATGGCAAGAAAAATTGGAACCTTAAATGGATTCTTTCCTTTCCAGCGAAGGCTCCGGGAAGCACAGCATTTAGAATATAAGAGGTTTGGCTTTTGATTTACAGGTAATCTCATTTTTTCTCAAGAAATGAACAATAGAATGCCATAGTCAGTTCTCTATCCTTCTCAAATCGATTATCTAATATTTAGGTCATTCCCAGCAAAACAGTGTCTTTTTGATCCCTCAGACTCACTATCTCCTAGGCAACTGATTGAATAAAGAAAAATACAATGCTTCACCAAGAAATATATAATTTTAAAGACTTGAATAAATGGAATGTCACATCCTGTCCCTCAGCTGGGAAGAGGTAATGGTATGGGATGTAAAAGAGAGAAACAGACAGACAGACAGGCACAGCTAGACTCTGCATTTTAACACCAATTTGTGTGGTAATCTTTTTTTAAAAAACAGTTTTATGGAGATATAATATATACCATAAAATTCACCCATTTTAAGTGTGTAATTAAATGGTTTTTATATATTTATGGAATTAGGCAACCATCACAAGTATCTAATTTTAGAACATTTCCATCACCCCCAAAAGAAACCTCATGCCCATTAGCTGTCACTTTCCATTCCCACACCCAGTTCTGGGCAAACGCTAATCACTTTCTGTCTCCAGGGATTTGTCTATTCTGGACATGTCATATAAATGGAATCATACAATGTGTGATCTTCTGTGTCTGGCTTCTTTCACTGAGCATAATGTTTTCAAGGTTCATCTGTGCTATAGCATGTATTGGTACTTCATTCCTTTTTATTGTCAGTAATATTCCATTGTATGAATAAACCACATTTTGTTCATCTGTGCATCAGCTGATGGACATTTGGGTTGTTTCCATTTTTTTGCTATTATGAATCATGCTGCTATGAACATTTATGTACAAATTTATATGTGGACATATGGATTCATTTCTCTTGGGTGTGGAATGCTGGGTCATATGGTAACTCTATACTTAACAGGTTGAAGAATTGCCATACTGTGTTCCAAAGCAACTGCACCATTTTACATTACCACCAGCAATGTATATATTGTTCATAGCATTCCTTTACAATCCTTTATATTTTTTATTGATTAAAGTTTTTTTTTCTTTATTAATTTTTTTTTGAGAGAGAGAGATAGAAACATCAATGAGGAAGAACATTGATTGGCTGCCTCCTGCATGCCCCCCACTGGGGACCGGGCCCACAACCTGGGCATGTGCCCGGACCGAGAATTAAACCAGTGACCTCTTGGTGCATGGATCGACACTCAACCACTGAGCCACACAGGCTGGGCTAATCCTTTAAAATTTTAATTCCTCCAATTAGGAGTTTAAATCTCTCCTTTTTTTCTTGATTAGTGTAGCTAAAGTTCATCAATTCTGTTGGCCATTTCAAAGAACCAACTTTTGCTTTCACTGATTTTTCTGTACTGTTTTTTATACTCTATTTTGCTCATTTCCACTCTGATCTTTATTATTTTCTTCTCTCTGCTTGCTTTGAGTTTAGTTCACCCTTCTTTTTCTAGTTTCTTAGGGTAAAAAGTTAGGCTATACACAAACGCACTTCTGGGTATATATCCAAAGAAAATGCATCACTGTCTCCAAGAGATAGCTGTACACCCATATTCACTGCAGCATTATTCACAATAGCCAATACATGGGAACAACCTAAGTGTGCATCAACAAATGAATGGATAAAGAAACTGTGATGCACATACACACAGAGGAATATTACTCAGCCATAAAAAAGGAAATCCTGCCATTTGCCACTTGAGTACATTATGCTAAATAAAGTAAGTCAGACAGAGAAAAACAAATCTTTTATGTTCCCACCACCACAACTTAAATAAACCTGGTAATTATGTGAGATTAAGGATGTGTTAACTAACCTTATTGTGGTAATCATTTTGCAATATGTGCATGTATCAAGTCATCACACTGTATACCTTAAACTTACATAATCACATTTCATTAAAGCTGGGGAAAAAAAGATAAAATTAGAGTATTGATTTCAGATCTGTTTTTTTTTTTTTTATCCTCACCCAAGGACATTTTTTCCATTTTTTGTTCAGATAGAGTAGGAGGGAGAGAGGGAAAAAAAGGGAGGGAGGGAGGGAGGGAGGGAGAGAGAGAGAGAGAGAGAGACATCGACATGAAAGGGACACATCAAGTGGCTGACTCCCGCAAACCCCAACCAGGGCCAGGGCTGAATCGCCATCAAGGTACATGCCCTTGACCAGAATCGAACCCGCGACTCATTGGTTCGTGGGCCGGTGCTCTAACCACTGAGAAAAACCGGCCAGGGCTCAGATCTGTTTTTTAAATATAGGCATTTGCACAAGTGTCCATCAATAGATGAGTGAATAAAAAAGCTGTGGTATATATACACAATGGAATACTATGCAGCTGTAGAAATGAAAGATCTCTTATCCTTTGAAATGACATGGAAGGACCAGGAGAATATTATGCTATGCAAAATAAGCCAATCAGAGAAAGACAAATATCACATGATCTCACTTATTTGTGGAATATAATGAACAAAACAAGCTGATGAACAAAATAGACCCAGACACATAGAAGTAGGGTACAGACTGACAAACCTCAGAAGAGGGGGTCGGGTGGGGGAGGGAAAAAACAAACCACAGAACTTATATACATGTATTTATAACCATGGACATAGACAACAATGCTGGGGACAGGGCAATGGGGGGTGTCAATGGGGGGAAAAGAGAAACATCTGTAACAAAAATAAATTAATTAAAAATAAAAATAAAAAAATAAATACAGGCATTTGCAGCTATAAATTTCACTCTAAGCGTTGCTTTAGCTACATGCAGTAATTTTTGGATGGTGTGCTTTCATTTTCATTCTTCTCAAAGTATTTTAAACTTTCCCTTGTGGATTCTTCTTTGACCCACTGGTTATTTAGGAGTATGTTGTTTCATTTCCATATGTTTGTGAATTTCCCAAAGTCCCTTCTGTTGTTGACTTCTAATTTAATTTCACTGTGGTTAGAGAACATACTTTGTATAATTTTATCCTTTTAAATTTATTGAGACTCCTTTTGTAGCCTAGCATATGGTCTGTCTTTGAGAATGCTGTAATTTCTTTCCAAGGCTCTGGGGTCTTACTAGAAGTTTACCATTAACAACTACTATATTCAGCAAGTGAGTGCCTACCTTCACTTTATTCCCAGCCTTTGCCCCCAAACTTATTTTCTTTCCTCATTTTTATCCTTACAATTGTCTTGAGGTAATTAATGAGACTTGTCTCCTTATTTTACAGAGTATGAGACTTGCCTAAAGTCCCACAGAATCTTTGGAGGTGCAGCAGAAGTGGGATCTGGAACCTGCCGACAGGCTCTGCTGCCACTGGGTTTATTCGGGTCTCCAGAGAAACACAGATGAAACGAGCAGCTCAGTCCTCCCCAGATGTGCTTCCTCACGCATGCGCACTGGAAGATTCTGGCTGTGCTCTTTCTCCCTTCCTGGCTGGGGACAAGGAGGGCGGCCCACCTGGCCTGCAGCTGAGCCCACTGTCGGCCTGACCATGGGTTAGGGAGATGTGCCATGAAATGTCCTTGTTGCTCAGGGCACAACAGTCATAAAAAACTACAAGTCCCAGCCCTGGCTGGTTTGGCTCAGCGGTTAGAATGTCAGCCCGCAGACCAGAGTCTTAGGTTCAGTTCCCGCTAAGGGCACGTACCTCAGTTGCAGTTTGTCCCCGACCCCTGTTGGGATTGTGTGAGTGGCGACCACTTGATGTGTTTCTCTCACATCGATGTTTCTCTCTCTCTTCCTCCCTTTCTCCCTCCTGCTCTATCTGAAGATAAATGCAAAAATATCCTTGGGTAAGGATAAAAAAACAAAAAACTACAAGTCCAAAGACTAAGCTAAGGAAGGCTGCAGGTAGCATCAAGGGGAACAGGCTGTGATGCTAGACCAACAGGTGTAATTTGAAGAAACTACAGGAGAAAAGGCCCTTTTTCCAGGGCTTTCTACACATGAGGACAGCTGCTCTCTCAGTACAATGCCTCTAATTAACCTACCAGCTCTCTACCCAGAACAAGTTCTCTTTGGAAGGGAGGATCCCAGAGGTCCTTAACAAACAACAGTGCCCCAGATAAGAGGGAATCCTTTTGGATCCCCTGAGGAGAGGCTCCATGTTTCCTTGCTTGGCATATTGACGAATGGGCCCCTACATCAGGACGAAGGCTGGGATCTCAGCCACCACAAGGATTCTTTAACTCCAGAACGCTAAAACGGCAGGCTATGTGGGTTTTCCACACAGCCCCACGTGTGTGCTCATTACCTGAACTCTAAAGGGCAGCCTGTTTCACTAATGGAGAAGAAAATGAACACAGCTCTTCTTTCTGCACATCAGGGTTTTGTCACCATTATAAAATCTGCCCCTGGACTCCCAGGTTCCATCCAGACCCAAATCCCAGGTAGACCTGGCCTTGCCATTCACTGGGTCAGGCAGCTCAGCCCATTTTTCCTGGCAAATCCCAGCCCATGGAGATAGCTCTTAGACCCAAGGGTAACAAGAAATGATCAAGGGGAAAAAAAAATCCCTTTCAGCTTGTCACTTGAAAAACTACCAAAAGGACTGGCTTTTGAGTGTTAAATTCGGATAATGCTCTCTCAGCATCATCTGACTTGTATTTCCATAGCCATGGCTTTAGAAGCATCATGTCCTTTTCCACAGCGCCAATACCATCATCTCTGCTCACTCACTTTACTATTCCCTGCGCAAGGTAGAATCTGAAGATGACCACAGAGGTGCTTAGACAGCACCTTGTCCTGCATTTTAAAGCCCAGTACATCCCAAAACACAGTCCTAACTAGCATTCAGAAAAATGTGGTTCGGTAATCAGAGATAAACAGGTTTCCTTACCACAGGACATCTGAGAGCCTGCAATATGCTAATGCACTTGTCAGTCTCTAAGAGGGTGTTAGTGTGTGCAGCTGTAGCTGAAATTTATTTGTCCAGAGAGCCAATTTTCTCTCCCTCTTTGTCTCCTTATCGCTCTCTCTCCATCCCTCTTCTGTGGAATATTTTGCAGGGCTGTAATTCCATGCAACACACACTGAGACATGATGGCCTGGCTTCTATCTGTGTGTGTCGTACTTGTTGCACAGTCTCCTCTCCGATAAAAATATACAATAGCATTCCTTTTAGAACATGCCTTATACAGACACATCTGGGCACACAGAGGTCCAACTCAGGACTGGTAAAAATAAGCAGTGCAGACAACGGTGCTATGTGCTTTAACTCAGCGCTATCCTCGAAGCCTGGTGTATTATATAGAACTTGTATAGTTCCAGCATTCTGCACCATGTGAATCATAAACTCCTCTGCAACGTGAGAAAACTCCAGTAGTTCCCAATTATATGGACTCTCTGACTTTTAAAAAGTACCCAAAGCTTCATGCAGGCAATATAAAAAACAAAATAGGAAGTCGGATTTACAAGGAGATTATGCACAGTGTGTAGAACTCGGAATGCTTTTTCCCATAGAAGCAAAGTCATAAGTGGTGATTAAGTTCCCAGATTAACCTGCAATGTAGCTTAGAATGAGGCACATCTATAATGTCATCAACTAACAAAAACCAAAAAACAATGAAATTAAAGAAGAAACATTTTTATTTCTCAAGAATACTTAGGCTCATTGGTATACCTGGGGGGAGGGGGGTGTGGAAGGAGCAGCCTATGCCCAGGCAAGAAGGGTCTTCCTATAGAGAACTGACAAATGATAATAAAGCCAATGAAGTCAGTTGCCTTTTTATTTCACCACCTGCTGACACCTGAAAACAACATCAGTAATAAAATACTGCTCCTTTGAGGAAAACTGGGTTCAACAAGAAATGAAGAAAGTAAAGTTGACCCTTGAATAACTGGGGATTAGGGGCGCCGACCTCCCTCCCAGTCAAAAATCTGCGTATAACTACATAGTTAGGGATATTCGGAGCTATTAAGGAGGAGACTTTGGCTTACCTACAGGGATTTCAGTGTAATACTTTACTCTGTCCATATTAATATCTACACCCAGAGTCATGCCTGCAGGAGTGCTGTTTTTATGCTCATCAACAATGATCCTGCCCTGGTCAGTTTGGCTCAGCAGTTAGAGCGTCAGCCTGTGGTCCAGAGAGACTCGGGTTCAGTTGCCGCTAAGGGCATGTACCTCGGTTGCAGTTTGTCCTCGGCCCTGGTGTGGGTGGCAACCACTCAATGTGTCCCTTTCATGTCGATGTTTCTCTTTCTCTCTTCCTCTCTCTCCCTCCCATTCTATCTGAACAAGAAATGGAAAAATGTCCTTGGGTGAGGATTTAAAATAATAATAATAATAATAATAATAATAATAATAATAATAATAATTTTTTAAAAAGCAATTATCCTGGTCTGTGGAGGTATAAGACATGGAACAAAGATAGAGAAACAGATTCTATGAGTTCAATGACTAAATTTTATTTGTCTTTTTTTCCTTTTCTTTTTTTATTCGTTTCTTTTTTCAATGAGCAAATTTTAGAAGAGAAAGGAAAGGAGCTAAAGAGAACATGTGTGTGACAACAGCCACCACATGGAAACACCCTAAGTGTCCAAGGATGGACGAATGAATGAATGAAAATGTGGCATATATGTATGAAATGGAATATTACTCAGCCATAAAAAGATTAAATATTGCCATTTGCAGTAACATGGGTGGGTCTCGCGGGTATTATGCTATGTGAAATAAGTCAGAAAAGGACAAAAACTGATTATTTCACTTGTATGTGGAATATAAAACCAAAAAGTAACAGACGTACAAACAAAATGAAAACAAACTCATAGATACAGACAACAGAATGGTGGTTACCAGAAGGGAAAGGGGTTGAGAGAAAATGAATTGGGTAAATGTGGGTGCAAGTAAAATACATGGTAATGGAAGAAAACTAGACTTTGGGTGGTGAGCATGCAATAGGTGTAAAGATACTGAGTTATAATATTTTACACCTGAAATTTATATCATGTTATTAACCAATATTACTTCAATACTTTTAATAATAAATAATTTGCTCTTTGAAAAGAGAGAATGTGTGTAATATGAGAAGTTGTGAGTCTGAGATGAAATTGCATGAATTGAGAACACTTAAGTCAGAAGAACCAAAGGCATCTTGTATGAGGTTCACCCAGGGAGAAAGAAAAGGTGGGAGGAACAGGAGTTTCCTAGGAGAGCCACCAGGTGGAGCCACTACCACAAAACCACTTCATGGATGGTCCTCTGGGTGGACTTGGGTGGGAACCCAGCAGGAATGCAGCAGAAGTCTAAATCACCAATTGCTCCATGGGATACTCATTACTCTAGTGTTAATGTCTTAGAACCAGGATGCAGAGATGAAAGGAGATCAAGGTAATAGAAGAAAAAGTCTAAAAACCAATTTTGTCAATGACCCACACATAAAAAATGTACAACAGCAACACCCCTCCAGAATGGCTTTTTCCACCCATTTCACCACCACCCACAGGCCCAAGAGGCAGTACTACTCAGATAAAGAAATGAACAAGGGCAACGTACTCTAACGTCAATTACTGGTCCTTACACAGGCTCCCAACAGAACTTTTACAGAAAAGCAGTCGGGGATCAGTTACTTTAAATGGCCTCTCCATGGCCCTGGCCGGTTTGCCTCAGTGGTTAGAGCATCGGCCCGCAGACCAATGAGTTGCAGGTTTGATTCCGGTCAATGTACCTAGGTTTCGGTTCATCCCCGGCCCTGGTCGGGTCGTGCGGGAGGCAACCAGTCGATGTGGCTCTATTACATCAATGTTTCTCTCTCTCTCTCTCTCCTTCCCTCCCTCCCACTCTATCTGATGATAAATAGAAAACTATCCTCGAGTGAGGAATAAAACTAAATAAATAAATGACCTATCCATGGTTCCTTTACTCTCAAACTTTCAAGAACAAAGGCCCACTGGGCAAGGGGCGTGAAGACTATAAATGCCTATACAGATAGAGTCACACAGATGTATGTCTATCTATCCACATTCACTGCCAGGTTGCCAGTTTTATGTTCATCTCCCCACAGGAAAGACCAGGTCAGGTGATAGCCAAGAGCTCGCACACAACAGTAACATCCTCTCTTAACTCTTCCTCTTCCAGCCGTCCACAAAAGCTAGAAATTTAGATAAAATCAACAGGTGATTTGGAAACTCAAAGAAAAATCTGACCCAACATGCCAAACTTTCAGATTCCTAGTTAAACAGGGCTAATTCACACTTGTTACTCTAAAGGGAAATTTGAAATAAATAAATAAAAAGTCTTATTTCGATATAAACAAATCCCCAGATCACACAT
Source organism: Molossus molossus (assembly GCF_014108415.1). Taxonomy (NCBI): domain Eukaryota; kingdom Metazoa; phylum Chordata; class Mammalia; order Chiroptera; family Molossidae; genus Molossus; species Molossus molossus. The sequence goes on along the minus strand of NW_023425355.1, from coordinate 135,002,493 downwards.
CCACCTTAAACAACAAAGCACTGGAAAACCAAAGCAAGTGCCACTTTCTTTGTTAAAGACACACTCCTCCCATCCTTTGTCTACAGTTTCATTTCAAGCAAACAGTCAACTGCCTATCAAGATCCAGGTCACTGCCTCAGAGCCAACACACGAGTTCCACGCCAGCCCGTGCACATCTGCACATGTGCTCACACTCACTCATATTCTAGCGAACAAGCCAACAGATCCCTTGAGAAGGCTATTCCAAGTAGCCAAGTAAATGCTGAAGAAATGAAAGCTTGAGAAAAACGCACCCCGCCCCTTCCGCAGCAATAAGGGAGGGAGGTCACTATGGCCAGGTCTGTTTAGGGATTAGGATGACTAGTGCTGAAATTGTAAGGAAAAGAAAGATAACCATTAGGTAAAATTCTCTGACAGTTACCGGCAGCAGACCAAATGGAGGGCCCTTCCGTGCAGCAAACACTAGGCCCGTATTAATGTTGAAGGGCATGTGTGTGTCCCCCATCCACACACAAAATGAAGTCTGAAGAATTTCTGCACGAACTTTTAAAGCAACAGTGTGTCACCAGAGGCAGAGCAGCTGCTGATCCTTCTGTTAAGGAAAACTTTTGAATTAAACCTGTCTGAAGGACAAAACCCATGAGAAACGAGCCCACAGAGCAATGCTCTGCAATCCCAGTCATACCACATACCAACTCCGAGAGCAACCCTCCCCCACTTCGACTTGACTCTCATCTCAGAGCATCCGTGTTACAAACAACATCTTTTAAACCATTCGACCTTTCAGCATTTATCTCTGGAAGGGGCAATACAATGCAAATGCGTAACAAACCTTAAATAAAGATGGTAAAAGCAGTTTATCTTTCGGAAGGCAGAGGCCAAAGTAGCAGAGCGACTTAAAAAGATGATTATAAAATACATTTTATATCAAGAGAGCATAACAATAACAACAACAACAATAATAATAGCAAAGAATAATAAATGTGCAAAATACAATAGAGACTTACCAAACACTGAATTCATGATAAACTGGAAATAGAAACAAGGACATATAAAGCCAACCAGAAACTTGTGGAGTGGCTTCACATTCAGAATGACAGAAGTAAGTAAGAGACATATCCCCACTTTGCCATAAAAAAGATATAAAATGTGCAGCACTTTCTCAGCATTCCCCAAGTGATAGAACAGATTGGAATTGCTTGCAGTCAGGGCTAAACGGGGTTTTCTAGTCTTTCTATTGGCCTCAACACCAAGCACAAGGGCAGGCCCATAGTGGGCACGCAGGAAACGTGCTACTGCCCATTTGTATCCACCCGAAAGTGAGGAAGGAACAATGTTCAAAATCATAGGCAGCAGGAGGGGTTCAGTGAAAGGCAGCTTCCCCATGGGGGCTGATAACAAAGCAAAAACTGGGAAACTAGAGCCACGAGAAAGAAGCTGGTCCTTACATAGGCCAACAGGGTACTGATTACAGCCTGGGGACTTAATCTACTACATGGATAAATTGGGTCCAGAAATCTGTCTAAGGGTGAAACCAAATGATTTCTTATTTCATTTTAATTCAAGTAGAAAAGAACCCATATTCAAATGGACAAACTCCTACTTGCTCATTTTCAAGTATTATTTAGCATATTTGCTGTTAACTGTTAAAATATCCATTTGTTCAATTTGGCTCTTAAACTCGAGGTTTGAATGGTTGTTTGTTTCTTATAAAACTCCTCCATATAGCAACATTCCAACTTAGGAGAGCCCGTCGTTCTCCTATATGGTTTTAATGATAGAAGAAACAAAATAATAAATCACTCTCAGAAAGAAACAGACAACCTTTTTCAGTCTGGTTCATGAGAATATTTGGCTCCAAGAAAAGTTTTCAGATTTTCTAGCTGCAATTTGTCAACATTCTGAGTCTGGGATAACTTTAGGGTATACAACAGCCATGCTACAAGTTGAAATGAAAAATGACTTCTTACTCCTTGGGAAAGGCTTATTTTAAACAGGAAGCTCCTTCGCTGTGACTCAGGTAAAGCCCAGAGAAGTGGCCAGGGATGGAGCAGATACAACTATCCTTACAGTCCTAATGCCTGGCATGTATAGCTGACAACTGCCAAGCCATCTGGAGGACATGCTCTCTCTCTCTCTCTCTCTCTCTCTCTCTCTCTCTCTCTCTCTCTCTCTCTCAGTTTCAGTCACATCTTTTTCTCAAATGAAAAGCCCATGGAGTCATTCCAGTACCTCCTTAAATCAGCTCTGCAGAAATCTGCAAAGGTTAAAGCTGAAAACTGAAACTAATCAGTCCTCAAAATGATGTTTCCACGATCCTGGCCTTTCTCAAGGCTATGAATAGGTTTCTTCAAATGTAGGGTATCTTTTGACCTTATGCAGGTGCCTTGGGAGGGCGAGCTCATCCCACACTGTGAGGCACTGCAACCCATTCGCCACCATCGCACAGTGAGGCACGTCCCCAAATGCAAAAACTGCTGGACACAATTGGGCAAACTTCTTCAGCTAAGTCTACCTCAAGTTCAAGACCCAGTGGAGTGGTTCAGTTTCAAACTCACTATAGAAATAGACTTCAATCTTTCTTTATTAAATTAATGCTAAGCCTATATCAAATGATAAGACCCATATAAAGTAAACAGTAATCTCATCTTTGATAAAGAAAAAGAACTTGTGTTAACTCTATTAAGTCCTCACAGGGTGAAATCATATACTGTAAAAAATCAAGGCTAGCTGTTACTAAACTCTGAAAGCAACTTCCCTCTATAAGAACAGCAATAGACAAAAACATCCATATGATTTCTAGGGACAAAGCTTGATGGAAACAAAGGGAAGGAGGAGATGTTGGTCATTTACAATAACTCATTAAAACTTGAAAAAGTGGTTAGACGGAAGTGTTTCCAAGTAACTAGAATCATCTCACAGATTTAGCCTCTGATCCTTGTTTTAAGAAAAAAAAAAAGTGGTTTTTCATTGATTTAGGGTGGGAAAAAAATATAGCTTTTGAGCTCAGCACAATGAACTATTTATCTGGCCTGACAAGGCCAATCAATCGCCCGCTGTTCAGTATAAGGAGTAGTAGGATCCTGGTAGTCTTGCCGGGTGGGGGCAGGGCCGAAGACAGCCCTGTCTGGGTATACAATGGCTCCCTTCAACTGGAAATGTATGTTGTACCCAGGTGACTGGGGGTCAGTGTGAAGCCTGGGACAGAATGAAGATGGTTTGCTAAGTGTTTCATATTTACAGAAGGCTCCCATGTGCTAAGGTCTCAGAGCCACTCACTGGCAGGTTCATTATATAAAATACCTAAGTGTATGCCCGGCCAGTGTGGCTTTGTAGGTTTGAGCTTCATCCCATGGACTGAGAGGTCCCAGTTCGATTCCCAGTCAGGGCACATGCCCGGGTTGTGGGCTTGATCCCCACTAGGGGGCGTGCAGGAGGCAGCCAATTGATGTTTCTCTCTCCACCTCTCTAAAAAAGTCAATGAAAACATATTTTTAAAAAAAATACCTAAGTGTGCCCTGGCCGGTTTGGCTCAGCGGTTGGAGCGTCGGCCTGCAGTACAGAGAGACCCGGGTTCGGTTCCCGCTAAGGGCACGTACCTCGGTTGCAGTTTGTCCCCGGCCCAGGTTGGTCGTGAGGGTGGCAGCCACTCGATGTGTCCCTTCACATCGATGTTTCTCTCTCTCTCTCTTCCTCTCTCTCCCTCCCACTCTTTCTGAACAAAAAGTGGAAAAATGTCCTCGGGTGAGGATTTTAAAAAATAAATAAATAAATAAAAAATACCTAAGTGTGAAAGGTTGGCCTGAATCAGGCTGCAGGCCTAAAGTGAAGGCTTCAAAAGGGAACATAGTAAGCCACACCGTTCTAATGCCATTTTTTTGGTTAATGAAAAATTTCATAGGGGACCTCAAAGGTTAGATTTTTTAGTTGTAAAGAGACAATTATCTGAAAACTTTGATTCCTCTGTTGATTTAAAGTTCTCAGATATTTTTACCAAACTCATCCAGATAATTACCTAATTCCTTAATGAATTCCTTATCTTGTTAATTCAATTAATTACTTTAATTATCTTATTTACTTTCCAAAAACAAGGCTAGCAGAGAGGCCTTGCCGCTGATCAGTGTGTATGCAGTTCCTGGGCCCACTGCCCCCAGAGGCATCAGGAGGAAGGGCGGGGCGGGGGCGGCTCAGGTCAGCAGGGAAGGTTTGAAGACATGTACAAAAACTCACTGAGCTCTAGCTCTCCAAATCCGATTAAGGCAGATCGGCCTCAGTTGTTCTGGAACTTATTTACAAGAACATTGGAGACACTTTTGGGAACCACCACAGTTTTACAACTAAACATGCTTAATTCTTAACCTGGGAAATCCCCTGCATTGGTAGGATGTGAAAGGAAGGGAGGGAGAGAGAGAGGAGAGAGAAAGAGAGAGAGAGAGAAAGGGAGAAAGGGAGAAGGATCCTGTAGCTGCTAACCAGTGTGGGCCTACAGCCAATATTTAATCTGAGTAATTCAAAAAAAAAAAAAAAGGAAATGTAACCCAGGGCAGCTGGAGGGGGTAGAGGAAGAAGCAGGAAGGAAGAGAGACACAAAGCTAATGTCTCAAGCACTATGATCAATGGACAGTTTATTGGACAAATTCTTATGCTGTCTAAATTTTATGAAAGATTAGCTGTTCTTCCCTGTGATTATGTAAACTTGCCTTCTTCTTCTTCTTTTTTTTAAATGGAACTCTTTGCTAATACATTTCCTGCTGCTACTTTTGAACAGCTCTATATTTCTCTTTAAGGAAGTAATAAGCCCGTGAAAAGCTTGCAGCTGAACGCCAACCTACCGTGGGCAGGCTTGGTGTCGCCCTGGTTGATCTACCATGAGGACAGGGTCAGAAAAAACCCAGGGAGTCTAGTGTGACCAGGATCTTAAATTGAGTTGAGTCCTCTCTGCTGTCTTATAGTCCATCTCCCATCATTTCAAACAACAATGTCGCAAAGGGGGGATATGGGAGAAAAGAAAACTCCAACAAGCTGATACCTACAAATCTGCCTTGAGGGAAACAAGATGGTTCAAGGCGTCCTGGTTGGATGGATAGATGAGCTCTGTCTTTGCACGAACTGCCTTCTGAACTGACAGAGACAAGGTGTGTGTTCAGAAGCCCAGTGGCTAGAGAGAGAAAGATCCTGATAAAGCCTGGCCCCAAATTCAAAAGAGAGCATGGCGAGACATGGGCAGCTCAGCCTGTACCATAGCATTCTCTAAAGTCACCTTCCATCCATAAAACCAGATATGAAAGCAAAAGTTCAAGTCCTAGAAAAATCATCACTTACGAATTTAGTCTACTTTCCCACTGTCAAAAAACTATTATCAGTTCCCTTACTATAGCTATTGTATCATTACTTGTCACGTGTGTGTGTGTGTGTGTGTCCAGAATGTATAGTAAAAAAAACCCACCAAAAACAAAAAGGGCAAATGCCAGTCGATTTTTGAGCAGTTTAAAATTTGACACAGTTCACCCAGAGGTCTCTAGTTTGGGTTTGTGTGTGGGGAAGGGGTTCTTTCTTCTTCTCCATACCTCTCTTATTGGTCCGCAGAATTGTTTCAGAAGACAGCAAAGCATTTCCGCTGGACACTTCGTGCATGGGCTTTTCTGGAGCTTTGCTGGAGAGAGGGTCTTTCTTCATCTCTTTCTTTATTTCCTGTGAAGATACATGAAATGAAAACAAGATTGAAGTTTAAAATTTTTAAAATGCCTCTTTGACTAGCTTTTACTTAAGTTTCCTGAAAATCAAGGATAACGACCTCAACTCAGTATAACATGCTGTTTTTAAAACACCATTTTCTATATTTTTGTAGTGTTTCTCCTTAAGTTTATTAGAGAAGTGTCTGGTGCTATAAAAGGAAATAATGGTGATGTGACCTTATGTGACTATGGCCATTCCAAGTGACCATAAAGAGAATAAGAGATACATAAAGGTCACCACACAGCCTGTAAGTGACAGCCTGTTCTACTTTTTGAACAATGACAAGCTTTGGCCAAGCAGAATCATCCTTAAAAGCCTTCTGCTTTATATTCTTCCCAACAGGGGTTTAGAGAAGTAGATTCCCGTATCACCACTGTGCTCACAATTGTGCTAAACCCAAAAGATGATTTAAGTTGATTTACAGTGATCAAGTTCCTCTGGCTTTCTAACTCTTGACAAAGAAAAATATAAGAATAATAAGCTGAAATAAAGACTGTCATTCTAGGCCAGGGGTTAGCAAACTACAGCCTGCCACCTGTTTTTATAAATAGAATTTCATTACAACAAAACCACCTTCATTTGTTTAAGTATTTTCTATGGCTGCTTTGATGCTACGCAGCAGAGTTGAGTAGTTGGAAGAGAGATCAAAGCCTAAAATACTGAGCCCTTTACAGAAAAAGTTTGCTCTAGGAGGTCTCGTATCAAAGCTCCATTAAGACGTGGATTTTTAAAACCTGATGGCTGATGCAATGATGTCAAATTACTTTAATAATTTACATAATTAATTTCAAAAGCATTAACAGCCTAAAATAATAGTAACTCACAAACTGCAGCTCTGGCGCAGGGGGTTTCTGGGCTTGTATGAACCCATGAACACAATGATTCCATGAAAAAGAAAGCTGAGGGGCTAGACCCAAAGCATGGCTGAGTGGAAGGAAGGGCTCAAGGATGAGAGGTGTTCTTTAGAAAGAGCAAGGGGCAAGAAATAGGGAAGGACTACTTTTTTTTAAAGGTACATGTGCTTTTTTATGTTTTTCCCCCCTTTATTGATTTGAGAGAGAGAGGAAGGGAGAGGGAAAGAGAGCTAGAAACATGGATGAGAGAGAACGTCGATTGGCTGCCTCCTGCATGCCCCCCACTGGGAATTGGGCCCACAACCTGGGCATGTGTCCTGAGCTGGTTCACAACAGCCTCGTCCTCCTTCCCTCCCTCTCTCCCTCCCTCACCAGGGCCCCACCGGAAACCAGCAACTGCGGCTGGCGCTTTGCTGGGTTGAGAGCTTCAGCTGGCACCCCAGGCCGGCATAGCACAAAGCTGTGTGCACATGTGTATATGTACATGGACTCCCACCTCAGCAACCCCGGCACCTGCTAAAACAGCAGTTGCCCAGGGTTTCTGCAGCTTCACAGGCAGATGGCATCAGGGGACAATCTGCAAACATTGCCCACCTGAGCCACATGAAGGGATGCTGTCTTAGTGGTGGCTGCCAGACTATGGCTCTAGCGGTAAAGAAAACAAGCCACCATGGAGGCTCATTCCCCAACAGCTGGTTCTTTCGGGGTAGAACAGTTGCTCAAATCTCACTTTCCATTGCAGTGTGGATATGACTGGACACCCCTTAACACAGTGATGTAGCATGCAATGTTGCAGAGGAATAATTTAGAGAAATTCAGTGGGTCATGGGCGACATTGCAAGCAGTTGCTTAGCACTAACAGCTAATGGCACGCACTTGGGGAAGGGTAAAAGAGGGGCAAATGTTTGATAGACTGGGGTGATAACTGAAGACAGCTTCAAAAGCCATGGTTGTTTTTTTGTTTTGTTTTGTTTAGTTTAGTTTGGTTTGGTTTGGTTTTTCTTATCCTCACCCGAGGACATTTTTCCTTTTTTTTTTGTTTTGTTTAGATAGAGTGGGAGGGAGCGAGAGGGAGGGAGGGAGGGAGGGAGAGAGAGAGAGAGAAACATTGACGTAAAAGGGACACATCGAGTGGCTGCCACCCGCACAACCCAACCAGGGCTGGGGACAAACTGCAACCTAGGTACATGCCCTTAGCGGGAACCAAACCCGGATCTTTCTGGACCGCAGGCCAATGCTTTAACCGCTGAGCCAAACCAGCCAGAGCCAGAAGCCATGGCTGTTAAGAATGCTCACACCCCAAGCATTTGGAAGGACTGATCTGATCAAGAAGGTGTTTAAAGGCAGAGAAACCAGCACCAGGAGAGGGGTTAGTTCATAAATCCCAGATTCCTTTGTCCTCACGATGATTATTTACATCTGCCAGATACAGAAGCCTAATGATGACCAATTTTTTCATGTTGATTTTTCAATGGAAGCAGAGAGGAGACAAAACTTTTAATGTGCCCTGTATTTTTCTGGAGAAACCTATCAGATACAAGGGTGTAGCAGTATATCCTGCAGGCTTTCTGCCTGCACAACACCCAAGTACACCAGGCTTAACACAGCCACACTCAACCCCAACATCTACCTTACATCCTACCCCTTCCCTGGGAGAGAGGGAGTTATCTTGCTTGATAGTCCATCATCTACCCACTTACCCAGGCTGGAAGACTCGGTGTTAACCCCCATATTTAACCAGTCCCCCAGCTGGGCTCTATCTACTTCCTCAATCTCTCTCTTTCTCTCCATTCCTCTCATACTGCCTTAGAAACATAAACACCAGGCAAAGAACTTGAATAGATATTTCTCCACAGAAGATATACAAATGGCAAATAATCTCATGACTAGATGCTCAACACTATTAATCATTAGGGAAATGCAAATCAAAATCATAATGAGATACCCCTTCGTACCCACTAAGATGGCTAGAATTTTTTATAAAAAGGAAAACAGCCCTGGCCGGTTTGGCTCAGCGGTTAGAGCATCCACCTGCGGTCCGGAGAGACCCGGGTTCGGTTCCCGCTAAGGGCACGTACTTCGGTTGCAGTTTGTCCCCGGCCCTGGTTGGTCATGTGGGTGGCAGCCACTCGATGTGTCCCTTTCACATCGATGTTTCCCTCTCTCTCTCTTCCTCTCTCTCCCTCCCACTCTGTCTGTACAAAAAATGGAAAAATGTCCTCGGATGAGGATTAAAAAAAAAAAAAAAGGAAAACAAGTGTGAATGAGGATGTGGAGAATTGAGAATTGGAACCCTTGTACATGGCTGGTGGGAATGTAAAATGGTGCAGCAACTGTGGAAAACAGAACTACCATATGACCAAGAAATTCCACTCCTAGGTATATGCCCCCAAAGAATTGAAGCAGAGGCTCAAACAGATACTTGTATGCCAACGTTTACTACAGCAGAGCTCTCCTGCTACACCTCAGCTCTCAGGAAAAACTGGTGTCATGGCTATAGCAAGGAGACTCAAAATCACCCCCACCTCTGCCTCCAGTGGGAATCTTCACATAGCTCCACGCCTAAAGAATGCAATGTACTGCTTTATCCATATGCCCAAGTACTGAGGCCCAAATCCTTGAAGTCCCTTATCATATACACACACACACACACACAGCTCTTTGCTGCTTAGGAGGGTGGACTTGGCACTGGAGTAACTCCCGCCTCCAGCTACCAGCATCTGGCTACCTGGAGCTCTCCGAGGTTCTGATACAGGTGGTGGGACTGGATTTCCTGGGTCTGAGTGTTCGTTCCTAGCCCCCAACCCTCAACTCAGCTTTCTGACCACCAGGCCCATACTTTTAACCACTTGTTAAAAACCTGGATCCCAGTGATAGAGGCCACATGCTAGGCCAGATATGTGGGCCACAGGAGCTTATAGAAATCCTACATGCCTACATATATAAATCAGCAATTATTATACTTGCATAAAGACACTAAAGAATAGCTAGGTACCAGCAAAACTCTTTAGGAGGTAAAAGAAACTCAGCTTCTGTTTATCTCAAATCTAATGCCTTAACAGTGGAAACTCGACACATACAGTAAAATTAATGCCATCAATAAGACATTGATGCTGTATTGACACTTGAGCTATGTGGCAAGGACTGCCCGAGTAAAGGGAGAGAATAATTCATACCATTCCTGCTTCCCTACGCACTCTGCTGTTCAGGGCCCAAGATGGCTCACCCACATCTGGAGGCCATAAAGCCCCAATAATGCCACTCTAGCAAAATTTTTCTGTGACACATTTAGCAGCCTGCAAACAGCAGCCTCACTGGGCAAATGCATAATTTGTATGCAACTGGGAACTAAACTAGCATAGTCTGCTTTCTGGTAAGTGGACTTGCCAGAATGTGGCTGGCTGCTGAGCCAAGTTGGCTACTTTTCTCCTCTCCCTCCTCATCTATTACACACTATGCACGTGCTGGGGGGTTGGCTGGGTTGAACCTTAACTTCTTTCATTTACCAAAATACCACTCAGCAAAACACCAATGAAGGTCCAGTTTGGGGGCCCTCCCTCCTCTCATCCTTTATGCCTTCCATAAACCTTGACCCAAGTTAAGACACAGGCTTCACAATATATGGAAAGAATGATGCTATGAGTTTAAAAAAGAAAAACAGCCGGGCCAGTGTGACTCAGTGGTTGGGCATCGACCCATGCACCAAGAGGTCGTTGGTTCGATTCCCAGTCAGGGCACATGCCCAGGTTGTGGGCCCAATCCCCAGTGGGTGGTATGCAGGAGGCGGCCAATCAATGTTCTCTCTCATGTATGTTTCATCTCTCTCACCTTCTCCCTTTCTCTCTCTCTGAAATCAATAAAGAAAAAAATATTTTTTTAAAAAAGGATTACACAATTTATTTAAAAAATAAATAAAAAAGAAAACCAGAACTAGTCCTGGCATCATCATTTATTAGGTGGGTGACCTTGGGGGCAATACTGAAAGACTCTAAGCAGTTCTTCGGTCTCTAACGAAGTCTAGTGATAAATGCTTGGTACCATCACAGAGGTATTTTCAGAATCAAAGAGTGAATTGGAGAGTAGTATACAAATTATTTATTACCATTATTAATGTCATCATGAAGTAGCAAATGCTATAAAAAGAACTACACCTAACAACACAAATGAATTTCACAGTCAGAATGTTGAGTCAAAGAAGCCTGACCAAAAAGATAACATAATGTATGGTCTCATTGATGTGAAGTTTAACAACAGACAGAACTAATCAATGGTGAGAAATCTCCGAACAGCCATTATCCTGTTACCCTCAGGTACTAACTGCGAAAGGTACAAGAGAGCCTGCTGGGAGGATGAAAATGTTCTATAATTTGGTGTAGGTGATGGCTGCACAGGTATACACACACCTAAAAATTCATTGAACTGTATTTCTTAGATCTCTGCACTTCACTCTATGCTATTTCAATTTAAAAGAACATAAGCGCTTAAAACCAGAAGACAGATTCTTTTCAATTGAAATGTGCTCATATTTTGTCCTAGAAGGTGAAAAACATGAAAGGCTAGTGTTTGGGTCTTTTATTTTATTTTTATTTTTTTAAATCCTCACCTGAGGATGTTTTTCCAGTTTTGTTCCGATACAGTGGGAGGGAGAGAGAGAGAGAAACATTGATGTGAGAGAGACACATCGACTGGTTGCCTCCCACATGACCCTAACCAGGACCGGGGATGAACTGCAACTGAGGTACGTGCCCTTGACCAGAATCGAACCCGCAACTCATTGATCAGTGGGCCAACGCTCAAACCACTGAGCCAAACCAGCCAGGGCATGCTTGGGTCTTTTAAAATCCGTATCAGGGGAGGAAAGCTTTCTGGCATTGAAATTAGGGAGGCAAATGGTCAGAATCTGAAGATGTGCCCTACCAAGTGCCCGAGCCAAGGGGCATCTCATTGGACTGACACAATCAGGTGAGTGTCCCACAGCGGCGTCCTTCCTCTCCACCTCAGCTGCTTTCCTCACGGCTTGCAGTACTGCCTTCTCTCCTGCCACCAATAGTACAGGCACAAGGAGCAGGCTGTGCCACTGACACCAGGGGGCGCTCGCCACTGCCTTGGCCTGTCAGGGAGGCTGGGCAGGGTCCCCTCAGCTCAGGGTAGATGCAGGGAAGGGAAAAGAGGTGTCATTCCTCAGCCTGCCCTGGCCTGTTTCTTTCTGGAGGTAAGGCTTCCTTTAGAGCCGGATGTAGCTGTGGGATCACAGCTGTGCCCCTAGACTGGTTCATGGAAAACCTTTCGCAAAATTACCACTGGCAGGAGATAAAAGGAAATTGCTAAAAACAAACCCCTGCACCAAATCTACTAATCAAGAGAGTTCTGAATAGCTACAGGATCCTAGAATAGCACATTGCCTCCCCATGCATATCTTCCTGCCCATGCCCCACGCAAAATGCAAGTTGGAGGAGCAGCCGCCCCACCGAATGTCCTCTGCTGGCAGAACTGTGCTTTCCCAGTATTTGGTTCCCTTCACAACAGGCCAGTCAGCCTCAAAACACCTGGGAAGACAGCGCAAGTATGCTGAAAGCAGAGGTTCGGCGCCAGGGGAGCTTCAGCTGTATCTGTAAGAGTCTGTTCTTGAAATAAATTCCTCTCATTATCACAATTTTCTTTCTTTCTCTCTTCCTTTCTTTCTTTTTTTTTTTTTTTTTTTGTTAATCCTCACTCGAGGATATTTTTCCATTGATTCTTAGATAGAGTGGAAGGGAGGGAGAGAGAGAGAGAGAGAAACATCAATGTGAGAGAGATTTATCAATTGGTTGCCTCCTGCACGACCTTGACCAGACCCGGGGATCGAACCCACAACGCAGGTATGTGCCCTTGACCAGGAATCGAACCTGTGACCCTTTGGTCCACAGGATGATACTATGCTATAACCACTGAGCCAAACCAGCCAGGGCTCATTATCATAATTTTCAAAAAAATACCCATGCTGTTGAACCATGAAGTGGAACAAATTCATTAGAGAGAATTGTAAAGAAAAGAAAAAAAAAAAAATATATATATATATATATATATATACATGCAATGTCTGAAGTAATATGGCAAACTAGGAGGATTTGATAAAGTGGCATGGTGGGCACACTGTTATTTGTTATTCTGTTCTGTCTTTTATCAATGCTTGAAATATTTCATAATTTCCCCTAAAAATTACATAGTGAAACCACGTTGCTGTCTCATACCACAATGGCTTTCTTATATGTACAAAATATGCTGCCACTCAAAAAACTGCTCTAACTTATATTCATAAATATACCAAGATATTTTTGGCTCAAAGCAAACATGGAAAGTTTTGTGTTTTTTTTTTGTTTGTTTTTTTAATGAAACAGGGTACCCATTGTCCTGTTTCTATGTAAATCTTCAACTGCATATTTGCAAATTCATATATTTGCAGTATTATCTCCCAAGAATCACTGATAACAGGAGCCCAGGCAAGAAGGCCTTGACTTGCAGGACAGGAATGAATGCTGCCAAGAGCTCAGCAAGTACTAGATACCAGACAAAGATCAGAATGCCACCTCCATGTCCCAAAGAGATAACACAGTTGCCAGATACGCAACACACTTACCTGCACAACAGTCACAGTCGTCTCTGTATCTTTATATATAATATCCATTCCCTGTTGGACATCTGCATTATTACCATTGGATCAAAGGGTGTCAATACCAACCAGCTGTTTGGACATGCTTTAGTGGGCACTTAATAAATATTTGTCAAAGAAATGGCCAATTTAGCAGAATGTTATGAGCAGGACAACTATTACAGACAAGGGGAAGCATTTTCAATTCAGCCCAAAGCTACGACAACATGGAAATTGGTATCATCCCCACGATGATATAACTGGTGTTCACTGGTTCACATTTAACTTCTCATCTCACAGGGTTCAGATCTGGCTTAACAGTGGTACTAAGAAGATATGTAAGAAAATTCATGCAGTAGCTCATTTTTTTTAAAAAAAGCAAGAAATATGTATTTCTTTATTAGACTGGGAATATTAGACATTCAAAATAAATCTAGTCATTTAAAAATTAAGCCTGAAAAGCACTAGAAGAAAACATGAGAAAAAGATTTTACAGTCTCAAAATGGGAAAGACTATTTGACACTGACACAGAATCCAGAAGCCACAAGACAAAAGACAGATAAATTACAGAAAAGTATAAATACAATATAGAAAATAAAAGAAAATGCATCAACGAAGACAAAAAGTCAAAGTGGGGGAATAATGCCAGTTACAGAGAACTCTTTCTATAAATATCAGCAAAGAGATCAATAACACAACAAAAAAAAATAGCAAAGGAAAATTCATAGGAAAAAATAGATTCAAAATTATGAAAAGATGCTTAGCCACACTTATAAGAGAAATGCAAATTACAGTGGGGTTTATTTGACAATATTTGTGCAGTGCTCACTACACAGAAGAACCCCAAATCCTTCTGGCTATTTTCTTATACCTAAAATTGTAGCATTTACATTTACTATATTATAATGTTTACACAAGTCCTCTCATTAGAATCTGGGCTCTCTCAGAATACTGTCTGTGTTTTCACAGCACACAGTACAGTGCCTGGCACACAGCTGGATTCATGTAAAGAGTAAATGTAAGAGATAAGGAAGAGAGCAACCACAAAACTTTCCAGAGGTTGACAGCCTAGATAGAGTGGGATGTACACAATTTTTAAATTAAAAGGAGAGCCCAGCCAGTGTGGCTCAGTGGTTGAGCGTTGACCCATGCACCAAGAGGTCGCTGGTTCGATTCCTGGTCAGGGTTCACGCCCAGGTTGTGGGCCTGATCCCCAGTGAGGGGCATGCAGGAGGCGGCCAATCAGTGTTCTTTCTCATCGATGTTTCTATCTCTCTCTACCACTCTCTTCCTCTCTCTCTCTCTAACATCAATAAAGAAAAAAATTTTTTTTAATTATAAAGAGATATCATTTTTCCTTGATATTAAATACCATAAAGTTTCTCAATGAACCTCTCCAATAACTAGTAAATTTATTAGTTCTGCTAATGTTAGACATTTTTCATCTGTCAGATTGACAACAATAAAAAAATTGATAATATAATTTTGGCAATGGTGTAGAGATAGATACCCTCTCATACTTTCCATTGAGTATAAATTGATATATAAATCAGTACAAACTCTGTGGGAAGCGATGTGGCAATTATCTATCAAAAATGTAAATGCCTACGCCTTTTGACTCAGCATTTCCACTTCTAGGAAATTAAACTGCAAATTTACTTGCACATGTGCAAAACAGCATATGTGCAAGATTAATCGTTATAGCATTGCTTAAATTAGCAAAAGACTGAAAGAACATAAATGTGTGTCAGTAGAGAATGGATTACATGAATTATGATAAATCCAAACCATGTAACTCTCCAAGAATGAAGCTGGTCTGTAAGTATCAATAAAGATAACTGCAAAGACATGTTGCTAGGTAAGAAAGCCTAATAATGTATACTAGCATTTGCATGAGTGTGTGCATGCTTCATTGTGTAATACAGGCTTCATTGTGTAATACAGAACAACAAACTGATAACTGAGGCTGCCTCCAGGGATGGGAAACGGGTGGTCAAGAGACAGAGGAAGCATATATTTTGTCCCTGTTAATTGGTAACATGTGCCTGTGTTAGCTATACAAAATGTTAATTAATTTAAATTAATAATTGAAATATGTTTATTATTTCCCAATCATTAAGCTATTAACTGCTACTCTTTCTACAAACAGGAAGAGCTAACATTGCCCCCTAATATGGTTTGGTTATATAATTTCCACTACTAGTTTTAAAAATTGCAATGCTACTGGTCACGATGCACGATGGCAGTATATATGAACACACACAATTAAAAGAAAGCTCTTCAGTCTATATATTTTATCAAGAAGGGGAGACAGGAAAGTTAAGATGTCAGGAAAGCCAGCTGGTGTGGCTCAGTGGTTGAGCATCGACCCATGTACCGAGAGGTCGCCAGTTCAATTCCTGGCCAGGTCACATGCCCAGGTTGTGGGCCCAGTCCCCAGTGGGGAGCGTGCAGGAGACGGCCAATCGATGTTCTCTTTCATCAGTGTTTCTATCTCTCTCTCCTTCTCCCTTCCTCTCTCTATAAAATCAATAAAGGAAAAAAAAGATGTCAGGGAAATTACGCCAGCTCCAATAACCAATTTTTTTCAATTATATGATACACAATTCAAAATTTTTGAACCGTAAGTATAACTAATGACATAACAACAACAACAACAAAAACAAAATACATATAAAGAGGCAACATTAAATCTTATTTGTAGTTTTATCATGAGTAGATACAGTTCATTTTGGTGTCCAGAGTACAAATAACAAGAGTTTGGATGGAGATTCCTCGACCCAGCAACCCCACTTCTGGGTATTTGTCCAAAGAAATCGAAAACACTAATTCAAAAAGATATACGCACTCCTATATTCACTGCGGCATTATTTACAATAGCCAAAATATGGAAGCAGCCCAGGCGTCCATCAACAGATAACTGGATAAAGAAGATGTGGTACATATATACGATGGAGTATCACTTAGCCATAAAAAAAGAATGAAACCTTACCATTTGTGACAATATGGATGGACCTAAAAGGTATTATGCTAAGTGAAATAAGAAAGATGAACAAAGAAAAATACCATACGATTTCACTTATATGTGGAATCTAAAAAAACAAAACAAACAAATTCATAGATACAAAGAACTGATGGCTGTCAGATGAGTAAGGGTGGGGGGATGGGCAAAAAAGGTGGAGAGGATTAGTAAGTACAAACTTCTAGATATAAAATAAGTCATGGGGTTCTGGCCAATCTGACTCAGAGGTTAGAGCGTTGGCCTGCAGACCAATGAGTCTCGGGTTGGATTCTGGACAAGGACATGTACCTCAGGTGCGGTTCTTCCCTGGCCCTAGTGGGGGTCGTGTGGGAGGCAACCAGTCGATATGTCTCTCTCACGTCGATGTTTCTCTCTCTCCCTCCTTCTCACACTGTCTGAGGATAAATGAAAAAAATATTCTCAGGTGAGGATTAAAAAATAAATAAGTCATGGGGATGTAAAGTACAGCATAGGGAATACAGTCAACAAGATTGTAACAACTATGTATGGTGCCAGGAGGGCATTAGACTTATCAGGGGGATCATTTATAAGGCATATAAATGTCTAACCACTACGTTGTATACCTGAAACTTATATAATACTGTGTGTCAACTATAATTTAATTTTTTTAATAGACAAAAATAAGAAAAAAGAGTTCAACAGTGTGAGATTGGTCAATCATGCTCAAAAATGTTATTAACATGATCTCAAATTCAGCTCCCTACGAAGTTCTTTGTATCTATGAATTTGTTTGTTTTGTTTTCCACCAGTCTCTTCTGGAAAAGGTTTTAAATGTTTCCAATAACGGCACACCTACTCCATGAAGCAGTGCTACCTGAAACATAGGAATTGTTGGATTAAGTGCTAGGTAAACAGCTTGCTCTTGGAGAAAGAAAAAAAGAGGAAGGGACACCCGAGGTCCAACAGCCATTTCTGCCGTCTTTAACGGCTTTGATGATGATTAAGAGCCTGTGTTCCTTCAGCCCTTTGTTAGAATCCCTGTCACAACACTGACCCCTGTACACTAAATATAAGTCCATAAGTCTCTCTCTCTCTCAGCTACTCTGTGAGCACCTCAGAGGTAAGGAATAGGTCTCACTCATCTGTCATCCCCAGACACTCAATAAATGGTAGCCAGCAGGCACTCAATAAATGGCAGTCATTGTCATTAGCTCTGTCATCTATTGACAGACATCTGAGTACCTACTATGTGCCATACATAAAAGCAAGCAGTATATGCACTAACTCAATGTTAATTTTTGCAATCACAACTGCTTCTAAGACCAATAAGCTAATAGAATAATGTCAGTGCAATAGGATCTTTTACATCTAAAAAGAAAAGGAATATTATTTTTCATTTTCCTAGATCTCCTAAAACATACGGAATTAGCTTGCAGTTATGTATACTATGAGCAAGGTACTGTTCTAAGGGTTCACATGGAGTAATTCATTTAATGCTCATAGCCACCCTCAGAAGTAGGGAACATTATTATCTCTCTTTGACAGATGGGGGAAGTGGGTCCCAAGAGGAGACCAAGCAATCAAGGGCTGAGTGAGGGCTGAAGCCTCAGCAGTCTCGAGTCGGAGAAGGTCACACCACGCTCCACCCACCCAATGTATGTGTTCCTAATGGTGCTCTTGGCTTGCTCCGAAAGGCCAACTTCCAAACTGCCATTTAAAAGAGGAGAGACAAGGAAAATGACCAAAGAATAAACTTTCAGAGGTGACTAGTGATTTGAAAATTGCTCCCAAGTAAGGACATTTTTGACTTTTTACCAACAAAAAAGCACCTGTTTACTGGTTGTTGAAAGAATGTTTCTATACGTTTGCATCCAGGATAACTCGATTGTCAAGAATAAATTATTCCAAACCCGTGACAAAACAATGCCATTTCATGCTCATTTCCTGATTAAAGCTTTTAGACAGCTGGGCATTTTCATTTCTCAGAGCTGTAGGGAGCTATGTAAATTTCCATGCAGCAACTCCAAGATCATTAATCTAAGAAAAGCATGTGCCAACAGAATACCAGATTTTATACTGTTTCAGTAAAGAAGAGGAGGGGCAGGTTAATCTAATTACCCTATGTGTGGGCACCTGACTGTGGTTAACAGAAAGATCAAATGCTAAACTGTACAACCAGCAGAAAACTGCTAAGTAATGAGGCATTTTCATATTACAAAAGGAGCAGGAAGAAGGGAGTGGAAAGTCCTGCAGTGCTTAGAACCAAATACTGTAGCAATAAAAATAACTATACTAAGCTTATATGAATGATAGGCAGACCATTTAATTATCACAAGGAGCTAACAGCATAACTACAGCCCTGGTTGGTGTGGCTCAGTTGGTTGGGTGTCAATTTGTGCATCAAAAGGTTGCTGATTCAATTCCTGGTCAGGGCACATGCCCAGGTTTCAAGCTCGATCTCCAGTGGTGCGTGTTCAGGAGGCAGCTGATCGATGTTTTCCTCTCATCTCTCTCTCTCTCTCTCTCTCTCTCTCTCTCTCTCTCTCTCTCTCTCATCCCGTCCTCTCTTTAAATATCAATTTTAAAAATCTTAAAAGAAAAATAAAAAAACAAAAGCATAACTATAAATCAATCTCAATCTCTCTCTCTCTCTCTCTCTCTCTCTCTCATGGTCAATAACACTGGAAGATACTTCTATTAAAGGATGGTTAATTACAGCTGAAGACATCAGGAGCCAGACACAAGTGGCCACTCATAATTAGACTCACCCTGCATCCATGGCCATGCATTTGGCACTTACCACTCAGGGCCGGCTACTGTTATTTCTCTCCCCAGTGAGGAGCAGCTGGGTTTAAAAAGGGCAGCACTGACTCAGACAGCTGACACTTCAGTTCAAGTTCTGGCTCTGACGCTGCTGAGGGTGTAACGTTGGTGCCTCACATTTGTTAGTTGTAAAATGGAAGATTAAAATGCTCTGAAGATCAAATGGGATCTAGTGGATAGAGGCACAACGTCTGGGTCTCGGGGTTGTCAGGCTCCATCAGCAGGCGGGGGAATCCCACCTGCCACTACACATGGGCCAGGTACTGAGGAGCGATCAGTATTAGAAAGAAAAACTTCCTAGTTTATAACTCCTACTGTGGTTGGTCTGGCAGAAGTCTCAAAAAATTGCCTTCCATACACGCTCTCTCAGAAAGCTACTGGAGGGTGTGTTCCAGCAAATCAAGTGAGTGAAGCAAGAGAGGGAAGGTTCCAAGAGGCAGGGCAGTCAATAATGAGAGAGGGGGTGGGAATTTCCTGGACAGCAGCTTCAAGAGCGACCAGTTCTGGTTGGAAGGTGCTGGCATTTTTCCAAGGTGGGGTGGGAGTGGGGGGTGGGAGATTTTTTAAAAAACTTATCTTTATTGTTGAATGTATTATAGATGTCCCTCTTTTCCCCCCCTTGACCTCTTCCTCCCCAACCTCGCCCCCCTCCTGCTTTCCCCACACTATTGTCTGTGTCTATTGGAATGGGAGATAGTAACAGGCATTTTATAGAGCTGTTCAGCTCAAGGTATGAGAAGCTTTGGATGTCCTGGGGTAACTCAAGAAACAAAATGAATTATTATCCACAAGGGAACTAAAAAGTTACATAAGAAATTAATTACAGTATATTCTTACTTTAATACTCAATATCACCATTGCTAAAGTAATGAAAACATTAAGTATATATATCCTGCAGTTCTAAAAGACGTGTAAGTATCAGGAGCTCTTTGTCCCTTCTCAAGTCCTTGTCTTCTAGGAGACAGTCGCTTTTCAGTTTGAGATATTGCTTCTATTACTTGCTGCTGTAACTTCCGAATAATATGCATGCATTGCTATCTTTTGCTTTGTCAATTCTAGACATTATCTGTTACCTAATATGGTAGTTGAGGATTTTGCTCACTTATGCCCCCTCCCCCATACCCCAGCCTTATATGCATGTCAGGTGTGGTTTCATCTACGTTGAGTATCATTGGGTCTATAACTTCACACATACACACAAGTGTAACGGGGGGACAAATTCCCAAAAGTAAAATTTCTGGGTCAAACACATGGTATATCCTTACTGTCAACAGATCATACCAAACTGACCTCCAAACAGTGTCTTAATTACACCTCCCATCAATGGCATGAAAGAGTGCTACTTTTCCCATATGGGTATCTTTAAACCTCTTAACTTTTGCCAGTCTGATAACAGAAAATTATAATTTACATTTCTTTAATTAGTAAAAACAAGGTCGATCAGCTTTTCATATGCTTGCCAACACTGGACCTTCGAGTCCTGTGATCTGCTTGCTCACATCTTTTGTCAGTTCTCCTACAGAGCACTTTGCCTTTTTCCCTTTTATGTCCAAGAGCTCTCTGAATGTTCAAGAATTACCCTGTGGTCTTCCATACATGTTGCAGAGTTTTTCTTTCATTTGTCACTTGGCTACTTCTCTATCAAGTCTGTTTCTTTCCCCACAGAAGTTTCTAATTTTTATTTGGCAAAATCCAATCTTTTCCCTGAGATTTTCTTAGATTTGTGACATGGTTTGCAAAGGCCTTCTCCACTCAAAGATTAAAAAACAAAAAAACAAAAAACAAAAACAAAACCCAGCCCTGGCCGGTGTGGCTCAGTTGGTTGAGGGTCATTCTGTGCACTGAAAGGTTGCTGGTTCGATTCCTAGTCAGGACACATGCCCAGGTTATGGGTTAGGTCCCTGGTCTGGGTGTGTACTGGAGACAACTGATCAATGTTTCTTTCTCTTTCTCTCTCTCTCTCTCTCTCTCTCTCTCTCTCTCTCTCTCTCTCTCTCCCCCTCCCACAAATTTATTCTCTTAGCGTTCTGGAGGTCAGAAGTCCAGAACCTGTCTCACTGGGCTAAAATTGAGTTGTCAGCATTCCTTGCCTTGTGGCCCCTTCCTCCACCTTCAATGCCAGCAATACAACATCATCAAAGCTTCTCTCTCTCTCTCTTTCTCTGACCTTTGCCTCCATCAAGAATAACTATGATCCTCCTGCCTTCTCCTTTTTTAATGTTAATTGTGATAAAATACACATAACAAAAAATTTACCTTCTTAACCATTTTTCAGTGTTCAGTGCAGTCACACGGTTGTATAATCAATCTCCAGAATATTTTCATCTTGCAAAACTGAAATTCCGTAACCATTAAATAACAACTCCCCACCCCCTCCACCCCCCCAGCTACTGCTAACCACCATTATACTTTCTGTCTCTGAGTTTGACTACTCTAGAAACTCTAGAAACCTCATATAAATGAAATTATACAGTATTTTTCTTTTTGTGACTGGCTTGTTTCACTTAGCATAATGTCCCCAGAGTTCATCCATGTTGTAGCATGTGTCAGAACTTTCCTCTTTTTTAATGCTGAATAATATTCTGTTGTGTGTGTATATATCACATTTTGTTTATTCATTCATCCACTGATAGACATTTGGGCTGCTTTTACCTTTTGGCTACATGAATAATGCTATGAACATGGGTATACAAATGTCTCTTTGAGACCCTGCTTTCAATTCTCTCTCTTTTTTTTTTTTTTTATCCTCACCCAAGGACATTTTTCCATTTTTTGTTCAGATAGAGTGGGAGGGAGAGAGAGAGAGAGAAACATCGATGTGAAAGGGACAGATTGAGTGGCTGCCACCCGCACGACCAATCAGGGCCGGGGACAAACTGCAACCGAGGTACATGCCCTTAGCGGGAACCGAACCCGGGTCTCTCTGGACCACAGGCCGATGCTCCAACCACTGAGCCAAACCGGCCAGGGCCACTGCTTTCAATTCTTTTGGGTGTATACCCAGAAGTGGGATGACTGGATCATATAGTAATTCCAATTTTAATTTTTTTGAGGACCCACCATACTGTTTTCCATAGCATCTGTACCATTTTACATTCCCACCAATTTCTCCACATCCTCACCCCCAGTTGTTATTTTCTGTGGGGTTTTTTTAATGGTAGCCATTCTAATGGGTATGAAGTCATAATATCTCATTGGGTTTTGATTTATGTTTCTTAATAATTAGTGATGTTGAGCATTTTCTCATACACTTGATGACCAACTGTAAATCTTCTTTGGAGAAATGTCTGTTCAGGTCCTTTGCCCTCCCCACTTTTTTTTAATCCTCACCTGAGGACACTTTTGCATTTATCTTCAGATAGAGCGGGAGGGAGAGAGAGAGAGGAGGAGAGAGAAACATCAATGTGAGAGAGACACATCGAGTGGTTGCCACCCACACGACCCCAACCAGGGCTGGGGACAAACTGCAACTGAGGTACATGCCCTTAGCGGGAACCGAATCAGGGACTCTCGGGTCCACAGGCCGATGCTCTAACCACTGAGCCAAACCGGCCAGGGCCCTTT
Organism: Molossus molossus; assembly: GCF_014108415.1. Taxonomy (NCBI): domain Eukaryota; kingdom Metazoa; phylum Chordata; class Mammalia; order Chiroptera; family Molossidae; genus Molossus; species Molossus molossus. Next base: position 134,979,904 of record NW_023425355.1, on the reverse strand, counting down.
GCCCATTTTTAATCAGGTTATTTTGGTTTTGGTTTTGAGTTATAGGATTTTTATATGATTCTAATCAGGTTATCTGGTTTGTTGTTGTTACTGTTGAGTTATAAGATTTCTGTATTATTCTAGATGTTAACCTATTATCAGATACATGATTTGCAAATACTTTCTCCCATTCCATTGTCTTTTTACTCTACTGATCATGTCCTTTGATTCACAGAAGTTTCAAATGTTGATGTAGTCAAATTTATCTATTTTTACTTTTGTTGCCTGTATGCCTTCCTCTTATAAGGACCCTGGTGATTATAATCTTCCTCTCTTAAGAGCCTCACAGCTACAAACTTCCTTTTGCCACATGAGGTAAAATAGTCACAGGTTCTGAGAACTAGAATGTACACATTTTTGACAGCTTACTTCATCTTTAAAATCAGAATAATGGCAACATCTAACTCAAGGGTTATGACAACTAAATAAAATAACACATGAACTGAGCTTAGAACAGTGCCTGGCCTACAGTAAATGTAAGTAATTATTACAATACAACACGAGTGTTACATGAGACACAATTATGACTAAGGGTACTGATAAGAATGGAAGCTGGGGTCATTCGTTCTGCCTGGGAAAATGAAATGCCTTCCCAAAAAGGCTAACATACTAATTTGGTGATAAGAATTGAAAAGGGAGGCCAGAAGGGAGAATTCTGAATTTTCTTCTACATTGTTATGTTGGCATCAACATCTCAGAAATCTTGTTTCTTTCCCAAGAAGACACATCTTCCTTCAGATAGTAGCTGCGAGGTGATTTTTTTTTTCTTTATTTATAAGGAAACATGCTCAGCTGAATTTCTGAGTCTCTCCTTAATAAACAATTTGCAAACTTTTTCCCAGAAAACTATTTTTAGAGTAGAAAGGGATTTTTTAAAAAGAAGCAACAGCAGCTCATATTTATAAAATTTGTCCTCCAAGTTTAAAAATAGATCTAAAAATTTGGTGACAGCCCTGCCCCACCCTCACCCATCAGATAGAAAAGACAGACAAAGCATGCTTTGAGACTCTAGGATTTTTTTCAATTTTGCCTTTGCTTATCTCTTCTCCCTAGAATGTTCACGGTAAATAGCAGGTACACTGAATAATGAAGGAAAATAATCACTATTGATGCTATTCTCAGTTCCCCTTTCATGCATGCTGGGAAGCTGCCATAATTAACTGACTGAGATATAGAACAATTTCTCAACTTGCCTTGTCTTCTCATTATAAACCTCCTCCCTGCCCCACATCAACAAAGTGGCCCAGCTTCAGTTCCTGTACAGCTTCGGCATTTCTAACATGGAAGTCAATTTGCTCTGAAACCACACTGGGAGACCCACAAACAAGTGGTATGGTTTTAGGTCACACATAGGAGATATGTTGATGAAAATGCATCACACTGGTATCAATTTTCCAATTGATTACAGCCAAACACACAACACACTGATATACAAAACACACATGCCAGTTGCAATGTGAGATTTTCACCCAGCCACAAACACAGATGAAGAGGATCACAAGATGTATTATCCTCCTGGGCTATCTTGTTCTCTATGTCCATTTGGGCCAATTAGCTATAACCACCGCAACTCAATAATAAGAGGCACCTCCAGAAGGTTAATACAGAATGGGCAGGCTGGTGACTGTTTTTGAAGCGCCATGATATATTGAAGGGGGAATAAAAGCACACAGTCATATCTGGGGTTCAATCAAAATGAACAGGATCACCATATAATTCATACTCCGCCTTATCAGGTCTGAATTCAGTACATGTTGTCCACAGCCCCATAATTTCAGGGTATGGTTAAAATCCACCTAATGTAACTCACTCGGCCACACAACCAAATGGAATGTATCATGGGCATCCGTAAGATCTATGTAGTTTTCCTCTCTTGAAACAGAGCAACCTCCTGTTAAGTAGAAAGAGGTTTTCAACCTCATCCGTAAGATCACATTGCACAATGTTAGTTCAAAGCTGCATTATAATTTATTTTCACTGCAAATAGTCACTGCACGGTTTTGCATCTTTTCAAATCAATATTGTTATTGATTTAGCATCACTTTGCAAACAAACAGAAAGGAAAAAAATGTCTTAACTACTTTCCAGGTATAGACACCCAAAGCTACAGTGCGATTTGTAAGGTTGACGTTACTCATCACATTAAGTGCCAAAATGCACACAGGGCACTTCAAGTTTTTCTCAATTAGATTTAATATAGTGTGGTCTTGTAATAAGCCAAAATACTGCTATCTCATATTCCAGTTTGAATACTGGAGTAAAACCCCTAGAAATGTCTCCAAACTTAAGGTCGCCATTGGCTTTAAACTCATCTCTAATCAACACTATGGAGCATTTCTAAATGGCAGATAAGACACCCAATATCCTATAATCAGAGACCAAAATTCAGAATTTTATCCTTTCCAAGTTCTCATGTTGAAATCTGACTGAGAATCTTGGCTCACAATCATCTTCTCTTATTTAAAATGTATACATACAGCCCTGGCCAGTTTGGCTCAGCGGTTAGAGCGTCGGCCTGTGGTCCTGAGAGACCTAGGTTCGGTTCCCGCTAAGGGCCCGTACCTCGGTTGCGGTTTTTCCCTGGCCCTGGTTAGGTCATGCAGGTGGCAGCCACTCAATGTGTCCCTTTCACATTGATGTCTCTCTCTCTCTCCCTCTCTCTCTCTCCCTCTCACTCTGTCTGAACAAAATATGGAAAAATGTCCTCGGGTGAGAAATAAATAAATAAATAAATAAATAAATAAATAAATAAATAAATAAAATGTATGCATACAGTACAGACGAAGGGTTCTTACTCTGGAATTCACGAACAAATATCTAAATTTAAAAGTGGACAGCCCTGGCCAGTTTGGCTCAGCAGTTAAAGCGTCGACCCATGGACCAAAGAGTCTCCGGTTCGATCCCGGCCAAGGGCACGCACCTCAGTTGTGGTTTGTCCCTGGCCCCATTCGGGGTCATGCAGGAGGCAACCAATCGATGTGTCCCTCTCACATCAATGTTTCTCTCTCTCCCTCCTTCCCACTCTGTCTGAAGATAAATGGAAAAATATCCTTGGGTGAGGATTAAAAACAAAAAGTGGGCAAAGGTTGTGGATAGACAGTTCACCAAAGAAGAACTACATATGGTCAACAGACATGAAAATAGAAACTAAGCAGTAACCAGAGATGCATATATCAAATAATGAGATATGCTGTGGGACACACTGAATCTTGAAGGGAGGCTCTACCCAGGGAACGGGGAATAGGGCCTTCTCCCAAGCTGCTGGTGGCAGTCCAAGTTGGCACAATTTGGCAAAGACCAGTTGGCAATAGGGATTATATGTCTTAAAAAAAATTCATACTCTAAACCCAGTAACTTGACTTATAGGTACTTATTCAAGAGAAGTAATCACAAATGTTTTCAAAGGTGTAGGATGTTCACAATTTGATGTTCATGGTTTGTTCTTTTTTTTCTTTATCTTCGCCCAATGACATTTTCCCATTTTTTGTTCAGATAGAGTGGGAGGTAGAGAGAGAGAGAAACATCGATGTGAAAGGGACACATCAAGTGGCTGCCCCCCGTACAACCCAACCAGGGCCGGGGACAAACTGCAACCGAGGTACGTGCCCTTAGTGGGAACCGAACTTGGGTCTCTCTGGACCACAGGCTGACGCTCTAACTGCAGAGCCAAACAGGCCAGGGCCATGGTTTGTTCTTTATGAGAAAATTGGAGCTATGTCTTCAGAGTCGACTACTGAGAGTAGTGGTGATGCCTACGAGTGCTCGAGGCTCAAGGTTATGGGGAGGATAACCATGGACTGTGACCTTGAGAGGATGGGCCTAGGTTCCCCACTCCTGCCCAAATGGTATAGCTCTGCTTCTTTCTGTCTTGCCTTTGAGGAGAGGGTTCTGAAACTTGAAAAAGCTTGGAACACATCACCAATGTTGTAGAAAACTAAGTGGAATTATCTTAAACTTAAAAATTGGTTACGATGCCCTGGCTGGTTTGGCTCAGCGGTTAGAGCGTCAGCCTGTGGTCCACAGAGACCCAGGTTCGGTTCCCGCTAAGGGCATGTACCTTGGCTGCAGTTTGTCCCCGGCCCTGGTTGTGTCATGTGGATGGCGGCCACTTGATGTGTCCCTTTCACATCGATGTTTCTCTCTCTTCCTCTCTCTCCTTCCCACTCTATCTGAGTAAAAAATGGAAAAATGTCCTCGGATGAGGATTAAAAAAAAATTGGTTACGATGAAGACTTTGTATCCATGTAAAATGGGGTTGTTTCGTTTAAGAATGTATATTTTTAGTGCACTATTTTAACATTTTTCTCCTTTGTTAGACATTTATTTTATTTTAGTTGTATTTATTTTAAAAATATTGATAGTTATTGAATGCTTTTAAAAATTGGTTACATTTTATGTTTTTTACCATACTTAAAACTAAAAACAAAAAATTGCTTACAATACACGACCTACAGTATGATCCCATTTTTGTAGAAAAATAATAAACACCTATCTGAGTTTAAAGCAAATTACTAGAGAGCTAAACAGTGAATTCTCAACCATGGCTATCTCTAAAAGATGGGGTGATAGATTATTTTCATCTCATGTTCCTTTCTTCATGTTACAAATTTTAAATACGTACATTATTTGCCCTGGCCAGTTTGGCTCAGCAGTTAGTGTCGGCCTAAGGACTGAAGGGTCTCAGGTTTGATTCCAGGTCAAGGGCATGTACCTGAGTTGCAGGTTCAATCCCGGCCCTAGGCGGGGTCATGTGGGAGGCAACCAATCGACGTATCTCTCTCACATCAATGTTTTTCTCTCTCTCTCCCTCACTCCCTTCCACTCTATCTAAAAATCAATGCAAAAATATCCTTGGGTGAGGATTAACAACAACAAAAAAATGTACATTGTTTAAGAAAGGAAATGCTTTTGTGGATAGTAAAGAAATTAAACATATTCAAAACACTGGTTAAAGTGGAAAAGGGGGGAAATAGCTTGGGAAAGTTATTTAAATTATTGTTGATGAGAGTGTCCTTTTTAAAAATTCAAAGTTATTACTGACAAGAAAAGAGTCCCTTCTGCTTCTAGAAGTGATGTTAGGAGAAACCTATTCCTAGTCATGAGCTCAAACAGCTGAAGAGCAATGTTTCAATAAAGGGAGTTATAGGTCACCTCTAACTGCTTTGGGAAGCTTTGGGACCCTCGAGGCAAAAGCAAGAAAAGAAAAAGGAATGGAAGGAGAAAGGTCAAAGGAAATATAGCAATCAGAAAATTAAGGCCAGCACAGCTTGGGGCCAGTTTTTAAATATTCAAGGGGGAAAATTCTAGACATAATAAGAGATATTTCCCCAGCTTCCTGAGTCACCACCCACACTCCCTCATTTCCTCTCCTTTGCAAAGCTGAACATTGAACATGAAAATTAACGGGAGCTGTAATAATGACTCCCAGGAGGAATGGTTTCTGCACAAGAGAAAGTTGAAGGAAGCATTCAGAATTCTGGAAATATCCCAAGGAGATGAGTGAGGATGAAAGTAATGTAAAATGAGAGATGCGTGGGTAGTTTGTCAGGGGAAAGGTAGGATCAAGGATGTAAGCCCCAAATTAAACACAACTCCAAAACTTCCAGCTCTCTCTTCCTCCTCCTCCTCCCCCACCTTTGGGACAGGTGTCATATGGCCATGCGGAAACCTGTTCACTGTGTGGGGCTTTGAGGTGCACCTTTTTTTGTCTGCTTGTAGCATTGTTGCACTGGTCAGAAACCAGGTGTGGCATTAATGCAGCCCAGCCCACTGCCTGACAAGAGTTCCTGGAGCAGCTCATTTATTCCAGGAGAGAGAGACAGATCCACACACAGACACACAGAGGCACAGACATACAGACAGACACAGACCCAGAGACAGACCGACAGATAGATTCATACGCAGATGCAAACCCACATACAGACACACATACATGCAGATGGACAGACACAGACAAACACAAACAGATGGACACAGGCACTCAGAGACATAGACATACAGAGAGATGTGCACACACACAGACATGCACAGAGAGAAATACAGGCAGATCTTGGAGAGAGAGAGAGGGAGAGAGAGAGAGAGAGTTATATATATATATAAATTATTATATAAAATATATATTTTTTAAGAGAGATCTAAAATATTTTTTTATATTTTTTATTAATTTATTTTTGTTACAGATGTTTCTCCTCCCCCTCCCAGACTCTCTCCTCCCTATCCCGTCCCCCGACATAATTAAAATAGTTTTTTTTTATCTTTATTGATTGTAGAGAGAGAAAGGAAGGGAGTGGGAGAGAGAGAGTGAGAGAGAAACATCGACGAGAGAAAAACATCGATTGGCCAACTCCTGCATGCCCCCCACTGGGGATCGGGCCCACAACCTGGGGATGTGCCCTGACTGGGAATTGAACCGGCGACCTCTTGGTGCATGGGTCAGTGCTCAACCAGTGAGCCACACTGGCCGGGCAGACCTTGGACATATTGCGGGTGGACAAGCCACCACAATAAAATGATTACCACAATGAAGTGAGTTGAGTCACACCAATTTTTTGGTTTCCCAGTATATATAAAAAGTAATGTTTATATCATACTGTAGTCTATTAAGTATGCAATAGCATTATGTCTAAAAAGAATGGACATACCTTAATTAAAAAACACTTTATTGCAAAAATGCTATCACCTGAACTTTAATGGGTTGTAATCTTTTTCCTAATGGAAAGGCTTTTTTTTTCCATTCTAAATATCTTACAATTTTGTCAATTATACCTCAATAAAGGTGAAAAAGAAAATTAAATGCAATTAGAAAAAAGGTGATTTTAGCACAGTGAGATGTGCATTTCTTTTTTTAATTGACTCAATTGGGGTGACATTGGTTAATACAATTATATAGGTCTCAAGGGTACAATTCTATAATACTGATAGTCATACCTCGATGTTGATAAAAATGCCGTATCTGTGAAGTGCAGTAAAGCAAAGCACAATAAAATGAGGTATGCCTCTACAGTTACACAGAGAGATGGACAGACACACAGAGAGCAGAAAAATCCAGAAGAAGAGATCCCCCTGGCTCCAGCGGCACTCCATCACGCAGGGAACCTTAGCTGTGTCTCATTCCCCTTCCTACCTCCAGCTCATTCCAGCGGCTCCTTTGTCCTAGATCACAACTCACTCTGCAATTCTACCTCATTTCCAATTACTTAAATTGAGCAGAAGATGTCTTTTTATTTTCTGTAACTGCGAAGCCACAGGTTCATGTGCATATCTGAGTCATCCACGTTCACTAGTCGACTTTTACCTGCTGTTTTCTCAGATGGTAGCTCCCATCTCTGAACTGCCATGCAAATTTCACCACAGTCTTAGCCACACTCCTGCGCACATCGACGAGAATCCGCATTTTCAGAAGAGCTACATGAACAGCCAGGGTCTGGACGTGGCATGTTCCTCCCCAGATCCCAGCTGATGGCACTGCCTTGTGAAAGGCATGTGGCTCTGGGGAGCAGCTCATGTCCTGAGAACACCCTGTCACCCAGGGCTGCTCCTCTGTAGAAAATGAAATCACCAGCTGTTTGTCAACATTTGCAAATGCTACGACTAGAAGAGGCAGAATCCTGGGAAATCAGTGACTTCAACCGTCACCAAACGGTCCCCACAGCTCAAAAAAATCCTAACCCTAACTAAAGGGTCTCTTTTGGTAGTCTTTTTAAAGGGTTTGACCCTGATTTTTATCTTTTCCCTATTTTCTGGTATCAATAAAAACACGCGATTTTTCTACTCTGCAGCGTGTGGCTTGGCTTTTATATCTGAACTTTTACAGACAACCATTTGAGCCAAGTGAACCTAAATCTCAGCATATATCCTTTTGGTAATCTTCAGAGAGGCTAACTTGGTTAACGTTTAAACCTGAGAACTTCTAGTTTATACTCTTTTCCCCTATAAACTGAGAGAATTTTGTAAAACACGCACCCCAAAAACGAATCTTTCCCTTGACATTTTGAAAACCATATTCTCAAATTATGGAGAAATCCAGAACTGTTTTGACTAGAAAACCTGTGATAATTGCAGGGGCCATCTTACTTTGCAAAGCTAGACCTCGAAGCATGGCCAGACCTGCCCTGAGGCCCCCTGAGCATCGCTCTGTCTGGGCCTCTGAGGGCGGAGGTGACAAGGAAAGCTAACAGCTGAACAATGCGAACCCCCGTTCCCCTCCCCAAAAGGCCCTCCGTGGAGCAGTGTTGCACGGAATGCTCACGAAGACTTTGTCACCGGTCTGTGGAAATTCCATCTGTGGCCTGACATCAGGGGATTTCGTCAGAAACAGTCTACCCTGACTTGAGGCAAATCTCTCCACAGGTCCTCACAAGTACGCGTACGGAAGGACTGAAATCAACGCCTAGCAACACTCCCTCATTCCTGTCAGCCTGGCTGAGGTAAAGCACCCCACCACCGGCGAGAGCTCCACAATATGCCAGGAAAAGGATGGCGTCACGGAACTGGAGGAGGCTTTCTTTTCTTTCATATTCACTTGGCCTCTTGATTTTCTGCCAATTAGCTGCTCTTATTTAGCCTGTGAGCCTTTTCGGGAAAGTTTCACCTCACGTTTTCAACTATTGATTTAAACATCATGCCTCGTTCAATGTGCCTCGTGAAATATTAGCACTATATCTTAAACCGACATGCCTTCTTATTCTAAATCATTCATTACCGGGAAAATGTAGTGCAAACATGAACTCCAAATGGAATAATTAGCTGTATTAGTCAAGTGTTACCTGCAGCCCATTAATAAGCCACCCCACAGGTTAGTCCTTGGTCTATTCAGAACACCTGGGACCTCGATGTTGTCATCTGTATTAGAGGTACCTCTGTCCCATGTTTATTTGTCTTTTTCAGAGCCTCATCCCCATTCGTGCTTCTTAATGACTCAAAGACACTAAAGATCTGGCTTAAATGGCTGCAAAGAAAATTACCTTCTCAATTATAGCTAGGAAAGTACCTTAGCAGCTGTTTTTTCACTGAAACCGCCATAAAAGCAAAAGATTTGCAAGCTACTTCACATTTATTATCTCCCATTGATATTTAATAATTTCATTCTCAAGCACTGCAGCCTCATTTATCCCTTGCACACGGGCAAAAATAAGATGGTGTCCTTATCCCACAGTGTCCACAGGGAGCCTGGCTGATATTTAGCAGGAATGTGACCAGCCTAAAGGATGACAGAAGGTGCCAAGAATCCATCCCCTCAAGAAGGAATCCATCCCCTCTGTCAGTTTATAGAAAATCAAGACCCCAGAAGACACTTTCTTCAAAATGATCTAGCCCGGCCGGTGTGGCTCAGTCGTTAAGCGTGGACCCATGCACCAGGAGGTCACCGGTTTGAGTCCCAGTTCAGGGCACATGCAGGAGGCGGCCAGTCATTGTTCTCTCTCATCCATGTTTCTGTCTCTCTCCCACTCCCTTCCTCTCTCTCTAAAATCAACAAAGAAAGAAAAATGTTTGCCGTGGCCGGTTTGCTCAGTGGTTAGAGCATCGGCCCACAGACTGGGGAGTCCCGGGTTCGATTCCCACTAAGGGCACATACATCAGTTGCAGTTCATCCCCGGCCCCAGTTGGGGTTGTGTGGGTGGCAACCAATCGATGTGTCTCACTTCAATGTTTCTCTCTCTCTCTTCCTCCCTCTTTCCCTCCCGCTCTATCTGAAGATAAATGTAATATATATATATATATATATATATATCTCCAACCATCCATCCATCCATCCATCCATCCATCCTCGGGTGAGGACAAAATGATCTAAAGTAGGAACTCTCACAACACCATACACTTATAAATGCCCACTCTTCCATGGGGGAGCTCAAATCACCCTATACTGTTGGAGAGAATCTGATACAAAAATGTTTTAAGACCTGGGCCTGTAGATTCTTGCTCAGGTAGTCTAGCAGAGCCTAAGAGAAGATGCTGGAGGGGGCGGGATAGAAGCATGAGGAAAATACTGCGTCATACATGCAACTCTCTGGAGCAAACTCCCACAAGAGTGGGACTAGATGGGAAGATAAGGTATCCACTAAGCAGTGATGTCCTGACTTGACAGACAGTAGAGATAAGTATAAATCTAGCTCAACAGCCTGGTTCTTTAAGCCAAATCTTCTTTTGGTTTTCTCAGGAGCCCTTGCCATCCTGAATATTTATGTATGTATGTATGTATGTATGTATGCATTTATTTACTTATTTCTCATCCGATGATATTTTTTGTATTTATCAGATAGAGGGAGAGAGAGAGAGAAACATCGATGTGATAGAGACACATCAACTGGTCGCCTCCTGCATGACCAGCCCATGGCCGGGGACAAACCGCCATGGAGGTACATGCTCTTGACTAGAATCAAACCCACGACTCATTGGCCAACACTCCAACCACTGAGCAAAACCGGCCAGGGTGCCATCCTGAATATATATTTTTTTAACCTCACCTGAGGACATTTTTGCGTTTATCTTCAGATAGAGCAGGAGGGAGAGAAGGGTGAAGAGAGAGAGAGAAACATCGACGTGAGAGACACATCGAGTGGTTGCCACCCACACAACCCCAACTGGGGCCGGGAAAAAACTGCAACCGAGGTACATGCCCTTAGCGGGAACTGAACCCGGGACTCTCTGGTCCGCAGGCCAACGCTCTAACCGCTGAGCCAAACCGGCCAGGACGCCATCCTGAATATTTTAATGAACTTCTTATGTATACCAAATCACCAACCACCTGCCACGTGACTCTGCAGGGAACCAGCACACAGCCACCACCATGACTGGAAAGCCCCATTAAGAGATGACGGAACATCTAAGACAAGGTCGAATCAAGATTCCCTCCGTCTCCCCTGACCCTCTCCTGCTCTCATTACTTACCCTTAAGCCTTTGGGGGTAAATGGAAAAGGTAAGCTCTTCAGGCCTCCAGATGACAGCGCAATTTGAGGACCTACAGCCTGCTCCTCGTTTCACTAAGGACGGCAGCTTCCACACCAAGGGGCTTGGGCTGTGTGGAGAAAGAACCTGCTGCCACTGGGGCCCTTCCAGAAGCTGCCCTGCCTGAGCTGAGGGGGAAAATCCTATAGGAAGGAGAGGAAGTCAACAGAAAGAGCTGGGGCTGAAAGGTTATGATGTTCAGCTCAGCCATGTGTTAATGGCAATATAAGGTGCTCAGCAGGCCAAGGCCCTCAAGTGCCCCATGCCTGCAGGCTTTCTGTATCAGGTTCCCAGGAGGCCCTAAGGGCCTGGGGCTTCTTTTCTTATCCCCTGAGTTCCCACTTCCCTAAATGACTCAATAACCCCAGCACTACTACCTGAAGTAATTTGTTCCTTAGACTCTGAAGGGCTTATCTAAAGTCTCATTCATTAGATAAGTGTCTCCACTGAGCGAGCAAACACACACCACAGCAAGGCACTGCATTAGTCGTCTGGACTGGACGCTACCCCTGGCTGCAAGAGCCTCAAACACATCAGTCCTCCTGCGCTTTGCTTCACCTCTTGGAAGTGACTGCAGGGGGAGAGGGGAGGTCCAGAGCAGTGGTTTTGGAAGCGGGGTTCCAAACCACCAGCATCATCCAGAAACCTGGTAGAAAAGCTGATTCTCTAGACCCGCCCCCGGCCTGCTGAACCAGAAGCCCACATGGTGGGACCCAGCAGTCAATGGGATGTGTATGTGTGTATTTCAGATATACAACATTGTAATTCAACATCTGTATATACTACAAAGTGATCACCCCCAAAAGTCTATTGACCCCTTCACCTCTTTTGCCCATCTCCCAACCCCCTTCCCCTCTGGTAACCACAGATCTGTTTTCAGTATCTGTTTTTGTTCTGTTTGTTCCTTTTTTATATGCCACACGAGTGAAATCATACTGTATTTGTCTTTTTCCTTCTGACTTACTTTATTTAGCATTATATCATCAAGGTCCATCCATGTTGTCACAAATGGCAAGATTTCATTCATTTTAACCACTGAGTAGTACTGCATTTTGCATGTGCACGTGTGTTCACTCATCGATGGACACTTAGGTTGTTTCCATATCTTGGCTATTATAACTAGTGTCATCAGTCTGTTTCACCAGGCCCACGAGGAGGTGCTGATACTCACTCTGGTGTGAGAACCACAGTCCAGAGGAACAAAAAAGGCTGCCCACACCGTGAAGTTATAGGAGGTCCGAACCCTCTGAAGCAGTGAGCTGGATCTGAACCCCCAGGAATAAGAACAAGGTAGTGCAGAAAAGAGAACAAGAAGATTCAGCACCACCACCACCACCCCTGGCCCTGCCCCAAGCTCTTAGATACAGTCAATTCCTCGTCAAGCTAATGGACCTGGTGATGGGAGATTAAAGGTGGGTATGCAAGACTTGACCTGCTCACATACTTCCCAAGGACCTGATCCTTGCAACAAGCAGGAAAACTGAATCTGAAGCCCAGTGCATTCTGAAGATGAGACCATCGCTGCCACAACCATGACTTCCCACCTAGGAAGAATAGTAAGCCACAGACTGTTTAAGCAGAAGGGGCTTCCCAGAGTAATTAATACATTGGGTTGCTTACAAGGGTAGAGCTGACGAGTGGAGGTTGGAAGGTTAGTGAGGACTACAACAGAAAAGAAAGGTAGTACACATAGGTCCAGCTTTCTGCTCTTTCTATTTCACTACTGCTTCATTAACAACCTGTACTGCACTTTTTGGTGCTGTTTTCGTTCATTCATTCCTTCATTCACCTCATTCAACAGTGAATCTAAAGTTCAAGAAGACAGAGGTGAAAGTTAGCAAGGTGCTCCTGCATCAAATGTTGGGGCTCCGGATTTTCCATTATCTGCTCGGCTTCAGGTCCAGTTCCAGGAAAACAGTCCATTAAACGACCAACTACACTAATCAACGTTTCTATGCACCTTCTAAATTTTAACAATGTATCTATAATTATTGCCTTAGGATAATTCCTAGAAATGGAATTACTGGCACAGTGGATATGAAATTATGCACAAAGATTTACATACATAAATGGTCATCATAGTTTTATTTTCAATGGCAAAAAAGATGGGAAGCTTGATGTCTGCCCTGAAAGGGTTGGTTAAAATAGATTGCAGTATATTCTTACAATGAGATTTAAAATGTTCTCATACGACATTTAATGATTTGGGGGAACACTCCTAATATATTAAGGGGACAAAGAATCAATATAGTAGATACAATCTAGTAGGGCTTCTGTAAATCTAATATGCATAAGAATACCCTGGAGATTTTGTTCAAGTGCAGATTCTGATTCAATTGACCCAGGTGGGGCCTGAGAGTTTGCATTTCTAATAAGCTCCCAGCTGATAGGATTCTATTTCATCATATTTTACAATCAGAAATGTATTTTTAAGTTTTTTAAATATGTTTTTATTGATTTTTTTTTTTTAGAGAGAAAGGAAGGGAGAGAAAGACAGAAACATCGATGTCGGAGAGAAACATCAATCAGCTGCCTCCTGCATGCCCCTACTGGGGATCAAGCCCACAACCAGGGCATGTACCCTGACCAGGAATCAAATCAGGACTCCTCAGTCCATGGGATGCTCAGTCCACTGAACCACACCAGCTGAGCTATTTTTAAGTTTTAAATAAAACTTTATTTGAAACATCTAGAAAAGGCAGATCTATAGAAACAGATGGTAGGCAGCAAGGCTGGGGGGGGGAGAGAATAACTATAAATGGGCATGAATAACCTTACTGGGATGACAATGATGTTCTAAAGCCTTTTATGGTAATGGTTGCACAACTGTGTACATTTACTAAAAATCATTGAACTGTGTACTTGACATGACTGAATTTTATATGTAAAATATGCCTCAATAAAGTTATTTTTAAAGTGTTTTTTAGCCCTGGCCAGTTTGGCTCAGCAGTTAGAGCATTGGTCCATGGACCAGAGAGACCCGGGTTTGGTTCCCACTAAGGGCACGTACCTCGGTTGGTTTGTCCCCGGCTGGGTTGGGGTTGTGTGGGTGCCAACCAGTCCATGTCTCTCTCTCACATCAATGTTTCTTTTTCTCTCTTCCCCCTTATCTCCCTCCCACTCTATAAAAAATAAATAAAGTGTTTTTTAAATGACTAGACAGACTTTTAAAGTGATCACATAGCATTTCTAAAAATAAAACAAAAATTGAAAGAATATAAAAATAATAATTTGAGGGGAGGGAAAGTGGGGGTATTAGTGTTTTATGGGCAAAGAGTTTCAGTTTGAAAAGATGGAAAAGTTTTGGCAATAAATGATGGTGATGGTTGCACAACAATGTGAAGATACTTAATGCCACTCAACTGGACACTTAAAATGATGAAAATGGTAAATTTTACATTATGTATAGTCTACCACATTCAAAATAATAATAATAATAATAATAATAATTAAACAAATAAAAACATTAGCTCCTTTCAAGTGTCACCAAAGAAGGGTTTCTTTCCCTCTGCTTCCTTCTTGAGGTCCACAGTGTGGTTCCTGCAGGGGCCCTATCCCATCTTGGTGTGCCCACTCTAGTGGGTTGAATGATGACCCTCGAACAGATATGTCTACATCTTCATTCCAGAACGTGAATGTGACCTCATTTGGGAAAAGGGTCTTTGCAGATGTTATTAAGTTCAGAATCTTGAAATAAAAAGATCATTCTGGATTATCTGAGTGGCCCCTAAATCCAATGACAAGCGTCCTTATAAGAAACACACAGAGCCCTGGCCAGTTTGGCTCAGCAGTTAGAGCATCGGCCCATGGACCAAAGAGTCAAGGGCTCGATTCTGATCAGGGGCATGTATCTCAGTTGCAGTTCAGTCCCTGGCCCTGGTAGGGGTCATGTGGGAGGCAACCAGTCGATGTGTCTCTTTCACATGGATGTTTTTGTTTTGTTTTCTCTCTCTCTCTCCCTCCCTTCCTCTCTCCCTCTCTATCTGAAGATAAATGGAAAAATATCCTCAGGCGAAGATTTAGAAAAAAACAAAGAAACACAGAGAAGACAGACATAGGTGGTATGAAGATGGAGGCAGAGGTTGAAGTGATGCGGCCACAAGCCAAGGAAGCCCAGGAGCTCCTAAAAGCTGGGAGAGGCAAGAAAAGAATTCTTCCCTGGAGCCACTGGGGGGAGTACACTCCTGCTGACACCTTCATTTTGGACTTCTGGCCTCCAGAACTGTGAGAGAATAAATTTCTGTTGTTTTTAGCCACTCAGTTTGTGGTAATTTGTTGTGGCAGCTACAGGAAACTAACCTCCTCACCAATGAGGCATCCAGGACTGGTTCCACCTAGAGCCCTACCCTTGTGAGCCTGGCAGTGAATTCCACTCAGATCCCAGGTCACGACCCCAAACAGTCACACACAGGCCAACCACGGTGGCAGGAGGGAGGAGAGGAAAGCAGGGAGGCCTTGTGTACACACACACACACACACACACACACACACACACACACAGAGCCCATGTCATGTTTTCATAAATTGGATCTTTCTGTTCCATGCTTCCATGTTTCCGGTTAGTTCTATTTTGTTCGTCAATTTATTTTGTTCATTAGATTCCACATATAAGTGAGATCGAATGGTATTTGGCTTTCTCTGACTGGCTTATTTTGCTTATTGGACTGATAGATGTCAGAGGAGAGGTGGGAGGGGTGGGCAGGATTGAAGAAGGTGAAGAGAATAGCCAAAGAACATATAAGCATAGGCCACGGATATAAACAGCAGTGTGGTGAGGGCCAGAGGGAGGGAGGGGGGGTCTGGGTGAAGGGTGGCAAAGGGAGGATGGGGGACATGTGTAGTAATAACAACTATAATTTTTTTTTTAAATGGATCTTTTGCCCTGGCCAGTTTTGCTCAGCGGTTAGAGCGTCGGCCCACAGATCGAAGAGTCGCGGGTTCAATTCCGGTCAAGGGCATGTACCTCAGTTATGGTTTGTCCCCGGCCCTGGTGTGGTCATGCAGGAGGCAACCAGTCTATGTGGCTCTATCACATAGCTGTTTCTCTTTCTTTCTCCCTCTCTACCCCTCCCTCCCATTCTATCTGAAGATAAATAGAAAAATGTCCTAGGGTGAGGATTACAAAAAAAAAAAAACTGGCCCTGGCCAGTTTGGCTCAGCAGTTAGAGCATCGGCCTGCGGTCCAGAGAGACTCGGGTTCGGTTCCCGCTGAGGGCATGTACCTCGGCTGCGGTTTGTCCCCGGCCCTGGTTGGTCGTGCGGGTGGCAGTGATGTGTCCCTTTCACGTGAATGTTTCTCTCTCTTCCTCTCTCTCCCTCCCACTCTATCTGAATAAAAAATGGAAAAATGACCTCAGGTGAGGAGAAAAAACAAACAAACTGGATCTTTCTGGCTCAGTAGATTGAGTGTCATCCCATGGACTGAGAGGTCCCAGTTCGATTCCCGGTTAGGGCACATGCCCAGGTTTTGGGCTCATTCCCGAGTTGGGGGTGTGTAGGAGGCAGCTGATCAGTGTTTCTCTCTCACATCGATGTTTCTATCTCTCTCTCTAAAAAAATTAATCAATACAAACATATTTTTTTTAAAAAACTGGATCTTTCTGGAAACAGTGATATTCTGAGAAATGCTGGTTAATTAAAAGGGCATCTAAAGAACTCCCCTCCACAGCACAACTGCTTTTTGCCATTATCCTGTCACCAATCTGAGGGGTTATAGTGTTGAGGGATCCTTGCCACTATAATAGCTTCTAAACTTCAGACAGATCTCGACTCCCTTTCTAGTTGTCTTCAGCCAAATGGTGTGCTTGTTACTAGCACCTTCTGATGATCATTGATGTATTTCCCCAGTTCAAAAAACAGACTGCTGAGGTTTGCCACCCCTAGAGACAACTCACAAACCTTTTTTCTTATTGCAAACCTTACTTTTTAAATAAGAATTTATTTTCTTTGAAAAGCATTCAAGTAACACATTAAGATAGAAGACCCTAAAGTTCTAAACAACTCTGAAAATGGAGAACAAAATCAGATGAGTATATTTTAAATGGGTATTTGTATTCATTAAGTCAAGTCTCGGGAAACAAATCAGGGGAAAAAAACCCTTTAAACACTAAAAAAAAAAAAAAATCATCTAATTTTACAAATTTAACCACTTCTAAGACTGGACATTTGTAACTGTATCCATATCCTTAACTTTCTATTCCAAGTACATCATGCAATCAAATCATTGGTTGCAATTTTCCAGAGGTTACTTCCAAGACATTAGAGAACTCAATTTCAAAAAAAAAAAACTTGTTGGCATTCAAAGACCAACAGAATTACTAAATCTTTCTACTGGAAAATCCAGGCACTGTTCCCCAAATGTGCTTAAAATGAACATATATCAATTATTTGACGACCATCTGGTTGCTAACAAGAGATTTTTGGAAACCAGACTTAAAACACAAATCCAGAAACCAGCACAAAGTTCAGAAAATCCAAAAGATTCAATATTCAAAATCACATCTCCCTCCATACTTTCCTACAGCATTTCCCTCACTTGCTTATTGCCCTGAATTCTTCTCATGGTAAGATTATCACTAAGAATGCCTATCAGATTCTTTGTAAGGATGATGATGTCAAGAGGAGGTTTGTTTTATATCTATGTGTATCTAGAAAACCCAATGAAGCTAAATTTAAAAAACTTTTAGCTGGTGGCTTTTTGTCAATCAAAGAATATTATCAGCACACAAAGAGAAAACCTCCAATTTAAAAAGTTATTTTAAGAAATACTAATATCCCGAGATGATACTATTTGTAATTGACCAACCTAGGGATACAGTGTGAGGGTCACTGAAAATATATCTACCCCAAAAAACCTTTCCCCATCCCCCACTCCCTAGTGTTCCAGACTGTGAATTTTTCATCATCGGATTTAATAATAGATCCAAACAATGTCAGAACCAAAAGGAGCCTTAGAATTCATCTGGTTCAACTTCTTAATTACATAAATATGGTTATGTGCCTTGTCCAAAGTAAGGTTCGTTCCAGCCCTGGCCGGTTTGGCTCAGCGGTTGGAGTGTCAGCTCAGCGGTTGGAGTGTCAGCTCAGCGGTTGGAGTGTCAGCCTGCAGAACAGAGAGTCCCGAGTTCGGTTCCTGCTAGGGGCACATACCAAAAAATAAATAAACACACACACACATTTCCTGAGCACCCAGCCAGCACCAAGCACAGTGCAGGTACTAGGCAAAGGAAGATACCCCTCCCCCACTCTCTCTTAATTCACAATCTAGTCTAGTAAGAGACAAAATCCAATATAAGGGCTTTGAGCAAAAAAGGTGCTCTGTGTCACAAGAACAGAAAGGAAGGTTTGCTGGTCTTTGCATGTCAAAGTATTTGACATAAAATTCTCAAACTGCTTAGTGATTCTCTTAACTGGAGGATCAGGGTGCACTGCTACATTCTGATGTGCTGTGGCATGAAATGATTATGAGACACAAAACCGTATATTCTAAAAGGGGGCAAAAAGTAAAAGTCGACCCTAGAGTCCATAGATGGATGAATGGATAATCAAAATGTGGTCTACGGGTGAACCCTGAGGACATTATGCTAAGTGAAATAAACCAGTCACAAAAGGCCAAATACTGTACAATTTTACTTAAAAGAGGTACCCAGAGTAGTCAGATTCATAGACAGAAATTAGAATGGTTGCTGCTGGGGAAGGGGGAATAAGGAGTCATTCTTTAATGGGTACAGAGTTTCAGTTTTAAAGGGTGGAGGAGGAAGTGTACATGGGGGGGCAGGGGATATCTGTAATGTCAACAATAAAAAACTTTCAAAAAAGACCAAAAAAGATGAAAATGTTCTCGAGATTAGTTGCACAATAATGTGACTGAACTGAACAGAACTAAACTGTATGTACTCTTAAAAATGCTTAAGATGGTAAATTTTATGTTATATATATTTTAGCACAATTTAAATGTTTTTGAGTAAAGTGCACCTAATGAGATGAGCCAAAGTTGGTTAAAGAAAGATTTTTCCACCTCAAGCATCCATTTTGCTCTGCATGTCTGGGACCATGGTGGGATTCAGGAGATCAGAGTAATAATTTTAAATAATACAATCAGAAAGGCATTTTCTTCAAATGAATCAAGGTCAGGGGTGGAGGGAGAGAATGTGGAGGAAGGAGAACCAATGAAATAAGACTGGCCAGTCGCTGATAATTGCTGAAACTCAGTGACAGATACAAAGGGTTCATTATGCTATTCTCTCTTTTCTAGTTATGTCGAAAACATTTCTAGTGATAATGAATAAAAGTGAAAAGCTCATCAAGAGAATTTCATTCTCTGGGCAAATGCAAGAGCTTATCTCTTAGATGTCTCGTGTAGCTGGTTATCTTCATTCAGTATGTCCCAGCAAGGCAAAGAATCTGACACATCAATTTAACAGTAGCAGCAGTATGAGCAAATACTACCGTCTTCATAGCTAGCTCTCTTATTAATTTTTTATTTAAAATTTTTTTATTGATTTTAGAGAGAAGGGAGAGGGAGAGAGAGAGGCATCAATGTGTTGTTCCACTTATTTATACATTCATTGGTTGATTGTTGTCTGTGTCCTGACCAGAGATCAAATCAGCCACCTTGGAGTATTGGGACAAAATTCTTACCAACAGATCTACCCAGCCAGGGCATGTCTATCTTTCCTTTTAGCTTTTTGAACAGCTTACATTTACATCATTTGAGTCTCTAAAATCAATAACCTCCCCTCTCCTCTCCCATTACTCCAGTTTATCACTCCCGGGTAATTACCACTACCACTCTAACTATAATTAGTTTCTTGGGACTCTTCCAGTTTCTTTAAGCAAATGCCATACGTTAATATATCATTCACACTGTCCTGCACCTCGCTGTTCTCACTTAACAATATATTTGGGAGGTCTTTCCATACCGATAAAAAGCGTTCTCATTCTTTTTTTTTTTTTTTTTTTTTTTTTTTTCTGGCTGT
Organism: Molossus molossus; assembly: GCF_014108415.1. Taxonomy (NCBI): domain Eukaryota; kingdom Metazoa; phylum Chordata; class Mammalia; order Chiroptera; family Molossidae; genus Molossus; species Molossus molossus. Next base: position 134,959,942 of record NW_023425355.1, on the reverse strand, counting down.
AGGAAATATGGAGGGGCTATAATTTCTTCTTCCCAAGTTGATGGGCATTTGGGTTGTTTCAAATATTCTCCTATTGTAAGCCATATCATACCTATGTTGTAAACAAAATAAATTTGACTAAAATAAGGTAGCTCAATATACACTGGGCCTATTATATAGTTTAATGATACTATGTTCCTATTACCTTGGGCTGGAAGTCTTGATCTTCTTCTTGAATCTTAACCCATTGAGGTCAGCCCAAGCTAAGCTAAGCTCCTCCACAAAGCTTTTCATGACCTTGTGGCCCACCGTGAGCACTCCTTTCTTCTTAATTTCTGTACTACACATTCTCATGCAACTTTGTATGTATTATCTTGTATTTTTCAACTGTTCGATGTGAACTGTGTGATGCTGGAGGCCATAACTTTTATCTGTACTAACTCTGTATCTGCACGGCACCAAGCAGAGCTTTAACAGAGAACATGCTCAATAAACACTAATGTATTAACTGAAATCAGTAAATGGTCTCTTTCTCAGAACTCGTGGATTTTCTAGACCTGAGATGTCCTTCAGAGACGGTTCCTAGCCAGTTTTGCTCTATGAATGATTATAAAATCATAATCAAATTGTGATTCACTGCAAAGAAAAATTCAAATCAAACAAATTGGGTCCCCCTGGCATGTTCTACACACAGAACAGGAAACGTCGTGACATTCAGGAAGTGTCCGACATCTCAATTCACAGACACAAAAATGATATTTAAATAGCATCTGTAGTGGTGATACAGCCAGCATATACAAGAAAGCTACAAGTAACGTTTATGTGGGGTAGAGAGACACTCTCTTATACTTTTAAGGATAAAATATCGGCACAATGCTAAGTCACATTTTACTTTTACTCTGCAATCTAGTTTATTCATTCTGTAAATCTACATAGAGAGTAGCCTCTTTGAAGAGGTGACTTCTGAGCTGAACCCTGCATGATAAGTTGAAGTAGCAGACAAGGTGAAGGGACTTCTCCCAGGCAGCTATGGGCCAGGAAGAGAGGTACACAGATGGCAAACTGGGTTTTAATATAACTGGTGTTATAGTTTGAACTGTATCCCCCCAAAAAGATGCTAAAGTCCTAATCCCCCATACCTGTGAATGTGACCTTATTTGTAAAGGGGGTCATTAGTTAAGATGAGGTCAGATTGAAGTAGGGCGGACCCCTAATCCAATATGACTAATGTCCTTATAAAAAGGAGAAATTTGGACATGGAGACGTGCGCAGAAAGAGAACGTCATGTGAAGATGAAGGCAGAGATTGGGGTGAAGCATCTACAAGCCAAAGATTGCCAGCAAGCCGCCTGAAGCTAGGAGAGAGGCCTGGAACAGATGCTCCCTCCCAGCCCTCACAAGGAGCCAACCCTGCTGACACCTTGATCTCGGGCCTCTGGCCTCCAGAACCAGGAGACAATACGTTTCTGTTGTTTAAGCGGCCCAGTTGGTGGCGCTTTGTTACAGCAGCCCCCGCAAACAAATACAGCAGATATTAGGTACAGTGAGCACCTACATCCCACCAAAAGCTGTTTTCAATCAATTTTAGCAGAATCATTGTCCTAAATAAAATTGTACCTGGAGCCTGGTATGTTAAAAGATTTTACAAAAATGAAAAGGATTACTCAGAAGAAAAGACTTCATTGCTTTGCTAAACCTATGAAGTAGCCACCTCCTCTGATCCCAGGAGTTCTTTGCAATCCTGTTTGAAAAGGGCATAAAAGGAAAGCTTAAAAAAAACCAACCTCGCCCTGGCCGGTTTGGCTCAGCAGTTGGCGCGGCGGCCTGCGGTCCGGAGAGACCCGGGTTCGGTTCCCGCTAGGGGCACGTACCTCGGTTGCAGTTTGTCCCCGGCCCTAGTTGGGTCGTGCGGGTGGCGGCCACTCAATGTGTCCCTTTCATGTCAATGTTTCTCTCTTTCTCTCTCTCCCTCCCACTGTATCTGAACAAAAAAATGGAAAAATGTCCTCGGGTGAGGATAGAAAATAAAAAATAAAAAAAAAAAAAACCTCAAATTAGGCTGAGGCCAGAAAGCCTGGGTGGGGGAGGGGCAGTGGTTTTGATCATTATTAAATTAGCATTATCCCCAGCACCAGGTATAATGTCTGTCCCTCATATTGACCCTGAAAGGTAGGCGTTGTGGTCCTCTCTTCAAGGATGGGGGAAGCAAAAGCACTTATATTTGTTTGCCAGGGCTGCCATAACAAAGACCACAGACCGGGAGACTTAAACAACAGGAATTTATTTCCTCAGAGTCCTGGAGACCAGAAGTCCAAGACTAAGGTGTCAGCAGATCTGGTTTCATCTGAGGCCTCGCTCCCTGGCCACCTCCTCACTGTGCCCTCGCATGGTCTTTCCTCTGTGAGCGCACATCCCTGGTGTCTCTCGGTGTCCTAATGTCTCCTCACAAGGCCACCAATCACATTAGGTCAGGACCCACCGAAATGGCCTCATCTCAACTTAATTACTTCTCAAAAGGCCCTATCTCCAAATACTTCACATAATGAGGTACTGTGAGTTAGGGTTTCAACATATGAATCTGGGGGGGGGGGGACACTATTCAGGCTATAACAGCCCCTTAAGGAAAAGGCACAGAGCCCACATTCCATCCCAGAGCCATTTGGCTACAAAGGCCATTTTCCTTGGATCACACACTGCCTGCCTCTAAAAAGTCCTCTTTATTTGCTATAAAAGAAAATATATTACTTGAACAATAAGAAAAATAAATGAAAGTGCTTTGGTTGGTTTCTTTTTAAGACTGTGTGTTGAGATCTCAGGCCATCCCCCAGGAAGCTCTCGGGAGAGCAGAGTCAGCGGCACGCGGGGTGTGAGCCCTGGGCCGGCAGGGGAGAGGGCCGGGCAGGGCGCCTTCTGCCCCTGCTAGAAGCCCTGCCAGAGCCAGACCGAAACACCTTCGGCTTTCACCTTCCAGGCAGGAGTTCTTCGGCCACCTCCTTACATTAGCTGGAGCACTGGAAAAGGGGGTGTGCCCCAAGAGTTGCCCCAATTTCAGGTTCACTGACATAAGAAGTAGTTTCCGAAGTCCAGCCTTCCTCTCCGTATCTCAGTGTCTCGCTTAGGGCAGCTCACCCCAGGCCGACTCAGAACATTCGGGCCAACACAGCATTGCGTCCATACTTGCAGTGCCATCAGAGGGCCCCAGATTTGTCAGAAAACACGGGCCCTGTCACCCGGGGCTGTGGCAGCTGCTGTACCCACCAGGGTTCATGAAGCCATCTTCAAACATCAACCATCCATCCTCCACTGCTTCAAACACCAAATCAATAAAATATGGCACCTTGCTGTGCCCTCCCCCAGGCAGGGAAGCAACACAGGCAAGAGTGAGGCACCAGAGACCTTAATGAGCACTGTGCTGGGGGGAAGTAAGGAGGGGGGGTTGTCCACGGACGGTCCTCTACCAAGCACAGGAACCCCATAAAGTAAGGAGAATTCTGAAGTGAGCAGCCAATCAAAACACATATGTGCCAAACACCATGCCACGGTAATGAGGACTAGAAACTAAGTGTTGGTTCAAATTTCGTTAGAGAGACAGAGCTTGTCAAAAAGAAGATAATAAAAGAATAAACGGTCCTGCCCTGGCCGGTTTGGCTCAGCGGTTAGAGCGTCGGCCTGCGGTCCTGAGAGACCCAGGTTCGGTTCCCGCTAAGGGCATGTACCTTGGTTGCAGTTTGTCCCCGGCCCTGGTCGGTTGTGTGGGTGGCAGCCACTCTGTTCCTTTCACATCGATGTTTCTCTCTCTCTCTCTCTGTTCCTCTCTCTCCCTCCCACTCTACCTGAACAAAAAATGGAAAAATGTCTTCGGGTGAGGATAAAAAAAAAAAAAAAAAAAGAATAAACAGTCCTGCCCAGCTGGTGTGGCTCAGTGGTTGAGCGTCAACCCATGCACCAAGAGGTGGCCAGTTTGATTCCCGGTTAGGACACAATCCCCAGTAGGGGGCATGCAGGAGGCGGCCAATCAATGTTCTCTCTCATCTATATTTCTATCTCTCTCTCCTTCTCCCTTCCTCTCTCTAAAATCAATAAAGAAAAAAAAGAATAGAAGGTCCAAAATGCTATACTGACCATAATTATCATTTTTAAAAAGGACAGTGTAAAAAATAAAAAATCATCATGGAGTGGGAGGAAACGGGGAATGGAGAAACATGAGAAAAGAGTTTATGGAAGAGATTAGATGGGCAAAAATGACTATAAAATGATTATACCATGTTAGTTACATTTATTTTATGATATATTTACATGTTACATTTTGTACGTTGTACCAAACTCCAAGTGACACACTCTTCCATTTTAGAGAGCCACTGAGAAGTGAATATTGAAACCTCTTTAGTAACGAAGGTCCATTTCTAACCACCTGAACTCTGAGACACATTATCAAGTACTAACAGAAAGTTGCTTTCCTAGGTACAGACATACCTTGTTTTACTGTACTTTGCTTTATTTGTGCTTCACAGATGTTGCTTTTTAATTTTTTTTTTTTTTTTTAATCCTCACCCGAGGACATTTTTGCATTTTTTTGTTCAGACAGAGCGGGAGGGAAAGAGAGGAAAAGAGAGAGAGAAACATCGATGTGAAGGGATACATCGAGTGGTTGCCACCTGCACGACCAACCAGGGCCGGGGACAAACTGCAACCGAGGTACGTGCCCTTAGCGGGAACCGAACCCGGGTCTCTCTGTACCACAGGCCGACGCTCTAACCGCTGAACAAAACCGGCCAGGGCTAATTTTTTTTTTTTTATCCTCACCCGAGGACATTTTTCCATCTTTTGTTCAGGTAGAGTGGGAGGGAGAGAGAGGAACAGAGAGAGAGAGAGAAACATTGACGCGAAAGGAACACATCGAGTGGCTGCCACTCGCACGACCAACCAGGGCCGGGGACAAACTGCAACCGAGGTACATGCCCTTAGCAGGAACCGAACCCGGGTCTCTTGGGACCACAGGCTGACGCTCTAACCGCTGAGCCAAACCGGCCAGGGCAGATGTTGCTTTTTAAAATTTTTTTTGTTAATCCTCACAGGAGGATATCTTTTTCATTGATTTTTAGAGAGTGGAAGGGAGCATGGGGAGAGAGAGACAGAGAGGAGAGACAGGGAGAGAGAAACATTGATGTGAGAGAGACACATCAATTGGTTGCCTTCTACGCATGCTCTGACCAGGGCCAGGGATTGAACCTGCAACCCAGGTATGTGCTCTTGACGGGAATCGAACCCAAGGCTTTCTGGTGCGTGGGCCAAGGAATGCTCTAACCATTGAGCAATGCCAGGCCAGGACCACAGATATGACTTTTTTTTTTTTTTATACAAATCCAAGGCAAGACCCTCTACCAGCAAAATGACTCACTTTATCGCAATACTAGCTTTATTGTGGTGGTCTAGAACCAAACCTGCAATATTTCCGGGGCATACATGTATTGTCTCCCAACATGACACATGTACTTCTTATTCCATGGTTGAAAAAAGTAAAATCCAATTTCAGACCAACCCCAGGAGAAAACCAGGAAATACATATCCCCCCAGCACCACCCCCAAAGGTCAAGAACTAATGCCTACAACGGTCACTGGAGATACCAGGGTCGCATCCTAATCAGTTATGGCCCTTTCTATAGATGAGGTTCAACTTTTGTGTTCCCAGTTCATTAAGCCAAACTTTATGCCACGCAGAAAAATAACGTCTGATGGAAACAAGTCAACCTACATACTGTTGGTGGAAGGGTAATTTAGCAATATCTATGAAAATGATAAGGACACAGACTCTTAACCCAACCACTCCACTGCTAGACATTTATCCTACAGGTAAGATTCACATAAAATAGGGTGTTCTGTTGCAAGGGAAAAAGAAAGGCTTGAAACAACCTTAATAGAGCACCAATTAAACAGAATAAAGTGCAGACACAGATAAATTAATTTAAAAAAATAAATAAAAGCTTGTTAGATCAGACCTTGCATACTGTTGTCTATTTTGTGGGTTTTTAATTTTTTTGTATTATTTTATCCTCACCCGAGGACATTATTTTTCATTTTTTGTTCAGATAGAGTGGGAGGAAGAGAGAGAGAGAGAGAGAGAGAGAGAGAGAGAAACATCGATGTGAAAGGGACACATCAAGTGGCTGCCACCCGCATGACCCAACCAGGGCCAGGGACAAACTGCAACCGAGGTACATGCCCTTAGCAAGAACCACACCCAGGTCTCTCTGGACCACAGGCCGACGCTCTAACCGCTGAGCCAAACCGGCCAGGGTTTGTATGTTTTTTGTTTTTTGTTTTTTTTATCCTCACCCGAGGACATTTTTTGTTCAGGTAGAGCGGGAGGAGAGAGAGGAAGAGAGAGAGAGGGAAACATCGACGTGAAAGGGACACATCAAGTGGCTGCCACCTGCACGACCAACCAGGGCCGGGGACAAACTGCAACCGAGGTACGCGCCCTTAGCGGGAAGCGAACCCGGGTCTCTCGGGACCGCAGGCCGACGTTCTAACCGCTGAGCCAAACCGGCCAGGGCAGGGTTTGTATGTTTTTTAATGTTCACATATGCATAGAAATTTTCTAGAGAATGAAGAAAAACAGGGAAGAGTAAACTGGGGAAATTTAAGGTATTCTGTACCACTTCAATGTTTTTACCATGAGTTTATCATTTTAAACACGTATAAGAAAAATCTATGAGCAACAGAAATTCGTAAAAAAATAGCCCTAAATTTCTCTCATCAGTGAACAGAATTGTAAAGGAAGATTCAATGATCTTTCCCAGGCTGTAATCTACTCAGGAAATAGCCCAATACACTTAAGAGTGGTTTTCATGAACAAGGCATAAAACTTAAATGGTTTCTTATTAGTCATCATTTAATCAGAAAACCAAAGAATTTTCCACACCCCATTCTGCAAGCCTAGTGCATAATCAAATTTTTATCAATGAATTTTCATAATTTTAAGGGGCAAAGGTATGTATTATAATCAAAGTACAATCTAGCACATTGTGAATTAGATATCTTATTCAACTGATGTTAAAATTTCTAGAAGGAAAAAAATATTTCGAAGGCTTAAAATGAACATACAGATCCTCTTCATAGTTTTGCATGTAATAGCAAACACAAAATTGGAAACCGAACACATGTACACAACAGGAGACTAAGTGAATAAATTATACCATAGCCACATAATGGAATACTATGCAGCCATTAAAAATGTCAGCTCTATATCATAGATATAGAAAGATATTTGTAGTATGTTTAAGGTAAAAAAAAAAAAGTTGATTATAACAGTACTTGTGGCATGGCCCTATTTGGAAAATGATATACCAATTTATACATGTGTGTTAGCAAAGGTCAGAAAGAGATACAGCATGCCCTGGCCAGTATTGCTAAGTGGTAGAGTATCGGCCTGCAGACCAGTGAGCCCTGGGTTTGAGTCCAGCCAAGGGCACGTACCTCAGTTGCGGTTCGTCCCCGACCATGGTCAGGGTCAAGTGGGAGGCAACCAGTCGATGTGGCTCCCTCACATTGATGTTTCTCTCTCTCTCCATTGCTCTCCCTCTTTTTCTACCTGAAGATAAATAGAAAAATATCCTTGGGTGAGGATTTAAAAAAAAAAGACAGAAATAAGCATAATGTGAACTGCGACTCTATCTCTGGGCAGTAGGATAACGAGATTTCATATATTTCAGCTGATCTCTATTTTAACTTTTCTATAAAAAACATTTTAATCGTGTGATTTTTAACTTTAAATACAAGCTCACCACCCTGACCAGTGTGGCTTAGTTGGTTGGAGTGTCACCCTGTATACCAAAAGGTTGTGGGTTCGATTCCCATTCAGGGCACATATTTGGGTTGCGAGTTCAATCCCTGGTGGGCGACATGTGTGTGAGGCAACTGATCAATGTTCGTCTCTGACATCAATGTTTCTCTCGCTCATTCTCTCTCTCTCTAGAAATCAGTAAAACATATCCTCGGGTGAGGATTGAAAAATAAAATAAATACTAAAAAATGTATGAAAGCTCGTCATCTTATCCTTCCTTGAGAGATCCAATGCTCTTTCGTGGAAGTGAATTCAACTTGAGATATGTTGTTTGTTCTCTTTTCCACCCCTTTTGTGGGTCTTTTGGTAGTTTTTCTGATGCTTGAGAAACCACAGAGGGGAGAAAATGGCAACATTTTCAAGGTTGTCTTTTTTGCTCTTTTAAATGCTGCTATGCTGTTTAGGCCAGTGGTTCCTAACCAGGGACAATTGTATCCTAGGGGGCATTTGACACTGTCTGGGGACATTTTTTGTCATCACCACTGGGTGATGATGGAGGCAGAGGTATGTGCTATTGGCATCTAGCTGCTAAACAACCTCTGGTGCATATTCTCCCACAATAAACTTTGGCCCAAAATGTCAAGAGTGCCAAGGTTGGGAAACCCTGTGTTCAGGCAATGAGTCTTCCGCACACAGCACCCTCAAATAGCTGTGTGAGAACATCTGGCTGAGAGTCACCTCTGGTTTAGTGGGAAATGCACTGATGATGGAGGCAGACTATGTGAGCTGAGTCCTGGCTCAGGAGCTTTCCTGGCTATAAAACCTTAGGCAGGTGACCACATCATCCCACTGATTCCCCATCCTCCTTCGTAAAATGCAGACACCACCACACATCTCACAGGGTGAACAGAAGTTTTTCGACACAATAATGTAAAAGAAATGGTCTTAGAAACGATAAAGCACCATGCATATGTGAATAGTATTATTGCTCTAGGATACTAATTGTCTAAGGTTACCTGTAACAGCACATGCAGGATTTCAATGGGACTTTGCCCAGCACAATCAGCAGCCCCGAGTCACATGTCACAGCAGTAATTTTTACTAAATACTGAGGCTGAAAAACTTTACTTTTTTTTTTTAATCCTCACCCGAGGACATTTTTTCATTTTTTGTTCAGATAGAGTGGGAGGCAGAGAGAGTAAGAGAGAGAGAGAGAAACATTGGCGTGAAAGGGACACATCGAGTGGCTGCCTCCTACACGACCCCAAACAGGGCCAGCAGTTACAGCATGGGCCTACGGACCAATGAGTCCCGGGTTCGGTTCCTGCTAAGGGCACGTACCTCGGTTGCAATCCGTCCCCGGCCCTGGTTGGGGTCGTGCGGGAGGCAGCCACTCGATGTGTCCTTTTCACGTTGATGTTCCTCTCTCTTTCTTCCTCTCTCTCCCTCCCACTCTATCTGAACAAAAATGGAAAAAAATATCCTCGGGTGAGGATAAAAAAAAAAAAAAAAAGAGTGCTGTTTCTATACTACATATCCCTTGGCCTAAAGCCGTGAGACAGCAGAACTTGGCGGTCAAATGACAAGATCTGAATTCAGACTCTAGGAAACAAGGCCAGCACTACCTCTCACGTGCTGGTGACCATGCAAAGTGAAGTGACTTCTCTGTGCCTCAGTGTTCTCATCTGTCTCTCCAAACCAGAACATTTCAGAATGCAATAATTTATCATCTGAACCAGGACATTTCAGAGCGAAAGGGGGTGCTAGCGATGTTAATGCCAGGAACAACAGGCATACACCAGAACTGTCCCCTGACAAACAGGGACCTGAGGTTTTTCCTTTCTCCTTCCATTCATTCAGCAAGGACTTAGTGCCCTGGCATGATGCTGGGCACCAAAAAAGAAACGGTAAGTCAGATAAACGCACCCTCTTCCCAGAAGGTGCCTCCTCTTACTGCACAGTTGCATCTATCACAGTTCCAGGGCTTTCTTTACACACACGCCGTCATGTCACATACAGCATTAAACCCACAATGAGCATTGTCATTCCAGGACACCAGGAAACACCTACCAAATGTGCAAGAGTTCAAAGTCTCCTTCACAAAAAACCAACAATGAGTAAGAGCGTATCTAATAAACAAACACAAAAGGATTTATTATTATCCCAAAGTCCCTGATTCAAGGAAGGCACTGAAGTTTGACTAAAAGTTACCTATCAATGTGTCTCACAAAAGGCATTAATTAATAAAGCTTTGTAAGAGCATGTAATGTTGAAAAGCACATTAAAATATTCACTCCCTTTCATTTCTATGCACATCCCATTACAAGGAATTGTGTACAATGTGTCCTCCTACACAGCCTTACAGAACCTACACATTATGAAAGCAAAGTTCCTCTAGCTTGCTTTTGTACTCAGATGCGTTTATGTCTTTTGCCAAGAAATAAGCACTTTGATTCAGTATGCGAAAACAATTTTCTCTAAAAGTCAATACTCATCGTGAAAGGTGGATGTTCCTTATTTCACACAAAACTTCATTGACTTCTAGGAGCTTGGGATTCTAATCACAAGTCCCCTTCCCTCCTTCCCACCCCCCACCCCCCATTTCGGTAAAATTGGCCTCAATTACTGCCACCATAAATCCTCACACCCAAATGCTTCCATACCCAACTGTGGGGCCATACCCTTTCCTCCTCCTCCTGGGTCACATTCATCAGGCACCTTCTCAGTCAGCCTCCTTTTTGTGTCCATTTCTGATGGCCCTTAGGGAAGCCTTGTTCCATTCCTTCAGTGGTTGTTAGATCCTAAACACCAGTCTGGCCCTGGCTGGTTTGGTTCAGCAGCTAGAACATCGGCCTGCAGACCAGAGAGTCCTGGGTTCGATTCCCACTAGGGGCACATACCTTGGTTGCGGTTTGCCCCCGGCCCCAGTTGGAGTCATGTGGGTGGCCGCCAGTCCATGTGTCTCTCTCACATCGATGTTTCACTCTCTCTCTTCCTCCCTCTCTCCCTCCCACTCTATCTGAAGATAAATGCAAAAGTGTCCTTGGGTGAGGATAAAAAAAAAAATGGCCCTGGCCAGTTTGGCTCAGCGGTTAGAGCGTCAGCCTGCGGTCCGCAGAGACCCGGGTTCGGTTCCCGCTAAGGGCACGTACTTCGGTTGCAGTTTGTCCCCGGCCCTGGTTGGTCGTGCGGGTGGCAGCCACTCGATGTGTCCCTTCACATCGATGTTTCTCTCTCTCTCTCCCTTCCTCTCTCTCCCTCCCGCTCTATCTGTACAAAAAATGGAAAAATGTCCTCGGGTGAGGATAAAAAAAAAAAAAAAGAATGAAAATAAAATAAAACACCAGTCAGGCCTCATCACTGGGAATGCAAGATACAGACCTCTACAAAGAGAGATTCTATCAAGTAAGCAGTATGTGCATAATTCAGAATAAACTGAGGGCACATCAGTTTCTGTTGTACTCCATGACTGCCTTGATTCAAAGAAGCTTAAATCAATGGCGTGTATTTTGATCTGGTGCTGGTTACACAGATATGCTCAATTGCGAAAATTCGACAAATTGTACTCTTATGTGCATTTCTGTATGTGTGTTATACCTCTATAAACATTTTAAAAAGTAGCTTACATCATGTAAACCTCTACATAAAGAAGTAAGCATATTTTACATACCACCTACAGTAGTGTTTTTCAAACTGTTTTCAAACTATGGGTTGCCACCAATTAGTGGGCCGCAAAATCAATTCAGAAGATCCTCGCCAGCATTTTAGATTATTGTGGTAAGAACACTTAACTTGAGATGGACCCTCTTGACAAACTTTTAGGAGCACAATACAGTACTGCTAACTAGAAGCACCATGTTGCAAAGCACATCTCTAGAACGTATTCGTCTTGCATAACTGAAACTATACCCGCTGAACAGCAACTCTCCATTTCCCTCAGCCCCAGCCCCTGGCAACCAAGATACAGTAACATCTTCGATGTCCACTGATGGAAAACGAATTAAGCTCTGGCTTGTTTGCTCAATGGTTAGAGCGTGGGCCTGCAGACCAGAGTCAGGGTTCGATTCCTGTCAGGGGCACATACCTTGGTTGTGGTTTGTTCCCAGCCTTGGTCAGGGTCGTGGGAGGCAACCAGTCAATGTGTGTCTCTCTCATATTGATGTTTCTCCCTCTCTTTCTCTTTCTCTCCCTCCATACCTCCCACTCTATCTGAAGATAAATGGAAAAAATATCCTCTGGTGAGGATTAAAAAAAGAAAGAAGAAAAATGAATTAGAAATTGTGGCATATACATGCAATGGAATATTATTCAGCCTTAAAGGAAGGGATTCCTGCTATATAACGGCCAGCATTTTTTAAATGGAGTGGAGACTATCACAGTACATCACACACAGTGAAGGCAACTACTGCTTCAGGACACTTACTGCAGTTACATGTATATGTACATATACGTACAGGTGTACTAAGTTGCCAGTTTTGGTGCTTTTTTGTTTTGTTTTTAATGTAGGACATGGTCAAAATAACTCTGAGAAATGCCGAGTACACCAACAAATAATATACAGATTTGGAAGCCAGAGAGACCTGGGTTCTGATCCTGGCTGGTTATAATGTTCCTAAGCTCTGTGAGCTCCCACTTCACGCTCCCTAAAACAAGGTTATATTATTTACTCCCCAGAGTTGGTAACAATGAGCTGGCTACCAGCCCACTGCAGTGCAGTACTAGACACTGTCCCCAGCCCTCCCGCCATTTACACAGTGCCCTGGGCCAGGTTCTTTACCTGAAGGATGTATATAGGAAATATACAAAGAGGGGCAGTGCCAAGGCTGAGCCCCCATCACGTGACCCCTCCGGGCCCCTGGAGAACCAACCGCTAACATTTGAGAGCAGCAGGGCAGGGAAAAGCTATTGCCCAGCACACAGGGTGATAAATCATCTGGCTTTGGATTCTGACCAGAGGGAAAACCACTTTCCAAGATAAGAGGGTTTTCCCATTATTCTTGGCAGGAGGTGGGGAAAGGCAGGAGGGGAAGAGGCCTCGGCAAAGAAATGAGCATTTGTTTTAAGCAAATCACTTTGAAGACAGGTGGTTTTCATTTTGAGAAAATGATACTTAAAACAGTGAGAGGGTTACTCTGCATACCAGCTAAGGGCTTGCCAGGAGAGGAAAACGGGGCTCTGGGGTACGGAGTGCTCCCTTAAGTGGCAGAGCAATGGCTAAGGCAGATGGGGCCGGGAGGGAATCGCACAGAAAAGATGGAACTGTCTTTATCAGCTTGCAGTCACAAACTATTTAAAAGTCATCCACTGTAGTCATCATCCGAAGCCTCTATACATTCAACAAATATTTGTTGAGTATGTACTATGTGCCTAGCCAGGGATACAGTAGAATGAGACAGGCAAGGCCTCTGCCCGTACTGGAACTGAAATTCTAGTGAAAGAGACAGCAAGTGCCAAGTAAATCAATGAGGGGACAAGGAATTTACAGCCTGTGATATAAGTGCTCTGCAAGAAATAGATATGGTGATATGACAGGAAGGGAGAAAGAAAACTTAAAATGGAGGAAGTCCCTTTAGATAAGATGGCCCAGGAGGGCTTCTCCTAATAACACCTGAAAACAGAGCAAGCCAGCCAACTAAGAGCCAAAGAAAGGGTGTTCCCAGGAGGGGGCGCTGCAAGTACGTGGGCCCAGGGGCAAGAGCTGAGGCAGCCAGGGCACTGGTGTGGTGAAAGGTGATGGCCAAGTGGGAAGTGACCTTGATGAGGCTAGGAAGGAAGGCACATCCCTGACCATACAAGGCGCAGCGGGCCATGGGAAAGAAAGCGGACTTCAGTAGAGAGCTACTAAAGTTGGTACATTGTAATACATGATTGTGATGATGGTTACAATCGGTACTCTTAAATCAACACACACAAAACAAAGTGTACAGATAAGAGGTCTCCAAAGTCAGTGATAAGAATTAGCAATGTGTCAGAACTCATGGAGGAGTCTTGCTAACTAGAGGCAAACAATTTTAGCCTAAATATAAGATGAAATACAAGGACTACAAGGAGGGTAAAGGGTGGGAGAACATGTAGCTGAAAAGGGAACGCTATAATTAGCAATTAACTCACAGTTAGCAAATATAAAGCACACAGGAAAGCTAATGAACAAGACAGGCTCTGGAAAGTACCCTAAAGAAACACACATAATGGTGGAAAGGCAACTGGGAAATTGATCAATGGCCGATGCCTAAATCCATGAACAGGTTAAATGAAACAACCGGACGGAGAGGCACCATGACAGTGCCCTACGCCTACTTCTGAATCAGACATCAGAGAGCTGCTGAGTAGTCTTCTTCCAGGTTGATCTTTTCTTTTTCTTCTCCCCGCAGCTGAATATAGGTATTCACAACCTGGAAACTCAAAGTTGAACTGCAAATGGCTCTTCTGAATTATCACTCTCCTCTCCCTCTAGGACTCATAATACGGCCTCCTGACTTGAGTCCCCCCTCCCCATGATCTTGAACGCAAATGTATCATTGAGGCATAAGCATAACTCACACCTTCTCCTTGGCACCTCCTTGTTCTAGGGGGTCACTTGGCCATGACTAAGAGGGCAACCTGGGGTTGTGGACTTGAGCAAGGCCAACTGGCCAACCTCAAGATCAAACCTATGACACCAAGAGAACTTGGTGGCCACAAAGGCTGCCCTGAAACAAGCCAGGGTCAACAGCATGGGTGCCATTTCCCAGAGCCCAGTACTTCGCTGGCATCGATGTTATACTACCACATGAAGGAAGAACGGGCAAGGAGTGCCAAAGCACATCCTTCAGCCGGAGCTTACCAAGTGCCAGGCACTTTCACATCCATTACTTCAAACAATCCAGCTACCCCACAAAGTGCAATGCTTGTGATTTTTCAGATGAGACAAGTAAGACTAGGCGAGATTTTTGTTAGTGGCCCAAGGCTACAGTTAGCTGAGTGAGGAATGCTGTCTCACCCACCACTAGAATCTAGCAAGAGTACAGTGCTCTGAGCGGACCCCGATCTGACTTTCTGTCCCACCTTTCATCTGTTATAATTATTATTATTTTTTAATCCTCACCTGAGGACATTTTTTCATTTTTTGTTCAGATAGAGTGGGAGGGAGGGAGAGAGAAACATCGACGTGAAAGGGACACATCAAGTGGTCGCCACCCACACGACCCAACCAGGGCCGGGGACAAACTGCAACCGAGGTACGTGCCCTTAGCGGGAACCGAACCCGGGTCTCTCTGGACCGCAGGCCGACGCTCCAACCGCTGAGCCAAACAGGTCAGGGCCCACCTTTCATCTCATTCTTACCTCCTCCCGCTTTATCTTTCCCACCACAGGAAAGCTGGGTTCCACACCTGGCTTCATCCCAGACTCGCAATCAGCTATCTGCCTCAGAAACCAGCTCCCAACCCTGGATCAGGACACTTCACTGATTAAAGGGCCACCTGCGGGGTGGGAGGTGGGGAAATGACTGGAGCTGTGTTCAGTGTCCCCTGGGAAAAACTCATCAATAGCGGTCAGGAGAAGGAAAGAGCCATCACACCAGATGACAGGGCTGTTCAAAATCTTTATAGATGCCACTTCAAAGGGGACTCAGCCCAGCCACTTCTGTCATAGAGGAAGGCTTGGGGAAAGAAATTCCCTTCCACCACAAACAAGAAAACTGAGACCCGAGTCCAAGTGGAAAACGGTGTTGCTTACCATCTGGGAAACACTGAGCTGGGACCAAATTCCCCCATCACGCCTCCCTCCCGGCCTACGAAGTAGTCAGGCAACAGGCTACAAAAGATGCAGACATAATAACAATCTGAACAGATGTACGGCCTACTTACAATCTCAGACGCATCTACAGCACTCGGGGCTTTGGCTGCGGAAGGCTCCATTCTGTGGGGTATGAAATAGTGATCTGGGGCTGACTGTGTCTGAACTCCAGGCAGGAGTGCGGTCCGTGCTCGCTGAGAACTCCAAGTCCCTCTGATTCACTTGGCAGCTGAATTATTCTAAGCATCCTGTCCCGTACCCAGCTCGCCTTGCCCCTCCCACTACACATTCACACTGGGTGGGTTTTTTTTTTTTTTCATTCTCTGCACTTATTTCTGTCACAACTCAAGTGAAACTCATTTTTCAAAATTAATCCACCCTCCCACACTTGAGACTGTGAAACCTTTATGACCCAGGAGGAGAAAGAGGAAGAAGAGCCACCTAATTAGGAAGCTGTAACTAACATCGGAGAGAAGAGAGTTGGAGAACCGCAAAGTCTGCAGCAACAGCAAAATGGAGATTATTCGAGACAGCTGAAACACTCCACCCAGCCTCCAGGAGGGGACATGCACGGGAAACAAAGGGCATATGGTGTTTGCTTTCTTCAACATCCGTTCTCACCATTAAGAGCTGCACAAGCAAATGCTCATTACTGACATGCGGACAAACCTCACTCCAAAACAGACTTGAAAATACAGCTCACAATCAAATAAATTACTTTGCAAAGCACAGGCATACCTTGATTTTTTTTTTTTTTTTTTTTTACTTCATATAAAGCAAAATTTAATAAAGTCCAAATAACTGGCAGAATGTCTATTTGGCTTCATGAAGCATGAATTATACTTGAAAGAAAAGTCGATTTCTGTTAATTTCAAGTTTATATAGTAACTTGAATACTGATATATTCAGGACAGGATTTTTTCCCCCCTAAGGAGTGATTCCAAGGGGCTAACCTAATAACTAGATAAGAATGATTTTATATTATTTACTATTGGCCATATATTTAAACATAGCTATCCTAAAGCAAACAGGTGTTTCTACTGTGACTTAAATCATGCATCCTCCACATATGTTAATGTTAACACCATACCCACTAAGGCTCACACTATTAAAACTTGCAAAGGTCAACTTCCGTGCACTCTCTGACCAAATTACAACAAATTCCTGAATTGGGGAGCTCTGAACTGATGACACTTTTCACGGTGACATAAAGCCAGTGTCAGCTTCAAAAACGCTTACATCCTACTCCAAGCCTACCCAGAGGAACCCGCTATTGGTCACAGTGCCCACCCATCCACCACAGGGCCCATTCTTCAGCTCCAGAGAGACAGCCTAATAAATTCTAAGCCAATCACTGGTTCAGTATGGGCAGCAGGAACTAAACTCACCCAATCAGACAGACTGTAGAAAAGGATACCACTTACATACCAGCTCTGAAGAAGGAATCAAAGGACCCCACTGCCAATGGATGCCAGCGTACAATGCCTGACAACCACAGAGACACCAGCCCTTGTGTGAAGCCACTGCCAGAAAGACACCGCGGAGAAGAAATGGCCAGAACACAGGTCTCTGAGTCACCTTGAGCAGCTGATCACACTGCCCTCAGGGTCCACCCTATCTGTAGCCTCCCAATTATGTGTGATAACAAACATCCCTGTTTAAACTAGTCCCAGCCAGATTTCTGTTCCGTGCAATCTAAAGCATTGCTGACAGGAATGAGCTGAGGACTAGCTGGAGGGCTAAGACCAAGAGTTTGTAATTTGGCAAACATACTCTTTAAAGTAAATAATACAGTCAGGAAACATTCCCCTTAATGTTAAAGAAAAAGGAGAAATTACAAAGATGAGTGGTTGCCGAGGGCTGGGCGAGGAAATGGGAAGTGACTGCAAATGAGCACAAGGTTTCTTTGGGGGTGATGGACATGTTTGAAAATTAGATTGTGGTGATGGTTACACAACTCTGCAAACATACTGAAAAACCTTGAATGGGACCATTCAAATGGGTGAATCTTAGGGTATGCAAATTAGATTTCGATAAAGCTGTTGTTTAAAAAGCTACAAGGAAACGTGATCATTCAGGAACAGTCACTGGCTGAAGGAACTTTTCCTCCATCCCCATCTGATGGCAGCAGGCCTAGCTTAAAATCCTCCCTCCAATGCTTCTCGATTACCTCTAGAGTCCAAGGTCCTTACAAAGGTACACAAGGTCCCTGTTAACCTCTGGTCTCACATTCCCCACTTCCCATTTAACTCACTGGCAAAGCTTACTTCCAGATACCCTTCAAACCATTCCCACCTCCAGGCCTCTGCTCATGCTACAGCCCACCCTGGGTCACTGACGCCATCCTCTTCACCAGATCTAGTTCTTCCTATCCTTAGGCAAGTTCTTGGGTTGCACTTTGGGCCCCCTTAGCATACTGGGCATGTATCGCAATAGGTTGGAATTCTGTCTCTCCCACGAGGCTATACCCCAGGGTCTGGAACAGCATTCCAGACTTGATAGAACTGGTCTTATCTTTCCCTTTTTCAGGAAGGACAACCAGTTTCTTCTGCAGGTCACTTTTGTCATTGAGGATGGGGGTGGGTGAGCCAGAGGCAGGTTCCAACTGCTCTGAGAAAGGTTCCAAGTGGTTCCCACACCCACTTTCCCACAGTGACTTCAGACTCATCAAGGGATATAGGCGCCTATAACGTGTAAATGGAACCCTGTGAGACATCCCTTATCCCCAACCTTCTGCTTCTCTATTTGAACTCTTTTTGATGCAGAAGATAACAGCAACAATGCTCAATGTCTCTCTCACTATATACACTTCGGAGGAAGAAGAGAGGGAATATACAACCTTTTTTTTTTTTTTTTTTTTTTGCTTCTCATTATGGGGTTTCTCTTTTATTTTTAAGCCTCAGACAAAGTAAGTAAGGAGCTGGGGTAAGAAGAGTCACAAATGCGCCTTGGCCGGTTTGGCTCAGCAGTTAGAGCGTCGGCCTGCGGTCCCGAGAGACCCGGGTTCGGTTCCCGCTAAGGGCACGTACCTCGGTTGCAGTTTGTCCCCGGCCCTGGTTGGGGTCATGTGGGAGGCAGCCACTCGATGTGTCCCTTTCACGTTGATGTTTCTCTCTCTCTCTCCCTCCCACTCTATCTGAACAAAAAATGGAAAAATGTCCTTGGGTGAGGATAGAAAAAAAAAGAAAGAAAAGAAAAGTTGCAAATGCGACAAGAATGGGAAACACTTGCATTTTAAAAAAGACTAGACATGAAAAACAGGACACAACAGATTAAGAAAAGCTGAGAAGACTCCTTCTTGCATGATCTCCGGGAAAAAGATTAATAGTACAATTTTTTTTTTTATCGTCACCTGCAGACATTTTTCCATTTTTTGTTCAGGTAGAGTGGGAGGGAGAGAGAGAGAAACATCAATGTGAAAGGGACACATCAAGTGGCTGCCACCCACACAACCAACCAGGGCTGGGGACAAACTGCAACCGAGGTACATGCCCTTAGCAGGAACTGAACCCGGGTCTCTCTGGACCACAGGCTGACGCTCTAAGTGCTGAGCCAAACCGGCCAGGGCTGATTAATAGTACAATTCAAGATATGTTTAAAAGCCAGTTGCTAGAGAGTTTCAGTAAGAAAGAAAGAGAGAAAGAGGAAGGAAGGAAGGAAGGAAGGAAGGAAGGAAGGAAGGAAGAGGAAGGAAGGAAGGAAGGAAGGAAGGAAGGAAGGAAGGAAGGAAGGAAGGAAGGAAGGAAGGGAGGGAGGGAGGGAGGGAGGGAGGGAGGGAAAAGAAAAGAAGAAAAGAAAAGAAAAGAAAAGAAAAGAAAAGAAAAGAAAAGAAAAGAAAAGAAAAGAAAAGAAAAGAAAAGAAAAGAAAAGAAAAGAAAAGAAAAGAAAAGAAAAGAAAAGAAAAGAGTCATGCTGGGAAAGGAGTGCCACAGAAGTTGTGCTTCGTTACAGCAAAGACAGCAGCAAGCCCTATCTTCCTAGCTTGCCCCAGCTCTCCGAACACCACCAGAAACAAAACCCCAAAGCCAGGAGGATAGGAAAGAGCTGAAATAACACTTTAAATGTGCACGATGGTAATTTCAACTCCTACCTCATAATCATGACTCCTCTTTTCCATATTTGGGCCCCAGCTTCCCTGGACGCATTCTGGGAGACTTCGCAGACATTATCTAATGCTAAGCAGGTCAGCAAACTAACCATTAAGTACTCTCTTTTTCTCTGTGCTCTTTCAATTAAGCCGGTCTGGACGCAATCACAAAGAACTGGTCAGGGCCCTGCCAAGGGGGGTGGCTAAGATTTCTCATGGAGTTTGGGTCAAACAGGAAGCTCTTAAGGTGTCAGAAAGTTTGCCTTTAAACATCTCAACCTGATTCCTACAGTGAAGTTTTCGAAGCTGTCATTACCTAACCCCTCAACCAAAAAACAAAGCTGGCAAGCCCTGGCCAGTGTGGCTCAGATGGTTGGAATATCGTCCCATGCACACCGGTGGCGAGCGCAGGAGGCAACAGATCTCTCTTTCTTCCTCTCTAAAATAAAATTTAAAAAGCTGGTAAATTTATTATCAACTCACTTTGGTAGCTTCCCCCCTCAAAAAATATATCTGCCTGGCCACAGCCCCAGTCATTATTTTTTTGTTGTTGGTGGTGGTGGTACGTGCCCCTATCGGGAACCGAACCCGGGACTCTCTGATCTGCAGGCTGACGCTCGACCGCTGAGCCAAACTGGCCAGGGGAGCCCCAGTAATTCTAACCCAATCCTTTTGGGAATCTTTAGTCTTCAAACTCCCCTAGGTGATTCAGGCAAGCAACAGAGCCCTATGCTAGAAAGGGCTGGGTCAAAAAGGGTCAACTACATTCTTGCCACTAAAAGGACCATCACTTGCAAGCTTCTTAGAACACAGAATCTGGGCCTCCCTACTTCCACCCGCCCTCAGCCCAGACCCCTAATCTCAATCTGTATTTTAACATAATCCCCGGGGAGCCTGTGGTACATTAGGCTCTGTCAACATCTGGCTTCAGAATCTCCAAGGTTGTGTTTTGTTTGTTTGTCCTTCACAAGTGGGAGAAGGAGCAGTGGGAGGTCACATTCAGAATGCACATTCCAAACTTTTTCAGGATCTTACCGATAAACCACAGGGTCAAATCCTGCTCCCTCCCCTCCCCACTCTCCCAGAAACAATGAGCAGTGAGATTAAATGTAAAGGGAGTCAAAGACTAGACAGCCTGCTTTTCCAATTAAAGCGATATATTTTTCCATTTGTGCTGGCAGCATGGACACTTGCTTTACTGAGCATGCTTCAAGCTACTCCTACCTACACTATCACAGCAGCAGAATCTGCAGCATCTTTTAGTATTAAAGAGTTTTACGTGCAGCCCAAGCACACCAAGAACAATTCTTGGAACTCAGAAGAACTACTAATTGTATCCATTCCTAAAAATCAATATACTTCAAGAAACTTTTTAAAAATTCATATGCTTATTTCCCTTCTTCGAATAACATCAGAAGGCATTCACAGGAAGTCCTGGTTCCAATTGAAAGTGGCTGCATATTAAATGAAAGTCTCCTAGTAGCCTAACACCCAGCTCACCCAAGATTCCCAGCAGGTTTGCAGAACCTGACAGATTGGGGTATTCCTGCATGCTAATTACAGTTTGTTTCGCTGTTGTTGTCTTAATGTAGCCAAGGCCACCCAGATATTCCTGTAGCACAGTACAATTAGGAGTGAGAGCATGAACTCTGAAGCTAAACCACCCACAGACTAACATCCAGCACTGGCATGGACTAACTGTGCTCCCCTGGGCTTCTGGTCCATAGGAAGTGCTGTATAAAAGTGTGTTGTTGCCCTGGCCGGTTTGGCTCAGCAGTTAGAGCTTTGGCCCACAGACCAATGAGTTGTGGGTTCGATTCCAGTCAAGGGCACATACCTCGGTTTTGGTTCATCCCCAGCCCTGAACAGGGTCTTGCGAAAGGCAACCAGTCAATGTGTCCCTCTCACATCGATGTTTCTCTCTCTCTCCCTCTCTCTCTCTCTGTCTCCCTCCCACTCTATCTGAAGATAAACAGAAAAATATCCTCGGGTGAGGATTAAAAAAAGAAAAGCGTGCTGTTTTTCTCACCCACCATGTAGTACCATGAATGGTATAGATAACAGAACAATGCACACAGCAGGTACTCAATTATTACAACTGGTTAGAGAACACTCCACCCAGATTGCATTTCCTTCAATGAATATTTCATTATGGAACACCAGCAACCTTTGGTGTGTCAAGAGAGGTGCTGGTGGAAAAGTTTTTTGCTTTCCTATCTGATGGCAAAAGAAGAAGTAAAAAACACCCAGAAAGCAATGGATATAATCCTCCTCTTCATTCAGTGTCAAGTTCAAAGTTCCCCCTCTCCAATCCCATACTTCATATGGTTTATTTACATTATGGTTTATTTATTCTCAAAGAGTATTACTACAGAAAAATATGAAAAGCATTTAAACAAGTGAAAAATACAGTCTGCAAAACAGTAGACTGATACCAATTATGTAGCAGTTATTGAAATCTCAAATGCTGATTTCCAGAATGTTCCCAGTCGACAAGTACCAGACAATATGGCTTCCACAGTATTAATACTCTATAGTAACATATGTAGTAGTAAGACAGCAGAGGGAATTGGGAAATTAAAACTATTTAAACTACCCATTTTCATCTGTTTTTAAGCATGTGTGACAAATGAACAAATGATCTATTGTTCAACATGTATTTATGAAATCCATTTCCCCAGGCAGTTTCACTAGCCAACGCTTGAACATAAACTGACTTACCATAAGAATGAAACCACCATGTTCATTTATTTCATCAGAGGCTGTGCTTTCTAAGAATACCCATCCTTCCAGTTAGTTCTTACAGTGTAATCATGCGACGTCAGGCTACTGGGGTTCAAAACCCAAGGCTGACTTTTACTAGGTCAGCAAATCTCCATCAAGTCAGGGAATGTCTCTGAGCATCAGCTTTCCCATCTGTAATATAGGAATAACCACTACCTGGGGCAGGGGATGGGGCATGAGGATTAGCTGAGTTAATGTGTGTCTATAATTATGAAGAAGAGTAAGTAATACAGTGTAACTAGATAAATAACAGGCCTCTATTCACAACAGCAAACTCACATTCCTTTTCACTGTGCCAGGTCCTGAAGTGGTTACAAAAATGTATAATAGAATCTCCTTGCCACTCCCCCCTCCAAGTGGGGGAAGAGGGGAGTAATTCTTACATGTGCTTAAAGAAAAAGAAGAATGCGAGCAGGAGAGAATCCACCCACTATTTCCTCCCTAGGTTAGCCTTGACAAGGGCTGCTCTTATCAGCAACATTCCCACAGCACTGTTAGCTTCCAGAGCACAAATATTATACTGAGGGGATCCAGGCTTGTGCATGCCTCAGGGCCTTCGTACTTTCTGCTTTCTGCCTAGATGGCTCTTAGTAATGACAGGAGCCTCTTCTTCTTTCAGGGGTGAGCTACAATGTCACCTCACCCAAGAGGCCTTCTCTGATGACTCCAGCTGAAACAGCCCACACACTCACTCCACCAGCCACCCTATCGTTTTTCTGTCCAGTATTTCTTTGTTGCATGCTTCACTATCTATAATTATCTCTTTGCTTGTCTGCAGTTCTGCTCTCTCTTCTGTTAGAATGCACACTCTCTAAGAGCACAGACCTTGTGAGGCCCATTCCTAAAACGGCCCCCAGCACATAGAGAGCACTCGGTGGACAGAGCTGGGTAATACAGGCATACTTCGGAGACACTGTGGGTTCACTTCCAGACCACCACAATAAAGCAAACCATATTTTTGCTGGTAGAGGGTTTTGCCTTCCATTTGTAAAAAAAAAAAAAAAAGTAGCCCTGGCCAGTTTGGCTCAGCAGTTAGAGTGCCGGCCTGCAATCCAGAGAGACCGGGGTTCTGTTCCCACTAGGGGCATGTACCTCGGTTGCAGTTTGTCCCCAGCCTTGGTTGGGTCGTGCGGGTGAAAGCCACTCAATGTGTCCCTTTCACGTTGATGATTCCCTCTCTCTCCCTCTCTCTCTCTCTCTCTCTCTCTCTCTCTCTCTCTCTCTCTCTCTCCTTCCCTCCCACTCTATCTGAGCAAAAAATGTCCTCGGGTGAGGATTAAAAAAAAAAAGTAACATCTGTGAAGCACAATAAAGCAAAGCAAAAAACAAGGTGTGCCTGTATATGTGTATATAGTTTGACAGTTCCAACATCTGTGTCATATCTGTGTCTGGTTCTGATGATGGCTTTGTCTCTCCTCAAAGAGAACAATTGATTGGAAATGTGCATATTTATAAATTAAAATATATCACAATATTACATGTTGGTTCATTGTCCTTTAAACTGATATCCACCCTGGCCGGTTTGACTCAGCGGTTGGAGCGTCGGCCCACGGACCGGTGAGTCCAGGGTTCAGTTCCCACTGAGGGCATGTACCTGGGTTGCAGTCTCTCCCCGGCCCCGGTTGGGGTCGTGTGGGTGGCAACCACTTGATGTGTCTCTCTCACATCGATGTTTCTCTCTCTCTCTCTCTCTCTCTCTCTCTCTCGCTCTCTCTCTCTCTCTCTCCCTCTTTCCCTCCCGCTCTATCTGAAGATAAATGCAAAAAAAAAAAGTGTCCTCGAGTGAGGATAAAAAAAAAAAAGAAATGTAAACTGTTATCCAACCATTATTATTAATATTCATGGAAATTGTAAGTCTAATGATCACACCCTCATTCAGCAAGTGTTGGATCCCAGGTTGCAATATATCTTGCAACACTTAGAAACCTAACATCTCAAACCTTCCAACTGCCACTCCTCTCACCCACATTCCTAATTTAATATAATCAGTAATCATACATAAACGAAAGCAGCTGCAGCTTGGAGGATCCATCTCATGGAAAAAATGCTCCCTTTTTACTTAAATAGCTCACTACCTTAGATAATAGCAAATAAATTATATGCTATGAAAAAAAAAATGAACCATTAATGGCTCCAAAACTTCAGATTAATCTTAAGGATTGTACATGAAATTCAATTAAACGAGCTGAATATTTAACACAATCCTTCTTAGTACTTAAGACCATTTCCACCAGTCTGGGGAAAAATGGGTAGACATGAATAGCCTACCAATCCCTGCCATCAGGACAGACACAGCGACGGGGTACAGGGCTGAGAGGAGCCCGAGTGGCCACACAGTCTGGAAATGGCAAAGGCACGGCACAGGCCAAGAAGGTTCTATGGTAAGTTTATTAGCAGCAAGAGTCACTTGTAATTATTTTTCTGCTTTATCTGAAGATAAACGCAAAAAAAACTGTTATCCAACCATTATTATTAATATTCATGGAAATTGTAAGTCTAATGATCACACCCTCATTCAGCAAGTGTTGGATCCCAGGTTGCAATATTCCAACTGAAAGGAAGAAAAGGATATAGTGTTTAGTAAAGATGAAATTCATTTGGCTTTCATTATAATGAATATCAACAGGCCTAAGTTTGTCTATAATGAGACTAATATGGGATGGCTCCATCCATGATGATTGTATAGCTCTGATTACCACGTGTGGCTCTGTGCACTGCATCCCAGGTAGAATTGCAATCAGGGTGACCATTTCGATAGCTAAATAACACACTTCCCCCTGCCTGAGGACCATCGCTTGTCAATTGTGCTGATGTTACAAGGGCTGTTCACAAATCAGCTACACTCCTGCACTGCAACAGGCCTGAAATTACATTTCATATCCAGCTCAAGGGCAGGGGGCTGTGTTCAGCTTCAAGCTGGCAGCACCCTTGACTTGATTGCCACCTTAAAACATCTGTTAATGGAACCCATTCAAATTCAAGTTTTAAAATAAAAGGATGAGTTGAATTGGATAAAAAATATCAGAGGCTAAAAAAGAAGAAAGGTACACGAATTTTTAACCACCACTGACAGGAGAAACTCGCACTTTAATTGCATGGATTATATGTACCAAAGAGATCATCTGTCATGTGACAGTTTGAACCAAGAAACACAGTGTTCCCTGCAAAAATATCAATAAGCACAAAGAAACAATTTCTCAACACTTAAAACCACACAAACCCGGCATGGTCCATATTCAAGTGCGTTTCCAAGTTCCTATCATGTGCCACCGGAGCCTAATGTCACAATTAGTCAATTAACACAGAAAAGCTGAAAGTACTTTCACATGGCAGATGTATTTTTTTATAATCAGGTTTGCAATTATGCCAGATTCAAGATTTGGAAACAAAAAAATTGTGCACACACTCGTGATTTGGCAGCTATGGAAAACAGCGAGATACTGAATTGTGAATATAAGCCAAGTTGTTAAACAGCAGTTACAGAACAATAGCAATAAACCGGATTACTTCTCTATTTGTGCCCATGAAGGCCTCAATATTACAGTGACTACAAGTTTAGCAGTAATAACTTAATAATTTAAAAAAAAATTTTTTTCCTTTTTTGATTTTAGGGAGAAAGGAAGGAGGAGGGAGAGATAGAAACATCAATGAGAGAGAACATCGAGTGGCTGCCTCCTGCATGCCCCCCACTGGGGATCAGGCCCACAACCTGGGCATGTGTAATAATGATTTTAAATAGTTTTAATGTAGCTTTTGCCTATAAGCAAACCCCATGTGACTGAAGACTTCAGCAGGTAGCATCACATTGCAGACAATGACATATTGTCCCAACATTCCTGGCCTTGCTAAGAATACATTCCCATGTTAGCATTGACACCAGTGTCAATTATAGTCTCCTGTAACCGTGACTAAAATGTACACCTATAGTAAATCTTTTAAGCACAATTTTAATTTACTTTTTCTTCCACGGTGTGCAAAAACAGTCCCTTTTTGGTTTTAACCTGGCACCCACTGTACTGATACTATCTCACATCTTGACCGTCGCCTTGTTTTCTGGCCAGGAAAATTACATCCCTCAGAGCCTCACAGTCACCAGTAAGCTTAGAAAAACAAGGCTCACTGTAAGAGGAAACAGTGGCCAGGGTGTCCTCACACAGCCTGGGAACCCTGGGCGACCACGGAGCGCCCCTCTGCCTTCGCAGCCACGACCTTTCAGGACAGCACGGGTCACGGGGCTTCTCACTCTGCGCCTCCATCTGGGACCACCTGCCTCAGGAAGGTGGGTGCAGGATGTGGTTTGGCTTGGACAATCTCTTGGCTCACACATGCAGGCAAGCCCACTTTGGTTTTCACACAGACTCCCAGACACAGGATATTATCTCTTTGTTGGTTTTCTTGAGAAAAACCTGGTGGTCCCAGAGGAAATATGACAACAAATGAAACACTCCTTCCTCCATGACAAGCAAAACGGGCAGCGAAGGGCTAAGATGGGCTGACTTCAGGCACCTTATTCCACAAACCACTAGATGTATAGGGTTGGCAAAAGTAGGTTTACAGTTGTTGAGTACACAAAACACAAAGTTTATTCTTGTCATATTATTTATTCATTATTGGACTGTTTTCCATACAAACAACTGTAAACTGAACTTTTGCCCCACCCTGTATATATATATATGTGTGTGTGTGTGTGTGTGTGTGTGTGTGGCTTTTGAGTTAACGCGTGTTGTGATCACACATTAAAGAGACACTGACATTTTCACCTTCACTGCCCCTGAACTTCCCTCCAGACTTTCTGGTCTAATCTTCCTCAGTGGCAGAAAGATGATGAAATGTACCTCTGATCCCAAGGGACACGGCGGGGGCGGGGGAGTGGGGCGGGAATACATTAGTTCGTCAGTTGGAATCCCTTTGTGAGTCAAGAAACTCAAGTGAAACAAAATATCTCCTGGGCAGTCCTTGAGATGTGCTGCCCACATGTCACATCCTTCGGAACAGAACTTGTGCCTTCAGGATGTGCCTTGGCTTACTTTCAAGCTGAGGTCACGCTCCTTCCAGGGAGCCCCCTACCAGTCACTGCCCTGACGAGAGGGCGAAGTGGGGGATGCTAGCGCCTGGCCATCTGTCCATTTCTGTCTCTTCTGTCCTGCACGCTGGCTGGGACCAGGGCATCATAGCTTGAGGCGCTCCCTGCCCCACCCCCACTCTTTCATCTCCATGGGTGTCATTCCCCCTCCACAAATAAACCTTCCGCACTCCTACCTCCAACTCAGCACCCGCTGCCCACAGCACCCA
Source organism: Molossus molossus (assembly GCF_014108415.1). NCBI lineage: Eukaryota > Metazoa > Chordata > Mammalia > Chiroptera > Molossidae > Molossus > Molossus molossus. Next base: position 134,932,242 of record NW_023425355.1, on the reverse strand, counting down.
ACGGATAAACACTGTCTCTGTATTTTTCCAGTCTCTTGAAGTGGCTTAATACTTATATTAATAGTGGATATTTATTGACTGAGTAAATGTATCAAACACTACTCTGAGAGTTGCCCTGTATACGTGATCTCATGCATACTCCCAAGTACAGTAGCAAAGAGGTATACCACTATGGCTGCTATTTCTGTTTTTCAGAGGAGGAAATAAATGGATACCCAGAGGGATTAAATAACTTCCCCAAGGTCTTGGAGCTCATAAACCTACACTCAAGCTTCTAGGATCACTGGGCACTACTGCTCCTGGTCCAAGTCTGACTGCACCTCAGAAGGCCGGCCTGAGTCTGCAGCCACCGCCCTGCACCCCAGGAGCTGGGCACAGGCCTCAGGAAAGACATGCTAAGTGCAATGGGCCTGATCAGGTTCACAGGCCACAGAAGAAAAGGTTGAAATTTCTTGGTAGAAAGACAAGGATACAGGCTTAATTTTAGCACACGGTGTGTACATTGTGGGGAAGGGTGAATATGGAATTTTCAATTGCATCCATGCTACAGATGTTTGTACATGTATTTCTCCACCTTCACCCTGAAAAAGCAATCTAATGGTACCCGAAATGAAAATATTACTTTAAAAAGGTCATCAAGTAAAAGTTGAATGGATAAGATGAAAATATAAAAAGTTATCATGCAACTTGTTCACAAACTTATTCCAAAAATTACCATTTTTATTTCAAACCTACCATTTACTTGATTTCATATTTTTTAATAAATGTAGAAAGATTGATTGTACATATTCCTTAAGGCTTCCTCAAATAAAGATTTCATGCGATGCATTGAATTTACTTTGTGCTGTCAACTTGAAATGTTCTACTTCCTGTTTTTGGATACATTGATTTTTTTTTTTCAAGTCAAAATTTATCAGCCTGGCCCTGGCCAGTTTTGCTCAGCAGTTAGAGCATCGGCCTGTGGACCAGAGAGACCCGGGTTCGGTTCCCACTAAGGGCACATACCTCGGTTGCAGTTTGTCCCCGGCCCTAATTGGGGTTGTGTGGGTGGCAACCAGTTGATGTGTCTCTCTCACATCAATGTTTCTCTCTCTCTCTCTCTTCCTCCCTTTCTCCCTCCCGCTCTATCTGAAGATAAATGCAAAAATGTCCTTGGGTGAGAATTAAAAAATAAACAAACAAACAAATAAATAAATAAATAAATAAATAATTTATCAGCCTGAAAGAATGCGTACATTTGGCGGGCATGTGCACCTAATTTTTAAAGTTCTAATTCTTACCATGTGGTTTCAGAGCTCCAATAATACTGATCAGATTTTTAAAAACCTTTAGTGATATTTTGTACTTAAATACATGAACATAATAGAAAAGTGTTGTATTTTTTGGTTAGGAATAGTAGTAATTTTCATTTATATGCTCATACTTGGACTAATTCTATAAAGAGAAAAGTAATGCCCCTACTCTGAGGTCCCCTTACACCAAGAGCTCATCATTATTAATAATATTTTTAAAGATGTTTTATTATTGATTTTTAGAGAGAGAGAGAGAGAAACATTGATGTGAGAGCAAAACATCAATCAGTTGCCTCCTGCATGTCGCCTGACTAGGAATCGAACTGGCAATCTTTCAGTGCACGGGATGTCGTTCAACCAACTGAGCCACAGTGGCCAGGGCTCATTGCTAATAATATTAATACTGTATAGCTGAACTCAACATACATTATTCTTTATTCATCCTTGGATTCCTAGAGCTTCCCAGTACCTAGCACATGATAAAACAACTCTGGCCCTTACAAAACTCTACTGGGATATTAGTCCTGTCGCCTTTCACAGATGAGGAAGTCGCTTCAGAGAGGGCAGGACCCTTCCAAGGCCGCACAGTTGCTCACCACGAGCAGGAATCTGGCTGGACCCAGGCCCACCCCAGAATCACGTCTTGCAGGGCAGTTTGTGCCCCATGCTGGAAGCCACCTGGGGTGGATCTGGACCCAGGTAATCACTCTCCCTCCCAAGCATTTCTCCCCCTTCCTTCTAGAACATTCACTTGCTTGGCTCTTCTCCTCTTCTTCTGGCTATTCCCTGTCTGTCTTAACACAGGGGTGCCCAGGTCTTTTTTCTCCTCTGGCCACACACTTTCTTCCCAGGTGACCTCATCCAGTCTGGGCTCCCAGATTCCCATCTCTAGCTTGGACCTGACCCCTGAACTCCAGCCCTACATCCTGAACAAACTTCCCAGTGTTCAGTATAAAAACCTCAGGGTCAACCCTCCTCTCTCTCTCTCACCACGCATCCAGTCTCAACAGCAAATCCTGCTACCTTCAGAAATATCCAGAATCTGACCGCTTCTCCGTGCTCCCACTGTCCCCCCTCTACTTCCCCCTGGATTTCTGCATTAGCCTCCAACTGATCTTCCTCCTTCCACCCTTGCCCCTTGCAGTCTGTTCTCAACATGGCATCTAGAAGGAACCAGTTGGAGCATCCTCATCACATCACTCCACTTCTCGAAGCTTCCCTGATTACTTCCCATTGCACTCAGAGTCCCAAGCCTTACAGTCGCCCTCCCCAATCTGGAGCCCTGTAACATCTAAGCTCATTTCCTGCTGCTCTCCCCTGGCTCTCTCCCCTCTAGCACACTGGTCTCTATTGTTCCTCCAACACACCAGGGACTTTACCTCCTCAGGGCCTTTGCACATGCTGTTGCCTCTACCTGAAAGGTTCTTTCCGCAGATCCCCACAGGGCTCCCTTCCTCAAGTCCTGACTTAAAGGTCACCTTTTCAGTGAGGCCTTAGCTGGCTTCCCTATCATAAATTTATTTATTTATATACTGGGGGGTGGGGAGAGGGAGGGAGGGGGAGAGAGATAGAGAGAGAGAGACAGAGACAGAGACAGACATCAATTTGTTGTTCTGCTTATTTATGCATTCACTGGTTGCTTCTTATATGTGCCCTGACCAGGGACTGAACCCACAGCCTTGGCACATCAGGATGACATTCTAACCAACTGAGCTACCCAGCCAGGGCCTCATAAATTTTAATTCCAACCTCATTATTCATGACTCCCCTCCCCTGTTTTTTTCTCCTGCCAACATACTATCTAACTTATGTTTATGGCTTACTGTCCATCTACCACTCTAGGATGTAACTTCCATGAGAGCAGAGATTTTTGTCTGATTTGTTCACCAGTGTCTTCCCTAGTAGTGCCTAGAATACAACACATACTCAATAAACATTAAACGAATGAATGAATGACACTCATAGAGCTCAATATACTTGCCCAAGGTAGCAGAGCTCGGCTGTGACTCCAAACTAGTGCTCTGAGTTACCAGTTTGTGACAAAACCCAGATGCTATATCATTACACACTCAGATAGCCACAGACCTGATAAAATTCAAACCAAATTACATAGCAAGAGATCAATTTCCCCAGCTCATTCGGTACTTTTATTAACCTCATATTCACTTGGAAGACAAGAGGGACTTAAAAAACAACATAGAAAAAGTAACATATACCCGGGGACTGCTTCAGTTACAAGAAGCTGAAGGATGAAAGCACCTCAATCCCTGAGGAAAAGTAAACAAATCAGATCAAAATAATTTTTAATGTTAAATAAACTTTTATTTATTTATTTTTCTTTATTGATTTTAGAGAAAGGAAGGGGGAGAGAGAGAGAGAGAGAAACATTGATGAGAGAGAACATCGATTGGCTGCCTCCTGCATGTCCCCCACTGGGGATCTGGCCCACAAATGGGCATGTATCCTGACTGGGAATCGAACCGGTGACCTCTTGGTGCATGGGTCAGCGCTCAACCACTAAGCCACACTGGCCGAGCTAAATAAACTTTTAAAAAATCTTAGAAATAAAAATACAAAACCCACCCACTATTAACATTTTAGCATCTTCCCCCTATACACAAGGTTTGGTAGTTTGTATATCATGCTGCATATATAATTATGTATCCTGTTTTTTTATCTCTTACAATATACATATTTTCTATATTTTTGCATACATTATTATAGCCCCAAATTTTAAGATTATGTAGTATCTTGTCAGCAGGCATTGAAGTCTAAGCTGGTAATAGAAAAACAAAGAATACGAATAGCAACCGGGCCCTGGACAGTTTGGTTCAGCAGTAGAGTGTCGGCCCGTGGACCAATCAGTCTCGGGTTCAATTCCAGTCAAGGGCACGTACCTCGGTTGTGGTTCATCCCTGGCCCTGGTCGGGCTGGTGCGGGAGTCAACCAGTCGATGTGGCTCTGTTGCATCAATGTTTCTCTCTGTCTCTCTCTCTCCCTCCCTCCCACTCTATCTGATAATAAGTAGAAAAAAATATATCCTCGGGTGAGGGATAATAAGTAGAAAAAATATATATCCTCAGGTGAGGAATTAAAAAAAAATAGCCCTGGCACGTTTGGCTCAGCGGCTGGAGCTTCAGCCTGCGGACCAGAGAGTCCCGGGTTTGGTTCCCACTAGAGGCACGTACCAAAACAAAAAACAAACAAACAAACAAAAAACAGCAACTGAACATGCGAGCCTGCAACTACTGTTCAGCACACCATCTTCAATTCGACCGCTAGCTCCACCACTGAACCTGGCGTATTTCCTAGGGAGTATTTCCTAGGGGTTGGGACAATTCGTATTTCCTAGGGAGTATTTCCTAGGGGTTAGGAGAATTCGTTCTTTTGGAAATTCTCAGGCCATATTGCTTCTGGAAATCAGAACCTAAGACCATGGGCGATTGAAGTGGCCACTGCTAATGACATCCAAAGAGTAAAGGCTAAGTTCCCAGTGGTGTCAATAAGCCCAAGTGCAGAGAAACAAGCAACAAAGAGAGTCACTCATTGAACAAATATGGATAAGCACTGCCATGCACCAGGCACCAAGCACACAATGCTGCACTGACGCCTCGGAACTGCATTCCAATGAGAAAGAGAGCCATTTGTCAAATAGCCCCCAAAACAGATGGAAAATCCCAAGAGTGACAAGTGCTACCGAGGGAGAAATATGGCACTACAAAGGCTTGCAGAAAATGGGTATTTGTGAGTTGGGAGGTCTAGGAAGGTTTCCCTAGGAAAGCATGAGCTGAGCTCTGGGGCTCAGAAGACATTAACTGGGTGTGGAAATATGAGGTAGGTGAGGAGGCTGGGGAAGAAGGTGGGGATGGCAGCACACCGGAGCTTGCAGGCTGACCACATTCAAGAATTTAGTCTCGATCCTAAGGGAAGGCCAAGGAAAGATTCTGAGTGTGTGGGATACATGGGGAAGCGGATGTGATCAAATTTGCATTTCAAGGCCATCCATGCAACTGATGCCCCACTGTGAGGCAGAAGCAGTGGGGGCATCAGGGCAGACCTGGGAGGAGTCTGCCCAGGAGACCAGGCCCAGGGCTGCATCTTGCATCCAGGCCCTTTCATCAACATGGTCTCCAAGGCCCCCACCTCTTCTGGCCCACACTCCACTTCTCCTCTCCTCCACTCTTCTCTCCTCTATTCTACTTCTATCATTGGCTCTGCCATTTTCCAGGCCAACCACAGATAGGCCAAATGCTAATGCCTCCTTGTATCTGCTCAGAGCAGTGGACGGAACTTTCCTAAATCCCAGCCGTGACCATCCAACACGATGACACAACGTGACCATGTAGAACAGATAACTGGAATACCCAGGACAGCCTGGAGAACTGTGGTATATGGGAAAGTAGATGGGAAAGCATTTTTTTTTAATTTAATAGAAAACAAGAACAAGAGTTAGGAATCATAAAATAAACCAATGCTGGGACTCATGACCATCAGTCTGGGGTACAGCCTGCATTTCGGGATTTTTTCAAGCTCCCCAGGTGATACTCATGTGCAACCAAGTGTGAAAGCCAGTGACATTCTTTTTTTAAACTTTTTATTTTGAAACAAGTATATACTTACAGGAACTTACAAATATAGTGCATAGAGTCCCATGAACCCTTCACCCAGCTTCCTCCAGTGAGAAGATCTTATATGACTACAGAACAATATCAAAACATTGATACAATACTGTTAACTACACTACAGATGTCATTCAGTTAGCATCAGTTTTTCCATGCATTGATTTGTGTGTGTGTGTAACTCTATGCAATTTAATCTAATGTATAAATTTGCATAACTACCATCACAATCAAGATACTGAGCTGTTCCATCTCCACAAAACAACTCCCTTGTGCTATCCTTTTATAGTCCTACCAGTACTCCCCCAACTCTGTCACTGTCCCTTGGCAACCAGTCATCTGTTCGCCAACTCTATAGTGTTGTCATTTTGAGAATTTAATATAAATGGAATCATACAGTATATAACATTTGAGATTGGCTTTATTCACAAAGCACAATACTCTTGGGATCCATCCAAGTAGCTTCTTATATTCATTCCTTGTTGTTGCTGAGCAGTCTTCCATTGTATGGATGGACCAGGGTGTGTTTCAGCATGCACTCATTGAAGGACATTTAGGTTGTTTCCAATTTGCAGCTACTACAAATAAAGCTACTATGACCATTCCTGTACATGATTTTGTGCAGACATACAGTAAACCCTCTATTTTGTGGATGTTGATTTAATGGACTTTGGATTTAATGAACAAAATTCCAGTCCATAGGTCATATGTGAAAATTAACACCCTGTTTATTTTTAAATGCCTTTAACCAAGATTTGCTTACAATTAAATTAACAGATTATCTTTTGTTATTAATTTACTTTTATTTTTAATAAATTTTAGTGAATAGGCCATATGTTGGAAAACACACTGTAGTAATTTCACCAACATAAGTAAATATTACATATCCACAAGTATAGTCTACATATTTAAATCCAAGAGTTACTACCATAAACAATATTCAGCGAATGATTAACATGTAATCACACCACATCGAGCGTGGTAACTGGTTGTGTTGTCACGTGGCGTGACTTTCTGCAGCAGTTTTAACATGTTCCCACAATGTTCCCATGTGTACTAAGCCACGCCCCAACCATGTGCATTTGTTTATTCATGGTGACTGGTGAATGCACCTATTTACTAGACCTATTCAGTGTAAACTTAAAATTACTCTAATACATATAGAAAACTTTTCTCTGAAATTAAATTTTTCATACCTACTTAATTTTAACTATACAAATATGTGTACATACTTAAAAACAGGTAAAGTAACTAATTTGTCAATTTAACATGCACATTTGGAAAACCTACTTTATTATTACATAAAAGACTTTCAGTTTAAAGGGGCACCCCCTCGCCCTAATTAGTCCACTATATCGAGGTTTTACTGTACATATTTATTTCTCTGGGATGAATGTCCAAGAATACAACTACTAGGCCATGTGGCAAGTATATAACTAGCTTGATATGAAACTGCCAAACTATTTTGCAGAGTGGCTAAACCATTTTACATTCCCATCAACAATGTACATGAGAACCAATTTTTTGTGTTTTTTAATCCTCACCTAAGGATATTTTTCCATTGACTTTTTTAGATGGAGTGGGAGGAGGAAGGGAGAAAGAGCGAGAAAGAGAAATATCAATGTGAGATCAATTGGTTGTCTCCCTCACGGCCTGGTAGGGGCCAGGGATCGAACCTGCAACTGAGGTGCGTTCCCTTGACCGGAAATCAAACCCACAACTCTTCAGTCCTCTGCCGATGCTCTAACCACTGAGAAAAACAGGCCAGAGCAAGAAAACCAGTTTTTCTACATCCTCACCAGCATTTGGTGTTATCACCATAGTTTTTTATTTTAGCCATACTAATGCTTATTCTAATAGGTACATAATACTATCTCATTTTTGGTTTTAATTTGCATTTCTCTCATGGTTAATGATGTGGAAGATCTTTTCACATATTTATTTTCCACCTGTATATCCTCTTTGGTAAAATTTCTGTTCATGTCTTTTATCTATTTTTAAATATGTTTTTATTGATGTTTTAGAGATAGAGGAAGGGGGAGAAAGATAGAAATATCAATGTGAGAGAGAAACACCCATCGGCCGCCTCCTGCACGCCCTCTATTGGGGACCAAGCCCGCAACCCGGGCATGTGGTCTGACTGGGAATTGAACTCAGTCCATGGGACGATGCTCAATCCACTGAGCCACACTGGCCAAGCATCTTTTACCTATTTTTAATTGGATTTTGGCTCCTTACTATTGTATTTTGAGAGTTCTTTATATATTCTAAATATAAGTCCTTTGTCAGGCATGTGTTTAGCTAATATTTTCTCCCAGTGTGTAACCTATCTTTTCATCCTCTTCACAGGGTTTTTCACAGAGCAGAATTTTTTTTTTTTTTTTTTTTTAATTCTGAAGAAGTCTAATCGATTTTTGCTTTAACATTCTTTTGGTGTGATGTCTAAGAACTCTTCACCTTAGGCCTAGGTCCTAAAGACTTTCTCCTGTGTTTAAATCTTAAACTTATACTTTAATGTTTTACATTAAATCCCTGATCCATTTTCAGATAATTTTTATAAGGTATAAGATTCTGGTTCATTTTTTGCCTATGGATGGTCAATTGATCCAGCACCATTTGATGAAAAGGCTCTCCTTCCTTTGCTTGTGCCCTTCTGTCAAAAATCAGTTGGGCATATTTGTTGCGCATATCAGTTGAACATATTCACTTATTAGTTACAGTGTTATTGTGTAGATTCTTGAGATGTTATCCGTAGTGAATCGTGTCATCTGCAAAGGAACAGTTTTATTCTTCTTTTTCAATTTATATGCTTTTCTTTTCTCAACATTGTGCTGGCTAGGACTTCCAGTACTGTTGAACAAAACTGGTGAGAACAGACATCCTTGCCTTGTTCTGATTCTCATGGGAAAAGCATTCAGTCCTTCACCATATAATATGTTAACTACAGGTTTTGGGGGGGGGGTTTTGTTTGTTTGTTTTTTGGTAGGTGCTCTTTATCAAGCTAGGGAAACTCCCCTTTATTCCTACGTTGCTGAGAGTTGTATCATAAAGGGGTGTTGAATTTTGTCACGTTTTTTCTGTATCGACTGAAATGATTCTGTGACTATTTTTTCTTCCACAGTCTGCTGATATGGTGGATTACATTAATTGATTTTCAAACACTGAAGCAGTATGCCATATCAGAATAAACCCCACTTGTCATGGTACATAATTCTTTTTATATGTTGCTGGACTTGTTTTTGAGGGATATTGTTCTGTATGGTATGTGTGTGTGTGTGTGTGTTGAACTGTCTGTCTGGTTTTGGTATCAAGGTAATACTGGCCTCATAAATGATTTAGGAGGCATCCCCCCCTCTTCTGTTTTCTACAAAAGATTATGTAGAATTGGTGCTAATTTTTAAAATGTTTGGTGGAAATCTCCAGTGAAACCCTCTAGGCTTGGAGATTTCTTTTTTGAAAGCTTTTCAAGTATTAATTCAATTTCTTTAATAGTTGGAGGACAACTGAGATTATTTCATCTTGGTAGTTTTAGTAATTTGTGGTTTTCAAGGAATTGGTCCATTTCATCCAAATTATTAAATATATGTGCACAGAATTATTTGCAACATTGTCTTGTCCTTTTAATAGCTACAGGATCTGTAGTGATAGCCCCTGTTTTATTCCTAATATTTCAACTTGTGTCTTTTTTGTTTTTGGCCAGTCTTCGTAAGGGTTTATCCATTTATCCTGTTTGGGTTGTGCTCAGCTTCTTGATTCTGAAGGTTTATCCCTTTTGCCCAATTTAGGAAGTTTTCAGCCACTGTTTTTTTGAATGATTTTTATTTCTATACTCCCTTCTTTCTGGGACTCCAGTAACAGAATATTAGATCTTATGTTATTGTACCACCAGTCTCTGAGGCTCTGATCATTTTTTTTTGCCAGACTATTTTCTATCTGTTGTTCAGATTGGGTAAATTTTATTTATCTGTCTTCAATTTCATTGATTCTTTCCTCTGTCATCTCTAATCTATTAAGTTCACCCAGTGAATTTTTTAATATGGTGATTTTATTTTCCAGTTCCATAATTTCTATCTGTAAATATCTTCTATTTATTTGCTAAGCTTTTCTCATTTTTCATTTATTTCTAGAGTGTTGTTTTTTTTTATCCTCACCCGAGGACATTTTTCGATATATTTTGTTTAGATAGAGTGGGAGGGAGAAAGAGAGAGAGAAACATCGATGTGAAAGGGACACATCGAGTGGTTGCCACCCGCACAACCCAACCAGGGCCGGTGACAAACTGCAACCGAGGTACGTGCCCTTAGTGGGAACCGAACCCGGGTCTCTCTGGACCACAGGCCGACGCTCTAACCGCTGAGCCAAACCAGCCAGGGCGAGTGTTTTTAATTGCTCATTAAAACATTTTTATGATGGCTGCTTTAAAATCTGTGTCAGATAATTCCAACATCAGACTCTTCCTGATGTTGATATCTGTTGATTGTCTTTTCATTTAAGTTGTGATTTTCCTGGTTCTTGGTATGACAAGTGATTTTTTAATTGTGTCCTAGGCATTCAGACTATTATGTTATAACGTTTAAATAATTTAAATTTTAGCAGGCAGTCCCCCTGTTTAGATTAAGCATATAGGCCCTGAGCTACTTTTGCGGGCTGCGGTCCCAATGGCTGTTTCGTTTGCGGAGCCCTTGCAGTGAGTGCCATGCTGGGCTTCTTCATGTGTGTTCCCTAGAGGTCATGCTGGAAACCTGGGTGGTATCCACAGCATAGTTTCTATTTCAAACTTCCTGGCATGTTAATCCTAATTAGATTCATGTATGGGGCAGTCAGGAATTTGCCCAGCACTTCCTAAACAGCTCCAATGACTCTCTTTCTCTAGCTCTGCCCCCTCCACAATCTTCCCCGCTTCCTAGTGGGAAAGGTGATGGGGACCATGCACTACTGCTGAGCAAGGGGCAGGTGGGGGGAAGTCCTGAGTCCCCAATTTGTCACTACTGCCATCATGTCAGCAGATGAGGGGACAGCTACCATGAGTCATCTGATGCCATTAAGCCGAGTACAAAATTCCAGATTCTCCACTCAGTCTCCAGTAGGGGAGGAGAGCACTGCCCCAGGTCATTTATTATCTTTATTTCAAGCCACACATGTAATGGCTTGAAACAACATTCATTTATTATCTTTCAGTTCTGTGTGTCAGAAGTCCAGGTAGGCTCAACTGGATTCTCTGCTCAGAGTCTTACAAGGCTGATACTAAAATGTCATTCAGGCTGGACTCTTATCGAGAGGCTTGGGGGAATAATTCACTTCCAAGCTCACTCAGGTTGTTGGCAGAATTCAATTTTTTTTCAGCAATAGGGCTGAGGGCTCTGTTTCCTTATTGGCTGTGAGCCAAGTCCCGCTCTCTCTGCTCCAATAAAATGGACATATTCCTCCTCATGGGAACCTTCCATCTTCAAAGCATCAAGTCCTCCTCAAGCTTTCAATCTCTCTCACATTTTCCTCTGCCACTAGCCAGTTCTCTGTTTTTAAGGGCCCATGTGCTAAGATTAGGCCCCACTGGATACCCCCCTTTTTAAAACGCATAACATAACACAATTACTGGAGTAAAAGCTCATCACAGTCACAGGTTCTGGGAATTGGGGAGTGGAAACTTGGGGACCATTCCTAGAAATTCTTCCCACCTCACTATCACTAGGTAGAGGGCAGGATGGAGTTCGTTATTTAGTCCAGAGGTTCTGCAATTAGAATATCTTAATTCTAATGGACTCAAATCGAGCATTGTTTATATATTGCTATGTTATTTATGTATTTGTAGTGAACATTTTTTTTACAATTTCCAGCATGATTATACACACAAACACACACACATGCACTTTAGAACTAACGTTATTAATATTTTCAAATGTAGAACTACAGGTCACAGACTACCACTCCATGTGCCTGAGAAAATATATTAGATTTAAAAAGATTAGGCCGCCACCCTGGCCAGTTTGGCTCAGCGGTGGAACGTCGGCCTGCGGACCAATGAGTTGCGGGTTCGATTCTGGTCAAGGGCACGTAACTCGGTTGTGGTTCGTTCCCGACCCTGTTGGGGTCGTGCAGGAGGCAACCAATCGATGTGTCCCTCTCACATCAATGTTCCTCTCTCTCCCTTTTTCTTCCTCTCTCTCCCTCTCTCTCTATCTGAAGATAAATATAAAAATATCCTTGGGTGAGGATTAAAAAAAAATAAAATAAAAAGATTAGGCTGCCTATCAGAACCACTGTACAAAAGGAGTGCCTGAGCTTTATCAAGCAGCGACATCATCTGAACTTTTACCAAGTCCCAGCGTTGCCAAACTTTTGACTGTGCAGTGTGCCTGGAGCAGGGCCAGGCTGGAGGCCCACTGGCATGGAATCCCTAGTGGGACCCCACACTTCACAAATTTAAATATCTAGTAATGATCATGACAACATCCTAGATGGTTTAGATTTTTATCTGCTTGAAAGCTGGGGATTGAAACACATGATTTCAAAGTTCCTTTCTAAGCTCAGACTCGATAATCCTGTCATTAAGAAAATAAGACTCCATTATGCATAATCACCAAGATCAACTGTGTCAGGGGACTGTTCTCCCTGAGTCACAAGACACCCCCCTGCACTTCAACAGTGGTAAAGCCTGAGGAATCTACCAAATGGTGTGGACTATTACTGGTGATGTACTTGTCCTTAATTACTCCAGACCCGCCCTTGCCAGTTTGGCTCAGCGGTTAGAGCGTCGGTCTGCGGTCCAGAGAGACCCGGGCGCGTATTTCGGTTGCAGTTTGTCCCCAGCCCTGGTTGATCGTGTGGGTGGCAGCCACTCGATGTGTCCCTTTCACGTCGATGTTTCTCTCTCTCTTCCCTCCCATTCTATCTGAACAAAAAATGGAAAAGTGTCCTCGGGAGAGGATAAAAAAAAAAAATTACTCCAGACCCTTCTTGGAGTAACATTTCTCACAACAGTTTCTAACAGGTTCCAGTTATTAGTCTTAGAATTTTGTTTTCTAAAACAAAACACTGCCCTGGCCGGTTTGCTCAGTGGTTGGAGCATCAGCCCCTGGCCAAAGAGTCTCGGGTTCAATTCCGGTCAAGGGCACGCACCTTGGTTGCAGTTCGGTCCTGATCCTGGTTGGAGTCGTGTGGGAGGCAACCAATCGATGTGTCTCTCTCACATCGATGTTTCTCTCTCTCTCCCTCCTACTCTATGTGAAGATAAATGGAAAAATATCCTCAGGTGAGGATTAAAAAAAATCTGTATGTTTAAAGTTGAAAGAATACTTTGAACTGGAACTGGTTGCTTTCACAGGCCCTATGGATAGGGAATACGTGGAGAGTCAAACCTCTGGATTATTTACCACTGATAGAAAAGACAGTCAGTCTCCTTCTCAAAAGCACATCCTGAACACTGCAAAACAATAAGCTTCCTTACAAATCAGTAAAATGAAACATTTCCCAAAAGTGTCTTGCTTTCAGATTTTGTAGAGAAAATAGCAGAAGCCATAAATCCAGGCAATGGCTCCCCTTTGGGGTTGCAATAGCCGATTTCTGAAGAGAGTCCTTCAAAATTCAGAAAGTAAGTTAACAATCATGATTCCTGATACAGGAGAGCAACCTGGAAATCTCTACTTTATGGCACTTGTTCAAGTTAATTATTGATTCCTTCTTAAGTCACAAATAGCGAAGTAACTGTGAGCCTTATCTGAGAGTTGCACGAGTATACAAAATCCTGACTGGGCACTCGGGAAGCACATGCGGCTGGCAATGATGGTGAGGGTGTTGGTCCTCTCAGGACAATATGAACAGCCTGATCATGATGCCTGCTGGAGATCAATCTGCCAGCTTCCAATGTTCTCTCTGCTCCTCACTAGCTTGTGTGACCATGGGTGAGTCTTTTTACCTTAAGAGGCCTTAGTTACTTACCGCTTCTGGAAAATGGGCACAATAAAAATGGTACCTTTGCCATTGGGTGGTAAAAGGATTTAATGAGATGAAGCACATGGAGGTCTTAGCCTCCTCCCTGCCTGGCCTACAGTTAAGTGCTCAGTAAATTTTAATCATTGCACACAGACAGACACACGCAGATTATACACCCAAGGCCAGGTAGCCAGTAAGCTTGGAATACAACGTAGTCATTATTATTCTATAAAGTAATGCAGCAATTAGGACCAAAGCTAACCATAGGTTCATTTAGCATATTCTAACACAGCTGCCTGATAAATCCTACCGAAACTTGCTCAAGCGGCATTTTAATCAGGAACATCTTTGTAGAACAATGTCTAACGCATGCTCTCCAGAGTACTAAATAACCAAAGGCCAGGTCATAAGAGCTAAAGCAGTCATCCTGTGGAAGAAGTTCCATTTGTGACAGTCCAACATTGCATTTAATGTGTCGCATTTGTGCTCATAGCCTCTGGTGCCTAGCACACAGCAGACACTCGGGACGTGCTGCCTTGGGGAGTGTGGCAGACCCTGCACACCCAGCACATCACGAACAGGCGCTGTGAGCCAGAGGCGGCGCCGCACGTTATATTATATAACACACCTGGAAAAATCCCTGCTATGTTTCCAAGAGAGATGAGCATTTTCAAAACAACTGTCCATATAACTCACAAAATGAATAGCCCTTGGAGTTGAAAGTTTGTTTTGTGTGTGTTTTTTCTTTTGGCTTTTTTTTTTTTCTCTTTATAGCAGCATTTTTTTTCCTTGACCTTTATTGTTGAGTATTGCAAATGTCCCTCCTTTTATACTGCCATTGATCCCCTCCTCCCTGCTCCTGACCCCCACCCTGCCTTCACCGCACTAAGGTCTGTGTCCATTGGTTATGCATATATGCAAATAAGTTATTTGAAAAGTTGTGGTTTTTTAATTGAAATTTGATCTGAGAGATCCATTTCAAGGTCTCAGAATATAGAATAGCAACTTGGAAACCTCACCTTTATGCTACTTGCAGAAGTAAATGTGTGATTCTTTCTGAAATCATAAACAGCAAAGTATTTGTGAGCTGTATCTCAGAGTGGGACATGTATGCAAAATCCTGACCTTTCACCTCACTGATTATAAAACGAAAACCACACTTCACCAACCACTTTACACAAGTACAAAAAGGCTCTGGCTGTGCCAATGAGAGATCTCAAACACCTAGCAAATGACAGCTGAGGCAATGGGAAACCAAGCTGAACATGGCTACACTTGGCGTTAAGATGGGCGCGCTCCAAGTAAGCCCACCTCGGCCTTCTCCAGCGGGGCCTGTGTGAAATGCACTTTTACCTAAGACGCATAGCAACAGCCAGGGAGCACAGCTCACTTCCTCACAGACACTGCCAGATCAACTGAAAGATCAACAAGCACATTCTTTTAACCCCTACCGCAGCTTCCTGCTTTTCTACACGTCTATTTGTGAGCGACAAGATGTCAAGGGCCTGGGTCCTGCTGCACTTCACCAAAAGCCCCTCCCAAAGCAGGCAGGCAGGCGCGCACACACACACACACACACACACACACACGCACACACACGTGTCAGCCCAACCTATAGTTTTCAGGCATTTTCTTTTTTCAATTCCTTTGGCTGACCATTTAAAAATGTGTATCAGTGGATACACATCAGGAGCACCCAGAAAGAGGCTGCTTGTCAATCTTTTGCTAGATTGAAACACACTGTTGCCTGGATGTGAGGCTAAGATTCTGAAAGGAAGACACCAGCAATTTAATCCAACATGGGGCAAATGAACCCCTAAGACAGAGCCTACATCTGCCTTTTATAGGCAGCTGTCTTTCTGTTTCATGTGGCAGTTTCAGGTCCCAGAAGGGCAGCCATGTTTTTTTTTTTGTTTTTTTTTTTAAGTAAGTGACTGAGGATTTCATTCTAGTACCTCCTAGTATTGGATCCCATACTATGTCCACTGTGGTCTGTTCAGAAAAAAAAATCTACAAGACTTGGAAATTAAACAAATAATGATGCTCATGTAACGTTTCGATCTCATTCTGATGCATTTTCTTTTTTTTTTTTTTTTATCCTCACCTGAGGACATTTTTCTATTTTTTGTTCAGGTAGAGTGGGAGGGGGAGAGAGGAAGAGAGAGAAACATCGACGTGAAAGGAACACATCGAGTGGCTGCCACCCGCACGACCAACCAGGGCCAGGGACAAACTGCAACCGAGGTACATGCCCTTAGCGGGAACCGAACCCGGGTCTCTCGGGACCGCAGGCCGACGCTCTAACCGCTGAGCCAAACCAGCCAGGGCCTGATGCATTTTCTAATAAGCTCCCACCAGGGCTCATCTGACTGGCTCTGGAAACGTAACTCGATTTAACTAACACTTTATTAGGACACTTCAGAGCCCCATAAAAGTCAGAGGATAGCCCTGGCCAACGTGGCTCAGTTGTTTGGAGCATCGTCCCATGCACCGAAGGGTCGTGAGTTGGGTTCCCGGTCTGGGCACATGCCCAGGTTGTGGGTTCGATCATCGGTTGGGGCATGGATGGGAGGCACCTGATTGATGTTTCTATCTCCCTCTCCCTGCCCCTCTCTCTCTAAAATCAACTTAAAAACAAAAACATATCCTCGGGTGAGGATTTTTTTTTTTTTTTTTAAGCAAGACAATAACATGTAGGACAATAAGGTATGTGGCTTTCTTTTTTCTCTTCTGGTAGAAATAAGCCCCCAAGTTAAGATTTTATTGTCTTCTGACATGAACCCATTTGGAATCTAACTTAGTAATCTTTGAACATTCCTTTTACCACTGCCATCTTAATCAGTTTCTCATATCAGTTTTGTTATTCTGCTAGTTCCTCATTACATGAGTTCAATAACATTTTGACAGATGCGTGCTCTCTCTGTTTGTAAGTTTTTTTTTAATTTTTTTATTTTTCTTTACTGATTTTTTTTTGAGAGAGACAGGAAAGGAGAGGGAGAGGGAAATAGAAACATCGATGAGAGAGAACATCGACTGGCCGCCTCCTGCATGCCCCCACTGGGGATCGGGCCCACAACCTGGGCATGTGCCCTGACCGGGAATCGAACTGTTGACCTCTTGGTGCATGGGTCGACACTCAACCAGTGAGCCACACCAGCCAGGCTGTTTGTATGTTTTTGACAATTTAAGACTAAGTCTTTTTTTTTTTTTATCCTCACCTGAGGACATCCTTCGATATTTTGTTCAGATAGAGTGGGAAGGAGAGAGAGAGAAACATCGACATGAAAGGGACACATCAAGTGGTTGCCACCCACACAACCCAACGGGGACAAACTGCAACTGAGGTACGTGCCCTTAGCGGGAACCGAACCCGGGTCTCTCCGGACCACAGGCCGACACTCTAACCGCTGAGCCAAACCGGCCAGGGCAAAAATAAGTCTTTGACAGTTCCTGGGCCTGACAATCAAATGGTGCCTGGGAGACTGAGCTCTCTGCTGCAGGACACCCCCCCCCCCAAACAGTCATACTCATAGGGCAGTCACGTGAATACAACCAGATTCGGGCTGATTAGCTCAGTTGGCTAGTATGGCACAAATGAGGCTCCAGCACAGGTGTGACATCACACCCCCCATCCACAGAGGCCACAATTTTAGACAAACAAAAAAACACACTGAAAGTAAGTGAGAGCAGCAAGTCCACTCCTATTAGTACATGTACAAGAGAAACAGCACCTATGTCCATAAGAAGACTTATACAAGAATGTTCAAAGCCTATATTCATAAAATACTTGAACTGGAAACAGCCCAAATGTGTGGCAACAAGAGGATAGTTAAACAAATGATAGTATATTCATAAAACAAGCCCTGGCCGGTTTGGCCCAGCGGTTAGAGCGTCAGCCTGCGGTCCGGAGAGACCTGGGTTCAGTTCCCGCTAAGGGCACGTACCTCGGTTGCAGTTTGTCCCTGGCCCTGGTTGGGTCGTGCAGGTGGCAACCACTCGATGTGTCCCTTTCACATCGATGTTTCTTTCTCTCTCTCTCCCTCCCACTCTATCTGAACAAAATATCAAAAAATGTCCTTGAGTGAGGATACAAAAATAAATAAATAAATAAATAAACAAACGTGATCTATACAGCAAAAACAAAGTGCTGATATACACAACATTTTGTTGTGTAAAAGAAGCCATATATAAAAGAGCGCATATTCTATTATTCCATTTACATGAAATTCAAATACAGGCAAAACTACTCGGTGATGATGGATTACCAGTGGGAAGGAGAATGGGAAAAGGCACGATGGAACTTTCTGAGGGGATAGAAACAACACTGATCTGGATGATGGTTACAGAGGTGCACACTTATAATAAATAAAATAAAAAGCCAGCCGTACAATTATGACTTTAGCATTTTACTCTGTAAATCTCACTGGAGCCCTGGCCAGTTTGGCTCAGTAGTTGAGCATCAACCTGTGGACCAGAGAGTCCCAGGTTCAGTTCCTGCTAGGGGCACGTACCACCAAAAAAAAAAAAAAAACTCACCTGAAAAATGAATATTTTCTTTAAAAAAAAAAAGAGGAAAAAGAAAAATGAATTCTAAAAGAAGTGGGTGGGGAGCGAGGTAGAGGGAAGTGGGATTTTAAGATTATTCTTCCACATATACACTAAATAAATTAAATAAGAACTAAACAAAAGAAAAAGGGGGACAAGCCTAAAAGACCAAGAGGCCTAGTTGGGTACATTTACGTGTGCCAACAAATCTCAGCCTGAGAGCTGGTGAAGCCCAGGCATCTTCTTAACCGTGAGGTCAGAATGGCTGGTATTTTTCTTCTGAGAAATCGAGACAATACTGTCCTGAGCAGTGGTTAGAGCATCAGCCCATGGACCAAAGGGTCGAAGGTTCAATTCCTGATCAAAGGCACATACCTGGATTGCAGGTTTGATATCTGGCCCTGGTCAGGGCGTGTGCAGGAGGCAACCAATCGATGTGTCTGTCTCACATCAATGTTTCTCTCTGTTTCTCTCTCTCCTCTCCCTCCCTTTCACGCTCTCTAAAAATCAATGGAAAAAATATCCCCAGGTGAAGATTCTTTTTTTAAAGAGAGAATCTTGTGTTGTTGTTTTTTTCATTATTGATTTTAGAGAGAGAAGAAGGGAGAGGGAGAGACAGAAACATTGATGAGACAGAACATCGATTGGCCGCCTCCTCCATGCCCCCCTACTGGGGATTTGGCCCACAACCTGGGCATGTGCCCTGACCGGGAATCAAACCAGCGACCTCTTGGTGCATGGGTTGACACTCAACCACTGAGCCACACCAGCCGGGCCATCAGGTGAAGATTTTTTTTTAAAAAAGAAATTTAGATAATACAGAGTTGAGAGTGGACACTGAATCCCAACACTTTGGGGGCTCATGCTCAATTGGGACACTAAGTAAGGATCCAATAAAAGAATGAAGAAAATGCTTCAGGTAAGCTCTCTGACAGTGGTAACAATGTCATAAAGGCACAAATAAACAATGTACTCCACAATATTACCCAACTCCATCTGGGGACTAAACATTCTTCGCTAAATAAGGCATGTGTGAACCAAGTTCAAAACTGCAAACTTATGCCAATATGATTATTACTTAAAGATGTATTTTCAGCTTCTAGAATTCTCCACAGCAGTTTTCATTATTGTTACATTCCACTACATCCACCTACTAGATTTTTAATAATAGGCCTAAAACATTCCCAGTGGGTGAAGATTTGAAGATAGAATCAGCCAACTGAAAGAATAGAAGTTTCTGCCCTGGCCGGTTTAGGTCAGCGGTTAGAGGGTCGGCCTGCAGTCCAGAGAGACCCGGGTTCGGTTCCCGCTAACGGCATGTACCTCGGTTGCAGTTTGTCCCCGGCCCTGGTTGGTCGTGTGGGTGGCAGCCACTCGATGTGTCCCTTTCACGTCGATATTTTTCTCTCTCTCTCTCTCTCTCTCCCTCCCACTCTATCTGAACAAAAAATGGAGGAAAAATGTCCTCAGGTGAGAATTAAAAAAAAAAAAAAGGAATAGAAGTTTCTTTTTCTGCCAAATGTGACGGCCATACAGAGGTGCCGCCCCAGCCATTCCTGCCACACCCTTTCTGGCCTGGGAGCATCTCCCAAGAGCATGATTTTACTCACTGGAAGTGCTTTAGCCCAGGTGAGATGACAAGTGATTAGGCAAGAGCAGGGGCACTGGGGCCAGAGGAGAGGGGACAGGGCTTACTCAGTCAGTGGCCAGCTCCACGCTGTGTCCTTTAATCCTCAGACTGGCCTGATGGGATAGTCAGGCTCAAACAAGGAAACAGATGGCACACTCGAATTAGGCAACCTGAGGGGGATTAATGAAGAGACTTTTACAAAGTGGGTGAGGCACAGAAAAACTCCGAGGCGGGAGCCAGAGCTAGAAACAAGGGCTGCCCAGGCCTGCAGGGATGAGAGAAAAAAATATGGAGGAAGGGGGCTTGATGGAAGCAGCCACCGTCTGGCTGAGGGACACAGCCAGACTGGGGGAACTCCAAGGCAGGGATCCAGCAGGATAACCCCTGACCTGGCTAGCCGCCCTCCTTCCCTGCCGTTTCCCACCAGCCTCCCTTTGAGCAAAGCCCAATGAAGCGATAAGGCAGGAGCTTGCTGAGGTGGCCCAAAGCCAAGCAGGTGGAGAAGGGTGAAGAGAGGCCCCCGTTTGACAGCAAGGAACCCCTCCGTTTCCTAGCACTCCATGAGCAAGCCTGCCCACCTCTTCCTACGCTGTCCTGCCCCAGTGCCCACTGCCCTGTGCAAACGCCCACAGCAGATACACCTGCCTCAAGCCCTGAGCAAAGTCCAGCTCAGAAGTTCTCTGAGTGTACAGATTTGGGGGTTGGAATGAGGAGACACTAAACCAACAGGATATGTTAAAGGCTTTCAAAATAGTCCGGCTGGTGTGGCTCAGTGGTTGAGCGTTGACCCATGCACCAAGAGGTCACCGGTTTGATTCCCAGTCAGGGCACATGCCCAGGTTGTGGGCCCGATCCCCAGTGGGAGGCATGCAGGAGGCGGCCAATCAATGCTCTCTTTCATCTATGTTTCTATCTATCTCTCCCTCTCCCTTCCTCTCTCTCTAAAATCAATAAAGAAAAAAAAATTAAAACAGAAAGCTTTCAAAATAGGGCCTACCTTCAGAACTGGAGCCAATACTGTTCCTTCCCAGTGTCCTCCTCTCTCTTTCCCATGCCCTCCTCTCCTCCTTCCCAGAGCCCTCTTCTCTCTTTCCAAGATCCTCCTTTCTCTTTCCCATAGTCCTCCTCTGTCATTCCTTCCTCTTTCGTCTTTACCCCAAGTTTTGCCCATTTGATCTAGGAAAAACCCTCCTTGCACATCGGAATCTGGCTCACCTTCAAGGACAGTCCTTGTCCCAAATATGAAGTTTTTGTTTCAAAGGGCAAAAGAATTCACCCCCATTTACACATCAACAATCAATCCATGGTGGTGCAGATGTAATCCTACTCTTTTTTTTTTTTTTTAAGTTTTGTTTTTTATTTCTTTTCTTTTATTGATTTTAGAGAGAGAGGAAGGAAGAGGGAAAGAGAGATAGAAACATCGATGAGAGAGAACATAGACTGGCCGCCTCCTGCATGCCCCCCACTGGGAATCAGGCCCACAACCTGGGCATGTGTCCTGACTGGGAATCGAACCAGCGACCTCTTGGTGCATGGGTCGACACTCAACCACTGAGCCACACCAGCCGGTCTGCTTTCCTACTCTTAAAATGGGAGAAAACTGCTTGGGTAAACTGTAGTCCTAGAAACAACTGTTTATAGTCCCACAACTATTTACAGAAAGCAAGGGTTGTCAGCATTTTCCCAACAAAACTCTCCCCAGCTTTCTTACATACCAAAAAAGAGGAGGAAGGAGGAGGAAGAAAAAGGAAAAAAAAAAAAAAGGAGGAGGAGAAGAGGAAGAAATGTTAGCAGGATCGCTCTAAAGCAAGATCCTGAAGTAAGATTACACTGGGTTCCTCTTTGCTCTAGACTGGGGGCCAGGTTCTGGTAGAGGGCCCAGGGGTTAGAAGCCTGGAGCACATCACTGTTTTTCATTCAACAGCCCCTCTCCATAAAACCATCCCATGGAGGCCTCCAGGCTCTTTGAAGGGAGCACCTACTTTTCTGGGCCCAGATTTCCCTCCCACCTGCCCCATTGCCTCAGGTCTTAAGCAAAGTCTGGTATCACTGAAACTACAGCCAAAGCCCTGGGGATAGCTGCATGTAGCCCTTGCCACAGAGAACAGTCCTGCCTTCTCCAGCTTTGCATGGAAAATTACAGGTACGGAGGCTTTTTACACCTTCCCGACATTTTGACATTTCCCACAGGGAACAGCCTCTAGATCCCCCCCCCTTTTTTTTTTACCCAATTGCAACTATTATTTACAAGTATGCAATATGTAATTTCTTTTTCTAAAAAAATTTTTGTTATTTAAGTACAGTTGGGCCCTGGCCGGTTTGGCACAGCAGTTAGAGCGTCGGCCTGCGATCCAGGGAGATCCGGGTTCGGTTCCCGCTAAGGGCGTGTACCTAGGTTACAGTTTGTCCCCGGCCCTGGTTGGGTCGTGTGGGTGGAAACCACTCGATGTGCCCCTTTCACGTCGATGTTTCTCTCTCTCTCTCTTCCTCTCTCTCCCTCCCACTCTACCTGAACAAAAAATGGAAAAATGTCCTCGGGTGAGGACAAAAAAATAAAATAAATAAGTACAGTTGGTATACAATACTATATTAGTTATATTAGTTCCGGGTGTAAAATATAGTGATTTGAAATTTTTATACCTTACAATATGCTCACCCTATTAATTCTGGTAATCATCTGTCACAGTATCATTGACTATATTCCCCTTCACCTTTTTTTTTTTTTTTTAATTCTCACCAGAGGACATTTTTTTCCATTTTTTGTTCAGATAGAGTGAGAAAGAGAAACATCGACATGAAAGAGACACATTGAATGGTTGCCACCCACACGACCCAACCAGGGCCGGGGACAAACTGCAACCGAGGCACGTGCCCTTAGCGGGAACCGAACCCGGGTCTCTCTGGACCGCAGGCCGACGCTCCAACCGCTGAGCCAAACCGGCCAGGGCACCCCTTCACCTTTTTCATCCGGTCCCCACCCCCTCCCTCCCCTCTGGTTACCACCCCTTTGGTCTGTGTTTCTATGAGTCTGTTTTTGTTTTGTTTGTTCCATGTTTTGTTTTGTTTTTAGAGCCCTTAATAGGAATGAGCTACATTTTTGTAATTAACACTAGATGACCTTAGCAAAGGGCAAATTTTCAAAACCTTACTGAAAAAAATAAATTTTCTTCAATGCTGCCTGGCCATAATCAGGGAAAGGAAAATAATATTGCTCCTATCAAAAAGGCAATAGGACCCTGGCCAGTTTGGCTCAGCGGTTAGAGCGTCGGCCTGCAGTCCAGAGAGACCCGGGTTCGGTTCCCGCTAAGGGCACGTACTTCGGTTGCAGTTTGTCCCCGGCCCTGGTTGGTCGTGCGGGTGGCAGCCACTCGATGTGTCCCTTCACATCGATGTTTCTCTCTCTCTCTCTCTTCCTCTCTCTCCCTCCCACTCTATCTGTACAAAAAAAATGGAAAAATGTCCTCGGGTGAGGATAAAAAAAAAAAAAGGCAATAGGGACAGTCTTCGCCCAGAGTCGTTGTGGTTTCCTGCTTCAACAGTGCTTGGACGGAACCCGGCACTCGACCCATCCCCCCAGCCACCAGCTCCAGCCTTCTGCCACCTCCTCACAGCGCCTCAGACATCCCCAAGGCCACGCTCCAGCGCCGCACAGCCACCGCTCCAGCGCCGCACAGCCACCTGTCCTTCGCCGCCCACCATGACGTCCACCATGTCCACCTCGCAGGTGCCAGCACTACCATCAGGACTCCGAGGCCACCATCCACCGCCAGATCAACCTGGAGCTCTACGATTCCTACGTCCACCTGTCCATGTCTTACTACTTTGACTGCGATGATGTGGCTTTGAAGAACTTTGCCAAATATTTTCTTCACCAATCTCATGAAGAGAGGAAACATGCTGAGAAACTGATGAGGCTGCAGAACCAACGAGGTGGCCGGATCTTCCTCCAGGACATCAAGAACCCAGACCGTGACGACTGGGAGAATGGGCTGAATGTGATGGAGTGTGCATTACACGTGGAAAAAAGTGTGAATCAGTCACTACTGGATTTGCACAAACTGGCCACTGACAAAAATGACCCTAACTTGTGTGAGTTCCTTGAAACTCACTACCTGAATGAGCAGGTAAAATCCATCAAAGAACTGGGTGACCACGTAACCAACTTGTGCAGATTGGGGGCCCCTGGAACTGGCATGGCAGAATACATCCTTTTTTTTTTTTATCCTCACCCAAGGACATTTTTTCAATTTTTGTTCAGATAGAGCGGGAGGGAGAGGAAGAGAGAGAGAGAGAGAGAGAAACATCGATGTGAACGTGAAAGGGACACATCGAGTGGCTGCCACCCACACGACCCAACCAGGGCCGGGGACAAACTGCAACTGAGGTACGTGCCCTTAGCGGGAACCGAATCCGGGTCTCTCTGGACCGCAGGCCGATGCTCTAATCGCTGAGCCAAACCAGCCAGGGCGGCAGAGTATCTCTTTCGCAAGCACACCCTGAGAGACAGTGACAAAAGCCAAGCCTTAGGCTGGCTTCCCATAGCCACGGGGCTGACTTGCCTGGTCACCAAAGCAGTACGTGCATGTTGGAGTTACCTTTACCTTTTCTATATCTTGTACCAAATCATCCACTTTTATCTTTTCATTTGTACCATTCCTTCAAATAAAGGAATTTGGCACCACCACCCCCCAAAATAAAGCAATAGGGCCCCTGGCTGGTTTGGCTCAGCAGTTAGAGCGTCAGCCCAAGGACCAAAGAGTCTGGGTTTGATTCTGGCCAAGGGCACGTACCTCAGTTGCGGTTCATCCCGGCCCCCGTTGCGGTCGTGCAGGAGGCAACCAATCGATGTGTCTCTCTCACATTGATGTTTCTTTCTCTCTCTCTCTCCCCCTCCCTCCCTCCCTCTTGCTCTACTGAAGATAAATGGAAAAAGTATCCTCCGGTGAGGATTAAAAAAAAAAAAAAAAGCAATAGGAATACAAAGGTGGAAAAAACAGTGTAACTGGAAATCTGCATTTCATTTGATTGCTACTTAAGTGGTCAAAACTATTCACCTCCATTTTTAATGGAATAGAAAATGGTATAAAAGCCCTTTAAACCAGCAATTTTCAA
Organism: Molossus molossus; assembly: GCF_014108415.1. Lineage (NCBI taxonomy): Eukaryota > Metazoa > Chordata > Mammalia > Chiroptera > Molossidae > Molossus > Molossus molossus. The sequence continues at coordinate 134,907,115 of NW_023425355.1, read as the reverse complement.
CCTTTTTGTCTCATGGCACACAAACTAATTACTAAAATTTTGCAGCACACCAAAAAAATATATTTTCTGCCGATCTGACAAAAAATAGTATAATTTTGCCCTGGCCGGTTTTGCTCAGTGGTTAGAGTGTCAGCCTGTGGTCCAGAGAGACCCGGGTTCTGTTCCCGCTAAGGTCACGTACCTCAGTTGCAGTTTGTCCCCGGCCCTGGTTGGGTCGTGTGGGTGGCAGCCACTTGATGCATCCCTTTCACATCGATGTTTCTCTCTCTCTCCCTCTCACTCTATCTGAACAAAAATGGAAAAGTGTCCTCAGGTGAGGATAAAAAATAAAATAAAATGTTCTTATTATAAAATAAAATAGTAGCCCTGGCCGGTTTGGCTCAGCGGTTAGAGCGTCGGCCTGCGGTACAGAGAGACCCGGGTTCGGTTCCCGCTAAGGGCATGTACCTCGGTTGCAGTTTGTCCCCGGCCCTGGTTGGTCGTGCGGGTGGCAGCCACTCGATGTGTCCCTTCACATCGATGTTTCTCTCTCTCTCTCTTCCTCTCTCTCCCTCCTGCTCTATCTGAACAAAAAATGGAAAAATGTCCTCGGGTGAGGATTAAAAAAAGAAAAAAATAATAAAATAAAATAAAATAAAATAGTATAATTTTGATTCATTCACACCAGACGGCTATAGCATTGGCTGTTGTCATTTTTCTCCTTGACAATCTAAGGGAAAGGAGGTCAGTGCCCCTGACTACATAGTCAGGTATTGCATGCTTTAAAAATTCTTGTAACACACCAGTTGAAAATGACTGCTTTAAACCACCAAAGCAAATAAATAAGTACATAAATGAAACAGTTGAACAAGCTTTATATTTTTCTAGCACTTTCTAAGTGACACACAGTTTTGAAAGAGAACGTTCTGAGGCTTCAGAAAGCGATTTCAAAACAAGTATTTCTAGCTATCTAGGGCAAAGCTATATGTACTCCTCTTGATAGCACACAAGAGGTCAAGTCATCCCCTGAGAGCCCAGGAAATTCTTCCTCAGCCCCACAGCTTTGGTCAGTAGAGCCCACACAGGAGACAGGAAAAGGGTTTCGCTTTGTACTCACTCTTACAAAGTTGTCAGGGAACAAACCTCTCCTGCCGTTGATCTGTCCCTCCCACCAGCCTCCATCCTCCTTCCTGATGTTGGTGATGATCTCACCCACGCTGATAGTCAGCTCATCGTCGTGCTGGGCCTGGTAGTCAAACTCCACTATGGCCTCCACTGAAAAAAAGGAACAGGGACAAAAAAAAAAAAAAGAGAGAGAGAGAGAGAGAGAAAGAACCTTAGATTGGGTGTTGGAGAAATCTGAGGCTCAGCAGCCCTGGAAGGTCAGTAAAGATATTAAACAGACTTCCCTTCTACCAATAATTAAAATAGTAGGGCTACACACCGTGGGCTGATTTTGGTTAACCCGAGGCCTGTAGCACAGAAACCACGAAGTACTGGCTGTGGTCGGGCACAGGCTGAGAGGCCTGCAAGTCTCAAGGCCAGCAGAGGCTTCAGAGGGGAAATCACACAATGACAGAAGGCCAACGACATTTGCGCCCCCCAGAGGGAGTCCAGCAGCATTTCCTCAAGTGCGGAGACAGCAGATAAGGGGCTTGAGTTTGGCTCTTGGGTGCCTCCTCCCTCCTTAAGACTACGGTTGTGCAAATTGTGGGCGATCATAGTTCCCACTCTTCAGAGATGATATGATGCCCATCTCTCAGCAACAACGCAAATAAAGACAGCTAATATAGAGGCCAAAACCATGTTTCAGACAGGTAACATCTGCAAGCACAACTGCTCTTTCAACCGTGGGCTTCCCGGCCAGTAATACCACTTTAAATTGTTCTTCCAATCTATAGTGAATTTTTGTAATTGGTAATAGGTGGAAGCAATGGATGATACAATGGGTCTTCTTGTTGACAAAGCACCACTGCAAATTAGCAGAGCTAACGAATCCAGAAACTGGTTAATTTTTCCACAGACAGATTATACAATTTATCTAGACTTTGGGCCTCGCCTCACACCCACCTCTAGCCCACCTCTATCGGTCTCCTGTCCTTTTCCTTTTTATTTGCAGTTTAATATGGATGAATGAATGAATGAGTGAATGAATGACAAGTAAATGAATACAAGGGAAGGGAAAATTAGGTGAAACCCCAAGTGGCGAATTAGCAACTTCGAAATTACAGTAAAATAATGGAAGCGGGCGAGTTAAATAAGCTCTATAGGAAGCACATATCCAAAAAATGAACTCAAAATGGAGTGTAGATCTAAATGTAAGAGCTAAAACTGTAAAACTTTTATAAGAAAGCATAGGAGAAAATCTTAGTGATCTTGGGTTTGGCAAATGTTTCTTCAATAGGAGACCCAAAAAGCACAAACAACTTTTAAAAAACTCAATAAATTGGGGGAGGTTTTTCAGGGAAAAGGTTGGTAGGTAAGTGGGCTTTGCTTCTCCATTAGGGTTAAGTTCCCAAAGTGCTTCCAGATCAGACCGAAAGGCTCTCTCCACACCAGCGGCTGTGCTCATTTGTCCACTCACAATGTCAGCTCATCCAGACAATTCATAAGCATCTAAAAGTGGAATTTCCTTCCCTAGGTCATGTTTTCATTCCCAATTAGCTGGCCAACACTGCTGTCATCAATCTTCCCGGGACAAAGGTAACTTGTAAATCATTTTCATCACTTATCAACAGAAAGGAGGAGCAAAAGAGCATCAACAAGGCAACCTGTGCCGATCAACCTGACAAGTACAAAGGCAGAAATACACTAATTTCCTTGTACCACACTCTCCTCCCCAGCAGTTAGGAGCCATCAGAACAATCAAAGCCAGGTCAGTTAAAAAAACAGCTTTCGCCCTGGCCAGTTTGGCTCAGCGGTAGAGCGTTGGCCTGTGGTCCAGAGAGACCCGGGTTCGGTTCCTGCTAAGGGCACGTACCTCGGTTGCAGTTTGTCCCCGGCCCTGGTTGGGTCGTGCGGGTAGCAGCCACTCGATGTGTCCCTTTCATGTCGATGTTTCTCTCTTTCTCTCTCCCTCCCCACTCTATCTGAACAAAAAATGGAAAAGTGTCTTTGGGTGAGGATAAAAAAAAAACAAAAAAAAAACAGCTTTCTTCAAATTACCCAGACATGAATCTATTAAAGTTTTGCCATGAGAACTAAGATTACGGTAAGCGCTGTTTATGTGCCACTTTTCCTGCATTATCTCAATTAATCCTCACAATACTGGGATGCCTGTCTTCCCAGTTAAAGAACTGGAAGCTCTGGAAAGCTTATTTGCTGAGCCAACGTTCTCCAAGGTGGGATGCGTTCATTGCAAAAAATGAATCGACATGATGGAAAAAAAGGTTTTTTTCCATCTATTCATTTTATTTTAATTAAAAAAGAAAAATAACCCTGGCTGGTTTGGCTTAGCAGTTAGAGTGTCAGCCGTGGACCTAAGGGTTGCGGGTTCGATTCCTGGCCAAGGGCATGTACCTGAGTTGCAGGTTTGATCCCTGGCCCTGGTTGGGGTCTCTCTCACATCGATGTCTCTCTCTGACTCTTTCTGTCTTTCTCCCTCCCTTCCACTCTCAAAAAATCAATGGAAAGATATCCTCGAGTGAGGATTAACAAAAGAAAGAAAAATACAACTTCTCTCATATTCCATTTTCAGACTGACACTGGCTCCTTCATCCAGCCTGTGGCTCAGGCAGTCAGGCATGCTCCAAGGGCAGCGAGCGGTCTGAGGGACAGAGGAGCGCCTCGCAAGGACGGCCACCAGCGCCAGCTTTCAGCTCCACAGGGTACCTGCAGGTCTGTGAGGCCTCTTGGTAAAGCCTCTTTGTGGCTATTATCCCCTTGAACTGAAATCACCCTCACTCATGGATGAGAGGCTTGAAAAGATCTGTGAAAAGAAAGCAGGGACTGTAGACAATGCGCAACACGTGACCAAATAAACAAGAAGAGGGCAGAGCTGCCACTTTAGCTCCTGCTGGGAGCTCACTGCCAGCCACGTGGGGAGGTGCACGCAAGGACAAGTCAATCGGATCTGGCAGGGAGATGACCAAAAACCTCTACATTATCAAGACAATCTGTAATATGGGGTCTCTTCTATCCTCGATACAGGTGTAAGTTACCTAAGCATAGTATCGAACTATTGGGATTAGCAAGATATTTAAAACTATGTACCTGATCCATGAAGGCAAATGCTTTCATTTTTTCACCAATATCTAAAGTCATACAATACTCCATTTTATGTTTTCCAAAAGTTCGTTAAACCTAATAATAAACATTTAGAAGCTTCTTTTGGGCTTTCTCAATCAACTAATACAGTCTTATATAGACATCATCTATAAATAAATACATATGTGGAGACAGTCCATTATTTTGTTAATAACGGATGTTATTTTTTTAAACAAGTAAAGACTTGGAACACTGACCTAGGCTCCCCACAACTGACCCCACTTTAAAATGGACTCGGAGGTGAAAGCTCATAGCTTTTCTGATGGGGACAGAAAACTGTGAGAGGTGGAAAAGCAGCACATGGGACCTGCCTGGGGAGAAGAGGGAGGACAGGGAGGTGGCTAAGGAGGAATCTGGTCAAGGGTCCATCTAACATGGAACTTACAACCTGTATACATTGGAGGACTCCCAACCCCATCAACTTCCAGAACACAACCCTGCTTCTTCTTTCCTAAACAGCAAGTTTCATTGTCTCCCCCCAGTATCAGGGCTTCACCAAGGCAAAGCTGGGAGAGGACAACGAATCTGCTTCAAGAAGATGGTCACTAAGAGGAGATTGGATACCCATGAAATTTACTGGGGGGAGTCCCGGAGGAAGGAGAGGAAGCAGGACCATAGGAAAGTCCTTCATTTGTGAAGGTCTGATATTCATGGGGGGAAAAAAAGGATGGAGAAGGAAAGGACTGGGTAGAAAAGACCTTTGCAGTTCTGAGAAATTCGAGCCAGATTGATGGCAGTCCTCCTGCAGAGTCACCCAGGAGACCCCTGCCTTGCTCAGTCATGGGTGAGGATCAGCCTGGGTGGGGGACTCATGGTGCGGCAGCAGGTCTGAGCGGGGCGTTTCCATGGCGGACCACCACCTGACCTGTCCGACCTCGTCTGTCTCTCTCCATCACTCATTCTTGCTCTGACTCTACCAGCTCTTAGCTGCTCCTCCAGGACCCCAAGCATGTACCACCTCAGGGAGTTTATCTTTGAGCTCCCCTCCGCCTGGAATATGGGCGCTCAGATACCCACATGACCAGCCCCCCCGCCCCCACTTTCCTTAAGTCTCTGCTCAAATTCCATCTGATCAGAAAGGCGTTTCCAGACCACTCTACATCACTCTCATCATTCTCGGTGCCCTTAACCTTCTTAGCCTGGTCCCTATCATGTATCACCACCTGTCATTATTTATATCTCTATTTATTTCTGTGACACTTCGCAGGGATGTCAGTTCTGTGAGGTAGACACTTTGCCCTGCTTTGCCCGTGTTTGTGTCCAGTGCCTGATGCATGACCTCTGGGCTCATGGACGGCTACGGGTGCTTTCTGATAAATGATGAATGCATGTCCACAAACAGGTGCGCTGGGACTATTTAACGAATGGACGAGTCAGGCATGGTTCCGGGAGCCGAGATACACAATGAATAAGCCAAAGTCCACGCTGTTGTGGAGCATGTATTCTTTTTTTTTTTATCCTCACCCGAGGACATTTTTGCGTTTATCTTCAGATAGAGTGGGAGGGAGAGAGGGAGGAAGAGAGAGAGAAACATTGATGTGAGAGAGACACATCGACTGGTTGCCACCCGCACAACCCCAACGGGGCCAGGGACAAACTGCAACCGATGTACGTGCCCTTAGCAGGAACCGACCCTGGGACTCTCTGGTCCGCAGGCTGATGCTCTGGCCGCTGAGCCAAACCAGCCAGGGCAGAGCATATATTCTTTTTTTTTGTTTGTTTTGTTTTTGTTTTTTGTTTTTTGTACAGATAGAGTGGGAGGGAGAGAGAGGAAGGGAGAGAGAGAAACATCGACGTGAAGGGACACATCGAGTGGCTGCCACCCGCACGACCAACCAGGGCCGGGGACAAACTGCAAACGAAGTACATGCCCTTAGCGGGAACCGAACCCGGGTCTCTCCGGACCGCAGGCCGACGCTCTAACCGCTGAGCCAAACTGGCCAGGGCCAGAGCATATATTCTTTAATAAAATAAATGATTGATCATTGGGAAAAAAAGGGGGGGGGGATGGTCACTAAGAAGTAAACAGCTGCTGCCTTTTGTTGCACACTGCAGAGAGTACATGTGGTCTTGCTTCACTCCCCTTCTTCCCATGAGCCCAGGGTCACACCTTAACTGATGCCTGCTCTGAGTGAGGCTGCAGATTAGGGATTGGGGACTCCAGGATAAATAAAGTCTAGCTGCCTAATTTTCCCAATATCCTACTGAGCTGTTCTTTCCTGATTTACCCTTTCTTTAAAGGTCTGACACTTACGTAATCATGAGCATCTTGCCTGCCTTCTAGCCTCAGCTGGGCCCTGGCTGCCTCTTATCGCCCTCCTGGCTCCTCCAAGCCCCCAGGCCTCCCTGACCCCTGGCATTGAGGCAATTCCATGTGGTGGCTGCACTGTGTCTCGGCCTCCCAGTGAGCCTCTAAATGCCTTCTGGGTACGATTCATCCTTAGTTCCATGGTGGCTCCCTCTGAGCGTCCATGACATGTAATAGGTGCTCAATAAAGCTTTAATAAATTGACTGCTCAACTTGCATTTTATAATGGCAGTGCCCAACAAAGGTGCTACTAAAATGCCAAGTGTCAATCATATTTTTGCAAATTGAGTCAGATTCTTCAGTGCACTAAGAGAGCTTGCTATTTAAAGGATCCTGTGGTTAATTCTTTTGTAACATGAATAATCACTTCCTGCTTTACCTTTCCTGTCAAGATGAATTTTTACATATCAGGTTTCTCTAAGAGGAGGAAGCCTATGTATGGCTTGTTAAGAGCTTGTAAATCATGAGGCCATCTCTCTCCTGCCCCCTCTAAGGGCTTTTTCCTGTATCCCTTCCAAGCCTCTAAATGGTCCAGGACTTCACTGTCCACTACAGTATCACTCACCAGATGTGGCTATCGAGTACTTGAAGTTTTGTAGTCCGAGTCGAGATATGCTGTAAAATACACAGCCAGTTGAAAGACATATTAGGGGGGAAAAGACTGCAAAATATCTCATTAATTTTTATATTGATTGTGTGTTGAAATAAGATTTTCGATAAGCTAGGTTAAATATAAATATATTATTCAAGTTAATTTCACTTGTTTCTTTTTATTTCATGAACGTGGCCACTAGAACATTTGAAATTATTTCTGTGGCTTGTATTGTATTTCTATTGGACAGAGATGCTTCAGGATAATCCTTGGCAAACAGGAGATCAAGACCTTGCATTGCACAAACACACTCAAAATCTTCATGAGAGCCTGTGAGAAAGTCTGTGTCCCCCAAACCCAAACCCATTTCCTTGCCTTCAGGAAGCTACAGGTAGCTTCAGCAAGAATAAAACATTACCTAAGATATTTTTTAATAGTACCCTTTGGGCAATTACCTCTGGGCATGAGCACAAAATTAAAACATTAAGCTAAACAGAATATATCAGAGGTATAATTAGGGCAACAGTAAACAAAATCCCATATTTAAAGACACCATGAATTACAAAACTTAAGAACATCTCTTTGTCAGAAAAATATCACCCTCCAGCTGCTTGCTGTGCCAGAAGCCAGCCTCCACAAGTTTGCTACATCGACTGTCACTGCGAAAGCCAAAGCCACAGTTAACCGGTATGTATGTGTGCGCATGTGCGTATGTGCGCGCGCGCGCGTGTATGTGTGTGTACACGTGCGTGAAGAGGCAGAGCCAGGGGAGATAAGGGAGCTGCTTCGGAGAGGCAGAACACTTCAATCTCCCCCATCTATAGCCTCTGACCTCTGACCCCCACCTTCAAACTTGCTGGAATGTCTCCTCCCCCAAAACGATGAGATGGGTGGGTTTTAACTATTGGTTGGCTAAGCCAGCTGCCAAGCTCCTTCTCAGACAAACTTCTCACCCTGGCAGTTCAGAGGCCCAGATGGGTGACCTGGCCCCTCCCTGCCTCTATGCACTTCCTCTCTCCTAGGGCTGGCTGTGCTGTGAGTCTGTGGAGGCTCACCCCAGTCAGACTGCAAGCTCCATCTAAGACAAGCTCTTATCTCTTCCAGGATCTCACCTCCCCCTCTTGCCTGGCATCACATCCGGCTCCATAAATATTTGAATAAACTGGAAAACACGTAGGAGAATGAAAGTTGCCAATCAATTTCCTCCGCCCATACATACGCATGTATAGATCACGTCGCAAGCCTCGCGGTACAGTTTGAAGTTTTCATTTCAGAGGTAGAAATGTCGCTAACAAGTTGCTTTTACACTTATTTGTGTGTGTGTGTGTGTGTGAATCTTTAGAGAATAAATTTCTAATGTTAATGTTCTGTTCTGATCCTCTGAAGACAGCATATAAAATCAGGAGGAATTTTTCACCAAAAAAAGATCATGATTGCTAATAGTTAGAGATAGAAAGAACATTAGGTAACATCTTGTCAAATCCTTTTGATTTTACAGATGAAGAACTGAGGCCTGGAAGGTTCCATGACTGAGGCTTAGAGGGCGAGCTAAGTAACCGGCAGTGAGAAGACTAGGACTAAGCTCCCCCAAACTACAGTCCGGGTGAGAGGAGGGAGAATCTGAAATGAAAAGGAAGAAAAACTGAGACCAGGGCGATACAGACTTCCACGCCATTGTTTCGTTGTTGTTGTTTCTTTCACATATAGCATAGTTTCCAAAATACTCAGTAAAAATTGCACCAGTCTGGAACACATAATAACCTATGTTCAAATCTGAAGAGAGAGAAAACAGATCAGTGGTTTGCATAGGGGGTGGGGTGGGGACAGGCACTGACTGTAAATGGATATGAGAGATCTTTAGGAAGTGATGGAAATGTTCTAAAATGAAATTCTGGTGAGTTTCACAATGCTATAAATTTACTAGAAGTCACTGAATTGTACACTTAAAATGGGTGGAATTTTATGCCTCAATATAGCTTTTTAAAATAAAAAGTCTATGTGATGTCTATTTCGGAATTTAAGCCAACATTCACTCATCGAGGTGGTTGACTGTGTCTGTGTTCCAGAGAGACAGCATTCCCCATTCAGGGAAGGGAAGCCATTTGAGGGAATTTGCCTTGAGATACAGTCTTCTGGGACTGTCCGACATGTCCTGCCCTCTGCCAGCACAGAACTCAACTATGTCTCAACAGCAGTGCACATGACAAAGACTGGAAATCTCTGCAACAGATGCCCCCGCAGGGCCCCCAGAAGAGGTGCGGATCCCTGAGGCCGTCTGGTTGCCATCTTTCCCCAACCTGATTCTCTGGCGTTTCCTTTCACCCTGTAAACCAGCCCACAGCCTTCTAGTAAGTCCTGTTCCTTACTTTAGTAACTAAAGTCTAGTTAAAGGAGAGTTGGTTTCTGTTGCTTGCAACCAGAGAACCCTAATGGATACATTCATGCCTCAACTTTTTATAAAACAGACTCTTCCCTACACGAGTCTGCACAACACACAGTTTTCACCATCTCATGCTTTCCCAGTAACGTTAGGGCTGAAAGTCTGGGGACCTGAACTTCCCAGGTCAAGACACCGGCACTGTGGGCACCTCCAAGTCCAACAAAGTTGACAATAATGCCACATTTTCCTTTGGTGTCTTCACAAACATACCAAATGGCACCAGACCAACAAGAAAGGCATTCCTCCGGCCTGAACCTGTTGGAGACTGAACATCAGTTTCCCCAAGGAAGACAGGCTCAGAACACAGATCCCAGGGACTCGGAACACAGATCCCAGGGAACAGAGAGCCACTGGGCCTGAACTCTTTCCCTGGGCAGGAGGCAGAGACAGCTTACCACAGGGCTATACGATTTCTGTAGCAGGCCCAGTAGCAGCTCCCAGAACTGGGCATCAGCGGGGAAAAGGGAAAAGAGATAAATCAAGAAAGAAGAGAAAGAACAAACCCAGCTGTGAGAGAGGAAAGAAGGCCCACCATTGACTGCCTCGGACAGCACAAAGGACGTTCCTGTCACACTGCTTTCTAGAACAGCCCAAGGAACCTGGGCCTCCCAGCCAATCTCTCCCCTCGTCACCTGTGTCTAAGCATCTTTATAAATGACACGAGGTATAGGAGAAGGAATACAGGCTTTGAAGTCTGATAGGCCTGGGAGTGAATTCCAGCTTAGATATTTACTAGCTGTGTGGCATGGGGCCAGATAACTTGTTTGAGTTCATTTTCTTTGTGCTTAAAATCAGGAGATAATCTTACCCAGTGGGTTATTGCAAAGACGAGGGATGATGCTTACAAACTCCTGTACACAGAAGCTGCTCCATAAATGACAGGCACTAGCCTTACAGGCAATTATCATGCTGTACTCTGAGGGCTTCCCTGTGCCTGCCCTCTCTGTCCACCCCTTGAAATGGAAGCCTTTAAAGAGCAGATCTGGCCTGGCTGGTGTGGCTCAGTGGTTGAGTGTCGACCCATGCAGCAAGAGGTCGCAGGTTCGATTCCCGGTCAGGGCACATGCCCAGATTGTGGGCCCGATCCCCAGTGCGGGGCATGCAGGAGGCGGCCAATTAGTGTTCTCGCTCATCGATGTTTCTATCTCTCTCCCTCTCCCTTCCTCTCTCTAAAAAAATCAATAAAGAAAAAACCATTTAAAGAGCAGATCTGAGCATCCCCTCCCCCTCATCTGGTATCTGGCACATAGTAGGGGCTCAGTAAATGTTAGTGATTGAGTGCATGTCCTGAGAAAGTGTCCCTAAAACACAGCTTATCACTTAGCACAATGAAATGCAGTTGTGAACGTGAGCCTCGTTGTTTGAGTTGAAGGCTAGAAAGAGTAGAAGATTGGCATGACCAGTTAGTCACAAAACAAGTGTGCTCTACTGGTCCAAGCCTCTCAAGTGCTACTGTGATCAGCCTCGACTCCATTCCCACGCCTGCCATGACCAGTGCCCCTGCCACCAGAGAGGCAGGCAGAGAGGCACTCTCAAGGATGAGGACGTGGTGCAGGGCTGTCTGCCCCCTCAACAGGGAAGTGCTTCACAAAGCCTGGGGGCTGAGTCCCTCAAAGCCTCATTGAGAAGCCCTTGCCTCACCAGGGCCTCACCCAAGGAGCCAGGAACAATGAGTTATTAAACACTTCCCGACTAATATTAACCCCTGCAAACCTAATGCACAGCTCTTCTAAGAATGTGCATGAGACAGACTGTGTGAAAATAACCTAGCCAGAAGAAGACTTTTTAAATGAAAAAGAAAGCACAGAGAAAGTGTGCAGATGATTTTTCAGGGGAAAAAAAAAAAAAACTAGCCAAGAAAAAAAGACAATTGATTATCATTGACTAAAGCAACAGAGAAGGGTCCTATACAATGAACATGGAGGAAAAATAAACTACATCTTAGAAAACCAATTTAATAAAAAGTAAGTTAAGTCAAAATAGTTTAGGCACTTAGAGAAAACGTAATCTTTTTTTCAAGTAGAAGAGAGAAAGGACGTGAATGTTGCTTTACATAAATACTTGTTGGTTTTAAGTAATAAAATGGTTTGAGGATAAGTAGAGATGGCTTTCTTTTTAACTCACTTTATGACAGCCTGGTTCTCAGACTCCAAGACGACTCAAAGATGGGCACCTAATTAGCAGGCGATCCCTGGTTTTCTCATTGAGAAGATCCAAAATGTTTTGGGCCAACCAAATTTTATTATTATTATTTTTTGTTGTTATAAATGTTTCTCCTTTTCCTCCCATTGACCCTCTCGTCCCAATCCCGCCCCTGTCCCCAGAATTGTTGTCTATGTCCATGGTTATGCATACATGTATATAAATTCTGTGGTTTATTTCTTCCCTCCCCTCTTCCCAGACCCCCTTCCTGAGTTTTGTCAGTTTCTACCCTACTTCTATGTCTCTGAGTCTATTTTGTTCATCAGTGTGTTTTCTTCATTATATTCCACAAGTAAGTGAGATCATGTGGTATTTGTCTGTCTCTGATTGGCTTGTTTCGCTTAGGATAATACTCTCCAGGTCCCTCCACTGGGCCAACCAAACTTGAAAGGGGAAGAAGAAACGGTCAAATGTCTGCTTATACTATGTACTAGTTTAACTAGAGGCTACATAAAATGAAATAATAATTAGAAGATACTGCCCCTCCCCTCATTTCATAAACCAGTTTTTTTCGACAGACAGTGCATGGATGGTTAAAATACATCTGACTGTGGATAAGGTATCTAAAAGGTTTGCTTTTATACACAATTAATTCACAAAGCCCTATAGTACAACATACTTTGTGAGGACTGTAACAGAACACAGCTCTGGCTTTTCTTGAGGATAGTATATGGGGAGGATGAAGAACCGGCTTTACCGTTGGACATGAACGAAAGAAGCCGGTTTGGCTCAGCGGTTAGAGCGTCGGTCTGCAGTCCCATAAGACCTGGGTTCGGTTCCCGCTAAGGGCATGTACTTGGGTTTCAGTTTGTCCCCGGCCCTGGTTGGGTCGTGCGGGTGGCGGCCGCTCGTTGTGTCCCTTTCACATCGATGTTTCTCTCTCTCTCTCTCCCTCCCACTCTATCTGAATAAAAAATGGAAAAATGTCCTCGGATGAGGATAAAAAAAAAGAAAGAAGAAAGGCAGAAGCCTTGCTGCTGATTTCAGTGTAGCTAAGCTGAATCACCTGTCAGAGGCGAGGATGTTCGGAAGAGTGGGGAACCAGGTCCAAAGGAGCGAAGTGAAAAACGATTCCACAGAAGACCATGGCCAGTCTGCCCACTGGGGCTTGGGGGGTGAGGGCTGAGTCACAGCATGGCCTTCTGATAACAAGCAACGCACTGTCTGGTGAGAGAGAAAGTAGACAGAGAGGTGACAGGAAACCGCAGTGAGCCCTCGCTGCCTTCCCTGGCAGATTCAGTGTCCCCGCTCAGGCTTCATTTCTGCGCCTAGGCATAACGATCCTGCCCAAGTGTGAGCCCCTGGAAGGCAGAAGGGAGGTTTAAAACTGAAGCTTGTGGGCCATTGGAAAAAAAGCCACTTTGCCCAATGCATATTCCTCCCTCAAGTGCTGAGCCAACTGCTTGGCCCCAACAGGCACTCAAGAAATGCTTCCATGTCAAAGCAGAGAAGCCATCAAAGACCAATAGAGTCACGTCAAAGGAATTCAGAAATGAACGAGAAAAGACTCCCACAGGCCACAAAGGGGACAATGTGAGTATCGGTAAGGATATCTGCAATACATTGAAACATATCAAATAGGTTTGACATCTCAAATCTATATGCTATGTGGTCTATGTTTTGTAGTGATATTTTTAAAAAATAATCAATGGTCACCCTGGCTGGTTTGGCTCAGCAGTTAGAGCGTCGGCCTGCAGACCAAAGAGTCCCGGGTTCGATTCCAGCCAAAGGCACGTACTTCGGTTGCAGTTCGTCCCCGGCCCCAGTTGGGGTTGTGTGGGTGGCAACCAATCAATGTGTCTCTCACACATTGATGTATGTCTCTGTCTCTGTCTCTGTCTCTCCCCCTCCGTCCCCCTCTCTCTCTCTCTCTCCCTCTCCCTCCTTCCCACTCTGTCTGAAGATAAATGTAAAGATGTCCTCGGGTTAAGATTAAAAAATAATAAAAACATAATAATCAATGGTCACCTTTGGAAGATGCTAGGGAATCTACTTAATGTTCTGAAAACTAGTAAACTAAGGGAAAGAATCAAACATTTGTCCTGCCTTTCCCATATGGAGTCAGAATAACCAATAGTCATTGAGGAGACATTTCTCTTTATGGGAGTATTCTGGCTAATCACTGAAGATGGAATGAGAGAATTAGACAATCAACATTTCGCAACCTCTAATGTAATCAAGGGCCTGGGCAATGGTCACTAACGGCTGCTAACATTACAAAAAGATAGATGACCAGGCTTCAAGAGCCTCATGTCGGAAGTACCCCCTGTAAAGCATTCTTACCAAAGAACTAAAACCTGAGCTGGATCAAGCCTCTGTATTTACTGCCATTTTACAAGGAGCACAGGTGCCCAAGAATATGTTAGATGGCACCCTAAGGAGCAATCAACAAAACACAGACTGCAGGCAACTCTACCAGCAAATGACTTAGTTTTTTCAACCAAAAGAAAAATTGTAAAGGGAAAAGAAAAGAGATGTGGAAACTTAGGTTAAAAGAGACTCAGAGACAACCAACCAATTACAAAGTAATACTTTCAACAATAAAGATTTAAAAAAATAATAGTTTTAATGCAAAAAAAAAAAAACCCTTAAAAGCAAAGGCAGGCATGTTTGCAATTAAAACTAGTCATTTCCAAGAATGAGGAATTGGCTTTATAAATCATAATCTGGAAGGATATTTTGATATTAGTATCTATAATGAAGCATCTCGCTTTTTTATTTTACTCAAGTATTTTCTTGAAGCAACAGAGAAAATGCTTACAATGGATAAGGAAAGAATATAAAATTGTATCTTCTATAATTATAATTATGTCAATTACATATTCATGTGGGTGAGCATTAAAAATAGACATGGCAGAGGTAAAAACATTTGATTGAAGGTGTTGGGATTGTGGGTTTTGTTCATTTCATTCTAGTGTTGTTCTTATGATTGTAGAGTTAATAAAAGACATCTAAAGCTTAAAAAAAAAAAAGAAAACAAAAACAAAACAAAGTATGGACCTTCCAAATCCAGATCTGAACAAATGCTTTTTAAAATATTTTAACTATGTGTAATAACTGGATGTTTGAGCTAGATGTCTGAAGATAAGGAAACACTGTTGTTGTTGCAGATGTAAAAATGATATTGTATTTATGGTTTTGAAAAGAGTCCTTATCTTTAAGAAATACGTGCTGTAATACTTCCGGATTGTTAAAATGCTCTCCATGTGCAAGTAGAAGAATAATGTTCTACACTGAACCTAAAAGATGAAGAGAAACATCGTAATGCTGGTGTAACTTGAGCTGGGGCAATCAGTAGTTTCACAAGTGATTCAGCTAACTGTGCTATGCACAGCAGGGCACCTGAAAAGGAAGATGGGGGTTTTAAAGGCAGCAAGATATTAAAAGTGCATGCGTGTGTCTGTGTCTGTGTGTGGGTTCCAAAACCTGAAATTTGTTACTAAAGGCACTATAGAGAAATATTTTTAAATAAAGAATTGATCCCAAAGTATTTTTCCTTTTGAGTGCTAAGTTTATGCTCTGAATAATTATAAAATATACCTCAAGTAATCAAATTTGTGATTGTCTCCCTACATGACATGCATTATAAAAGAAACCCCAGGGCTTAAACTGTGTTGACTTTAGAGGATGTACAATGCTTAATCCTAACTCCTTTTTTAAAACATACTTTTAATGCCCTGCCAGTGTGGCTCACTGGATGGAGCATCATCCCATGGACTGAGAGGTCCCAGTTCTATTCCTGGTCAGGGCACATGGCGGGGTTGTGGATTTGATCCCCAGTAGGGGGCGTGCAGGAGGCAGCTGATAGATGTTTCTCTCTCACACTGATGTTTCTCTCTCTCTTTCCCTTCCTCTCTCTAAAAAGTCAATAGACACACACACACACACACACACACACACACACGTTAGCTACTTAAAAAATGTAATAAGCAATAGGTACAACCCAAAGTGTGTTCTTCACCACATGTCTATGAGCATGGACCTTGGAATAGAGCTGCAAGGTCACCTCTGTGAACATTCTGATTTTGGATGGGGGGGGGGGGTTGGGGTATGTGTATGCACATGTGTGTTATGTCTTTTCTTTTTTTCAGCTTCAGTGAGATATAACTGACATAGCATTGTGTACGTTTAAGATATACAAAGCAATGATCTGATACGCTTATATGCTGCAATATGATTACCATGATAAGGTTAGTTAACACATCCTTCACCTCACATATTTACCAATTTGTTGAGGTGGTGGTAATGGTGACATGTAAGATCTACTCCCTAAGCAACTTTCAAATATACAATACAGTATTGTAAACTATAGTCACTCAGACCCGCCCTCCCCCCAGAACTTATTCATTTTATGACTGGAAGTTTGCACTCTGACCAACAACTCCTCATTTCCCATACCCCTCAGCCCTGGACAACCACCAGTCTACTATTTCTATGAGTTCAGCTTTTCTAGATTCCACGCATAAGTGAGATCACACAGTACTTGTCTTTCTCTGTCTGACTTATTTCATCTAGTATAATGCCCTCAAAGTCCATCCGTGCTGTTGAAAATGGCAGGATTTCCTTCTTTTTATAGTCAAATAATTTTCTACTGCATATACATACCACGTTTTCTTTATCCATTCATCCACAAATGGACACGTAAGCCATTTCCATGTGTTGACTATTGTGAATAATGGTGCATGAACAGGGGGATACAGATATCTCTTCAAGATAATGATTATATTTTCTTCAGATATAAATCCAGAAGCGGAATGACCAGCTCATATGATAATTCTATTTTTAATTTTTTGAGGGACATCCATACTGTTTTCCATGGTGGTTATATCAATTATTTACTTTTATTTTTTTATGTATTGATTTTAGAGAAAGAGAGGGAGACACAGAGAGAGAGAGAGAGAGAGAGAGATTTGGTTGTTCCACTTGTCTATGCATTCATTGGTTGCTTCTTGTATGTGCTTTGACCAGGGATTGAACCTGCAACCTTTGTGTATCAGGACGACACGACACTCTAACCAACTGAGTTACTTGGCCAGGGCCTGATTATACCAATTTCGATTCTGATTTTGGGTTTCTTAAGATAAGTTTTGTATAAGGAAGGTTGTGGTTTTGGTTGTTTAGGTGTAAAATATCGTGATTATGGTTTTTAAGAGTACTTATCTTTAAGAAACATATGCTGAGCCCTGGCCGGTTTGGCTCAGCAGTTAGAGCGTCGACCTGTGGACCAGAGAGACCCGGGTTCGGTTCCTCTAAGGGCACGTACCTCAGTTGCAGTTTGCCCCTGGCCCTGGTTGGGTCGTGCGGGAGGCAGCCACTCGATGTGTCCCTTTCATGTCGATGTTTCTCTCTCTCTTTCTCTCCCCCTCCCACTCTATCTGAACAAAAAATGAAAAAAATGTCCTCGGGTGAGGATTAAAAAAACAAAACAAAAAGCACACACTTTAAAAAAAAATATGCTGAAACGGTAGATCACCTGCCTAGCCCTCAGCACCCCACTCTCTTCGAGCTGGCCCCTCATTTGGCAGGGGCACACCTCGATAGCATCTGTCTGTACCTCCACACTGCTCGGCAGCAGGCCCTGGCCTCACCCAGACCTACCAAGTCAGAAGCTGGTGTAACATGATCCCCAGGGGACTGCCACACAGTGTCATCTGAGAAGTGCTGATCTATATCACATGGGTTCCTCACCCAGGTGTCAGAATCACCTATACAGCCTCCTGCTGCCTCACTTCCCCAGCCTGGTCCACATCAGAATGGGGGGGTCCATATCTAGGTTGAAGATGTCCCCTACATGACTCTCCACACCTCCACCACTTTCCTAAACCCCATTTTACTTTTTTATTTTTTTAAATATTTTTTTCCTTTATTTATTTTAGAGAGAGAGGAAGGGAAAGAGAGAGAGAGATAGAAACATCAATGAGAGAGAACATCGATTGGCCGCCTCCTGCGTGCCCCCCACTGGGGATCGGGCCCACAACCTGGACATGTGCTCTGACCGGGAATTGAACTGGCAACCTCTTGGTGCATGGGTCAATGCTCAACCACTGAGCCACACTGGCCATACCCTAAACCCCATTTTAGGAAGGAGAAGCAGGGTGCTGGAATACTCCTAGGCACCTTTCAGGGCTACAAGCCTACAAGTCTGTCGAAGTACCACTAACAAGGCAGTAGTGAGCAGGTCCACATTAACGTTGGGCAGATGGCCCTTCCTTGGCTTTCACTGGGGGGGATTCACTCCATTCTCACTTCAAAGGAAATAAGGAAATCCAGACACTCAACCAACCCAGCTGCATGAAAGGAGATGGAATTCCAAGTCCTATCACAGCTCTAACCACAATGGATTGCTGCCTGGTTCCCCACTGGAGTGAAAGCTACAGGAGGGCAGGAGCATGTCTGCTGTGTTTGCCCCTGAAGACCCAGCACTGGCCTAATGCCTGGCATATAGCAGGGACACAATAAATACTTGCTGAATGAAAATAAACTCTTTTTTAATAATATTTTTATTGATTTTTAGAAAGAGAGGAAGGGAGAGGGAGAGAGAGAGAGAAATATCGATGTGAGAGCAAAACACTGATCAGCTGGCTTTGGCACACCCCCTACCCAGATCAAGCCCGCAACCTGGACATGTGCCCTAACCTGAATCCAACCGGAAACATTTCAGTCCATGGGACAATACCCAACCAACTGAGCCACCCCAGCCAGGGCTAAAAACAGACTCTTACTTTCTAGGTGCTAGGTGCCAGGTGCCTTTATCCTTATCACATCACTAAACTGTAACAATCACTCTGTGGCATCTTCCACTGTCCAAGATGGCTGCAGCAGTCTCTCCCATCTGTTGTGTTCTTCCAGAATATGACCCCAGCCAGCAACAGGGGAAGGGTAATCTCCCTCCCTGTGCCTTGGAATTCGGGCAGGCTTGTGCACACTGCAACCAAGACAGTGCAGGGAAGGGATGCTGCGTGACTTCTGAGGCAGGGTGACAAGAAGTTAATATGCAGTTTCCAACCCACTTGCTGGAACACCTGGAAGGCCCACCACACTGTGAAAAGGCCAAGTCATACTGAGGGCCCACACACAGGCACTTCAGTCGGCCATCCAGTTGCTGAGTCACCCAGCCCACCACATGTGAGTGTCAGAGCCTTTAGATGATTCCAGCTCCCCCACTGTCGAGTCATTCCCAAGCCTTCAAGTTTTTCCAGCTGAGGCCCCAAACACTGTGGAGCTGAGACAAGCCATCTTCACCATGTCCAGTCCCAATTCACAAAATCTGTGAGCATAATGAAATGGCTGTTTGGGGGTGCAAAGTTTGGAGCAATTTGTCACATGGCGGTAGTAACTGGCACACATTCTATGAGGTGCCTATTGCTGTTCCTAATTTAGGAAAAGTCTGGTTCCCAGAGACACCAGATACCTTGCCCAAGGATGGGGAGCTGATATCCCAGCCACCAGCCTGTGGATTCAAAGCCTCTCTTTGCCCCTGATCCTGCTCATATTTTTCAATCAATGAAGGTTTTCTAAGATGTAAGCTCCAGATATTGTGGCTGCACAGATAAAAATGTGAAGATAGCCAAAGTGCACACATGAATACAGGTAGTATACTCAAATATGAACCCAGGCCAAACTAGGCCTGTCTGCCCTTATAAATTCTTAGCTGGCCTTTTCTCGGACAAAATATCTCTTTGATCCCATATTTATTGAGAGTTTGATGGAACAGGGGCACCAGGCTAAACAACAGGAATATGAGTCAGGGGCCTGACATGAGAGAGAAGTCAGGAAAGGATGAAAGAGAAGGAAGGATATGTCTTTCTCTGACATTAGATAAGAAGAGGATAAAAGGGGATAAGTGTTTCACTAGCAATACAGAGGTACAAAGGTGAGGGAGCACATGGAAGCTGACCCCTTCTCTCACATAGGCACCAGGGTCATCTGTTAGTGAGGGTCTGGGGTAAGAAGAGAATCTGAGGAGCTTGAGAAACAGTCTAAAAGAAGGTCAGGACAAAATGCACTATGGAATTTTCTCTTGCATAGTGTATATGTCTGTTTGTGTATATGTACCAAGGAGTGGGTAAAAGGTAAATGCAAGCATTAATGGGTGGCTATGAGGACCCACTAGAAAGGGCAACAGTCCCTTGGCCCATTCTCACCACCCCTCCAGAGCCCACAGCAGGGCTGGAGCCCAGCACCACATGGGTACCCAGGGGCTGTGCCCAGGAGGGAGAAAAAGGTAGCAAAACTGAGCTTAGTGGCCTCAGGCAATTGAACCAAGGAGAGTGGGGGACCTCAGTGCCTGCCAGGTGCCCAGACAGCTGGATACAGACTGTGAGGGGGCAGTCACTGACCAACTGCATGGGGCTGGGGATCCAGAGGGTGGAAGCACACCCTGCAAGGGCGTGTGCAGGGAGCTTTGCAGACTCAGACAAAGTGGTGGACAGAAGCTCTAAAGGAAAGGCAGACAAAGAAGTGGCCAAGGATGGGTGAGAGGAGTGTGTATCTGGGGGGGTCTCCTCCTTCCTTCTTTCCCCTCGCCCAACATCTCTCATCCACACATTTCTTTCCAGAATTTATTTCTCAAAAAACTCTCCAGTACATTGCCACCACGGAAAGAGAGATTTGCCTATCCATACAAGTCTCCTGGCGTTAGTGGCCTTCAGAGGATCTCAAGGGGAAACCTCTCTTAGAAATGGCAGTATTTCTTCAAACACACCTAGAACTAGCACTATGTGGGCAAGAAAAAATCAAAAAGCTGGATTCACTAGTCCACGAGAGGGATGTGCTTGAATGAATGCTAACATCCTCTTGGAGGTCAACCACAAAATAGGTCTGGAGTCAATATTTATTGTAAATGAATTTTGTCTTTGAAAGAAAGCACATGTTGGGGGAAAGTTCCCATTCTTGACTCCGGAACTCAAGGGATCTCAACCTGCTGCAGGTTTGACACTGGCAACATCACTTGCATTTATATCCAGCTCCTAGCCCCAGTTCCAGCTAGAAAGTTCTGGTCCACATCACCCCACACACTTTTTTTCCCAGAGAGCACCATGTATGTCCTCGTACTTGGAATTTGGTTCCTTATTCCATACATCACAAAATGTCCTCGATCTTCATGACTTGAGCTCAATGTCAAACCCTGTCTCAGGCCACCCACCACTACATTCTCTGACTTACTAACAACAGCGTTACTGATGAAATCACTTCTAATTATTACACACTGCCTTGTAACATCTTTTGAATTATTGTCTTTGACCAAGGGCTGGTCAACTTTTTCTTCAAGGGCCAGATAGTCAATATTTTAGGCTTTGTGGGCCACACATTCTGTTGTGACTACTCATTTCTTTCATTATAGCAAGAACACAGCCATGGACGATAGGAAAAGGAATGAACATAGCTGTGTGCCAATAAAACTTTATTTATGAAAATGATCAGCAGGCCATATTTGGTCTGTAGCCTATAGTGTCAATCTCTACCTTAGATTGTTATTTGAACTCTGATTATATTATCTCTTAAATTATATGTCTTATCACTCTAAAATAAATTTAAGTTCCTTAAAAGAAGTTACCGGGTATTTATTTTCATTTACCCTCAGCCCCCACCTGGCACAGTACTACTCAAACAAGGGCGTTGTAACATTTTAGACTAAGCATTTGAATATACATTGAGTGGTGAGCCACATATCATAACTGACCTCATTTAAGTGTGTACACTGATGGTGCAAGCATTAATTTCTAACTAGCACTAACTTAATTGCATTGTGTGTCATAAAGTTTTTTTTTTTTTAGCTTTCCTGGTCTGCTCATTTGCCACATTTTTTTCTTCTAATCATTTCCACAGATGGCCTGACGCATTCATTCCACCCCCTACTTAACAGGCTAGCACATTCCACAAGCGATTTGACATCAATGGGACTTGGGCTCTGTGCAGAACAAAGTGCCCACCTCAGCATTCAGTTTCCCCGTCACATCACAGGAGTATGGAGAGAGAAAGGTTTGCACAGGTAAAAGGGAAGCTTTCAGAAAGAAAAGAAAAGAAAAAAAGGAGAGGAAATCTATCGCGCTGTGGGGACACAGAAGCAAACATCAAACAATTACCCATGACCAAAATAAAACTAACTTCACCGTGGGGTAGTGACAGTTCCTGTCAGATGCTTCTAGCTCACTTCTCAATCCAAAAAGACAACAGAGAGCAAAGAAAGTAGACGTCTTCCGAAGAATTTCAAATATGCAATGATCCCCCCAAACCCTGCTTTTTATTGTTATCCCCCAAACCCTGCTTTTGAATATCTTAAAGTAGATCCTATATAAGGAGCTAGAAAGTAACTATTATATTCTTTCAGAATGAAACAAGAAAATCGGTCCCAGAAAGCTTGAGGCTTCGCTTCTTGTCAGCAGTGCCCTTTAATGTCGATCCAGTCCCCGCTTCCTTTTGTCACCTCAAATAAAGGCAAGAGCAGCTCCGCGCAGGCAGCAGGGGCAACACAGGTCCTTGTCGCCCAAGTCATCCTGCGCATGCTCAGAGATTCAAATTGCTGTAAAGGTCTTTTGGGAAAAAGAGCACTCTCCCACCCTTCCCCTAACCACCCTCCTCAGAGGCAACCACTTTTACCTCTTTTAGTTGATCATCTGGTATTTGCTCCGAAGTCTCTAAGTAAGATGCTAACATCCCTATGCCTTGATGTCTTCACTATCAGGCATTATTCGCCGTTTTCCCAGCATGGGATCCGAAGTCTTCTCTTATTCCCTCTACACATTTCCTACCTTCCCCCACCCCCGAGAGGGGTGGATCAGCATTTTGGTGGGATTGGTGTTCAATGCTTTTCAGGGTCGATTGGTTTACCCCCCAAATTCACATGTCCCAGCCCCCCAGTGCCTCAGAATGTAACCTTATTTGGAAATAGGGCCGTTCCAGATGACTTCTAGCCTGCAGAGAACTGTGAGAATACATGTGTGTTGTTTAAGCCCCCCAGTGTGTGGTACTTTGTTCCGAGCACCCCAGCAAACTACTACACATGGTAACATCATTAGGACCACAAAACCTTACTGCAGGCCTAGCCACTCACTACACTAAGATCGTTTCTTTTCTATCGAAACCGTTCTTGGCGCTAATACTCGTCTTTTTTGTTCCTTTGCTTAGTTTTCATTTGCTCACTGAAAACTTCAGTAAATGAAACTGATTCCATTCCAAACTCTTTCTCCCTTGTCTACATCACCTCTCAAGAGGTCCAGGTGCACCAGGCAGTCTTCATGTCATCCTCCCTCAGAGCCTTGTGACATGGGGTACAGCGAATGTTGCGGTGCACTGACCTCGCGGCAAGGTGGGTTCTGGCCTTGGTACAAGTTCCAGAGACTGATTATCCGGAAGCACGAGGAGGGACTGGAGGTTTGGGAGCAGAAGGGAAATACACCCAAAACTGTGGGTTCTCTGAAGACACCTGTGGCAGGTGGACTCCCGGGGGGTAGGCTGCTGGTGGCAGAGAAACCAGATGGACAGTAAAGCAAGAAGGGGGATGTGAACCAGAGCTGAGGCAGTGCACTTGATTAAGGGACACTGCTAGGATTTAAAACGCGTCCATAACAAATTCTAGGACATGCAAGTACAAGGGAAAATGTCCCTATTTAAAGATAAAATGACAGCCCTGGCTGGTCCGGCTCAGCGGTTAGAGCGTCAGCCTGCGAACCAATGAGTCGTGGGTTTGATTCCGGCCAAGGGCACGTACCTCGGTTGGGATTCGTCCCTGGCCCTGGTCGGGGTCATGCAGGAAGCAACCAGTCCATGTGTCTCTCTCACGTCGATGTTTCTCTCTCTCTCCCTCACTGTCCCTCCCACTCTATCTAAACAAAAATGGAAAAATATCCTCAGGTGAAGATTAAAAATAAGACAGAAAGAGAGAGAGAGAGAGAGAGAGAGAAAGAAAGAAAGAAAGAAAGAAAGAAAGAAAGAAAGAAAGAAAGAAAGAAAGAAAGAAAGAAAGAAAGAAAGAAAGAAAAACTGACACCTTCCTTCACACCAATACCAACTTCGTCAAATTCTAACTTTGCCACTAAGGTAAATCTCTGTTAAGAACTACAATAAAAGGAGGGACAGTGCTTTCTAGACCATCTGAAACAAAGAAAGAGAGGCCAGAAAAATAAATCAGAGAATCACAGAGCTAAAAGAAAATAATATAGTCCAGACCTCACTTAAAAAAAAAAACAAAATCTCTGAGAATGCAGACTTTACTCCACAGCTTTTCTCAGTTGAGATCAAAAGTTCTCAATGATTCCTTATGTATTCTATCATCACATTCCATCACTTTCCACATAGGTTGTGGCAGCTCTCGTGAATTCATACAATAAAACAAAAATACATGAATAATTAGGATCGAGAAGAATACGGTTAAAAGGTTCAGAGCCAGGAAAAGTTAAGGCATCAGTGTGTATGGTATAAGTCCACCATATAGAGATACAGAGACTGCTTGGTCAAGCCAATTTGGCTTTGAGTTTCCTGACAGCTAAATAACAACAAAAAAGAAAACATGGTCAATTACATGGTTTACATTTTTCATGGTGAGGGGTGGACAGAAAAGGAAAAACTAACTGGCAGAAAGAGTTTTGCCTGTGCGGCTTCATGTAGCACTGTGTTTTCAAGCCGAGGGCAAATCAGGTCAAAATAAACTTAAAAAGAAAAAAAGAAAAAGGAATTCTGGCTGGTTTGGCTCAGCGGTTAGAGCGGCGGCCCATGGACCAGAGAGACCTGGGTTTGGTTCCCGCTAAGGGCATGTACCTCGGTTGCAGTTTGTCCTCTGCCCCGACTGGGGTTGTGTGGGTGGCAGCCACTCTCACGTCAATGTTTCTCTCCCTCTCTTCCTCCCTCTCTCCCTCCCGCTCTATCTGAAGATAAAAGAAAAAAAAAAGAAAGGAACAGATTTGAATAAAAAATATTAGAGTACACCTCATGTAGTAAAGGTAAACGCTTTCTGTAAAGAGTGTTTCAATCACAACTAAAGATGGTTGTGTGCACCACAATGCAATGTTAAATATATTTCTTTTAAAAATTTTTTCTTTATTGATTTTAGAAAGAGAGGAAGGGGGAGAGAGAGAGAGAAACATTGATGAGAGAGAACATCAATTGGCCCCTCCTGCATGCCCCCCCTGGGGATCGGGCCCACAACCTGGGCATGTGCCCTGACCAGGAATTAAACCTGCGACCTCTTGGTGCATGGGTCAATGCTCAACCACTGAGCCACACCGGCTGGGCAATATATTTCTTACTGGGAGATATGGTGACAAAATATTGGTAATAGGAAGAAGTAGTAAGTGGACTTAATTTCCAGCTGGGCCTGTGCCTATTCCCTCCTGCCTGGCTCTGGGTGGTAAGGAGGGAACTGCCCCTGCTACACTGGATCATGGTCCTGGCCCCTGCCAGTTCTTCCCCTCAGCCCTGGACTCTGTCCAGTGGTCTTGTTTTGCACCTTCTAGGCCATCTCCCAGTGGTGGCACCTTTAGGCAAGTGTGACAGCGTGGGCTCCCTCTCTCCTCCTGGCCCCTCAATCTTGTGACCCGTCTCTGAATCCCCCTGCCATCTCACTGTCCCTCCCCACCCCAATCTCTCTCTTCTGTGAAAGCCTCGGTCAGGGATGGGAAAAACCAAATAGTACCGGTTCCTCCAGACTCTATCTTCTCCAGTTTCTCCACGTTCCTTTTGAAAATGTGAACCAACTACTTAACACAGGCGAACCTTGTTTTATTCTGCTTGGCTTTACTGCTCTTTGCAGATACTGCACTTTTTACAAATGGAAGGTCTGTGGCAACCCTGTATTGAACGAGTCTATCAGCGCCATTTTTCTAACAGCACTTGCTTACTTTGTGTCTCTATGTCATATTTTGATAATTCCTGCAATATTTCAAACTTTTTCATTATAGTTGTTATGGTGATCTGTGATCAGTATCTTCAGTGCTACTACTGTAATTGTTTGGTGGTGCCACAAAATACACCCATATAAGATGACAAACTTAATCAATAAATGTGTGTGTTCCGACTGCTCCACCCATTGGCCATTCCCCCCATCTTTCTCCCTGTCCCAGGGCCTCCCTATTCCCTGAGACACAACAGTACTGAGATGAAGTCAATTAATAACCCTACAATCACCTCTAAGTGTTCAAGTAAAAGGAAGAATTGCTTGTCTCTCATTTTAAATTAAAAAAAAAAAAAACTAGAAATGATTCAGTTTAACGAGAAAGGCATGTCAAAAGCCGAGATAAATTAAAAGTGCGGCCTCTTTGCCAAACAGTTAGCCACGTCGTAAATGGAAAGGAAAAGTTCTTGACAAAAATTAAAATTGCTACTCCAGTGAACACACGGATGACTTATAAGAAAGTGAAGCAGTCGAATTGCTGATATGGAGAAAGTTGCAGTGGTCTGGGTAGAAGATCAAACCAGCCACAATATTCCCTTGAGCTTCAGCCTGTCCAAAGGAAGGCCTTGCGTCTCTTCGATTCTATGCAGGCTGAGAGAAGTGAGGAAGCTGCAGAAGAATAGTGTGAAGCTAGCAGAGGTTGCTTAATGAGGTTTAAGGAAAGAAGCTGTCTCCACAACATAGAAGTACAGGTGAAGCAGCAAGTGATGATGTAGAAGCTGCAACAAGTTACCCAGATGATGCAGCTAAGATAAGTAATGAAGGTGGCTGCACTGAACAACAAATTTTCAATGTAGATAAAACAGCCTTAGATTAGAAGATGCCATCTAGGACTTTCATAGCTAGAGAGGAGAAGTCAATGCCTGGCTTCAAAGCTTCAAAGGACAGGCTGACTCCTTTGTTAGGAGCTAATGCAGCTGGTGACTTTAAGTTGAAGCCAACCCTCAGTTTCCATTCCAAAAATCCCAGGGCCCTTAAGAATTATGCTAAATCAACTCTGCCTGTGCTCTAGAAACAAAGTAACAAAGGCTGGATGACAGCACATTTGTTTACAACACGGTTTACTGAATATTTTATGCCCACTGTTGAGACATACTGCTCAGAAAAAGATTTCTTTCAAAATACAGGGTGGGTCAAAAGTAGGTTTACAGTTGTTCATACGGAAAATAATACAACAATTAATAAAAAATAATGCAAGAATAAACTCTGTGTTTCATATACTTGCAACTGTAAACTTACTTTTGCCCTACCCTGTATTACTACTCATTGATAATGCACCTGGTCACCCAAGAACTCTGATGGAGATGTACAATGAGATTAATTTTTTCATGCCTGCTAACACAACATCCATCCTGCAGCCCATGGAACAAGAAGTTATTCTGACTTTCAAGTCTTATAATTTAAGAAATACATTTTATGTCCATCAGTAGACGAATGGATAAAAAAGCGGTGGTACATATACACAATAGAGTACTATGCAGCTGTAAGAAAGAAAGATCTCTTATCCTTTTTGACGACATGGAGGGACTTGGAAAGTATTATCCTAAGCAAAACAAGCCAAACAGAGAAAGACAAGTATCATATGATCTCACTTATTTGTAGAATATAACGAACATAACAGTCTGAGGAATGGGGTAGTCCCAGAGACGCGGAAGTGGGGTACAGACTGACAATCCCCAGAAGAGGGGGCGGGGGAGATAAACCACAGAACTTATATGCATGTATGTATGAACAATGGACATGGACAACAATGCTGGGGACAGGGCAGGGAGGGGGGCTATCAGTGGGGAAAAAGGAGAAACATCTGTAACAAAAATAAATTAATTAAATAAAAAAAGAAATACATTTCATAGTTACAAAATAGTTATGGGGATATAAAGTACAGCTTAGAAAATATAGTCAGTAATCCTGTAATAACTATATATGGTGTCAGATGGATGCAAGATTTACTGGGGGGGGGATCGCTTTGCAAGTTATATAAATGTCTAACCACTATACTGTACACCTGAAACTAATACAATATTGAATGACAACTGTAATTGAAAAAAAAGATTTTGTAAGGCTACAGCTGCCATAGATAGCGATCCCTCTGATGGATCTGGGCAAAGTAAACTGAAACCTCCTGGAAAGGATGCATCATTCTAACTGCCACCATTAACATTTGTGATTCATAGAAAGAGGTCAAACTATCAACATTAACAGAATTTCAGAAGAAGTTGACTCCGACCCTCATGGATGACTTTGAGAGGTTCAAGACTTCAGTGGAAGAAGTAACTGCAGTGGAAATAGCAAGAGAACTAGAATTATAATTGGATCTTGAAGATGTGATTGAATTGCTGCACTCTCATGATAAAACTAATGGACGAGGAGTTGCTTCTTATGGCTCAGCAAAGAAAGTGGTTTCTTGAATGGAATCCACTCCTGGTGAAGATGCTGTGAAGGTTGTTGAAATGACAACAAACGATTCAAAATATCACATAAACTCAGTTGTTAAAGCAACAGGAGGGCTTGAGAGGACTGAATCTAATTTTAAAAGTTCTACTGTGGATAAAGTGATCTCAAATGGCATCACATGCTATAGAGAAATCATTCACGAAAGAAAGAGTCAATCGAGGCAAATGTCATTGTTGCCTCATTTTAAGAAATTCCCACAGCCACCTCAACCTTCAGCAACCATCACCCTGGTCAGTGAGCAGCCATCAATATCGAGGCAAGACTGTACTAGCAAAAAGATTATCACTAGCTGACAGCTCAGATGACAGTAGTTTTTAGCATAAAGTAGTTTTAACTTGGTCCAGCTGGTGTGGCTCAGAGGTTGAGCATCGACCCACGCAACAAGAGGTCGCTGGTTCGATCCCCGGTCAGGACACATGCCCAGATTGTGGGCCTGATCCCCAGTGGAGGGCACGCAGGAGGCGGCCAATCGATGTTGTCTCTCATTGATGTTTCTATCTCTCTCTCTCCCTCTCCCTTCCTCTCTTTCTCTCTAAAATCAATAAAGGGAAAAAAAACTTTTTTAAGGTATGTACATTGTTTTTAGACATAATGCTATTGCACACTTAATAGACTACAATATCGTGTAAATATAACTTTATATGCACTGAGAAACCCAAAAAACTCATGTGACTTGCTTTATTGTGATATTTGTTTTATTATGGTGGTCTGGAACGGAACCTGCAATATTTATGAGGTATGCCTGTACACCCAATGTTCATAGCAGCACTGTTCACAATAGCCAAAAGGTGGAAGCAACCCAAATGTCCATCAACAGATGAATGGATAAACAAAATGTGATATATCCATACAATGGAATATTATTCAGCCTTAAAAAGGAATGAAGTTCTGATACATGCCACAACATGGGTAAACCTTGAGGACACTGTGTTAACTGAAGGAAGGCAGTCACAAAAAGACAAATATGACATGATTTCATTTATGAGGTACATAGAATAAGCAAAATCAAAGATAGAAAGTAGAACAGAGGTTATTAGAGGCTGGAGGAAGCAGGTAACAGAGAGGTCCCTCACTTAATGGGTACAAAGTTTCTGTCTGGGATGATAAAAAAACGTTCTGTAAATCGATAGTAGTGATGGCCACTACATCACGAATGTACTTGATGCCACTGAATTGTATACTTAAAATAGTCAAAGTGGTAAATTCTATGTTATATACATTTCACCAACATAAAAACACACACACACACACACAAACTTGGTCCAATCATGAAAAAACCTAATCTGAGGGAAGTTCAACTAAATACTGATCAATACTCTTCAAAAGTGTCAAGGAAGCCCTGGCCGGTTTGGTTCAGTGGTTAGAGCATCGGCCTGCGGTCCAGAGAGACCCGGGTTCGGTTCTTGCTAAAGGCACGTACCTTGGTTGCAGTTTGTCCCCGGCCCTGGTTGGTCGTGCGGGTGGCAGCCACTCGATGTGTCCCTTTCACGTTGATGTTTCTCTCTCTCCCCCTCTCTATCTGAACAAAAAATGGAAAAATGTCCTTGGGTGAGGATTAAAAAAAAAAAGTGTCAAGGTAATGAAAGATAAGACTGAGTGAATGTCACCGATTTTAGGAGACTGAGGAGAAATAACAACTAAATGCAATATGGGATCCTGGATAGGATTCAGAACAAAAAAAAAAAAAACGACATTAAAGGAAAACTGACTGAATTAAATAAGATAGTGAATAGTATTATACCAATGTTGATTGTCTGATTCTGATAACAGTTCTATGATTACATAAGATGTGGACACTAGGGGACGCTGAGTGAGGGATATTATGGAAACTGTCTATACTATTTTTGCATCTTTTCCTTAAGTCTGAAGGAAAAATAAGAAGTTAAAAAGAATTGTTTAATCAATCCACCCTTTAAAAAAATAGTGTAATATAGAGATGTATATCAGTTCATCTTTACCCTAAAGGTACTCGGTTCACATTTGAAGTACCCAAATCAGAAGAGAACATTGCAGAGACGGTGGGTCAGCATTTGAAAGACTGATCAGAGTCCCTCTGCCCCCAGACTGGTCAACAGCATAATGGAAATGAGCACTAGCCATCCCTGCTCTCCAGATTGGGTGAAAATACTGTACTGGCATCTCGACCCTATCAAGAACCACGCAGAAGAATCTAGGAAGACCAGCAGTCCATCCCCTTCAGAGAGGGCGCCCTGGAGTACGTCAAGGCCCATGGTGGACCGTTAAAGGAGGGCCCTGTCCCCTCCCGGGGGGCTTGCTGAATGCTGCCCCTGGAACACCATCACATCTATCTCGAATGTCTCTCCCTTGGCCAGGGAGCACTAGTTTTGCCAAGCTTGCAGAACAGACTGAGGCTCCCTCTGTGCCTCCTTGGTAACAATTGCCTGAATAAGTGGCCAAGACTGGTCTGAGATTTGCTTTTCCTGTAACATTCCTCCTGGTCGTGAGACTGTGGGAAAGGACGCACAAGGCTCCCTTCAATTGTTTCACAAAAGAATCTGACAATTCTTCAAAGGCCAACCAGTTTAGGTCATCAGTTCACAACAGATTATTTCTGAGGATTCCTGAGAACACGTATATGGCTCTGGGAGTATGTGCAAGACCAGACTACACTCCCTAGAGCAGAGCCCTCCTGGGACAAGGCCTTGGGCTGGACAGTTACTTCTTCTCCAGAGACAGCTGTTTGGACAGTGACAAGTCTCCCCTGGGATATAAGTGTCCACAATGAACCCCTGGGGCTTGTAGGGGCTGGAGTATACTGAATGTCCAAAACATGACCAAACTAATTTCTTTAGCCCAGAGTCTCCAAGTTGACTCAACAATGGAATCAACCACAAAGCACACAACAAAAAAAACCCATGCTTTAATTTTCTTTGGGGCCAGATGTAACCAACCCCATCTTCTATTTTCTTCCTCCCAAGGGGCAGACTTGTCTGTCATTTCCTGTCCTTGTCCCCCTGCTTCCTCATTCCTCTTACTGGTCAGCCCAGCTGTTACCAGCCATCCTGACTCCCTGCTCTTTTTCAAGACCTTCCCCCAGTCCCAGCAGCTCTGGGAGGGCACCCCTAGGTGAGGGGCCCAGCTGGGATTATCAAACTCCAGGATGGTCCTACAGAGAAACAAGGCACCTGACAAACTTCCTGGCCTGCTGGGCTGAGAGAAATCTCCTTCTCAACTTCCTCAAACTCTGCAAAGATGGAAGCTGTCTTCCACACAGGCTGCAGCCAAAATGACTGACCTTTGGCCCTACCTGACGTGATGCCCGCATCTTAATCCCTGGAACCTGTGGATACTGGCAAAGGGACAGGGACAGTCAAGTTGCAGATGGAATTAAGGGTATTAATCGGCTGACATTAAAATACGTAGGAAGAGCAGCCTGAATTATCCAGGTGGACCTCATGTAATCCTAAGGCTCCTTAAAAGTCTACGTTGGGTGCAAAGAAAAGAGTAATGTGATAGGAGAAGAACATGACCCACTGTCATAGGCTTTGAGCCAAGGAACACGGGCGGTCTCTAGATGCCAGAAAAGACCAGGGAATGGAAATCTCCCTAGAGTTTCCAGAAAGGAACGCAGCCCTGTCAACGCATTGATTTTAGCCCAGTGAGACCCGCACCCAACTTCTGACCTACAGAACAGTAAGATACTAAACGTGTGTTGTTTTAAGCTAATGTGGTGTAAAACTTAGAATTCTCCTAATTGTGGTAAAAATTTGAATTCTCCTAATTCTGTGGCAATTTGTTTTGGCAACAACAGGAAAGGAATACACCTGGTTATCAAACACCATAGTAGTTTGTTTTAGGCCTGCCAAATAAGTGATTCTCACTTAAGTAAAACTATGTTTGCAAAGCCCACAGCACTTTCAAGATGCCTCCCCTGAAGGCCTGTCTCCATGCCGCTGGCTGCCATTGGCCTCCATTTCCTTAGGCCTTACCTCCAAAAGAACCAGTGCCCAGGGACAGAGGACACACATAGCTTCGTGTCACAGGGCAATTCTAAATAGAACACTTTGCCTGTGCCATTTTTATGAGGTATCTGCTTGACACAGATCTTTAAAAAGAAAACCCACTCAGAGTTATTTCTGTACCTGAAGGTGGGCAAGAATGGGGATAGTAAAATGAGATTATTACTTATGAAATGAGCAATGGAAGTTAAGCTTAGTCTTACCTATCATTTAATGCATCAATTTCCAACTAAGTAAAATGATGACCATTTCCATTCAGACCACCCCAACCCCTCAGTGCACGGGTCTGCACCTCAGCATTGTTCTTCAATGGCCCCAAAGCTGGTGCATGCCAATCTGCACTGGTTATTTGTTTGACCAGTGCCATAAATTCCCAGAGCGCCAAAATTCACACTTTTCAATGCTTCTCTTTTTTTTTTTTTTTTTTGGTGGTGAGTACCCTGAGTGCACAGCAAAACAGAATCCTCCCCTGAATAGAGGGTGGGAGTGAAGAAGGGGAGCCCTGATGTGGTCAGCACTCCATATTTCAATAGAGTGGGGTTCTCTTTCCAACTAGCTGGGAGTTAGGGTTCAAACTCTAAAAGCATGCAGACAACAAAGGTCCTGCTTTATGATTCCTATTACCCAGGCTTGAAAGTAGTTAGGGCCACCAAAGGCTGGCCTAAAATAATGGGCCATTTAAGCTCTATTTTTAGCAAGCCTCGGTTACCTGTGAAGCAGCCTATGGCTCCTAGAATGCTCCAAAGCATGAAAGCATTAAAAGATTGGATCGTTTGCCCTGGCCGGTTTGGCTCAGCGTCGGCCTGCGGTCCAGAGAGACCCAGGTTTGGTTCCCGCTAAGGGCACGTACCTCGGTTGCAGTTTGTCCCCGCCCTGGTTGGGTCATGCGGGTGGCGGCCACTCGATGTGTCCCTTTCACGTCGATGTCTCTCTCTCTCTCTCTCTCTCTCTCTCTCCCCCTCCTACTCTGTCTGAACGAAAAATGGAAAAATTAAAAAAACAAACAAACAAAAGATTGGATCGTTTTATTTTGTTTGTTTTATTTTTTGGTACATGTCCCTAGCAGTAACCGAACCCGGGACTCTCTGGTCCGCAGGCCGACGCTCCAACCGCTAAAAGATCGGAGTGCCTGCGATAGTGGGCTGGTCCCCAAGTGCGTGTTCACACACTGACAAAAGCAGACGGCTGACAGTCCAATCGCCCCCAAGCAGCTTCCAAAGGGACCTGTCACCGTGCCGCAATTTCCCAAACCATTAGCCGTGGCTAAAATATTAAGCCAAATGACAGAGGCGTTTCCACTACCAATTTATGATATTGGAAACTTTATGTTTTTGACAAGAGGGCATTTTCTAAGCAATTGCTCTCTCGGGAGGAAGAGAGAAAAATCCTGAAGCGAAACGCCATGGACTGGGTTCAGGCTAAACATAAAAATAGAGCCAAGAGAAAAAAGAAGACAACGTTGTGCACTGCACAGGGGCCAGCGACACTTCCCTAAAAGGCAGATGAGAAGCCTGCAGAAATGAGCACGTCGGCTCCCTTATCTCAGATCTGCTCTGCAGAACCCCGGCCGGCGCGTGTGCTTCATTTCGTCCCCAGGAGGAAGTGTGGCAAGCTTGAACGCTGACCACAACCAAGAAACATAAAGTGGGAGATTTCTCCTGCGGGGGGGCCTCTGGAAGGGACAGTCAAACAAGCCAGCCTGCCAGCTGCCCTCACGACAGTGCCCCCTCCACAAGGAGCAATCGTTGATTGGTTGGTTGTTTGTTTTTTTCTTCCTCATCCAGGGTCACAGGAAGACTCTTACATGTATATGGCAGAAGTGGCCTGGGCACAAATGCTGGCACGCTGCCAAAATTCTCCTACCAACCACATCATGGATAATATTTTTATTTATTTCCTCAGATCTTTCAAAAAAAGAAATACTTCCAAACATGTCAATATACCTTAGGAAATGACAGGGCAGACTGAACGGCACTGCCTTTCTCAAGGGCTCTTGACCGTTTATGATGTATGCAGGAGATGTGCATAAGAGATACCATTAAATACCAATTTCCAGCCCTGGCCGGTTTGGCTCAGCGGTTAGAGCATCGGCCTGCGGTCCTGAGAGACCCGGGTTCGGTTCCCGCTAAGGGCACGTACCTCGGTTGCAGTTTGTCCCCGGCCCTGGTTGGTCGTGCGGGTGGCAGCCACTCGATGTGTCCCTTCACGTCGATGTTTCTCACTCTCTCTCCCTCCCATTCTATCTGTACAAAAAATGGAAAAATATCCTCGGGTGAGGATAAAAAAAAAAAAGAAACAATTTCCAGCCCGGCCGGTGTGGCTCAGTGGTTGAGCGTCGACCCATGCACCAAGAGGTCGCCGGTTCAATTCCCCGTCAGGGCACATACCCAGGTTGTGGGCCAGATCCCCAGTGGGGGCCATGTGGGAGGCCAATCAATGTTCTCTCTCATGGATGTTTCTATCTCTCTCTCCCTTTCCCTTCCTCTCTAAAGTCAATAAAGAAAAAATATTTTTAAAATAAATAAATACCAATTTCCACTTTGGGGAAATGAGACTCCGGCTTTAGAGTCATACGTCATATGTTGTTTTCACTCGTTCAACCAATATTTTTCTCATGTTGCCCATTCTGGCTGAGACACTGCCAGGTGCTGGGATACCAGTGTGGAGGAGAGAGATGGCCACGGTCTTCACCTTGGTGCCAACGGCACTGCAGTCCCTGGAGCATGGTTTGGGGGGGTCCTTGCAGTTCCCACTGGGACTTCCTGAGCAGCACGTGTCCTGTGCCCTCTCCTCAAGCAGTGACCCTTCTTGCATCCATCCAGAAGTATCCGGGTTAGGAGTGGGGAGGGAGGGAGGAAAGGGAAGAGGGAATGATGTCTGCCTACAACAAATCGGATTTCCTTGCATTTTCCAGTGGAGCAAAGATAAAAAAGATGTGTCATGATTCCCCCTCAAAAACAAATAACTCATCCCCCAATTGGTGGCTTCTTCCCATGTATAACTATAAACCCAGGAAAGTGAAATTATGACTATAGCAGGCATGAATTATTTTAGCCAGGCATGCTATTCCCTTCCATCTCCTAAGCAAGGACTCATCAGCTCCAGGCTGAGAGCCAAAATTTCCCAGGACAGGCCTGGGACAATATGGAGGGACGGGATCACTGAGCCCAGGGAGGGCAGGGAAACAGCGCTGCCGCAGCCAGTCAGGGACTAATGATTCTGGCAGATGCCTGAGTCATCACCACAGAAAGTTTTCCCTACCTTATATCCAAACATTGATGCTCATAAATCTGACAAATTATCGACTTAGCTCCCCCCATTATCATAAGAAAGTACTCCATGGCAGAAGCAAAGACAAAGAGGATTCCTAAAACAAGCTGCCAGATTGGGGTGGGGGTAATCTGAGCTAGCACAGAATGAGGTCCTGCTCCTCCCCCCTGTTTCTACCCCACCCTGCTCCCCCCACCTCAAGAAGTACAAAAACAGCCTTGGCCAGTTTGGCTCAGCTGTTAGAGTGTCGGCCCATGGACTGAGGGGTGTTGAGTTTGATTCCTGGTCAAGGGCACATACGTGGGTTGCAAATTTGATCCCCAGCCCCAGTGGGGATCATGCAGGAGCAGCCAATTGATGTATTTCTCACATCGATGTTTCTCTCTCTCCCTCTCTCTCCCCTCCCTCCCTTCCACCCTATCTAGAAAGCAATGGAGAAATATGTTTGGGTGAGAATTTTTGTAAAAAGAAGTACAGAAGTATGCTTACCCACAGGACTCCCCAAAATGGCCCTGGTTTTACTTATCCATATTTCACCCCTAAAAGACAACCCTCCCTAAAGGGGGTGATTCAGAACTCTCCAGTCATACTGTGCCTTTAAACATGTTTTCCTACCGGTGAAGGTCCACTACCTGGGTGCTCCTGACAGGACAATCTATTTTAAAACAGCAGCTCCCCAGGCACATCCAGCACAGAGCCAACACACACGTCAGCAGCCGATGCCAATGACAAAGCTGGTCTAAAGAAAGGGCAGCAGACACTGGTGGCATTTGGGTGCTCAAATTAAAGCTCAGATGAGTGAGAGGAGCCTGGGATATTGGGGACTATTGGTCTTTGTCATTCATGGGCCAGGCAGACACAGGATGGGACCAAGGTTGTCAGATGAAAAACAACATACCAGCCCCGCTGGGTATGACTGGCACATTCAAAGGAGAGAGGGACTTGGAGTCAACCATTAAATAGCATTTCCACCTAGAGGTCTGCATAGTCATTGTGACCCGCAAATTTTCAGCAACTTTCTCTGAAAGAATAATTTAGCCCCACCAAAGAGAGTGCAATCTGGTTGTAACTGTAGGAGAGAATTCAAACTCTTAAGATTAGAGGTGTTTGAAGGCCAACTCAATGGTCTAACGGGGTAGACAGGGCACCCGAGAGGGTGAGGAGATCCAGAAATAACAGCATGAGACTGAATATCTCTAGCAACTGATTGTCAATCATGGCTAATGCCTGGGAATCAATAGGGAGTGGTGGGGAGCATGGCAAACTGACCCCACATACTTGCCCACCTGAACAGATCTGCCCCGACTGCAGACAACCAGGAATGCCAAGTCCAAGGTTACCAGAAGACCTGGGGTTTCAAAGCAGCCAGGGATCTAAAAGGTTATGTGAAATTTTAATCTGATTCTCCAACACCGGCAATTCCAGATCCGTAAAACACCACAGGCCACTTGGAGACACCGCTCCTAACAATCCTAAGATTATTTTCTTTTTTTTGAATCCTCACCCAAGGACACTTTTTCATTTATCTTCAGATAGAATGGGAGGGAGAAGGAGAGAGAGAAATATCGATGAGAGAGAAGCACTTCGATTGGTTGCTTCCCGCACGACTCCAACCAGGGCTGGGACAAACTGCCACTGAGGTACATGCCCTTGACCAGAATTGAACCCATGGCTCATGGGTCCATGGGCCGACGCTCTACCGCTGAGCCAAATGAGCCAGGGCCTAGGATTATGTTCTACCCTGGATTCCCCGGATATCCTCCACAGCAACGTTACCACAGATCCTTCCCACAACTTCACCACTCATAAGCCCAGTGTCCCCACCACCAGCTCTCAGTCCCCAGAACTGAGTCCAGCACCCCATTTTAAGACACACTGAATTCACTGGTTTGTTTTCACTATTTCTACATCCTGACTGAAAGAAAAAAATGTCATTTCAGATGATTCAGACTATGTCATCTTTCCAAAACTTCTATGTATCTATCAACATTGATGCAAGAATTTGCAGTCTCCACCACAGAGACAAACCGAGACTGCCAAATAGACACCACCACAGCTCTCGCGTTTGCCCCTTCTCTCCTGGGCTCTCTCACAGTCAGCTTGGGCTTCTGTAACAAGAATACCATAGCCCGGCCGGTGTGGCTCAGTGGTTGAGTATAGACCCATGCACCAAGAGGTCACCAGTTCGATTCCCAGTCAGGGCACATGCCCAGGTTGTGGGCCCGATCCCCAGTGGGGGGCATGCAGGAGGCGGCCAGTCGATGTTCTCTCTCGTCGATGTTTCTATCTCTCTCTCCCTCTCCCTTCCTCTCTCTCTAAAATCAATAAAGAAAAATATTTTGATGAAAAGGAATACCATAGACTGGGTGACATACACAACAAACATTTATCCCTTAGAGTTCTGGAGGTTGGAAGTTCAAGATCAAGGGGTGGGGAGCAGATACACTTTCTCCTGTCCCTTCTTATAGGGGCACTAAAATTACTTCCCAAAAGCCCCACCTCCAAATTCCATCACATGGGGGATTAGGGTTTCAACATATGAATTTTGTGGGGACACATTCAGTCCATAGCACATGTAAAAGCCTCTCTCTCTCTCTCTCTCTCTCTCTCTCTCTTGCTCTCTCACTTTCTCTCTCTCACACACACACACAGATGAATACACAAGCTGAAGGGTCAATACAAACGTATTGGGTAAGGGAAGTTTGATCAGTGCACCTACTGTATGTACAAAACGTATGATGAGGAGTCCTTACACTCAAGAGGGTTCTGGTACAGTGTGTTTGTTTGTAGCTCATTTGAGCCTTTACTATGTGCCAGGCTCTTAATCCACATCGTGTATTTAATCCTAGCAATGCCAGCTGCTGTTAGCTTCTCTGAGGAGGAAGCTACAAGCAGAAGAGCAGTTGGAAATGGCCTTCATGTGGCAAACGGAGGACAGTCATTCACAAGAAAGGATGTAGACCTCAAAAGTGTGGTTTGCTTGTGTGACTCAGACATGTGACCCTCAGGAATCAACGTCTAAGAAAACAAAGCCCTGTCTTCAGCAAGTTCGCCAGCTCTGACAATGTAATTCCTTTAAAATATATCCCCAGCCACGAGACTGTCAAAAATGCAGTCGTATGATACAGCAGACTGATATTATCTCCCAGTGTCCCCTTCCTTCTTTTAGAAGTAGAACCCTTCCCTCCCCCACCCTCCAGGGGAGACAGAATAATGCCCCCACCACATGTCTACATGCTAATTCCTGGAACCTATGAATATATCACCTAACCTGGCAAAAGAGACTTTGCAGACATGATTAAGTTGAGGATCTTGACATAGAGATTATTTGTGTGAACCCAGTATAATTGCAAGGGTCTTTAAAGAAAGAAGGAGCCCGGCCAGTGTGGCTCAGTGGTTGAGTGTCGACCCATGCACCAAGAGGTTGCCGGTTCGATTCCCGGTCAGGGCACATGCCCAGGTTGTGGGCCCGATCCCCAGTGGGGGGCATGCAGGAGGCAGCCAATCGATGTTCTCTCTCATTGATGTTTCTATCTCTCTCTCTCTCTTCCTTCCTCTCTCTCTAAAATAAAATTAAAAAAAGATGAAGGAGGCAGAAGAGCCAGAGAAGGAGATGTGACGGCACAGGCAGAGGTTGGAGGGATGCAAGGAAGGGGCCACCAGCCGAGGAATGTGGGCCACCTCTAGACGCTGAAAAAGGCAAAGGAAAGAGATGCTCCCCAGAGCCTCCAGAAGGGGCCAGCCCTGCTGACCCATTTGGACTTCTGACCCCCCAAACTGTAAGACAATAACTGTGCTGTTTTAAACCATGAAGTTTGAGGCAATTTGCGACAGCGGGAATAGGAAACTAGTACACCCGCACCCCAGTTTGTGTTGGGCACATGACTGCCTGACTGGAGATTATGTTTCCCCAGACTCACCCACAACTAGGGCTGAGACTATAGCGAAGTTGTTGCCTATGACGTGTGGGTGGGAGTGACATGAACAGTTTCCAGGTCACATCCATTAAAGAGGGGAGCTGCTCACCCTCCACTTCCCCCTCCAGTGGGCAGGTGAGCCAGCTCCCACTGTATCAACAAAGGCAACAACCAAGAAATGGAGGAAGAGCAACAAGAGAGATGGAACCCAGCCCCGATGACCTTGCAGAGCAAAACCATTCACTCAACCTAAATAGCCCAGGAGTCAGCAGGCAGTGACCCAAGAGGGAAATAGACAGCTATGCTATCTTGGGGTCTCTGTGACAGCAAATCAGCCTTTGCCCTAATACATCTGGGATACCACACGGTGCTGGGAATGGAGCAGCAGAGATGTTTGCACTCTGGCAGTACACACTTTGAAAATGTCCTCACCCGAGGACATTTTTGCATTCATCTTCAGATAGAGCAGAAGGGAAAGAGGGGGGAAGAGAGAGCGAAACATCGATGTGAGACACATCGAGTGGTTGCCACCCACACGACCCCAACTGGGGCTGGGGACAAACTGCAACAGAGGTACGTGCCCTTAACGGGAACTGAACCCGGGACTCTCTGGTCCGCGGGCCGACGCTCCAACCGCTGAGCCAAACTGGCCAGGCATTTGCTTCTAAAACTCACATATTCTCTCCTCCGATGAGCAGTTCTCTTCTTCGTTCATTAGTTTGTTCATTCACACGTTTACGGGGAACACACATGAGCATGACCACTTTGAAAAGCCAGCAACTTGAAATCCAGCAAAGTACTCCTTGCTAGACACCTTTCAAAAACATACAAGCCCTGGCCGCTTTGGTTCAGCTGTCAGACCATCAGCCCATGGACCAAAGGGTCACAGTCTTGATTCCTCATCAAGGGCATGTAACTGGGTTGCAGATTCGATCCCAGGCCCTGGTTGGGAACGTGCAGGAGGCAATCAATTGATGTATCACTCTCCCATCAATATTTCTTTCTCTCTCTCCTTCTCTTTCTCTCTCCCCACACCTCCCTCCCTCTAAACCACTCTATCTAAAAATCAATGGAAACCCTGGCCAGTTTGGCTCAGCAGTTAGAGTGTCAGCCCGTGGACCAATGAGTCACACATCGATGTTTCTCTGTCTCTCCCCCTCCCTCCCACTGTATCTGATGATAAATAGAAAAATATCCTCGGGTGAGGATTAAAAGAAAAAAAAAGAAGAAATCTCAATGGAAAATATCCTCAGGTGAGGATTAAAAAAAAAACAAAAACATACTTTGTATGTGCACCCAGAGATACTTATTAGAACGGTGATAGCTGGTCCATCTATAGTAGCAAAAACCTGAGAGCAATACAGAAGTCCACCACTGGTGGAAAGTATAACTACATGGTGACACATCCAAACAGCAGAATGCCAGACAGGCCAAATAAATGGACTACAAAATGAGAGACAACAAGCAAATCACAAGTCTCTGTGCAGTGTGGATGCTGGTTTCATAAAACTAAAACCAAGCAAAACCAGACAACATGTTTTTAGGAGACACATATGGAAGTGATACAACTGTTTCTTAAAGAAAAAGGAAAAGATGATTTTTAAAAAGACTCATGATGGCAGTCTCCTCTAGAGAGTGCAGGAGAGGGGACAGAGTCAGAGCACACATCGGGGGACGGGTCCACAGATATATATTCTATAACGATGCTTGAGGACATCCACATGGAATATAGTCTGAATGTATTAAATAGAATATCTACTTTCAGAACTGTTTGTTGTTAATCCTTACCCAGGGAAGGCACATAGATTGGCTGCCTCTTGCACGCACCCTGACCGGGGCCAGGGATTGAACCTGCAATTCAGATACGTGCCCTTGACCAGCAATTGAACCAGTGACCCTTCGGTGTGCAGGCTGGTGCTCTAACCACTGAACAACACTGGCCAGGGCTCAGAATTAGTTTTTTTTTCAATTTGTATTAATTTATTTTTATTATAGCTATTTCTCCTTTTTTCCCCCTAAACCCTCTCCTCCCCATCCCTCCCCCACCCTAGCATTGTTGTCTATGTCCATTGGTTATGCGTACATGCATATAAGTTCTTTGGTTTCTCTCTTCCATCCCCCCTGCCCCCCTCCTCTGAGGTTTGTTAGTCTGAACCGTACTCCTTTCTATGTCTCTGGGTCTATTTCGTTCATCAGCTTATTTTGTTCATTATATTCCACAAATAAGTGAGATCATGTGGTGTTTGTCTTTCTCTGATTGGCCTATTTCACTCAGCATAATGCTCTCCAGGCCCCTCCATGCCATCTCAAAGGGTAAGAGATCTTTCTTTCCTACAGCTGATAGTATTCCACTGTGTACATGTACCACAGCTTTTTTTCAGAACTGTTTTTAAAGCACAGCACCATGTGTAAAGGCCTCAGAGAGCACGGCGTGAGGGAACAACTCTCACAGTGGTTTGAAGAGAGAACGAGATGAACACAGAACAGAAAAGTGAATGCAAGAGCCAGTGACGCATTAGGCCGAGTGAGCGCTGTCACATCCCCAGCAATGACGTCATTTCTGAAACTCACCATCGTGTCTCCCATTAGTGTTGATTTGAGCTTTATTAGGTTAATTTATACTTAATTTGTGAGTCTGTTTCAGGTTTATACTTACAAATTAGCTAAAAGCAATAGAAGCTTTCATCTAGTTAAGTGACTATATTTTCAAAATAGCATGATTATTTAAAAGTTTAAGGCAACTGCCCTGGCTGAGTGGTTCAGTTAGTTGGAGCACTGTCCTATACACTAAAAGGTTGCAGGTTCGATCCCTGGTTGGGACACAAACAGAAGGTAACCAATCAATGTTTCTCTCTCACATCGATATTTCTCTCTCTCTCTCTCTCTCTCTTACTCTCTCTCTCTC
This sequence comes from Molossus molossus, assembly GCF_014108415.1. Lineage (NCBI taxonomy): Eukaryota > Metazoa > Chordata > Mammalia > Chiroptera > Molossidae > Molossus > Molossus molossus. Next base: position 134,864,914 of record NW_023425355.1, on the reverse strand, counting down.
TCTCTCCCTCCCTCCCTTACTCTTTAAAATCAATAAACATATCCTGGGGTGAGGATTAAAAGTATAAATAAATAAGTAAAAGTTTAAGGCAATTAAGAGAGAATGGAATTCTGACACATGCTACAATATGGGTGAACTTTGAAGACATTACACACACTAAGAGAAATAAGCCAATCACAAAAGATAAACACTATATGATTCCATTTATATGAGATCCATGGAGTGGTCAAAATCTTAGAAACAGAAAGAGCATGGGGAGCAGGGAATAGGAAGTCACTGTTTAATAGATACGCAGTTGCAGCCCGGCCAGTGTGGCTCCCTGGTTGAGCATTGACCCATGCACCAAGAGGTCACAGGCTCAATTCCCGGTCAGGACACATGCCCAGGTTGTGGGCCCGATCCCCAGTGGGGGGCACGCAGGAGGCGGCCAATCGATGTTCTCTCTCATTGATGTTTCTCTCTCTCCCTTCCTCTCTCTCTAAAGTCAATAAAGAAAAAAAATTTTAATAAAGTAACAGATATGCAGTTGCAGTTGGGGAAGACGAAAAGCTCTGGAGATGGATGGTGACGCTGGTTGCACAACAATGCGAATGTGCTTAATGCCACTGAACTGTACACTTAAAATGGTTAAATGGTAGATTTCATCTTATGTATATGTTACCACACAAAAAATAGTTGTATGTTATGTATATTTTACTGTAATAATGAAATAAATAAAACTAATAAATATATTTAAAAGTTTAAGGTGAAATAGGGATTCTTGGAAAATAGTTTCCTTATGAAGGGAACTTCGCATTACTCCTATGCAGAAACCCTGCTATTACACTTGCTTTTTCTCCAGACCCCCAGTGAGGAGGGAGTTTCAGACAATGGCTGACCACTGTCATATCTCAGACAGCTGTCGTCTAACTTGACATGCGTTCCTCAGATTGACGCCTTATCTTCTTTCTGGATAAACAGAACTTGTTCAAACAAACACCCTCTGGTCTAACTGCTTGTTTCATTGTGTGCTTCATGAAATGATCACATCACAGTCTCTCCCCAAAAGGGAAATGAAAGTTAACTAAAATGTGTCATGGAGTGGAACTTTAGCTCTCTCTGAGCTCCTCTGGTTATCAGACCTTGCACTTGACAGGCACTCAATACACACTTGTAGAATTTAATTGGATTCCAATATACAGCAGTATCGAGCCCACTTTCTCCTTTGTCCTCCCAGTGCGGGCCCGTTTTGCTGGCAGTTGGAATATGTAACAAAGGGAGGAAGTATATGGTACAAGTTGAGCACCAGTGCTTCCCAACCTGTATTACCGTGGAGTTTAGAACTGTCACAAAGAGTTGCCCCAGAGAGAGCATCATGAATATTCAACCAAGTTTTTTTCCAGGTACATGAACTGACATTTGACATACCCTTGGTGGCTGAGGAGCGAATCCTTTCCACACTGTTGTCCATTAACAAGACGTGCATCGAGAGGCAAGGCTTTGAGAGGGTTCTTGCAGCCTGGATCCTGGAGCTCTGGCCACCCTAACCTGGTATCCTTTGAAGCTAAAGGCACAGTTTTTTTAGGGGAGTGTATGATGATGACACGAAGCTAAGCTAGGAAACCACAGGAAGGTTATGTCAGCCACGACCTTTGCCTTGGCAGCATGGGACTTGGACCCATATCTCAGACAAATATGGAGTCACAAAGAGGACCCAGGGCCTTCAGCATTTTCCTTAAGGTTTGGGAAACAGGTTCCTTTAAATACCAGTCAGGGCATGAAGTGAAAGGGAGAGGGAAAGGGGATAAAGAAGAGAAGAAACCAAACCCCCAAGGGTTTTACCGTCCATTGTGTATCCTCCAACCTCACACCTCAGCACTAAACCAGGATTCATCATCTCAAAATGCCACACTGAACTAGGTACAGAAGCCCCACAAGCAGTCTCCTTTGGGGGATCTCTCTCTCTCTCTCTCTCTCTCTCTCTCTCTCTCTCACACACACACACACACACACACACACACACACACACTCTATAAAGGGATGATAAGTCATATGAGCACACAGTTTCTTGGACTAACACTGAAAGTAAACACAAGAATGGCAGGTACCCGGCCGATCCACATGTAAGAAGCCCCATGGACAAAACTCCTCTTGGTGACCATCCACATGGACCATTCCAATCATTCGGAGGCTATGAAAACAAAGAATGGATATGACATATCACCCTGCCTATAGCCTGATTTCCTCAAAGAATAAAAAGGAAAATTATGTCCAGCATATCCTTACTTATACTATGAACATTATAGAAGCAACTCCAATACTCAAATGGTAGGGAAATGGTTACATACGTTAAGATTCATGTACCCAAATATTCAGCTACTAAAAACGCTAGCTTTGAAGATGACTATGAAGTGAAAAAAAATACCAAGATCCAGAAGTATATATATTACAATATATGAACATCTATCCATAAGTATATAGTAAAAAGCCTGAAAAGCCTGGCTAGTGTGGCTCAGTGGTTGAGCGTCGACCACCAAGAGGTCGCTGGTTCGATTCCTGGTCAGGGCACATGCCCAGGTTGTGGGCCCGATTCCCAGTGGGAGGCATGCAGGAGGCGGCCAATCGATGTTCTCTCTCATCGATGTTTCTATCTCTCTCTCCCTCTCCCTTCCTCTCTCTCTAAAAATCAATAAAGAAAAAAAAATGTTTTAAGCCTGAAAAGACATAAGCCAAAATAAAATGATAGTGGTTGTATTGGGGTACCATATTGGGTTGTCAATCTAAATCCTCCTGCTTCCTATTTTTTAAACTCTATAATACAGTCACTGTATATTTATAACAAAAACTATGTTTTAAGGTTAGAGGATACTGGAGTTAGAAGAAGACACACCTATCCCTCCCCTCACGCAGGGACAGAGTCCCTCACCAGCAGGGAGCAGTTCTTGAAAAGACCATCTGAGCGGTGGGCTGGGAGACCGCCCATGCAGGACACCCCAAATCCCCAGCTCTCCCTGCCCAGAGGGGTAGCAGGAGCCCTTCCTGGAGGGGGCACACTCCCCAATGTTTCTTCTTCCCCAGGGCACCACACAACCTCATGTGGTCCTCTTGACCTCAGACTGCACATTATATATAACAGTTTCATAGGCTACAGTACTTTTTACTGAGCAAAGGAGGTGGTAGTATCAGTTACAAATCCTGAGGCATTGGGCAATACCGATACTTTAAGAGGGCTTAAAGGAAGAACTGGGAGGAGTGTGAGAAAGGGATGGAGAGGGCGGGAAGGGGGGGGGGGAGAGGAAGGAGACAACAGAGTGAGGTGTTCAGGGGAGGGAGCTGGGGTAGGGAGAGAGACGATGGGAGACAGGGATTGGGGGAGAGATGAAAGGGTGGGAGAGGAGAGAGAAGGTTTGAAGGAGAGGGCTGGGGGAGAGAGGGGGGTTTGGGGGAGAGAGGGGATGGGGAAGGGTGGAGAGGTGGAGGGGTAGGGAAAGAGAAGGCGGAGGAAGAGGAGGGAGGAAGAAGAGAGGCTTAGTAAGAAGGGGAAGGAAAGGCAGGCAGTACAGAGGACAGCATGTAGAAGGGCGGATGTGGAGGAGAATGTCAGTGAGCAAGGGGAAGGGTTACAGACACAGGGATGAGAGAGGAGGGGTGAGGAAGAGAGGGTGGAGGAGAAAAGGAAGGAGGAGCAAGAGACTGGATGGGGGGGGGGACCCAGGGGTGAGTAGAGGGGTTACTAGCAAAGAGGGCTGTGGGGAGAGTGAGGGATGAGAGAGAGGATGGAGAGAGGGTAAGGGAGAGAAGGTAGGGAAAGTGAGGGCCTGGATGAGAGGGGTAGGTAGAGGCATAACTTGGAAGGAGAGCTGTAGGGAGGGAGGGTGTGGGGAGAGTGAAGGAGGAGAGATCCGGTGAGGGGACAAAGAGAAGGTCGGAGAGAGGCAGAAAAGACATAAGGCTAGGGAATGGCAGACAGCCAGACATTAGAGGGACAGTCCCCTGCCCCCTTTTCCCTACATCTCTCTGCCAGGCTGTGGCTATTTTTCACAATGTCTTCATCTCTTCCTCCATTTAAAAACCCACAGGTTCCCTAAAAGGGCCAGACAATGTCACAACTGCACCCCGCCCCCACAGCCTGCTATCAGCAATCCACTAAAGTGCCCCCAAAGTCACATCCACATTTTTTAAGTGCCGCCAACTCAAAAGGAGAACCTGAGTTCAGTTACACAATTCGGGGTCTCAAAGCGTCAAAATAACCCTATCACGCATTTGGAAGCACAACTGTGCCTGTCGCTGCAGGAGCCCTTCCTCAAGGGACCTCTTCAAAGTGACTCTGAAGATGGAACAATCCTCGAATCACCAGTCACCCCTTTGTCAAGAGAAAGCCAGGAAAAGCGGGCACAAGGCATTCCCCGGTCTTCTGACTTAAGGCTCTCGAGCATCCTCAAGTATAGTGCCTGCCCCAAGAGTAGCCCCCAGGTACTCCACCTCACTGTGCTGCTCCCGGGCAGGCAGGGCTTCCTTTGGGTCACCCTGTGTCTCAGCACTTGGCATACACCTGGCACCAAGCAGGCCCTCCTTCAACATTTACACAGATGTGGGCATGGAGCAGCCTGTGTATTCCCAGGGGGGTGACACCAACTCCAGGGGCCTCAGCCTCGCTAGTGGGAATTTGGAACTGGGACCCAAGCAAGTCCCTCTTAAGTTACTGGAACTGTGATGTGTGCCCCATGACTGGGATGCACACGGAGAAGAGAGGGGACAGGGGCAGAGAGATGACCAGAGGGCATGCTGGACAGCTGGCCCATTCCTGGTTCCGGGGCTTCTTGGGGCCCTTGGGCTGCATGAGAGGCCCCTGTGGTCCTGGAATAAACCCCCCTTTTCATGTTAGCAGGTCCTGCTTGGCTTCCTCACTTGAGGAAAGTTCTTACTACACATATGACATGAATGTGGGAAGACATTTCCTAACTCAGTTGAGAAGTGAGGTCTAGACGGGTTAAGGTCCAGGACAAAGTTTATACCAGTTAAGGCTCTGATCAGTTGAGGCGAAGTACAGAGCAGAATCTTCTAGAGAAGCCTTCCCAAATACACCTGCCCCTCGGTCACAACTGGATGAGGAGGATCCAGGCACAGTGTTCTGATGCACATCCCCAGGGCAAAATCATCAGCTAGATGTCAGTTCTCCCATCATGAATTAATCATGAGGAGAAGAACAGAAACACCTATCTGCTGGTATATGCATGAGATCTGCCAGGAACAATTCACAGCAAATACCACGCCGATGGCCTCTGGGGAGGGTCACGGGACAGCAGGAGGGCTGGGATGGGAGGGAGATATTTCACTCTCAGCACTTTTCACCTTTTCCATTGTGAATCATGTGGATGTATGATTTAGTCTAAAAACTAACTTTAAAAAAATAACCCTGGCCGGTTTAGCTCAGCGGTTAGAGCGTCAGCCCGCAGACCAATGAGTAGAAGGTTTGATTCCGGCCAAGGGCACGTACCTTGGTTGCAGTTCATCCCCGGCTGCGATTTCTCCCGGGCCCTGGTTGGGGTCCTGTAGGAGGCAGCCACTCAACGTGTCCCTTTCACGTTGATGTTTCTCTCTCTCTCCCCCTTCCTCCCTCTCCCCCTCCCTCCCACTCTATCTGAACAAAAATGGAAAAATGTCCTCGGGTGAGGATTAAAAAAAATAACTTACGCTCGGCCAGTGTGGCTCAGTGCTTGAGCATCGACCCATGCACCAAGAGGTCACCAGTTCGATTCCCGGTCAGGGCACATGCCCAGGTTGTGGGCCCCATCCCCAGTGGGGGGCATGCAAGAGGCGGACAATTGATGTTCTCTCTCATCGATGTTTCCATCTCTCTCTCCCTCTCCCTTCCTCTCCCTCTAAAAATCAATAAAGAAAAATTTTTTTTTTAAAATAACTTACACAGCCCTGGCCGGTTTGGCTCAGCGGTTAGAGCTTTGGCCTGCAGTTCAGAGAGACTTGGGTTCGGTTCCCGCTAAGGGCACGTACCTTGGTTGCAGTTTGTCCCCGGCCCCGGTTAGGTTGTGCGGGTGGCAGCCACTTGACGTGTCCCTTTCACGTCGATGTTTCTCTCTCTCCCACCCATTCTATCTGAACAAAAATTGAAAAAAAAAATGTCCTTGGGTGAGGATAAATAAATAAATAAATAAATAACTTACACATTTCTCTGGCAAGAAGCTGTAGTCTCTATGCCCAACAAACAGATGAATGTCATGAACTGCTTCCCCTTTCAAAGGTTCTCCTCAATTGGTGACACCCCTACAATTCCCTTTCTCCCCCAAGCCCTTCCCATAGCTAATTACTTTCTTTTCTGACAAAGGTAGCAATTAAGCTAAAAAAAAAAAAAAAATCCCCATTAACAAACACTTACTTTGCCCAACCTGCTTTAGGTATCACTGCTGAGCTGACAGCCGGCTTAGGTTGACACCTCTGTTCTCCATCTAATATTTTACTGAGAGCAAAGGAACAGCGAGAAATCACTGATTAAGTGGTGAAAAGCTGTCCCATTTTGTTAGCTGTGAAAAGGCTTTTAGGTTTTGGTTTCTTAGTGATCCAAATTGGAGAAAGGCAAAGCCCATTTAGGAAGCCATCCGTGCCAGATGAATTTCCCCCTGAAGGGAGCATCCAGGACAGTCTGGTGGAGAAAAGGGAGCCCCATGAAGAAGCTGGCCAAGGGGAGGGCAGAGCAAAGCCTGAAAGGCCTCTTCCAGTCCTGCTCCAAAGCAAGATTCAGCACCTCCTTCCAGCTCCAGGCACACAAATGAGAACTAGTTGGAATAATTAGAGAGGCCACTAAGCTAATTAAAGACTTTTCACACGGGGAGTGGGTGCGTGATGGATAAAACTGGTGCAGCCCCAGAGGACCAGACCTAGAACAGGGCCCCAAGTCTTCCAAGTCCAGAGCGGTCCAGAAAAATCTGGCAAAAACCTAGGGCTGCTGTTTGAGGAGATGGTGATTTAAAGTCTCTACATGCTGAATCTGGATGCTGAAAGATTTCAATGTGTTATGCAAAATGAGAAATTAATGAGCATCTAAATATTTATAGTATTTAATCCAAGACACAGAGGAAAAAAACCGCAGTATGAATTGAATAGCACCTCATCTTGCCACTCTGTCCTCCACACCTGGGGACAGACCAGCTTCCTGTGGTGGCCCCACCACTTCCTCGGCCACTGGAAGGAAATCATCTAAGGCCTTTACTGGACTTTTCTTGCCAACTGAATATAGTTCAATGAGGACAAATATCACAGGGTTTTTTTGTCATTAGTGTTTTTTTCTTCCTGAGGCTAAATATACGCAGTTTGTCAGTGAAGTAAGGTCCACGAGCTACATTTTTCTTTGTTTAAATGTCCCCTAATGAAAACCATAGACGTGCCTGTAAGATATTTATCTATAAAATAACAATCAGGTTAGAAACTAAGTGCTCATAACCAACCACGTTGCCAGTGTACCTTTCCCAGCTGAAGGGATTTAGGTCAAGATACGTGGACTCCATCGACCCTCCACGTGTGAAGGCATTGCCGGTTTTTCTCCCATGATTAAAAATCCTTAATGAACCCCAGTAATTGCCAAAGAAGTTACTCCAGCAGCTAACTCAAATGCTTCAGGATATAGAGACATTCAAAATTCCCCCACATGACGAAAGGGATGTAACCAAGGGAGGTGGCTGGAAGGACAGAGCAAAAATGAAGTACCTCCCAAAGGAAACATCAACCAAAAACACTAAAAGAACAACAAAACCATACTCTCCTTTTCCCATTCCTTTGGATTCTTTTTTTTTTTATCCTCACCCGAGAATATTTTTACATTTATCTCCAGATAGAGCAGGAGAGAGAGAGAAACATCAATGTGAGAGAGACATATCGATTGGCTGCCACCTGCACTACCCCAACCAGGGCCAGGGACGAACTGCAACCGAAGTACATGCCCTTGGTTGGAATCGAACCCAGGACTCTTTGGTCCATGGACCGACACTCTAACCACTGAGCAAACCTGGCCAGGGCTTCCTTTGGATTCTTAACTAGGATCTTTGGGCTTCTCCAAAATGGCTGGGCGGTCCAGGAAACCCCCAGGGGACACCGATTCTAATCTTCAAGTTAGAATCTTACCAGGAAGGTGGTAAAAAAAAGTTTTTGAAATAGATAGCGGTGCTGATTGCACACGTTGTGAATGTACTTAATGGCACTAAATTATGCACTTATAAGTGGTCAAAATGGACCCTGGCCGGGTAGTTCAGTTGGTTAGAACACTGTCCCAATATGCCAAGGTCAAGGGCTCAATCCCCAGTCAGGACACAGACAAGAAGAAGCCAACGAATGATTGGATAAGTGGAACAACAAATCTCTTTCTCTCTTTCTCTCAAATCAATAAATAAAAATTGGTTAAAATGGCAAATTTTGTTATATATATTTTACCATAATTTAAAAAATAATGTAATATACCAAAACCATTGAATCGCACACTTTAGATGGGTAAATTGTAAGATGTGTGAATTACATCTCAATAAAGCTGTTTAAAAAACAAAAAACAAAACTTATCAGGAAAACAGCCTGTAGAAAGAGCTTCACTGGGGGAAGCAGGAGCCTGACATCGATCGAACACTGAGCACCTACATAAATTGCTAGTTCTCTCCTGCTGAAAGGGCATTGAATTCTGCAGCAAAGGGACCGTGTCACTGTGCCTCTCTGCGCCTCAGTTACATCTGATGGTGCCGGCCATGACTGTCAAAGACACTTCCAGCTTTTCAGTTCCAGGGACCAATGTGTGAGTGGCAGAAGGACCTATTATCTGTCACCCGGCATATAAGCACATCACACTAGGAAGGCAAAATGCCCAGGGAGCCAAACATGGGACAAATAAGTTCAACAACTTCACAACCCAGGTATTGACAGAACAGGGGCAAGAGCTGTATTAAGACACTTTCTACTCAAAGAACAAAATGGTCAAAGATGACCTGGCCAGTTTGGCTCAGCAGTTGGAGCGTCAGCCTGAGATCCTCGGGCTCGATTCCCGGTCAGGGGCATGTACCTGGGTTGTAGGTTCGATCCCCGGCCACAGGCAGGGTCGTGCATGAGGCAGTCAATGTGTCTCAGTCACATTGATGTTTCTCTCTCTCTCTCTCTCTCTCCCACCCTCCCTTTCATTCTATCTAAAACTCAATGGAAAAGGATCCTTCGGTGAGGATTAACCAAAAAGAATAATAGTAATGGTGAAAGAGCACCAAAGAGTCCTGCTCGCCAGTGACTTCATGGTTCATTCATAAAACAAAGGCTGTGGCTACAGAGGAAAACCTTCTGTTCCAGAGCGGCTGGTGGTGAAGAAGGGAAATGGGGCTCCAGCCATCTGTGGAACTCTCAGAGCCAGCTTCCCCCACATTTGGACTGGAACGTTGTGGTGGGAGCCCTCCTGTGCATTGTAGGATGTGTAGCAGTGTCCTTGGCCTCTGTCCACCAGATGCCAGTTAGACTGCCCTCCCCCCACCAGCTGTGACAACCAAGTGTCTCTAGACATTGCCAAATGTCCCCCTGGAGGGCAGAATCACCCTCAGTTGAGAACCAGTGCCAGAGAGAATTTTCTGTCCTAAAACGTGCCATTCTTTGTGGAAGCCGTATGACACATGTGGTGTTACCCTTCTCATTCACTGCAGAGCGGGCACCGCGACCTGACAGCAAGCAGACCTTGTCAGCAGGCTCTGCCTGGGGGATTTTCCACAATTACACACACCTCCTGGCAACCAATGACCTTGGAGAATTGTGAGTAGTAACTGCACTTGGGTGAAAGGGCCATTCATTCATTCATTCATTCATCAACATAGGGCATTTACCTTATGCCAGGCAATGAGTCAGGGCAATGGAGTTGGGGACACCCCATCAGAGATGAACTGACTTAACACAAGATGAAGTATTGGCCTGGCCTGTGTGGCTCAGTGGTTGAGTGTCAACCCATGCACCAAGAGATCACAGGTTCAATTCCCGGTCAGGACACATGCTCACGTTGTGGGCCAGATCCCCAGTGGATTTGCCGCCCCATGCAGGAGGTGGCCAATAGATGTTCTCTCATTGATGTTTCTATCTCTTTCTTTCCCTCTCCCTTCCTCTCTCTCTAAAATCAATAAAGAAAAATAAATAAAAAAAGATGAAGTATTGTACAACCACCTTTGGGGCAAGCCTCAAAAGATGAACAAGGGGTGTGCTAGGCTGAATGATAGCCTCCCAAAGATCACACCCTAATCCTCAGAACCTATAACTATGTTCTCTTCCATGGCAAAGGGGTCTTTGCAGATGTAATTAAGAGTCTTGGGATAGGAAGGGTATCCTGGATTATCCAGGTGGGCTCAATCTCATCCAGCAGTCCTTATAAAAGGCAGGCAGGAGGGTCAGAGTAAGAGAGGAGATGTGAGCCCAGAAGCAGAGGTTAGAGTGATGTGGCCACAAGCCATGGAATGCAGGCGAGCTCTAGCAGCTAGAGGAAACGGTCCTCCCACAGAGCCTCCAGAAGGAAGCAGCCCTGCCGACACCTTGATATTGAGCCAGCAAACCCCATTTTGTTTTGTTTTGTTTTTTATCCTCACCCAAGGACATTTTTCCATTTTTTTTGTTCAGATAGAGTGGGAGGGAGAGCAAGGAAGAGAGAGAGAGAGAGAGAGAGAGACATCGATGTGAAAGGGACACATCGAGTAGTTGCCACCCGCACGACCAACCAGGGCCGGGGACAAACTGCAACCGAGGTACGCGCCCTTAGCGGGAACCGAACCCGGGTCTCTCCGGACCGCAGGCCGACGCTCTAACCGCTGAGCCAAACCGGCCAGGACGCAAACCCCATTTTGGACCTCTGACCTCCAGAAGTACTCGATTACAAGTTGATGTTGTTTGAAGGCCCTGGACTTGCAGTCCTTTGTTACAGCATCAACGGGAAACTATTACAGGGAGAATGCAAGGCAGAGAAGAAAGTGAAATCCTTCCCCATCAGGAGAACTACATGTGGAAGGCTCAGCCTGAATGCACATGGAGCAAGAAACAGCTTGAGCCCTGGCCGGTTTGGCTCAGCGGTTAGAGCGTCGGCCTGCGGTCCAGAGAGACCCGGGTTTGGTTCCCGCTAAGGGCACATACTTCGGTTGCAGTTTGTCCCCGGCCCTGGTTGGTCGTGCGGGTGGCAGCCACTCGATGTGTCCCTTCACGTCGATGTTTCTCACTCTCTCTCCCTTCCTCTCTCTCCCTCCCACTCTATCTGTACAAAAAATGGAAAAATGTCCTCGGATGAGGATAAAAAAATAAAATAAAATAAATAAATAAATAAATAAAAAGAAACAGCTTGGGTGGCTGCTTGGCTTCACAAAGGCTCTGCTATGGCATTCTGGATCTAAAGCAGCTGCAGAACGGTAGATACATGGGGTTAATTCCAGAAACATCTGGGGCTTGACTGTGCATTGGGAGGGGCTGAGAGAAGGGACAGGAGAAGGAAGAAGAGGCAGAGCAAAGAGCAGAATACCCATGGAGATGACATGAGAGGTAGTAATACCCTCAAGGAAATGGGGAATAAGAGGGTCAGGACAAGCCAAGGCCGGTTTGGCTCAGTGGTTAGAGCATCAACCCGTGGACCAGAGAGACCTGGGTTCGGTTCCCGCTAAGGGCACGTACCTCAGTTGCAGTTTGTCCCCAGCCCCAGCTGGGGTCATGTGGGTGGCAGCCACTCAATGTGTCTCTCTCACGTCGATATTTCTCTCTCTCTCTTCCTCCCCCTCTCCCTCCCACTCTATCTGAAGAAGATAAATGCAAAAAAAAAAAGTGTCCTCGGGTGAGGATTAAAAAAAAAAAAAGAGTCAGGACAAGTACCATGGAGAAGAAATGCTGAGCTCCATTTACAATATGCTCTGTTTGAAGTGTCTGAGACACCCCTGGGTGAAGTTAACTAGAAGGTTAGGAATAATAATTACCTCGAAGTATTCATTTTAGGCTTGCCATGTACCGGGCACAGGGACACAGTGACAAGACACAGTCCCTGCCCTCCTGAAACATGGCAGAAAGAAGCTGAAGAGTCAGTATCACAGGGACATGATATCATAAAGACTTGACTGGCCATTGCTGGCTGGGAAGACGGAACGGGGTCATGAGGCCAGGAATATGGGCAGACTCTGGAAGCTGGAAAGAACAAGAAAAAGGATTCTCCCCTATAGCCTACAGAAGGAATGCAGCCATGCTGACACCTTGATTTTAGACAAGCAAGACCCATTTCAGACTTCTGACCCTCCCCCTGCCCCCAGGTAAAATAATAAATTTGTGCTGTTTTAAATCACTGTTTATGGTATTTTGTTACAGCTCAATCAGAAACTAATACAGGTACCAGGTACAGAAAATCACAAACAAATATCAAAACCACTAATAATGCTAACAATCTATTTTTTGCTGTCCCCTCTAATGAGGATGGAGGGGAAAGAAAGAAGATGGGAAAGATCTGTGTGATACTATGGTAAAGGTTCAAGTGACTAACAATGAGATGGGCCAGCTAGTGTCACTAATGCCCAGGTGTTGGAGGTCTGGCTTGGACTAGAGCCATGGAAGAATCAACACTATACTGTCCTTGTAACTCCATGAGAGATTTGCTGTGAACTAGGAGCATATTTTTCTCCTTCTCTAAGGTCACAAGTCACTTAAAACAGCATCTTATTTTGTTAAGTGTTTTTTTGTTTTGTTTTGGGGTTTTTTGTTGTTGTTGTTTTTTATCCTCACCTGAGGACATTTTTTCATTTTTTGTTCAGATAGAGTGGGAGGTAGAGAGAGAGAGAGAAACATCGATGTGAAAGGGACACATCGAGTGGTTGCCACCCACACGACCCAACCACGGCCGGGGACAAACTGCAACTGAGGTACGTGCCCTTAGCGGGAACCGAACCCGGGTCTCTCTGGACCGCAGGCTGACGCTCTAACAGCTGAGCCAGACTGGCCAGGGCTGTTAAGTGTTTTTTTTGTTTTGTTTTGTTTTTTTTATCCTCACCCGAGGACATTTTTCCATTTTTTGTTCAGATAGAGTGGGAAGGAAAGAGAGGGAGAGAGAGAGAAACATCGACGTGAAAGGGACACATCGAGTGGCTGCCACCCTCACGACCCAAGCAGGGCCGGGGACAAACTGCAACCGAGGTACGTGCCCTTAGCGGGAACTGAACCCAGGTCTCTCTGGACCGCAGGCCGACGCTCTAACCGCTGAACAAAACCGGCCAGGGTTGTTAAGTGTTTTTACCTGTGGTCCTAAGCACATGTGTGCTGTTGTTTAGCCTTTTTCCCTTTCTGTCATGGATGGAGGAGTCATTCTTTTTTTCAAAATATAGTTTTATTGATTTTAGAAAGAGAGAGTGAAAAACACTGATGTGAGAGAGAAACATCAATCAATTGCCTCCTGCATGCACCCCAACCAGGGATTGAATGTGCAACCTGGGCATGTGCCCTGACCAGGAATAGAACTGGCGACCTTTCAGTACACAGGACGATGCCCAAACAGCTGAGCCACACTGGCCAAGGCACAACAGCATCTTATTTTATGACCAGCGTGCCCATGTACTCCAGTGACCCACACATACTGGACCTCAGCTTTCTCAACTGCAAGGCAAGGAGGTTCTACACTCGACCTTGAGCTTGCATCAGAACCACCTGGAAGGCTTATTAATACACACACTGCTGGGCTCTACCCACAGAGTCCCTGATTCAGTAGGTCAGAGTTGAGGCCAGAGAATTTGTGTCTCTAATGGGATCCCAGGGGAGGCCACCGCTGCTGGTTTCGCATATCAATCATATCACATTCTGAGAACCACTGTATTAGAGATGCTCCTTCTCGCACATTGAAAGGATTCTAGTCTTTTCCTGCCCTGCATCTTTCCCACTAAGAGTGGCCCCGACTTCTTGGTTCTCAGCAGCTTGCTCTGTATTACTCTGGATCTCGTTCCCCTGGTGTGGCATCTCCGTTGGCCGTTCTGCTTCGAGTTGAACAACAGTCCCAGGACTAGAGCTAGCCTCATTAAGGAATTAGCCACAGAATATACCTAGCAAGCCATTCCCCTCCCCTACCACCTCCTGTTCCCTGTCCTGACTCATCACATAGTTAACTAAGGGACAGAGAAAGCAGCCCCTGTCATCCGGAAGCTGGCCAGGCACTTTCCTGTTGAACATAAACAATTGCACAGAACACAAACAACAGGCAAGGCCACTCTGACCAGGATGGGACAAGACAAAAATAAGGCCATTCAGTAATCATGTCTGAACACAGACAAAGCATGAACTTTGTCCAAACCACAAACATCACCAAACATCACCAAACATCCCCCAATTCTGGCTAATGAGGGACTGCGGCTTCTTTACCCATCACAGCCTCTGTCTAGTCTTCCCTGCTTCTAGATGACATTTATTAAAACACCTAATCATGGAATTAACCCCTGTCCCCAGTCCAGAGCAATGCTCGGCTTCCTTAAACACTCGCCAAAACACCTAATTCAGGCCCAATCCTACATGTGGTCCTTCCTGACTCGCTCTTGCTGTGATGCCCCACGGTGCCCCAAGGTGCGCATTCCCCCTCGCTGCAAGGAGAAAACCCGCTTGATCCACTCCAGCTGTGTTCCTGGGGCTGGACAAAAGTGACAACTCCGACTCAACTTTCAGATTTCACCTCAAACACCATCTCCTTAATGCCACTGTCCTTACCCCTCTGCAGCCTAAATCAGATTCCCCATCTAATCTCCTTTCACGAGGCCTGCCATGGCTTATAATGACATCCTGTCATGAGCACTGCACTCAAGTCTGCCTCTTCACTAGACTGAGAAGCCTAAGCCAGCAGGTCTGCATACGTTGTGCATCTGTGTCCAACACAATGTCTGCCACAAAGCAGGAGGGTAGTGAACACTGGATGGAGGGAGGGAGGGATGGATAGATGAATGGATGAATATTAACCACTGTATGCAACCTACTTTAAAACTGCAGCCCGGGTCAGTTTGGCTCAGCAATTAGAGCGTCAGCCCACAGAACGAAGGGTCACAGGTTCAATTCCGGTCAAGGGCATGTACCTGGGTTGTAGGTTCGATCCCCTGTCAGGGTGGTGCAGGAGGCAACCAATCAATGTTTCTCTCTCACATCGATGTTTCTCTCTCTCCCTTCCTTCCATTCTATCTAAAAATCAATGGAAAAGTATCCTATGGTGAGGATTAACAAACAAACAAAAATTGCAAAAACAGGAGTTGATGAGAGAACGTCAGCAATGCAGAAAGAACTGAAATGGTCAGAGAGGAACCAGCCAAGGTCTGTGCAACAAGGATGGTAGCAAAGGTTTGCCTGTGCTTTGACGGACCTACAGTCATAAGCTCCATTACTAACTCCAGACCGCTGGTGGAGGTCAACAGGTGATATTCATTTCTGCTTTAGTTTAGCATAAAGCAGTCTGCCACCAAAACAATCCATTGCTAAAAACAGTCCAAACTTTGTTGTTCCTTTGGAATTCTTTAAACAGAACTCATTTGCTGGGCTTGCAGTCCCTTCACTACTCACAGATTTGGATGGTAATAATATGTGTGCAACTGTAATTACAAGAGGCCTTCCCTGTATCGAGCACCGCAGGCATCTCCCTGCAAGCTCAGAGGGCACATTCTGAGCGGGCTTTGGTAAGAGGCCATTTCACAACTAACCAGCTTCATTTCAGGGCTAGATATTTGATACTTCTCAGTTATTTTTCAGATCAAAGACCATATAATACAGTTTTATTGTGTAATCCATCAACAGAAAAATCATTATCAGGCCAGGTAAGAATGCAAGTGTTTAAGTTCATAAACTGAACAAATCTGAAAAGAAAAGACTGGGAGATGGGGAAGGGGGTGGTGCCTGCACACACATGCACACGTACAAGCACAAATACACACACGCACACACACACACACCTGCTTCAGAAACAGCACTGTTAGGCGACTCCGTTGGAAGACATACAGAATCAATTGTTAAATACCTGTACTTCATCACAAATACACTGCTGAAGATGCTTTAGAAAAGAGCAGGTGATCTTTAGCCACAAACTACTACAAACATCTTAAATCCCACTATAAGCATTTTAATGAGTTAAATGACAGTATTCATTTCAATCTTATGCCGCCAAGTATTAACACCTGAAAATAATGAAGATCGTTTTCTGCACTCCCCTTTTGCAATGGTTACAGTACAAAAAAAAAAAAAAAATATATATATATATATATATATATATATATATATGAAGCCTATAAGGACTATTAAATGCAGAAGCACTCTCTAATTTTCTTAGGAGGGTCTGGATAATGAAATAGTTCAGACTTGAATGATAGACAGGTCTGTTTCTTCTTAAATAGAATTCAGTCTTCTTCCCATTGAGACAGAGGAAGCACAGTCCAGACACAGGAGAAGACATTTGGCTCTAATTCCTTTTTTGTGTGTGTGCAATCCTCTCGGCAACCCACCCAAACAGAAAGGTGATCAAAACAGCATTTTCGGTTACCTATGGAGAAACAATGTTACTAAAGTGATTAGTGATTTTAAAGTATATACTTCTGTTAATAAACTAAATCATCTTATTAAGTGCCAAAGCAAAACAAGAATATGAAGCTAAGTGTTTTGTCTTCACAGAACATAAGTATTTTGTACTCATTCATTCAGTCAATATTTATTTAGGGCCTGCTCCATGCCAGGCACCACAAAAACAGTGCTGTCTCTATGGTCACGGAGCATACAGCGGGGGAGATAAACATTAAACAAACTCAAATAAATATGTAACACTTCTATACAAAGAAAAGAAAAGGTGCTATGGGAGAAAGAGCAACAAAAACTACTTTAGACTGGGGTGGTGAGGAGATCAGAGAAAGGCATTGAATAAAGTGACACTGAAGCTGAGAGGCCATCAGATCGCCACCACTTTAGAAAAGGGAAACCGTCTTTTGTGTTTTGTTTTGTTTTTAACAAATGAGCACAAATGGGATTTTAACTTTGTCAACAACTGACTGGGTAAACCTCCCCTTTCCAGTTCATCTGTCCGTGTGCATCCTGTGACTGCTATCAGTTTCTGACTAGCCTACCCAAATCCTATTACCTGAACACAAAAAGGTCTCCCTTTATTATAATTTATTACCATCTACAACCTTCTTATGCTTGGCCTAGAAACACCCCAAAATAACCTGCCAGAGGCATGAAAAACAGAGACTGGCTGCTAGCCAGAATATTGGCTGGGTGGACCAAACGTTCAATAGTCAAGACAGTCACAAATCCTTTGCCCAGTAAAGTGTCAGGTCCTCTGAGCAGCAAGGTGGCTCCAGTGCTCCAGGGTCTATACTAGATGGGACATGGGACGGGAGTGGGGGCGGTCTAGGGGTTAGTTGCACACTTGGAACTGATGTTTGATCAGTAAATCAAGGGCTGGATCACCGTTTCCAGTTCACCAAGCCTGCAGACTTAGAGGATGTGGGAAGTGGCCTTTGAGCACCACGGAGCGGATAGCTCCCCAGGCTGGAGGAAGGAAGGCAGGCTGAGAGGGGTTCAGGACCGGCAAGAAGAGGGGCGCCCAGGACCCGAGAATGGCACATCAAGCCGGGTACTGGGGCGTTTCCCGTCCCCCACCACGCCAGCCCCCAGAAAAGGCAACCCGGTCCTCCGCCGCCCCGAGACCTCGAGAATCCGGCTTCCTTCGCGGCGGGCAAGGCAGGCACAGCGAGCCCCACGCAAAGCCGGGACCCACCAGCTCCCGGTACCCGCAGCGGAGGGCGCGCTGGGGCGAGAAAATGGCCAAGACCAAACTCTCCCCGCCCACCCGAAAAGCCAACCACACCCCCTGCATCCCTCAGCCCAGCTGCCCCTGGCCGGCCCCCGCGGTCCTCAGCCCAGGCCCCCGCGGGGTTCCCGTCCGCGCCGCGCGGGCTCGGCAGGGGCGCGAGTGGGAGTGAATGGGGGCGCGCAAAGCAGGCAGGGCGCCCACCGCGGTGTCACCCGTCGGGGCCCTCCCCCGGGGCGTCCTGCCCTGCCCCGCGGTCCTGAAACAGGCGTAGCGCCCTCAGGCTTAGGTGGGCACCCGGGCACCCGGGCGCCTGGGCGCGGGCGGCCCCCGACTCACCCATTGGCGTCGAGCCGAGCCGGGCCGCCGAAGCAGCGTGAAAGTTGGCGGAGGCGGGCGTGAGGACCGAGGTGCCGGGGTCGGGGTGCGGGGGTCGGGGTGCGCCGGGACCGGGGCGCGGGGATCAGGATGCGGCGGCTGGGCCGGCTTCCTCCTCAATAGCGGCGGCCGCAGCGGCTCAGCGCCGCCCGCTGCTGCCTCTGCTGCTGCTGCTGTGGCTGCTACCCCGGGGCGACTCTTGCTGCTGCTGCTGCATCGCGGCCCGCTGCGCCCGGCTGCGCCGGGTTTCCTGCTCCCCGCGAGTGGAAATTGCGAAAAAAAAAAAAAAAAAGCGCCGCCCAGCCCAGCGCCCGGCAGCCGCGGCCGCGCCGCCCGCTCTCCCCTCCTCCTCGCCGCCGCCGCGGTGCTCCTGCGGCTCCGCCTGCCGGGGACGCGCGGCAGCCGGGGCCGGGGCGGGGCCGGGGGCGGGGCCTTGGGGCGGGGCTTCTGAGGGGCGGGACGTCCCCCTCACCGCCCGCTGGGGAGGGACCCAGCTCGGCGCGAAGCCGACCCCGACCCGCAGCAGCTCGGCTAACGCCCCGGGAAATGCCGCGAGACTCCTCGAGACCGGAGGAGGTGGGGGTCCATGGAGGAGGGGTCGTCGGAATGGAGGGGCACGTGGGAGCCGACCGCGAGGGCGTGACCAAAGAGGGAAGACAGGCTGGGGGAGGGGAGACCACAGGCAGGTGAGGGGACGAACACCTGCTGAGGGTGATGGTCAGTAACGGCGGGGGTTCGAGGCGATGCGGAATAGGGCTTCATAGAAGGGGCTGTTGGGAAGGAGGGAGAAGGGGTCCCTATAGAGGGAGAGAGATGCTCTGTCCCTTCAGTGCAGCGTGGGAACGGCAGGCCAGGTGCGAGTTTGCACGTAGGTGGTGGGATGGAGATGCTGAAAGACAGAAGGCGCAGCTGGGCCAGTGGAGCGCTTCTGCCCGCCCGCCGCAGGGACTCCTAACCCAGAGCCTGGGCCTGGTGGGATTCATTTGCTCAGCAATGTTCCCGGGATCTGACGATGTTCCCAGGAGTACACTAAGGCAAGGGCCAGCTTCCTCTCCAAAGGACATCATTGTGCCATATTGACCCCCAGACCTGCGCAGGCCACCCTTGAGTGGGCACTGAAATGAAAATAGGGAATTCGTGGGAATTCATGGCTAACTCAGGAACTCCTTTTTGGACCCCTTCACCACCACACCTTTCACCATACTCTGCCAGCCACCACATTCATTTACCGCCTGGTTATTTTCTTTTCCCGTTCCACCATCTGGTGGTAGGAAGATATAGTGAAATAGATGGGAGATATTCAGGAAAAGAGAATATAAGACAATCACACAATTAAATCATTGGTCCCTGAAAAATGGAGGAGGCTGAGGGTTAGTGGGCCCACAGGTGACAAATCAGAGCTGACCCCCTACTCCTAGGGCTGTCTTCATTACCTCACCCATGATGTTGGGGCAACTCTTGTGAGTTGTGTACATCCTGGGATTTCTGCAGAAAAATGTTCTTGTAACTGTTTCATTTGTTTTTTTAAAAACACCTCAGCACCAGGTCTTACAAACAAGAGATCAGTAGCATCAGCTTTCTAAATACTTCTCTTGCATGTTGAGCAATCTAAACAGAAGACTCATCCTGCGGCAGAAGACCCATCCACACAGCTGCTAAGGAGGTAGTAATGACATCAATGGCAGAATCCTGAGGAAAATGGAAATTAAGAATCTGAAGTGTTGAAGGTTCGGGTAAATACTATTGTACCTGCTCCAGGCACCATGGTGCCTCACTCATTACATGCCTTGGCATACCAGGGTGAAGAGGCTTTGTGATATGACAGGTGATTTGACAAACCCTGAAACTGAGAGCCTGGCTAAGGCCCACTGTTACTGGGACTTTTATTTTCTTGAACCTCAGCCAGAACTGGTCTGGGGTCTGCCCAATTCCAGACGTGGTTCTCCTTCCTAAGGCCTGGGTCACTGGACCACTTTATCCCTATCTGGAACAGACTCAGAGCCTTGAAAGTGACTGGGGCTGTTTCAACAAGGAAAGAGCTGCTCTGGATTTGTGGTGGACTAGCACCTGGATGCTGAGGACTCTTGGCTGGATGCTCCATGGATTCCCAGAGCAACGGGAGCAAAGTCTTTGAACATTGTTGATGATACCCGCCATGGCTGGAGTTACCTGGATGTGGCAGAGGCCAGCACACCTAAACCAGCAAACTGGTGGCTGACCTCTAGGGCTCAGGACAGAAATCAGCAGCTTGTCTTATGTCTTGCTTAATCTTACTCCTCTCTATCCTGCATGAGGAAGACAGTCTTCTTGTTTACTTTTTTCCCCAGCTTCACATAGGTGAACACAGATCACCTGAACTTTTGTGTCTTATTTTGACTCCAGTCTGTTTCAGGGCATACCTTTTTCTTCTTGAACCAGAGTAATGTGTCCCTACTCCTTGATCTGGTTGTGGACAGATTTGTCATTTTATCATAAAAAGAAAAAGTGATGGCAAGACTTAACATTTTTAAAAATTCCTGATCTGTGCCCTAATTTTAATGCCTTAAGTAAACTAACTTGTATCAATTCTACTCAAAACACTATAGATTTTTTTTCATTTGAAGTTTCTCTAAATTACAAAAATGGACACCCCTCCCTCATTTATTGTTTTGTTCTTCTGAATTGTTCCTATTGTCCTTGTATTTTTCCTTTGGGAAACTTTTGATGACCAGCAGCACAAGAGAAGTTCATATGAAGATTCAAATCCAGCTGCTAACAAGAATAGACATGTGATTCCTTATCCCGCCTCCCTCTTACAAGAGCATTTTTTAAACAGAATAGTTAGTGCAATATTTCAAATTGTATGAATTCATCTCATGAATGTTAGAGAAATACATTGTATTTAACTGTAGATTTTTTTTTTTATCCTCACCCGAGGACATTTTTCGACATTTTGTTCAGATAGAGTGGGAGGGAAAAAGAGAGAGAGAAACATTGACGTGAAAGGGACACATCGAGTGGTCCCCACCCACACGACCCAACCAGGGCCGGGGACAAACTGCAACCGAGGTACATGCCCTTAGCAGGAACCTAACCCGGGTCTCTCCGGACCGCAGGTCGATGCTCTAACCGCTGAGCCAAACCAGCCAGGGCAACACATTGTATTTAATACATCTTTGCCCCACTGAATTTCCATTTCTACCAGTGTAGAAGATGAATTTGGGGAATGGAAAGTAGCAGAACCACCACACTTAAAATGATATCACGTGACATAAAAGGCCCCACCATGCTCGGTGGTGGTGACATTTTGGATAAAAATGGAAGGCGGTTGAGCCTCTGCCAGTGTAGCACTTACAACCTGTCATGCTTGCTCTCTCCCAATACTTGGACTTGACATCTGTAATTTGCATGTAATGAATGATACTTTGCTTTGATAACCTTTAATATCATTTTACATTAATATAAATTACATGCTGAGCGCTTTATAAAAGACAGTCATTATCTGGTGCTTCTGATGAGCTTTATGGAGACATGTAAAAACCTCCTGGTGCCAGGAAGTAAGGACATGCTCAATAAAAATGAAGGGGCAAGTCAAAAGGGCACAGGAGCCAACCTGAAAGAGCTCCCAAAGGCTAAAGCTAGAACAATTCAAGCAACAAAATAATAATTCTATTGGCCCTGGCTGGTGTGGCTCAGTTGGTTGGCGTGCCATCCTGTACATCAAAAGGTGGCAGGTTCGATTCCCAGCCAGGGCACATACCTGGGTTGCAGGTTCGATCCCCAGTCACAGCTCATGCAGGAAGCAGCCAATCGATGTTTCTCTTTCTCTCTCTCTCTCTCTCTCTCTCTCTCTCTCTCTCTCTCTCTCTCTCTCATCCCCTCCCTCATAAATCAATGAAAAACATATCCTCGGGTGAGGATAAAAAAATAATAATTCTATTGAATTATAACCCACAGAATAAAAGTCATAGTATCTTTAAGTCCATATGGATATAAATAAATAGCTGACTAAGAAATAGCTGACTAAGTAAGTCAGGGAGAGGGGACAAGTCTTCCATACAGAGGAATTCCAATTAATAAATGTAGAAAGAATTAGGGAAAGAGAAAATAACCATTAGGATACCACAGTGATCATTGATCCAGGCACAATCTACCTTAAAATTCTCAAATTAGTGCAAGTTTAAGGAGAAGCCCTGGCAGACATCACTTTAAGCAAGCGGTCCAGGCTCCATGCTAACAGTTTTGAAGCACTTTTCCCTTCTTCCTTTGCATAGTGTAAACCAGGTTAAAGGTAACTTGTTCAGATCGCATCAAAAGCTGTAGAAAGAACATCTTGCTCTGACTTAATAACCACTCTTGGAATGACCCACTCATTTCCCCTTTCATCTTTTTCAGTGAATACTTTTAAACAAATCCAAGAAAGCTGGTTTTAACAGCTCTATGGAGATGCAAACTTATCATTGATTAGACAGCTACACTATGATTACCCTTATAAGGTTTGTAGGAAAACCTTGCTTTGTAAAGGAAATAACTAGAAGGTGAAATATGCTCTCCCACAAGGCTATAAAAACTGGAATAGGATGTTCTTGTTTAAAAATCCAAAGATTGCCTGGATAATTGACTTCAAAGTTGATCAGTCACAGGAACTTGTATCAAAAATAAACAAGAAGAGCCCCAGTTCATGGACTAACTTGCCAAGAACATTTTCCATCCTCTTTCACAGCACTTCTTTGTCTAAAAAACAGTAAATTGGAGAAAGAGTCCTAGTTGATTAACGAGAAACATGGTTTCTCTTGTTTTCTACCCACTCTACCTGGCCCACTGACCCCCTCAAAACTACTAGGGGCCATGTGTAAGGAAGGACATTTTCACAATTAAAAAAGGAGCTAAATGATATTCCAAAAAGCACTGGCCAGTAATTTAAGATCATATATGTGAAATATGCATATATATATATATATATATATATATATATATATATTCCTCACCCAAGGACATTTTTCCATTTTTTGTTCAGATAGAGTGGGAGAGAGAGAGAGAGAGAAAGAAACATCGACGTGAGAGAGACACATGGAGTGGCTGCCACCCACACAACCCAACCAGGGCCGGGGGCAAACTGCAACTGAGGTACGTTCCTTAGTGGGAACTGAACCCAGGTCTCTCTGGACCACAGGCTGACGCTCTAACCGTGGAGCCAAACAGGCCATGGTTGTGAAATATGCATTATTATAAATGTTAACAACTTTAAATAGAATAATTGGTGTTTAACATAGGAATAAACTATCCCAACAGGCCAATTTTCTAAAAATGAGAGTTGATTAATGATAGGGGGCTTTTGCTCTTATCAGTAATGAAGATTTAAAAGTAGGAATTCATGCCTTGGCCGGGTAGCTCAGCTGGTTAGAGCATTGTCCTAACACACCAAGGTTGCTGGTTCAATCCCTGGTCAGGGCACATATAAGAATCAACCAATAAATGCATCAGTAAGTGGAACAACAAATTGTTTCTTTCTCTCCGTCCCTTGCTCTTTCTCTCTAAAAATCAATCAATAAATAAACTTTTCTGCTGACAACTGGACCTATCAGACCCTTAACTTTAATAGTTAACGGAGGGGGCAGGGAGGGAACAAGAAGAGGAAAGGGGGAGAGGGAGGGGGCGCCTGTGAACACATGCATATTAAGAACTATGACAAAGGTCCAGAAAATCCTCATCTGGGGTCCATCTCTATTGCCTATTCTTAGAGAATTCTCGGGGGGAAATGCCATAAACAGATGCAGAGTTTGTCAGTTTTAAAAATCAGTACCAAAAAATGGTTACCGTACAGGAAGATTTAGAGAATGATGGAAAAGCCCGGCCGGTGAGGCTCAGTGGTTGAGCGTCGACCCATGCACCAAGAGGTCGCTGGTTCGATTCCTGGGCAGGGCACATGCCCAGGTTGTGGGCCTGATCTCCGTGGGGGGCATGCAGGAGGCGGCCAGTCGATGTTCTCTCTCATGGCATTTCTATATTTCTCTCCCTCTCCCTTCCTCTCTCTCTAAAATCAATAAAGAAAAAAAAATTTTGAGAATGACAGAAAATTCCACATTTCTCTTTAGAAAGGAGGGAAAAGATCTGTATCACAGATAGTCAAAGCGATTTTTAGATTTTGACTCATTTTTAATACAGTTTCCTTTCTCGTCCCCATCAAAATAAAGAAGGGGGGAGCCTAGGTATTTATTAATTTTCTTGATGCAAATGGGGGTTGTCATCACCACAATTCCTTCTTCTTATCTAAAAGCAGAGGTTCTTGCCCGGCCAGTGTGGCTCAGTGGTTGAGCATCAACCCATGTGCCAAGAGGTTCCCGGTTCGATTCCCGGTCAGGGCACATGCCCAGGTTGTGGGCCTCATCCCCACCGGGGACATGCAGAAGGCAGCCAATCGATGTTCTCTCTCATCAATGTTTCTATCTCTCTCTCCCTCTCCTATCCTCTCTCTCTAAAATCAATAAAGAAAAAAATTTTTTAAGTAGGACTTGCCTTGCAAAAGTGACTTCTCTTTTGCCCTGACCTTACGGGAGAAATTAAGCTCAGAGGCCCGAGCACACACTGGGGCTCCACTGGCGCTGGGTCTCCAGATTGCGCAGATGTTTGCTGGATTCCAGACAGAGAGAAGAATAAGTGAGGATGCTCAGAGTCCGAGGAACAGAAGATGTGACCAGGGGCCTGTGTGAAAGGGGCAGGAGTATGGCCAAATGTCTGATTTTGTGATCTCTGTGCCAAGCCCAGTGTGACCAAGACCCCTGCAGGCAGTGGGCACAGGTTTCTGAGCAGAAGGATTTGAGGAAGGTAACTGGAGAGCTAAACGCAGGCAGGACTGGAGGAGGGAGAGCCAGGAAGGGGGACAACATGGATAGGCTGCAGATAGCAAAGGCAAGAAATATGATGGCATTGACACTGACAAAGAGGAGAGGTCACATTCTAGAGTCATTTCTGAACAACATTTGACAGATCTGGTGAGGCAGAGGATTTAGGGAGAAGGTAGAGAGCAAAGAAGGGGGATTTGAAAGAAGTGTTTTGTTTGGAAGCTTAGTAGATGGAGAGATCAACCAAGTGGAGAAGGAAGCCGTTGGGGGTAGAGAGTAGGTAATGAATTTCGATTTGAATCTCATTAAGAGTGAATACAAAAGGGAACGAAGTAGTGATCCAAGTTATAACATGGATGATCCTTGAAATCATGATGCTAAGTTAAAGAAGCCAGATATAAAAGGACACATCATATGATTCCATTTATATGAAATGTCCAGAACAGGCAAATCTATAGAGATAGAAAGTAGATCAGGGGCTGGAGGGATTGGGGAGTGACTGCTAATGGAAACAGGTTTCCTTTTGGGGTGGCAAGAATATTTTAAAAGTGAAAATTCATGGTGATAGTTGCATAACTATGAATATACTAAAAAACCATTGGATTACATACTTTAAAATGGGTGAACTGTATGGCATGTGAATTATCTCAACAAAGGCAGTTACGTATTTTATTTTATTAAATACGTTTTTATCGATATTTTAGAGAGAAAGGAAGGGAGAGAGTGATAGCAACATCAATGTGAGAGAGAAACATCAGTTGGCTGCCTCCTGCATGCCCCCTACTGGGGGTCGAGCCCAAACCCCAGGCATGTGCCCTGACCAGAATCCTCAGTCCATGGGATGACGCTCAATCCATTGAGCCACGCTGGATGGGTGGCAGTTACGTATTTTAAAAGTGATGGTGCCCTGGCCGGTTTGGCTCAGCGGTTAGAGCATCGGCCTGCGGTCCGGAGAGACCCGGGTTCGGTTCCCGCTAAGGGCACGTACTTCGGTTGCAGTTTGTCCCCGGCCCTGGTTGGTCGTGCGGTGGCAGCCACTTGATGTGTCCCTTCACGTCGATGTTTCTCTCTCTCTGTCTCTTCCTCTCTCTCCCTCCCACTCTATCTGTACAAAAAATGGAAAAAATGTCCTCGGGTGAGGATAAAAAAAAAAAAAAAGAAAAAAGAAAAGAGTGATGGTAACCCTGGCCAGTTTAGCTCAGCAGACTGAAGGGTCGTGGGTTTGATTTCTGGTCAAGGGTACGTACCTGTGTTGCAGGTTTGATCCCCTGCCCCGGTTGGGGTTATGCAAGATGCAACCAATCGATGTATCTCTCTCACATCAATGGATGTTTCTTTCTCTTTCTCTCCCTCTCTCTTTCCAGTCTATCTAACAATCAGTGGAGAAATATCCTCTGCTGAGGATTAACAAAATAAATAAATAAAAGAGTGATGATAACCCTGGCAAGGTGTGGTGTAGTGGCTTGAGTGTCAGCCTGTGGACCGAAGGGTTGCGGGTTTGATTCCAGGTGAAGGGCATGTGCCTGGGTTGCAAGTTCGATTCCTAACCCCTGATGGGGTTGTGCGGGAGGCAATAGATCAATGTGTCTCTCTCACATTGATGGATATTTCTTTTTCTCTCTCTCTCCCTCCTTCTCTTCCACTCTAAAAAATCAGTGGAAAATATCCTTCAGTGAGGATTAACAATAAAAAAAGAGTGATAATGGGTACAGAGTTTGAGTTTGGGAAGATAAAGTATTCTGGAGGTGAGTGGAACAATGTGAATGTAATATCACTGAACTGTACACCAAATAACGGTTACAGTGGTAAATATTATGTATATTTCACAATTTTAAAAAGAGAGTTGGCCCTGGCCGGTTTGTCTCAGCAGTTAGAGCTTCGGCCGGCGGACCAGAGAGTTCCAGGTTCAGTTCCCGCTAAGGGCACGTACCTTGGTTGCAGTTTGTCCCCGGCCCCTGTTGGGGTCGTGTGGGTGGCAGCCACCCAGTGTGTCTCTCTCCCTGTATTTTGCCTTCTCTGATAAGCAGCCCTCGACTGCTTCCCAAACAGGACATGAGTATTGCAATAACTGCTACCCCATCCCCGTCAGGGTCACCTCTTCAGCGTTCAGAGAAACCACATCTAGGGACCTGAGCTGAGGGTTTGAGCCACAGCCATCCCAGGTGGCGAAAGCCCCAGGGCGCACAGCCAAGCCCAGATAGGTCCTCAAACCCCAGAAGCCATGGAACTTAATTGAGAAGTCTCTGAACCAGGCTCTCATTTGGTAAGATAGGGTGCATCTCTTTTGTAGCACAACTTCTTATTAAATAGAGCTAGTCAAATCAAGTTCCCTTCCTCAAAAATAATTACAGGCCAGCCAGAGGCAAGAGCGGGAAGTAAGTGAAGTTCATTTTTTGGCTTCAATTCCCTGTTGAAGTTTTCTTTCCTAGACCATAGCTGTTCTTTCTTTTTTTAAATTGATTTGAGAGAGAGTGGAAGAGTGGGAGAAGGAGGGAGGGAAGGAGGGAGAAAGGGAGGGAGAGAGAGAGAGAGAAACCTTAATTTGTTGTTCCATTTATTCATGCATTCATTGCTTGATTCCCGTATGTGCCCTGATCAGGGATCGAACCCACAACCTTGGCATATTGGAACGATGCTCTAACGAACTGGGCTACCTGGCCAGGGCCATAGTGGTTCTTAAAGTGTGCAGCAGCATGATGCACTTTGTGGACCCCACCCCAGCCCTTCTGAATCAGGAACTCTGGCGGTGGTCCTCAGTGGTGATGTCTAAACCTGCCCTCCGCAGGGTTCTGATGATCCAAGTGAGAGAACCGCTGCTTTACCCCAGCTCCCTGGAGTCCAGGTGACCATTTTATTTATTTGTTTGTTTATTTATTTATTTATCTTTTTTTTTTTTTATTTTAAAGAGACAGGAAAGGGAGAGGTAGAAACATCGATGACAGAGAACATCGACTGGCCGGCTTCTGCGTGCCCCACACTGGGGATCGGGCCCACAACCTGGACATGTGCCCTGACCAGGAATCGAACCGGCAACTTCTTGGTGCATGGGTTGATGCTCAACCACTGAGCCACACTGGCCAGGCAAGGTGACCACTTTAATCATCTGATGACCTGGGTGATCCTCAGTAATGAAAAAGGACTGGAGGGAGCCACCAGTGACACTTACCCCTGAGCTGGTAAAACCAATTTGGTGTTAATTATCATTACAAAAGTAATCTGTTCACTTTTTTAAATTAATTAATTTATTTTTGTTACAGATGTTTCTTCTTTTCCCCCCACTGACACCCCCTCCTCCTCCCTCACCACCCTGTCCCCAGCTTTGTTGTCCATGTCCATTGTTCATGCATACATGCATATAAGTTCTGTGGTTTATCTCTCCCCCACCACCCCCTCTTCTGGGGATTGTCAGTCTGTACCCAACTTCCACATGTCTGGGACTACCCCATTCCTCAGACAGTTATGTTCATTATATTCCACAAATAAGTGAGATCGTGTGATATTTGTCTTTCTCTGCTTGGCTTGTTTCGCTTAGGATAATACTTTCCAGGTCCCTCCATGTCGTCTCAAAGGATAAGAGATCTTTCTTTCTTACAGCTGCATAGTACTCCATTGGGTATATGGACCACTGCTTTTTTATCCATTTGTCTACTGATGGACATTTGGGCTGTTTTCAGATCTTAGCTATTGTAAATAGTGCTGCTATGAACATGGGGGTACATATATTCTTTCTGATTGGTGTTTCAGGCTTCTTAGGGTATATTCCTAGAAGTGGGATCACTGGGTCAAATGGCAGTTCAATTTTTAATTTTTTGAGGTAACACCATATTGTTTTCCATAGTGGCTGCACCAGTCTGCATTCCAACCAGCAGTGTACTAGAGTCCTCTTTTCTCCACACCCTCACCAACACTTGTTGTTTGATGATTTGTTGATGGCAGCCATTCTTACAGGTGTGAGGTGATACCTCATTGTTGTTTTAATTTGCATCTCTCTGATGATTAGTGATTTTTTTCATGAATAAAACATTAAAGATACAGTATAGAAGGTGAAAATCTTCCATAATCTCACAATCATCTATTGTGATCATCACTGTTAACTTCTGATGGAATATTCCTCCAGACAGTTTTTAAATGTGTATGTGATGATTTCCACATACTATAATTGTAATTTTTGGTTTTTAGCTGGTAACTGTTCTTTAGTGCTCTTATGATGGAAACTGAGAACCTTGGGGAGGGAAAACTTTTTTTCTTGGGGAATTCCCAAATCGCCTTTTCTTTTTCTCATAAATTCTATTGTGAAATATTAAACCTGTCTGGAACAGAACTTTTTGAGAATATTTCATAACCTTCTGGGGAGAAATGAGAATTCCTGATAAAAATGCTTAAGGAATTATTTGATATTTATTTCTCTGAGATTTAGCTCTTTTCCGGGGAAATGAGCTCCCTTCTCGCCTACCTACCTCTCTGCTGACCTCAGGTCAGATGTCTAGTGAGCTTTAGCCTAACATTCTTTTTCCTGTGTCAGGTCTAACCATTCACTTCCCAGAGAACACCCTGACCAAGAGTGAATTTGAAAGGAAACTTTGCCATGTGTTCACAATTAAATCGTCTGAAGATTTATATACCCATGTCTCTCCTAACAGTAGACAAAACAACCAGCCTATTAGATATGGAATAGGCTTTTTCTCAGCACCCAAATACAGAAAGAAAAAGGTTCAACCTGTCCTGGACGGGTGGTTCAGTTGGTTGGAGAGTCGTCTTGTACACCAAATGGTCATGGGTTCGATTCCTGTTCAGGGCACAAACCTAGATTGTAGGTTCAATCCACAGTCAGGGCATACGCGAGGCAAGGTATAGATGTTTCTCTCTCATATCGATGTTTCTCTCTCCCTCCCTCTCTCTCTAAAATCAATAGAAACATATCCTCGGGCCTCAGGTTCCTCATCTGTAAAATGGGTTGGCATGAGGCTATGAGTTGATGCCTGTAATGTATTTAGGATAATGTCTGGCACTGTTCCAGATTTTCTTTGATAAGCATCATTTTAATAACAGAAAAGGTTGTAACACGTAGTAAAGTCTTAAGATATATACACAAGATATATACACTCTGGTTAATCCTATCACACTGGCTACGCGTGTTACCATCTCTCTCTCTCTCTCTCAGATCCTAGTAAAATGACGATAAAGGAGTAAGATGGAATTTCACCCACAAGGACAGAGAGAACAGAAGAGGAAGCATCACAGGACTAAGCATTTCAAGGTGCTGTTGGGGTTCAAACAGCAACCGGGTGGGGTGACAGGCTCAGCAGGAAACCATCAACTAGAAATCTGCAGTGGACCCCAGGAAGGAAGCACCTTGGCTCTGCGAAAGCCAGGCAGGGCTCAGGGCTGCAATCAGAGGGACAGTATCACCATCTATGCAACAAATGGCTGGGTCCTCAGTCCCCTCCTTACCCTGCTCCACCAGACATTAAACCCAAAAAGGATCCAGTTCCCAGAAGCCTGGTGACGAAGCCTGGCCATAGCCCATGTCTGCCCTCCCTGCCACAGGCAGCGGATGGGAGGCTCCTTCTCCAGAAAAACTGAAGGGTCTATAGGAAAGGCCCCAGATGCAGATGGGGGAAAAATTGAAGCCAAACACTAGTTCCCTGGAGGCACTTGGGCAGATGAGATTTGCAAGTGGCTTCCCATTATGCTTCCGAGCTACAAACTGGGGCGAATGGTGGGACCTTCTCAGAGATTCAAAGCTGCAGCTTTGCCAGCTTTGGCGCTTCAGGCCAAGATATTCAGTGTCTGCTTCTCTGACCTTTTGGGCAGCGTCCTTGACCTCTACCCTCACCCCCCTGTCCAGCTCTTCCCCATGTAAGCCCCTGATTCTATATTCGGACTTTTATACCCGAAACATGCAGAGTGGCTTCTGTTTTTCTGACTGAACCCAGACTGATACCGCCTGTGCTGGAGGCTTCCATTTCTATTCATGGTCCTCCTCCAGCCTGCTCCGGGCGCTGGAAGTATAGACAGCTTTGTGTCAAGTTCATTCAGTGGACAGCGCCAGTGGAGACAGATGATGAAAGGAGAGAGGAGTCGGGATATATATTCCCTGCTGTGTCAACAATTGGCTGTGTCCTACTGAAGACCACAGCTCTCATCAGCAGCCCCTTTCCATGTGGAGACCCTCAAGAAGTTCCAAACATAACTCCCTCCCTTGGGCCTTAGGTAGTACATCTCTTTGTTATTGATACCCATGGTACACTGATCTATTTTTTTTTTCTTTTTTTCTTTTTTTTTTTTATCCTCACCCGAGGACATTTTTCCATTTTTTGTTCAGATAGAGCGGGAGGGAGAGAGAGGAAGAGAGAGAGAGAGAGAAACATCGATGTGAAGGGACACATCGAGTGGCTGCCACCCTCACGACCAACCAGGGCCGGGGACAAACTGCAACCGAGGTACATGCCCTTAGCGGGAACCGAACCCGGGTCTCTCTGTACCGCAGGCCGACGCTCTAACCGCTGAGCCAAACCGGCCAGGGCTATTTTTTGCTGTTTCCCTAAACCCTGCCCATATCTTCATTTAAAAATCCCTTATTAAACCCTTCTTAGAGGCCCAGGTTAAGTGCAGCATCAGTTTCCTGCCAGGCCCCAATTGACAGACTGCTCCTCACCCCTCATCAGACCCCCTGCCAGGCTCCAGGGATGGCCAAAGGGTTATTAGCTGCTCAGTGTTCAAGGTCAACAGTCAAGGATCATCAGACATTTGAGGAACATTTCCAATGTGAAGGAAAGAAACAAAAACTCATAGACACAGACAACAGTATGGTGATTGCCAGAGGGAAAGGGGTGAGGAGGTAGAAGAAGGTAAAGGGGATAAATGATGATGGACAGAGACTTGACTTGGGTTGGTGAACACACAATACAATATACAGATAGTGTATTATAGAATTGTACACCTTAAACCTATATAATTTTATTAATCCATGTCACCCCAATAAATACAATTTTTTTACAAAGAAAAGATAGACAATAACACGTGTTGGTGAGGTTAAGAAGAAATTAAAATGCGGTGCACTGTTGATGCAAATATAAAATGGTGCAACCACTATGGAAAACAGCATGGAAATGCCTCAAAAAAGTTAAAAATAGAGTTACCATATGATCCAGCAATTCCACTTCTGGGTATTTATCCAAAAGAATTCAAAACAGGATCTCAAAGAGATATTTGTACACCCATGTCCACTGCAGCATTATTCAAAGTAGCCAACATATGATAGCAAACCAAACGCCCATTGACAGAAGAATGGATGAAGAAAACCTGGCATATATATACAATGGAATATTCTGCAGCTTTTAAAAAGAAGAAGTCCTGTTACATGCTACAACATAGATAAACCTCAAGGACATTATGTTAAGTGAAGTAAGCCAGTCAAAAGACAAATACTGTATGATTCCACTCACATGAAGTATCTAAAATAGTCTAGTTCATAAAAACAGAAAGTAGAAAGGTAGTTTCCAAGGGCAGGGGGGCAGAAGGAAGGGAATTAGTGTGTAATGGGTATAGAGTTTCAGTTTTACAAGATGAAACTGTTCTAAAGATCCGTAGCACAACAGTGTAAGTATACTAACACTACTGAACCATAACTTAAAAATGGTTAAGATAGTCAAGTTAATGTTATGTGTTTTTTTACCACAATAAAGAAAAAAGAAATTTGAAAAAAGAAACAAAAACACACAAAAAAAATTTTTTAAGAAAAAATAAGTATATAGGAAAAAAAAACTTCATCATCAACTAAAATATTCTCAGAACATTAAGAGAAGATGTGCATTCATGAAACAAAGACAGGACAAATAAAAATAGAAAGAGGGGGGGAGGGGAAGAGGAGGCTAAGTTGTTATAATCAAAAGACAAGAAAGAGCTTGAACATTTGAAATATGATAGCCAAAATTTTGAGAACTGAATAAAAGAGCTGTCATATGAAGTCAGGGAAATCTCTCAGGAGGTAAGAGTAAAAGACAATGAGATGGAAAATAGAACAGAGAGGATAGAAAATACGGAGAATCATTTCAGAAGGTCCAATGTCCAACTTATAGGCAGTCCAGAAAGAAAATAAAGAAACGAAAAGATTGGAGTGATCAAATTAATAATACATAAAAATGTCCCTCTAATGAAGGACAATTGTCTCCACATGGAAAGGGCCTACCAAGTGTCCAGGACGATGAATGAAAAAAAGAATAAAAAACTTACAACAAGGCATATCATGAACTTCAGAACACTAATGATAAATCCTAAAAGCTTCCAGAGAGAACAAGCAAGATGCATAACACTGGATTGGGAATCAGAATAGTATCAGACTTCTCAATAAGGTATCTAGAAATTGAAAGATAATGGAACAATACCTTCAAAATTCTGAAAGTAAGTGATCCTTAACCTAGAATTCTACACTCAACCAAACCATCAATCAAATATGAAGCTGAATGACATTTTCAGACATAGATGGTCTCCAACTGCATACCTTTCTTCAAAAACATCAGAAGGATGTGCTCCAGCAAAAGAAAGGCTATACTAAGAAAGCAGAAGACATGAGACTCAGGAAACAAAGAATGCCATACAAGAGCAATGTGAGAAAGATCCCTGGACGCCTCTGTGTGGCAGGACCAGAGGGCACTCGACCTAGCTTGACTAGCATGGAGAGCCCTGGGAGGGAGGGATGATTTAATTGAGTATGTGGACCATGTTATCGATAAACTTTGGCAGATTTGGTGGAGGATGTGGTAGGCAGAAAAATGCCCCCGCAAAGATGCCCAAGCCCTAATCCCCAGGACCTGTGAATATGCTAGGTTAAAGCTGCAGATAGAATTAAGGTTACTAATCAGCCAAATTTAGGATGGGGAGATTATCCTGGATTATCCAGGTAAGCCTGTAACGCCAAGGTCCTTAAATATGGACTAGAAAGGCAGAAAAAGAGTCACTGCTAGAGTGAGAAAGACATGACTGGCCATTATTGGCTTGGAAGATGGAAGGGGCCATGAGCCAAGGAATGCGGCCAACTTCTCAAAGCTGTAAATGGCAAGGAAATGGATTCTCCACTAGAGCTTCCAGAAGGAATGCAGCCCTGCCAACACCTCGATTATAGTCCAGTAAGACCCATTTTGCACTTCTGGCCTTACAGGAGCAGCACTAGGAAACTAATGTGGAGGATTTGAATGAGGACCTTAAAACTAAGCAAATAAGCCCTGGCCAGCGTGGCTCAGTTGGTTGGAGTGTTGTTCCATACACCAAAGGGTCGCAGATTCAATTCCAGGTCAGGGTACATAAACGGGTTGCGGATTCAATCCCTGGTTGGGGTGCTTAACGGGAGGCAACTGATTGGTGTCTCTCTAGCATCGGTCTCTCTCTGTGTCTTCCTTCCCCTCTTTCTAAAATCAATGAAACATATCATCAGGTAAGGATAAAAGAAAAACTGAGCAAATAAGAAAATTAGGGCAGTTTATTAACATTATGAACAACAATAACTTATAAAAAAGGAAATAATCTGTAGTATAACCTATGTGGTTCATCAAAAACAATATTTATGTGGTCCTATAATAAAGCAATTAATATTAACTAAAAATATGACAATAATATATTGCGAGACACTGGGCTTGAAAGTTGGGAAGAGTAATGCAGGGAAAGCGAGCAAAATCCTCAGCTATTATAAGAGCTCAATACATAGTGCCTTAATAAATAAATAAGTAAGTAAATAAATAAATAAATAGCAGCATAGGCAGATTATTTAGATATAGGGAGGTAAAATCCAGAAGTAATGGGTATAAGAGTTAAAAGTGGCCTGGCCAGTGTGGCTCAGTGGT
Organism: Molossus molossus; assembly: GCF_014108415.1. NCBI lineage: Eukaryota > Metazoa > Chordata > Mammalia > Chiroptera > Molossidae > Molossus > Molossus molossus. Next base: position 134,830,118 of record NW_023425355.1, on the reverse strand, counting down.
TGAGCGTCGACCCATGCACTGAAAGGTCACCGGTTCGATTCCCAGTCAGGGCACATGCCCAGGTTGTGGGCCTGATCCCCAGTGGGGGGCATGCGGGGGGCGGCCAATCGATGTTCTCTCTCATCGATGTTTCTATCTCTCTCTCCCTCTCCCTTCCTCTCTCTCTGAAATCAATAAAGAAAAATATTTTTTAAAAAACTATATGCTATGTGTATATCAGTTTCCTATCACTGCCATAAAAAATTACCATAAACTTGGTGGCTTAAAACAATATAAATTTATTGTTATACAGTTCTGGAGGTCAGAAATTTTATTTTATTTTATTTATTTATTTATTTTTTTTATCCTCACCCGAGGACATTTTTCCATTTTTTGTACAGATAGAGTGGGAGGGAGAGAGAGAGAGAAACATCGACGTGAAGGGACACATCGAGTGGCTGCCACCCGCACGACCAACCAGGGCCGGGGACAAACTGCAACCGAAGTACGTGCCCTTAGCGGGAACTGAATCCGGGTCTCTCTGGACCGCAGGCCGACGCTCTAACCGCTGAGCCCAACCGGCCAGGGCTGGAGGTCAGAAATTTTAAATGGGTCTCACTGGGCTGAAATCAAGATGTTGGCAGGACTGGACTCCCTCCAGGGTCCCCAGGGTAGAATCCATTTCTTGCCTTTTCCAGCTTCTAGAAACGAGAGGTATTCTGGGCTCCTGGCCCTTCTGCAGCCAGCAATCACCTTACTTTGAACTCTGCTTCCATTGTCCTATCTCCTTCTGTGACTCCCTTGGCTCCCGTTTCCCTAATAAGGATGATTACACTGGGCCCATCCAGATAATCCAGGATAACCACTCCATCTCAAAACCTTTAATTTAATGACACCTGCAATATTCCTTTGATCAGGTAAGGGAAGGTAACATAGTCACAGGTTTCAGGAACAGGGATGTGGACTTCTTTGGTGGAGCAGCATTAATCTGCTTACCCTAGTGTATCTTTATTACTTTAATAGAAATTTTTTTTTAATCCTCACCAGAGGACACTTTTGCATTTATCTCCAGACAGAGCAGGCAGGAGAGAGGGAGGAGGAGAGAGAGGAACATCAATGTGAGAGAGACACATTGAGAGGTTGCCACCCACACAACCCCAGCCAGGGCCGGGGACAAACTGCAACCGAGGTACGTGCCCTTAGCGGGAACCGAACCTGGGTCCCTCTGGTCTGCAGGCCGACGCTCTAACCACTGAGTAAAACCGGCCATGGCAATAGAAATATTTTTTAAAACACGCGCTCTTGCCCAGCTGGTGTGGCTCAGTGGTTCAGCATCCACCCATGCACCAAGAGGTCCCTTGTTCAATTCCTGGTCAGGGCACATGCCCAGGTTGTGGGCCTGATCCCCATTGGGGACATGCAGGAGGCAACCAATCAGTGTTCTCTATCGTCGATGTTTCTCTCTCTCTCTCCTTCTCCCTTCCTCTTTCTCTAAAATCAATAAAGAAAAAAAAATTTAAAAAAACATGACTTCTTTGACCCAACAGTTCTATTTTTAGGAGTTAATGCTAATGAAATTAGTCATCTGTACAAAAATTTATGTTCATAGACATTGTTTATGATGCTAAAAAATTATAAACTACATGTTTGTGATTTTTTAAAAGGTTTAAGATATTGCTATAAAGAAACTACTATGGTCCTGGCCAGTTTGGCTCAGCAGTTGAAGCGTGAGCTCGCAGACCAGAGAAGACAGAGTTCGGTTCCTGCTAAGGGCACGTACCTCTGTTGCAGTTTATCCCCAGCTCCGGTTGGGGTCGTGTGGATGGCGACCACTTGATGTGTTTCTCTCATATCAATGATTCTCTCTCTCTCTCTTCCTCCTTCTCTCCCTCCCACTCTATATCTCAAGATAAAGTGCAAAAATATCCTCGGGTGAGGACGAAAAAAAAAAAAGGAAACTATTATACAGCAATTAACCATTATGCCATAGAGCTTTATGGTGAGTTGAAAAAGATGTTCACTGCATGTTAAGTGACAAAAGCAAAACACAAAATGGTAAGTTCACTACTATCAAATTTTGTAAAGAAAAATGTGTATATTGTGTAAAAAGTATATTTTGTATATGCACATATGTATACCTATAGAGAGACAGAGAGGCATAGTGAGACAGAGACAGAGAGAATAGAAAAATGTGTGCATGTGTATGTACGTGTGCACAATGGGTATATATGTGCCAAAGCCTAGAAGAACTATGGTTACCACTGAGTGGTAAAATACAGGTAATTTTAATCTTATTTATTTATTTAAATTTTTTGTTGTTGTTAATCCTCACCTAGGATATTTTTCCATTGACTTAATTTTTTTTTTCTTCATTGATTTGAGAGAGAGAGGAAGGGAAAGGGAGAAAGAACATTGATTGGCCACCTCCTGCATGCTCCCCACTGGGGATCAGGCCCACAACCTGGGCATGTGCCCTAACCAGGAATCGAACTGGTAACCTCTTGGTGCATGGGTCGACGCCCAACTACTGAGCCACACTGGCTGGGTTCCATTGACTTTAGATAGAGTGGAAGGGAGGGAGGGAGGGAGAGAAACATCAATGTGAGAGAGATACATTGATTGGTTGTCTCCTGCACAACCCTGACCAGGGCCAGAGATCAAACCTGCAACCTAGGTACATGTCCTTGACTGGGAATCAAACCCTCAACCCTTCTGAGTGTGGGCCAATGCTCTAACCACTTAGCACACCAGCCAGGGCTAATTATCATTTTTTTCTTTTAATTTTTTTTCTTTATTGATTTTTAGTGAGAGAGAAAGAGAGAGGGAGAAAGAGATAGAAAGAAAAATCGATGAGAGAGAACATCGATTGGCCTCCTCCTACATACCCCCCACTGGAGATCGGCCCACAACCTGGGCATGTGCCCTGACTGGGAATTGAACCAGCAATCTCTTGGTGCATGGGTCGACACTCAACCCCTGAGCCACACCAGCCAGGCTAATTATCTTCTTTATGCTTTCCATAATTTCTAGGATTTCCCCCCACTATCAGGCGTGCATTACTCTTATAACCAGAATAAATGTTATTTCCATTTTGCAAAAATAAATAAAGAACTCACCATCTGAGGCCCCAGAGACTAACTATAGCAACAGCTGTCACCAAAGATTACACATGTAACAATTAGCACAGCTAAGAAAAGATGTCAACTACCCTTATTAATTAACACTCTCTAAACCATGGTTTAGCTTGATGTGCTTTAGAAGTATGTTGAAGCCATGACTATAAACCTCCATATCTTGTTCTCTTTTGACTCTCGGGCTGGGCTAAGGTCTGTGAGGTCTGTGAGGCAGATTATCTTGGTGGGTGTAGAATCTCAACTGGTTTCCAGGCAGCTTTGGAAAAAGGCAGCTCAATTCCCTTCCTTGCCCATTAGGTGGGGCAAGAAAGCTTTAGAAGAAAGACTCCTTACCAGCTAAAACATGAACAGGAAGAGACCAAATTGCAGGGGAAAAAAAAGTAAAACAGGTAGGAGGGCTCAGAAGTCATCCAGGTCCATTTTGGTGGGATATGTGCTAACATTTTTCTAAGATGAAAACTATTTACAGAGAGTTTTGTAGAGAGTCTATAAAATGTGTTTCAGTACCTGACAATCGCACCTGTAACCAAGACATTTTTCTAACATTTTAAACTTAAAATATCTCTGGTTAAAATGCAAACTAAAACAACATTGAGATACCATTTTTCACGGATCAGATTGGCAAAAGTTCAAAAGCTTTTCGATACACCCCCCCAGCCAGGCTGCAGGGAAACAGCGGTCTCCTGCATTACTGGAAGAAATGCAAACTGGTACCACTCCTGTGGGAAAGAGCTGGCATTATTTAAGCCAGATACAGTTTCCCCATCAGTCTGGCAATCTCATTTCTTGGAATTTACCCTGAAGATTCACCTCCAAGAAGATGAAAATAAATATGCACATGTTTGTTTTTTTCCTTTTATCACAGCATTATTTAAGTTGCAAAATATCAGAACCTACCTAAATGTCTAAATATAAGAATGTGGTTGAATAATGGCAGAGCTTTGAGTGGAATATTATACAGCTGTAAATAAGAATGAGCCCAGCCAGTGTGGTTGAGCATTGATTCATGCACCAGGAGGTCGCCAGTTCGATTCCCGGTCAGGGCACATGCCCAGGTTGTGGGCCCGGTCCTCAGTTGGGGCATGCAGGAGGCGGCCAATCGATGTTCTCTCTCATCGATGTTTCTATTTCCCTCTCCCTCTCCCTTCCTCTCTCTAAAATCAATAAAGAAAAAAAAAAGGAAAAATGAGCACAATCTCACAATCTGATATGGAGCGATTTCCAGGATTTAAGTGCAAAGAGCAAAGTGCAAAAAAAAGATACAAACCTTCAGTGTAAGGCCAAAGGGGGAGATAATAAAACATACATATACCTGCTTGTCTTCACCAAAAGAAACACAGGCAAGTGAAGCCAGAAGTTGGTCACCTACAAGGAGTGGGAGGAATAGTAGTGTTGAAGGAATATGGGAGGGATGGAGTGACACTTGTCTATCTTTTTGGATAGTTTTGATTTGTGGAAGTACATTTATGTTCTACATATTCAAAAATCAAATCAACAAGGAAAGGAAAGAGAAACAAGCTAAAACCGAAGGCAAAATAAAAAAAAAAAACCAACAGTATTTCGAATGAACAACACAAGCACATTATGAGGGGTTGGGAGTAGGAAGGACTAATCCAAGTAGTGTTATGAACACAGTCCTTTCTATATACCTTCTGTCTTGCAGAGGGAGAACTGCAAACAAGTCCTGATCTCTTTTTAGTAGGTTTGTTTCCTGTAGTGGTATGAGTGAAGCAACTCTGAAACTATTTTAGGTGTGTTGTGGGATTGAGCAAACAAAGAAGTGCTAAAAATAATTATGTGGGCACAGTGAGGACATAGCAATCAGCTTAAAGGGGCTCCCACTGACCTAAGCTGGGGTTAGTTGAGCACCCAAATAATCAAGGACAATAATGAATCATAAACCACTGAAAAGGTAAGGATGGAGCTATATCAATAATAGACACATAGATAGGAGGACAGGGAGGGCTCTTGCTTACAGGAGAATGGCAATGCCAGCTGGTAAGTGTGGAGGGAGTACTAGAGAAAATCATGGTTTAGCAGCCATAACCACACATTAGACACTAAATCTATAGGGCAATGTTGATGAGAAGCAGCATATTTCAAATCAGAGTGTTTCCTCATAAATTGCTTATTTATTGCAAAGAAAAATAATAATAATAACAGTAATTATATAGTGGAAAGAATGGACAACTCCTTGACCAGGTGATTAAAATTCATATCACCAGGGACAGGCAGATGGACATGGATATGACATCTAAGAGGAACACAACATCAGTTATATAGTGTTCTGGCCAGGAATGCAGCCCTGCCAATACTTCAACTTTAGCCCAGTGACACCCATTTTGGACTTCTGACCTCAGAACTATAAGAGAATAAATTTGTGTCATTTTAAATCACCAAGTTTGTGGTCATTTGCCACAGCAGCAATAGGAAACTCATACACTTGGAATATGAAGCAAAAACTAGATCAAAGAAAGTGTTCTATTAAGATTAAATTTTCTGCCCTGGCCGGTTTGGCTCAGCGGTTAGAGCGTCGGCCTGTGGTCCGGAGAGACCCGGGTTCGGTTCCCACTAAGGGCACGTACCTCGGTTGCAGTTTGTCCCCGGTCCTGGTTGGTCGTGTGGGTGGCAGCCACTCGATGTGTTCCTTTCACATCGATGTTTCCCTCTTTCTCTCTTCCTCTCTCTCCCTCCCACTCTGTCTGTACAAAAAATGGAAAAATGTCCTCGGATGAGGATTTAAAAAAAAAAAAGCCCTGGCCAGTTTGGCTCAGCGGTTAGAGCGTCGGCCTGCGGTCCGGAGAGACCCGGGTTCGGTTCCCGCTAAGGGCACGTACCTCGGTTGCAGTTTGTCCCCGGCCCTGGTTGGTCGTGCGGGTGGCAGCCACTCGATGTGTCCCTTTCACGTCGATGTTTCTCTCTCTCTCTTCCTCTCTCTCCCTCCCACTCTATCTGTACAAAAAATGGGAAAATATCCTCGGGTGAGGATAAAAAAAATAAAAAAAATAAAAAAGATTAAATTTTCTGCCCTGGCCGGTTTTTCTCAGTGGTTAGAGCGTTGGCCTGCAGTCCAGAGAGACCCGGGTTCGGTTCCCGCTAAGGGCACGTACCTCGGTTGCAGTTTGTCCCCGGCCCTGGTTGGTCGTGCGGGTGGCAGCCACTCGATGTGTCCCTTCACGTCAATGTTTCTCTCTCTCTCCCTTCCTCTCTCTCCCTCCCACTCTATCTGTACAAAAAATGGGAAAATATCCTCGGGTGAGGATAAAAAAAATAAAAAAAATAAAAAAGATTAAATTTTCTGCCCTGGCCGGTTTTTCTCAGTGGTTAGAGCGTTGGCCTGCAGTCCAGAGAGACCCGGGTTCGGTTCCCGCTAAGGGCACGTACCTCGGTTGCAGTTTGTCCCCGGCCCTGGTTGGTCATGCAGGTGGCAGCCACTCGATGTGTCCCTTTCACGTCGATGTTTCTCTCTCTCTTTCTGTTCCTCTCTCTCCCTCCCACTTTACCTGAACAAAGAATGGAAAAATGTCCTCGGGTGAGGATAAAAAAGAAAAAAGGAAGAAAAAAGATTAAGTTTTCTAATGTTAACTACCATGACTATGTAAGAGAATATCCTTGTTCATAGAACGTATTCACTGAAATTTAGAGGCAAATGGGTATGATGTATGAAACCTACTCTTAAATGACTCAGAAAAAAAAAATGTATGCATTTGTATGCCTACATGAGAGTGCACACACAGACAAATGGTAAAGCAAATGGAAACTTAATAGTGAATCTGGGTAAATGGTATATGGTGTTCCTTGTACTATTCTTGCAACTTTTCTGTAATTTTGAAATTATTTGAAAATAAGAGTTTTACAAAGATAGAAGATGATAATGAAGATTGATAACAATAATGAAGATAGACAGACGGACAATTGGTTGAAATGCATAATAATGTCATCTGTTTCTAATTTGGGTAGAGATGAAACATAATTGAATCATACCACCACACTTAGTCTTCTTGAAAGCAATGAAGGATTGTTTCCCACCCCCAATACAGACCTATGAGAAAACAATTCTTTTCCTCTCGATTTCATAGCTTTTTTTACACCTATAATATTTACTGAGGACTGTTCTGTGGCTGTAGCCTCCAAGCCTAGGAGCATAAATGAAGTTACAAGATGTCTGTTCTTGAGATGTAGGAATCTGATGTGGGGAAAGGTGGACGATTGGTAGAAATGGCCATCTGGAAAAATAGGTAGAACTTGGATAAGTGGATGGGGAGGAGAATGAATAAGTCAAGGCTTGGGGTCAGGAATAAGCCCACCGAGGGCGATCAGTGAGACAACTTACCACCTAGCACCTAGCACCAAGCAGATGCCCAGAGTCTGAGGGCTCCCTTCATGCCTAATCCTCAGGAAACCATGAGGCAGGGCTCCTGGGAGATAAGACTGGGTCAGTAGGAAACTCGAAAAGCAGCCCACCTTCTTATCTTTTTCTCCAAGTATTTCATAAGCCAGGTGCTGGAATTTGGACTTTTTTCTGTAGGTACCAAAAGAGGCCACTACAAGGTTTTGGCTAAGGTGAACGTCTTTGGTCATTCGACAAGTATTTTTTGAGCTACTTCTACATGTGAAGTACGGAGCTAGATGGAGGGAAGAAAGAAGTAGTCTGTGGTCCCTATTCAGTGCACTTAAGGGCTTAACCAGGGGTGTGTTTAGGTATTCTGGTTGCGCAGAGGAGGGGCAGCTAACCCAGTGAGGCCTGATTGGGAAAGCTACCGGTCTGAGTCTTAAGGGCCAGGTACAAAGCAATTGACCAGACAGATACAGGGAAAGGGCATTTGGGACCACGAAAACTGGAAAGAGCATGTGGGCAGGTATAAAGGCAGGAGAGCAAGGGACATCTGAGGGGTTTCAAGGGGTGTGGTCCACTCTACTGGGGGGGAGACCACAGAGAGGGTAAGAGCGCAGGCAAATAATCACATGAAATGATGCTCAACATCACGAGTCCAGTTAGGGAAATGCACATTTAGACCACAAGGAGGTGCCACTTCCCACCTACTAGAATGCCTAAAATCAAGCCAAGTAACTGAAGCTGGTGAGGATATAGAGCCACTGGAACCATCACTGGTGAGAGTGTGAAATGATAGTGACTTAGGAAAACCATTTAGTCATTTCTTACAAAGATAAACATATACTTACCATATGACCTGGCAATCTCGGTTCTGGGCATTTACCCAAGTGAAATTTTAAAAGTATGTCTAAATAAAGACCACTTTAAAAAATATATTTGTAGCCCTGGCCGGTTTGGCTCAGCAGTTAGAGTGTCAACCCACGGACCAGAGAGTCTTGGGTTCGGTTCCCCCTGAGGGCATGTACCTCGGTTGCAGTTCATTTGGGGTCGTGTGGATGGCAACCAGTTGATGTGTCTCTCTCACGTCGATGTTTCTCTCTCTCTCTTCCTCCTTCTCTCCCTCCCACTCTATCTGAAGATAAATGCAAAAATGTCCTTGGATGAGGATTATATATATATATTTGTAGTGATTTTTAGAGAGAAAGAGAAACATTGATGTGAGAATGGAATGTTGATCAGCTGCCCCCTGCAGGCCCCCCTAGGGATCGAGCCCACAGCACGGGCATGTGCTCTGATGGGGAAACAAACCAGCAACCTTTTGATACACGGGACTATGCCCAACCCACTGAGCCACACTGGCCAGGGCATAAAGACTTGTACTTTATTTATACTTGCCAAAAGGTAGAAGCAAGCAATGTCCATCAAGTAGGGAGTGGATAAGTAAATTATGGTACATCCAGACAATGGATGACTACTTAGCAATAAAAATGAATAAATTAGTGAGATATATGCCACAACATGGACAAATCTTAAGGGAAAGAAGCCAGACATGGGCTACATACTGTATGAATCCCTTCGTACGGCTTTCCGGAAAAGGCAGAAGGATAGGCATAGAAAACACCTCCTTATTTGTTTGAGGTGGGAGGGGGGATTGCGCACCAAATGGCACAAAGGAACTTTTTGGGGTAATAAAAATATTTTGACTGTGGTTGTAGTTACATGACTATATAGGTTTGTCAAAACGTACTAACTGTATACCTAAAAAGCATGAATTTTACCGTACATAAATCACACCTTAATAAACCTGACTTTAAGGGAGAAACCCTGCTCAGGTCTGAATCCTAGTTCTGGCACTTATTAGCTGGTGACCTTGGGCAGGTTCCTTACCTCCTCTGTGCCTCAGTTTCCTCATCAGTAAAATGAAGACAATAATAGCACCTGCTTCATAGGGTTTCTGTGAAGATGAAATGAGCTAATGCATGGAGAGTGCTAGAATATTGCCCGACACCGACTAAGTGCTTAGTACACGTGAGCTGTCATTCTTTTTTTTTTATCCTCACCCGAGGACATCTTTCCATTTTTTGTTCAGATAGAGTGGGAGGGAGAGAGAGAGAAACATCGACGTGAAAGGGACACATCGAGCCCTGGCCGGTTTGGCTCAGCGGTTAGAGCGTCGGCCTGCGGTCCTGAGAGACCCGGGTTCGGTTCCCGCTAAGGGCATGTACCTCGGTTGCAGTTTGTCCCCGGCCCTGGTCGGTTGTGCGGGTGGCAGCCACTCGATGTGTCCCTTTCACATTGATGTTTCTCTCTCTCTCTCTGTTCCTCTCTCTCCCCCCAACTCTACCTGAACAAAAAATGGAAAAATGTCCTTGGGTGAGGATAAAAAAAAAAAAAAAAAAAAAAAGGGACACATCGAGTAGCTGCCACCCACACGACCCAACCAGGGCTGGGGATAAACCGCAACCGAGGTACATGCCCTTAGCGGGAACCGAACCTGGGTCTCTCCAGACCGCAGGTCGATGTTCCAACCGCTGAGCCAAACCGGCCAGGGCGAGCTGTCATTCTTATGGCCAGAAGAGGTGAGTGTGAGTCTAAAGGCTCGGCCGCCGGTTCCACCACTCATTATATAACCTTGGGAAAGTCACTTAACCTCAGGGAGCCTGTGGTAACCTCCCAGTTGTGGCCATGTTACCTGCCACCTGCCTGCACACCACACTGGGTATCCACAAAGAGCAGGTGGTATCAAGTGATGATCAAGTGATGGCTGACCATTCAAGGAATAGACTTTTTCACAAATTGGAAAAAGAAGATTCTGGGAGGACTGCCTGGATTCTGAGTCTTTCTGTGAATTAGGGAGCTATTAACTGAGATCATGAACAGAACACTTTGGGGGTTCAGTTCAGTTTCAAACAGGATGAATTTGAGGTGGTTGTAGGGCATTCAGGCGGAAATTTCTATGTGACCAATAGAAATGCGTGTAGAGCCCAGGAAAAGAGGTCAGGGGTGGACATGACTTTTTTAAAACATTAATGAACATAAGAAGGAAGGACCAAGCTTCCGGATGGAAGGGGCTCACCAGGAGCTCAGCACAATGAATAAAAGACCCATTGTTGATAAATTTTAGAGTATCAGAGAAAATCCTAAATCTTTCAGAGATTAGAAAACAGTTCACTTATACAAAAATGGAAGCCAAAGCAATAATGTTTGGAAAATAGAAATTATATGATTTCAAACCTAGATATTTCATATAAGTGGAATTATGTATTTGTCCTTTAGTGACTGGCTTCTTTCACTTAGCATGTTATCAAGGTCATGTCGGTGTAGCCTGTATCATCACTTCATTCCTTTTTATGGCTGAACAACACCTCACTGCATGGATAGACCACATTTTGTTTATCTTTCATCTGTTGATGGACACATGGGTTGTATCCACCTTTACGCTCTTGTGAGTAGCTCTGCTATGAACAAGTATGTGAGTCCCTATTTTCAATTCTTTTGGGTACATACCTAAGAGTGGCATTGCTGTGTCAATATTTAGCTTTTTGATGCACCTCTTGGCAATGTTTTTTTTACCCTAATTGTTAAGAGACCATTAAGTTAGCAGCACTGTGTTCCCTGTAACCACTTGCAAAAATCGTCATCAGCAAGAATTTCCCAACAAGTCAATTTCTTCTTCACTTAATATTATCATTATTTTTTTTAATTCTCACCTGAGGATATTTTTTCCCATTGATTTTTAGATAGGGTGGGAGGGAAGGGAGCGGGGGAGAAAGAGAGAGAGAGAGAAACATTGATAGGAGAGACACATTGATTGGCTGCCTCCTTCACAACGCCAAACAGGGCCGGGGATCGAACCTGCAACAGAGGTTCGTGCCCTTGACCAGAAATCGAACCCATGACTCTTAGGTCTGAGGGCCAGTGCTCTAACCACTGAGCTAAACTGGCCAGGGCTACTAAGCATTATTTTAAGTGTCCTTAGAAAGAATTAGAATTTGAGATAAAATTTACTTTAGAAAATTATCTGTAAAACAAATCTAGTTTTTAATCTTCACCCGAGGACATTTTTCCATTTATCTTCAGATAGAGTGGGAGGGAGGGAGGGAGGAAGAGGAAGAGAGAGAGAGAGAGAGAGAGAGAGAGAGAGAGAGAGAGAGAAACATCAGTGTGAGAGAGACACATCTATTGGTTGCCTGCTGCATTACCCTGACCAGGGCCGGGGACGAACCTCAACCAAGGTACATGCCCTTGACCGGAATCCAACCCATGACTCTTTGGTCCGTGAGCTGATGATCTACTGCTGAGCCAAACCAGCCAGGGCTTAATCTGGTTTTTAATATCTTAAATGATATATATAGCAGACAATAAAGAAGCTCTCTAAACTTTAATATGATAAATCAGGATTTCCTAAGACATTTTTAGATTTCTTGAAATGGGATTTTATCCCTTGCCTTCTAAAATATGCAAACTTTGCCCTGGCAGGTTTGGCTCAGGGATGGCCCGCACACCAATGAATCGCGGGTTCGATTACAGCCAGGGGCACGTACTTTGGTTGCAGTTTGTCCCCGGCCCTGGTCGGGGTCCTGTGGGAGGCAATCAATTGATGTGTCCCTCTCACGTCGATGTTTCTCTCTCTTCCTTTCTCTTCCCCTCTCTCCCTCCCACTCTGTCTGAAGATAAATAGAAAAATATCCTTGGGTGAGGATTAAAAAAATAAAATAAAATATGCAAACTTCAATGTTATACAAACTGCAAACACATTTTAAACACGTATGTGACTACATGCAAAGACTGATATATATATATATATATATTTATTTATATATTTATTTATATATATATATATATATATATATATATATATAAATAAATAATATCTCAACTACCCCAAAGAGCTCAGAAAAAAAGACTAGTGAAAAATACTAAAATGTTAGTTTACACTAAATATATATGGACAGTATGACATGAATTTTTCTTCCTCTTCATACTATGCTATGTACTTTTTGTCAGAGAAAAGTGTTTTCTTTTTTAAAAGAACAGCAGTGAAATGAATTTAAAGCATATGTAATTATGTTAAGTATCATAAATCTATAATTTTTATTAACAAGACAACATAACACACAAATAAGGTTAGCCACGTTTTATGATGTGGGGTGAGGAATGGCAGGGATTGTAGAACCCGTCTGGACTGAGGTGAAGGAGGCAGCCCTTGAGGTAAAGCTTGTTTACATGGATTTTAGTAACAGATATACAAGGGACAGGATGAACTATCCTTACCACACATTTAAAAGAATGACTTTAGCCCTGGCCTGTTTGGCTCAGCGGTTCAAGTGTCAGCTCACGGCTGAAGGGTTATGGGTTCAATTCCTGGTCAAGGGCATGTACCTCAGTTGCAGGTTTGATCCCCAGCCCGTCGGGGTCATGCGGGAGGCAGCCAATCAATGTGTCTCTCTCATATCGATGTTTCTCTCTCTCCCCCCCTTCCTCCCTCCCCCCTTATCTAAAAATCAATGGAAAAATATCCTTAGGTGAAGATTTTTTTTTAAATTAAAAAAAGAAAAAGAATAAAAGAATGACTTTATCTGATAAAAACAAGACAATGTTATGTTCCACTGATACAGAAAAGTGGTCACTCATATCCCAGCACTTAAAAAATCACCTGTGTTGCCCAGCAGGTATGGCTCAGTGGTTGAGTGTCAACCCATGCACCAGGAGGTCACTGGTTCGATTCTTGGTCAGGACACATGCCCAGGTTGTGGGCCTGATCCCCAGTGGGGGGCATGCAGGAGGCGGCCAATTGATGTTCTCTTTCATCGATGTTTCTATCTCTCTTCCTCTCCCTTCCTCTCCACTATCAATAAAGAAAAAAAAATTTTTTTTAAATCCTACCAGACATAAAAAATAAATCACTGGCCCTGTCTGGTTTGGCTCGGTGGTTAGAGCATCGGCCTGAGGTCCAGAGAGACCCGGGTTTGGTTCCCGCTAAGGGCATGTACCTCGGTTGCAGTTTGTCCCCAGCCCTGGTTGGGTCATGCAGGAGGCAGCCACTCGATGTGTCTCTTTCACGTTGATGTTTCTCTCTCTCTCTCTCTTCCTCTCTCTCCCTCCCACTCTATCTGAACAAAAAATGGAAAAATGTCCTTAGGTGAGGTTAAAAAAAAATCACCAGTGTTAACAGAATTCATATGTACAGACAGGATTGATGGTCACTGTATCGTTTTATTTTTAAAAGGTTTAATTTATTTCAATGCTAAAGAGGAAAAATTCAAAGAAACTGAAGGGGCTGCTGAACTTCAGATGAAGGTTTCTTCATCATAGGGGCAATTAGTTTCTACAAGAGCTAAGTAAACCGGTGGTTCTCCTACGGGAGTGTGCATCAGCACCCCCTGGAGGGCTTGTTAAAACAGACCGCTAGGCCCCACCCTTGGAGCTTCTAATTCAGTAGTTCTGAAGTGGGACGAATCTGCACTTCTAACAAGTTTGCAGGTGGTGCTGATGCTGACGCTGCTGGTTGGGGACCACACTTTGAGAACCACTGTGCAAAGGTCACGAAAAAGACTGTAAAAAACTTAAGGTTGGTCACTAGGATTTTCCCTATATTATGTAATACAATCTCAGTCATTAAAACTTGAAATGATGCCCGGCTGGTGTGGCTCAGTGGTTGAGTGTTGACCCATGCACCAAGAGGTCGCTGATTCGATTCCCAGTGAGGACACAGGCCCAGGTTGTGGGCCCGGTCCCCAGTGGGGGCATGCAGGAAGCGGTCAGTCAATGTTCTCTCTCATCGATCTTTCTCTCTCTCCCTCCCCCTTCCTCTCTAAAAAATCAATAAATCAATAAAGGGAAAAATAAATAAACAAAACAAAACAAAAACTTGACATGACTCTTGTCCATGAAAGATGAGGCCGTTAGCTCTTAGTCTTTCTTCCACTTTCTCTCCCCCATGTACCAATTGATCAATGTATATGAATTTTTCTTTGTCAAGATTATTACATTTATATTCCATTCTACAACTGTAATTCCTCAGTTTTAAAATCTTAGTTTTGTATTTTAATGGACTCAGAGCTCCTAACCAATTCCTTTTACTAAAACTTTGTTAGGAAACCTGGTTCCCAAATGTCCAGAACAGGGCTTGACAAGGTTGTGCCTTACCCTTCGGACTTTGGCATCCACAGGTGACACTGCAACCTGACCCAGGAAGTGCCTGACCCAGGAAGTGCCTCCTCCTGGGGAACCCCCCCCCCCTTCTGCTGAGGTCCTGAGATGGTAGCAGAGACTTCATCTTCCCAAGGGTTTTCTGACTTTCCTCCACATGGCCTGGTCACCCTTTCAGTCCCTTTGTCCATACTGAGGCGCCCCCTCACCAAGATGTTGTCAATTCCGTTTCTTTACTCAGTGCTCCTCACGGGGGTGGGGGAGGGCTTGCACCACACCCGTTGCATTAGCATCTTCTCTCCTTACCTTCCTTGTGTGGCTGCTGCTTACTGAGTTGGCTATTTAATGGAGAAGGTTCTGATCCAGCTTTACGTCTCCTGCTTGGATCTGCTAATATCTCCACGCTTTTTAAAAAGAAAATCTATTGACTTCCGGTCAAGATGGCGGGTAGGTAAACGCGGTATCGTCCTCCCACAACCACTCAAAGTTACAACTCAACTACAGAACAACCATCATTCAAAACCGCCTGAAATCAAGCTGAATGGCAGTCCTACAGCTACGGAATTAAAGCAGCAGCCGCATCCAGACTGGCAGGAGGGGCGGCAGCGCCGGAGGCGGAGGGGCTGGTCCCACACCCACGGGTGGCGGATAAAAATCAGGAGGACACCTCGGCTGGGAAGGTCCTTCCTGAGGACTGAGAGGTCCCCGTCCCACACCAGGTGCCCCGCTCAGGGTTCCAGTGCCAGGAAGAGAATCCCCATCACTTCTGGCTGGAAAAACCAGCGGGAACTGAGGCTCAGGGAGGCTGAGGGGCTGGAGCCCCAGGCAGCTCCTTAAAGGACCCGCGCACGGACTTATCGGACTCTCTCCCTCTGAGCTTGGAGGGGAGGCAGCTCGAGGGGCGCCAGAGACACACAGGGAAGAACTGAGCTGTTTGGCACTGGAGTGAGGGCTGGAGAGGGGGCTTTCTCGGGGACAAACGTGCTGTCAGAGGCCTTTGTTCCTTTGGTGAGCCCTTCCCGGGGGCGGGCAGCAGACAGAAGCCATATCTGGGACTCCAGAAACCTGGCTCACACTGGTAGCCCCGCCCTGGTGACTCCCTGAGGCCCCGGCCCACCCAACTTTCAGGCCCGCCCAAGCTGTTGCCACTTGCTTAACCATAGGATTGGCCTGTCTTGGATCCTGCTTCAGGTTTTCCTAAATTCTTTCAAACGAGCAGCATCGGGTCTCAGCTAGCCCCATACCTCTCGTTAAGTAATACACAGAAACAAACAGGGAGGCAGCCAAAATGAGGAGACAAAGAAACAGGTCCCAAATGAAAGAACAGAACAAAACCCCAAGAAAAGAACTAAGCGAAATGGAGATAAGCAATCTAACATGTGCTGAGTTCAAAATACTGCTTATAAGGATGCTCAATGAACTTAGTGAGGCCTCAAGAGCATAAAAAAGGACCAGTCAGAAATTATGGATGCACAGTCAGAATTGAAGGAGGCATTAACTGAAATAAAGAATAATTTACACAGCTTCAATACTAGAGAACGTAAATCCAAGAAGCAAACCATCGATTTGGAATATAAGGAAGCAAGAAAATGCCCAATCAGAACAACAAAAAAGAAAAAAGAATCCAAAAAGATGAGGAGAGTGTAAGGAGCCTCTGGGACAACTTCAAGTGTGCAAACATTCACATCTTGGGGGTGCCAGAAGGAGAAGAGTGAAAACAAGAAATCGAAAACCTGTTTGAAACAATAATGGCAGAAAACTTTCCTAACTTGGTGAAGGAAACAGACATACAAGTCCAGGAAGCACAGAAAGTCCCAAACAAGATGAAGCCCAAGAGGCCCACACCAAGACACATCATCATCAAAATGCAAAAGGTTCAAGACAAAGAGAGAATCTTAAAAGCAGCAAGAGAAAGGCAGCTAGTTACGTACAAGGGAGTACCCATTAGGCTGTCAGCTGATTTCTCAAAAGAAACTTTGCAGGCCAGAAGGGAGTGGCAAGAAATATTCAGAGTGATGAAAAGCAGAACCTACAACCAAGATTACTCTATCCTGCAAAGCTGTCATTTAGAATTGATGGCCATATAAAGACTTTCCCAGACAAGAAAAAGTTAAAGGAGTTCACCACCACCAAACCGTTATTATATGAAATGTTGAAGGGTCTTTTTGAAAAAAAAGGTAAAATATATGAACAAACAAAATGGCAATGAATACATATCTATCGACAATGGAATCTATAAACAAAATGAACAGGTAGAACAGAAACATTCTCATAGATACAGAGAACATTTTGTTGGTTGCCAGATAGGAGGGTGGTTGAGGGAATGGGTGAAAAAGGTGAAGAGATTAAGAAGTACAAATTCATTGCTAGACTGACAAACCTCAAAGGGAAAGGGGTTGGGGGGGGTGGGAAGAAATAAACCAAAAAACTTATATGCATAACCAATGGACACAGACAATAGTGTGGGAAAAGGCGGGAGGGGGGCGGGAGTGGGGAGGAGGGGGTCAATGGGGAGAAAATGTGGAACATCTGTAATACATTTTACATTCAACAATAAAGATTTTTAAAAAATAAAATAAAAAGAAAATCTATTGAAAAATGTAGGGTTTATTGAGTAAAATGTGCTCCATATTATGCATCTATACAAATTACTATAATGTAACAATAATAGTGTTTTTCCAATAGCAAAAAAGTATCCTCCGAGATATTTACAGTAGTTTTCTCTGTGATAAGATTATGGATGATTTTTTTCATTGAAATTTCTCTCTCTCTCTCCCCCTCCTTCCCTCCCTCCCGTCCACTCTCTAAAAAATCAATGAAAAAATATCCTTGGGTGAGGATTAACAAACAAACAAAAAAACAACAAAAAAAATGTTTGGAAACCTGACCTATAGAAACGTAGTACACAGCATAAGACAGGCCATCTACCTAAATTTATTACCCAATTTTAATGCAGCAACTGTTCTCGCCCCTCTTATTGCTGACCCATTAAGAAAACAGTTGCCCTATCTTTCAAAGATATGTAAAAAATAAAATGTTTGTAGTAAGATTTTTCATAATCCAGTCATGAAAAATCAAGTTCTTACCAGATTTTGATTTAGAAAGGTCTGTCTTTGTAAGTGCAGACCAGTGTTATAAATGTCAACAGGTCCTACCTAGGGCTGTAATTCCCATGTAAAATTAAAATAATGTTTTCACAAACTGGCAAGTAACTTCTTCAAGCATAAAGAACAACAATATTTTATTACCAATAAACATTTCACAAAAATTTAGTTGGGAATGTATAGGTACTGTCAAGCATAACACAGAAAACATAAAGAAATAAGATATTAAAGCCTAAAATATCATTTATAATCCCATCAACTCTATCTTATACATAGTAGATATTCAATACAACTGAACTTAAAATAAACACTTTATAATATGTGCTTGCAAAATGTGT
The DNA here is from genome assembly GCF_014108415.1 of Molossus molossus. NCBI lineage: Eukaryota > Metazoa > Chordata > Mammalia > Chiroptera > Molossidae > Molossus > Molossus molossus. The sequence continues at coordinate 134,812,075 of NW_023425355.1, read as the reverse complement.
AACGCTGTAGTAGTAAAGTACAATTTCCAAAAATGAGACTTTTGTCAAATTTTTAAGAGCCTTTAAAAATATGATATGCACAAGCTTGCCCTGAGGGAAAGTAAGATGGAATATAGATTACAAAATCTTCACATATTTTCCACAATAGCATTTTAAAACTTGAAAAGAGCAAACAGTTGTGGAAAAAACTGAATGAACCAATTACTAAAAATTCAGTGCACTCATAACTACCTGATGGAATATTTGGAAGCACCTTTTCTCTCGCCTTCTTATATTATAATATGAAATGTATGAATTATAGGCCTTGAACTTCAGAAACTTAAGAAAACTTCAAGTTATAAGCCAAAATGCCATCAGAAAAAGAAAAATCTGGTATAAAATTTGCTACCATAAGGCCACTGTTTCAAGTTCTTTCATGTACAGACACTATACAATTCAGATACTTTTGTTTTTTATTACATAAGCAAAACTTTCAACATATAAACGTTTCAATATAACTCAGTTAAGTTCCCTATGAAAACATGCTCAGAGAAAAATTCAACAAATAATGCCCTTTTGAGACTTTCTGCAAGAGAAACTGTAGTTAATACAGCTTTTCAGTTGAATACTATAATTTAAAAGCAAGTAAGTGTAAAAAAGTTGCAACATTCCACTACAGAAAAATAAAGTTATTTTATCAAGAAAGTTACAGTATTAGTGCTTTAGTGCCAATTCTAACTCCTGACAGAGATGCTCTCAAAGATCGTCCTGTAGTGTTGATTTCGTTGGAAACAATTCTCCATGAGACTGTTGTGGTGATGTTTGTATATTCCTGTTGAAAGAAAACAAAAGAAATACAGACCTCAATCAGTGGGGGGGAAAGGAGAAGCATCTGTAACAAAAAATAATTAATCAATAAAAAAATAAAAAAAGAGAAGCATCAGGTACAACATTTGAACTAGAGCTTTGTTTACATTGCAATTTGCAAAACATTTTAATATATATAGTACTGCTTGCATCCCAGATACCCACAAAGGTATGTGGAACCCCAAACACGCAAAGTAACAACACACATCAAAGCAGGTATCAAATGATGTCAGAAGGACAAAGAAAATACATGGCACTTGACCCACTGCTATTAGTAAGTTGATGAAAACAGCATTCTACCATTAGGTGAGTTTCACTGGGGACATCCCTGGACAAAAAAAAAAAAAAAAAAATCAAGGCTCTTAAACTTTAATCTCTCAAGTACAGAGCCTGATCTGACACATGTACAACTTTAAACTGGTATTTTATCTTTGTCATCGTATGTTATCTAATTCTAAAACTATAAGGGCTCTTCCAGCTTGGCTGATAACAGCAGGGAAGCTATGGGGGGAGCTTTCTTGCTTTTGGATGGTTACTTTCAACATAAATATATGTAAGGCTTCAATAAACAGAAAAAGAAGTTCATAAGAACAGTAAGAGTATGACTAAATGGTCATGACCATGAATTCTATACTGTGATGTTACGTAAAATATTAAATTACTAACCATGAACTAGACATAAGACCACACAACTAATAAAGGAGCAACAATGGTAGAGTGACATGTTTTTCTGGGACATTAAAAAATCATTAATACATATATCCTTACCTTGTACTGGGATCTTACGTTATTAAAACTGAAAGAAATTTAAAAGTTGATTTATTTTTTGGCATTTATATTAGCATGCAAATGTTTAATTCCAAACAAAAACAATAGTGATAAAAAAATTCTTATTCTTCTATTTTGGTTAATGAAATATTCAAAATACATGCATATATATTTGTAAACATTATTCCTTTAAATAGAGGTAGACTTCATTGTATCCTATTTCTTTATTCATTATATAATATAAAAATTATAATCATATAATATAAAAACAACTTAAAAAGAAAACTCTATAATAATTCTTAAAATTATTTCTACCAAAATACCTTGTTTATAAAAATATACAATTATTCTGAATCATGTTCACCTTTGACATAGCTTCTTCTGTACCATCTCTTGGATTGATCCCTCCATTCTTCTAATCATTTGAAAATCTGACTAAGCAGAATGCTGAACTAGCTAAATGAGTATCACCCTCATCTAGGTTTTCTTAACTTGATACTTACATCATTGCAAATGCCCCTTGTTGGTCTTCCTGCATCTCATCTCCTCCCCAGAACCCTGCCTACCCACTGCCCACCAAGCGATTATCCTCAAATACCACTTTCTCCTTCTCAGTCTAGGAAGATGTCCTATTACTGCATCACATCCTGTTCTACCCAGATTTTGAGGTCCTCTATAACATGTACACCCCTATCTCTACCCAACTCTACATTAAATGTGGATCTTTGGCCATAGTCCCTTCTGTGTCCTGCTCTTCCTCCTCTGTGAAGAGAGTAGAAATCAAAGTACTTACCATATATTCTGACCCTTCCTAACATACTGACCTTTTCCTCCTCTCTTTAGGCATTTACCATCTGCAAAATTAAGCTCTTCAAAAATATGGTTGTACAGTGAACAATTAATATAATATACCTGACTGCTATGCTTTGAAAGGCCTGCTTACAAGGTTGGCCACTGGCTGGCATCTGGTAACTTAGATTTTGAGAGGGTTCCCACCATTGATGAGTGTCTAAACTGTGCAAATAATAAAATATATGCTGAACTCCTGCTTCCCCTCTGAGAGTCTGGAATTTGGGTATGTGCCTGGCAGAGGGTGCCTATGTGACTGGCTCCCAGGAAGTCTTCAATGAGCACTGAGTCTCTAACAAGCTTCCCTGGCTAGCAACGTATCACATGTGTTTTCACAGCTCATCGCTAGGGGAATTCAGCAAGTCCTGAGTGACTCTACTGGGAGCAGACTCTTGGAAACTTGCGTCTGGTGTCCCCTGGACTTCGCCCAGGTACCAATTCCCTTTGCTGACTGTGCTGTGCAGCCTTCTACAGTAACACATCATAGCCATGAGTGTCACTATATGCTGAGGCCTTGAAGTCCTCCCAGTGAATCAATGGACCTGGGGGTGGTCTTGGGGACCCCTGACACAATAATTGCTGTTCACTAATTTTTTAGAGCTATGAATGGATGGATGTGCTGTGAGTGTATGTATGTATGTGGTGTGTGTGTGTGTGTGTGTGTGTGTGTGTGATTAGATTTGATTCATTCAACAAGGATTTTCTAAAGATGGGCTACATGAAAGCCAATAGGGGAATACATGAAAACTAATAAGGCACCTCTATCCTCAAGGAGTTGACCATCTATTCAGGGAAATAGAAGGTAAACAACAACAGTTAGAGATCAAGTGAAAGGACAGCTAAAGAGGGCAGGGGCTTTGGTAACGCTTTACAGTGGGTCTCAAAAGGAAATCAGGAATTCAGTAAGAAAAGATTGGGGGTCAGGAGGCTATTTCTAGCCAAGAGAACAGCAGGCACAAAAATACAAATACGTGAAAACATGTTATGCTCCAAAAAGCAGAGGGCCCATGGAGAAGTATGGTTAGAAAGGTAGCTTAAGGCTGGACCTGGCTAACAAATCTAGTCTCTTTTTTCGTAGAAACAAAACCCTTGGAAGGTGTCTGCAAAAGAGTGATATGATTCAACCTGTGTTTGGGGACAATACTGTGCGAGTAGTGAAGAAATGGAATAAGCAAATCATAGAAGGCAAGGAAACAAGTTAGAGGCTCCCAAGAGCCCCCAAACAGATCAGGATACACAAGAATGTAGCATACAGCGAAGATGGCATTTTCAACCAGTGGGGAAAAGACAAATTATTAAGTAATTTGTGTTAGAAAAACTGACGATCCCCCATTGGGAAAAAAAGTAGATCCTGACCTCACATCATATCATAAAAATATATTCTAAATGGAATAAATATCTATGTTTAAAATTTTATAACCATAAACTTAACCATTATAGTTATAAAAACAACCGTAAGGAATTTTTATAAGCATAAGCATGATGCTTGACAGATTTATCAACATTTACAAGTTCTGGAACATAAAAGCCACCAACACAGACAGCTGACAAACATCAAATACACACACACCAGCAAAATGTATGACAGATGAATACCCTCAGTAAATCAGGAGCTCCTACAAGTCAACAAGAAAAAAGTACCAGCCCTCAACAGAAACAAGGGGAAAGCGAAGAAATAAGAAAATCGAGGAAGAAATTCAAATGGTCAATAGATACATAAAAATATAGTCACATCATGAATAATCAAATAAAAGCAAAGGAGAGCTTTTTTTTGCATCAGATTGGCAACAGAAAAGAAAGACTGACAATGTGGAGTGCTGGCTAGGGTGTGGGTAAACAGGCCCCCTCGTGTACCTCTGCCGAGAGCAGGAATGAGGAAAAGGGGCACTATGGCAAGGTACCAAAGTGTCAATGTTTCCAGTGGTATTACCGAAAACAATGAAAACCTGTAAGCTATCCTGGAGTCATCAACAGAGGCCTGGTTAAGTAGGTCAGCAATCATCAAATGAGGGTATGCATATCCTTGGGGGTATATAAAGACTTTCCAAGGAGTATGCGGGTACAGCTAGTTTGGAGGGAATTAATTTCTAGATCTTCAAATTCCCAATGCTTGCTGTACAGAATTAACTTGCCTGCACATCTGATGAAGTCTGATGCCCCATCTCCCACTTTATACAAAAAAGATGCACCTTCTCATCCCGAATCTGATTACATTAGCTGGGGACCCCCCAAAAGGGGCAACTGGAAATACTGGTGATAGTGTGAAAACAAACCCAGCCTAGCAGCTAGTCATAAATACCATACTTCTGCAGGTGCGATGTTTTCTGATTCTTTGCTTTTGTTTAACAAACATAAAGAGGAAAAATTGAGCTATCAGTGAAAGAACACTCTAAATACTTTTTGATGATAGATCACTAAGTGATTTTCCTGGCCTATAATTCAGAGCGTGTCCAAAGAACCAAGTGGCATTGCTATAATAAAAGTCCTTTCATTTCCATCTATATAATCATATAAACAAGGTTTCTCAGGACTTATATCTATAAAAGGAAAAAATAGAATTAAAATGAATACTTGAACACTATATTATTCTACCAGCAATAAGTACTACTTATTTATGAATACATGAACTATTAAAAAGAGAAATATATTTCTAATAAAACTTCTTTGTCTAACAAATACTTAATAAAATATGAAATATATTTATGCTATTTTGATCAATAGTAATGTTAACTCAATCCAGAGGAAATATTTAACACCTCATAGTCACAGAAATCTATTAACATTTTATGTCAAATTTGATTTGGTTATCAATAAAAGACTTTCAAAGAAAAGTCTACGGGGAAAATAAAATGAAATCCAAATTCATGGGGAAAAAAAGGAATGATGTAAAATTTGTCACTGTTAAAAGAGTTTGTTTATACATATTTTTAAATGGATGATGTTAATTATCAAATTCCTGTGATGGGCAGGTTCCACTGAGATTTAAAAGAATGCTACAGTTTTATTTAAGACTCAGTATTTATAATATGCCAGATATTATATCCTTCATAACAATTTAAACTTATAATAAAAAAGTCAGATACCAGGTTAATAATTTTTCAAAACTTTTGGGTATGTAAGCAAAAAAAGTTTGAAAAGCAATAAAATAAATAATACATAGAGAGGAATAATATGCAGCCATTAAAAGGAGTGAGTTGAATTATGGAATGAATGAGTCACAGACATAAGAAGACTTGGAATGGCTGACGTTGGAAGGAGGACTAGGGAGACTAATGTGACAAGTTTCTGGTGTGGCTGTCTTGCTGCAGGAGCTATGGACTATGAGGAGAAACCAGTGATCTGAGGAGGTGAGCACATTTCATTTTGTTTTTAATAGTATTACTGTGATGTAATTCACATACCATACAGTTCACCCATTTAAAGTGTACAATTCAAAAGTTTTTAGTGTATTCAGAGCTGTGCAACCATCAGTCACCATTATCAGTTTTAGAATATTTTTCTCACCCCCCCCCCAAAAAAATCCCCACACCATATCAACAGTCACACAACCTCCCAGCCCCCATTTCCCGTTGCATCCTAGTCCCTAGCAATCACTAACCTACTTTTTGTCTCTATGGCTTGGTTTATTCTGAACATTTCCTATAGATGGAATCATACATTATGTGGTCTTTTGTGACTGATTTCTGTCACTTGGCACCATATTTTTAAGGGGTGACCACGCTGTAGCATGTGTCAGTGCAAGTTTGATTGTGATCATGCAGAATTTGAGGCACTTTCAGGACATCCACATGAGGGTATCTGGGAAGCAGCTAGAAATATGGGGTTCTGGAGAATATTTAGGGTTGAAGACATTACCAGAGGTGATGGCCAAAATCTTGGGAAAAGGTGAGGCCAATCCAGGCAAGTATAAACAAGGAATAAACAAAGAGAATAAAAAAATATAACACTAGGGAATGCTTACATTTTTAAAGGCTGAATGGGCGAAGAGAAATCACTAAGTAAGACAGAGAAGTAGGAAGTGAAATTAGAGGTTCCAGGTCACAAATGTTTGCAGGTGATGATGCTCCCATGCGACACTTGCGCACCCTGGCACATTTCACTTTGAGGAACACAGCAGGTATGTAACAGATATTTTGTTCATTCATTTGATCTAGGGTCCTGTTCTAATCTTTGTAACCCATAACTTTCAAGGCTTTTTTCAACTCAAAAGGCCATAAATCCCAGTCTCTAACTTCCTTCCGACAATGTCATTATGCTCTCTCCTTTGTCCCTTTCCTATCCATAGACAGAGCTCTGGTAGGTACCTGGTTCACAGGCACCTGAAGACTGCTGGAGAATCTCGGGTGCTAAGGGACTCCATGTATTCCTGACCAAATGCACAGCTGCTGACAGTTTTTCAGAGGCAATCCCAGAGGTGGTTTCATGAATTCTTAACTAGGTTCTTTGTCCTGGTTCATGGTCTGACCCTCAAGGGTTTCTGCAAACTTTCTCTGACGACAAGAGGATATTTAAAAGGGGCACTTGTGTCCTGGCTGGTTTGGCTCAGTGATTAAGAGCGTCGCCCATGGACTAATGACTCGTGGGTTCGATTCCAGTCAAGGCCACATACCTTGGTTGCGATTTGTCTCCGGCCCTGTCTGGGATCATGTGGGAGGCAACCATTCGATGTGTCCCTCTCACGTCAATGTCCCCCCACACACACACACACTCTATCTGAACAAAAATGGAAAAATATCCTCGAGTGAGGATTAAAAAAAAGAAAAAAAAAGGGAATCTGGGTGCCCAAATGTGATTGATATGACAAGTACATGATGAATGAGGAGAATTTCAGTTCTGTAGTTTCCTACTACTGCGTGGGAATCTTACTACTTTGTAGGCAGCTGGGGAACCAAGGCAGTTTTAAGCCACAATCATTCTGGTTAGTGGGGCAAGAGGACTTACTAGGAGCACATCTCCCCGACCCCTCCCCGAGACTGCTTGGAGACAGGAAGCACATGTCTGATTCACAGTAAGCAGACTGCACTACAGTTGAGCATCACAAGACTTTCAAGCCATAAACGATCAGCCCTGGTATTTCAATATGGTGGGTGAGTGAGAAGTCCAGACAAGATCAATCTAAACCTTCCTGGTGGACTTTGAGGCATGTGGGAAGAAGTTCCAGGGTACGTCGATTAATTCACTGATCACACATCCTTAATTAATCTAGGTGGTAGTCTAATAACTGGGACGGGAGCTTCAAAGTTCCCTCTAATGATGGACTTAGGATGAAAAGTGATGTAAATGGTACCTCACACCCAGTAACCCCATTGGAGCAAAAGTGCCCCTAACATAAGAGAACGGGAAAACAAGCAAGATTCGAAGAAACCAAAGACTCCAGGCTTATACCCCTTTTCTTTGGGGCATAAAGGTTGAGGTCAAATGGAACAATAGCCCTAAATCATCAGTTTATACACGTGGAATGGGGTTTCAGAACAGCACACTACTACTGAGACAGCGCTAAGGCCAAGTAAGCCTTAAGTATCTTAGTTTGGACCTTGGCAGAAACAGAGCAGCTGCAATACTTCATTACTTTTCCTAAAGGTTAGGAGAGTGTAGAACCCAACTATTAAGTAGGGTGCCAATAGCAGGAAACCTCATACAGTTGTGCCTTATTAAAACACAATCTATAAAAAGCCTGGCTATGCCCTGGCCGGTTTGGCTCAGTGGTAGAGAGTCGGCCTGTGGACCATTTGAGCCTCAGGTTTGATTCCGGCCAAGGGCACGCACCTTGGTTTCGGTTCGTCCCTGGCTCTGGTCAGGGTTATGTGGGAGGCAACTAGTCAATGTGTCCCTCTCACATCGATGTTTCTGTCTCTCTCCCTTTCTCCCTTTATCTCCCTCCCACTCTATCTGCAGATAAATAGGAAATAAAATAAAGTGTACCCTTATTCAGAAACTCATAAGAATTAAAATAAATAAAAAAAAATAAAAAGCCTGGCTATGGCTTGCTTGCAGGCACTGACAAGTAGCCAGACTGGAAAAACCCATGGCAAAGGAGCTACAATACAAAGATATATGAAGTAGCATCCAGAAGGGTATGCCTAAGAAAAACAATAGTAGACACTGTTTTCTTTTTACTCCAGTGTGTTGGGACCACAACCAGATGGCAGTGAGAGGCAACAGGACAGGACCGTGACCTGCATTGGCCCCTAACCATAACTGCTCCAGTTTAGATGACACAAAAAGCCTAAGCCCTAAAGACTGGAGACCTACAGCAGGCTGTGGCTCCTTCTAGAACACATTTCTCACTTCCTACGATGAAGGCTTGACATCTGGTTTCGATTTGCTGTTAAGCGAGGCTGGTGGTCAATAGGAACTGGGAAAGGTGAGGCAAAGAAAAGAGTGATGAAGTGGAGCATGTCCAATAAGGGTCCAGAATGCGCAGGCGGAAGCAGGCAGTCAATTACACACTTGGGAGCCCCAAATCATCGAAACAGAGGTAAAAATGGGAGTTAAATGAAGCTAACACTCCAAGTTCAGCAAAGAAATAGAGGAGGAGAAACACATCTGTACCTGAAACTCAACCTTAAAATTAAGGAATAAGTTTGCCTCGGCCTTCGTCCTCGAGTGGAAATCAATGACTAGCTTCCCTGAGACCATTCAGGCTGCCGCCTGTGACTGGGGACAAACATGTAGAAGCTCTGCTGCAAAGAAATTTGCGACACAAGAGAGGAAGAGCAGCAGCACCTCAATCTAACAGCAGGGAGGTGCACAAGAGGGATAAATGATACCAATTACACTCACATTTTTATGTATGTCACCTAGGTTGACACCCACAGTGAAATTAGAAACCTCTTCTAAGGTACTCAGTTAAAATTAGGGGTAAGAGAAGTTCAGAAGATATTATATTTAATTCGAAAACTTAAAAAAAATCAGTTGTCAACTCCATTCTGCTAATCCATGTTTCGAAAAATAAGTTTTACTAAAATGACTAAGCAAGCTCAGGGTAAAGGCTTCACAGGTATGAATATTTAAGGAAATATTTATGGTGAGGAAATTTATAAAACCACAGTTGGAGTATTTGATAGCAACACTAAATACATATAGATTTCTCAGAAGATTAGTCCATAATTATTAATAAAATTGAATAAAAAATTGATAAAGACACTTCACTTAACTGATGTAATGCTATTATTCTCATTTAAAATATAATATGTAGAGCCCTGGCCAGTTTGGCTGAATGGTTAGAGTGTTGGCCTGCAAACCAAGGAGTCCTGGGTTCTATTCTGGCCAAGGGCACGGACCTTGGTTGCAGTTCATCCCCGGCCCTGGTTGGGTCGTGTGGGAGGCAGCCAATTGATGTCTCTCTCTCACATCGATGTTTCTCTCCCTCACCCCGCCCCCCACTCTGTCTGAAGATAAATGTAAAAATGTCCTCGGGTGAGGATTAAAAAATATATATATAATGTGTAGAATATAATTTTATATCATATTTATGCTGTATTTTCAAATACCAACAGGGCAAATTTAAATAATATCTATCTACAACTAAAAGAGTATGGAATTCAAATTATCAAGCAAAGAAACATTTTATTAACATTATGAATTAGCATAAAGTGGTGATGTTTGCACAGCATTCTGAATGTACTTTGATGACATTGAATTGTACACCTAAAAATGGCTAAAAAGGCAGATTTTATGTTAAATATTGTATCAAAATAAAACATATATGAATGTGGGAAAAAAGAGTTAGTGTATCTTGCAATTATGCACTCTTATAAAGTCAATTCAGTATTTTTTGGTACTTAGATAATTCATATTTTATAAGGCTAAAATATATCAGTTAATAGTCTTTACCTGAATTTCCATTTCAAAAACTAATCATATAGCAGATATTCTAAAGTAAAAAGTTTAAACAGCTGGCATATTCAAAGTATTTGAAGTATAACAGCTAAAAGCATTTTAAGATTAAACAGTCTCACAACTCTATTACCACTAGTCCTTGAAGTTTTTCTGCAACTATCATACAATAAGAGTATTTTTGAAATCTAGGCTGTTTCTCAAGTCAAATTAAATTTTTAAAAAATGTATCTATTAAACAGAGATAATTTAGGAGTTCAAAAGTCACTCAGTATTTTTAAATAATCACAATCCAACTAACCTTTTTGTTCCTCAGTAATCTTTCTCTGAATTTATCAGTGATAAATCCCCTTGAACCAGCAAACCGTAAACGCTGATATTTGGCCTGAATGTACAAGCTCTTCTGTACTAGGCCTGATTTACAATGGGACTGGAATCTGCCACCTCTAAAGCTGAACTGTAAAGAAAAGAATAACTAAATGTTAAAACTACAGCTTCCAAATCTACTTTATTAGCATAAGCTGCCCTTGATTCTAGGCACTATAAATATTAAGTTAATTTTTTTTTTATCCTCACCCAAGGACAATTTTGCATTTTATCTTCAGATAGAGTGGGAGGGAGAGAGGGAGAAAGAGAGAGACAGAAACATCAATGTGAGAGAGATACACTGAGTGATTGCCGCCCACATGACCCCAACCGGGGCTGGAGAAAAGCTGCAACCGAGGTCCGTGCCCTCAGCGAGAACCGAACCCGGGTCTCTCTGGTCCGCAGGCCGATGCTCAAACATCTGAGCCAAACCGGCCAGGGCTAGGCACTATAAATATTAAAAGGGAAGAGGTTAAATGATGGTAATAAAGCACATTCTTCCTATTTTTTTTTTTTTTTGAAACTTTAAAAAAATTTGATTTTAGAGAGAGGGGAGAGACAAAGAGAAACATCAGTGTGAGAGAGAAACATCGACTGGTTGCCTCCCACACACACCCCAACTAGGGATTGAACCCGAAAACTAGGTATGTGCCCTGACCGATAATCGAACCTGCCACCATTCAGCACACAGGATGATGTTTCAACCAACTGAGCCACCCGGCCAGGGCAGGCCAATCTTTCTTTAATAAAAATTCCATTGCAGCAAATATTTTCAAGATAAGAGTTATATTTACAAAGACCATTTCCTCGCCTGCATACTGCCCAGTATTACAATGGATGTAAAAGGACAACAGATATTTGTGTTTCCCATGTGGGTAATGTACAAATGGTGCATTATAATGGAATTTCTATAAAAACTAAGTACATTCCTCTTTCCATAATTATTTAATAAAGGGTATGTCATACATAATGAAGCACGTAAGTTTATAAAAAGTATTTATGCCATTCCTGTTTTCCAATTATTTTCTTAAGGCTACACAAAATTTAGGTAAAACAGAATTATAATGAGACTGTAATTTTGTTAAAACTATCTGCACAAACTAAATAGATCAGAGCTAATCTTCGGATTTACACTGTCCACGTTACATAGCTAACAAGGTGGTTACTAATTCTGGCTTTGAATTAGTCCAATTAATATAAAAATTAAATTTCAATAATAAATAACTCCTTTTCTTAGGAGGGATTATTTCTCCCTCCTATTTTACTATAAAGAATTGTGGACTTGCCCTGGCCGGTTTGGCTCAGCGGTTAGAGCGTCGGCCTGCGGTTCAGAGAGACCCGGGTTCGGTTCCCGGTGCGTACCTCAGTTGCAGTTTGTCCCTGGCCCTGGTTGGTCGTGCGGGTGGCAGCCACTCGATGTGTCCCTTTCACGTTGATGTTTCTCTCCCTCTCTCTTCCTCTCTCTCTCTCTCCCACACTATCTGAACAAAAAATGAAAAAAAAGTCCTCGAGTGAGGATAAAAAAAAAAAAAGTAGTGGACTTCTAAATAATCATATGATATTACACAGCTTCAAATGAATAGTCAAGAAAATTATTGCATATATATTTTTTAAAAATTTATAATCAATGTCAAATAACTTTCCATTAAGGAGAAAGGGTAACAAGAACTAGATCTTATAACAATTGTAGAACAATACTACAATCAATTATATCTGACCAATGATTAGAACAACATGTAGGAAGCACTTACATCTGAAAATCCGGTGACGTAATCTCTAAGTTATGCAGACCTCACATTTTCAGTTAATGATTTTATGCCTCAAGAGATTTAAAAATGGTATAAGACATGTTTATATATTCTATGGCCATGGCTATTTTTGAAAACCTAACATCACGTTTTTAAGTACCTGAACCATTGGCTAAAAACGTTATCTACCCAATGCCTGCTAATTGTGTTGCTCCTAGTGGGAAAAAAATCTTTGACATCTAAAAATTTTGACTCTCAGGAAGCCAGCAATTAACAAAAGATCACTCCTACTCTGTGGTTTGGAGATAGTTTATATTACCTTTCTGCTCATATTAACTTCCTACTAATGAGCTAACTACTCCATTCAGCCTGCTTGCTCCTTTCACAAACACACACAAAAACTCAGAGTCTTTTCTTTTCTGCGGGGAGGGGAAAAAGACACCGTGGAATGAAAAAAATGAATAAAGTACCTATCACATAAGCAGGAAAATCCATCCAAATGGATTTAAAAAGCACTTCAACTTCTGAGAGCAAAGAAAGGAAAATACAATACTTGGCACTACAATTTTTATCCCATGTTTAGGGGATGAGGTTATCTGGATAATCAAACATGTTGGTTGATTAAAAATATCACTTACATCAGACACAGCTGTACAAGTAGAATGCACTGGAATATGCTTTAACAAAGCTTGCTGGATCAGAATCTTTCTCTGGTGACTGATCCAGAAGGCCTCTGAGGGCTGCATGTCTGTCTATGGGCAGGGTTTTTCAATCTGTGAGTCCTGGAGAAGGCTCTATAGCTATGCACTTATATCTTAGAGGTAAAGGGACAGACTGAGATGGAGGATTTGGGACCTAGCTTGCCTCCTCACCTAAAGCCATGTTATCAATATCTGTTTTATGTATTTGTATTTCCATGTAATATTTGTAAAAGGATTCTACTGGTTAAAAAAAACTGAAAATCAAGTCCTGAGAAAAAGGGTCATCATTAAATTAATTAAGGTTAACTATAAATGTCCAGAAATAATAGTTTATAGCTACTATGTGAAATATCACAAAACAGTTTTGAATTTACTAATACTTAGACCGTTATGTTCAAAGCATAAACCAAAAGCTAGAATTAAATAGAAAATAACACTCAATACTTAAAAAAATCGTCTGAAGTCTCTTGTGTTTTGATGGTTTCTCTCAACTTCAAATGGTTTGTGAGTAATGTTTTTTCTCTGCATAGTATAATTTTGAATGAAAAAAGTATTAGCATGGGCTAATACACTTTCAAGTTTACTTTTAAAACTTCATTTTATAAAACAACAACAACAACAACAACAAAACTTCATTTTACCATTTGAAAACACCCATTTTAGCTCTACCTTTGTGGCTCAGTGGTTGAGTGTCAACCCATGCACCAAGAGGTCGCCAGTTCAATTCCCGGTCAGGGCACATGCCCAGGTTGTGGGCCAAATTCCCAGTGGGGGCATGCAGGAAGCGGCCAATCGATGTTCTCTCTCATTGATGTTTCTATCTCTCTCCCCCTCTCCCTTCCTCTCTCACTAAAATCAATAAAGAAAAGAAAATAAAAATAAATAAATAAAAACACCCATTTTAAATGTACAGGATTAAGAACATAAAACATGTAGCATGTAGTTTAGCTACAGGAACATACACACATCTTCCTTCACATAACCCATGCTAATTTGTGAGGGGTTAGTTTAATTCATGATTGTGAGTAGTGTTAAAAAAAAATAGTCCTGCCTAACACAATAGGTAACTTTTATAAATGGACTAAAAATGTAGTATTTATTCAGACGTGCAGAAGAGAAACAAACCTATTATCATCAGGAGTTGCTAGAACTCCCTGCTAAGAAAACAAATTCTCAACACTGCAGGAGGCAGATTTTGCTGACTCAGATAACTGATTTGAAGAGATGATCCTGCCATGACTAGTAAACTGTCAGAAGTCAGAGTATTAAGATGGTAACTACAAAGAACCTGAATCCTTTGATGGGAACAGAAAAGATCAGGTCCATTCTGAAATATGGTTTCTTTTTTTCAAAATAATAGTCTTATAACCTTCTCTTTATTCCATTTGAGTCTATACTTCTCACATATCTTCCTCTTTCATACCTTTACCCTTTACCTCTCTCCTCAGTTTAAAAAAAATTGTCACATAAAACCCTTTTTATAGTAGTCATTTTGAATTTATATCAAGTCTACAAATTTGAGTAAGTGCATGAATATACATGTAGTGAGATAAAACTTTTGGGGACTCTGGGAGGGAGCAGGTGTGTTTTACACATGAAGGGATGTGACTTACTGGAAGCCAGTGGGAAGACTCTACCAGGCAGCTTCTGACCAGGCCCCCGATCACATCCACCTTTCAGTATTCAGATCCCTATGTCATCCCCTTCCTTTGAGTGTGGGCTAGACCTAGTGACTTGCTTCTTACAGAGTATGGTAGAAGTGATGGAACGTTACTTCTGAGAGTAGGCTACAAACACACTCTGGATTCTTTCTAGCTGTCGCTTGTTCTTATGGAAGCCAAGTGCCATTTGTGAACTGCCCTATGAAAAGGCAAATCCTGTTCAGTTGGTGTGGCTCAGTGGTTGAGCATCGACCCATGCACCAAAAGGTCACTGGTTTGATTCCTGGTCAGGACACATGCCCAGGTTGTGGGCTCAATCCCCAGTGTGGGGGGGCATGCAGGAGGTGGCCAGTCGATGTTCTCTCTCATCGATGTTGTTCTCTCTCATCGATGTTTCCATCTCTCTCTCTCCCTCTCACTTCCTCTCTGTAAAATCAATAAAGGAAAAAAAAATTGTTTTTTTAAAGGCAAATCTTTAAAAACAAAAAGTAGCCTGGCTGGTATGGCTCAGTGGTTGCGCATCAATCCATGCACTAAGAACCCTCCAGTTTGATTCCTGGTCAAGGCACATGCCCGGGTTTCTGGCTTGATCCCCAGTGGGGGGTGTACAGGAGGCAGCTGATATCTCTCTTTCATCATTGATGTTTCTATCTTTTTCTGCCTCTCCCTTCCTCTCTAAAAATCAATAAAAACATTTTTTTTTTTTTTTTTTTTTTTTTTTTTTTTTATCCTCACCCGAGGATATTTTTCCATTTTTTGTACAGATAGAGTGGGAGGGAGAGAGAGGAAGGGAGAGAGAGAGAGAAACATCGACGTGAAGGGACACATCGAGTGGCTGCCACCCGCACGACCAACCAGGGCCGGGGACAAACTGCAACCGAAGTACGTGCCCTTAGCGGGAACCGAACCCGGGTCTCTCCGGACCGCAGGCCGACGCTCTAACCGCTGGACCAAACTGGCCAGGGCTAAAAACATTTTTTTAAAAGGTTGATTAGTGATTAGTATGCACGAGGGCTCTTATTGAGTACACAAAAATGTTCTAAAACTGGATTATGGTGATGGTTACACATCTGGGTAAATTTTATAAAAAATCATTAAATCATGCACCTAAAACAGGTGAATTTCATGGCATGTAAATTATACCTTAATAAAGTTGTTCTTAAGTAAAGAAAGCCAGTATTATAATAAATGCAATAAAATCCTGCTAAATCAAGTAAGAGATGACCATTTCTTCTGTCATAATAACTATATGCCTCAACAGAATCTATTTTTTTTTAATCCTCACCTGAGGATATTTTTCTATTTATCTTCAGATAGAGTGGGAGGGGAACAGAGGTAGAGAAAGGAAGAGAGAGAGAGAGACGTCGACATGGGAGGGACATATCAATTGGTTGCCTCCTGCAGGACCCCAACCAGGGACAGGGACAACTGCAATCAAGGTACGTGCCCTTGACCAGAATCGAACCCATGACTCATTGGTCCATGGGCCGACGCTCTACCGCTGAGCCAAACCAGCCACGGCCCTCAACAAAATCTTAACGTTGAACAAAAGAATTATAACCCGCCCTGGCCGGTTTGGCTCAGCGGTTGGAGCGTCGGCCTGCGGTACAGAGAGACCCGGGTTTGGTTCCCGCTAAGGGCACGTACCTCGGTTGCAGTTTGTCCCCGGCCCTGGTTGGGTCGTGTGGGTGGCAGCCACTCGATGTGTCCCTTCACATCGATGTTTCTCTCTCTCTCTCTTCCTCTCTCTCCCTCCCGCTCTATCTGAACAAAAAATGGAAAAATGTCCTCGGGTGAGGATAAAAAACAAAAAAAACAAAACAAAAAAAGAATTATAACCCATATTTACCGAATAGTCACAAACATGAAAAATATTGGTCATCCCTGAACATGTAGATATATGTGAGAAGGAGAGTATAATGTACAAAAATGAAAAATTTGCAACTGCAGTCTTACCATGTAAGGTTTCTGAATAAATTTTTGAGAAGTTGACTTTATAATACATTCAGATTTTTGGAAATCCTCAATGTGAGATGAAAAACTGGAAGGCTGATCATTCCTAATAAAATGAGAGAGAGATAAAATAAGAATATTTTATTAGTTTACCTTTATCCAACAAATAAACAAGAGAAATCAAATTACCCCCTCCAGAGACAATTAAAGCAGCACAACAGTAAAAATAATCTCAATGCTCTATCACTACAAAAATTACAAATGATAGTTATCAGGATCAGAACCCTCATTTTTCAACAAACATTATTTAGCTAAGTTGGAAATTAGCAATAGGGGTAAGCCAGTATTTCTTTGACCAGAGTTCTCAATATGAGGTCCAAGGACAGGCATCCCGAGGGCTGTAACCCCTTAAAACCATACACAGAGTGTGTGTTTTCTGAGGGTAGATAATAACTGCTCTCAAGCCTTTGGCAGCACTGGACCCTCCTTGCTGGTGAAAGCCCTGGAGATGAAGTGTGTGATGGGCTCAAAATCCCCTCACAAACAGAGCTGGGGCTTCTGATACTGCTGGTCACAGCAACAAAGGACAGCTCCCCTCTACTGTTGCCACTAAGTCCAGAGGCCAACAAGGGCTCTTCCCAGAGGGAAGGCAGCCCCACGTGGGAGGGAGGGCCTTCCCTGGGCTTCTCCTCCAGCCTTGGGGCCTCCCTGCCATAGCCCTCGGGGAGTCCCCTCCCTGTCCAACCCACATCTCCCCAGGATGCTCCTCAGATCCTTTCTGCTCCACAGTGAACAAACATCTCACCGCCTGGGGCCTGCTTCAGTCCCTCCCTCAGTGACTCTGGGTTCAATCCACACTCTTCACCAGGACCCTGCCCCCCGCCCCCCGAGGCCCTTCTTGCTCTGTCTCTTGCTGTCCACCCGGCTGCTTTATTCCAATCTCCCCAGCATGCACACTGAGTTTCAGGAACATTTAGCTCCATGTGTCTCCTGGCACACACCACAATCTCTCCTGCTTCCACGCGTTTGCATATGCACTTCCTTCTGTTGTAATTTCCTTCTAACTTAGGGCAACTTCAAGATTTAGCTCCATTTGCACCTGTTCCAGGGCTTTCCCAGACCCCTCTGAGGTGGCCTAGGTACCTCTGCGAAGTGCACATGTAGCATCTGAGGTCTCCACAGGGATCACTTGCGTTTGTAACTGCTGGGGCACCTGTCTGTCTCGCCCAGCAAGCTGGGATCCCTTCGGAGGAGGCACTGTGGATGGTTTGTTTTGAGGCCCAGCTCTGAACCCAGAACCTGACATGAATTAGCCACTCTGGGTTTTTTGAAATGTTAAAAAAAAACCTATGTTCTGTCAAAATGTTCACGATAAAGATAGCAAGTCAAAAGAGTGGGGTGCAAAGCCACATCATAAGGATAATTTCAATTATTTTAAATATACACAGATATGCCCAGAAAAAAGTAAATGATAGGAAATGTACTAAATATCAACAGTGGTCATCTCGGACTGATTAAATTAAGAATGCCATATATATATGTTTTTGGTTAATCCTCATCGTAAGATATTTTTCCATAGATTTTTTTAGATAGAGTGGAAAAGAGAGAGGGGGAGAGAGGGAGGGAGGGAGAGAGAGAGAGAGAGAGAGCGAGAGAGAGAGAGAGAAACATCAATGCGAGAGAGACCCATCGATTGGTTGGCCTCCCACACAACCATGACCAGGGCCAGGGATCGAATCTGCAACCCAGGTACATGCCTTTGACCAGGAATCGAACCCCCAACCCCTCGGTCCATGGGCTGACGCTCTAACCACTGAGCAAAACCCACCAGGGCAAGAATATCTTATTATATTTTAGTTTTTAAACTTTGTTATATTTTTTTCAGATGTTTACTATTAGCATGCCCTACTACTTCTATAAACAAAATAATGGACTTTAAAAGATCCTCTTTGCAAAACATATATCTGATAAGGGAGTAGTATCTAGAATTATAAAGAACTCGTACACCTCAATAATAAAAAAGCAATAATCCAATTTTAAACGGACAAAGGATTTGAATAGATATTTTCCAAAGAAGACACACAAAATGCACATGAAAAGATGCTCAAGATCATTAATCATTAGAGACATGCAAATCAAAACATCAATAAAATACTACTTTATGCCCTCTAGGATGGCTATAATAAAAAAGGTGACAGAACCAATGCTCACAACAGCATTATTCACAATAGCCGAAAGATGGAAATCCAAATGTCCATCAATAGAAAAATGGAAAAACAAGATGGGTATATCCATACAATGAAATATTATTCAGCCTTATAAAAGAATGAAGTTTTAAAACAGAATCAAATTCTGACATATGACACAACATGGATGAAAACATCATACTAAGTGAAATAAGCCAGACACAAAAGGATGATTACTGTAAGACTTTACACATATTTATATATGGTAACCACAACAGGCAAATTCACAGAAATGAAAAGAATAGAGGTTATCAGGGGCTGTGGGCAGGGGGGTGGGGAGTTACAGTTGTTTTTTTTTTATCCTCACCCGAGGACATTTTCCCATTTTTTGTTCAGATAGAGTGGGAGGGAGAGAGAGAGAGAGAGGGAGAGAGAGAAACATCGACGTGAAAGGGACACATCGAGTGGCTGCCACCCGCATGACCAACCAGGGCCGGGGACAAACTGCAACTGAGGTACATGCCCTTAGCGGGAACCGAACCCGGGTCTCTCCGGACCGCAGGCCGACGCTCTAACCGCTGAGCCAAACCGGCCAGGGCGGGAGTTACAGTTTAGTTGGTGCAAAGCTTCTGTTTAAGAAGATGGAAAACTTCTGGAAGTGGACAGTGGTGATGGTTGCATAATATTGTGAATGAACCTCAACACCAATTAACTGCACACTTAAAAATGTTAAATTTATGATATGCATATTTCACCACAATAAAACAATTTTAACTCTTTGATATTTGATTTTTGACCAGGCAAATGAGTGTCCAAGTTAAAGAATATATTTCCCAGCCTCCCTGCAGCTAGGCATGGCCATGAGACTAAACTTTGACCACTGTTGCTGAAGTGGCATGTATAAATTACAGGAAGTCCGCCCTGGCCAGTTTGGCTCAGCGGTTAGAGCGTCGGCCTGCGGTCCGGAGAGACCCGGGTTCGGTTCCCGCTAAGGGCACGTACTTCGGTTGCAGTTTGTCCCGGGCCCTGGTTGGTCGTGCGGGTGGCAGCCACTCGATGTGTCCCTTCACGTCGATGTTTCTCTCTCTCTCTCTCCCTCCCACTCTATCTGTACAAAAAATGGAAAGATGTCCTCGGGTGAGGATAAAAAACAAAAACAAAAACCAAAAAACAAAAAAAAAATAAATTACAGGAAGTCCTTAAAGAAACAGGTAGAACGTGGACATGATGGCCAGGACACACACTCATCTTGGACCAGGAGGCAAATGCCATGGGCACTGGCTATCTGAGGAGAAAGATCTAAGGAGCCTGGTTCCCTGATAGCTCCACCCTACCATGCTCTGACTTCCCACCTCTAATTTCTTTTTTACATGAGAAAGAAAAAATTTTTCCTCCAGCTCTTACAGGTCATTTTCCACCCAGCAAGCAGAGTGGCCATTTTAAAATTTAATGAGATTATGCCTCTTTTTGGGTTAGAAGCCAAAATGTTTTCTAATCTCAGAGTAAACGACAAAGTCTTCAGTTCTTCAAGGCCCTTCATGATTTGCCTCATCTAACTCTCTTCCCTTTGCACTGTGTTACAACCTCACTGGCCCCTTTCTATTCCTTAAACAAGAGCAAGTGTGATCCTAGCTCAGGGTCTTCGCATTTGCTATTCCCACTTTGAAATACTATCCCTTCAAAAAACCCTATGGCTAACTCTCTCACATAATTTACAGCCCTGTTCAATTAAAAAAAATTCTAAGTGTATTCCTTAACTCTCATAAATAAAATCACACCGCACTAACACTCTATTAAAGTTCTTCTCTGCCTTACTTTTCACCTATCCCTGACCAACATATATTTATTTGTTTGTTTTCTTTCTCCTACCACTCAATTATAAGCTCCATGAGGGCAAGGGCTTGGTGTAGAAATTAAATATATAAATAGTTGTTGAATATATGAATAAAAGATTTCTATAAAGTTAATTCTTGATCAGTAAAGATTATAGATCGTTATGTAGCAAAAATAAAGACTGGTGTTTTCTGTAACCTGCCTAGCTAAAAAAGAAAGTCTTGGCAGTTTGATGTCCTCTTAATGTCTACTGATACTATTTTGAAACTGCTTCTTCACACACACACCATGCCTAAAAACAGCACAACACCTCAATAGCACTGTAGAGAACTTAGTAATGCAGATTACAAGAGGGAGAAATATTGTGTCAGAAGAAGACATTGGAGACAGCAGGGTAAGAGACTGGTCAAAAGTGGGAGAAAACAGAGAACAGGGTCTGGAGACTAGACAGAATGTCACAGTGTTAGACTTGCTTGGGAAAGATCACCTAAGGTATCAGGGAATAAATCGTGATCTAGCTCTAAATGCATTACCATTTCAGCATAACTCTGTCCTGTCTACTCCTTTGGAAGGAAGACTTCATTCATTCAACAGTTATGAATTGAGCTCAAGGCAGTGGGGATACAATGGTGGGCAAACATAGACACAGAGCCTGCATGCAACTCTTTGAGGAGAAAAAAAATGACACGGGTGGGAAATCACTACATCCTATGATTTATGATTTAATAATATTTCATTTCTTCTGAACTTCTATGGAACTCTATATACTAACTTAAATAAAAAGGCTTATGCAAAAGTATTGAGCTCAAATTTGATAACTGAATTTCTAAATAAAAAGATAAAAAAGGTTTTTCTTATTTTAACAAGGAAATTAAACTAGGATAAAATGAGAGATTAAAGGTTCTATAGTAGTTTTCTTTTTAGGATGAACATTAACAAATGTTGGTGAAGATGTAAAGAAACTGAACCCCCTGCCACACACACAAACACACACACACACACACACACACACACACACACACTTTGTTGGTGAAAATATAAAATGGCACAGCCATTGTGGAAAACAGCCAGGCAGTTCATCAAAATGTTAAACACAGTTATCATATGACCCAGCAATTCCAATCCTAAGTGTATACAGAAGAGAAATGAGAAAATATGTCCACACAAAAGTTCATAGCACCATTATTCACAATAGCCAAACAATGGAACAACCCAAATATCCACCAACTGGTGAATAAACAGAATGTGGTATGTCCATACAATGAAATACTATTCAACTATAAAAGGAATATTCATGCTACATGGAGGAACATTAAAAACATTATGCTACATGAAAAAAGTCAGTCACAAAAGGCCACATATTATATGACTACAATTATATGAAATGTCAAGAACAGGCAAATCCATACA
This sequence comes from Molossus molossus, assembly GCF_014108415.1. Taxonomy (NCBI): domain Eukaryota; kingdom Metazoa; phylum Chordata; class Mammalia; order Chiroptera; family Molossidae; genus Molossus; species Molossus molossus. The sequence goes on along the minus strand of NW_023425355.1, from coordinate 134,789,915 downwards.
GACAGAAAAGTAGATTAGTGGTTACCTGGGCCTGGGTTGGGGGAGATATAGGGAGTGACAACTAATGGGTATAGGGTTTCTTTTGGGGGTGACAAAAATGTTTTACAATTAGATAGTGGTAAAAGTTGTACAACTTTGTGATTATACTACAAACCACTGAATTGTTCACTTTCAAAGGGTGAATTTTATGGTAAGTAATATCTCAATTTTTAAAAAATCTTCATGGTTCCACTACACCACACCTGCTATCCAATACAAATAAAATAGTCCAACAGACCCAGCAAAAGACCTCTTGCAGGAAGATATCTTTGCATGTCACAACAGCACCATCCTCAAAGCTAACATTAATAATAGGTAACACTGACCAGCTACTCTGTGTCTTACATGCATCACTTTACTTAATCTTAACCACCACTGTGAGGTAAGTATAATTCTTATCTCTGTTTTATAGCTAAGGAAACAGAGATGAAGTAAATTGTGCAATGTCAGCCACATAGCTAGGTGACTACAGAGCCAGTCACTGAACTCAGTGCTCAGAGGGTGAAGACATATTCTGAAGCACTCCGTGGTCTTTATAGCATGTTGATTATCTTGAATCTGTTTTTAAAATCCTCTTTTCTTGGTCCACTGAGTCGCTTACACTTGCTGAGTCAAGAAAAGCATGAGAGAGCCTGTGTAACTAAATAGCACAGTCATGCCATGTCATCTTAGGAAACTGGAGACTTTCACCCACCAAGGAATGAGATTTTAACTATTTTACTTTCAATTGTTTTATATGCCTCAACAGTTTTGTTGTTGTTGTTGTTAATCCTCACCGGAGGATATTTTTTCATTTGATTTCCAGAGAGAGTGGAGGCGGGGCGGAGGGAGAGAGAGATAGAGAGAAAGAAACAACAATGTGATACAGATCAATTGGTTGCCTCCTGCACCCACCCTGACCTGGGACTGGGGATCAAACCTGCAACCCAGGTACGTGCCCTTGACCAGGAATTGAATCCACCCCACTTTGGTGTTCGGGCTGATGTTCTAACCACTGAGCAGACTCATCACCAGGTCTCAACAGTTTTGCTATCTTTAATTAGTTCCAAACTTAATGTCAGTATCAAGTCCAGTTGTTTTTTTTTTTTTAATCCTCACATGAGGATATCTTTCCATTGATTTTTAGATAGAGTGGGAGGAAGGGAGGGAGGGAGAGAGAAAGAGGGAGAGAGAAAGAGAGAAAGAGAAACAATGATGTGAGAGAGACACATCGATTGGTTGCCTCCCGCACGACCCAACTGGGGCCAGGGATTGAACCTGCAACTGAGGTACGTGCCCTTGACCGGGAATAGAACCCATGACTCTGGTCCACGGACCGACTCTCTAACCACTAAGCCAAAGTGGCCAGGGCTCAAATCCAGTTTTAAACAAGCTCCATACATTTTCTCTAAGACCTAATTTAGCCATAGACTTGACTTAAAAGGACCATGGAAAGGGAATCAGCATTGACCCTTTCTAGTCATACATTCCCACTTTCTGGGAGATCCAACTAGCATGAGGACCACTGAGGTGAACTGGAATTTTTGTCCCACTGAATTATACCTCACAATCATATGGAGTCTCACAGTTGCCATGAGTTCCACATAGTTTTCAGAACTAGAGATGAACTGGGGCCAATCTAGAATACTCAGACCCCCTAAACAGAGGTACAAGGTTAGAAAAGAAAAACAAGAATCTACTGCCAATCAATTTGCCATGCATGGCATAAGTACTTTGCATGTACCAGTTCATTTACATTCTAACCTCTCCATTGCAAATTGGTCATTCTCATTTTAGAGAGGAAAAGGCTCCAAAAACTAAGCAAGTTTGCCCAAGAGCTTATAAATTGGCAGAAGTGGGATTCAAACTCGGGTCTCCTCTGCATTTTCCATTATACCTGCTGCTGTTTCAAGGTCAGACATTCACGGTGAGTTCTGAAAGAGAACTCCACTGACCTCAGCACATTTTGTAATAGTCAAAGAATACCAAAATCTAAAGAGCAGAATGTGTTAAGAGTTTGAATCAGCTTGAGCCAAATAATCCATAAACTTGCTGGTCCTGGCTCTTGTTAATATTTTAAAAAGCTGTTATACTCCTTTCTCGAATTATAAAGACCTCAAATACTCACCTACTCCCCACAACTTTTGTTGTTTAAATCAAACAGCATATGATGATCACTGAATAACTTTGAAACATTTTAATAGATTTTACTTAAACATATAAAATAGATTTGAAGGATTAAATCCCTACACTAAAATGAAAGTTATAGTCACACAAAAAAATTGAAAAATATATGCTAATACCGAAAGCTCCCTGATAACAGGATGTTTTTCATCTACTGATTACCTCTCTGCAGCACTATCTATGTGAAAAATGTGCTCATCTTCATTCTGTAACCGTTCTTTTCTCCTTCTTTCAATGTCATGTCGTAGGTCATTTGGATCTATTACTTTGACCAGAGTCTGAGGAATTTTGACAGAAGACAAACCATTCACATTACTGTTAGTTGCACAAAGACCATATCTAATAAGAACCTTAAGTAAAAAGTCCTAAATAAGTTATCTTGTACTCATCCTGCGAATTGTAGTGTAAACTAATAAAAATATTTTGAGATACAATTGACAATACAGAGTCAGAGAAGTTTATGACATTGAACCAGAAATCTCACTTCTGGGACTCTAGCCCAAAGAAAAGGCTCTTTACCCAAATATATTCAAAGTGCTATATTTAAAATAACAGCAACAAAAAAAACAACGGAAGCAACTTAGATATTAAAAAAATTAAAGGGGAAGGGAAGAATGATTTTATGGTAAATTTAAGTCAAAGGAATAATGTACAAGCATTTAAATTATGCTAATATATACTATGTGGAAGTAAACATGAAAAACCCCTTATTGAAAAAAAGTTAATTGAAACTTAAAAGCCTCAATCATAAAAGGTCATGGGGAATTCAGAGATTTTTACATAAAAGTAGTATCATGGTTTAAGTAAAAAGACAAAAACATCGAGAACTGCCTATACTATGATAGCGACTACATCAAAATGCCAGACGTGGGACTGCAAGAAAAGACGATCAAACCAGATTTTGTGTTAAATGGTTGGATTAGAGGATTTCTTTTAACCTCTAACTTTAAAAAACCCTCAGATATCCTTTAAGTTGATTATAGTGCTTTGATGAGTAGAAATTTTCTGAAAATATGACTTGTTCAATAAACCATCTCTGTAAATTCGTTAAAAATTGTAACCATTCACAAGTGAAAAAATTATGTATATATTCTATCAGAAATGTATTATAATCCCTTTACAACTCTTTACTCTCAATGAATTAATTAGCAGCTCTTCTGGAACTTAAAAACTTCTAAAACAAGAGCCAGTTTTCTTCCCCCCTGGCTAGTTAAGATAGTGTCTTTAATTAGCCAAGAAATGGGGTGGGAGGGTCCATAGGTTTTGGGGTGGGAACCACTGCACACAACATGTGACAATCAAAAAATTCAGTATTATTTGCATTATTTTGCTCGTTCATATTGCATAGGATCTTTCACACATTCTACAATAAACAGAAGGGCAATATCAAATAAAACTAAGCTCTTTGCATTCATTCTACATACAATTTTTAAAATTTATTTCACACAACTGCTTTAGGAAAAGTAGGTATCAAACATACTTTCTGCAAGCTTTAAAGTGTGAAGTTTTGGAATGAATATGAAATGCTATAATTTTGTGTCAATTTTACAAAGCTGCTGCCCTTAGGGACTGTCTCTCCATTGTCATGAATATTTTGGTCTTTTGTCAGTTTTTTTTCTGCAACCTGGCCAATAACTAGAATCACTTGGAGAGCTTTATAAATTTCAGATTCCTGGGTCTCAATTCTTCTTCCTCATCTACTTTAACTCCCAATCACCAGTTCCCTTCCCCATTAGTATTATCAACAATAAGATAATCTCTCATCAAAAATTGTATTCACTTACCTGTTCTGAACCACATACCACATTTTGTCTGTTCTGAAGGTCGGCCAAAGACATATCTATTCTCCTAAAATAATAAAGGTATATTAGAATAAAATAATGATGTTATACACTGATACCTTGATACCGTTACTACAGAATGGAATTTGAAGTAAAGCTGGTGTGTCTTGGAGGAAGCAAAAGAAACTTGCTACCAGGTGGTTTTTCATCTATGTAGCAGTTTCCCAAGACATACATATCCTCTGAACATCACAGTTGCGCCTTAGTGATTCTCAAATCACTAGTCTGTGTAACTTTAAACTTTGCTCCGGTGATCTACTGCATTCTAACATTGATTCAACTCAGCTCACAAGACAGGGTACGCCACCTGCTCGGACAGGTGCCAGTAGCAGAAGACATATGTTTTCATCCGGCTGTTCTCAGAACAGCCATTCTGACCCCATGAAGCAACTCATGATTTCAATGGCTCGACAACTGTTTTTCATTCTTCCAGTGATAACTTCAGTAGGCAATTACTATAGACACAGCAGAATCAAAGTTAGGTAGGAAAATATTTTCAAAGTCCTACACATTTAAACAGTGCTAGTGAATGGCTTTATTTTTTATTTATTTTTTTTTTTATCCTCACCCGAGGACATTTTTCCATTTTTTGTTCAGGTAGAGTGGGAGGGAGAGAGAGAGAGAGAGAAACATCGATGTGAAAGGGACACATCGAGTGGTTGCCACCCGCACAACCGACCAGGGCCGGGGACAAACTGCAACCGAGGTACATGCCCTTAGCGGGAACCGAACCCGGGTCTCTCAGGACCGCAGGCCGACGCTCTAACCGCTGAGCCAAACCGGCCAGGGCGTGAATGGCTTTAATACAACCTATTCCATCAGCGTGCAGAGGCCCAGAGCCTGCTTGGGTCTGTCCTGTTTTTAGGTAGGAAATCTGATGCTAGAGTCTACAGCAAGCCCAGGAATCAGCACCTTCCCACATCTCTTATGAGGCTTATCCCCATGAGTTAAATGAGCATATGATAATTAATCATTACCTGTGAATTTCTGGATCTGGATTCGGTTTCGTTTCATTTGCAGGTGCAGCTTGTGTATCTTGTAGTTTTGAGAAACGCTCATGTAAAGTAATGTTAGGTGATGGAAAATAATTTGCTGGGGGTGGGAAAAAAGAAAGTTTTATCTCAGTGTAAAACTGATTCCACTTAAAAGATTATATATAAGCACAAGAAGAAAGAATTATTAAAAAACCTCCAACCTGTTTTCTCTTGAAATTATGTGGGATCTAAACATATTCCACAGACTAATTCATAGTGATCCCATGCTTTCTCAAGCCCAAGCAAGAGTAAAACACCTGATTTATGAACCCAAGGATTCTGTTCCTATTTGACATGCTTGCTTACTTACTTGTTGGGGAAAAAGATAGTAGCTCTCTCAAAATAAGGACCTTTCTTCTCTAAGACAAGCCCTTACTATATCTGGGGAGTAAAGATGGTCCAGAACTCTACTTCACCTAGAGTGAAAAGCAACTCCAAAAACCACCTTGAAATGTCAAAGTGATTCTGAACAAATGCTAAATGTTATGTTTACCTATCACACAAGGCCTCCTAATGCCATTTAACATTAACTGAAGCTCATGAAGACATTCTGAAACCACCTATGCTTCAGGCTTTTAACAGGATAGAGAGAAAAGAAAATATACTTAACTCATCAGAATGCTACTTAAGCAATCTTTCCTCCTAACTTGCTGATATTGTTCTGAGACATCTCCCGGATTTTTCTGCAATACCAGCTCCCTTTCTGCCAAAAATCACAATTCCTTTGGGTAAGAGGGACTAGAACTAAGGAGAATTGTTTCAGACAAACTACATGTTTCAAAGTAAATATATGCCTTAATTTGAGGAATGCAGAGAAAATAATTCATTTTCAATATGTTTTGTGAAGGTAAAATAGATTAATGCAATTATCTAGTAAGAAATATTTAAAATTTTGGAATTCTCTAAGGTGTGTAGTTTATAATACCCACAATTGCCTTATTTATGCAGGATCATTGAGAAAGTTGTTCTATATGACTGAGTTTTCCAATTAATGAAAATTGGCGAGAAGTAAAAATAAAGCAAAACAAGTCAATGCAAATCTTCAAAGTATTTACTCTGCAACTCCCTAATGTCATAAAGTATGCCAAATCGAACTGGAATCTTTTCTTGATCACTTATCATCACCTTTTTGGCATGAAGTCCTGTAATGCCCTCAGGGACAAATGACCTAGACTTCCAGATTTCTTAAGTTTCATATCTGCTTTTTGTTGCTACCTCCTTCCTGTTCTGTTATCAGTTATTGTTTCTTGCTGCTCTCAGTACACGTCTTTTGCAGCAGCCAACTTTTCCCTTCATAACTTTTGATTTCTAATCTACTATGAATCGAAGCACCAGGTTATTAGAACCACATATACAGAACTACCAGGCCTAGGTGCCATGGCTACCTTTAGAGTCTTGTACTCTTTAAAATAATAATTAAAAACCCCAAGTAAGCTTGAATTATTATCCGTTACTCTCTTCAACAGATTTTCTAATTAATGATCTAACTTACAATGAAATATGATTTTTATTATAATATCACAGATATGTTCCTGTATCTAAAATAATTGTTATTATTTTTTTTATCCTCACCTGAGGACATTTTTGCATTTGTCTTCAGACAGAGTGGGAGGGAGAGAGGGAGGAAGAGAGAGAGACACATTGACTGGCTGCCACCCACATGACCCAACCAGGGCCAGGGACAAACTGCAACCGAGGTACGTGCCCTTAGCAGGAACCGAACCCAGGTCTCTCTGGTCCATGGGCTGACACTCTAACCGCTGAGCCAAACCAGCCAGGGCAGTACATTATTTTTGTTATCCCTAATGTATGTACAAAATATACCAACCTTTAATTTGATGGATTACAGTTACGATTTCGTGAGCAAATTCTCCTGTAGTTTTGTTTTCAGTATTAGGAGTTGAGTTAAGATGTTCAAACACTGGATGGAAGGTCTCACTTTTCTTGCCAGCAGCAACCAAATCATGTGACATCTGTCTCTCTGTCTTGCTAGAAGCAGCAACCCTAGAATAATTTGTAAATGTTTTAACTAAATTTGAAAATATTTTACTGAGAACAAAACTTACTAAAATGTAATCAAAATAGCTATAAAACTAAAAAGATGTTTATCTTTTCTTATAATTAAGGCACTAAATTGTATGCCATAAAACATGTACAATAGTAAGTAGGAAAAAATAGCTATAGATGCATGGTTTTGAGTTCTTTTCAAATCAGAGATCATTAAATATTTGCCACTTTAACAATAAGATCCTCAAAATCCTAAACTGAATTATTTTTACTTTAAAAATACAACAAGGCATTAAATACACACCATATGCGAAGTATAATCAGATTATTTTCGACTCCTAAATGTCCATAAAATTGTAAATCCATTAAGGTCATAGAATCTTAAAATACTATCACACTTTAAAAGCTGACATCAAACATAATAATTTCTCTGACTTCATAGAAATCCTTGTATCTCTATCACTAGTAAGAAGCTTACAATAGTATTTCAAAATAAAATTCTGTTGAGATTAATTCAATCACTTAGAAAAGTCTCATTAAACCCTCAGAAAACAGTCTCAGTTGTTAGCAAAGTTATGATCATTAGAATGATAGTGCTTACCATAAATGTATCCTTAAAAAAAATGCTACCGTTTATTATATAAACCCAGCTATCTTACAACATTAATGCTTTCTGAATCCTTATAACTTTCACTAAGTTTCCTGACCTTTTTTTTTTTGTTTGTTTATCCTTACCCGAGGACATTTTTTGATATTTTGTTCAGATAGAGTGGGAGGGAGAGAGAAAGAGAAACATCGATGTGAAAGGGACACATCAAGTGGCTGCCACCCACATGACCCAACCAGGGCCGGGGACAAACTGCAACCGAGGTACATGCCCTTAGCAGTAACCGAACCCCGGTCTCTCCAGACCACAAGCCAATGCTCTAACCACTGAGCAAAACCAGCCAGGGCAAGAGTTTCCTGACCATTAGGTACCATTATAAAGCTATTATTATGACACATAGCTAACAATTATTAAGAGCTTACTGTATATACCAAACACAGAAGCACAGAGCTTACAAACATTATCTCATTTCATCTTTACAATAGCCCTATGGGGAAGGTGTCACGACACTGAGACAATGGATGTATGGATTGTTTTGTTTTATATGCCAGAGGTCAAGCATTCATATGAACATAATCCTTGTAAGTATCATAACGGGAAACCATACCTTATTCCTAGAATGTTGCCTTGCTTATAACTACTTTTTAAATAAATTTTTTATTGCTTGATTCTAGAGAAGAAGGGAGAGGGAGACAGAAACATCAATGAGAGAGAACATCAATCAGCCACCTCCTGCACGCCCCTCACTGGGGATCCGGCCCACAACCAGGGCATGTGCCCTGCAGGAATTGAACCAGGACCTCTCGGTGCATGGGTCGATGCTCAACCACTGAGCCACACCAGCTGGGCTAAAACTACTCTTAAATTCTTCATTGAGAGGCAGTTTATGCATTACTGAAGAAAATGTCTCACTATTTTATCTTTATACCTCATTTTGAACCCCAAATGGCACTAACCAGCTTATACCCATCTTATTCCTGGGCACTTAACTAATAGCTTTTGGCTCTTGCCAAAAATTAAGTTCACTGTCCAAAGAATTGAGATTTACAACTGCTAGGGTTCTTTATGAGTATGTTACAGGCTCTGATGATACATCTGAGAGAGAAACCTGAAATATGTTTTAAACAGCAGCAGCACAGTTCTTATGTTCTTGGTTGGCGCCTTCTCCATCAATAAACCTTTCCTTAATCCAAAATAAATAAATAAACAAACAAACAATTAATTAAATAACTAAATAAACCAGTCAGTTAAAAGCCATATATTCAAAACTGCTCCAGGGTTATGAGGGGCTTACAAATTTTTTTAAATCCTCACCCGAGGATATGTTTTCATTGATTTTTAGAAAGAGGAGATGAGAAAAGAGAGAGAGAGAGAGAGAGAGAAACATTGATCGGTTGCCTCCTGGATGTGCCTTGAACGGGGATCGAACCTGTAACCTGGTATGTGCCCTGACTGGGAATTGAACCCACAATCTTTTGGTGCACGGGACGATGCTCCAACCAACTGAGCCACCCGGCCAGGGCCATATTCTTTAATTAAAAATTTTCACTCTTCTAACAAGATGGTTTTACATGCCTATTTTTAACTTATCAGAGGAAAGGCTTCCATGACTTTCCACGCTCCCTGCTCTCAAACCAGTGCTGTTGGGACAACCCCGTCAAGGCAAAAATATGGAGAAGTGATTACGCAGCAGGTCGATGTCATTGCTGTGGATTCCTTGAATCATCAGAAAGACTTTCATGAGAAGGCCCATTTCCCTTCTCTCCTCCTAATTTGCTCCAAGCTTCCCACTGTGTACCTGACAACTAGCTAAGAGACATTTGGTGATTATAGCTAGAAGCTAGAATGGCCCTGTAACAACCTTCATTAACAAAGAACTATTAATGCTCTTTTTAAAAATGGGTTTAATGGTACAAAAAGCCTGCCATACCAAGAAAAACATAGCTTTTTAAAACATTTTATAGGATAAAAATAAGATGTTTAAATACAACTATAAAAATGGTCCATCCATAAAGAAAATCCATTGATAATGGTTTTTATTACAGCCTCAGTTTCTCCCAAGAGGAAATGAGCTGATAAAGGCTTGCAGTAATTATTAAAAATTTACATGTAATTTATTATTACTGGCATATCACTTATCCCCCCTCCATGCCCAACCTTCAATCCATAGGAGTAATGTGATATACAACGAAGCTGTATTTAATTCCTCAGATTTTAGTGTTTAAATTTGCTATCAGTTAAACAAAATTTATCCTAGGGTTACTCCACTGCAAAATTGTTAATAAACATGTTAAAATAATTATTTTCTAAAAAATATCCATGAAAATAATATACCTAAAATTTTAACTTTTAAAAAACAATTATGCTTTTGCTATATGAAAAACCTTCTTGAAACTTGAGAATAAAAAATGTTCTAGGTATTCACATTTGTAAATTTAATCACCTCTTAGTTCACATTTTCCTTTATACTATTTCCTATGACATTATAGATCAAGTTACCGATTTCAGGAAATAGCCCCAACACAGTTTAAGTAGTTAAACTGAAAAGACCAAATGTTTTCATTTGAGATGAATTTTGGACAGTTAAAATAGTTAAAATCGTCCTGGCCGGTTTGGCTCAGCGGTTAGAGCGTCGGCCTGCGGTCCAAAGAGACCTGGGTTCGGTTCCCGCTAAGGGCATGTACCTCGGTTGCAGTTTGTCCCCGGCCCTGGTTGGGTCGTGCGGGTGGCAGCCACTCGATGTGTCTCCCTCACACTCTATCTGAACAAAAAATGAAAAAAATGTCCTCGGGTGAGGATAAAAAAAAAAAAGTTAAAATATAGCCCTGGCTGGTGTGGCTCAGTTGGCTGGAGTGTCATCCTGTGCACTGAAAGGTTTCAGGTTTGATTCCCGGTCAGGACACCTGCGGAAGGTTCCAGGTTAGCTCCCCAGTGGGGGCAAGTATAGGAGGCAACCTATTTATTGATGGTGTTCTCTCTCTCTCTCTCTCTCTCTCTCTCTCTCTCTCTTTCTCCCTCCCTCCCTCCCTCTCCCTCCCTTCCTCCTTCTCCCTCCCTCCCTCCCTCCCTCTTGCCCTCCCTCTAAAAATCAGTAAAACATATCCCCAGGTTAGAATTTTTAAAAATTAAAATATAGCCAAATATCTGTATTCTAAACTGTTCTGATTAAATCTCCCAGGTTCCTCTGTTCCCTCAAGCCCTCCCCATTTTTTTCTGTTTAAGAATATTCCCCTGATGTTCTGAATGTTGTACATAATAACTAAGAAAACATAAAAAGCTACATTAAACCTTACTTTTTCCTTATACACAACTAAGATCCATAAAACAAAACAAAACACCAACTGCAGGGCAAAACAGTAACAAAAAAAAACCAACCACCACCCAAATCCTGCCCTCTGGAAGCTTATAACAGGTAACAAAATCCACACAACACATAAAGGTTTTCTTATCTTAGTTTTCTTCCAGATACAACTAACATTTTGTATAGCATCCAATAGTTCCTAGAGCACTTCCCCAGTTATTAACTTATCCTGTCTCCCTAAGAACACATTTAGAATGTTTGAAGTTGAGGGAAAAGAGTTATAGAGACTGCTACTCCCTTAATCCAGCATTTCATTACTTGTTTCACAAAAGTCCCCTAAGTAGCCTTGCCAACCCCAATGCCCTTCCAAGCCTCCTCATAGAAGGCAGTCCCCTGGCAGCCAGAACTGAGCCACCTGTCCTCTCCTATTAGCTCAACCTGTCAAATCAGGCTGACAGTGTGGTAGTCCTACCTTCTCAGTCTCCCGGACCTCCATTCCCTCTTGCCACAGCTCAAAGTTCCTGTGTGTGGTTTCTGCTTTTATTAACCTATAAACATAAAATGTTTTTCATCTTGTCATCAGGTGTCTAAAACACACCATGTCCTTTGAAGCCTAGCTCACGTTTCAACTCCTGAAAGAAATCTTCCTTAAACCCCCCAGCTTGAGATCATTGGAGTTGCACACCATGTCATACCTCATTCACTGTGCCGTGGTATTACCTACATCGCCCTATTGTCTGTAAGACCAGAGGAGAAGAAACTTAATCCTATGCCTATCTACTGTCCCAGTACCCTAAAAGGCTGTCTCACACAGGGTAGGGCCTCAAAAAATACCTGCTGAATGAATAAATGATAAATGGAAAATGATTTGGACCATTTCAAATGAGAGAGTCAGCTAAAAAGATAAGAGACTTCAAAATTCTAATTGAGGCCAATTTAATTTGTTTTTTTAACTTTCTTGGCTTACTTTGTATTTAAAATTTTTAGTTAATTTAGAATAATTTAAAATGTAAATATTTCATTTTTTATAATACAGAATCTCAAATATACACAAAAATTCAGAGAATCCTATGATGAGCCGAGCCTGTCAACCCAGTTCCAACAGTTGTCAGCCAATCAAAGCAGACTCATATAGCCAAAAGAAAATGCAGGTTAATTTGGGCCCAAAAAAGGCATGGCCAGGTTACCTGCCCAATGTCACAGAGCTGCTCAGTGACCCGCCAGAAGACAAAAACCTATGTATCCTAAGCCCAAACAGAATGTTCAGCTCTCTGTACCAGGACCCCTAAGAAACACTAGGAGAAGCTAAGGTGACAGGAGTAAAAGGGAACCTTCTCTCAACTAACTCTTGATTTAAAAAGTATATGTGAGCCCTGGCCGGTTTGGCTCAGCGGTTAGAGCGTTGGCCTGCGGTCTGGAGAGACCCAGGTTCAGTTCCCGCTAAGGGCACGTACCTCGGTTGCAGTTTGTCCCCGGCCCTGGTTGGTCGTGCGGGTGGCAGCCACTCGATGTTTCCATTTCACGTCGATGTTTCTCTCTCTCTCTCTCTCTCTCTCTCTCTCTCTCTCTCTCTCTCTCCCTCCCTCCCTCCCTCCCTCCCTCCCTCTCTCTCCCTCCCACTCTATCTGTACAAAAATTGGAAAAATGTCCTCGGGTGAGGATAAAAAAAATAAAATAAAATAAAAAATATATGTGAGAAATATTTTAGGGGGAAAAAGCCTTACTTTTTTGTGATATACAACAGTGAGGTAGTAGGCTTGTGTATCACAAAAATATCTCCACCCACAGCTTATTTTGCCTCCAGCTGAACAGTGCCTAGCATAGGTAAACTTGTGTGATTAGGTTACCTTCCTTCAATCCTTGCTATGTTTTTTTTTTTTTTTTTATCCTCACCCGAGGATATTTTTCCATTTTTTGTACAGATAGAGTGGGAGGGAGAGAGAGGAAGGGAGAGAGAGAGAAACATCGATGTGAAGGGACACATCGAGTGGCTGCCACCCGCACGACCAACCAAGGCCGGGGACAAACTGCAACCGAAGTACGTGCCCTTAGCGGGAACCTAACCCGGGTCTCTCCGGACCGCAGGCCGACGCTCTAACCGCTGAGCCAAACTGGCCAGGGCCTTGCTATGGTTTTTTACATTATTCCCCCACCTACACAGTGCCCCTTTCCTCAGAGCGTCAGGGCGCCAATGTCTTCTGGGACTACTAGATGCCAGCACCCGGGGAGGTCAGAGGAACCTCGGATCTATCCACACAAGCTTATTCTTCTCCAGAGACTAGCACCTCCTGCTCCTCCCTCTCATTCCCTTCCTAGCCTGACCGAGGTTCAGGCTCTCATCTACTCAGCCCAACATTCAACTAAAACTCCCTCTTTGTCCCATGAAGACTTCCATATATATACAATTGGGTTTGGGGGTTCATAATAATCTCAGTACAAATTTCCATATTGTGATTCCCTAACTTACATTCTGAAACATGTAATTATGAGACATGTGTAACTTCTACCTCTGATAATGCAGTTTCTGGGAAAGTGGGTCACTAGACTATGTTCTTTGTTAACAGAAGCATTAACTATGCCACGAACATTCAAGCAGGGGTCTACCTACCTGTTCTAGATACAAACTGGAATCTATAAAAATCACTAGGTGATAGCCACATGTTTTTAACTACGTGTCAATACTTGAAACAAGCTAAGAAAGTAAACAAATGCACAAAATGAACCATCTTGGTCTTTCAAAGTGTGGATAAACTCTCTAGATTGTAACCAACAAATATGCCTTTCTCCACTTTAGGATTATTATTATTTTTTTTATCCTCACCCGAGGACATTTTTTTCCATTTTTTTGTTCAGATAGAGTGGGAGGGGGGGAGAGAGAGAGAGAGAGAGAGAGAGAGAAACATTGACGTGAAAGGGACACATCGAGTGGCCACCACCCGCATGATCAACCAGGGCTGGGGACAAACTGCAACCAAGGTACGGGCCCTTAGCAGGAACCGAATCCGGGTCTCCCTGGACTGCAGGCCAACGCTCTAACCATTGAGCCAAACCGGCCAGGGCCACTCTAAGATTATTTTAATCTTTTCAAGCAAAGGAAAATCTAATGTATGGCATAGCCTAGAACACGACTCTATTGAGGTTAGCATTAACTATCTTTGTTGTTTTTTTAATCCTCACCTGAGGACATTTTTTTTTTGCATTTATCTTGAGACAGAGCAGGAGGAAGAAAGAGAGAGAAACATCGACATGAGAAAGACTCATCAAGTAGTTGCCACCCACACAGCCCCAACCACACAACCCCAACCGGGGCCGGAGACAAACTGCAACCAAGGTACATGCCCTTAGCAGGAACCAAACCCGGGTCTCTCTGGTCCACAGTCCAATGCTCTAACCGCTGAGCCAAACTGGCCAGGGCTAACTATCTTTGTTTTATGGACACTTCATCAGTCCATACATAATTCAACCCAACCTCACAAAACTCTTCCACTACTCATTAACCAATAAATAATTGTAATCAAAAAGATTTTGTTGAGCATGATGTCTTATCATACTGAAAAGATGACTATATTTACTAAGTTATTCATTCTTCAGGTTTTTTAATAGAAAGGATTTGTAGTGAAAGCTTTTTATTACATAAGCTATCTTTCAGTTCCTTGTCAGGCAATTCAAACATGCTGAAAGACCTGACTGACAGGCCATAAAATTTCACAAAACTATAGCTTATAAATTAAAAAAAAAGATATAGCAGCCACAAGAGACATTAAAAAATGCTCAATGTCACTAATCATCAGAGAGATGCAAATTAAAATGACTATGAAGTACCACCTCACACCTGCCAGAATGGCCGCCATCAACAAATCATCAAACAACAAGTGTTGGCGAGGGTGTGGAGAAAAGGGGACTCTAGTACACTGCTGGTGGGAATGCAGACTGGTGCAGCCACTATGGAAAACAATATAGTGTTTCCTCAAAATATTAAAAATTGAACTGCCCTTTGACCCAGTGATTCCATTTCTAGGAATATATCCTAAGAAGCCTGAAACACCAATCAGAAAGAATATATGTACCCCCATGTTCATAGCAGCACTATTTACAATAGCTAAGATCTGGAAACAGCCCAAGTGTCCATCAATAGATGAGTGGATAAAAAAGCTGTGGTACATATACACAATAGAATACCATGCAGCTATAAGAAAGAAGGATCTCTTACCCTTTGAGACAACATGGAGGAACCAGAGAGTATTATGCTAAGTGAAATAAGCCAAGCAGAGAAAGACAAATATCACATGATCTCACTTATTTGTGGAATATAATGAACAAAATAAGGTGATGGACAAAATAGATCTAGAAATATGGAAGTAGGGAAGACTGACAAATCTCAGAGGGAAGGGGTGGGGCATGGGAAGAGATAAACCAAAGAACTTATATGCATGTATGCATAACCAATAAACAGACAACAATGCAGTGAGGGCCTGGGGGGGGAGGGCGATGAGACACATAGGAGGGGGGAGGAGGGTGTCAAAGGGGGGAAAAAGGAGGGACATCTATAACAAAATTAAATTAATTTTTTAAAAAGCTATAGCAGCCTCAATTTTAGGAAGCTCACATCTGTGACACATGATGAAGATCAAGCTACCATTTCTCAATATCAAATTATAAAATTGCCCTGGCCGGTTTGGCTCAGCGGTTAGAGCGTCCGCCTGCGGTCCGACCCGGGTTCGGTTCCCACTAAGGGCACGTACCTCGGTTGCAGTTTGTCCCCGGCCCTGGTTGGTCGTGCGGGTGGCAGCCACTAGATGTGTCCCTTTCACATCGATGTTTCCCTCTCTCTCTCTTCTTCTCTCTCCCTCCCACTCTATCTGTACAAAAAATGGAAAAATGTCCTCAGGTGAGGATAAAATAAATAAATAAATAAATAAATAAATAAAATAAAATTAACAGTGTTCAGTATCTTTAAAATAAAACCCTTCAAAATTGCTATTTCTAGCACTCTTTAAAAATGTTACAGCCAATTTATTCTCTTTTAAGTATAAAATTCATTATTAAATGTGGGGGTACCATTACTTTTATAAAATAATTCAAGATTTTTTGTGATTTGATTATATGTCATTTTCCCTCAAAAGAAAAAAAACTGAAGTATTTAAAGGGGAATGTACTGATATCTGCAATTCACTTTGAAATGCATCGAAAAATAAGATAGAACAGATGGACAGATACGTGATTATAAAAGTAGAGTAAAATGTTAATTGTAGATTCTTGGTGGTGGGCATATAGTCTTTCACCTTTTCTGTATATTTGAACATTTTCATGATATAATGTTGGAAACAAAAAAAGCTTAATATCTCTAAACTTGATGCTTTGTGCTCTTAAGATTAAGAACTGGTAGAAAACATAACAGCGCAATATTATTAATACAGTATTATGATAACCATGTAAAATATACATAGAAAAATAACAAAAGGAACTGTACTAGAATATTAATAAAATTGTCCTAGGGTAGTAGGATTATAAATTATTTTCCCACCTCTATTTGTCTAACTTTCTATGCCATAATTGTATCTGTAAATGTTTTAATGTTTTATATGCACATATAAATATACATATGTATATTTAAAAATATTTTTGCAAGTACAAAAAACAAACAACAACAACAAAAACGAGGGCGGGGGACTGCCATACCCAACTTTAAGAAAAAGAACAAAATTTAAAAAAAAAGAAAAAGGACTTTGGGTTTACCTAACTTCCTGTCACATCCTAAGCTTGGGTTTTGTTTTCCCTTGTTTTTCATTCAAATACAGGTATGTCAACTGTAAACATAAATGTACCAAATTAATGTGGTCCATCACTCTTGTTTTTGATTCAAATACAGATATAGGAATCAACTGTGAACATAAATGCACCAAACCAACATAGTACATCACTTTTTATTCACATACTGGTAGTGTATTAAAGTAATGAACAGGCTTAGCTGACAAAGCCAACTACAGTGCCTTATTCTTCTCAGAATTCATAGAGAGAGGTAACATTCATAACATAAGAAAGCATGCAAACCACTTTCGGAGAATATAACCTATTATGACAGTAGTCTATCTTTTTAAAGAATCATTAGAGCTAAACCAAATATCTTATAAACAGGCCTCTTTCCAGACTCGTCTAATTTCCTCTACCTAGGAGAATTGAGTAGGTTGAGCCCGTCTTTTTGAGATGGCAGCAAGAACCATGTTAAGTCACATAGATTTGAGACCTAGGCATTCCAACTTAAACAAGTTGCTCCATATCTCAGGGCCTCACTCTCCTGGCTCTATAAAAATCAGAGACAACTAAGGTCCCTTCCAGGTAAAAAAATTCTCTGAATTTCAGGCAACTGGGAAAACAGGCTCTGAGAAACTGAGCAAGGAATAGGTCTCCTTGAACTCTATGCAGCCTATCCCTGGATACAGAAAATCTGGCAGCATAATAACACCCAAATTCAAGAGGAACAACTCCATAGAATGTTCTGCCCCCCAAAACCATCTTAAGATACGACATGGAAACAAGCAGATCAGCTCATATTACTAATCATGAGATTCATCCTCATTACAGGGCTTTTTTGAAAAAAGTCTAGGTAATCCTTCTCCCTTGATGGACTCTAAAGACACTATTAATTTCATTTTCAAAGCTTTAAATAAAGGTGGCAAAAATAGTCAGAGAACCAATATCATTAAGAAAAAACAAAGATAATACCTGGATGTATTTACTACTTTCTTCACATCTACTTTAACTATAAGTGATTTCTTCTTGAGAAAAGTCGAAAGTTTATTTTCTTCCAGGGGGGTACCAGGAGAGCTGGTCTCCTTTTTGCCATCCCCTTCATTCTTTATTTTCTTCTCCCGTTTGTCATCACTGGGTCTCGAACCATCATCACTTTTATGTGAGTGAGTAGAGGCAGAGCCGTCTTTCTTAGATGGTTGAGAAGGTTCTTTGCCTTGCCCATCTTCAGTCTCTCTCTCTCTTCCAGCATTAAAACTGGACTCCCGATGCACAGGGTCACTTTGAGAAGTGTGTTTTCTGTCTTCCCCCTTAGAGTATTTCTGAGTTCTTTCACTGGAAAAATCCTGCTTTCCATCTGAGGTCTTAGAACGTTTGTGGCGATAGTCACCGGATATCTTGGTTGCTGAACTGGTCTCTGAGGATTTCTTGTGAACATGTCGAGAAGTGTGCTGTCTATCATAAGGTCGGAGGGAATGCCTGGACTTCCACTCTGGTTTTCTGAAAGACTTTCTGTCTTCATACCTCTCCACGGAGGGAGATCTTTTTGATGTGTGTCCATGTTTTCCATATTCACGATCCTCGGTATACCTGTGGTGACATAAAGCAGTTTATACTTGGCACTACAGAGAAGAAAGCGAGAACTTATATGCGTGGAGTGTTGGGTAGCATGGCTTTAAATGCAGAATGCAGAGGCAAAGTTACCCTAGAATCCTTTAAGCCATCTCAAAGAGGCTCGAGGTAGTTAGAGAGGAAATGCCATCTTATTTTTCAATATTCTAGCCATGCACACGATTTACTCTAAAAAGAAATACTTTACTACCAGTAGACATAACTACATTACAATGCTTTTTTTTTTTTTATCTTTTCAGACAAAAGCTTTTCAAGGTGGTTATCTTCGACTTATAGTTTATAACACACCTTTTCACTTGAAGCTTTATACCAAATCACCCAGGTTTAATGTTTTCCTATACCTCGTGTGAAAAGAGCTCCTTTTCTCAAAATCTTCAGAGATTCTTCTAAATGACTGAGAATATTTTTCATCTTGTATCCTCTGGTAACTCAACTCATCTTCAAGCCACTTTCCTTCGAATCTAAAATAATCTGCTATTGACCTCTGAGGTGATTCCCCTCCTTTTCCACTTCTTCTAACTCTGTGGTCATCATGAATATACCTTCCTTGCATTTGCTGAGGGTAACAATCACACCGATACTCTTGGTAGTGTACATTTTCTGAGTATCTGGGCATATAATGAGATCTTCTGTTACCGTCCCTTCTTTCTGGTGAATATACTTGGTAAGGCTTATAAGAATAGAAATAGTCTAAAGAGCTTCTTCTTATGTTTGGAGAAGGTGATCTATGTTCATAACATCGATAATGTGTATGTCCATGAGAAGGAATCCTTGGTTTACTCTGTCCATGTTCCCTATTGTACATTCTCCAAGGGGATCTTTTCGAATCCTTCCTATAGTCAGAGCCATAATACTCATGAGAATATCTTTGCTTGTAGTATTCAGACTTTCTAGGTATTGGTGATAAATACCTATGTAAACAAACACAAAAAAGTTTAGTTCATTTAAAGACAATAAATTAAGTTTGTCTTAACATGACTTACCCAAATAAAAGATTTGTGTTGTACTGTTTCTTCAACTCAAATTAAATTAATCAGTTTGCTATGTCTGCATTCTAAATTGTCCATGTGGGGGTCTGATTATGCTGGTCCTAATTCAACAAGCATAATCTTTCCATCTGAACTAATGTATCCCATGTGCATATTAAAATGAACTGAACACACCCATCCTGTTGGAGGACAAGCTTAGGTACACAGCCGGATCCATTTTGGAAGGTTGATGACAGCAAAGTTCTGGCAAAAGGATCGGTCAGCAAGAGCTTACATGAGGTTCAATGTTCAGGTAAGAAAAAAGCAGAAGGACACCGTGGTTGGGTGGCTCAGTCGCTTGGAGTGTCACTTCATACACCAAAAGGTTGTGGGTTCAACTCCCAATCAGGGCGCATATCCAGGTCGCAAGTTCAATCCCCAGCTGGGGCGTGTATGGGAGGCAATGATTGACGTTTCTCTCTCTCTCTCAAATCAATAAAAATATTTCCTCGGGTGAGAATTAAAAAAATAAAAAGAAGAAAAAAGAAAAACACAGAAGGAGGGCTGGATTCATACAAATAAATATGTAGGAGACTCTGGCAAACTGAACATAACCTCTAAAATTAAATTCGATTCTAAGAGTTTGATACTACATAAACTCAAACTCAGACCCAAAACTGCCTCCATAGTTTCTCCAACTGTTTATTCTCTCTACTAAGGCCATATTAAAGAGCAAAAAAAAATACATACTTAAACAGTACGTGGAGGTCAGGGAAGAAGAGGGTCTTAAGACTTGAATCTCATGCTTGATGACTCCATAAATACTACTGACATAGGTAAGTTGCTTTTCTCTCCCAGACCACTTCCCTTACACACAAAATAAAAGCTGTGTTGCTGAAACAGAGCTAGTAACTTCTATGAATGTGTGCTTTTATGCTGCTATAATGCTCTCCAGGCACAACACATCCTTTCTGTAACTCTAACGCCTCAGCATTGCCAACATCGAGCCTTCCATTCCCACTGAGGAGGAAGACTAATGTATCCAGGGAAACCAGTCAGTCTAAGTTGCCTAGATTTCAGGATAAGAGGGAAGAGCACCACTATCTGGAATACATCGAAGTACAATTCTGCACCTGGGGACATTTCCTCCCATCGAACCTGGGCAATCTCCCCATCTCCTCCCTGAGGGTTTTATTATCTTCTAATCAATGAGGCTGCTACCCTTGCTGCTTTTGTTATCACTTTGTCTTCAGATGCTGTCCCAGAGTTGGAACAACCATGAGTAAAACTCTTTCCACTTGGTGACCTGTCTGTGTACTCCCTACAAGAAAAGAGGCAGATTTAGCTCCCTCACGTACATACTGGGATTTATATACTGGACTCGGCAATATCTCCTTCTACAATCACCAAGCTACATGTACTGGTGAATGTGTTATTTAGCTGAAGCAGAAGCTGTCATCCAGCTGGCTGCACCTCATCAACACAGGGAGAAGCAACTGGGGGGCCTCTGAGGACTTCCTGGAAGATTTCATTTCTTCCACCGCTAGGGAGCAACGCTGGCGGCCAGAGGCCGAGGACTTCCAGACTGGACAAAATAGTCAATCTCTTACTTTAATTCATACTTCACATTGAATACACTTTGATATTCTATTTCACTTTAAGGTTTTATTGCATAGTGCCCCTTTCTTCTGAGGGAGATTGCTGGAATGGTTGCTATTATTTTCAGTTCTCCTAAAGGGAAGAAAGAGACCCAAGGAGTCTGTTGGGAGATAATTCTCCATGGGTCTCTCCTACTCTACACACCTTGCAAGCGGAGGCACCGACAGCTTTTGTTCCAAGGCAAACAGCCTGGGAAGATGGAGCCAGGGCCTCCCTCAGGGACAGAGGGCTGATTTGTTTGCTATCCAGGATAATACGATAATGTCTCCTCTAAGACCAAAGCCCCTCCGGGGACTTGGGTTCCTCAGCTATGTCTGGGACTTGGGTTCCTCAGCTATGTCGTCACTCCACTGTTTCTTCTGCAAGACCTACCCTCAGGGGGTCGGGGGGTGAGGGGAACACAGGGAACAGGAAGCTCAGGCTGTGTGCTGTACTATGAGAAATAAAGACCTTTGCCTCTGCTCCAGGAGCACCTTGTTATAGGCTCACGTGTTAGCTTGCAAGTCGGGTAAAATATCAGACCCTTCATAATTTTTCAGAGTCCTAAGAAGGAATCTGGAAATCAAGCACTAAGCTTGGCAGATTCTTTTGTGCCCCCTCACCAGGGCCTGCCACAAAAGGGTGACACAAAATGACCTCTGTGATGCCCTCTATGTTAAAATCATTCGCTTCTTCACATGCCCCATTTTTGAAGATCCTCCCCACTACAACCTGGTCTTGTAAACTCCACATTAATATTGTTGAAGAAATGATTGATTAGTCATTGTAGAACCACAATGAAACAAGCACAATGGCCAAGTCTCATATTAACGTGAAAAATCTTGGTCTGGCCCAGCCGGTGTGGCTTGGTGGACTGAGCGTTGACCAAAGCACCAAGAGTTGCTGGTTTGATTCCCGGTCAGGGCACACGCCTGGGGTGTGGGTTCGATCCTCACCAAAAGGCGTGCAGAAGGCAGTCCATCAGTGCTCCACCCTCACGTTGATGTTTCTCTCTCTCTCTCCCTCTCGAATCAATAAAAACATTAAAAAAAAATCTTTGTCTGCCTTTTGTGTATGTAATTATGGTCCTTTTTATGAGCTTTAGAAGGCACTAGTCACTTTCACAGCTCTGTGCCTTTGTTCCTGTTGTCCCCCTTACCTGGCAAACTATTCTCTCCTCCTGCCTTAAGAGATTTTACTCATCTTTAAATGACCAGCTAATTTCATCTCTTTTTGAAGACTTTCTTAGTATCCCCCTCCCCCCTCCACAAAAGCAGAAGTATTCTCTCCCTGTGGATTCAGAATACTCTGTCTCACTCAGTAGCATCACATTTTCCCCCCCATCTCATAGCTGGCTATGGTATCAATCTCCCCAGCCAGCTTGGGAGCTTGCTAAGGGCCATTAAGGTGTTGTATTTGCCTTTGTAGTCCCCGAAATTGCCTATAGCAGGTATACAATAAAATTAGTAGAACTGTTGCAATCTAATTATATATATACACGTTTGATACTACCAACCAGGAAAAAGGAGAGCTGAATGACCTCAGTTATTCAAAACTCTATTATTCTGCCATGAAGAAGAAATAGGAAACTCCCAATTTTCTAACTCCCTATGTCTCCAAACATATTGATTATGCGAAAAATAAAATACACACTGAAAAGTTCTAAACCACTTACTAATGCAAAATATAGAACACTCTCAAAGACGTTTCTCACTCTCCCTTGCTGTGGTCATTGCATTTCTTTTTACTATAGATTAATTCTAGCTGCCAGCCATAATTAAACTGTCAGCCCTGGCCAATTTGGCTCAGTGGTTAGAGTATTGGCCTGTGGACCAAAGGGCCACAAGTTCAACTCCCGGTCAGGGGCACATACCTGGGTTGCAAGTTTGATCCCTGGCCCTGGTCAAGGTCATGTAAGAGGCGACCAATCGATATGTCTCTCTCACATCAATGTTACTCTCTCTCTCTCCCTCCCTTCCACTCTATCTAAAAATCAATGGAAAAATATCCTTGGGTGAGGATTAACCAAAAAAAAAAGAAAACTGCCAGCTCCTAGAAATACAACTTCAATTACTGTAAAGCACTTACGATGAATAACCATGTCCCATGAGCTCATTAAAATAGGTTCTTAATAATACTGGTGAATTTGAAAGTCAAAGTATATCTCAAATCCAAGCTTGCCCTGCTAAGCTAAGAATTGCTCACCTGTATTTCCACCTGGGGGATCTAGAACGTGACTGTGCCATTCCGTGACATGTAAGCCACTATCCACTTTTTACACTGAAAAGAAACACAATATTAGCAAGTTTGTAGAAAGAGTCTACAATCTGCTCTAAAAACAGTGAATGTCACCGACAAAAAAAAAAAAAATTACTTAAGCCCTCTGTGCCTCAGTTTCCTCATGTGTAAAATGAGGATGAGGACCCACCTTATCGTAATGTTGTGAGGATAGAAATGAATTGAATCAGGGGTGAGCAAACATTTTCTGCAAAGGGCCAGCTGGTAACTATTTTAGGCTTTACGGGCCATATACAGTTTCTATGCATCTTCTTCTTTTTTTAAATAACCCTTTAAAAATACAAAAACCATTCTTAACTCAAGCCCCCCCCCACACACACACACAAACAGGCCCCAAACACCAAATGCAGTATAGTTTGATGATCCCTGAGTTGATTCATGAAAAGAGCTTAGAATAGTGCCTGGCACAGAGCAACTGCCAAGTAAGTGTTCCAAAAAGGGGGAAAAATTACCCAGAATTATTCTGAATACAACCACTACTACCCTCCTGTCTTTCACCATGTACAAAGACACTTCATATAATCACAGTTAAAATGTTTAAGAATACTTGATGATAGCTCCTGCTTTTAAATGGTCAAATAATAAGAATTACAATGCTCAATTATAATTTTCAAGTTTACCTAACTTCCACCAGGTAAATATATCAAAACTTAATTAAGCATGATTAAACATTCGGCTTGCTTCTGATTTTGGTTTTGGCTAAAATATGTCAAATAAGTAAAATTTAAAAGATACAAACTTGACTTAAAAAAATATATACTTCAGTCTTGCCCTGGTGGGGTGGTTCAGTTGGTTGGAGTACTGCCCCGTACACCAAAGGGATGCAGGTTCAATTCGTGGTCAGGGCACATACCTAGGTTGTGGGTTCGATCCCAGGTCAGGCTTCCTATGGGAAACAACTAACAGATATCTTTCTCCCTTCCTCTCTTTCTAAAAAATCAATAAATTTGTTCTCGGGTGAGGATTATTTATATATATATTTCAGTCTTTAAAAGAAACTGATAGCTTTAGGGACTGAATTTTAAAAACGCGTGATTAGGGTATAATCTATACTACCTATTATGTATATTTCAGTAACCCTCCTTAGTTCTGATACTATAATTAAGTAGTTCTGAACTTACTGGCCCCAAACCTCTGGTGACTTTCAAGATTATTGCCATGGGTCCATGAGTAATACATACATCCACCATGCACGTATGTAATATATGTCTCACATATTATAACCTCTATTTTACAAATTTCTGAAGATACTGTGGTGATTGTTAAAATATAAATGGCTTCGCCTGGCCGGTGTGGCTCAGTGGATTGAGTGTCATTCCATGGATGGAGAGGTCCCAGTTCAATTCCCAGTCAGGGCATATGCCCGGGTTGCGGGCTCAATCCCCAGTAAGGGGGAGTGCAGGAGGCAGCTAGCTGATTGATGTTTCTCTCTCTCTCTCTCCCCTCTTCTCTAAAAAGATCAATAAAAACATATTTAAAAAAATATATATATATATATATATATATATATATGGGGCTTCTTGCCACCATATAGTTTTTTTACTGACTGATATAGAAAGTACAAGTATCATTACGCTGATATCGGTTTAAAAAGGGATATCTGGTCGGTGCCGCTCAGTGGTTAGAGCGTTGGCCTGCACACCACAGGGTCACCAGTTCAACTCCCAGTCAAGGGCATGTACCTGGGTTGCAGGTTCGATCCCGGTCCCAGTCAGTGAGCATGCAGGAGGCAACCAATCGCTGTCTCTCTCTCATAGGGCTGTTTCTCTCTCCTTCTCTCTCTCTCCCCTCCCTTCCTTCTCTCTAAAAAAAAAAAAAAAAAAAAATCAATGGAAAAAATATCCTCCGGTAAGGATTAACAAAAAAAGGGGGGGGGGGGGTCTTTACGGTCAGACATTTGCAAACTATTGTCATAATGAAACTCAGAAGAAAGTAAAAGCATATAAAGTCAAAGGACTTAAATCAGATCACTCACCAGAAGAAGCACATTCAGTTCAATTCATTCAATTATTACACTGCTTCATTCCGAAACGAATTTGAGGCTAGGAAGAAGAATTAGTTCAGATGTACTAAGAAATTAAGATAAGGGGGAAATATTTACTACTTCCTAACTAAAAATATCAAAATGCATTCCTTCAAGAAATGTTACTGAGTACCTATTATCTGCCAGGCACTGTTCTGAGGATACAGCAGTGAACAAAAATAGGCAAAAAGTTCTGCCATCTGAACCTTACATTCTACTGAAGGAACTTATAATTTGACTAAAGAAGCTTTGGATATCAGTTCATTCCTATTAAACTGAACAAAAATAATAAACCTAAAGGTTGTGTGGGGTGAACACCAAATAGTCTTGGTGATAATGAAAAAGCATTTTTTTTCCTGGAAAGTAATCTTATTTTCCATTTTATGTTTTTGAAAAATAGGTTTATTTAGATATAATTCACATACCATACAATTCACCTATATAAAGTGCACAATTCAACATTTTTTAGTATATTCACAGGAATGTACAGCCATCACAATTTAATTTTAGAACATTTTCATCCCCTCTAAAAGAAACTCTATTAGCAGTCTCTCCCCCTTCTTTCCCTCCTTTGATAAGTCCCTGCCTGACAACCACAAATCTACAAATCTACTTTCTTTCTTTCATTTATTTATTTTACAGATGTTTCTCCTTTTCCCCCCACTGACACCCTCCTCCTGATCCTGCCCACCCCCCCCCAACATTGTTGTCTATGTCCATTGGTTTCAAATCTCCTGTTTCTCTGGATTTGCCTACCACGGGCCTTTCATATAAATGGAATCACACAATATGTGGTCTTTTTTAACTGGTTTCTTTCCCTTAGCATAACATTTTCAAAGGTCATCCCTGTTTTACCACGTATCAGTACTTCATTTCTTATGGCTAAATAATATTCCATTTTATGGATATACCACATTGTGTTCATTCATTTATCTCTCAATGGACATCTGAGGTGCTTGTTTTTTTGGTTATTATACATAATGCTGTTATGAATATCTGTGTGCAAGTTTTTGTATGGACATGTTTTTATTTCTCTAGTGTATATACCTAGGAGTGAATTGCTGGGTCATATGATAACTCTGTTTTACTTTGAGAGACTTACACATTTTTCTAAGCAGTTTCTTCATTTTACATTTCCACCAGCAACATTTCCACATGTTCACCAACATGTGTTACTGTCTGTGTTTTTTATTATGGCCATCCTAGTGGGGGTGAAGTGGTACCTAAACTGTGGTTTTGATTTGCATTTCCTTAATGATGAGGCATCTTCAAATATGCAAGAAATTATAACACTAATCTCGCCTACTTTCCTTTAATCTAATAATTTCAGTTTAAACTTATCATTCCAAGATAATAATTTAAAAGAAATAAGCAGCTATATATACTAAGATGTTTGTATCAGCTTTATGATAGGAAAGAAAACCACTCAAACTTATTACAACCCAAATGCCCAACAATCAGTAAGATTAAACAAATTTAAAATATGTACATCTAGTCCCTTCCTACCTTTCTCCCAGCCTTATGTGTGTCTTTTCCTCCACATATACCATACTACTTGCTTTCTCTGTAGGCCATGCTGTTTGTACCATATCGATGGCCTTCCCTCAGTCTGCCTGACAAATCCCTAAATCCCTATTCTTTTGGGACTCTTGGACCATCATATTCCTGGGGATTCTTTCCTTGACTTTATTTTTTTCCTTCTGAGTTTATTTGTTCTTGGGAATTCTGGGTTTATTCTGTAGTTATTTCAATACACTGTGATTATTTCAATACACTGTGATTATTTATTTATATAATTGTATTTATTTCAATAGGCAAAAGACTCCAGATAGCATATTACAGAACATAAACTCAGATGACTTACAGACATCTGATATGTTCAACCTCTTTAGTCACTGAGTAAATACAAATTAAGATCATAACCACCCCACACCCCTCGGATAGACCAAAAAAATAAAAAGAAGTTGCACGTTCTAGAGTGCTGGTGAGGATGTGGAACGATGGGAACTCTCATATACTGCTAGGTGAGTATACATAAGTATAATCAATTTGGAAGGGGCTGGCAGTACCCATTAAATTTGAGCATGCTCATATCCCATAGGCCCAGCAATTCCACTCAGGGATATGCCTTAGAGCAACGGTTCTCAAACTTTAGTGTGTATCAGAATTACCTGAACGGCTGGTTAAAACACAGATTGCTGAGCTCTACCCCAGGGGTGAGCCCCACTTCCAGCAAGTTTCCAGGTGATGCACACGACCATGCTGCTGGTCCAGGAACTACAGAGTCACTGGCTTAAAGAAATAGGTGGGGGTCACTTGGGAGAAAATGTTTCCAAGTGAGATTTACTGATTACATGATAAAGAAAAAGTGTGAGGATATTTTCCTTTGCTAATATTAAAATAAGCTTTATAGACATTCAAACTATTTACTCAAAATGGTTACATTCAAACTATTTACTCAAAATGGTTAAGTTTTGTTGCACACAAATTATACCCCAAAGCTATAAAACAACAACAAAAAACCCGAACAAGCAAGCTTTGAGTGAGGAAGATGCTCTATTTTAGATCAGGTATTACAGAGATGGTTGTACAGCTCTGCAAACATACTAAAAACCACAGAATCGCACACGTTAAACCTGTAAATTATATGTCACTAAAGCTGTTTCTTAAAAAGTTAACTTCACTTGCAATTGCTTAGTGCACATCAGCTAGTAATGAAAAGCACTGGCTCAGGGGCTTAATGGATAAGAGAGGAAAGTTTATTTAAGCCTTTGAGTCTGAGCTAAGAATGGTTTTTACCTTTTTAAAGGGTTGTGAAAAAAAAAAGAATATGTGACAGGCTATCTGTAGCCTTCAAAGCCTTAAACATTTACTATTTTAGGTAAATATTTTATTTATTGGTCCTTTACAGAATCAGCTTGCTGACCCCTGATTTAAACTAACTTACTTATGACTAGCAAAATTAATTAAAGGAACCAGCTTTAGAAAAGGGAGGGAGGGAGAGAGAGAGAGAGTGAGAGAGAGGAGAAAGAGAGAGAGGGACTGGAAGAGGTAAAGGGTGAAGAGGGAGAGAGCCAGGGAAAGTGGGAGAGAGGGCCCTGGCCGGTTTGGCTCAGCGGTTGGAGCATCGGCCTGCGGTCCGGAGAGACCCGGGTTCGGTTCCCGCTAAGGGCATGTATCTCGGTTGCAGTTTGTCCCCGGCCCTGGTTGGTTGTGCGGGTGGCAGCCACTCGGTGTGTCCCTTTCATGTCGATGTTTCTCTCTCTCTCTCTCTCTTCCTCTCTCTCACTCCCACTCTATCTGTACAAAAAATGGAAAAATGTCCTCGGGTGAGGATTAAAAAAAAAAAAAAAAGAAAGTGGGAGAGAGGGAGACAGAGAGGGAGAGGAAGAGGGGGAGAAAAAGAAAGGGAGATAGTGAGGGAGAGAGGGAGAGGGAGAGGGATAGAAAGAGAAAAAGAGGGAGAGGGAGAGGAAGAGTCAGAGGGAGGGAGGGAGAGAGGGGGAGACCAGGAGAGGGTGGAAGATAGGGAGGGGGAGAAAGAGAGAGAGAGAGAGAGAGAGACAGACAGAGAGAGAGAGAGAGACACTACGACAGCAGGTTTTGTGACTAGGGATAAAGACATGTCAATAAGAGAAAATAAATTTGTTTTTACTGCTACTTCAGAGGAACTGCACAGGGCTAGAGGCAGTGAATGAACCCATCTGCCCTTATACATGAAATGATGGTTACTAAGCCCAGACTTCATAGCTCAGTTCGTTAAAGTGCTGTCCAGATATGCCAAGGTTGCGGCTTTGATGATCCCTGGTCAGGGCACATACAAGAAGCAACCAATAATAAAACAGACTGCTTGCACAATCACAAAGGTTTGAGAGACAACCAAAAGGTAGGGGAAAAAAACAAAAAGAGGCAACCAATGACTGCATAAATCAGTGGAACAACAAATCAATGTTTCTCTCTCTCCCTTCCTCTGAGAAAAAATAAAGATGATGACTGGACAGCAGGCGCGTCCACTCTCAGGTGGATGCTAAAGAGAATTCTGGTTCCATAGTGGCCATCCCTAGCAGGACAGCACTGGACACATCTCCCCCAGCTGAAGACCCAGCTTCAGCAGTTCTTTTTTGGCTCACAACAAGGTTCCCCTCTCCAATAGGTCCTTCCAGTCACCATAGAACCTCGGGCAATTCCCCCAGCTCTCAGGAACCACAGCCCTGGGGCTACCGACATATCTCTCCTTTTACAAGGAAATTTCTCAAAGGGCTGCCAGTAAACCAAAGCCATTCCCCCTGATTACTCCCTTTCCATTCTTTTTTTTGGGGGGGGGCTGGATTTGTTTATGTTGTGGCCATGGGGATGTGCATAACATGTTTATTTTAGTCATTCTTTACTAAAAAAAAATTCTATTACAGTTGACAATCAGTATTATTTTGTATTAGTTTGAGCTGTGCAGCATAGTCATTAGACAACCATATACTTTAGAAAGTGTCCCCCCTGATATTTCCAGTACCCAGCTGGCACCATACATAGTTATTACACTATCATTGATTATATTCCCTATACTGTGCTTTACATCCCTGTGGCTGTTTTGTAACTATCAATCTGTCCAATTAAAAAATGGGCAAAGGACCTGAATAGACACTTCTCCAAAGAGGACATACAGATGGCCAATAGACATATGAAAAGATGCTCAACATCACTAATCATCAGAAAAATGCAAATTAAAACCACAATGAGCCCTGGCCTGTTTGGCTCAGCGGTTGGAGTATCAGTCTGTGGACCGGAGAGTCCCGGGTTCAGTTCCTGCTAGGGGCACGTACCAAAAAAAAAAAAAACAAAAAAAACCTACAATGAGGTATCATCTCACACCTATCAGAATTGCTATCATCAATAGATCAACAAACAAGTGTTGGCCAGGATGTGGAGAAAAGGGAACCCTCCTCCACTGTGGGTGGGAATGGAAATTGACACAGCCACTACAGAAAACAGAATGGAGGTTCCTCAAAAAATAAAAAATGGAAATGTCTTTCCATTCTTGCTTGGTCCTTCACCAATCTGGCTTTCTACTCCACCACTGCAGCAAACTGCTCTAGTCAAGATCACTAATGAAATCCATGTTGTTAAATCCAATGGTTATGGCTCCTCCTCCTCCTGGACCTACTAACAGCACGTGACCATCATACCTTGGTCTCCAAAACATTTCCTCACTTGGATTTCAGAATACTGCACTTTTCAGGTTTTTCCCCTACCTGTAACAATTCCTCTATCTCCTTTGCTGGCTTTCTCATCTCCCCTGTCACCACCCTGACCCCTAAATCGCGAATCCAGTCTTCCTCTGAATACCGGCTTCAGTGTTTGGACTTCTCACTGTCTAGACTTTCTCCCCAGTGTACACGCTCATTCAGTTTCACGGCTTTAAATACTCTATAAACCAAGAATCGCCCTGGCCGGTTTGGCTCAGCGGTTAGAGCTTCGGCCTGCGGTCCCGAGAGACCAGGGTTCGGTTCCCGCTAAGGGCATGTACCTCGGTTGCAGTTTGTCCCTGGCTCTGGTTGGTCGTGCGGGTGGCAGCCACTCGATGTGTCCCTTTCACATCGATGTTTCTCTCTCTCTTCCTCTCTCTCCCTCCCACTCTACCTGAACAAAAAATGGAAAAATGTCCTCAGGTGAGGATAAAAAAAAACCAAAAAAAAAAAACCAAGAACCACCGATCCTCTGTGCTTCAATCGTACATATCCAGCAGCCTACTAGATGCTGTAAACGTGTCCAAGAACGAACGAACTGACCTCCCTCCACAACCTGCTCCTCCTACAGTCTGTCTCACCTCAGTCAATGGCAGCTATATCCTTTGAGTTTTCAACAAAGAGGAAACATAAATGTCCAACAAACATAGGAAAAGATACTCAACCTTACCTAATCAGGAAAATAAAATCAAAACAATAAGATACCATTTCATACTTATGAGATTTGCAAAACTTGTAAAGTCAGATATCCCAATGTGTTTATAAAAACGTGGAGAAATAATTTCTCAACTGAGGGAAATTCCTCCTCCCAAAAACCATAAAGCAGAAGAAAGTTCTAAGTCTGTAGTCCAAACAGAATAAATATAACTCAAAGCATTTAAGGATATATCTTTTAAAAACCTTACTTCGAATCATAAATTTTAAAATTAAGAACAGAAATACGTAGAAACACACAATTTGGATCACAAAACAAAACTCAAGGAGGTATATAAAAGATACAACTAAAACAAAGTGATTATGTCCTGGCTGGTTTGGCTCAGGGGTTAGAGCATCGGCCCACAGACCAAAGAGTCGCGGGTTCGATTCTGGTCAAGGGCATGTACCTTAGTTGCAGTTTGTCCCAGGCCCTGGTCAGGGTTGTGTAAGAGGCAACCAGTTGATGTGTCCCTTTCACGCTGATGCTTCTCTCTCCCTCCCTCCCTCCCACTCTATCTGAAGATAAACAGAAAAATATCCTCGGGTGAGGATTAAAAAAATAAAAATAAATAAATAAATAAATAAATAAATAAATAAATAAATAAAAAAAACAAAGTGATTCTGAAAGGTTAAAAGTAAAAGCCTGGCCAAAGTGTACCAGGCAGATGTTTCCAGAAGGAGAGCAGGGGTAGCAATCCTGGGATAAGGCAAGGCAGAATTCAAGCCCCAAAGCATGCATACAAAGAAAGACACTTTTTAATGCTTAAAGCCACAATTCATGATGAAGATAGAATAAATTAAAATTGACATATTCACATGAGTGTGACATAGCATCCACTTTTATGAAACAAAAACTACAAGAGATGCAAGGAAACATAGGTAGAAACACACTAATAATAGACTTTAATACAGCATTCTCAGTGGTATATTAGGTGACCCAAAAATAAGGAGATAGAACATCTAAATAGCACAACCAATAGGGTAAATGTTAAGGCTATTTATCAAACTCTACACTCTGATATTAGAGAATACACATTCTTCTAAAGTGTCCACACTACATTCACCAAAAATAATCATATATTAGATTACAAAGAAAACACCAGTAACTTCCATAAAACAGAAATATTACAAACAATAGTCTCTGATTATAATGCAATAAAACTAGAAGTTACTAACAAAAACAAACAAAAACAGAAAAGCCCTTCTACCTAGAAATTTTAAAACCTTCTATTAAATCACTCCTGTATTCTATAACTAAAATGATAATTTTTTAAAGAACTAATGACAATAAAAGCATTCATATGGGATTCAATGGTATGCATTTAAAACAGCGATCAAAGGAAAAACTCATTACACTAAATATATTTATCAATACAAATGAAAGACTAAAAATCCATAAATTCATTTTCATGGTAAAAATAACCTAAAAAAAATAACAAGGTAAACCAAAAGAAAGCACAGAAAGGAAATAATAAAGATAAAAGTAGAAAATAATAGAAAACTAGATTTAAGTAATAACTCAAAATTCTGTAGTTTTTGAAAATATTAAAATAGATAAAGCACTATACAACTTAATTAAGAAAAAAGGGAGAAAGTACAAATATACAAAATAAGAAATGACAAAGGGGAAATAACCAAGGAAATAGAAGAAAAAAAATTTAAATCACAAGATATTATTTTGTAGTCCTCTATCTAATAAATTTGAAAATCCAGATGAAAAGAATAATTTGCTAGAAAAATACAAATTATTAAAATTGACCCCATTAGAGTTAGAAAGTTTAAATAGATCAATTTCCATAGACTAGAGAAAATTATTAAGGAGATAATAATTTACTCTGTGAAAAAGCATCAGGTCCAAATGGTTTCACAGGGGAATTCTACCAACCCTTCACACCAGATAGCCTCAATGCTCTATAAATTATTCCAGAGCCAGTATATCACAAAAAAAAATATCAAGCCTACAGAAACACCAACCTTTTGAAGATGAACTAGCCAAAAAGACTAAAAGGTATATCTTCTGAGGAAGGAAGAAACCCTGGAGCATAGAATCTCAGAAACCAAAGAAGGATATTTCAAGAAAGGAGACTTTAATGGCAAAAGCTGCACAGGTATCCCATAAAAGAAATGAAAAATGTGACCACATGGTTTCGGTGGAAGGTAAGGAGACTGAGAAAGCTAATTATTAACTCCTTCTAACGGTTTAGCTGGAAAGGGAGAAGGGAAACTGGGTTGCGGCCCGATGACAGGGGTTTAAGGAGGAGGTTTCAAAATGGCAGCAACTTGAACAGGTTTATTGTTGATAAGGGAGGACTCTGTGCCTAGCACTGAGAATACATTACAGGAGGACAGTCACAATAGAGATGCATCTAGGTCCAATTAATTTAATGTTTCCTTGGTTCCTGAATATCGACTCCAAATAATAAAGTCAAATTTCTCCCAATATTCCACATTTAAATATTACTTTCTTCACCCCTGGCCGGTTTGGCTCAGCGGTTAGAGCGTTGGCCTGCGGTCCTGAGAGACCCGGGTTCGGTTCCCGCTAAGGGCATGTACCTCGGTTGCAGTTTGTCCCCGGCCCTGGTCAGTCGTGCGGGTGGCAGCCACTCGATGTGTTCCTTTCACATGGATGTTTCTCTCTCTCTCTGTTCCTCTCTCTCCCTCCCACTCTACCTGAACAAAAAATGGAAAAATGTCCTCGGGTGAGGATAAAAAAAAAAAAATTTAAATATTACTTTCTTCAACGGTCCAAATTGAATTTTTATCAGCAGTCATTTAGCAAACATTACTACCAGTGACTGTTAGGGGCTTATTTATTTATTTACTTATTTATTGTTAATCCTCACCCAAGGATAGTTTTCTATTGATTTTTTAGAGAGAGAGAGAAAGTGTGTGTGTGTGTGTGAGAGAGAGAGAGAGAGAGAGAAAGATCAATGTGAGAGAGACACATCTATTGGTCGTCTCCCTCACAACCTTGACCAGAGCTGGAGATCAAACTTGCAACCCAGGCACATGCCCTTGACCAGGAATGGAACCCATGACCCTTCAATCTGCAGTCTGATGCTCTAACCTCTGAGCCAAACTGGCCAGGGCACAACTACTATCTCATTTAATCCTTACCTGCCTTTGAGGAATCTGGGATTACTTCCATTTCATAGGTGAAGAAATTGAGCCTCAAAAAGATTAACCAATCTGCTCCAATGAAGGACCTGAAACTAAAATCCAGGTTCTCAGACTCCAATATTAACACTTCCCTACCTTGCAACTCCTACCTTCAGAAAAATGATCCTGAAGAGACTGCCTGGTCATTTCATAGATGCCCAGTCAGCAGAACTGGACTTTAGCACACTCCAGAAGAGTTGATATCCTGCATCACATTTAAAATTGCTGTCTAAATTTGGAAAGCAGCTTTTCTGCCCTCTAATTGCTTGGACGTTCTGTAACCTGTACGACACAAAAACTGTTTTATTTATCTTGATCCCAAGAACTGCGTTTTATTTAGCTTTATATCTATCCTCCTCAGCTTTATATATAGTGCCTTTAAATACTTTCTCCTTCAATATTTGTGCAGATTCATTCATTCACCTAATTTTATAACTCTGATATTGTTTTTAATATAATCTGAGGCAGTAGCATAAAACTTCAGATTTAAGGAAAGAGTGTGGGGACAAAGGCTATCACAAAATAGCTTTCTAAATTCGGATATTTGCTTTAAAAAAAATCAAGAAGCTTTTGTGCCCTGAAATTTTTACAAGATGACAATAATTAGCAACAAGACAAAGTATGCTTAAATGTATTTTTCCATAAATGTCTCATTTGACCCTTAAAAACACCTTGTAAGAAAGGTAAGGCAAATGTTCTATAATCTCTAATTCAGAGTTGAGGAAACAACCCCTTACAAAAGAGAATGATTTGTTCAAGGTAATCAGATAACACTGGAATTCAAGGAAGTCCTGACTTCAAATCTCCCACTCACTCTACGATGCCTTGCTTCACCTAAATAACCTTTCTTTACTAAACTGGTAAAGGTGGAATAAAAGATGAGAAACTGAAATGTTATCAACAAATAATTTTAAAAAAGAATATGTCCTGGCCGATGTTGCTCAGTGGTTAGAGTATTGGCCAGCACCAAAGGGTTCTGGGTTTGATTCCCAGTCAAGGGCATTTAGCTGGGTTGCAGGTTTGATCCCCACGCTGGTCATGGTGTGTGCAGGAGGCAACCAATCGATGTGTCTCTCACATTGATGCTTCTCTCTCTCTCCCTCCCTCCCTTCCTCCCCTGTCCCTTCCACTATATCTAAAAATCAACGGAAAAAATATACTTGGATGAGGATTACCAAAACAAAAGAAAAAAAAAGGGATAGCTAGAGAAGGATACCTGTACTTGGTTGGAGATAACAGAAATGGTCCCATAGAAATCCTTTAAAGGTTGCCTTTTGCTAGGGTGTGGAAAAGGTCACTTCAAGATTGTTGGTGGGAGTGAAAACTGGCACATCTTTCCAGAGGGAAATTGATCAATTCATATTTTAAAAAAACAATTCTATCATTTAGGAATGTACACTAAGAAATTCATCATGAATATGCACATCTTACATTTATCCAACAATGCATTTAAGTAGTGAAAAACTGAGACTAATCATCTAAATAAATTACTGCAGCCATATAAGGGCATGGGCAAAAAAAAAAAAGGTTACCAAGAGTACCCACTTTAGAACAATTCATGCATTCATCTCTGCACAGAATAAGACTGGAGGTATATACCCAGTGCGAGCACATTCGCAATGTTTACCTGGATATTTTACAATATTTCTAATAAGACGTGTTTTAAAGACTTCGAGGGGGGTGAGTGAAACAGAGGGGTTTTCCAAAAGAACATTTTAGTAGCCATTTTATCACTAAAAATAGCACTGAATTATATAATATTTGTACTCTGAAACTTGTTATTAACCAATTTTCTACCAATTTTTAAAATACTGTTAAAAAAGCAAAGCACTCATGAATGCACACCAAAACCTTTTCTTTTCCAATTCCAGTCTTTCATTCGTACCAGTTCGCATTCAGAAAAACGCTACAAAGGTTGCCTGGCCAGAAGTCTGGCAGACATTCCCTATTTCTACCGGTAGTTTCTACTTTGTTCCAGAAAAGAAAAGCATCACCTAAGGGGCAGCTCGTAAAGCACCGGGCCGCTAAATATTTGGGAGGATAAGTTTCTCTCCCATGTCTTTCTCGCCCTCCCTCCCGGACAATCCTGAACGAGACTGGCCCAGTTTCCTCTTGCACCCTCGAGAAGCACAGGAGATGAGCCAATGTTCAGTATCCGTCTTGAAAAAGACTAGTTTTACTCCAATGCAGGGGAGACAACAGCCTGCACCCCTCGTTCTGGAGGAAGATGCCGCGGCGCGGCAGGAGCGCCCCTGGAGAAGGACAAAGCGGGGGCTCCACCGCTCCGGCCACTCAGGCGACGCGTTGGGGGCCGCATCAGAGACAAGGGCACCGTCCCCGGACACCGCTCCCCCCGTCCCCACGGCAGACGCTCCCGGGCCGCAGCCTGCCCAACAACGGGGGCAGGATCGGGGCCGCTGCAGTAGGTGCCCGGGTCACCGAGCCTAAGAGAAGTCACCGGCCCAACGGCCGAAGGTAATGGCAGGGAAACCGTCGCCCGGGAGTCCGAGCCCGGCCGCCGCATCCTCCCCGCCGCCCCACTCGCCATCCCAAGAACTGCCCCTCCCACACGACAGGCACGCCCTCCCCGCGGGTCGCAGCCATCGCGCCTCCTCTGTCCCCTAGAGCCGCTCACCCGTCCGGAGGTCCCGGCAGCCGCCGCCGCCCCCTAAGGCCTCGCCCCTAACACAGCAACCGCGTTCCACAGCCGCAGCACCACTGGCGGAGCCGCGAACCCGGAACCACTTCCTTCCGGAACCGCCTCGCCCCGCCCTGGCCCCGCCCACTGTCCGCGGCTTTGCGCGGGGCCCACTCTCCCGACCCCTGCTCTCAACTCTTTCCCAGCCAGAGTGCCCCTCCCGGGCTGCTGGGGCCAAGGCGCCTGCGCCCTCTGTCGGCCATTCCCACCTCTGCTGCTCTGTCCAGAGCGCGTGCGCCGTCTGACGCCCGGTCCGCCTGGAAGGAAGGACCGCATTGGGCGTTCCAGGTCCTTGGATCCAGGGGTTGGGGCTTAGGGACTGGAGCTCACCCCTCAGTGAGGGACAGGAGCATGGTTCCAGCCTTGGGCAGATGGGCGCACAGGAGGCCTTCCAGCCCCTGGCTTGGCCCTCAAAGCCCTCCCAGGGCCATCCCACCTGAACATGCACTTCTATGGCCTCTCCCTACCTACTCAATCTCTAACCATTCCCCACGACCTCAAAGTAAACTTCCACCCGAAAAAACAAAACCTCCCCTCTGGACCTCCCAAATAGGTTAATGGTATCAACATCTCTCTACAAGCAATTAAAAATATTGATTCATGTTTGTCTGCTGTCTTGACTTTTCTCCTCCCACACTCCAACCACCAGCCCCAAAGGTAACATGTAAAAGGTCTGCGCCTGCGGGAGATCACATCCACGGCACAAGGCCAACGTAGAGCAAAATGGCTTTATTGCATGCGCCTGGGTGCAGGCGGGCTGAGCCAAGCAGGGGTCAGCCTCAAATATCAGTTGGGGGTGTAGGCTATATACTCTAGTTTTAGCTTCCGGCAGTTCCTGTTGATGTACTCTGCCTGGCCCATTGTCCACTTTGCAGTTGGACTGGTCTGGTATCTCGTAATGCCCTGCGGATAATCCAGATAATCCTTATCCATACTCAACAGAAGGCTGAGCAAAGGTCATGATAGCAACACAATTTCCAGTTTCCACCTTTTGCAAACTTTTACCTTCACCCTTTAAAACATTACTAACCCTTTCAACATGTCCCTTTTTCTTGGAGCTTTCTCACTTGACACTTGGATATTCTTTTTACCCCTTGCAAGATTTCTCCACCTCGTCTGCTAGTACCATCTTTTACCTTCCCCGTCACTGTCATCTACTTACTACAGTAGTTTCCCTCTCCTTCTGAAGTACTGCCATCATCCTGATGAATTCAACACCCATGACTAAGCCGTGTTTCCTTAACTTCCTCAACCCAGATGACTTTACTTTCTCCACCCATTCTCAGGCACACCTTCTAGAAAAATCTAGACACTCATCACTTTATACTGCTCCATCTCTAAAACATTAAGTTCACAAATCCCATTTATTTGGACTTACAATCTTCACCCTGGCAGTCCCATCTCTTCCTAAGTCCCAATATATCCTTCAAAGATCCCAGAGCTCTCACATCCCCTGAGCCTTCTGCCTGCCATAAGCCCACGGCCTTTGACTTAAACCCCTTTCGCAAGCAGAGCCCTTTGATTTACCCTTTCACACATTCTATCGTGAAACCGCCATCTTAAAACACTCAAGTTATCTGCATTTTCCATTCCTGCATCTGTTTCCAAGCACCGCTTGGGAGGAAAAAGCCACACAATTATAACAAAATGATGCCACAGCAAATTTATGGACACTCACCACAGTAGAGAGCCTTTGTACCTCTTAGGAATCCTCCTACGTGACCTCTTTAATTTCCAGTAAGTACTCTTACTAACCCTTACCACTCTCCTTCAGCTCCATACCAATGATCATTTTCCTCCCTTCGTACACAACTTTACTTCCTGTTTTGCAGAGAAAATCCCTCAGCACGGTATGTAAGGCTTTTTATTGTCTGGTTCATGTTTACCTCTCTAGTCTCTCTCCTCCTTGTACTCAATGCTCCGGCCATACGAAAATGTTTGTGCTTTGGGAGAAGTGCTACTTTTGTTTCCACTCGGTGTACATGTTGTTCTAGCTGTCTGGTGAAGAAGTATGTGTCCTTTTCTGCATATATATGGCTTTAGTCCAAGAAATTCTATTACTGAGATTTTTGTTTCCTTGTGTCGGTTCTTCCTCCGACCCCCTTCAGCTCATCCTATTGACTTTCTATCTCATCCTTTCCTTTTCTCATGAATTTCTGTTCTGGTTTTATAGAAGGCCTATCTTCTCACAAAAGGATGCTAAACTGATTATAAATTTTTTTCGTTTGGATTTTGTAGTCAGTCATTTTTATAAGTATTCTCTTCGATCTCTTCCATGATTAAATGTGTGCATTTCATTTTATATACTGACATCTTTGAACAAGATGATCTTTGTTCGGACTTATTGCTTACCAGACAGCACACGTAGATGGCCCTTGCCCTATTTGCTGTCCCCTTGTGCGGACAGAAAGGTGAAGGAGTTAGCACAAGGTCCTGTGGGAGAGGAACAAATTTTCATCTACCCTTCTAAGTTCTTTCCACTGGTCTAACAATCAAACCAAATTGATATGAGACAGATTAACAAGAGAAAACAACCACATTTAATCACATACATATGTGTGGGAACCCCACATACATGAGAGTCAGAGACCGAAAGGGGAAAATGAGACATACATGGCATTCTGAGATAGGGGTGAGGTAAGGTGACTTCAGGCTTCAGAGAGCAGGAAGGTCGTTCACAAGATGATAAGAGGTGCAGATATTTGGTAATTAGAAGTTTGCCCTGCCCTATAGACAGGTCCAAAAAAAGTTATTTCTGGTAATAACTATTATTAAGGACAAGGCCCCAAATTTCAATTCTTTAAGAGAGAGGGAAAAGTTTCTTGTGAGCCCAGAGGGTCTCTCTATTGCCTTCAGCTCAAAATAATTCACATGCCAAAATGGCTCATCTTGGGGAGGCCTGTTGCTCTTGGTGTGTCTATGAATATTACACACATATACACACAACAAGCCTAAGAGAAACGGACTATTAACTGCCCTTCCATTTATTTTATTTATTTGTTTATTTATTTTTATCCTCAGCCGAGGATATTTTTCCACTTTTGTTCAGATAGAGTGGAAGGGAGAGAGAGGAAGAGAGAGCGAGAGAGAAGGAGAGAGAGAGAGAGAGAGAGAGAGAAAGAGAGAGAGAGAGACATCGATGTGAAAGGGACACATCGAGTGGCTGCCTCCCACATGACCCCAACCAGGGCCGGGGACAAACTGCAACCGAGGTACCTGCCCTTGTCTGGAATCAAACCCGCGACTCATTGGTCCTCGGGCCGATGCTCTAACCGCTGAGCCAAACCGGCCAGGGCCATTTATTTTATTTTTCTTTGATTTTTCATGCACAGCTAAATGTGCTGCAGAATGCCAAGTATGCCTAATACAAGGATTCTGTATTAGTAAAAATACGTTATGCTATAATAGCAATCCCCAAATCTCAGTGGCTTATAACAACAAATGTGTATTTCTCACTTACAAGTCCGTTATGGTTCAGCTTTGGTTCTTCTGTCCGGGACCCGGGCTGAAGGAACAGACCTTATCTGAGACGTTACTGGAGTCAGATCAGGAGAAAAGGAGCAAGAGTGGGACCAGGCACTAGCTCTTAAGGCTTCTGCTTGAAAGTTGAATCAGCAAGGGGGTGGGGCCGTCTCCAAGCCCTCCGGGGGATTCTAAAGCTGGCTCACATCTGACTACAACTTCTCTATGGCTGTGTGCCCTGTAAACCAGAGGAGACGTAGAGGCTTGATGAAATTCAGAGTGGTTTTAAAACTCCTAATTATTTAACCGGGAAAAAATAAAATTAAATTAAAATAAAAAAGAGGGAATCAAGCTTTGCTACAGACTTAGACTCAGTGGCCACTGTTGCTGTCATTTTTTTGGAGGGACACTGCTTCTGGGGAAACCTGCTCTGACATGCATCACCAGCTGTCCTGTAGAGCTAGCTTTCTTTTTAAAATGCTGATTGATGAGAGAATAAGATAATTAGGGAGGAGCAGGACAAGTAGCTTTCTCATCCCTGACAACCCTGCTGGCCCAGATTTTTCTCATAGTTTTTGTATAAATTATTTGCATTGTGTTGGTCATATCTTCAGCATCTACATTCTTCCTAATAACCCAGGGCTGACAGAACCAGGTGAGTTTTCTCTTTCCTTATCTATCTGACTTTGGCTGTGTTCCTTAATATTCATAATGAAATGTGATGTATATGCTTCACGGGCCATTTTCTCCCTTTTTTCTTCCACGAGACAGGTATTTTTTGTGGATGCTGTCCTTGCTTTACCTTTACTTTTTTAAAGGCTTTGTCAACAGCAGAGTGTAGACAGAAATGATTTATATTGTTTGAAAGAAAATGTTTTTAGACAGAATTATGCTGCAGACTCCTTTTGCTTATTTTAGTCACCGATTTTATGTCTGTTTTCCTGAGACAGAGGACAAATTCCTAAACAGGATTGGTAATTTCCACCAGCCCACTGGTCCCATAAATTATTCCCGATGACTCTTTTGCAATGTAATATACGAAGTGGCTTGGCCCTGGTTCTGCAAGTCATATGATATTTGTGGTTTTAAAACAATGTGTCACAACTCAGCAATTATTTTTTGGGGAAAAATTGATTGATATGGATTATCTCCATTGATGCAACGCAGAAAGGAATGATGAGACTAGGCTTAAAACGTAATTTTACTGCAGAATAATTTTTTAAGTTCATTACTCCCTTATTTAAATCTTTAGTGCTCCCCCAAAGCTCTTTCTCAAAATCCTTGATAGATTCACTTCATATATGGCTTCCTACCAAGCAACCTGGTTGTGTCCCGACATAAACCAGACACCAATTGAAAAGCCATTAAGCTCTCAAAAAGTGTTATTGCCTGATAAATTTGCTTTAACTCCATATTTATTAAGTACACCTACCGTTTCTCCTTAATTTTTTACACCAATTCTCACTCTCCTGGAGACTGGTAGGCAAAGAGAACCTAATGGACCCTAATGGACCCCGTGGTAGATTTTATAATAATACAATAAAAATTTGTACTGTCCCTCTCTTCCCAGGTCCCCTATTTGAAAATGACATGTGGGGCTCACTTAATATTCTCATGACACAGTTCTGGTCTAAGTCAATCATGACATGGCAGAGACAACTAACTATCCACCAAATTATTTGTGCTCTCCCTTGCATAGTACAGCAATATTTTCAGTAAGAAGTAGCCCTGGCCGGTTTGGCTCAGCGGTTAGAGCGTCGGCCTGCGGTCCAGAGAGACCCGGGTTCGGTTCCCGCTAAGGGTGCGTACCTTGGTTGCAGTTTGTCCCCGGCCCTGGTTGGTCGTGGGGGAGGCAGCCACTCGATGTGTCCCTTTCACGCTGATAATGGCAAGGATAAAAAAAAAAAGAAGTAAACCAGCCAGGACTATATGCCACCTCCGTATCCTATCCCTTGCAGCTAAGTGGGGTCATGTGACTAGTTCTTGCCAATGAAATGGGAGTGGGAGTGGAAATGGTATGAGTCCCTTAGAGGCAAGGTGGTTGGGAAGCAGTGTGTCTCTTCCATATTCTTTCCCTATTCTGTCAGTTTGATGCAGAAAACCATGATAAAATTGTAAGATAAGGGAGCTACATGATGCAAGAAGCCCAGTCCCTGAATTATTGCTCAGCGGAGAGTAGCAATAAGGCATACCTGTTTTGGACTTCACATGAGGGAGAAAAAACTTCAATTGTATTTGAGACATCCTGCATCTTGGTGTGTGTGGAGGGTGTTGTTATAGAAACTAGCATTGCCTTAAGCAATACATGTGATCATCACCTTCCTTTGGCCAGTGATTAGCTTAGCTTAGGAGTCAGTGTAAGACCTAGTACTGGCCAATGAGATGCACAACCAATGGACACAGACAGTAGTTTGGGGAAAGCAGGAAGCGGGTGGGAGAGGGGAGGAGGGGGGTCAACGGGGAAAGGGAGGGAGTCTGTAATACTTTCAACAATAATTCTTTTTTAAATTCCTCACCCGAGTATATTTTTCTGTTTATCATCAGATAGAGTGGGAGGGACAGAGAAAGACAGAGAGAAACATTGATATAATGCAGCCGCATCAATTGGTTGCCTCCCGCACGACCGGACCGGGGCTGAGGACGAACTGAAACCGAGGTACGTGCCCTTGACCAGAATCGAAACTGCGACTCACTGGTCTGCAGACCGATGCTCTAACTGCTGAGCCAAACTGGCTAGGCAACAACAAAAATTTTTTTATTTTTATTTTAAAAATATATAGCAAGCATTTGTTAGAATCGACTTGGATGTAAGTGTATCATCATGGAAAATTCTATAAGATAGCAGAAAGAATAAATGTATAAATAAAATGAATAAACAGCATGTGTAAGATGGAAAAAGAGAGAGAGAAGCAGAAATCTGTAGGGAGTTTCTGGGAGTTTCCTCCCTGGTGGGAGGGAGCAGTGCAAGGAGCAGCCTGCCATTAACTTCACACCTTTGGCCATAGTGAAGTGAGGATGGGATGCTGGTGCCACAGCAACCTTCTTAAGAGCCAAGAGACTCAAAGAAGTGCTGCCCCAGAATCCTGATGTCATTGAGCTGCCTTTGAAGCTTGTTATGTATTATGTGTGATTAATAAATAATAACCTTAATGCCCTGGCCAGTTTGGCTCCGCGGTTAGAGCGTTGGCCTGTGGATGAAAGAGTCCTGGGTTTGATTCCTGCCAAGGGCATGTGCCTCAGTTGCAGTTCGTTCCCAGCCCTGGTTGGGGTCATGCAGGTGGCAACCAGTCGATGTGTCTCTCTCACATCAATGTTTCTCTCTGTCTCTCTCTCCCTCCCACTCTGTCGGAAGATAAATGTAAAAATATCCTCGGGTGAGGATTAAAAATAATAATAAATAGCCCTGGCTGGTTTGGCTCAGTGGTTAGAGTGTCGGCCTGCTGAC
This sequence comes from Molossus molossus, assembly GCF_014108415.1. Classification (NCBI taxonomy): domain Eukaryota; kingdom Metazoa; phylum Chordata; class Mammalia; order Chiroptera; family Molossidae; genus Molossus; species Molossus molossus. Next base: position 134,745,916 of record NW_023425355.1, on the reverse strand, counting down.
CGGAGAGTCCTGGGTTCAGTTCCTGCTAAGGGCACTTACCTCTATTACAGTTTGTCCTCAGCCCCGGTTGGGGTCATGTGGGTGGTAACCAGTCGATGTGTCTCTCTCACATCAATGTTTCTCTCTCTCTTCCTCCCCCTCTCCCTCCCGCTCTATCTGAAGAAGATAAATGCATAAAAGTGTTCTCAGGTGAGGATAAAAAAAAGAGTCAGGACAAGTAGCAAGGAGGTATCTGAAGATAAATGAAAAAAAAAAAATAATAATAATAATGATAAATAACCTTAATATTGAAGCCACTTTCTGCTGTGTGTGGTAGAACCATCCAAATTGGCATACATATCCTCAGTTTTAAAAAACCATTTATTCAACAGTTTTATTGTGGGTCTACTCTGTGACAGGTACTGTTCTAGGTGCTGGGGATCCGAAAACAAACACAAAACTCAGGATCCTTGAGACTGCTATCTCATGATCAAATGCGGTTCTTGCAGAAAGATACGCAGATCAGAGGCCATGGATTTTAATTCATAGATTTCCTCAGGGTCAACTGTGTTTATTCCCTCACAGATATTTACTGAGTACCTGTGTTAGCAGTAGGAATATGGCAACCCTATCGAGAGGCTTACAGTGAGGGAGACAGGCATTAATCAAAGAATCAAACAAAGAAATGTCTCAGCTCAAACTGTAATAATATGAAAACATGTAATAACAGACCTGACCTCATTATCCATCCCAATCGCAACTAACAACTTTGTAAATTATTTGCCTACTGTCTCTCTTCCCTGCTAGACTGGGCTCCATGAGGGTGGGGACAATATCTGGCCACATTCTTTGCTCCATCTCATCCTTAGCAAAATGCTTGGCATGGAGGAAGAGTAGGTATTCATATATAGTTGCTTCATAAATGAGCATTTCCTCCTGGATGACAGAAAAAAATCTAATACCGACTTTCTGTGCTTCCAGACAGAGGGTGCAGGTGTTCTGCTGGCCTGGACGATAGAAAGAGATCAAATGGCCTCCACAGAAGATTCCCAGGGATTTGCAAAGTCAGCAACAACTTTTGGTGAGGGAAGCTGGTTGAGATCAAATGGGAAGCTTGCAGATATAGCTAGGAGATATGCAGACTGGCAAGGGCCTCTAGGGTTTGGGTCTGTGTGATTGCTCCAGGCAGGAACTTGGACGCGTGGTGGGCCTAGGCAAGAACAGACTCCAAAGAAAATCTTGGGCTTGGAGCGCCCCTCTGTGCTCCCTGGTATATGTGACCTTGGACAAGGCACTTCACCTATCTCGGCCCGCCTGGTAAAGCGAGCACGGCAACAACAGTGCCTGTTTCCTAGAGTCGTTCTTTTTTTTTTTTATCCTCAGCCCAGGACATTTTTGCATTTATCTTCAGATAGAGCTGGAGGGAGAGAGGGGGGAAAAGAGAGAGAAACATCGATGTGAGAGAGACACATCGAGTGGTCGCCACTTACATGACCCCAACCGGGGCGGGGTACAAACTGCAACCGAGGTATGTGCCCCTAGTGAGCACCGAACCCAGGACTCTCCGGTCCGTGGGCCAACACTCTAACCGCTGAGCCAAACCGGCCAGGGCCCGAGAGTTGTTCTTAAGGCTAAGAGGGAATGCGGGCTCAGGTGAGGTTCTCCAGGAACAGACTCTGGGACCAGTCAGCATGCAGGAAGTACATGGGGAGTGCTGGGGGAAAAGAGGAAGCAGGAGCAAGAACTTGGGCCGCAATGCAGTCTCAACAAAAGGCTCAGGTGAACCCACAGGGAGCTCTGAAGCTGGAGGGAGAGAGAGGGAGAGAAAGGGAGAGAGAGAAAAGAAGCATAGATGTGAGAGAGACACATGGACTGGCTTACTTTGCTCAACCAGGGCCGGGGACAAACCGCATCCAAGATATGTGCCCTTGGCTGGAATCGAACCTGCGACTTATTGGTCCGCAGGCCGACGCTCTAACTGCTGAGCCAAACTGGCCAGAACGAGGCAAAGGTCTTTATATGCCCAGTTATCCAGTCTTTGGATACAGGCTGCCCAAGTGAGAGGATTTGACCTCCTTCAGTCAAGGGCAATGCTCAGAGGGGAACTCTACTAACAAGACTCAGCAATTCTACCTTCGGCATCTGGAAGGAGACATCTGGAAGGACAGATACCTCAGTCCTAAAGGCGAGGTCCATCTGGGTGGCACACCACGACGTCCACTATACTAGTATTTAATGTGAACCTTTAAAGCCATTGTAGCAGCTGTTTAAAATTCCCCAAAGCCTGCTGAGGACTTAAAGCTTCCTCATTCTCAGAAGTACTGTATAATTTCCCAAAGATTCAAAGCATAATTGTAACGTAAACATACAGTGATCTAAATATATGTGTCAAAAATGTGTTTAGCTCTGGTTGGTATGGTTCAGCAGTAAGAGTGTCGCCCACAGACCAAAGAGTCCTGGGTTCGATTCTGCCCAAGGGCACGTACCTCGGTAGTGGTTCGTCCCCGGCCCTGGTCGGGGTTGTGCGGATGGCAAGCAATCGATGTGTCTCTCTCACATCGATGTTTCTCTCTCTCTCTCTTCCTCCTTCTCTCCCTCCAGTTCTATCTGAAGATTAATGTAAAAATTTCCTCGGGTGAGGATTAAAAAATAATAATAAATAAATAATGTGTTTAACTCATTAAGGAGCAGGCTGACAAAGTTGGATCCAGGGAGGATATGGGAGTTGATTGTTATGTACATGCTGATGTGGGTTTACATAGAGCAACACACATACACACGGATATTACACATGCAGCAACACATACATATCTTTAGTGGGGGGACATGCTGGAATAAGATTGCAAAGTTAGATGCTAAATTGTTTAGTGCCCTACAGAGACAGACAGACATAACCTTTGGAGTTAGCTTTTCTCCAGGACAAAGCCATCTGCAACTTTCTGTCTGAAGTGAAGAACTCCAGAGACTGGGTCCTGGTCAATAGCACACGGTCCGCCATAGGAAGTCACATCCCCTGAAACTCAGCAGCCCCTTAGGCTGCCTCAGTGAGACCATAATCCAGCAGGGCTTTGAAAGAGTGCATAGCCATCTTTTGGCCTCATTTCCACATTCTGGGTAATTTCTTACCATTGGTGAACACTGAACATCTCACACCAGCTATCAGTGCTGTCACTGCACAGGGGTGGCCCCCTGAGAACACTTCTGAAGGCCAGGTCCACTGAGAAAATGGAATTTATTCTTTCCTCTTGGTGGTACCAGTAGGATCCAGCTCTTGTTCTAAAACAGCCTTTGAGTCGCACCATGGGGACTGCATGCTCCAATCCAGTAAGCTCTCGGCATGTCTGCTGTGGATGACCTGGGCCCCTCCCAGCTATCACTTTTTGTTGACCAATTTCTGTTTGTTTCAAAGATGAGCCTACGTACCACTAGGAAAATGTGATTAAAAGACAAGGACAGCCCTGGCCAGTTTGGCTCAGCTGTTAGAGCGTTGGCCTGCAGACCAGAGAGTCCTGGGTTCGGTTCCTACTGAGGGCACATGCCTCGGTTGCGGTTTATCCCCGGCCCTGGTTTGGATTGTGTGGGTGGCGACTACTCAATGTGTCCCCCTCACGTCGATGTCTCTCTCTCTCTCTCTCTTCCCTCCTGTCTCCCTCACGCTCTATTTGAACTACTGGAAGGAGGAAAGGGGGATATCACTGGTTCAGGGAATACCATTTTCAAATCCCATGTTCTTGCTTCCAGGTACAGTGGGAACTTGAACTAGTCATAAAGCCAAGCTCTGCTGCTTTGAGTAGACAGATGGATAAGAAATGTTTGCAAAAGCACACTCAGATGATAATGTTCTAGAATTAGATAGTGGTGATGGTTGCACAACTTTGTAAATAAATGAAAAGATGGAAATGTGTACTTTATTATTTTTCTTAATCATCAGATAGAGTGGGAGGGAGGGAGAGAGAAAGACAGAGAGAAACATTGACGTGATAGAGCCACATCGACTGGTTGCCTCCCCCACGACCCTGACCAGGGCTGGGGACAAACCGCAGCCGAGGTATGTACCCTAGACTGGGAATTGAACCTGCGATTCATTGGTCCGAGGGCTGATGTTCTACCCACTGAGCCAAACTGATCAGGGCAGAAATGTATACTTTAAAGGGGCAAATTTTGGGGTATGGGGAGGAGGGTGTCAATGGGGGGAAAAGGCGAAACATCTGTAACAAAAATAAATTAATAAAAAAAAATAAAGGGGGGAATTTTGCCTGGCTGGTGTGGCTCACTGGTTGAGCATTGACCCATGCACCAAGAGGTAGCCAGCCGGTTCGATTCCTGGTCAGGGCACATGCCCAGGTTGTGGGCCTGATCCCCAGTGGGGGGCATGCAGGAGGCGGCCAGTCAATGTTCTCTCTCTCGATGTTTCTATCCCTCTGTCCCTCTCCTTTCCTCTCTCTCTAAAATCAATAAAGAAGAAAAATTTTAAATAAAAATAAAAAATAAAAGGGGGAATTTTATGGTATGTGAATGATACATCTTTTTTTTTTTTTTTTTCCATATAAAAGCACACTCAAAACTAGGATTCCCCAGGAGGGTTTGGACCCTTCTTGGGCATAAGCACCTGCTCTAGCAAAATACTTCTCTGCCCCTGCCTATCAGCTCAGGGGGAACGAAAGCTAGGGCCCTGGAGTCAACCCCAGCTCAGTGCCCTCAGGGACGTAACCCTCTTCTACCTACCCCATTAGTCTGGAGAAGTCTTAGGACCATCTCGCATACAGAAGACACTCAGGACCTGCCGACTGTTAAGGGTTGTAGAGACTGCTTCTCACCTCCTCAGCACATCTGGGGAGAGGGGCATCAATTTAGGATCTGTGAAGGTTGGTACCTTGTATCTAAATTTTCCCGACTTAAACTTTGAATCGTAATTTGTTCCCACACCTTGGATCCTCCTATTACTTCCTCACTGCCTTCTCGGCCCTTACTCCACTCCAGAGATGCTACACTCCCTCCCTCAGGAGACACTGAACTGCATGTTCTCTTTACAGGAACAAATGTTCCAACCCCCGCCCATCATGCCTTAACGTCTTTCAAATCTTGGATACATTGCTGATTTCTAGTTTTATTCCAAATTTTGTCTATTTCTCTATGAGATTAACTGCTTTAGTTTTCAAAGTTTAATCATATAGTTTACTATCTGTTGGGGGGAAATTCTCCCTTTTTAAAACTTTTCAAAATTCTCTTTAAAACACTCATGTTTCTTAGCTTTGTGTTCTTTCTTTTCTTTACAAGAGAACAAATCAATAGTATTTAGTTTTCAGTAAGTTTAAATCCTTGAGGGGTACAACATCACACAGATTCTGGGTCCGGTGGCCTTAGCAAAAAGGTTGATTGGGTATTTGGCATTCCACCATTTCCATGAGTTGTGTTGTTCTGTGCTGTGCACACATAAGCACATCTCTTGCCTAGATAGAATTTCATCCTGAGCATAAACACTATCAATTTTAAGAAGAGCTGTGTGCTCTCTCTGGTTCCAGAGACCCTGCTTATAGCCGGCAAAATGGCCTTGGACCACAGCCTTCCACACGTATTTGTCCTCATAGAAGTCCTGTTCCCAGCAGCCTCCACCGGCTCCAAGATGGCAGAAAGAGTGTGTTTATTTTCTTACATGAACTGCAAAATTACACTTTCAAGTTGCAAAAAAGAAATCCCATTGATTGGAACTTCATTTACAAATGCTGCACAAATGTGAGGTCCACCTACTATTTGTCTTATTCACAAGCACAGGTTTTCCCATTTGGGGACATGGCTTGTCTTTCCATTTATGTCTATGTTAGTGTACTGCCGTCAAGTTTAAAATGTTCTTTTTTTTTTTTTATTTACTGATTTTAGAGAGGAAGGGAGAGGGAGAGAGAGATAGAAACATCGATGAGAGAAAACATAGATTGGCTGCCACCTGCACGCCCCACACTGGGGATCAGGCCCACAACCTGGGCATGTGCCCTGACTGGGAATCGAACCGGCGACTTCTTGGTGCATGGATCGACGCTCAACCACTGAGCCACACCAGCTGGGCCTGCAATCAAGTTTTAGACATAGCTTGTTAACTCTAGGAATTACATGGGCTTTGTTGGGATTTACTTCCTATTTATTGTTAATGTGTAGGAAAACTATCAATTTCTCTTTATTTAGTAGTTGGCTCCCCTGTGAAATTATTCTAAGAGTTTTTTAGTGGTTTACCCCAAAAGAGACTTCTCTTTTCTAATGTTTCTAAGAGTTCTAGCTCCATTTTCTTATATAATTGTGCTTCCTGAACGATGCTGCAGAGTGGGGAGAGAGATCACCCTGTAGTGTGCCCCAGTGGAGTGGCGACACTTTATTTTCCAATAAGCTGAAACCCAGACCAACATTTTTGTATCTAATTCATGGCGTGCCTGCAGCCCGGGAGATAGTACCAGCCAGGATCAGGAGCCAGGGAGGCAGTGGAGTGGAGATGGGTATACCTCTAGAAACAAATTAGTTCTATACATTTGCTTTCTTTCTTTTTCTTAATTTTAGAGAGAGAGGAAGTGAGAGGGATAGATAGAAACATCGATGAGAGAAAACATCGATTAGCCGCCTCCTGCATGCCCCCACCCCGGGATCAGGCCCACAACCTGGGCATGTGCCCTGACCAGGAATCTAGCTGGTGACCTCTTGGTCCATGGGTCGATGTTCAACCACTGAGCCACACCGGCCGGGCTACACATTTGCTTTCTAAATTTAGTTTACAGAGACATTTGCTAATAGGAAATCTGTACATACTAAGAAAAATTTAGAATGTTCACAAAATAGAAATTGCTCTTAGGAGTAACTGTGACCCTCTGGCCAGAGCTCATGATGACAGAAGCTACTTGTAATGCCACTGTCAAAGGCCAGCATATGGAAAGAGTTAGGGTGTCCGCTCTTGTGCCCTCACCAAAGCCTTTGTCAGCAGAGCCGGGGAGGGCTGCGGTGACTGGGTCCCAGCTTTGGAGATTGCAGCCCAGAAGTTACCGTGCGGGTTCCAACATCTCCACCCCACTGCCTCCCTGGCTCCTGATCCTGGCCGGTACTATCTCCCAGGCTGCAGGCACGCCATGAATTAGATACAAAAATGTTGGTCTGGGTTTCAGCTTACCGGCAAATGAAGTGTCACCACTCCATTATCATTTCGTTTAAACGCCAGATAGTTATGTAGAATGTTTTCACAGGTTACAGTAAGGTTAACTGCATTTTAGCTATCTAGAAATCCCTCCCGTCGGTGATCTGAAAGGACAGCAACTTGACTGTACTTAGAAGTTCATCATGTGCTAGGGCAGCTCATCACTTAAGCTTATTTCCACAGTTGGCTTTACTTGGAACTGACAAAGGAGGAATTTTAATGTGTTTGACAGGAAAAGGACAGCCACACAGGATTTTAGTGTTTTTTGTTTTTTCACGTGTGTTTTTAAAAATCTGGTTTGCTTTCAGCAGATTTCTTCATTGAGCCCACAGAAACAAACAAAACACTAGCACGCCATCAAGCTCGAGGGAAAATGTATTTCACAGCAAAGACAATGTACACATCGCGCAAACGCGGCATCATCAACCGCAGACACAATGATGCTGTGAGGGACAACAGGTCACAACGAAACACACCCTTAGCAAAATAAAGCTGTAAGAAAGATGGCGAAGATCAATGGCAATGCTTTAGTGGAGGCATATCTTTTATTTAGTATATACACATACACAAACATACACAGTTTCCATAACTAGTAAAGTCTTAAACTGTAGCTGGTTTTGAAAGCACATAAACAAGATTACTATTGATACTGGTTTCCTGGTTGCAAACCTCAGTCAGAATTATAGATCTTTCTAAACTCTTATTGTACAAGTCAAAAAAAGAGTTTCCAAGAAGAAAAGGTCATTGTAATCTGAAAGTCACTTTTCACAAGAAATTAAATTAAGAAAGCACAGTATATGGCATAAAACGCGAGGAGTATACATTCTAGCGTCATCTGTCCTCCATTCAGATGTTTTATGTTGAAGTCCGTTACAGTGACATACTGAGTCCCATTCAGGGCCCCCTGTTTCGGAGCACTGTCATTTTCATCTGTGCCTGGTTTTATTTGAGTTTAGCACACACAGGAGCAAACAAACAGAAGCCCCAGTAGCAACAACATGAAAACCAACCACCAGTGCATGAGACACACGGTTCATTCAGTCCAAAAGTCACTCAATGGTTTGGAGTGATTGCAGCTTGGAGATTTTAAGGGACAACATGAGAAGGTCCTTGCTAGATAGATACAGCTGCTCATGTCTATAGGAATATGCATAAGAAAGCAGAAATCATTCCACATTGTTTAATGGCTTCCTTACTCAACCAGACGTATTCCGTTACCTCCTCGAGGAGTAACGTGGTGCAACGCATTTTGCAGGTGACTAAACCTAGTAATAAAAAAACTGGCTTCATGATAGTAACTTTCAACAAAGAAACCCCAGCGAGGGGAAACCCCTCTGGAATTTCTTCTTCTAGACACGGATGGGAGATATGCAGCCCAAGCTCAGTACATGTTTAAGTAGAGTCTGGGTAAATGTGTAGAATATTTACAGGACACGACATCTAAATGTTTAAGTGCTCCAACTTTGGGAATCAGAACAGGTTACAAGGTGAATTTCCCAGCTGGGATGACTCAGTGTCGGATGATCACTACGATAATAGAGTAAGTAGTACAGGAAGCACTTCATCAGCAGCCGAAGCTCATAAATAGAACCTTAACATGAAACGTCGCTAAAGCCAGACAAGGCCAACTTCGCAAGGTTTCTACCAAGAGCGGCCAGTGTTGGACATACTAACTAGGAATATAGTTACATTTCGACCTAATAATTTGGAATCCAGTGGTTAAGGATGACAGAAGCTTCTTCCGAGGGCCTGCAGCTCGGATCTGACTACCGGCAGCTTCACGGCTTCTCGAAACACCACCTGTGTCAAGTCACAAACAAACCCTGGTGAGACCAATGAAGAGACTGAGTCCTTCGCAATTTGTAGCCTCTATTCCCTCTCACGAAAATGCTCACACACTGTGGGACTAGCTGCCTGCTTGGTGATTTGAGTTCCCTTGGCTCACACGGTATCTCAGGACAGAAGTGCTACAGCAGTTTGTGTAGGACTGTTCTTTCAGGTGGGTGTCTTGGGGGGGACTGTCTGAAAACCTACAGGATGTTTCAAGTCCCAAGCTTTGCTTTCCAAATGCCAGTGCTGCCACCAGCCATTGTGACAACAAAAACCCCCAACACATTCTCAATCCCCACCCCCAACCCTGCAGGGGTGGTACCACCTCTGGTTGAGAAGAATTTGAGAACTGGACTATAAGACAAATGAAAATATACAAGCAATATGAATTGAATGCAATTATATACATATATATATGTATATATGTATACATACACATATATTTCGTTTTGGACAGGGATTTTGCACTTCTTTTAGTTAGAGATGTAGGAAATAGACTCGAGGTGCCTAGGTTTTGTGGATTTTCTGGTCCTTACTGGATAGTGAGGTCAGTGAACGGAAGGGTTCAAGGTACGCTAACAACAAAAGAAATCTTTTACTAAATATTAAGCTGTGTGTCAGGGAAACAGAATGCTCTGGTGAACGGTTTTTGTTTTTGAAGTGTCCAAGAAGGCAGCTACTCTTCCGAACCAGGGATAGTCTTTACTCTAAAAGTTACCTGTCACACATTCCCTCTCATGTGTGAAGGGACCACCACTGCTTTCCCAAAGGCAAAGAGAAGTGAACTCTAAAATGTGCTGTTGTACCGCCAATAGCTGAGGTCAGGGAGAAATAAATATACGAAACAGCGCGACCTCGGGCATGTGACCTCCCCAACCCGTTTCCTCATTTGAAAAAGAGAAATATTGGACTAAGTCCTATCAGGCATCAAAGTTCTGTTATTAGAGTGGAGCATCAGAAAAACCAAAGTGACCGAGAGAATGCTGGGACTATAAAAATGTCTAAAAGGGTCTAAAGTGGGAGTAAAATTGACATTATTAAGTTATAAAAAAATTGATGATAAATTATGTTTTCATCACTGAAAAACCAATGAGCCCCAAACTGAAGTAAATCCAATGTGAGGTATGAATAACTAAATGCACACAAATGCAGAGGGTTTAGAACCCATAGATATGACTTACTCAAATGAGAAGAGCTTCTAGAAGGACTTCAGCAAGAAAAAAGGCCAAAGGTGGGGAACAAAAGCTGCAGGGCACAAACTTCAGTCCCCTGTCTCTCCCTCAGGTATGCTCCAAGAACATGTGTTTGTTTTGGAAGACTCCAGAACACGAAATCATTTGGCCTAACATCAATTTATAGGGATGATTCTGGATGGACTGTGAGATGTCACTGAGCAAAACTAGGGGAGAGCCCTGGCCGGTTTGGCTCAGTGGTTAGAGCGTCAGCTCGTGGACCAGAAAGTCCCATTTTCGGTTCCCACTAAGGGCACATACCTCGGTTGCAGTTTGTCCCCGGCCCCAGATGGGGTCATATGGTGGCAAGCAGTCAATGTGTCTCTCTCGCATCGATGTTTCTCTCTCTCTCTTCCTCCTTCTCTCCCTCCCACTCTCTCTGAAGATAGATGCAAAAATGTCCTTGGGTGAGGATTAAAAAAAAAAAAAAACTAGGGGAGAAGTTCATTTTATTAACACCACCTTGCACCACCACTAGAACATTCTCTCTCTGCTTCTAAATAAGGTGCTACTCAGACAGGTGGTGGGTCAACCTTTTAGGCAGTGCTTCTCCACACACACACACACCCCCAAACAGCAGGGTTGGGCATGGCAGGTGTGGTGCTGAGGGCTCCCATATGAAGGATTTACCTGAAATCCACTTCAATTCTTGCGTGTGCTGAAGTATAAACCATATATTCATATTCATGTTTGCATTTTTCAGATAAAACTGACCATCCAGGAGGCTGAGTGATGTTTATCCTACCTTCACGACCCCAGTTGGAGAGTTACAGATTTAGACTATCATCAAAAGACTGTACCTTTCATTAAAGAGATGCTGTATTTGTCAACAGAAGGTGTTCAGAGTATTTTCTTGGCTGGGACTGTTAAATCCTTCGATCAGGTTTTTGTTACAGTCATCCAGGCTGAGATTTTCACTGGATCTCTTGGGGAACATGGGGGGGCCGGTGAAATCTAAGATATCTTGAAGGGCTCGGGCATTACCAGTTCCATTTTGGTCCAGAGACACCCCAGGAATCATTTCACTCACTGGTGAAAATTCTGGGATGGAGATAAGCTCTTCTTTTGAAACAGGACTGGGGGGGGGGGAGGGTGGAGAGAGGAGGGGAAAGGGAGAGGGAGAGAGACAGACAGATAGACAGATAGAACTATTAATTCTAATATTTTGTTATACTACTCTTCTTTTCTAGAGAAGACTGATTCAGAGCCAGAGTTTGTGTGTAACACATTGAAAAAAAAAGGTAAGTTAGTCCCAATCTAAGACGCTGACAGACACAAGGCCCCCGTGGATGAGAATGAGGGAAGGAGACTGAGCAGGGCTGTGAAGGTCAAGCTCACACTATCCACAGGAAGGAAGAAAGTAAGCAGCACAGGCACCGGGTCTCTACTGCAGAGAAGCCAAGCGCTTCCCAAACCTTCGAAACGGGAAACCCAGACGGAACACAAATGCTGGAAGTTAAAGGTGAGCCGAGAAAGGGCCCTAGCTGGCCCCGGGGCTCATCCTCTGCTGTAAAATGGGACGAACAGTCACTTCTCCCTGCCAGGGCTTCTGCGTGCAGGAGGTACTCGAGCTGGGGGAGCGGTCGTGTGCAGCCGCCTGCTGTGAGTGCTCAGTTGAGGTTGGGACCACTGTCACCTGCAGAGCGAATGTCCCCCACCACTCCCTCTCTACAGGGAGGCTTCCTCTCCACCCCACTGGCTTATCCAGCTCCTGCCCAGTGGGCCTGGCTCGCTCTCCCCTCTCCTTAGAGATGAAGGCGGGGTGCGTCAACCATGGGGGGTGCACTGCAATGCGAGGGCCTGTCACCTGGAGTCTCTCTTAACAGCCAGAGTAAGGATGCTGCCAGGTCGGTCTGTTCTTTATTTTCCTCGATAAGCTCCTAGAGAAAAATCTAGAAAAGCCCCCTGAGCTACAGAAGCTCAGAGGATCCGTCTCCATACTGAGCAGCTGCTGACCTAACGCCACTTCTGGTGGCTGGAGCCGGGGCCAACTGCCTCCTGAGCAGAAACACCCGCCCCACCTTCACTCCTTGGGTTTAAACAGCTGGTCAGGGCGTGGGGAGTAGACAACGCCACACGCTTGGGCGCAGCCTCCAGAAATCACCTCCCTCCAAAGGCAGCGGTGGCCACGGGGAGAACTCAGTGCACACACCAAGCCCCTTCCCTTTCTTGAACCTTGGCCAGTGCCACGTCTTGCCCCCTTCCCCGATCCCGAGATGTAACGAGTAAGTGGGCTCAGCATGGGGGCGGGGGAATGTTGTGTTCACCTTCAATATGTCTTAGCTGTTTTCCCTGGGGGACGGCCTGCCATGACGGTGGCCGGTGGTAGCAGGGGACATGGTGATGGCGGCAAGGGCCGAGGAGACCCTGCTATCAGTCCGCACAGGACTTGCTCTTCTGGTGGCTGGGCTGCTGGACACATGTGGCTCAAGGCCAGGGTGCACGAGCTGGGGTGGTTAGAGTCAGCGTGCCTGGGAAAGCCCCTCTGCCCAGGCCCCTTGCCCGAGACTAAGCTGAGGATTCACAGCCGAGGAGAGCAGGGTTAGCTCTGGGAGAGCTTGTGCATAACACTGCCGGTCCCTCGCGACTCGGAGTCCTTTCCCCGGGCTCTCCGTTCCGGTGTCCTTGCCCCAACCTCACGCCGACTGACTTCTCCTTCCATCTGGGATTAATTTGCCAGGGGGTCATCCATAAACATACCAGTTTAAGAATTCCTTAAGTTTTTTTAGAATCTGAAAGCAAATTAGTTCCATAATCAAGTCTCCAGTGACAGGTTCACTTACTCATGAGACACCAGACACAGTGGCCCTGTTGGTGCCCTTTTATCTGCAGGCGCACCCATCCCTCGGCTGCAGAGAGAGCTGGTGGCTAAGGACTCAGAGCTGCCACCTGTTTTCTGGACAACTGGCTGCAGCTGACGGGACCCCATACCCACAGACATTATACCTGCACCCCCGTCTCTGTGGTCCACAGCCAATGATTGACGGATGCAGTAGCACGAAGGTCGCCTTCCATATCTCATTCAGAGCACGCTCTGGTGGAAATTCATCCTCCACGGCTCCCATGGGGACAGCATCCTTGCCTAGTGACTTCCCCTGCCCCATCCTGTTCCCTGCTCCCTCCACTTTCTCCTGAGAACTCTCTCCAACAAATCCCAGGCCCTAGACTCCCTGACCCCAGGCTCTGCTTCCAAGGAGCCTGACCCAAAACACTACTGTACCGCTGAGAGCTTTCCTGAACGGCACCTGAACCGGCCTGAGCTGATCTGGGTGTGTAAAAAGTGAATAAATCAACTACGAAGAGGGGGAGGTGTTTGGAGAAGAGAAGAGGCGCAAACGCAACAGAAATCGATTTACCTCACGTCCATTGACTGAACTTCTTCAGTTGAGTCGTCCAGATTGTTTGATTTGCCATCGAGGGCATCCAGATGAACAAGTCCTCCAGCTGGTTTAAGCCCACTGGAGAAACTGTCTCGGGGAAACGTCGCTGGGGCAGCCCGCTCCACACCGTTAACTTCCTGGCAGGTGCTCAATCCATTGATTTCTGATTGAGAACACAAAGTCATTCTGTTAATCAAAAAATATCCGAAACAATGGAGCCACCGAGGAAATGTATATACGGCAGCAATTCATTTGATCCTCTGTTTGACCAATAACGCAACGTCTTTTGCAAAAAGAATTCCAGGCAATCACTTTTCACGTGGGAAGATAAGTGGCATTACCAGTGTATGTGCAGCAGGGCTCATGACCCAACCAGGAGACTTGGTGTCATACACTGTACAAGTCCCCAGGGTCTGGTAGCAGGTTCTTGAGCCACAAAGCGAAGGAGAAACATGGAAAGTGATTCTGAGATGGGTATGCCTTTTTTGACTTTGGCTGCCATGAAATATTCAAGCCTCAGTTTTTTTTTGTTTGTTTTTTTTAAATCCTCACCTGAAGACATTTTTTTTTGCATTTATCTTCAGGTAGAGCGGGAGGAAAAGTGGGGAAGAGAGAGAGAGAAACACTGATGTGAGAGAGACACATCAACTGGCTGCCACCCACAAAACCCCAACCAGGGCCAGGGACAAACTGCAACCGAAGTACGTGCCCTTAGCAGGAACCGAACCTGGGACTCTCTGGTCCGCGGGCTGACGCTCTAACCGCTGAGCCAAACTGGCCAGGGCAAGCCTTAGTTTGTTTTTGTTTTTTTATCCTCACCTGAGGACATTTTTCCATTTTTTTGTTCAGGTAGAGTGGGAGGGACAGAGAGAAAGAGAGAGAGAGAGAGAGAGAGAGAGAAACATCGACATGAAAGGGACACATCGAGTGGCTGCCACCTGCATGACCAACCAGGACTGGGGACAAACTGCAACTGAGGTACATGCCCTTAGCAGGAACCGAACCCAGGTCTCTTGGGACCGCAGGCCGACACTCTAACTGCTGAGCCAAACTGGCCAGGGCAAGCCTCAGTTTGTTTTTTTTTAATTCTCACCCGAGGACATTTTTCCATTTTTTGTTCAGGTAGAGTGGGAGGGAGAGAGAGGAACAGAGAAAAACAGAGAGAGAGAGAGAAACATCGATGTGAAAGGAACACATCAAGTGGCTGCCACCCGCACAACCGACCAGGGCCGGGGACAAACTGCAACCGAGGTACGTGCCCCTAGCGGGAACCGAACCCGGGTCTCTCAGGACCGCAGGCCGACGCTCTAACCGCTGAGCCAAACTGGCTAGGGCAAGCCTCAGTTTTAAGTGTACGTGCCAGAAAAGAGCTGGGCTACCCAGAAGTGTGGAAGGTAGGAGAAATGGCCATAGAACAGCAGCCAATTCATAACTGAACCTGCCCAGCAGTTAAACTCCCTGGAGAGCAGCCTGGGCCAGCAGACGGCTGGCTCCCGCACTGTGATTATGAGAGTAACCGAGGAACCCAGTGCTTCCCAAATGGACCTGTGCTGGAGAAGGAGACTCCACAGGGAAGGGAAAGTGCCCAGCTCCCACCCGGCACTGATGCTCTTAGGACCCACAGGAAGTGCGCCAAGCCCTCACCCGCTGAAAGGCGAAACCCCAAAGCCAGACCTCACCTCACACTCACCTATTTTGTTCGGGATAATTGGTTTTGTCTTATTTTCCATGCACACAGCAGGCTGAAGCTCTATTTTCAGGTCCTCTTTCTGAAAACAAATGAAGGGAAGGCTGACTACATAGAAAGACAAGTGCTTTTGAAAAGCATCAGAGGCTGTTTGGAACCATGCTGGCCTAGCTGCCTGCTCCACGGTAATTCTTTGGGTCTTCTGAGCTTATTACAAATCAGCCGTGTTTCCCTTATTTATTTATTTTTTTCTTTATTGATTTTTTAGAGACAGAGGAAGAGAGAGATAGAAACATCGATTGGCCGCCTCCTGCACGCCCCCAACTGGGGATTTGGTCCACAACCTGGGCATGTGTCCTGACCAGGAATCGAACCGGCGACCTCCTGGTGCATGGGTCGATGCTCAATCACTAAGCCACACCGGCCGGGCTGTTTCCCTTATTAATATGTCTCCATTCTCTTTTTTATTCATGACTACTGTGTCTCTCCCTGCATCCCCACCCCCATTTCTCTAAGGATATTTTTAATTACCACCCCATCTCTGAAAGTCCTCTCTTAGACTGCTCTTTTCAGGCACCTGCAGCTTCCTTCATCTAGCCAGGAACAAAGCAGGAAGGGTCCATTTTGTCTGGCTGCTCCTCTGAGATCCACGACTCCACTGAATGCATTCTGCCACTCGGCACGTGAACTATTAAAACGGTGTTCCAAATGCCTACCTTCACTTCCGGAGACACATCACTCCTCCTCGTTCTCTTCATGATTTCATCTATTCTCTGGAAACCAAAAAGAACCAGGTCAGAGGAATATAAGACCAAAACCACATCAACGTAGCTGGGTCTATATGCAATTTCACATTTCTCAGAAAACTCACGAGAGAGAAAACAGCAGCAGAAGATAGATAGTGAGTACAGAAAGGGTTTCCATTGGTTCTGCGGATGTACACCTTTGCCCTATGAACAAGGTCAACTGTTTGAAAAGTGAACTAGTAGGTATCTAGAATCAACATTTCATGTCTAGCTCATCTTTCTCCTTCCTCTCCTCATGTTACGTAAAAATCAGTTAACTACCACCTGCCATTCCAGAGGACCACCCTAGAGAAAGTGAGGCTGAGATGCAAGTCGGGAGGGGAGGCCAGTCCCTGGCTCCCAAGCCTACAGCAACACAAAGCCCAGGCTAGAGCTAGGACGCTATGAAAATGGACCTTTACAACCAGCCTCCTTAAACCCAACTTTATCCATAATTGCATTAAATGTAAATAGACTAAACACTCCAGTTTAAAGGCAAAGACGGTCAAACTGGCTTAAAATAACAAGTCCTGACTATATGCTGTTTACAAGAGATATACTTATAAGGACACACATAGGTTCAAAGTGAAAGGTCAGAAAAATATTTACTATGCAAATGCCAATCATAAAAAGACTGATGAAGTGGACTTTAAGACAAGTATTACTAGAGATAAAGTAGGACATTTCTAATGATAAAGATGTCAACTCAAAGGAAAATTAAGTCATTTGAAATATATATTCACCTAACAGCAGGGCTTCAAAACATATAAAACAACTTAAAAGATGATAGAACTGGAAGGAGAAATGGACAAATTCATAATCACAAATGGAGCTTTTAACACTCCTCTCTCAATAACTGATAGAAAACTAATAAAGATATAGAAGATCTAAACAGCACTATCAGTGAACCTGACCTAATTTGACAATTCTAAGATCACTCTACCCAACAATTGCAAAAGAGAACTGGATTCGCTTCCTGTTCCTGCCTTACCCTCAGTCCTCCTAATCCCTTAGCCCTTACCTTCTTCCTCTCCAGTCGCTCCTGTTCAATCTGCAGCATGATCTGCTCTCTTTCTAGACGCATCTGTTGAGCTGCCTCCTGAGCCTTGGCTTCTGCTGCTTCCTTCTGATACGAACAGGTAAACAAAGGCATAGGCTTTACTAAGCTAAAACAAAATCAATACAGTAATTCCCTGGAGTTTTCATATGTTCCTTGACCTCATCATCTACCCCAAAGTGGGTGCCGCTCCAACATTCAGTGTGGATTTACACAGCCAGCTCTAAGACACAGCAGACTGGCTGGGCTTCATCATCTACCCTTGGTCCACCATGCAACAGTTCCCGTACATGGTCAAGGTCTTTCTGTGTCTGATGGCAGCTCTGGCCATGAACTGTGTATGTGGCCAGGAGTTTCAGGAAATTAATTTCCCAAGGAGTTGGTGGATAAATAACCCAGTCTCCTTGCCCTGTAGAGGGACAATTCTAAGGCATGTTCCACAGTTTCTTAGATAGTTCCAAAGGGAGTGAGTTCCAATTGCCCACAGTAATCCACTCATCAATGCACTCACATTGGCTTTACCCTCACTCCCCTACCAGCTTCCTGGGATGCTCTCCTGAATCAAATACTGCCATGCAAGTTCTCATCCAGGGTCCGTCACCGGGGGAACCCAAACCAACATACAGCAAACATTACAAAGTTCACTTTCATTGCCCAAAGCAACTCATATTTAATAACCAGCCCAGTTGGCTTAATTTTATTTTATTTTATTTTTTATCTTCACCCGAGGACATTTTTCCATTTTTTGTTCAGGTAGAGTGGTAGGGAGAGAGAGGAACAGAGAGAGAGAGAAACATCGACGTGAAAGGAACACATCGAGTGGCTGCCACCCGCACAACCGACCAGGGCCGGGGACAAACTGCAACCGAGGTACGTGCCCTTAGTGGGAACCGAACCCGGGTCTCTCAGGACCGCAGGCCGACACTCTAACCGCTGAGCCAAACCGGCCAGGGCCCAGCCCAGTTGGCTTAAGAAAATACTTCAAGCCCCGGCTGGTGTGGCTTAGTGGTTAGAGAGTTGGCTCAAGCACCAGAGGGTCACAGGTTCAATCCTCGGCCTCGGTTGGGGCACGTCCGGGACGCAACCAATCAATGTGTCTCTCACATTGATGCTTCTCTCTCTTCCTCTCTCTCTCTCTCTCTCTCTCTCTCTCTCTCCCCTCACCTCCTGTCCCTTCTAAAACAATAAATAAATAAATGCAAAAATATCCTTGGGCGAGGATTAACAAAAAAAGAAGAAAATACTTCAAATAAATATTACGAGTCATTCAAATTTAACTAATTTTACCCAATGTTAACTAAGGCCCTGAAGGAAAGTCTATATGAAAACTCATACAGTACCTGCTTTTCAATCATGGCCTTTTCTTGCTTTTCTTTTTCTTGTTTTTCCTTTTCTTGCTCTTCTTTCAACAGCAGCTCCTCCTTGGCCTTCCTCTTGGCCTCCTCTTCCTCCAGTCTTTTCTTTTCTTCTTCCTGCCGCTTCTTCTCCTCTTCTTGCCGCTTCTTCTCCTCGTCCTGCCGCTTCTTTTCCTCTTCCTGCTTACGGGCTTCCTCTTCTTGGCGAAGTCTTTCCTCCTCTGCCTTTCTTTCCAGTTCCTCTCTCTCCAGCCTTTTGAGAACATAACTGTCGTTAGAAGACAAGGACATGCTCAAAAGACAGACTGCCAAAGGACCGTGTGTCCACAGGCCTATAATGCATGACACAGTCACAGACACATGCACTTGAATTAGTATCCACTTAGCCCTGGCCGGTTTGGCTCAGTGGTTGGAGTGTCGGCCTGTGCACAGAAGAGTTGTGGGTTTGACTCCCAGTCAAGGGCTCGTACCTGGGTTGCAGGTTCGATCCCTGGCTCCGGTGGGAGTCATGCGGGAGGCAACCAATCAATATGCTTGTTTCACATTGATGCTTCTCTCTTTCTCCCAGTCTCCCTCCCTTCTACTCTCTCTACGAGAAAAAAAATCGATGGTAAAACTATCCTCAGGTGAGGATTAACAACAAAAAAATATAGTATTCACTTAAGAAAATGACTCATCCTTCCCGGAAAGCCACTCCAGCTCATATACTTACAGAAAAAAAATTAAGCAGGGTTGACTTTAAATTCTGTTGTAAAGAGTAATGATGATATTGATTTGTGAACATACTGTAATGTAGACACAGATGTTCTCCAGTCAATCTACAGATGACCAATGACCACAGCCCTGTCGTTCTTATTTAATGACAATTCTTTAGAACACTAAGTAAAATAAGTATTTAAAACCAACTTAGGCTAGAACACCCTAAGTGTCTCAGTGGCCAAAACTGTGCCAGTCAGCAATTTGGAGCAGTGACTATGGACTCAAAAATTTCACTCCGGGTTTTAATTGGTATATGACTTCTGAAGCGGTTCAAAAGAAACTTGACATTTAATACAGAAATTATCGTACCTATTTTCCATTTATTTTGGAAATCTGTAACAATCTGTTTTAGCTTTTATTCTTTGCTGTATAAGATTAAAAGGCAGTGGAACATTTTTCTTTCTTTCTTTCTTTTTTGTTAATCCTTACCCGAGGCTATTTTTCCACTGATTTTTAGAGAAAGTGGAAGGGAGGGAGGAGGGAAAGAGGAAACATCAATGTGAGAGAGACACATCAATTGGTTGCCCCCTGCATGACCCTGACTGGGGCCAAGGATCGAACCCATAACCCTTCAGTCCACAGGCCAATGCTCTAACCACTGAGCCAAGCCAGCCAGGGCCATTTGGACATTTTTCATCCACAGATGAATAGCTGGTGATGTGATGAGGGCAGTGAGGGAAAATTCTGTAACATGTAAGTGCTTGTTTTTACATTTCTAATGTGTTTGCTCACCTGTGCATCACTTTCCTGACCTATGAAAAAACATGAATAACCATACTCACCATGCAGTGTGTTCCTGACTGGCAATGTGACATACGGACAAGACCAAGACTGCATTGTGATTGTACCACTCACCGTGTGACCCTTCCTTGCAAAGTGACTGCACATTTCTGATGCCCATTTACAAAATGGGAACAGCTATGTTATTGGCTCTATCACTGTGAGAATGAAATGAGATAACGCATGGGGAGCACTTCGCACAGTGCCTGACTCTGGGTAGATTCCCAAATGCTAGTTTGTCTTATAATTTAAAATGAATCCTCTCTCCAACTCCCAATGTCCTTTTAAGAGCACCTATAAAATAACGTTTTTCAGAAATTACCTTTATTTGGAGGCATGTGTTACTGATTTACTGGATGCTGTTATATTGTTATAAAAAGATCAAGACTTAGCCTTGGCCGGTTTGGCTCAGTGGTTAGAGCGTCAGTCCGCAGACCAAGGAGTCGCGAGTTCGATTCCAGTCAAGAGCAAGTACCTCAGTTGCGGTTTGTCCCCGGCCCTGGTTGGGGTCATGCGGGAGGCAACCAATCGATCGATGTCTCTCTCTCACATCGATGTCTCTCTCACATTGATGTTTCTCTCTCTTTCTCCCCCCTCACACTCTGAAGATAAATGAAAATATATCCTCAGGTGAGGATTTAAAAAAAAAAAGAAAAAGATCAAGACTTAAAAAGATCCTTCTATCCTAATGGTTGGTTTCAGGAATCATGGAGACAATTAGCCTATTTGTCACAAAAGAGGCATTTTAAAAGGTAAAAAAATACTTAAAGACACCATCTAGCCTAAGACTGTAACTGTACACGACACACATATTCTACATCGCGGAGGTTGCACTGCCCAAACGCATTGCTGCAACAACTGAAATTATTAACGGACAATCTGGAAATCTCTGGAGAAGAGCATTATGGGGCCTAATCAGAAAAAAACCATCCAGTTCTTAGATTCCTCAATACCAGACTAAGTGTAGCCAACACAGGATTCTCACAAATGGATATAGAGAACAAGGTTTATCCAGAGGTTAAGCGGAGCACTGTTTCAGTTCTCATCTCTTTAAGGAGGCGGTTGTGACTGTCCCAGACAAGTTAATACATGAAGGATCTGTTGTGTGTGAATAAATGCCCAAGTTCTTCGCCTTTCTTTTTATCTTCAGGACCTGAAATTCCATGAAAACTTCAGAAGTGCCCAGTACACGTACACGTACACACGTACACGTACACACGTACACGTACACACACACACACACACACACACACGGAGTAAATAACATAATCTCTTGACTCCTAAGTCTCCGCAATCATCCACAACAGAAATTCTTCCCCTCAATATACTCTCCGAGGATGAACCGGAGAGAACATGGCTTTGGTCATTTCCCCTCTTCTGCAGGCTGCCCACACCCCACTGGCTGTCATCAATACCCAGTTCCCTCCAGAGTTCACTGGATCCGTGTACAGTTCTGTTGCCCTCTCTGTCATTGTTCCTGTCACCTACCCAAACTCGTCCCGCTTCCTCACCAGGTAGAAAGTACCAGAAAACTGTGCAATGTGGTCATCCTTCAGATGTACGCTCATCCCCATCACCGGCCACTGGTGAGGGTCTTTGTTGACTCACTTGCAACCTCCAGCACTTCACTGCCTCTGGTCCCGCCCTTTCGCTTATACCACATCCCTGACGTGCTCAGCCTTGAACTGTTCAGTCTGTGGACAAGTATGTGGGTTCCACTACTGCCTCCTCCTCATGTCCTCACTGACCAAGATTAACCTTTAACATCCTAAATCCCACCTTCTGTGATCTGCTCTCACGCTCTCCTTCACCACCGTCTCTGCTGACCTGCCTTGGGTAGCACCGTGCAGTCACTTGTGTCTCTTCCCTCTCCTCTGTGCCCCAGGCCTCCGATCCCCCGAGCACTTCCAGGACAGCAAGGAGCCCGTTCTGCTGCCCACCTCCAGGCTTAGGTGGCCCCCAGGACCCCTTGTGCCCTCCTGAGCTGCTAACACTGGTTAGAGTAAGGCCCAAACAAGGGTGACTGGTCATCTGTGCCTGGGCCTCGGCTACCACTCCAACCTTTTTGCTCCATCCCTGCCCCTGATCCATGTGGAAACCATTCAAATCTCTACCTTGTTTCAGTCTTCAACATCCTCCTTTGTTGATGGCATCACCAACCACTTTACAGAGAAGCCTGCGGCTACCTGATCTGAGTTTCCTAATCTTTTGTCTATTGCACTGCTGCTCAGAAATTTCCCCTTTCTTCTTCTGCTTAGAGGCAAAGGATGGTAAGTGCCACCACTCGTGCTGTTAATACACACTCTCCCGTGACTTCCGTCCATGGTTTCACCCTTGCACACATACCCCGCCATGGCCTGGAAAAACACTCAGGTCTCAGGCATCCCAAGCTACTCTCCCCTTCCTCACTCACAGCCTCTTAACATCCAGCTGACAGTTCAGGACCTCCTCCCCCTCCCCTCTTCCAAGCTGGCTTAGGTCTCCACAATTTCCCTCTAAAACCTCGGTTCATCTCTTAAAAGTCAAGACCAACCGCCTTTCCTCAGCCTCGACCTATCTTGCAGGTACAGACAGCGTTAAATGTCTCTCCCGTGAGGACCTCTCCCCAGCCCTGTGCGCATGAGGTTCTCCCGTCCTGCCTTGGCTGCCGCCGCCCCGTGTCGGATGGGCTCCACCTGCCCCATCTCTCGCCTCGACAGCTAACCACGGAGGCTCAGCCAGTGAGGCTCGAGATCTGAGCAAAAGGAGGACCTCTTGTGTGGACACTGTGATCTTGCTCACGGGGGTTAACTTGAACGTCTTTCTGCGTGGGCACCTGGCAGCTACTTCAGCTTCTGAATGTGACTTACTGGGCCCCATTTTGGAATCACAGGAAGATCTCTGGCTTGCTGGCTTCTGCCAGTGCCTTCCCCAGGGTGGACCTGGGCTCCAGGCTTCCTTGCCCGGACTCCCAAGAGTTCTGATTTACATCTTGGGTCGCCCACTAGGCCAGGGGCTGTGCCCTGCTCTGTGTGCATCTGTGACAGCCCTGATGTCACTGCTAGAGGGCACTGGGCCAGCTTTTGCTCTTCTTCCTGGGCCCCAGCTATTTGGACTCTTGTCAGTCCCTCTGTTCTGAATAGTGTCATGCCTGACGGCATTTCTCTCTTCAGTTTGTGACAATAATGGGCTTTCCACGGTTTGGATCAAGGACCTTTATTTTCCTCTCATGTTTTTACTTGGCAACTGCATGTCTGTGGCTTCAACTACTGCCTCTAAGCACACAAAAGATGTGGGGTGATCTTATTCCAAGTGATATCCGCTGTGTTCCAGCCCCAGGTTGTCTGGTACTGTCTCACCTCCCACGTGGTGCTAGGCAAAGCTTCACATTCTGGCAAGAGAGAGGAAAACTGGTTTTGGGTCAAGAGTATTACTCTCATTTTTATTTAGGCCCCAGGTATCAACTCCATTTCCAATCACCTGAACATTTTGTAGGCCCTTTCAACTCTATCTAAAATCAAATGAATAGTTTTTTACCTTCTGAAACTAATTCCCTCTGTCCTTCCTTTATCAGTGATTGGGTATATCATTTCCCTAAGTCCTTGGACTCCAACCTCAGCATTGACTTTGAATCGGCCCGTTTCTGTTGGGTTGCACGAGTCCGCAGATGTCAGCTGGGCCACCTGCCATGAACTGACCCTCCCTTTTCCAGGTCTACCTTCACCAAACTGCATTCATCTTTGCCTTCTCTTAGCCCATGACTGTAGTGGTGTCTTAGCTGGGCCTCTTCATTCTCTGCCTCCCTTGTACATGTAATGAGCACCAGTGTCAGTGATCCAAGGACTGTATCCCAGCCTTTTAAGGCCCTTGCATGGGGGACGAGGGCCAGTGAACAGACGGGGCTGTGCCAGTCAGCAGAACAGCTGAGCTCAGGAAGGGGGAAAGGGAGAACGGGGGAGACGTCAGTTCTCTCCCAGATGCAGGGCCAGAAAGACTGCAGACAGCGAGCTAGGCTTGACCTGAGTCTGGAGAAAAGATGTGTGTGGTGAGGAGTATGAGTCCATGTGGCACAGAGGAAAAGTGGAGGCGTGGAATCGCGTGGTGGGGTCCTGTCGGGGAACTCTGCACGCCGGTGTCTGGAATGCTGGAGGTGGAAAGGCAGGTGGTGGCCAGGTCATGTCCAGCCTTGAAGGCCTGTTGAAGGGTTTAGATGGATCTTGTGGGCAGGGGAGTCGCTGGCTTGTTAAAGAATGGTAGCGTGACAATGACACTTATATGTGAATAGTCACTGGGGACACAGTGTGAACAGCGGACAAACTCTAGGAGACCTAGGGCAGGGAGCTCAGCTGCGATGTCACTGACACAGTCCAGGTGAGAGACAACAGGGGTCAGAGCTCAGAGGAGAGGACGGGCTGGAGGGGAAGGGAGAGGGGAGAGATGCTAAAGAGGCAGCCTGGATGGACCTGGCAACTGATGGGGCGCCGAGGAGGAACAGGAGGGGAGAGTTGAGAGCTGGCTGAGACTTCTGATTTGGGTGCCTGGGGAAATGGGGGGCACACAGCTTGTGAAAGAAAAAAGGAAGTTCGAGAGAAAGATAATACATTCTGCTTTGACATGCTTGGTTTGAGGTGCGCATGGCACACACTCAAATGAAAGTATATGGCAGCTGGAAATAAGGTCTCGTAAGTGCTATTCCGTAGGACGCACTACGAGAAGGGAAACGAGCTACAGATTTGCGCTGTCCATGGTAGCTACTAGCCATAGCTGTTGTGCGCTTGCAATGTGGCTGAGGGACTGAAGTTCACTTAATTGTAGTGAATTCCCATTTCGGTACCACGTGGAACTAGAGGCTATAATAGTGGATAGTGCAGCCCTAGTGAGGGACCAGGAGACAGGAACAGATGCAGGAGTCAGCACTATGCATGTGTCACGTAGTGCCTTTCTGGTACCAGAAAGTACCGAAGCTTCGCAAAGTAAGAAGAAATGCGCTTCAGAAACAGATACAAAGGGAAAATGAGGGTAGAAAGGGAGATGAGGGCAGAGTTGGTTTAGCACACCAAATGCCCACTATGAAACCATGGCGTGAAATGTGAGCCCCAAATCTTGTGAAGCTGGACAAGCTGGCAGCGGGACAGGGACGCTGGCAGAGCAGGAGGACTTGTCAGGTGAAGCGGGCCAAGGACTGAGGGCTAGGAGCCCAGGCGACACGTGAGGGGAAGAGGGGTGGACAGAGGGAGCCCGAGGAGAGGCCAGAGAAGCCAGGGCAAGCTGGACAAGGTGAAAGCCAACAAAGAAAGGGCTTAGGCGTCTGGCAGCTGGGAGGAATGGTGAGTGTGAGGTAAGAGGATTGAATGTGAGTTGAGGAAACAGACAGGGAAGTACAATCAATTCTTTCAGGAGCTGAGCTGGGAAGAAAATGCGAGAGAGGGCAGTCGCTGGAAGGTAAAGACCTTCACTTTCCTCAGCACACAACTACAGTCGTGTTACTCACCTGCTCAGGGCCTACAATTACCAAGGCCTGTCATGTGAGGTCCTGTGATGCATCTTCATTCATCTCCTGTGACCTCCCTTCACACACCCGGTGGCCCACCCAAAGCAGCCCAAGCACACCACTCAGCAAACAGGCCTGCTGCTGGAGGTGGGACAATCATCAGAGAAGTCCGTAATTTCAAAGGACACAGCCACCTCCCAACACCTCAACTTTAAAAAAAAAACAACAACAAATCACCAAACTTGTAATCAGAGAGCACCAAAGACTTGTCAAGGTCACTTCAGGATGGAGAATACTACTCTATTATTTATTACTTGCAATTCAGTGCCGGTCCTGAAGGGCTGCTTCCTGTCCTGTTAATTCTCTAAATAGTGTTGGATTGCACTCTGTGATTATCCTAAAAGCTTCCTTTATCAATTTGGATATCAAATATACCTTGCCCTTCAACATACATTCCTTTCTGAATACCAAGATCAGAAAAGCCAGGCCGTCTATATTTTGACCAAGTGCCCAGTACTGATGATGAAAACTTTGGCGAGCTGTTGAGGCAGGACAGGGCCTGGGCCTGTGTGTTTTCATTGCCTTTCTGGGATGATTTGGACACCCTCCAAAGTTTAGGGACCAGATCTGAGTCCCCATACCTCAGATCTTGTGGACTATGAGGTCAGCTTCCACCTCATCCAGGGGCCTCGCTCAACCCTCCTATCTCTCACTTGGGGGTGGGAGTTAGGATAATTGGGGAAAAACACGATTCAGGAAGCACAATCAAAACCCCACATCCAGAACCTCCTGTCTTTTCAGGGAGAACCTCGTTCTATAAACAAAGCTCAAACTCCTTTGACAGCTCTACGAGGCCTGGCTGGTCCTAGAGTCCAAGAGGAGAATGGGAAGCTGTTGGTAACCTTTAGATCCAGGAGTATTACTTTCTAGGTCGTCTGAAAAGACCAAAGTTCATTGCTGTTAATGACATCTAATAAAAGGTGCAGTCTCCTGGACACCTGCTAGGCAGACCTATACTTCTGCCGAGGCTTTATCAATTCCCAAACTCTAGAAAGAAAGGCGAGTTGCTCTTTCTACCACAGCCTTCTCCGTGAGCTCGCGGCAAAACTCTGAGCATCCCCATACCTGTCTTGCTCGATCTTCTCCAGCCTTTCCTGCTCCTTTTGCAGTCGAGCCTGGCGTCTCTTTTCGGCCAGGATTTTCGCAGCCTCCCCTGCATTGGTGGTGCCTGCTGTGGGCTTCCCTGAGGTTGCATCAGAGGAAAAGATCGAGGGAAATGAAATAGTGATCATACTCACATAGCAGCTGCCGCTTGCAACCTTACGTCCCTACCCAGTGGGGGATGGGAAATGCTGCAGGACTGGCACAGTCAGGCACTGAGCAGAGATGCTGCAATGGGCGGCTGTGGTCGAATGCATTTCACAGTAGAAGGCAGTGGAAAGGCGAGGAGGAGAGACAGGGTCGCTAGCAAGTCCCACAGCAGCCACCACCACTGATGTGCCCATCTGGGTGAACTCGCTGCGTTCATCACAGCAGCTGATAGGACCAAAAGAAGAGCCCCTCTGTGGGAAGTGCTGACACCAGCCCGATGCAGCAGGGGACCCTCAGGAGACCGAGGGGCAATGTGCAAACCTGAGAGAGCACAGGGTGTGCAGCTGTCTAAGGGAAAATCCCCTCCTCCCTCTCTCCCCCAAACATGAGACTCCCACATGGATCGTGGATGAGGTCAGAGCGTGAACCGGCTGAGACAGCGGAGGCTGCGGAGGTGTCAGCAAGGAGGACCTACCGACGATGCTCTCGCCCTTCCCTCCTGCAGCCACGTGCTTCTCGGTGACATGCTTGTCTACCACGTGCTTCTCCGAACCTTCCCACTCAGCCAGGGCTCCTTCCCTTTCCTTGTTGCTTTTTTCTTTGTCTGCTTTCTTCTTGGGTGTTTCCTGGTTGGAAAATGCATCTAAGCGGTACTTCACGAATGACTCGGGATGTGGCAGATTCACAATCTTTGGAGACAGTGGAAACCCTTTCGGAGTAGCCCTGGAAAACCAAAAACACGCCAGAAGGTAACTCCCGTGCCTGAGCACAGAACTCTCTGTTCCTAAGACACTTGGTTCCAAAAAGTTGAACAATTTCATCCTTCAAGGAGAATGTAAGGCTTGGCACACACTCGAAAGTCCCTGACACATGACAACCCTAACGGGAACATGTTATCTCTAAGATGTCCTGGGTGGAAGGGACGATGTTTTAGAAAGCACAGTTGGTGGTGCTATGTCCTAATTTCACTTAACTTTGATGACAATGTGAAGATAGAGTGTTAGGCATTTTTCCGCCACGTCTTTTTAGACAGACACCAGAAAGAAAGATCTCTTATCCTTTGAGACCACATGGAGAGACCTGGAAAGTATTATCCTGAGTGAAACAAGCCAAGCAGAAAAGGACAAATACCACATAATCTCACTTATTTGTGGACTATAATGAGCATAACAGTCTGAGGAATAGGGTAGACCCAGAGA
This sequence comes from Molossus molossus, assembly GCF_014108415.1. Taxonomy (NCBI): domain Eukaryota; kingdom Metazoa; phylum Chordata; class Mammalia; order Chiroptera; family Molossidae; genus Molossus; species Molossus molossus. The sequence continues at coordinate 134,717,924 of NW_023425355.1, read as the reverse complement.
CGTGGAAGTAGGGTACAGACTGATAACCCTGAGAAGAGAGGGTGGGGGGGGAGGGGAGAGATAAACCACAGAACTTATATGCATGTACACATAACCGATGGACATGGACAACAAAGCCGGGGATGGGGTTGGGGGGATGGGGAGGAGGGTGTCAATGGGGTAAAAAAGGAGAAACATCTGTAACAAAAAAAATAATAAAATAAAATAAAAGCAATTAATCTATATAAAAAATAATAATAAAATAAATGCTGAGGAACAAAGCCCGTCAAGGGTTGGGGCTGGGAGAAGGCATGCCTTTTTATAACACTTAAAAATGGTTAAGGTAGCCCTGGCCGGTTTGGCTCAGTGGTTGGAGCATCCGCCTGCAGTCCGGAGAGACCCGGGTTCGGTTCCCGCTAAGGGCACGTACCTCGGTTGCAGTTTGTCCCCGGCCCTGGCTGGTCGTGCGGGTGGCAGCCACTCGATGTGTCCCTTTCACATCGATGTTTCCCCCTCTCTCTCTTCCTCTCTCTCCCTCCCACTCTATCTGTACAAAAAATGGAAAAATGTCCTCGGGTGAGGATAAAAATAAAAAAAATGGTTAAGGTAGTCAATTTTACGTAACATGTATTTTGCTATCATAGAAAAAAGGAGCCGCTTGGCCACTGCCAGGTCCTAAAGCCAGATCCAGCTCTGGTGTCTACCTAAAAAGAGGCGGCGGAAAAATGCCTAACACTCTATCTTCACGTTGTCATCAAAGTTAAGTGAAATTAGGACATGGCATCACCAACTGTGCTTCCTAAAACACTGTCCCTTCCTTTTTGGGTCTTCAGGTTTAAAAGAATCTCTCCTGCTACTAGGAAGATGAAAAAAGTGAGGACAAGCCCGTTTCCATCCAGGGAAACACTGCTTTGTTAGAATACGGGAGCTTGCCTAGCTGGTGTGGCTCAGAGGTTGAGCATCGACCCATGCACCAAGAGGTCACTGGTTCAATTCCCAGTCAGGGCACATGCCCAGGTTGTGGGTCAAATCTCCAGTGGGGGGCATGCGGGAGGCAGCCAATCGATGTTCTCTCTCATTGATGTTTCTATCTCTCTCTCCCTCTCCCTTCCTCTCTCTCTCTCTAAAACCAATAAAGAAAAAAAAATTTTAAAATAAAAAAAAATAATACAGGAGATTGTGCCCTGACCGGGTGGTTCAGTGGGTTGGAGTGTCTTCCCTTACACCAAAAGGCTGTGAGGTTTGCTCACTGGTCGGGGCATGTCGGGGAGGTAACTGATCAATATTTCTCTCTCTCTCCCTTCCTTTCTCTTCCAAACCAATTTAAAAATCACATCTCCTCAGGTGAGGATTAAAAATAAAACACAGAAGCTTGTCTTATGTTTTGTGAAAGAAGGTCCGTCACAGGTGCACTGGCCTAGCCCCGGCTCCTGGTGAGTGCTGGATGTTGATGATATAGGTAACAGCCTAACTTTAGATGCCGAGTTTACCCAGAAGTTCGCACAGGGATGCGGCATTTATAGAGTTCCTTTAGGAAGAACATAAAGTAAGTAACATGCACGTAAATTATAAATTGTCACCCAATCCTGTAGCAGGTTGAAAGACATGAAATTGCTAATATTCAACTGTTTTTGATCTATATGAACAGCAATAAAAATAACCCAGTCTAATATTAAAGGCCAATTTCTCACCAGAGGCTCTAAGAGTTACCTAACTGAATCTTGATGATAAGAAAAATGTATAATCAGGTCAATATTAAACTTGATCTTGAGCTGTGAAATAATCCTCAGGTGGTATGCGGATTGGGTAACATGCAGACCAGTTTTCCAGTGATGTTCTCACGCTAAAAAGGCCAGCTCCGAGTGCCCAGAACACCTTCTCTCAATCAATACCAGGCTGAGGGCCACCTAGTAATGTGATCACTTACGCCAATGAATACGACTTGAACATGATTTGAATTTTTAAAATTCGGTTTTTCAGCATCGGCCATTTTATTGATATCCTGGAATCAGTTCAGATCCTACTTCCATGCTGGGCTGCACGCCTCTCTCCAGCAGTGTGCTCCCAGCTGGACAGCTCTAATCCCAGAAAGAACTGCTTCACACTGGCCACACTGAGTTCCCTGTGACATCTCATCTACGTGGACGGTGCCTCCCCTCTGCAGACTGTTCTCCTTTCGTCCTTGGGTGCAACTGACTCAGGTCCACCATTCCTAAGGGACTTCTAACCAACCAGGCGTTTCTTTCCAGATGCACTATTATAACCCTGTTTATGTTCCTAGACAACCAAATGAAAGTGGTACACAGAATCTTCCTGTCCCCTCCAAATACCTGCATATGCACCAGGGTTTCTCCAACCCTGCCATTACTGACGTTTGGGGCTGGATCATTCTTTGCTGTGGCGCTGTCCTGTGCACTGTAGGGAGTTTAGCAGCATGTCTGGCCTTGGCCCATTAGATGTCAGTAGCAATCTCCACTTCCCTACACACAGGTTGTGACAACCAGAAATGTCTCCAGACATTGTCACATGTCCCCTCAGGGGCAAGATCGCCCCCCGCTGAGAAGCACTGAAAGGGAGACATGCATACAGCGACCCTCCCACACCTTCTATCTGGGTAAAGCAGATCAAAGTAGAGCCGTTATGGTTGAAGGCGCAGCGTCTGAATCCCCACAGTGACCCGAGGCACACCTATGGGCTTCCCGAGAACCTGAGCTTGAGAGGTCATTACTAGTGCCTTGTGTGTTCTGACAGAGTCACACCTGATCCCTCCCTGAATGACATGGAACTCAGACTTCCATGACCAAAACTGGGTCCATGCTTCCTGAGTGCTGTCTACACACCAGCCACGGTGCTGCTAAGTGTATACATATACACATTTGTGTACATACTTGCGTATGCATGTGTCTTTTAGTTGTCAAAGCACAAGCAGGCTGAACAAAGTCAAGGAGGCTGTGGAGTTACGGTCTAAGTCCACGTCTCTCTGACTCCTCTTCTCACAACGCTACCCTCCCTGTGTTGCAATGGTGACCAAACCTGAGTTTGAGGTCACCAAGACCCCTCAGATGTTCATCTCAGGCCTGGCACAGAGTAAGCACTCAACAGCTATCCGTGTTGTTTAAATATTTGATATAATAAAAATCTGCATTCTCCTCACAGATAACAATGAACTTTTGCAAAACCAGGAGGAACTGTGCCAAGAGAGACCATAGCCCTGCCCTGTCATGATGACAGTGCTCCACTGAGCAGTTTTCCGATCAGCTGCCAAACCCTGTGTTTAGGTTTACGTCACCTGTACAAACATATGGTTGGCAACATTTTGCTCAGCAACGCCCTCCATACATGTTGTTCACCACCAGGAGGGTGCCCCGAGGGACCCAGTCTGATGTCATGTGATGATCAAACGAGTCACCCACTCCCTGGAATATCATGTGCATGCTAGGTGTGGCTTCAGTCCAACCACACGGTATGGCCAGGGAATGGCAAAGAATTACCTTGGATTTGGGATTTGGAGAGAGAGGCAATGGAAAGACTGCTATTTTATGGTAGATGGTGCAGATGGAGACAGCTTCCCCTCTGTAAGCATTCCTACTTTGACACATGAAATAGGAATCACTGGTATTAGAAAGACGGTTCATAAGCCTTCTGCTCTTCTTCCTTGCCTTCCTCCTCCTCCTCTCTGATCAGTGAGACTGAGCAAAGGTGCTGGGCAGCTCTCCACTGGACCTGCCTGCAGTGAGCTGCACCCTGGGCTTCTCTATGTGGTACTTGAAGAGGCAGGCTCCATCCTGGACGCCTGCAATGTGCTGGTACCCCTGCCCACAAATGGGTAGATGGATAAGGAGCCCTTCTATAGACGTGACTCCCAGCATGAGGGCCCCAGGGCTAGACTGGAGGGACTGGGTAAGAGGCCTGAACTAGCAGCAAGCCCAATCCATTTGACAGTCCAGCCTCAGCAGCAGAAAGCCAGCATCTGGATCCCAACGGGACCCCTTGGATCTGGTTTAAATGGCTCACTATCAGAAGGGAATGGAGCGTGATGAAGTCACACTCTCAATCAGTGTGCCTGGAGTCCGTAGATAGCAACGTGGAGCAGGATCACAATCCCAGGGACGAAAGGCCAGACTGGCCTGGGTGGGAGAGGTTCTGATAGCTCAGGTTGGCTCAGCCCTGAGCAGCCTTGCTTTAATTTGCTTTAACAGAGCAGTCACATGTAGGTTCTGTTCACACCACAGACTATTATTCTAAATAAAACTGGACCAATTATCCATGAGAACATACCTAAAAATAATTTCTACCTGAGAAGTAAGGGTGTATTATTTGGGACAAACTCAATATATTAAGAAGTCTGTTTGTCCCTCCCAGTGATGCCAACAGTAATCAAGGTTCAACTACAACAGGACAGTGTACACAACCCACACAGAGGTGCAGCTGAGTGCCTAGCCCGGGTGCATGGAGAGGCTGCACCCCGGGGCCCTACAGGATATCTACTACACAAGGCCACTCTACCAAGTCCATGAAACATGGCAGCTCTATCTTACACATAGAAATAAACAGGGAAGCAGCTGAAACGTGGAGACAAACAGGTCCCAAATGAAAGAACAAGAGCAATTGCTAGAAAAAATAACTAAATGAAATGGAGGTAAGTAAACTACCAGATACCGAGTTCAAAACAATGGTTACAAGGACACTCAAGGAACTTAGTGAAAACTTCAAGAGCATTAAAAAGGACATAGAAACCACAGAAAAGGACCAGTCAGAAATGAAAGATACACTAACTGAAATGAACAATAACTTAGAGGGAATTAACAGTAGAGTAAATGAAGCTGAGAATCAAAACAGCGATTTGGAATATAAGGAAGCAAAACACCCGATCAGAACAGCAAAAAGCAAAAGGAATAAAAAAAACCATGAAGATAGTGTAATGAGCCACTGGGACAAGTTCAAGCGTACCAACATTTGCATCATAGGGATGCCATAAGGAGAAGAGAAAGAGAGAAAGCAATTAAAAACCTATCTGAAAAATAATGACAGAAAACTTCCCTAACCTGCTGAAGAAACAGATGTACAAGTTCAGGAAGTACAGACTCCCAAACAAGATGAGCTCAAAGAGGCCCACACCAAGTCACATCATAAATAAAATGCAAAAGGTTAAAGACAAGAGAGAAACTTTTTATTTATTTTTTTAATCCTCATCCGAGGACATTTTTCCATTTTTGTTCAAATAGAGTGGGGGGGGGAGAGAGAGAGAGAGAGAGAGAGAGAGAGAGAAACATCGATGTGAAAGGGACACATCGAGGGGCTGCCTCCCGCACAACTCAACCAGGGCCAGGGACAAACTGCAACAGAGGTATGTGCCCTTAGCAGGAACTGAACCCAGCTCTCTCTGGACCGCAGCGGGCTAACGTTCTAACAGCTGAGCCAAACCGGCCAGGGCAGACAAGAGAGAATCTTAAAAGCAGCAAGAGAAAAGCAGTTACTTACCTACAAGGGAGCTCCCATAAGGCTGTCAGCTGATTTCTCAAAAAAAGTTTGCAGGCCAGAAAGGAGTGGCAAGAAATATTTAAAGTGATGGAAAGCACAACTGGCTGGTGTGGCTAAGTTAGTGTGAGCATTGTTCTGTACACCAAGAGGTGGTGGGTTCAGTTCCAAGTCAGGGCACATACCCAGGTTGTGGGTTCAATCCCTGGTCAGGGTGAATGCAGGAGGCAGCCGATCTATGTTTCTCTCTCACATCGATGTTGCTCTCTCTCTCTACCTTTCTCTCTAAAATCAATTTTTAAAAAATCTTTAGAAAAGCAAGGACCTACAACCAAAATTACTCTACCTAGCAAAACTATCATTTAGAATTGAAGGTCAGATAAAGAGCTTCCCACACAAGGAAAAAGCTAAAGGAGTTCATCACCACCAAAACAGTATTATATGATACGTTAAATCATCTTCTTTAAGAAGTAGAAGAAAAAAAAAAGATTAAAAAATAGAAACAATAAAATGGCAATAAATACATATCTATCAACAATTGAATCTAAAACAAAACAAAACAAAACAAAATAAATGAACAAGCAGAAGAGAAACAGACTCTTAGATACAGAGAACACTTTGACAGTTGCAGATAGGAGGGAGGTTGTGGGGCTGGGTGAAAAAGGTGAAGGGATTAAGAAATGCAAATTGGTTGTCACAGAATAGTCATAGGTATGTAAAGTACAGCATAGGGAATATAGATAATAATATTCTAATAACTATGTAACTATGTGTGGTGTCAGATGAATACTAGATTTATGGGAATGATCACTTAGTAAGTTATATAATCACTGGGGTGTACACCTGAAACTAACACAATATTGTACATCAACTGTAATCAAATAATAAAAATGATTAAATGGCAAAAAAGAAGTCTGTTCATAATCCCCTATCCCAGCTCCTGCTCAATAAACAGAAAAATTAGAAAACATACACACACCCCTCAAATTAGGGAAGTACAGGCAACTCATAGATTTTTTTTTTTTAAAAGCAAGTGATCAAAACACAGAAGAAAATCTTAGAAGTTCCCTACTTGATCTCCCTATCTTTAGAGTTTCCTGCTTATCCTGCCTCATCACTTCCCTACACAATTCAGCCCCCCGCCAGGCAACTGCGAGAGCTGCTGAGCTTGTGTATCTTGAACCAGGAGATGTGGGTCTGGCAGGCCCCAAGGCTCTCTGGCCAGCTCTGCTCACACAGAGTTTGGCAACCCCCGCCGGCCCCCCGCCAATTATGTAGAAGTAAGTACCTTGGCTGATGTAAGACATTAAACACAAATTAATCATGGGAACTCACTATGCTATCATAGAGTTTTATTTTTAAGTATTATTTTGTCTGTTTAATAAGGGTCTATTTGCTTGCCACGAGAACCCAGTGAGCAGGTAGGAAATTACTATTAACCATATTTCAGATAAGAAAACCTGAGTCACAAATGCATCTTTCCCAAGAGATGTCAAAGATGAGAGAGCCAAGGCTGGCATCAAGTTGCTGATTCTTCATCTTGCTTTTCAATAGCTCTTTCACTTTAATTTTTAAAAATTCAATACATGCAGTGATTAAAAATCTAACAAAGGGGGTTCACAACTTTTGCTGGGGTGGTAGAGATAGGCCTTCCCGGAATACAAGGCAGGATTACATAACCTTTTAGGGTTCCTGACTGTAAGAAACATGAACAAACACCTCTGTAAGTAGAGCAGCAAGAATAACTCTCGGGAGACAGTTGTCACGCTTCCGAACATGAGTTTACTGCAAAGCAGAACCCCCCAAAACTCTTTTCCTCCACAGCTTAGAATGCAGTTCTATTTTCTGCAAAGCCACCTGACTCCAGGCATGGCGAACACAGCCCACCCACAGGATGGGAGGGACCTATGGCCTCATCAGCACAGGCTGGTCAACGGTCTTTAAAATCTATGTTTATGATCACAGTTTACGCCTTCCCAGAGAGAAAAAGAACAATTTTATACCAGAGAAACCTGTGGATACTACCGTAACACAGTGATCAAAGTTACCATCATCAGTAATGTAGCAACCTGACATCTGGCCTCCTGATATGATGCACTGAGAAGGAGCCAGCATCCCTCCAGTGGGATTCCTGCCCCAGAAACACAATCATTAGGAAACAGTAGACTTACCCAGCTGAAAAACAGTTCCCCAAAACAATTGGCCCGTGTTGTTTTTTATTCCTCACCCAAGGACATTTCTGCATTTATCTTTAGATAGAGCGGTGGGAGGGGGCATCGATGTGAGAGAGACACATCGACTGGTTGCCATCCACACGACCGTATCTGGGGCCAGGGACAAACTGCAACCGAGGTACGTGCCCTTAGCAGGAACCGAACTCGGGTCTCTCTGGACCACAGGATGACGCTCTAACCGCTGAGCCAAACCGGCCAGGGCTGGCCTATGTTCTTTTAAAATGTCATGGTCATAAAGAAGAAAGGCTGAAGAAATGTTGTGAGTTAAAGGAGACAAGACACCTTAATGTAGTGTGGAAGCCTGGGGTGGATCCTGGAGCGGGAAAGAAATGCTTACAAAGGATCTAATTGGCACAACTGGTCAAAGTGGCACATAGACTGTGAGTTGAGTAACAATATTATACCAAAGTTAAAATTTCTGATTTCCACAATTGTTCTGTGCTTATAGAAAGGAATGTTTTCATTTTTAGACGTAAAGGGTTATGATGTCTTTAAGTTACTCCCAAATGGTACTGGGAAAAATCTGTGTGTCGCGCGCACACGTGTGTCTATGGAAAGTGAACGAGAGTGAGTGGGGGGAATGGGAACGATGAAGTAAAATGTGGCTAAATGTTAACAGGATGAAGATTATACAGTTGTTCTTCGTTCTAGTCCTTCAATTCTTCTGTAAGATCGAAATGGTTTTACAATAAAAAGGCTTTTAAAAATTGGCCCACACTCAAATTACTCTCTAGTAAGACTGAAAAATACAGGACTCTGGACTGGGTTAGTATATAAGTACGACTGTGAGGAGGGGTTGTAACTTAACATTTTCAATGATCCTTTCCAAGAAAAATTTCAGGTAGGAATATAAAAGCCTATTTGAGCATGGGGGGAGCGAAAACAACAGTGAAATTGCCAGGGCTGGGAGCCCTGACCCACTGAAGACACTCACCTGTGGGCAGGGATAACCATGCCACACTTCTACCGCAGAAGCCTATGGGAATGGTGCCCGCTAACAATCAATCAATTCAATGTCCTCAACCTCCAAAGGAAGAGACTGGTTCCAGGAGCCTTCCTTGAGCCTGTGATTCTGAGTGGGAGGTACTTATTTGGAACCATTCAGACAAGGTGGTCTTAATTTTTCCCTCACATGGACAAACAAAATCTGCTTTGTTTCCAATGCACGATAAAGTGAAATAAACCTAAGCCGGGTTCCTGATACAAAACTGATCTCAGGTATGAGCTATGGGACAGTGATTATTTGGCAGACTGCACTTTCCAAAGATGGCCAGAATAATAGCTCCTCCCCACCACATGATCTTTTGAGTTTATTTCTCTATCCCACTAAATATGGGTTGGCCTGCCTGCTTTGACCAATACAGTACAACAGAGAAGGAATGTTGTACCCGTTCAGGGCATAGTCCTTGCCTGGCCTGGCAGCTTACTCCCTGTCTTGGGAGATACGCAGTCTTGGGGACACTCCCTGGAACTCGGCTGCCATGCTATGAGATGCCTACATCATATGGAGAGGCTACATGTGGGCATTCTATTCTGGTTGACAGCCCCAGCTGAGCTCCAGCCAACAGCCAGCATCAACTGCCAGCCAGGTGAATGGGCCATTGTGGACCGCCAGCTCAGCTGAGCCCTAGGTTAACCCAGCGGACACTGGATGGTAATTGTGTGGAAGACTCCAAGTGAAAACCGCCCAGTGAGCCCAAGTCAACCACGGAGCAACCACACTAATGACACACAGAGAGACCTTCCAGTTAGCTTAAGTCACAGAGCTGTGAGAATAACAGGTTGTTTTTTGTTTTTTTTCTATCCTCACTCGAGGACGCTTTTGCATTTATCTTTAGATAGAACAGGAAGGAGGGAGACAGGGAGGAAGAGAGAGGGAGAAACATCGATGTGAGAGAGACACATGGATTGGTTGCCACCCACAGGACCCCAACCGGGGCCAAGGACAAACTGCAACCGAGGTATGTGCCCTTAGCGGGAACCAAACCCAGACTCTCTGGTCCACAGGCCGACGCTCTAACCACTGAGCTAAACTGGCCAGGGTGATTTATGCCACTAAATTTGGCGGCGGGGGGTGGTGGTGGTAGTGGTTCTTATAGCAGCAATAAACAACTGACACATTCCCCATCATAATGAGCAAAGTGACATCGAATATATTTCTATGAACCTAAAACCATTGGAGTGTTTCACACTGAGGAACTCACCAGACAGGCAGCACCCACAGAGGCTGGGGCAAATCCACTGGACCACACTTGATTTCCCCTTTCCAGGTTACACAAAGAAAGCTATGCTCCAGCCACATCTTTCAGAGTGTCGCTGAAGCTAGTTTGTGAAAACCCATACAAGTACACGCCAATGTGAACAATAAAAATAAACTTGAACGCTGAAAAGAGCAATGCCATTACTATGCACAGCCACCCACCAGTGCTTAGTTTATCTGACATCTGCGAGGGGAACAATGCATTGTCAGAGCTATTCATCACGTAAGCCGTCTGGGTTTCTGGATGGGAGTTCAAAGGGACTAAGCCCAAAGCCACGTCACATCCAGTGTGCTCTATAGATCACACACTAGGTCTGTGCAGAGGGAAGCTTGAAATGCCACTTTGGTTGGGGTTTGTGTGTGACACCATTTTAAAAATCAAGTGTTTCTTTTGTATTGTCTTTCTTAAAAATTGTGTATGCAAATGACTATGAAATACAAAAGATATATAGAGTCATGTAACAAATCCACCAACCAGTTCGAAAGAAGGACACTGTAATTATGCTGGACTCTCCTGTTTCCCTCCCTGACGGCCGCCCCCCTCCTCACTCAGAGGCCATCAGCACTTTGCATTTTATGTTTGCCACTTTCTTTCACTAAAACTCATTTTACCATGTTTATATTCTTTTTTTTTAAAATCCTCACCCAAGGACATTTTTGCATTTATCTTCAGATAGAGCTGGAGGGAGAGAGGGGGGAAGAGAAAGATGCGAGAGAGACACATCCAGTGGCTGTCAGCCATATGACCCCAACCGGGGCCGGGGACAAACTACAACTGATGTGCCTGCTTTTGGCAGGAACCGAACCCCGGACTCTCTGGTCTGCAGGCTGACACTCTAACCACTGAGCCAAACCGGCCAGGGCACCACGTTTATATTCTTTAAAAAACAGTGTTGCCCGGTTGGTGTGGCTCATTGGTTGAGCATCAACCCATGAGCCAAGAGGTCACTGGTTCAATTCCCGTTCAGGACACATGCCCAGGTTGTGGGCCCAATCCCCAGTGCGGGGCAGGCAGGAGGCGGCCAGTCAATGTTCTTTCTCATTGATGTTTCTATCTCTCTCTCCCTCTCATTTCCTCTCTCTCTCAAATCAATAAAGAAAAAACAATAATAATAAAAAAAGAACAGTGTTTAATTTTGCACACTTGAGAACCCAATAGATGCAAATTCTACAACTTTTTCTGGTTGTGGGCAGCTGTGATCCATTTTTTTTCACTGCTATATAGTCTGGTTGGGTTTTCAAAATTCACTCATGGTCTATGTGACTTCACACATTTCTCAGACCTGGTCCATACCCAGTATGGTTCAGCCATTAATTTTCACCCGGGGAGAAACTATAATTCTTTCCGAACATCTTAAAATAAAGAAACATTTGCTTCTCTTTAGATCTCTCAACTTGCAATTCTGATGTAATAGGGACCCAAGCAACTTCTATCCCCAGGGCCCTCTTTTTTTTTTTTAATTCTCACCTGAAGATTTTTTTTTTTTTTTGCTTTTATCTTCAGATAGAGCGGGAGGGAGTGAGGGAGGAAGAGGGAGAGAGAAACATCGATGTGAGAGAGACACATTGACTGGCTGCCACCCATACGACCACATCGGGGCCAGGGACAAACTGCAACCAAGGTACATGCCCTTAGCAGGAACCGAACATGGGTCTCTCTAGACTGTAGGCCAATGCTCTAACCGCTGAGCCAAACTGGCCAGGGCTCCAGGGCCCTCTTAAGGAAGATAATGATTCTGGTAGTTTTGACAGTACACAAGGAAGTCTAGCTGTGTTTGAGGTTACTGTTTCCTGCCTGCACTAGAGATGACATGGCTAGGGCTCTGTAAATATAGGCCATTCCATTCATTTCTCTTTGCCGAGTTGGCAGGAATACCCGGCAGCGCAGTAAGAAGCTGGCATCTTTCATCCTTTAAAAATTCCCCAAGTGAGCCCTGGTTGGTTTTGCTCAGTGGTTAGAGCATTGCCCCTCAGATCAAAGGGTTTCAGGCAATCAAAATACCCTTCCTTCTTTTTGATAATACAAAAATAATATGTGATTTTTGTAGATAATTTTGAAACTAGAAATACAAACAAAAAAGGAGGTGGTGGATAAAGACCTCACTGCCCCAAGAACCACTGATTGTCTACACATATATACATTCACCAATGTGATCAGGTATATGCATATTAAATATCTATCAATCTTTTAAAAATAATTTATTCATCTTATGTTTGAAAATTTACCTTAAGAAAAGACTCAAGAGCCCTGGCCGGTCTGGCTCAGCGGTTAGAGCGTTGGCTGCGGTCCTAGAGACCTGGGTTCGGTTCCCGCTAAGGGCACGTACCTCGGTTGCAGTTTGTCCCCGGCCCTGGTTGGTTGTGCAGGTGGCGGCCACTTGATGTGTCCCTTTCACGTCGATGTTTCTCTCTCTCCCTCTCTCTTCCTCTCTCTCCCTTCCACTCTATCTGAACAAAAGTGGAAAAATGTCCCCGGGTGAGGATAAAAAAAAAGAAGACTCAAGAGTATGGAAAATATGCACTTGATAAAAATTGAACCATGTTCCATATAACATTTTATCACAATATCCTGATCATTTTTCTATGTAATTACATATTGTTCTCCATAAATTAAATTTTTTTTCTTTATTGATTTTAGAGAGAGAGGAAGAGAGAGGGAGAGAGAGATGAAAACACTGATGAGAGAGAATACCGATTGGCTGTGTCCTGCATGCCCTCCACTGGGGACCTGGGCATGTGCCCTGACTGGGAATCGAACTGGTGACCTCTTGGTGCATAGGTCGACACTCAACCACTGAGCCACACTGGCCAGGCATATTGTCATTCATGACTTTTTATGGCTGTATAGTACTCTACTGTGTGGACACACACACACAGCCTACTGAGAGCTTTTTTCCAAAACCTGAATTCTCTGTATAGAGAGGGCAACAACCTCTTGTTCATCTTAGTGAAATTTACAATGATGATGATGAAACTTGTCGGCTACAATCCATGCAGGAACCATGAGTCAATATCCTGGAAAGTGGTGGTGGGGAGAGAACCTGGAAAAACCTCAGTGTGAACAGGCTTTTTCTCTCTGTTAATGCCAATGTCCCAAACTATCACCAGAGTAGTGACATGTGAATGAAATGCTCAGAAATAAGACAAATAGAGAACTTACAGCCCACCTATTGAATTTAGAGTTAGCAAGAGAGCAATACCATAATCAAGGGCAGGCCATACTAGAACAGAAAGGATGAACGGACTTAAAACATTAACAAACCAAGATGCTATTAATTTAGCAACGCACTATAGAAGGCTTTTCCTTATGGAACATGGATACAGCAATAGCAGGACTTAGTAGTCTATAACAGCCGTAGTGATATCTGAGCAAAATAATAGTGAAAATGGTACCTGCTAGAAAGGAACAAGTGAGAAATAAGAGCTGCTGTCACCTTGAAATATTTTAAAGAAATTTCCAAGTGTTCCTTAAATGTGTGTTTTATCCTGTTCTCCGAGCCAAAATGATGCACTAAACAAGTTTTATCATTCTCTCTATATAAAGAGTTTCCTATTTTCCCAAATGAAAAGCATATCCCAGTGAAGGTGTTTCCAATCTACTGCTGGATGGAGTTCCTTACTGAGTCATTCTTGTCAGTTACTTTAAGACAAAGCCACGTAGCATAAATATTTTTCATTTACACAGTTTCATTGGTGAGTTCACCTAATTCTTAAAAAAAAAATAAATAAATAATATATATAAATAACCATACGGCTAATGGTGGCTGACAAGTTATTGTTGCCTCTTTTAATTAGAGACCCAAGCACAATGTAATCACATCACTCCAGATGCAGCTGAAGGACAAAAAAGGAGCATGCCAGAAAAGCAGAATGGAATTGATGGACCTAAAGAGAAAATGCTGAATGGATCATCTCCGTAACCAGAGATTTACCAGGCAACAAGACCTCTTAAGAGACCATTGTTTGTCCAGAAGATACTCAGAGAGCGGAGTAAGTAAGTCACACTTCAGCATTCCTCCTGCTCACTTCTTAGGGCCACCCACGCCACTTGGGGGAGCAGGAGGCACACCCTGCACTGCACAGAGCCCAGCCAAACGGCTTTAATCGTCTGTCTGGGACAAAGGGGAAAGATGCTTACCTGGATGTCATGGGAGTAGATGAACTCTTATAAACATCTCCGGGATATTCAGATCTCCTCAGAGGGGACGCAGGGCTCACGTAGGAGAAAGAAGATACTGTTCGTGTTCCCCTCTTCGTCTTCTCCGTCTGTAGGGGACATCGAATAGGACAGCCATGACCCACAACTACAATTTCTAAAAATACCACGGATGGAAGCGATGCACAGCTTTCTTTCAGAAGAATCCATCCAAAGCTATAGTGCTTCCCACGATAGGAATACTTGCAGAGAGGCACCATGAGGTCATTATATTTAGGCAATTTAATTAAAAATAAATACATTCAGCCTTGGCTGGTTTGGCTCAGCGGTTAGGGCGTTGGCCTGCAGACAGGAGAGTCCTGGGTTCGGTTCCTGCTAAGGGCACGTATCTCGGTTGCAGTTTGTCCCCAGCCCCAGTTGGGGTTGTGCGGGTGGCAACCAGTCAATGTGTTTCTCTCACGTCAATGTTTCTCTCTCTTCCTCCCTCTCTCCCTCCTGCTCTATCTGAAGATAAATGCAAAAATGTCCTCAGGTGAAGATATAAATACATAAACAAACAAACAAACAAACAAACAACTGCAAAGATTTCCTTCTCCTTGTTATCTTGAGAAGCGCTACAACAGAACCATACGATGGTCCTGGATACAGGTGCAGGCAAAAATAGGTTACATTACCATCCATCATTACCTAAAAGATCAATCATATGTAAGGATATGAAATAACAACAATAAGACAAATACTACAAACAAACAATGTAATTAATAAATAAATAATACAATGCATTCTGTTTCTCGTACTCGCAACTGTAAAGCTAATTTTGCCCCCCACCGTACATGGAAAGTGGAAAGAATACAAAGATCTGCAATCACTACTAAGAGCTGTAGATGGGCGTAAATGTGGTTGTAACACTCCAGATGGTGAGCTGTGGCCCTGGCCAGGTGGCTTGGTTGGTCGGTGCATCGTTCCACACACCAAAAAGTTGTGGGCTCAATTCCCAGGCAGGGAACATACCTAGGCTGGGGCATTCTTTAGTCAGGGTACATATCGGAGGCAATCGATCAATGTTTCTCACATTGATGTCTTTCTCTCTCTCTCTCTCTCTCTCTCTCTCTATCTTGCTCTCTCTCTAATACCACTAAAAAACATATCCTGGGGTGAGGATTTAAAAAATTAAAAGACAGTGAGCTGTGGACACCAACAGTGTACCCTGGAACCTCACCCATCCCTCTATGTCTTCCCCATGACCTACCTCTGCGGGAGGCTGGAGGTATGGGCCTCCCTGCTGGGCCCCCAGTGGTGCTCTGCAAAGGTGGTTCCCTTCGTTCCCTATCACACTTTTGCACAGCAAGTCCTTATTTGGTCCATGCACCCACATACATTGGCCCCCTTCTACACAGTAGGCCTCCCTAGAGTAAAAACCAAGGGTCTGAAACATTCACTTCTTATGTGAGAACTTCAGGGCTACCCTGGATTTAAAAAATAAACAAGGTGTTATAAAAAATAAATGTCCTGCCTAGCTGGTGTGGCTCAGTGGATTGAGCGTCATCCCATGGACTGAGAGGTCCCGGTTCAATTTCTGGTCAGGGCACATGCCCGGGTTGTGGGCTCGATCACCAGTACGGGGTGTGCAGGAGACAGCCGATCCATGTTTCTCTCTCACATCCATGTTTCTATCTCTCTCCCTTCCTCTCTCTCTAAAAAAATAAATAAAAATATATTTTAAACAAATAAATACAAATAAATGCCCAATAGTACAGTAGTGTGGCGGTTTTAAAATAAGTGCACACATCATTGGATGTTGTCCCTTCAAAAGGTGCAGCTCGCCTGGCCAGTGTAGCTCAGTGGTTGTGCATCGACCCATGAACAAAGGGGTCTCCGGTTCGATTCCCGGTCAAGGCACATGCCTAGGTTGTGGGCCCAATTCCCAGTGGGAGGCATGCAGGAGGCGGCCAATTGATGTTCTCTCTCTCATCGATGTTTCTATCTCTCTCTCCCTCTCATTTCCTCTCTCTCTAAAATCAATAAAGAAAAAAAATTAAAAAAAAAAAAGAGATGGAGCTCAGTTCCCATCCCCTGTGTTTGGGCTGGTCTCAGTCACTTGCTTTTAACACACAGCATGTGGCTGAAGTGAGGGTGTGCAACGCTTGAGGTTGAGGCTAGCACAGAAACGCACTGCAGCTTCCTCGCTCTGTCTCTTGGATCTCTTGCTCTGGGGGAAGCCAGCTGCCATGTCGTTTGGACACTCAGGCAGCTCTATGGAGAGGTCCACACAGTAAGAAACTGAGGCCTCCTGCCAACAGCTATGCGAGTGAGCCAACCTGGAAGGGCCTCAGCCAAGCTTTCAGGTGACTGCAGCCCGGGCTGCCACCCTGACCTCACGCTCATCAACCACAAGCACCCAGCTACGCCACCCTCAATTCCTGATCCAAAGAACCAGTGAGGTAATAAACATTTGTTTTGAGCTGCTAAGATTTGGTGTAATTTGTTACATAGCAACAGACAACTAACAAAAGTAGTGTAGTATGTATAATTTCTAAATAAATACACCTAATTGGGAGTACCTACTCAACATTTGTTTTGCTGATGGTGTTAGTATGACAGAAAAAAAATGTTTATTTCTTTTCTTTTCTTTTCTTTATTGCTTCTAGAGAGAAAGGAAGGCAGAAGGAGATAGAAACATTGAGTGAGAACACCGACTGGCCGCCTCCCACATGCCCCCCACTGGGGATCGGGCCCACAATCCAAGCATGTGCCTTGACTGGGAATCGAACCGGCGACCTCTTGGTGCATGGGTTGACACTCAACCAGTAAGCCACACTGGGCCAGAAAAAATGTTTAAAAGCCACTGCTGTGGTGAATGACGGCAGGCCCAGAACCTCAGCTCTGGTTACCTATAGAGGCAAGACTGGCCCAGATTCAGATACCCTTGAAGCAGCAGCGAGAGGACACTCAGAACATTCCTTCTGACTCCTGGCCTCTGGAAGGCAGGCTGGCAGGAGGACAAGGTCTTTAGGAATTTGCTCCAAGGCACCAAGATTTAGGAGGGTACAAAAGGTTCAATGATTTGCAAAGGCTGGGTGAAATTTTAAACCAAATCTGCCCCTTGAGCAGTGGCTGGACATTGACAGAAACAGGCCCGGGTCAAGTGCACAGACACTGTCAGTTAAATGGTCCCAAGGGTGAGTGAGTGGGTGTAGACATACCCGAGGTGTCTCAACTCCTGCAGAAGCTCCTTTGCCAGTATCTCCTCTAACAGGGGTGGATACAGTCTTCTTCTTGTTCATGATCCGAGTCGGGGAAGACTTGTAAGAACACTGAGGAGAGCTGGCAGTAGCTATACGAGGACAGATATGAAAGACTAGACAGTTACAGCATAACAGCCAGAGAGACGGGGAGCATAGGTGGGAAAAGCAGGTTAAGCAAGGAATTGGGAAGAACACATTTCTGTTAGAACATGACACGGGGAATCCACAGTTCAAAATACCGCCATACTTTTTCCCATGTGCACGGAAGGGACTCTATCTTTTAAAATTTTTTTCCCTTTATTGATCTTTAGAGAGAGAGGAAGGGAGAGGGAGAGAGACAGAAACATCAATGTGAGAGAACATCAATTGGCCCCTCCTGCATGCCCCCCACTGGGGATTGGGTCCACAACCTGGGCATGTGCCCTGACCGGGAATCGAACTAGCAACCTCTTGGTGCATGGGTCAATGATCAACCACTGAGCCACACCGGCCTGGCATCTTTTTCAAAAAACATATTTTTATTGATTTCAGAGAGAGTGAGAGGGACACAGAGACAGAAACATCGATTGGCTGCCCCCTGCATGCCCCCTACTGGGGATCTAGCCTAAAACCCGGGCATGTGCCCTGACTGGGAATTGAACAGGTCACCTCCTGGTGCATGAGATGATGTTCAACCAACTGAGCCACACCAGCCAGGCGAAGAGACTCTATCTTAAAAGACTCCCACACTCAATGTTGAAGAGTCCAGTTCATTTCAGGAGTTCAAAATCTGGGCTTTGGAGCCAGACAGACCTAATAGTCTGTCATCTAATAGTCAGATCACCTTGGGCAGGTTACTTAACTTCTCTGAATGTCAACTTCCTTGTGTAGAAAGAATTAACGTAGCAGGCCTGGCTACTGTCTTCAGAAAGACCTGCTTACAAGTTTGGCCCTTGGTCTGCATCTAAGAAATGAGATCCAGGAGGGTTCCCACCACTAAGTGAAGAGCAGCTCACTGCACCTAAGTCGTTTGTACAAATAACACGACTTCTCCTACTTTCCTTCTGCAAGTCTGGAATTTGGGTAGGTGCCTGGTAGGGGCTACCTACATGGCCAGCTCCCCATAAAACCCTAAGTGCTGAGTCTCCAATGTGCTTTCCTGGTCAGCAACATTTCACACATGTCACAACTCATTGCTGGGAGAATGTGTCCTATGTCACTATCCTGGGAGAGGACTCCGGAAGTTCGTACCTAGTTTTCCCTAGACTCTATCCCATGCACCTTTTCCTTTTGCTCATTTTGCTCTGTAGCCTTTCCCTGTGATAAGGATCACAGCTGAATCCTCCTGGAGAGTCACGGACCCTGGGAGTGGTCTTGGGGACCTTCTGACACATCCCTCTTCTCCAAATGGGAATACTTTTCCAGAAATGTATTTGTTTGAGATATAATTCACATACTATAAAATTCCCCCTTTTAAAATTTAGTCTTTTTTAGTATATTCACGAGGTTGTGCAACCATAACTACAGTCTAATTCCAGAACATGTTCAACACCCCCAAAGGAACCCCTGTACCCATAAAGCATTCATTCCCCCACCCCATTCCCTAGCAATGACTAATTCACTATCTCTCTGGATTTGCTTATTCTGAACACTTCGCATAAATGGAATCATACAATTGGTGGCGTTTTGTGCCTGGCTTCTTTCACTGAGCATACATACTGTTTCCAAGGCTCATCATGTAGCATGAATTGGTAATTCATTCCTTTTTATAGCTGAATAATATTCCACTTGATGGAGATAACACAATTTTATTTACCAATTCATCTGTTCACGAACATTTGGATTATTTACACTTTGTGGCTATGATGAAAAATGCTGCTAAGTACACTCGTGTACAAGTTTTGGTGTGAACGTATGTTTTCAATTTCCTTGGCTCTATACCTAAGAGTGGAATTGCTGAGTCATATGGTAACTCTGCGTTTAACTTTTTTGAAGAACTTGGCCAGACGGTTTTCTAAAGTGACTGCACCATTTTCCATTCCTACCAGCAATGTAGAAAGGTTACAATTTCTCCACATCCTCACCAACACTTGTTTTCCTTTTACTCTTTGAATTTTAGGCATCCTAGTAAAATGTGAAGTAGTATCTCACTGGGATTCTGACTAGCATTTCCCTATGTTGAGCATCTGTCGTGTTTATTGCCTATTCATATATCTTCTTTGCGGAAATAGCACTACTCACAAACAGCTAGAACTAGGTAGAGAATTCTGTATCATTTATATGTCATCTCACTGAATACACTATCTTGGGAAATAAGATCAGACCTACCCTAATGTGAACCCAGTGTTGCTCATGCGCAAACAGAGGACGCCAGCCCTCATTAATCTTGCCATGATGCTTTGACCCATTTTGGTCAAGGAAGGGCTTTGATGGTATGGCCCAGTGCTTCCCAGACTACAGTGTGCAGGTCTAGGGAGTCTGGAGTCTGCCTTCCTGACAAGCTCCCAGGTGATGCCGACGCTGCAGGTCCGCACACCAGCCCTTGAGTAGCAAGGCTCTAGACATTTGTTAGGCTCTCTCACTGTGCCAATCTCATTCAATCCTCATGACAATTTAAAATAACTCCATTATATAGATGAGAACAAACTACTGAGGCTTAGAGAGGTAAATTAACTTATCCAAAGTGGTAAGAAATAGCAAGTGATAGGGCTATTTACAGGACCCCAGAGATTGGTTTAAAGGATACTTTGCCAAACCATCTCTTTAAAAAGTCTATCCTCCAGCCCTGGCTGATCTGGCTCAGCAGTTGGAGCATTGGCCCAGGGAACAAAGAGTCGCAGGTTCGATTCCGGTCAAAGGCACGTACTTCAGTTGCGGTTTGTCCCTGGCCCTGGTCGGGGTCGTGTGGGAGGCAGCAAGTCAATGTGTCTTTCTCATATTGATGTTTCTCTCTCTCTCTTTCCCTCCCATTTCTCTCTCTCTCCCTCCCTCCCACTCTATTTGGAAAATCAATGGGAAAATATCTTCAGGTGAGGATGAAAAAAAAACAAGTCTAACCTCCAGAGCTCATGAAACGGATTCCCCCCTACTCCACATGCCTTTAATAATTCCCTCACTTTTATGACACGTAAAAGAAACATAGTGATACACTGGTGGGTAGGCATTTCATGAAGCCGGCAAAAGTGAAGCTAAGTACTAAAATTCAGGAAGAACTTATAGGCTAACCAATACCACTTCTGGCCATGTTCCTTAGTGTCACCAGCTTGGCGTCTTTTACCTGAGTCACTGTCCTGCCCAGACACTAACAGTGCACTTCTGCTTCTGGCTAAAGAAGCCTGAGTGGGTACCAACAGTCGAGTAATGACAAAGCTGTCCGAGGAACCAATGAGCATGCGATGAGCTGAGGAATGGAATCAAATAAAAAGTTTAAAAAGCAAAATGAAAGCAAAATAAAATAACATGTTTAAAACAACACAGTACATGATGCAAATTAACGTTTGGGTGGTAGAACGAATGTGGAAAATAAAAATATTCTAGCGCAGGATGACTTCAGAGTTCGCCGTAGTAAACTGAAACAAATGATGTGTCGTTTAGAGTGCGAAAGAGTGCATTGATTATCCTGGGGTGTTAAAATTCATTCAATATGCTATTATAGTATTACCTGTATCACTTCAAGACAATCAGCCCATCTCCCATGACGTCATATGGATTCAAGAAACCATTTACTCACCAAGTAGATCTAACACTGAAAGAAAGATTACTTCTACAAAATACTTGTTTTTGGATCCTCTGTAAAGAAATATTTTGTAAGACACAGAATTTGTTCATGTGTAAATATGCATCCTTTCATACTTTTTTCATGTAAATAAGGGCAAAATTAAATAAGCATAAAAGTAAAAATAGCCAAATGATTATGAGCTTTAATGGAAGTAATACTATTCATAATCCAAAATTCAGTGACTTAAATGTCATTCTGGCCCTGGCCGGTTTGGCTCAGTGGTTAGAGTCTTGGCCTGCGGTGCAGAGAGACCCAGGTTCGGTTCCCGCTAAGGGCATGTACCGCAGTTGCAGTTTGTCCCCGGCCCTGGTTGGTCGTGTGGGTGGCAACCACTTGATGTGTCCCTTTCACATCGATGTTTCTCTCTCTCTCTCTTCCTCCCTCTCCCTCCCACTCTATCTGAACAAAAAATGAAAAGATGTCCTCGGGTGAGGATAAAAAAAAAAAATGTCATTCTGATGGTTTTGGAACGTATTATAAGGTCATTGATTAACTTTTCCACTACCTTGTGTTCTCTGGGTACCCAATCGCCAGTAAATGGTTTGGGAATTAAAAATTTCAATTCATAATTCATAAGCAGATAATTTAGCTGCCAATCTTTACATACTAATCAATGCAAATACAAATTTAACATCAATTTGTAACCATGTGAATTCATGAAAGCATATGGAATACGCTCACTAATGGAACAGCATGTAAATGATTTAAAAGCATGTAGATGTTTTCTTATCCAGCTCTTACTCAAATTCAAAGTTTCCAGTGCTTACCCTCGAACTACAGCAGAGATCAGCCACTCTGACACTTACAGGTTTCTGACACACATGACAGGTGCAATGTCAATGCCATTGCAAAACAACCAGGAAGATACACCGGCTTCACCAAAGTCAAACATCCTTCTGCTGGCCCTTTGGTGATGACTTGAAGTGCTAAATACTCCACTGGTACCTGACACGTCTTCAGTGATGCTTTAATTTTTTTTTTTTTTTATCCTCACCCGAGGACATTTTTCCATTTTTGTTCAGGTAGCGTGGCAGGGAGAGAGAGGAAGAGAGAGAGAGAAACATCGACGTGAAAGGGACACATCGAGTGGCTGCCACCCGCACGACCAACCAGGGCCGGGGACAAACTGCAACCGAGGTACGTGCCCTTAGCGGGAACTGAACCCGGGTCTCTCTGGACCGCAGGCCAAAGTTCTAACTGCTGAGCCAAACCGGCCAGGGCTTCAGTAATGCTTTAAAATACACATTTGAGGCATGGACAGCTTCCCTCCCTTCCTTAACCTGCGTGCTCTGAAAAGTCTCAGTTCAGACTTTCAATGACTTACCTGAGCCTCCATTGGAACCCAGGCAGTTTTAAATCTATTCAGTTTCTGGCACTGACACATGTCCTATACATATCATCCCCCACCTCGAAGAAGAGTGTTGGAAAAGGCCACCCATCCTTTTTCCCTTTTAAAGGCTTCATGTTAATTCTGAACTGTTTGGGCAGGCCCACAAAACACAGCAGTAGCAGAGCCCCATTTTTTCACACATCTAAGCCTCCCACGAACCTCTCTGCCTCATCAGTTCTGCTGTTTCTGGCTAATCAATTACATCACACCAATAGCTGGGGCAGTTACTTTTTAAACAGTCACAGCTGCCCACTGGCCAATGAATTCTGAGGCAGGATAACTCCCGCATGCACTGTGGAAGATGGAACAGTCTCTTTCAGGTGGGGAACGGCAGTAATTCCTGTCTCTATACAACCATGACCTGGCCCTAACGGGTGATGTCACTTTCCAAAGTCCCACTGCGGCCCTTACATTCAGACCACAAGACAAAGATAATGGAGGTATTTGCAGAAGGCTCAAGAGGGGCTATCACGAAGACTGACACTGAAACACTCACACTAGAAAGAACAAAACTGGAGAGACCAGGTCTCCATATTCACTTGCCTCTGTCTGGAGAACAGGATATTGCTGCGGAGGATGAAGACAGGCGCTTGCTCATCGGAGGCTCGGTCTGCTTTGGTAAATTCATAGTCGATGTGGAAAGTTTGTCACATGCTGCAGAGAAACGCAGTAAAGACATTGGTACCCACGCCACTGTAGACTGAGACACACCCTGCCCCCCAGCATTGTTCCTGTCCGCATCCACACGCCTTCTAAGCCACTGTGGCACAGCACACTGCTTCCAGCATCCTGTCTGTCTAGTCTGTCTGGAAATGCCCAGGTCATGGCAGCCACTGGGCTGAAGCAAGACGCTCTCTTCTTTTACTTCTCAACTCTGCTCTTCTCTTCGATTTCATCAAACCTCACTCGACTACTCAATTAATCCCACCAGCAAATCACTTATCTCCTTGTGTCCAGGGGCTTTTATTCAGTATATTCAGACCACATGCAAACACCACCAACCTGGACCCAGAGACAAACTCCACCAGAAAATGTTCTATGGCCTGACTGGGTGCATACTGGGAACTGGACTCTTTTTTTTTTTTTTTTTAAATCCTCACTCGAGGACATTTTTGCATTTTTTTAATCTTCAGATAGAGGGAGGATGAGAGAGAGAAACATTGATGTGAGAGAGACACATCGACTGGTTGCCATCTGCGCAACCCCAACCGGGGCCTGGGACAAACTGCAACTGAGGTACGTGCCCTTAGCGGGAACCGAACCCGGGCCTCTCTGGTCTGTGGGCTGATGCTCTAACTGCTGAGCCAAACTGGCCAGGGCTGGACTCTTTCGGAAGGCTGTCTACAGCTCAGGTTGGAGAGAGTCTTTTGTAAGGTGAGGAGCTCTAGTTAAAACAGAACAACCTTTAGTAGCTGGATTCTTCCTCTTATTAAGAGATGGGGTCACAACGGCCTTTTCTCAAATGCTATGACTGCTTATGCTTAGGATGTCAACATGTGGTCCCCAGTTTGGTGCTCTTATTTTCCAGCCGGTAGCTTAGAGTGCTTTCTACATGAAACCACTACTGCAAATAAAGTGTTAAGGATGGTGCCCTGCAAAGCCATATCAGAGCCCAAGGCAAAAAAAAAGGTGTGTGCCCTGGCTTGAAAGGAAGAAAACTCATCAATAAAATGTTCAAAATCTACTCTTGTCATGTTTTCAAATGAGGTAACTGCCACGTTTGACTATTTCTTCTGACCAAGTGATGATCCTAAAAAAATTTTAATTGACTTATAAGCGGAAGTAAAATTATAATAAATTCTGTTTTGGTATAAATAAAACATTTAAACTTATGCCCTGGCTGGTTTGCACAGTGGTTAGAGCATTGGCCCACAGACTAATGAATCATTCCGGTCAGGGGCATGTACCTTGGTTGCGATTTGTCCCCGGCCCTGGTTGGGGGTCATACGGGAGGCAACCACTCGATATGTCCATTTCATGTTGATGTTTCTCCCCCCCCCTTTCTCCCACTCTATCTGAACAAAAATGGGAAAATGTCCTCAAGTGAGGATTAAAAAATAAAATAAAATAAACGTACAGTTATGTGAGTTTTAACACACCTGTATTTCATTTTTTCAGTATTTTGGCAGCTACTTTAATGTTCTGAAAAATAATTAACTATTGGTAATTATATGAAGTCACGTATATAGATAGGGGTACACATTTCCCCCTTTGCCTCAGGCTCTGACATAGCTCAGCATGGCACTGGTCTTTAGATAGTTGATATTTTGTTCATCATACATTGTTCTGCATTAATTTTGATTTAGTAAAATAGTATTTTATCTTGATGTAGTGAGATTTTTGGTGCCCCCTTAAATTGGGTGCCCGAGTAAAGCTGCCTCACCCTGGCCTGGGTTCTGGCTACGATTCCCAAGGGGTAATTATCAACTCCATCTGCCCCTGTCTGTCAAAGAAAGGCCAGCGCCCCCACTACAGTTCCCTCGGCCCAAGCAGCAAAGCCCCTTCTACTCAGTAACACTAATAAAGACTCTTCTTTCTCAAAGGAATGCTAGAAACCAAGGATATTTATTCCTACTGCTGTAAATTGACCTTCTGCATGGCTCATAAATAGTACATCCCTCTTACCTCTTTTTTTTTTCTTTGCTAGCCAAAGATGGGTTGGATTTCTAAAATTATTAAATGGGGGCAAAGTTTGGCTAATTCTGATCTAGACTCTAAGAATTTCCCAAGCCTGTATCAAAAGCAGAGAGCCTATCTGGGAGGTGAAATCAAGAACTGAGCCCACTGATCTCCTTGTTTGGATCCCCAGTGTTAGTACTGATAACCCCCCCACCACTCCCTCTCCAACATCTCTCCAGAAAGCCATCGCATCAACACCCGGAACTCTGTGATTAATCAGAAGGGACTGAAACACACGACTACTTAATGCCAAAACCGATGATTAATGAGAGTGTGAAAGATCTGAACGCACGAACGTCAAACCTTGACAAGATTTTCAAGGCAGAGGTTAGTGAGCTACGAATGGGATGTCTCCGGGGCACTAGGATGGAAGGCATGCACAGCTCCACGATGACAGGAACAAAGAGATATAAGCATGTCATTCACATCGCTAGAAAAAAGTTCTAGGGGTCAGACTAAGAAAGCAATTGTAAAAGTGCTCAAGACAGACACGGTAATGGAGGAGGTGATCAGAGCGGTCATCACAAAACGCCATGGTATGGTGATGCTCAGATATACCATTGATGGACTCGGCGGCGGCAGAGGTCCCTGGATCCGGAGGGAGGGTGCTGGCTGCTAAACCTAGAGGAGGGGGTGGAGTGTTTTCTGATTCACCTACAGAGCAAAAAAAAATCAGAGCAAAGAGAGGTAAAAGAAAAAGTCCCACTTTCTGGTTGATTTAGGAAATTAGGAAAAGTAACTGAAATGGGCTGACTTCTCAAAAATAGAAATGACAAAGTATATTCACTGACAAAGGTTAAATGCACAAAACAGTCAAGTCAAGAAACGGTAATATAAATAAATGTAAACCCATCTGCTTTCAGGAAGAGCTAGTACACAACCCTGAGTAATAGAATGACTAGAAGTAAGACACTGAAGGGGGGAGGGGGGAAGCTACCCAGACTAATAGCAATCCATATGTTAAATTAAAGATCTGAACATTTCAAAATGAGTGTGAACTGGATAATGAAATAAGTCATCTTGAAACAAAATTGAAAGAGCAGTAAAAATTAATAATGAGGAGGGAAAACCCCTACCCCCTTTATAGATGGTAACTGCTGCTCAGCCTTTGTGGGTCAGGCTGCCGCGGTGACTTAGCCTACTGCCATCGACCTTCCCTGAAATCAGAGTGTCCTAGGGCTTGCCAGATGGATCCAGTTAACCAGACTCTATTCATTTTCTTTGCTTTTGCTTTACCTCATAGCCCAGTTATTGTCTCAACTGCTGCTTGCTAGCAAAAAGAACGCACAGATTCTCTTCATGAGAAACTTGCAAACACAGGAAGCTTGGCAGTTTGAAACAGCATATCTGAGAAAGGTACCTGCAGATTGCTACAAAGCATCCCCCAGACCCTGCAGGCTGTGCCCATGATCTCCTGCCTGCCCTGGGGCCCTGCAATGCAGGGACAGCCCTAAACTCACCATCTCGTCCTCCAGGCCCCGAGACTGCCGGTGATGTTCCTCCCCAGGAGTACCTCTTCTTCAGCTCCAGCTGCTGGGAGCGCTCTAGGGACCTGCGCAGCATCGCCTCCAGCCGCTCCTGCCGGGGTGGCCCAAGGGAGAGGAAAATTAACACCAGCCCCAGTGCTGGGGTGAGTCACCAAATGGGGCTTGGTGCTCAGCATCCAAAACCCAGGCACATGTGCTCTCTGCCACAAAGCACCTTCCCAGTGGGTGGAGAGTAAACAATGCGGCTGGCTGGTGTATCCCAGCCCCAACACTTCATCCCTGGGGGAGGCTGCCCCAGCCAGGCCTTGCTTTGTTTCAGAATAATGCTAGACAAGCATTAACCCCTTGGGGCCTGTCTCAAGTCCCAGTTTGCCCCACCTACTAGGAGAACTGGAGTTGTCCTCTAGAACCAACCAAACGCTCTCTAGTTCAAATGTATAAAGCGTTCTGATTTGAGGATATTTAAATTCAAATGTAATTTGAATTTTATAGCCTTAAGCCTAACTTTCTGGGGCACCACATGACTGTGAGGTTTATTTTGCAAAGCCCCGTGTTCATCTTAGAATTTCTTAAAGGGGGGGATCAATTGTTTTCTACATTGTAACACTTTTCTGCTCTATAGTTATCTAGGGATATTGCTATAGATTTCAAAATTTAAAAGAGACAAGCGTAGGGGAGCTTCTGGCCACAAAGTAAAGCATTCGTGCATTCTGAGTTGGATGGGAGGAGGGGGAGGAAGAACTCAACAGTTTTTAGTCCGAAAAGAAAAACACCCAGGCTTCTCTCTTAACAGAGCATTTATCAAAAGCACTCTCCTGTATTAATCCAATTGTCACTTTCATAAGCTTGAGCTTGACCGTTGGCAAGTATTTCCTTGGCACTGGAGTTCCGGTTCTACCCTCCTCAGTGCCCCAATGACGCTGCAAATACCAGACCCATGGAGAAGGCCGAAGCAAGGTAAACAGTTATGCTGACACCCTTTCGCTCTCATAAAACCCACCCTGAGGTGCTCCGGGAACTGGGCTAATCCTAGCCTGACTCCAAAACAAAAAGATGTTCTTTTCTCCTGGCTTAAATAAGCAAGCCAAATCAATCTGGGGCAGCACCAACTGAGTAACCGCGACTTAAGGCTCCCTTACTTCACTGACTGGAAACACAGCAAAGTCACTTAGGAGGTGCCTGGGCCTATCCTTTGTCTACACCAGAGGGATGAGCTGAGCATTCTCCACATCTCGGTCTCTTGTGCATAATTTCTCTCTGAATAACACTTTGCTAGGAGACAGCCTCTCCAGGGACCTGAGAGCAGAGAAATTTTTTTTTTTCCCTCCTGTAAATCTCAGGTTTGAATTTGCTCTCGTTTTTGGCTGAGACTCCACAATCAGGAGTGTGCATTTCCTGCCGGAGTCCATCCTCAAGACTTGGGGTCCATTAAATTCTGACAGCCAACCCTGGGGGTCTGTCTGAGAAAAGCTGTGGCCATTAAGGGACTTGAACATCTTGACTATTTGATGCTTGAGGTGTGGTTGCTCAAGACTGGGGCTGAATAGTATTTCAATACATGGATTTAAGATAAAGTATTTAACCAATGTTCTAATTTAAGTGCTGAAACCTTGCACCCCAGAGTAAATTCAGTATTGAGGGGGTTATGGGAGATTTCCTACATGCCCAGGACCTCATAAGGCAGTCCCTCATCTACTAGGAGACCAATGAGAAGAAAGAACACTAAGATTCTTCAGGCCAACCTTACACCGAGCAGCTATCTAGGGGCATAATTAGAAGGGAATGATCACCCAAAGCCAGAGACCTACTCTTGGACTATTCAGTTACCATTAGAAAAAAATACCTCTCCATCTACACCCCTAACCCACTGAGGGACTCCAAATTCCACCATTAGAGATTCATTCCTTTGAACTGTTCGTAGGCTTATGAAAATGAAGCTATCCCTGAGAGAAGACAGAAGTACTGTGTGTCACCCACTCTTGGAGAGATAATGAAAAACAGGTAATAA
Organism: Molossus molossus; assembly: GCF_014108415.1. Taxonomy (NCBI): domain Eukaryota; kingdom Metazoa; phylum Chordata; class Mammalia; order Chiroptera; family Molossidae; genus Molossus; species Molossus molossus. Next base: position 134,689,251 of record NW_023425355.1, on the reverse strand, counting down.
CCAAGCTCTATGGTAACCAAAAACAGGTAATAACCAAGCTCTATTTATAGATCCCAATGTTGTCAGAATGGGGTGATTCACACATCAAAACAAAACTGAATCACTCCATTTTCTTAGAGGTGAGTTTACATAGGTCAGTATTACCTAGTTGTGTATCTTTCCGTTCCTTTGTGTGATGGAATAGAAAGAATCCTAGATTCGGAGTCAGGAGACATGGATTCAAATCCTACCTCTGCCTGCCATGTTTTAGCCCTGTTACCTTGAGTTACTTGTTTAAGATCCTTGGGCATCAGTTCCTCATCTATAAAATGGAGATATTACCGCCCGGCCAGTGTGGCTCAGTGGTTGAGCACTGACCCATGCACCAAGAGGTCGCCGGTTCGACTCCCGGTCAGGGCACATGCCCAGGTTGTCGGCCCGATCCCCAGTGGGGGGCATGCAGGAGGCGGCCAATTGATGTTCTTTCTCCCTTTCCCTTCCTCTCTCTCTCAAATCAATAAAGAAAAACAAATTTTTAAAAATTAAAATGGGGATATTACTTATACCGGCAGACCACTCAGGTCTACAAGATAATCCTGAGCCGATGCTAACTGAATCTCCATTTGAAGAGGAGTATCGACAGTTTGAGCAGTGATTCTCCAACTAGAATGCGCCTGTGTCAGAGTTCCCCGCGCGGCCTGTCAGAACACCGCTGCCGGGCCCCACCACGGCAGCTCTGCGGTGGGACCTGCCGAGGATTCGCATTTCTGACAAAGTCCCAGGCAAATGTTGGTGCGGCTCTGGGGCTACACTTCCCGAAGCACTGGTTAGATAGAGGAAAGGCTGAGCATGAGAGAGCATTTCAGAAAGTTCAATCACATCAGAAGAACAGTATTAATAAATATTAGAGCTGCATACCGCAGACCTCAATTCCTGCCAAGCGCTGGTTCTCCTCATGATCGAGAGGATGGGGAAAGGGCAAGGCAGACTCTTGTCCCTAGAATGTTCTCTATTGGGTGGGGCTTAGTAGAAGGACAAGGAGACCTCATCCCTGAGCTCTGGCCCTAGATCTGCCTGGATGAACTCAGGGAGAATCATGACCAGAGCTGGCCTAGCAGTATGGAAGGGTTCCAGCAGGGCCTGGCCTGGGTTCCAGCTCTGGCAGGGGAGGGGGGCTGGCTGTGCCTTTTCCAGTGTCCTCACTACATGTGTTCTGGAGATGACAGTGTGGGACAAGCCCCCAAGCAGAGCTCTGCAGAGGGTCTTTCTCTCTACAAAGATGTCCACCCCTGACCAGAAAGGCCACGCAGTCACCATGCCCCCACACTGGCCCTCAGCTTAGTGAAGTTTTTGTTTAAGGTGAGTTAGAAATTTGTTGTTTTGACACTCAGCTTGGTGGGTCTTGTTAGGTCTTAATCAACATCACCGTGAGAAGTTGTGATGTGTCCAAATAACTTACAGAGACGAAGCTACTGGCTGAAAGAGGCCTTTGCTGGTTATCTGTTTAGCATGAGGAACACGGAGTGGGCTTTGCCAGATTCCATTTTCCAGGGCCTCTCGTCCGAAAGCCATCCCTCCCAAGTGGAGAGTGGGCGACCATATTGTGTTCTCAGCCCTCACCCAGGAAGGGGACAAAGGGCTTGTTCTATCTAGAAGCTCGATTCTTGGGGCATGAGAGGGTTGGAGCAACCTGCCTTGAGGAAAAGGCAGCTTCCAGTGGACACTGGGCTGCTCCTTCCCCAGGAGGCCTGACCAACCCCCGGCCCTCCCGGCCCTCAAGATCCCCAGGAGCTGGGCTGTCCGTGGTGCCCACTTCTCTGCTGGCAGACAGGAGGCCTTGAGTCTGGGGCTCACCCTTACGGATGTGAAAAGTTACCCAGAGCAAGGTCATGGCAACTCTAGGGATGTGGCACTGGGACAGGGCTGGGGCGCGGTGGGGAGTCAGCGGGCCTTTCATGAGCTCCTACTATCGCACCCACAGAGCCAAGACTTGGTGGGCAACCCAAACACTTTCCAATAAGCTGGAGAAGCCAAACGGGGTGTGGTGGAATGAACCCCTGCAGAGGCTTCTCCCTGGCTGACAGAGAGCGTGACAAAAAGAACGGAAATCGGCCACTGACAAGAAAATGGAGAATCTCCACAGTGGTGTGCCAAGCAGGCAGCAGCCCTCCCGAAGATCTCCAGTGAATCATGGAGCCGTGGGGCAGAGGGTTTCCTTAGGAAAGGCGGTCCTGCCATGGAGACTTACCCACTCTCTCCAAAGATCACCCACGAGAATGCCAAACAGGCTTCTGCACAGACAGAGCCGAAGCCAAGGTGGCCAGCCTGCGTGTGGAAAGGCCCTAGGCTCCATCAGCTCGCCGGGGCCCCGAGGGCGGGAGCGCGTGGCCCTGCAACACTGCTCCACAACCACACAGGCCCAGCTCTCAGCCCTGCCCTGCTGTGTCTGGGGGAAGCCAGCTCAGCTTGGGTTTATGCTGACAAGGGTCAGGCAGCATCCCCGTTCCCTGCCATCAGCTGGTTAGGGATGAAAGGGAGCGCACAGAGCAAATAAAAAATTAGCCGGACGCGCATCCACTAAAAATTCAGCTGCATCGGCACCAACCACCTGGCCTGACATTACCTCGTCTGCAAGAGCGGGGAGTCTGAGAGCTTGATTTCAAATGCCTCCGGCACCACTGCTCTGTGAGAAAAATTACAGGCAGCGAGTGCCTCAAGGGCGGACCCCTGTGACACTCAGGTGTGCCAGGCTCAGGAAGTGTCTCCTGTGACTGCACAGTGCCCCTTTGTGGAGGCAGCAAGCCCGCAGGATGTCAGGAACCAAAATGAAGAGAGCAGGGAGGAAGGGGACACACTGTGAGTCAAAGGATGGAGGGCGAGAAGAAAACAGACGAGTCCACTGATTCAGGACAAATACACACAGGCTGGGAAAAGAGAGATCTGCCCTGGGTTACTGAGGTGGCCTAGGACACTGTGGCACTTTTCTTAGTCTATAGACTTGGCACCATAATCTTTTCTGGGTACCTCCCTCTTGACCTTGCTTCAGCCAAGGTCAGCTGAAGTCACCGAAAGGAATGGAACGTTTCTGAGCATTACTCTGTGCTAGGTGCTTTGCCACCACACCAGTCACCTCCTTTAATTCCTGTGATTACCCTGTTTGGTGCTGAGGAGCCTGAATTAGAGGGTTATGAGGGGCTAGGTGACTGGCCCCTGGCTACCAGCTGCCCTGTGGCAGAGCTGGGATTTGCATCGGGAGCTGATGAAGCCACCGTGGTGATATCACGCTGCAGCGAGCAATGGCGAACTGTGGCGAAGACCCTTGCTTAGACCTTCATTCGCTAAGAGGAACAAAGAAATCGCCATGTAAATGAGTGCTTTGTGGGCAAAGATTAATGTAATTGTGTGTGCAAGCGCATGATCGTGTTTTTTTTTTTTTTTTTTTTTTTTTTTTTTTAATTAGAAAAAGAGGAAGGGGCAAAGATACATCATGATAAACCATTCAGAGATTTCAAAAATACCGAATTTATAGAAACATTTCTGTATCCTATTGTGTTGGCAATTAACAAACCTCTCTGTCGTTCATAGTAAATGATGAGTCATTATACCTTATGAATAAAAAATGATCATCACCTGATACAAGGCTATGACTACATCCTTAAAATATACCTGTCAAAAAAATCTATACCCCCAAAATGCTTCCCAAATATATTTTCAAAGTTTAGTAATAAAAGACTCTGTAGGGGTAATTATATTGTATTTCTTTTTAAAAAGGTAACTGGAGAGAAAGGATAATCAAAGCCAGGAACTGCATTAAAATTTAAATATACCAGCATCTTTGGATTTAAAGCAGACTATTTGATTTTTCCAGCAGTGAATAAAAGGGTCAACTTCTCTTCCACCTTCCTCACAGCACTTCCTCAAGCCTCCTGTCCACCCTGCAGGCTCAACCCCCAGCGGAACCCCCAGGTCTACATCACCTGGCCCCCATCCACAATCCCCTCTGAGTCCTAGTGTTAGAGATGGTTAGGCCTGGAAGAGGCCTTCCAAATCTAACCCACTCACTTTAGAGACCAGTAATTCAAGGCCCAGAGAGGCCAAGCGGCTTGTCCAAAGTCACACAGCAAATGAACAGCTGAGTTGAATGGATAAGTCTCTTTGTTCCTAGTCTAGTGCTACTTCTGTAGAGTGTCATGCTGCTGAAAAAAGGCATGGTGAGCCACCCAGGGGAGAGCTCAGGTTAGGAGCAGATCACTCTTGTAGTGCAAAACTGGGAAGACACACAGGCACCCTGAGCACCAAGCCCTGTGTGAGCCGCTCAGGCGGCCTAGGGGTCCCAGGACCTTACCCCATCCTCCCGGAGCTTCTGCCTCCTCTTCTCTTCCACCGCAGCTCTCTTCTGGTTCTCCCGACGCCGTTGCTCCTCCAGTTTCCGCCATCGCTCCTCCATTTGCTTTTCATACTGCAGCTTAGCCCTTTTCTGTTTCTCCAGGAACTGCTGTTCCCGGGCGGCTGGGGGAGGAAACCCAGGAGAGGCGGCATTACCAGAGCACTCCACACTGTTTGGATTAAGACCAACGATGCAGAAGCAAGAGCGAGGCCAAAACAAGAGCCCAGTGGGAGCTCCGGCTGCAGTGACTGAGACGAGGGGTCTGGCAGCTCTGCCACTAGCTGGGTGACCCTGGCCATGCTAACCACACACTCTGCTTTTGGTTTCCTCCTCTGTGAAGAGGGGACAGTCATGTCTGCAGCATCACAGTGCTGTGAAGGCTGAACGAAACAAGGCATGGAAAGTGTACAGTAAGTGCCCCTGCATGGGGCAGCTACGACTATCATTATTAGCCTCGAGTCTGTCTTGTCACCCTGGGTAAGCCATACACTGGTTGAGAAATGAGAGTTGTAAGGGTACGTTCATTCCAAACATGTTAACCATGTAGGTGTCACGCATCAGTCACCGAGCTGGGCAACGGGATAAACACATGAATAAGCTTGGCCTTCCCCACAAAACAATAAAGGCGCCTTAACTCCACCTGGTGGAGTCAGGAAAGGCTTCCCTGGAGGGTGCAATACCTGAGCTAACCAGCAGGAGACTGTCAAGGAGAACTTGAAAGCTCCTCTTTTATTTCAATTCAAGAGGGAAATCGCTATCCATCTACCTCAGAGCACCCTGTGGGGACACCCTACTTATCCATCTACAGCCTTCAGGAGGGAAGACAGCAAGCCTGGTCAGTGTGGCTCAGTGGTTCGATTCCCAGTCAGGGCACACGCCCAGGTTGTGGGCCAGATCCCCAGTGGGGGGCATGCAGGAGGCAGCCAATTGATGTTCTTTCTCATCAATGTTTCTCTCTCTCTCTCTCTCTCTCTCCCTCTCCCTTCCTCTCTAAAATCAATAAAGGGAAAAAAAAAAGAGGTAAGTAAGCCTTTCTCAACTGGGTTCTCCGTCTTAACACAGACATTGTCTTAATTGGTCTTTGTAGATGCTCCAGAGAGAGCGAGAGCCTGAGTGTTCACAGTGGGGGGTGGCGGGGGCAGCTACCCCTTCTCAGGTTGTGTTCTTCTTGCTAACCACAGCCCGAGCACAGTGCCAGGAACACAGCACCATTCAGTGTTCGCTAGGCGAGTAAAGGAACTGCTTGGAGAACTGCATAATGTGAACGTGCCATTCACAGCATGGGTTCACCCCCAATTCCCCTTGTTCATCTAACAAGTGTCCTAGCTCTTCCAATTCCATCACAGATTTCTCAGGCTCTTGAGGAAAGACACCGCCTTATCTCCACTTCCTTGGACCCAAACGACCAACGTACAAGACTTACCTATACATTTTTCTCTTTCTTCCCGTCTTTCTCTAGCTAGTCTTTGTCTCTCATCAGATCTTAAAAATCCATCCATACCTACAAGAAAGAAAACATGGAGAAAATGTCTTCACTCTTTACCTCCCTGCTGAGTGCCAGGGGCTGCTGGGCCCTCGCCCTGGGTCTGGCCACATACATGCATCATCCATCAGCATGGCTTTGTCCATGGACGCCCCATCCATCACTCCCCACCACACACACGGCTGGCCCCAGAACTAAGGGGGTGGCAGCAACGGCTGCCACACTCACCCACCAACACCAGCCCCAGAGAAATAAGCCCGTTCCCTAGTCTTCTGAAGCCGGGCCTGGCCCTGCAGGTGTCAGAAAGTGCAGTAAGTGATAGAGAACCCAGGCAGTGTACAGAAAAGCCCACCAGGCCTCTTCCAGCCTGGATCTCAGGGGAGGGGAGAAGCAGGGCAGTAGACATGATTACACATTCTAGTGTCTGGAGGGGGTCAACGGCTGTGGGACACACAGGAGCTCCGAGGGTGAACACTGAGAACCACACTTCGCAGATTTCGGTTCTGCGAAGTTTGCTCTGATGTCAATCTTAGTATTTTACAATCACAAAGAAGCAATAAACTCCTGTTTGTCACTTAAATATCTAAAACAAATAAAATGGAACAAATGGCACCCTCCCCCCAAAGTAAATGTCCGGGAAGCATCCCAGGAGCTCCTCACTGTTACCCATTTCATCCCTATTCTACAGGACCCTAAAGGGCTTTCTAAATCAAAGATGAAGTGATATTTACACTCCTTACAGGATGGGAAATAATTTATTGCACTAGGTCACAACTGGTCATTTATGACTATTTATATAATGTTCCAGCACAATGTTCAGGAGCAAGAAGTATCAGTGTTAGCACAACCATTACCTTTCCAGTGCTCCTGAGCCCTCCTCTCTGGTTACATCACAAGCTGACTTCATAGTGCCCGCTGCCATGGTAACCTCTCATGAAGGTTCCTGCACTGGCAGGAGGGACTGAGAGGCTGGACTACAGAGTAGGCATGGGAACAAGAACCGGGATGAACGAGATAATCAGTGGATTGTCACAATTCCCCACCAGTGTCTGCTTTCTCAGCCTGGATCACAGACAGTGAAAATCACTGCTTATAAATAGACAAACACTGGGGGAACAAAGGGGGAACATCTGTAATATTTTCAACAATAAAGATAAATAAAAAAACAAAAAACCAAGCAGTGGGAAATCAACCCTGGACAAGTGCCACTCCCCATGTTTGATTTCAGTCAACTTTTAATCTTTATGATGCTACCAACAACATGGATAGCATCAAGAATTTCAAGCTCCCCTGCCCCAAATAAGAGAATTTCAAGGCCCAAGTTCTCAGCTCATCACTGCTGGCCCCCACAATCAAACCCCAAACTCTCTTCCCAACTTGACCTCAGCACTGCCCTTTTCTCCCACACACCATCCAGCTAAAACTGCCCCTTCTCTGCCCCGGCCCCCTTCAAGATCCCACAGGTCCCCAGGCCCCAGGCAGCTCTGTGATTCTCCCATGACAGAAGCCGCCTAATTTCATTCTGCTTGGTTGGGTTCTCCTCTAACTTGGTCTCCCTGGGGACAGAGAGGCTACTGAACCAAGGCGGGTTAGGAATCTCTGGGTCACGCAGCTCAGGCCACTGCCCCCTGTCCCACAGTGGCCCTCTCTCTCCATCTAGCTCTATCTGAGGATTAATGCAAAAATATCCTCGGGTGAGGATTAAGGAGGAACACACGTCTCTCTGTATTGCCCATGCCACCCTCGAGGTGTTAATGGGCCCTGTCCCATATCTAAAGTAGAGCCTAAGAACTACTGAAAATGTGAGGGAAAAGGGCCAAGAACATTTGAAACTGATCACATTACCTCTAGGTTTCACAAACAGAAGGCTGGGTTTCCCCCAGACATGCACGGTTTTAGGCTGCCTCCATGTGGACATGTTCAAGAGTCACACCTTCAAATCATTAAGATGTTCAGAGTCAACACTTGTTTTCATCATAATAGGAGGTGACAACAGGGCAGTTACTATGGACCAGTGCACTGCCTGGATTACTATCACGATCCTCGTTTTATAGGTACAGAAAGGGAGGCACAGAGAGGTTAATTAACTTGCCTGAGGTCACACCATCGAAAGTGGAGAAGCCAGATTCCAATCCAAGAACCACACTCCAAAACCCACACAAACACACACTCTTTTTCTTCTTTCTTTTAAATGTTTACGTATTGATTTTAGAGAGAGAGGAAGGGAGGGAGAGAGAGAGAGAGGTATCGATTTGTTGTTCCACTTGTTCATGCATCCATTGGTTACTTCTTGTATGTGCCCTGATTGGGGATCGAACCCACAATATTGGTGTACTAGGACAATGCTCTAACCAACTGAGCTACCCGGCCAGGGCCAAGACCCACACTGTTAACCACTGCTTTCCTATGTGGCTCCAACAAAGAAGGAAGTGAAACAGTGTGACCTTAGCACCCATGAATGAAAGCCATGACCCAGTATCCAAGGCAGGGAACAAACCTCATCCTTGTCCCAGGAATGAGGCAAATTTGGAGAGAAGTATAAGTCTAACTCATTGTATCAAGCACTACTGCGAGCCAAGCAAACTATTTTGTTTCCTCTTAAACTGATGGCTTGGAAATGTTTGTTCAAGGATGTTTTATTTTATTATTATTATTAGTTTTTAAATCCTCACCCGAGGATATTTTTCCACTTATCATCAGATAGATGTGAGGGAGGGAGAAAGAGAGAGAGAGGGACATCGATGTGAGAGAGATACATCAACTGGTTGCCTCCCGCATGACCCCAACCAGGGCCGGGGACCAAACCGCAAGCGAGGTTTAACCAGAATTGAACCTGCAGCTCTTTGGTCTGTGGGCCGACGCTCTAACCACTAAGCCAAACTGGCCAGGGCTGTTCAAAGATGTTTCAGAAAGGCTGATGATGCTGGCTGGGGAAGGGGGTAGCCAGAGAATCCTGGGGACAGCCTTGGCCAGCAATTCTGCCTTGGTTCCACTGATGGGGGTGGAGTGACTCCAACAGCCCAACGTGGGTAAACCCGAAGTCTCCGTGGTGCTATCATATGGCAGCCAGGAGCCTCAGATGGCTATTTAAATTTAAGAGAATCAGGACTTCCGGTCAGGATGGCAGCATAGGTAAAGGCGGTATCGCCTCCTCCCACAACCACATCAGAGTTACAACTAAACTACAGAACAATCATCACTCAGAACTGCCTGAAATCGAACGAAATGGAAGTCCTACAACTGAGGAATTAAAGCAGCAGCCACATAGAGACTGGTAGGAGGGCGGAGGGGACGGGCTGGTCCCACACCCACATGTGGCGGATAAAAATCAGGAGGACACCTCGGCTGGGAAGGTCCTCCCTGAGTAGTGAGGGATCCCCGTCCCACACCAGGCACCCAGCTCAGGGTTCCAGTACCAGGAAGAGGAGTCCCCATAACTTCTGGCTGGAAACACCAGCAGGAACTGAGGCTAAGGCTGCTGGAGCCCCAGGCAGCTCCTCTTAAAGGGCCAGCGCACGGACTTACTCTGACCTCGGAGGGGAGGCAGCTTGAGGGGTGCCAGAGACATGTGGGGAAGAACTGAGCTGTTTGGCCTTGGAATGAGGGCTGCAGAAGCAGCTTTCTCCTGGACAGACGTGCTGGCAGAGGTTGATGTTCCTTTGGTGAGCCCTTCCCTGGGGCGGCAGACAGCCACCATATCTGGGACTCCAGCAACCTGGCTCAGTTTGCCCCACCCTGGTGATTCCCTGAGACCCTGCCCCACCCAACTTTTGGGCCCACACAAGCTGTTTCCAATGGCTTTACCACAGGACTGGCCTGTCTTGGATCCTGCTTCAGAGTTTCCTAAAGTCTCTCAAACAAGTAGCATCTGGTCTCAGCGAGCCCCATACTTTTGTTAAGTGGCCCCAGTCCTGGCACTAGAAGCAGCCAGCCTTGGGTCACAACTCGGAATTTCCTGGACACCTCCAAGCCCAGCACAAGAAGCAGCCATCAGCAGATCACTCTGTAGCTTTTCTGGGTGGCCCTGGATAGAACACAGGCTGTGGCTGACCTTGCCCCAGAGTCAGCACACCCAGTGGACAACTTCAGACCACATCGAAACACCACCACCCAACCACCTCCACAAGTGACACACTCAATGAGTGGACTCAGTGGGTACCAGAGCGCTGATGAAGTAAGTCTTGCTCTACACAGCTGATCCTCCAAGGTAGTCAGAGGCCAGTGGTCAGTGGGCATAGCCAATTCTTGCAGCTGATCAGCCTGAGTAAATCCCTCCCACTGACATGCCAACAGCAATCAAGATTCAATTACAACAGAAGGGTGTACAGTCCAAACTAGGGGTGTACCTCGAGGGCCCAGCTGGAGTGATCAGAGAGGCTGTGCCACTGGATTCTATAGGACACCTACAACAATAGGCCACCCTACAAAGCCTAGGAGACATAGCAACTCTACCTAATACATAGAAACAATCACAGGGAAGCAGCCAAAATGAGGAGACAAAGAAACATGTCCCAAATGAAAGAAAAGAACAAAACTCCAGGGAAAGAATGGAGATAAGCAATCAATCAGATGCAGAGTTCAAAACACAGGTTATAAGGTTGCTCAAGGAACTTGGTGAGAACATCAACAACATGAAAAAGGATCAGTCAGCCCTGGCCGGTTTGGCTCAGTGGTTAGAGGGTCGGCCTGTGGACCAGAGAGTCCCAGGCTCGGTTCCACTAAGGGCACATACCTCAGTTGCAGTTTGTGCCCAGCCCCAGTTGGGGTCATGTGGGTGGCAACCAGTCAATGTGTCTGTCTCACATTAATGTTTCTCTCCCTCTCTCCCTCCCATGCTATCTGAAGATAAACGTAAAAAAGTGTCCTCGGGTGAGGATAAAAAAAAAAAAAAAAAGGACCAGTCAGAAATGAAGGATGCACTAACTGAAATAAAGAATAATTCACACAGATTCAATAGTAGAGTAGGTAAAGTCAAGAAGCAAACCTTTGATTTGGAATATAAGGAAGCAAAAAACACCCAATCAGAACAGCAAAAAGAAAAAAGAATACAAAAAAAAATGAGGATAGTGTAAGGAGCCTCTGGGACAACTTCAAACGTACCAACATTTGCATCATAGGGGTGCCAGAAGGAGAAAACAGAGGACAAGAAATTGAAAACCTATTTAAAAAAATAATGACAGAAACTTCCCTAACTTGGTGAAGGGCACAGACATACAAGTCCAGGAAGCACAGAGTCCCAAACAAGACAAACCCCAAGAGGCCCACACCCAGACACATCATCATCAAAATGCCAAAGGTTAAATACAAAGAGTGAATCTTAAAAGCAGAAAGAGAAAAGCAGTTCGTTACCTACAAAGGAGCTCCCATAAGACTGTCAAATGATTTCTCCAAAGAAACTTTACAGGCCAGAAAGGAGCCGCAACAGATATTCAGTGATGAAAAGCAACGACCTACAACCAAGACTACTCCATCCTGCAAAACTGTCATTTAGAATTGATGGGCATAGCAAAAGTTTCCCAGATAAGAAAAAGCTAAAGGAGTTCATCACCACCAAACAAGTGTTACATGAAATGTTGAAGGGTCTTTTTGAAGGAGAAGAAAAATATGAACAATAAAATGGCAATTAAAACATATCTATCAACAATTGAATCTACAAACAAAATGAGCAAGCAGAACAGAAACAGACCCATAGATACTGAGAACTTTTTGTTGCTTGCAAGATGGGCGGGGGCTGGGGAGATGGGTGAAAAAGATGAAGGGATTAAGAAGTACAAATTTGTTATTAGACTGATGAACCTCAAAGAGAAGAAGGGGGTGGGATGAGATAAACCAAAGAACTTCTATACATATACGCATAAACAATGGACACCGACAATAGTGTGGGGAAGGCTGGAGGGGGGTGGGATAGGGGAGGAGGGGGTCAATGGGGGAAAAAGAGGGGGACATCTGTAATACATTCAACAATAAAGATGAGTAAAAAATATTAAATTTAAGATAATCAAAATTAAGTGCAATTAAAAGCTCAGTTCTTCAGCCGTACTGGACACATTTCAGGTACTCACTAGCCACAGGCTGGTGGCTCCCGCATTAGACAGCACTGAATGAGTGGCCTAGCAGCTCAGTCCTGTACTCTCTCTCTTCACCTTTAGCTGCTCTGGGACACATGTATAAGGAAGCCTCTGAGTTCAGTCAGGGTTGAGTTTTGCTGAGTAAGGCTGGCATAGGGCCTTGTCCTTCCACACAGCATCCGCCTTTCCTGATTAAAATAATTGTCAATCACTGGCAAGGGAAACAGACACAAAAATAAACAATTGGGACTACAGCACAGTAAAAAGTTTCTGCACAACCCTGGCTAGTGTGGCTCAGTTCATTGGGTGTCATCCCATGCACCAAAGGGTTGCCAGTTTGATTCCCGATCAGGGCACATGCCCAGGTTGTGGGCTCAATCCCCAGTAGGGGGTATGCAGGAGGCAGCAGGTCAGTGTTTCTCTCTCACCGATGTTTCTCTCTCTCTAAAAAAAAAAAAAAAAAAATCAATAAAAAAATATTTTAAAAAATTCTTAAAATTTCTGCACAGCAAAGGAAATTATCAACAAAATAGCAAATTATATTTTCAATAAGGGGTTAAAAATCCAAAATTTATAAAGAATTCACACAACTCAACAGCAAAAAAACAAACCGGATTAAACAATGGGCAGAGGATCCAAGGAAGATATACATATTGTCAACAGGACACAGGAAAATATGCTCAACATTACTAATTAGGAATATCACTTAACACCTGTTAGAATGGCTATTATCAAAAAGACAGGAAATAAGTGTTGTACAGGATGTGGAGGAAAGGGAACCCTGGTGCACTGTTGGTAAGATTGTGAATTGGTGCCGCCACGACAAAAAACAGTATGGAGCCCTGGCCAGTTTGACTCAGCAGTTAGAGCGTCGGCCCGAGGACCAAAGAGTCATGGGTTTGATTCTGGTCAAGGGCACGTACCTCGGTTGCAGTTCGTCCCCAGCCCTGGTCGGGGTCATGCAGGAGGTGACCAGTCGATATGTCCCTCTCATGTAGATGTTTCTCTCTCTCCCTTTCTCTCCCTCCCACTCTATCTGAAGATAAATACAAAAATATCCTCAGGTGAGGATTAAAAAAACAAAACAAAAAACAGTATGGAGGCTCCTCAAAAAATTAAAAAGGGAACTACTGTATGAGCCAGTAATCCTATTTCTGGGTTTTCCAAATATGAAAACACTAACTTGAAAAGATATATGCACTACTATGTTCATTGCAACATTAATTACAATAGCCAAGATATGGAAAACAGCCTAGGTCCCCTTGATAGATGAATGGCTAAAGAAGATGTGATATTTATATGCAGTGGAATACTACTCAGCCATAAAGAATATGAAATATTGCCATTTGTGACCACACGGATGGAACTTGAGGGTATTATGCTAAGTGAAATGAGTCAGGTAGAAAAGGACAAGAACAGTATGATTGCACTCATATGTGGAATACAAAACAAAAGAGAAATAATGAAAAACAAATAGAAACAAACTCAGACACAGATAACATACTGCTGGTTACCAGAGGGGAAGAGATGTGGGGTGGCAGAGGGCGATATGGGTAAAGGGGGTCAATTACATGGTGATGGAAGGAAACTAAACTTTGGGTAGTGAGCACACTACAGTGTATACAGATATCAAATTATAATGTTGTATACCTGAAACTTACATAATGTTATTAACCAATGTTCCCTCAATTTAAAAAACAAAGAATTGTCAGGCAAACATTCCCAGAACATCCATTTGAGGAGAATCCAAATAATTAACTCACATCTCAAGTTTCCACCAGTGACTCTTAATGACCTTCCAGGGGCCCCTGCTGAGAGGCCCTGGGCTTAGCCAGAGGGAAGGGGCGTGCACAAACCAGACAACCCCTATTTGTTAGGGGCCATGGGCTTGACCAGTTATTACCACTACAGTACTGGTGCCAGAGAAATTGAGATAGATAATGATTAACAGACCCAGAGCAAGTGATCTTAATACCTGAACACAAACAGTACCAGGAGACATTCTCTACAGGCACCTTATACCCCAGAGTTAATGCTGAATTTGGTTCCAAAAGGAAGCCTTCTTTCTGTATGGCTGAAGTCCTCAAGTATTTAGTTCTCCCAACTAATTGCCCTTCATCCCTTATATTATATATATAAACATATCATCTTTTATTAAACCAGAGACTCAATTTTATCTCCAAACCCTATGAGCACAGTTGGAGAGTAGTACTTGCCAGGGGGCAGGGAGGAGGGGTTTTGCAGGACATCACAACGTGTCCTTGGGGTGATGGAAATGTTCCCTATCTTGATTGCACCAGTGTCCACAGCCTGGCTGTGACAGTGCATGACAGTGCTGCATATCAGCACCAATGTTCCAGTGGGAAAAACTGAAAAAAAAAAAGTACATGGGATCTCTCTGTACTGTTGCTTATAACTGTATATGAATCTACAGTGACCATAACATAGGAAGTCTAATTTTAAAAAATCTGGCCCAAGTGTGAAGCCCTGTGAGGGATCCAAAGACAAAGAGGGAGCAGAAGAGGTGTCCCACCCACGAGGACAAGGGGCACCCATGTCAGAGGCACCCCTGTCCCATTCTTTTATTTTTTTAAATTTTTTTCTTTTTTCTTTATTGATTTTAGAGGAAGGGAGAGAGAGAGAGAGAAACATCGATGAGAGAGAACATCGATTGGCCGCCTCCTGCATGCCCCCCACTGGGAATTGGGCCCACAACCTGGGCATGTGCCCTGACTGGGAATGGAACCAGCGACATCTTGGTGCATGGGTTGACTCTCAACCACTGAGCCACACCGCCCGGGCCCTGCCCCATTCTTGATGCCACCTTGTTTCCCAGGACAACAGCATTCAGGTGACGCGCGCCCCTGAAATGGAGGCCTTTTCCTTGGCAATTCATCCCTACAGGAAATGAGAATGAAACAGGGGTACTGAGCTGCTACACAACGATTTTATGTTAACAGAACAGCATAAAATTCCATACTTCACTGATTTGTTCTTGCTTGGAATAATTTCCTGTTCGTTATGTCTTGGCCGCAGCAACACATTTTTAAAAACTAATTTTAAAATGAATTTTATTAGCCCAAGGCACTCTCCCACTAGAATATTAATGAGATTATATTAGTCAATTATTCATGGTGCTGATAATAACCATTATCGAAACACAAAGTTTTAGGGGAAGCCAGCTGTGTACGACTTTTAAAAGTGAATTGCATTAAATGAATTTTAAAGTACACTTTCCAGTCATACGCACATCCGTGCAACTGCAACGTCCTGACAAAACAAAGGGGACCAGGGATGAAGAGCTCAAACGGGAAGTCCAATGCCAGCTGTGCTGATCTGGCCGCACAAGGGAATCACCTGGGAGCTTTATATTTTAATTTTTTTATCCTCACCCAAGGACATTTTTTGCATTTATCTTCAGATAGAGTGGGAGGGAGAGAGAGAGGAAGAGAGAGAGAAACATCAACGTGAGAACGACCCCAACCGGGGCCGGGGACAAACTGCAACCGAGGTACGTGCCTTTAGTGGGAACCGAAACCGGGTCTCTCTGGTCCGCGGGCCGATGCTCTAACTGCTGAGCCAAACCGGCCAGGGCCACCTGGGAGTTTTAAAACTTACAGGTGCCGGCAGGCGACTCCCTCCCAGAGGCTGACCTAGTCCACGCAGGTGTGGCTGAGGCCTTGGTGCTTTCAAAAGTCCCACGTGACTCTAAGGTGCAGCAGCAGGATGGAGAACTGCCCTTGGCCTGCTCCTCCCACTGGAGGGTGCACCAGAACTGCCAGGAAGGCTTATAACCCCGGGCTGCTGGATGGCACCCCCCCAGAGTTTCTGGTGGAGTTCACCTTGTCTGTGGCCTTCTTCCAAGTCCCCCAAGTTACTGGTTTTACTTTTTCCTCTCAAAGGTCCAGATAGATCTGGTTCCAACAAAACATTTCTTAAATTAAATTTATGGGTTAATGACATTATATAAATTTCAGGTGTACATGCAACTTTATAATACACATCTGTACACTCTTATTACACGCTCACCACCCGAAGTTTAGTGTTCTTCTGCACCATACATTTCATTGCCCTTCCCTTTGGTAACCACCATTCTGTCTATATCTATGAGTTTATGTTTTTGTTTGTTCATTTTTTGCTTTTTGTTTTATATCCCACATATGAGTGAAGTCATATGGGTCTTGTCCTTCTCCGTCTGACTTATTTCCCTTATCACAACACTCTCGAGATCCATCCATGTCATTGCAAATGGCAATATTTCATCTTTTTTTATGGCTGAGTAGTATTCCATTGTATGAATATGTACCACATCTTTATCTAATTATCTGTCGAAGGATACTCAGATTGTTTCTATGTTTTGGATTTTGTGAGTAATACTTCAATGAACATAAGGATGCATATATTTTTAAGAATAAATATTTTCAAAATGTTTGGGTAGATACCCATAAGAGGGATCACTGGATCATATGACAGCTCTATTTTTAATTTTTTTTTTTTTTACTCTCACCCGAGGACATTTTTTGCATTTATTTTCAGATAGAGCGGGAGGGAGAGAGAAACGTTGATGTGAGAGAGACACATCGACTGGTTGCTACCCACAACCCCAAGCAGGGCCGGGGACAAACTGCAACCGAGGTATGTGCCCTTAGCCGCTAAGGCTTAGTGGGAACCAAACCCGGGTCTCTCTGGTCCACGGGCCGATGCTCTAACTACTGAGCAAAACTGGCCAGGGCTCTATTTTTAATTTTTGAGGAACCTCCATAGTGCTTTCCATAGTGGCTACACTAATTTACATTCCCACCAGTAGTGCAGGAGGGTTCTCTTTTCTCCACAACCTCTCCTACACTTGTTATTTCTTGTCTTACTGATAACAGCCATTCTAACAAGTAAGAGGTGGTATCTCATTGTGGTTTTTTTTTTTTTTTTTATCCTCACCCGAGGACATTTTTCCATTTTTTGTACAGACAGAGTGGGAGGGAGAGAGAGGAAGAGAGAGAGTGAGAAACATCGATGTGAAAGGGACACATCGAGTGGCTGCCACCCGCACAACCAACCTGGGCCGGGGACAAACTGCAACAAAGGTACATGCCCTTAGCGGGAACCGAACCCGGGTCTCTCCGGACCTCAGGCGGGCGCTCTAACCACTGAGCCAAACCGGCCAGGGCTCATTGTGGTTTTGATTTGCATTTCCCCTATATCTAGTGATCCAACAAAGCATTTTTGTTGTTGTTGTTGTTAATCTTCACTGGAGGATATTTTTTCTACTGATTTTTAGAGAGAGTGGAAGGAAAGGAGGGAAGAAGGGAGGGAAAGAAAAGAGGGGAAGGGAGGAAGGAAGAGAGAGGGAGGAAGAGAGAAGGAAAGAGGAAGAGGGGGAGAGAGAGAGAATCATCATTGTGACAGAGACACATTGATTGGTTGCCTCCCACATGCACCCTAACTGGGTGGGGGATTGAACCCATGACCACTAGGTGTAATGGTCTGACGCTCTAACCACTGAGCACACTCTCCAGGGCCAACAATGCATTTTTGTTTTATTTTATTTTTTATCATCCTCACCTGAGGACATTTTTCCATTCAGACAGAGTGGGAGGGAGAGAGAGGAAGAAAGAGAAACATCGACATGAAAGGGACACATCGAGTAGCTGCCACCTGCACAACCCAACCAGGGCCGGGGACAAACTGCAACCAAAGTACATGCCCTTAGCAGGAACCGAACCCAGGTCTCTCTGGACTTCAGACCGACGCTCTAACTGCTGAGCCAAACTGGCCAGGGCCAACAAAGCATTTTTAATAGAATGCAAAGATATGTGGTTCATTTGAGTATGGAAAAATCACATATCCTTATAAAGTGTCTTTGCCACACAATCTCAAGAGCTTTGTTATTATGTTTTATAAAACTGGGGAGCAAAATGAATGTTGACAAGTTGGAATAAAATAGTCTGCTACTGTTTGTTAAAAAGGGAGGGAGAGGATGAAAAAACTGCCAATAAATGATAATGTGCTGTGATAAACAGTTATTGTGATTACAGGAAATTATGTATGTAAAGAACTTCCCATTAAATGTTAATGGCCATTATTATTATTATTTTAATCTTCACCCAAGGATATTTTTCTATTTATCTTCAGATAGAGTGGGAGGAAGAGAGAGGGAGACAAAGGGAGAGAGAGAGAGAGAAAAACATTGACTTGAGAGGGACACACTGACTGGTTGCCTCCTGCACGACCCTGACCAGGGTCGGGATGAACCACAACTGAGGTACGTGCCCTTGGCTGGAATCAAACCCACAACTCATTGGTCTGTGGATTGATGCTCTACTGCTGAGCCAAATCGGCCAGGGCAGTGGCCATTATTATTATTAATTTTTTTATCCTCACCCGAGGACATTTTTCCATATTTTGTTCAGATAGAGTGGGAGGGGGAGAGAGAGAGAGAGAGAGAGAGAGAGAGAGAGAGAGAGAGAAACATTGACATGAAGGGGACACATTGAGTGGTTGCCACCCGCACAACCCAACCAGGGCCGGGGACAAACTGCAACTGAGGTATGTGCCCTTAGCGGGAATCAACCCGGGTCTCTCCAGACCGCAGGCCAACGCTCTAACCGCTGAGCAAAACCGGCAGGGCAAGTGGCCATTATTTTTAGGGGGAGATTATATTTCAAGATTAAAAAACGGAGACTCAAAAATGTCAAGTGACACGTCTAATGTCATATTAAGTAGAAGGACACTCAGTATCTCTCTGACCCTTAAATCTGTTGTGATTTCTCCTAGAGTCTGCTGTTCTCCCAAGTGGGGTGAGGGGAGGCAGGATCAAATTCAGATCAATGAAGGGCAGGAAGGTGGACCTTCCAGGCAGGGGTAATGGCATATGTAAAAATATGCTAGAGAATAACAGTCAAAGCCTGAAACCTCATTGACCTTCAGTCCTTCCAGTGGGAACTGAAAATCAATGGACCGAATCCAGAACCTTGTTCATGTTTGCATGTAGGTAGATTGAGAAAGCATCACATATTCCTGCCTCATATTTTCTATTGAAATCTCAAAACCAATTACAATCCCAAAGGGTCAGTAAACCTTCCGTTTAAATGTATTTCCTGGTGGAGCTAAAATCTCAGCTCCTGTGGGTGTCCATCCATCCACACCCCAGGACGACCGTTTCAGTGCAGTGAGTGGACTGGGATGAAAACCAACAGCACTAACAGCTACAGAAGATTCTTGTCTGGCAACCTGATTTTTCTCCAAAATGAAATTCATATCCATTAAAGGCACTCTGAGAATATTAAATAAATCCACCCTTAATACTGTTAAAATCATACCAATGAACAAAAAATGCACAAAAGCCCCTAAAAAGTACCTTTAATACATGATCGATACTTTCAAAATTCCAAATCACCTGTACAGGGGGGGAGATCTCTCAGGGGCCCAATTCCAGGCTGGACTTCCTTCAAGACAGATAGAAGGCTGCTCCCTGTCCTCCGCCCAGAAAGAGAACTGTCTTGATCCTCTCAGCTTCCTCCATTCTGCTCACCCGACGTGGTGACTCAGTTCTTGGGCTTTTGTTAGTTATACAGATGGAGAATGCAGGCAGAAAGGGTTTCGGGGCTGCAGGAAGTGACTGGGCTTTGATTACTGACCTTGGAGAGGGGAGCAAAAGCTGTGTGAGGGGCCGATGGAGAAGGAAGTGAGACATGGAGGGCAAGGGAGTCTGGAGCCATGTCAGGCTGTCTCTGGGGAGAATGATGCCTGAAAGCTGAGCACTGGGAGGAGTTAATGACTCTCAGAAGGGGTGTGTGTGTGTGTGTGTGTGTGTGTGTGTGTGATTGGGAGAGTGAAAGAGGCGGGAGAGAATAATAGAAAATATTAGAAGAATAAGAAAGCTAATCATCATGAGGCACTAGCCACAGTCACCAGAAATGTTAATCATCCTTTACAATGTGAATCGTGATTGCTTTGTTCTGATGAAAGAAATGCCCATTCTGACCTGCCTGGGGGCTGTACACCTTGGGAGCTTATCTCAGGAATGCTGTCCATTCTCCTAACCTGAGAGCAAGGGGGACCACCTGACACCATGGAAAGATTAACAACCTGGTTATCAGAACATTGGAACCGTGAAGGCGACTCACTGGTGACCAGCCCTGCAACTCCCCAGCCCATATTCCTCCCCCTTGCCTATAATCATTTTACCCATTTTTTTTTCTTTTTGTCTAACAGCCTTTCTCACAGTCTTTGTCTCTCTACCCTGTAAAAGCGGCTGGCGGGTGGGGGGGAGTGCGTGCGCAGATTTTACAAGGTTACCCACTGCTCCCCCATACTGGCAGCAATATTGGAATAAACACTCATAGCATAAGATTCAACCCTGTCTCTGCTTAATTGGCTCAAGTAGTGACAGGTGTCCTAGACCCATTTGTTGTCCGGTTTCAAGAGGAACAGACAAAGAGCTGCAGGTTAGAATTCAATCCTGATACTTCACATGTCCAGTAAAGATCTGAATCGCTTTCCATCTGTTTTGACTACTGAATTCTACTTCTTTGGCTATCACATAGGGTTCTGTATTTGGGATATTTATTTTAGAAACAAATACCTTTGCAGGAACTAGACTTAGGGGAGTCACAGGGTTATAAAGACCTTTCAGGGGTGATTTTTTTTCCATTTTCTGTTTCTGATAAGAGCAGAACCAGGCGGCTTCAACTGCAATTTGTGTCTTTGGAAGATGCCATTTCTCCCAATAGCTTAATAACGCAACTTAGAATTTTTTTGGGGGGGAGCCCTAATCCAGTGATTCTCAGGCTTTAGCACACATCAGAAAAATCCCCTGGAGGGCTTGGTAAAACAGACTGCTGGATCCCTGTCCCCCACAAGAGCTTCTGATGCAGCAGATGGGGGTGGGAGGGAGCCTGGGAATCTGCACTCTAATGAGTTCCCAGGTGATACTGATGCTGCTCATCTGGGAATGACACTTTGAGAACCGCTGATCTAATCCATTTCTCACCTGCTATAACCCAAAATACATGAAATGTATGTATACAGATAACCAGAAAGTCCTTGGGAAGAAAGAAGTGGAGAAATAGGGAACCACATTAAAAATATACACAAATCTATGTTATGTTTTTGTACAATTTGCTTGCTAAATTCCTAGAGGTTTCCTTTAAAAACTTCCAAATTACATTTTCCAGAAAAATGCAGCCATGCTAAGAGCATTACTAAATGATTCAGATGACTCCTAAAGGATTCTCTTAAATCACAATTGCACAGCTAAGAGAGACTCGTTTTTCTTATGGGTTTTTTGTCTGATTGTTTTTATTTTCGAACTGAGTGAAATCCAATCAATCACAAAGAGCAGAGCAGTATGACATCAAGGTCAAACAGTAATGAGAATGAATCTCCTCCTCTTCACCCGGGACCCTGGCTTGTAATCCTCACCAATCTGCTATAAAACCTGCACGGGGTTACTGGAAGAAGGTGCACCGGCAGTCTGTTCCCAACCTCCTCTTCTGTAAAAGGAAGGTAATGAAAGCTCCTGACTTACAGGCAGGAGTAGGGGAGATCACCAGTACTGCTTCGTTGCATCCAGCACACAGTGGGAGCTCCATATACTGAGCTACTCCCCTGTTAGCTACTCTAGCCCGCCTGTTCTTATTTATTGCTCTTCGTCTTCCACCACTGAGGTCTTCTGCACACACATCGGAAGACTAAGAATGCTACCTTTCCTAGTGGGCGATCAGACAGAGTGCATGCAATACTGCCAGGGTAAATCCAAGGCAGGCATTCTTTTTCCATAAAAATTATACTAGAACAGGGATGTGTCCCCTTGACTTCTCATCTTCTGCCAAGGGTATCAGTCACTGATTATTGTTTGTGTCTATACGTGTAGACACATGCCCCGTTCTGATTAAATCCACAGAAATGAGATCCTACCTTTACCAGGATAATGTCTTACTAAAAACAAATATGTAGATGACATTTCATCTGTGAAGGTGGTGTTCTTCACTATTTCAACAGTAAATCACCTCATTATATTCATACACACATATCTACTCATCCCAGGGACTCCTATACCAGCAACTCAGATACGCTTCCCCAGAACCAAATAAAAACATGCTAGTTATAAAATTCAACTGTGCCCAGCTTTGGGAGCTGTACACACATTCATGGGCCAGACTGTCCTTCTCTAAAGGTAACACTTATTAAGTATCTATATCGATGAGGAAATTGAAATGAGGAAATTAAGACTCCAAGAGGTTAAGAAATCTGTCCAAAGTCACAGCTGGATTGTAGCAAAGCTTGGATTTGCGGCCAGTCTGGCTGACTCGTGAGCTGACAGCATCAACTCTGTTCTGAGAGGGAAGGAAGGACAGCTAAAGGAAAGAGCACTGACCTAGGGATCTCGATGTCCAGAAACTGGGAGCTATTCTTGCTGGGGTGCCTGGAGGAGCATAGTGAGGAAATGAGCTCAGTCTGAGCTCGGTTGAATCCCTGCCCAGCACGTAACAGTGCGACCACGGGGGAAGCTTTTCAGCCTCAGTTTTCCCATCTGTGAAATAGGTATAATAATAGTACCTGTGGTAAAATGTGAAGCTTGAAGAATATTATGTCAAGCTCTTAGCACATGTTAAATGTTTAATAAATACTCACTAATGGGCCCGGCCAGTGTGGCTCGAGTGGATTGAGTGTTGTCCCATGGACTGAGAGGTCCCACTTCAATCCTCAGTCAGGGCACATGCCCAGGTTGCAGGCTCGATCCCCAGTAGGGGGCGTGCAGGAGGCAGCTGATCAATGCATCTCTCTCATATTCATGTTTCTATCTCTCTCCCTTCCTCTCTCCTTAAAAAAAAAATCAATAAAAACATATTAAAAATATTCATTAATGGTATCATCATGATCACTGCTGTCAGGTTTGGCATGGCCCTTAAACTGGAATGTAAATACAAGTGCTTAGGATATATTAAGCTCTCAGAAAGGATTACAGTTCATCAGTATCTATATTATCATCCTCTTACCACCAACATGGCTACTACTATAAGCTAGAACTAGACCCCCCCACTGATATTTAAACGCTGCTTTCAAATCAGCAGTGTCTTCAGCTTGCACCCGGCCCCCAGTGGGGGACCCACGGGGCATCTCAGGAACTCCTGTTCTGGCCTGGAGCCCTGGCAGGCTGGGCCCCCAACTGTTAGAGGACTACCATGCTAATGAGGGGGGCCTGGGCCAAGGCAATGTACGAAGCTGTGAAAAATCATGCGATGGTACACTTAAAATGTGTGTGGTTTAGTGTATGATACTTAATGCTGTAACAACTGCAACAACAAATAGAAAAGACAAAATTCGGTGCTGGCTGACCTGCTACATGTCCTTAGTGCCCAAGGCTGCAAAGAGTAACCCTGGATCTCCCAGGCAACCACATCCTCACTGTGGCACTGTGAGGGGAGGAGGGAACTTAGACTCCAAGGGCAGCATGAAGACAGAAGGTACGCGTCGCTAGGGCCAGCATGGAAACTGAAGTCACCTGCACAGGCCAGGGGATAGGCTCAAGCTGCAGGGCTCTTAAAGAGCACCTCGTGATCAGGAGATAAGGAAGTGTAACAATCCAGCTCCTTGGTCCTGGACCTTATCTTGACAACTGTTCTCTTCTAGGGCCACTGTTAACCTGCCTTTCTCATGGCGTTAACCATCTCTGTCGCACACCAGATCCCAGCTGCCAATGTCCACATGGCCTGGCTCTGTCTACAGCCACCAGTAACACTGTCTCTGTTGGATCACTTCCCCATTCACGTGTAAAGCTCAGCCCTGGGATCTCTTCTTGGCTCCTTCCGTGGGGCCTTCCCGACAGTACCCCAGTCAAGGGACCGTGAGTAAATCCCTTTATATCTCAGAGCTTTGGGCTCCTTTTTTTGTGAAGCAGGAATATTACCACCTACTTCCCAGGGTTGGGGTGGGGGGCTTATGAAAACGCTTGGCAGGGGAACAGCCACAGTTGGCTCCTTCCCCTGATGAGAAATGAGAACACAGACTAAACAAGTTCTGGCAGATGCTCACTGGGGCCCCGAGCCCCAGGCCATGGAATCATAAGCTCCATATTCCAGTCTTCCCAAGAACCCCACAAAATGCCCCCAGGAAACTCCTCACAACTTCCTAAGAGATCAGTTTACATTCAAGACTTGCACTGCCTAGCTGGTAATTCCCTTAGAAGGTGAATGGACAAAGTCAAAGGCGGCTAAAAGGAGACGATGAATGGCTAGAAAAGTTCAACCTAATTATCTGCTGGGCACCGTGATGCACAGCTTCACTCCCACCCTGGCTCCTCACCCAGGGGGCAGGAGTCACCTGGATTCCTGTGCTTCCACAATCCATTAAACACAAGTATCATTTCAAAACACCCAGTATCTACTCACAGTAAGACTTGCTAGTTACATGAAACCTACATAATTTTCTCTCTACCCTTCTGAGTTCTTGGCTGGGACTCCCTGTAATACAAAGAGAAGTCCTGTCTATATGGGAGGGCCCAAGAAAAATACTAAAACTCTCTGAGGTGGCCCACGCCCCAACCTTAAATACAATCGTCAGCTAAAGACAAAAAAAGGGGGGCGGGGTTTACAATTTCTGGCCACTGAGAAGAGGAAATGTTTGTTAAACAAGGGTTGTCCTATTGTGCAGATTACATGAAAAAGTGGTAGTAGCTCTCTTCCTGGTACAGGCCCATTACTAATGTTCATTTCCTTTACTAATGTACACTTCTATTTTCAGAGCTCGTCTGGTGTCTGCAGTTTCTCAAAATAACCCTTATGACAACGGGACATCCTTTTGGGTGGCACATACTGCCCCCTTTAATAGCTAAGTGTAAGGCTTGCCAAGGTAACTGGGTGGCTCTGTGCTGTGGTCCACCCATCCAGCCTTCTTCCCTGTGTGGTGGCTGCATAATCAGCTCTCTCCACCTTCACACTCCCCTGCTCTGTGTATCTTTGGTCATCACAGAATTGTTTGCAGCCACAAGAATTTGGAGTCTACCCATTCCATCAAGGGTGATCACTCACACACACACACACACACACACACACACACACACACACACACAACAGTTAAGTGGGAGCTGGCACCAGAAAAGGGAGTGAACGTGGACTGCAGAGCAGGTATAAAGGTTTCCCACCACGGACAGGACACACAGGGCCAGGTATCTGAGCTTGGCCTCAGGGTCCTGTAGAAATAGAGGGACTTTGACACGTGGGCCTTGGCATAAGCACCTGGAGGCTCACTTGATACATGGCCCCCAATCAAGGGGTTAGGTTCCAATCTGCAGATAGAATGACCCTTGAAAAGACCTCCCATCCCCAAGGAGGTATGGAAAGGCCGCTGGGTATAGTGCCTAGGAGCCAGAGCTAAGAGCTCAGGGAGCCAACCGGCCTGGGTTCATTCCCTCAGAGATCATGGCACATCAATGCAGAGGGAGAGGGATAGGGAGAGGGAGAGGGAGAGGGAGAGGGAGAATAGTGAGCATGTGTGTGTGTGTGCGCATGCGTGCGTACGAGCTGCTCAGAACACTGCCTGCTGCACAGTCACTGCTCAATAAATGTTAGGCATTGTTATTTCTAAGCCTAACCGGGCCAGGAAGGTCCTTCAGTGGTGGGGCAGAGACAGGTTCCGTGGCTGCATACCAGGGGAAGTGGTTGTTTACAGTGCGGGTTGTGTAGTGTGAAAATGCAAACCCCTAAACTCCCCATCCTGAGATAAGACTCAGAAAGGCCTTGGACATCTGGAAAGAGTGCCTGACATGGGCAAAAAAATGATTCTTCTTTTTTTTTATTCCTCACCTGACGATATTTTTCTAGTTATTATCAGATAGAGTGGGAGGGAAGAACAGAGAGAGATAGAGAGAAACATCGATGTGATAGAGCCACACTGACTGGTTGCCTCCCACAGATCCAACCAGGGCCGGGGACAAACCGCAACCGAGGTACATACCCTTGATCAGAATCGAACCCACAACTAATTGGTCCACGGGCCGACGCTCTAACTGCTGAGCTAAACTGGCCAGGGCAAGATGATTCTTCTTATTTGCATTTTTCAGCAACAAAGAACAAGAAGTTTAAAATATCTCTTTGGAATGTGGACAGAATCCAGCAGGGAACAGCCAGCAAAGAGAAACTAACCATGGCCTTCCCATTATCGGCACTGTCATTTGATGTTCTCTTCAGGGTTGAGTGTGTTTAATGACCATGAATGTAAAAGATGTATAAAGGGCCCTGGCTGGTTTGGCTCAGCGGTTAGAGCGTCGGCCTGCGGTCCCGAGAGACCCGGGTTCGGTTCCCGCTAAGGGCACGTACCTCGGTTGCAGTTTGTCCCCGGCTCTGGTCAGTCGTGCGGGAGGCAGCCACTCGATGTGTCCCTTCACGTCGATGTTTCTCTCTCTCTCTGTTCCTCTCTCCCCCTCCTACTGTACCTGAACAAAAAATGGAAAAATGTCCTCAGGTGAGGATAAAAAATAAAAAAAAAAATAAAAAAAAAAGATGTATAAAGGATCCCAGAGGTCACTGAAGACCCTTCTGGCCAATCTTCATGCCACTCCCAGCCCAGTTACCCATAAGGTTCTTCCTGTGGGAAGAGCCGTGGCCCTGAGCAGGCCAGAGAGCTCCTTGTCCCAAGCCCTTTATTTTCTCCTTGTTTCCTGAGTATTTGCACACACTGACATGCTCATGGGCACTTGGGGTCCCTCCACTCTTGCTGTTACAGGGTTGACAAGAGCCTTCAGGTCCCCTCCCTGAGGACAGCCCCTTGGTTCAAAGGCGACCTCCTCCTTCTCTGCCATCTCACTGGGCACCAGACCTGAACTTTGACCACTGCTGAGCAACTCAACCATCCAAAGTGAACCCTCCAGCTCCAGGCCCCTCTATTCCCAGTTTCAGCTGGCGGCAGCTTGGCCACACATCGGAAATGGCCACAGTTATGGTGAGTCGAGGGGCCACTGACAGGGCCCCTGAAACCAAATCCAGGTCATCCATGTGGTGCTCAGGCCTGCTCCCCACTAGCTGGCGTTCGGTTCCAAGAAGATTCCTCAGTTTTAAAACAAAATACAAAGGGGAAATAAAGAGGCTAGAAAATAAATCCCAAACAACTTGCAGACAAATGAAGAACTTTGAAAGTCGCAACCCTCCCCACTCCCGATCCTTTTGTCTCTGAAAAGCACTCCCAGCAGAGAGGTTGCTCCACCTTGCCCAGACCAACAGGCTCTGCATCTGGCACCTGCAGCTCAGCTGCAATTCTTAAACAAGGACATCTTCAAGGGCACTTGGAGGCCTGGAGGCAGAAACAGCTTCCCAGACCACATAGATTCTTTCTAAACCGCAAGGGCAGCACAAAACGTGTGCCCCCCTCTCCGTGTTCAGGGCAGTCTGGCTGCCTCTTAGACAGCCTTGCAGATATCTACTGCTTACCCCTTCCCACACCCACCCCCTACGCCCATCCCCCAAACACCTCTTTAGAGAAACACAAGGCATGTGAATCTTCAAGTTCTACTCACTGCTGCTGGTGGTCAAAAGTTTAACAGTAAGATTAGAGAGATTGCGATACTGACAAGAGCAAAGGTAAAATGGGAGTCTTTGTTTCTGGGAGAGATTTTTGCAAAGTAAAAGGGCAAGGCCTTCAGAGGTGAGGTCCCAAGGTTCATGGACATGTGCAAGCTTCTCTTTGGGCTGTTCCACAGAAAAGGCCCCTGCCATTCAGAACAACACAGACGAAACGCTCCTTTGTGCGCCCCGGCTCCGTCTGAGCATGGGCGCCTGACCTGTCCTGGCTGTCACTGATTCTTCCCTTGTTTTCATTGCAGGAAGATAAAAACTGACCATATATGTATTTTCAAACCCCATTTGTTGCCTTTCACCCGCCAAAACCATCAAAGAAAAACAATACTGTTGCTTTTTTTTTTAAACCCTTACCCGAGGACATTTTTCCATTTTTTGTTCAGATAGAGTGGGAGGGAGAGAGAGGATGAGAGAGAGAGAGAAACATCGATGTGAAAGGGACACATCGAGTGGCTGCCACCTGCACTACCAACCAGGGCCGGGGATAAACTGCAACCGAGGTATGCTTCCCTAGCAGGAACCGAACCCGGGTCTCTCTGGACCGCAGGCTGACGCTCTAACCGCTGAGCCAAACCCGCCAGGGCATACTGTCGCTTTTGAAGCATGTTAGCTCGTCCCAGCAATCGGGTTGGATTCACCCCATTATTTTGAACCGGCCACACTGTCACATTTCTATTACAGCTGAGCTAAAACCAGTGCTGAAATGACCACTGCCTTTAAAAACAGCATGCTCCCCCCGCCGGTGTGGTTCAGTGGTTAAGCGTCGACCCATGCACCAAGAGGTTGTCAGTTTGATTCCCGGTCAGGGCACATGCCCAGGTTGTGGGCCCGATCCCCAGTGGGGGCATGCAGGAGGCGGCCAATTGATGTTCTCTCTCATCAATGTTTCTATCTCTCTCTCCCTCTCCCTTCCTCTCTCTAAAATCAGCAGAGAAAAAAAATAAAAATAGCATGCCACACTACCTACCTTCCACTCCAATGCACTGGTTCTCAACCAGGGGTGATTGTGCCCCCAGGAGACACTTGGTAATGTCCAGAGATATTTTGGTTTCACAACTTGGTGGGATGTTACTGGCATCTAATGGGTTGAGGTCAGGAAAGCTGCTAAACATTCTAGAGTGCACAGGACACACACACACACACCCCAGAATGATCCCGCCCCGGGTGGCAGCAGTGCTGAGGCTACGAACCTGCTCCAGTAAGCTGCACACACATGACAAGCAGCAAAACATCCTTACACTGCACACACCTTGGTTTGTGCCACATCAATATACAGCACTAAGAAAAAAGCTAAAAAATAATAAATACCCAAGAAATATGATTCCCATGTGGGCAACTCCATTAAAACACTGTACCAATTTGTAGTAATAGCCACTGCATTATAAAATCCTTCAAAAATAGAGAATCGCTCGAATTCTTATAGGCGTTCAACATCACCAACAGGCATAATTTGTTCCCCGGGAAGGACTGTGACTAAATGCATTAGTTGTCATGGTAAGGCTTTTAGAATAATCATTAAGGAAGAATCTGTCCCAATGCCTCTTTCCTGGACGGCAACACAGGGAAACCATGGTGTGAATTTGCAGTGGAAGCAAAGACAACCCGCTGCCCTTGGGAGCTGGAGTGAGAAGGCTTACAGGGCACAGTCACTCCCCACAACAGGGGAGGCAAAACACACTCCATCTGCCTTCACAGGCCCTTGGGGCAAAGAAGTTCCCTCCCAAAGATTTTAGTGTAAATATACCCTTAATAATAATCCCTGCTGATGAAAACAACACATCTTGTGTCTCACAACAAATATCCTGCCCACTTACCAGGGGCACCAGGGAAGACAGATGGATGGAGGCAGCTGTGATTTGTGTAAAATCCAATAAGCATTTGAAAACTGGGTTTACTTATTTCATCAGCACTAAAAGGAAGTCTTAAGTATTTGATCAGAGATATTATAAAATTCAGCCTTTCCCCCTAGGCACTTTTCTACCACAAAGAATCTGTAAAACACAGGTTCATGACTGCAGCCGCTGCATCCCTTTTTATAGTAACAGGAAGGACGTCTGTGTTGCCAAGGCAACCTGAGGTTTCACTCATCAATATAGCACTGAGTGCTGTCATGGAGCACAGTATCAATCTTCTAGGGCTGCAGAACTGGGCCCAGGACAGGGCATAATGTCCTCTGCACACCACAGCCGAGATGGTCACCAAATGTCGGAAACAAAGATATAGAGCAAGTATTAGGGTAAAACACTTTCTAAAGTTTTTCTGCAGGTGACCATTCAAGCTGACGACACGCCATTTGTCCAATTCGGTCTAAGGCCTTCGCGTCGTGCAGAGAGGTGGCCACCAGGAGCATGTTAAAAGTAAAGGCAGTTCAAATACAAGGGGGCCCCAAGGTGTAGCCTAGTCCTTTCCAGAGCCCTCACCCCGCTGTCTTTTCGCCTTGCCCCTCATATTACGGACGCCCACCCTGCACCTAATCCTGTCCTCCCAGCCCACCCAGGAAAGTCCTGGGCTCGGCCCCCTGAAGCCCTAGATGCTGAACGAATAACCCAGATGAAAGTTCACGAGAATGTGAACCAAAGGGGAATGCAATGCAAAGGGTGGATTCTAGCCCAGAGAGGGGTGTGTTACACACATAGGCAACTGAATGCAGGTGGGAGGAGAGTCAAAGGAAACCCGAGGTTCTGGGACTAGGGAGCCGGGAGCACAGTGGCTGGCACCATGTGTAGACACAGGGAAGTAGCCTTGGGACATCTGAGGGGCAGGTGATGACTTAAGTTTGGTTGTTAAAGAATTTGGGGAATTGAGCCCTGGCCGGTTTTGCTCAGTGATTAGAGCATCGGCTCGCGGACCAAAGGGTCGCATGTTCGATTCTGATCAAGGGCATGTACCTTGGTTGCGATTCAATGCCCGGCCCTGGTCGGGGTCCTGTGGGAGGCAACCAACTGGTATGTCTCTCTCACATCAATGCTTCTCTCTCTCTCGCTCCCTCCCTCCCTATCTGAAAATCAATGGAAAAGTATCCTCAGGTAAGGATTGAAAAAAAAAAGAATTTGGGGAGTTTGGAAAACAGCTAATGAGAGATTTCACAAGTAGCCACACTAGAGATGAAGGTAAGAACGATAATGATGATAATCAACCTTGACCGTGCCAGGCCCAGTCCTTCTTTACATGTTTAAACTCATTCAATTTTTCCAACAAAGATTTGTTATTTGTAAAGTACTGTTATTGTCCCCATTTCCCAGATGGGAAAACTGAGAGGTTAATCACTTTCCTGGAGTCACAAAACTGGTAAATTGCAGAGGTGAGATGCAAACACAGCCCGTCTGATTCTAGAACTACAGGGAGGAGGGGCAAGGCCTTGCCTTAAAGGCATGGATCGCAGAGGAAAATATATTCCACATTCACAACACAGACTGCAACATGTACGCAACCCTGGGCTTCTACCACAAGTAAGGAAAGGACTTTTAGAACCTGCCTCAGACGATGAAACTTCACAAATCTAGCCCTCTGTATTTTCAGAATTTACAATATTTCAGACACGTGTGACTGACTATTGCTGAGCAAACTATTTGAAATCATTTCACCTTCCTACAAACTATCAGGGTCTAACTCACAACCAGACAGCTGGTCCAGGCTAAAAAATATGTAGACAAATCAACAAGGGTTTGCTTTGGCTGGTGTGGCTCAGTTGGTTGAGCATCGTCCCATGCACTGAGAGGCTCAGGTTCGATTCTGGGTCAGGGCACATGCCCAAGTTACAGGCTCGATATCCAGTAGGGGTCATGCAGGAAGCAACTGATCAATGTTTTCCTCTCACTGATGTTTCTCTTTCTCCCTCTTCCTTCCCTCCTCTCTCTCTAAAAATCAATCAATATATATATAGATGTTGTTAATCCTCACCCAAGGATATTTTTGCATTGCTTTTTTAAAAGAGAGTGGAAAGGAGGGAGAGGGAGAGAGACAGACAGGCAGAGACAAACATAGAGGTGAGAGAGACCCATCAATTGGTTGCCTCCTACACAACACTGACTGGGGCTAGGGATCGAACCTGCAACCAAGGTACGTGCGCCCTTGACCAGAATTGAACTCAAGACCCTACGGTGCATAGGACGATGCTGTAACCACTGACCCAAACCGGCCAGAGCAATAAAAACATATTTTTAAAAAGATCAACAAGGGTTTAAGAGGGTCAACACTCTTTTTTATCCTCACCCGAGGATATTTTTCCATTTTTTGTTCAGGTAGAGTGGGAGGGAGGGAGAGAGAGAAACATCGACGTGAAAGGGACACATCGAGTGGCTGCCACCGGCACGACCCAACCAGGGCCGGGGACAAACTACAACTGAGGTACGTGCCCTTAGCGGGAACCGAACCCGGGTCTCTCGGGACCGCAGGCCGACGCTCTAACCGCTGAGCCAAACCGGCCAGGGCTAAGAAGGTCAACACTCTTTTAACTTATAAATTCTACACATTAAAGTGCCAGTCAATGTATGATGCATTATCATGTGACAGACATTTACTAAAAATAACTTGCTGTGTAAAAATATTTCTGTGCTTGGAAGTCATGTCACAGGGTCTTCGACCAATAAAGAGCCACTTTTAGCTGAGTTAAGCACTGCTGTTACAGGGCTGCTCCACTCAGGTCTGGGACTCTGCATACTGTAGGCGGCGATCAGTATTTTAAATAACTAGTGTAGGGTTGACTGTAAAGAGGCAAAAATGGCCCTGGCCAGTTTGGCTCAGCGGTTAGAGCATCGGCCTGCAGACCAATGAGTCACGGGTTCGATTCCGGTCAAGGGCACATACCTCGGTTGTGATTTGACCTCGGCCCTGGTTGGGATTGTGCAGGAGGCAGCCACTCCATGTGTGCCTTTCACGTCAATGTTTCTCTCTCTCTCTCTGTCTCTCTCCCTCCCACTCTATCTGAACAAAAGATAGAAAAATGTCGAGTGAGGATAAAAAATATAAAATAAAAAAAGAGGCAAAAGTGAACATTTCAGGATGATAGAAGTGTTCTAAAATGTAATTGTGGAGGTGGCTGCATGACCATATGAACTCAAACTATTCACTTAGAATGGGTGAACTTTACTGTATATATATATATATATATATATATATATATATATACCTCAAGAAAGCTGTAATAGGAAGAAAGGGAGGGAAGGAGGAATAGGGGAAGAGAGGAGAGGAAAGGAAAAGGAATAGAAAAGCAAATACATATCTAGGAATGGTAGGCATCTGTAAAAACCTGTTTTGCGATATCAATATGTACATTGTAACGTGTGTTTCTAACTGTGGAATTATTCATGATCCAAAAAGCCCCAAAATGCTTGCTTCGGGGGAATAACATCTAGGTGAGTGCTTTGCAACCTTGGTGGGAATTCCCTGGGGATCTCCTTATAAGGCAGGTTCTATCCAGCAGGTCTGGGCAAAGAGAGTCTGCATTTTGAAAAACTCCCCAGTGATGCTGACATTGCTGGTCCATGGACCACACTTTGAGAAACCCAGGCTTCCACTGGTTAAACCACAGAGACATTTGTGATCTCGTTTATGAAGAGGTATTAAGGAAAATAATCTTGGGGTTCCTTCAGTGGCTAGAAGAAGGAGCCCAAGATCCTTTTGTTCTTCACTCAGCCATCCTCAGTGTGTCTTGCCTCATGATCACAAGATGATTGCCACAGTTCCAGCATCACATTCTCGCAAGAGAGATGAAGTGGAATGAAGAGGGTAGGAGACAAATCAGGGAGGAAGGGGCTCTCTCCTCATGCTCATTCCTCTCTGATCCCAGAAGACCCCTAGTTGTCTTCCCCTCAAGTCTCCTTGGCTGGTTCTCGGTCACTTGGCTAAAAGGGAGGCCACGACAGTGAATACATGGCAAAGGAGAATGGAACGACCAAGAATGACTTAGGCCTGCAGTGACTCATAGCCTGGCCCCACCGCTGTCTGCCCCAATCTCTGAACTCTGTAGGAAGGGAAGAATGGCTGGTGGGGAGGCAGTCAACAGCCTGCCCCATTCACACTCTGTGTCGATGGCCCACTGCCAGTCAGGAAGACGGTGTCCCCCAACAAAACCACCAGCATGCTAATAAAACCAACCTGCCTCTATACACTAGCTGTTCAACAGACTTAGCTCGCTCGGCCTCTTTTCTCCTTGTAAAACAAGGTTAGTTCTGCCTTTGCCATAAGATGAAGGGGAGAACTAAATAAAAGAATGGGTTTGCGCCTGGCCAGTGTGGCTCAGTGGACTGAGCGTCGTCCCATGGACTGAGAGGTCCCAGTTTGATTCCCGATCAGGGCACATGCCTGGGTTGGGGGCTCAATCCCTGGTGGGGGTGTGCAGGAGGCAGCCAGTTGATGTTTCTCTCTCCCATTGATGTTTCTATCCCTCTCCCCCTCCTCTCTCTCTGAAAAATCAAATTAAATAAAACATAAAGAAAAAAAACCCCACAAAGAATGGGTTTGTCACCTGACCAGTGTGGCTCAGTTGGTTGAGGGGCATGCAAGAGGCAGCCGATCCATGTTTCTCTCTCATTGATGTTTCTCTCTCTCTCTCTCTCCCTCCCTCTCTTGGAAATCAATAAAACATATTGAAAAAAAAAAAGAAAGAATGGGTTTGTCCACTTTTTATGTTTACCAGACTGAGCCTTGCAAAGTGAAGGACTGTGTTGGCTCTATCAAGCATCAAGGGTTGGCACAGGTCAGGTACTCAATAAACGTTGCAAAGTGGACCAAGAAATTATTTCAATCACCTGTCCTTAGACTCGGTCAAGGCCATTAATACAAATACTTTCTGGGATCTTCATACTAAAGGAAGATGCTACTGAATTAGAAGCTGGAGCCTGGCTGGTGTGGCTCAGTGGTTGAGCATCAACCCATGCACCAAGAGGTTGCCGGTTCGATTCCCAGTCAGGGCACATGCCCAGGTTGTGGGCCCGATCCCCAGATTGCATTCAGGAGGTGGCCGATCGATGTTCTCTCTCATCGATGTTTCTACCTCTCTCTCCCTCTCCCTTCCTCTCTCTCTAAAATTAATAGCGGGGGAAAAAAATTAAAAAAAAAAAGAAGCTGGAAAGAAACGAGAACTAACACATAAGACAAGTAGAAGAGACTAGCCACTATAAAAACAAGGCAAAGTGTGTCAGATGGTTGTGATTTAGCCAGGCTCGTGTTTAGACAGGACGTTCAAAAGAATGCCATACAGGAGTGGGGGTGCAGGTCAGCAACCTTACCCACACCACAAGCTGCAGGGGTGACAACCAGGCTGCATCTCTCCTGCCGACCATGAAGGTCCCATAAAGCAAACTCACCAGTCTTTTCCAGGCCTGGAATGGCTACCCCACAGCTCTGACCCACAAAAGGCAGTGTGTGGCATGCTTTAGATGTATTTTTTCTAATCCTAATACAACCCCAAGAAGTAGGTGCTATTGATCCCATTCTACAGACAAGAAACTGGGGTTCTGAAAGATTTTCCCCCGAGACAACACTGAGTTAAGGGGCTGAGGCTATATCTGAGGGTGCCTCTGGGAGGCGCTCTAATGCCCGACCCCTGGGGGTTTGAGCCAGCACCAGAGCCTGGCTAACAGATCATCTGGAGCCAGGTAGAAAGTGGTCCTTCCAGGCTGAACTTTCTATCATCAGGATGCTCATCATTTTCTCTTTTAAGAAATAAACAAAACCCCCAAAGTTCCTCCCCAAACAGGAGCTTATTTCATTTCAACCAACCTATACTCTGGAACACAAGGAGAGGCAGGCTAGATCTTGTTCTAAGAGTGCGCTGAGCTTCTCTCTCATGTGGCTCAGGAAATTCCACAGAAAGGGCCTGCTGGTACTAGTCCATCCGCAGCAATAAGGAGATGGAACAGAATGGGAGATATATATAGCATGCCTGGGAACGAACACTGCTGATGTCGTTTTAACACCAAAAACAATTAGTAGATTCATTAAGCATGACCCTGACTAGGTTGTTTTGAGCAAGATGGGTTGCCTTGATTAAAGCAACCAATTGCCCAATAATAAATGATAAAGTGTTTTATTATGCCCACAAGAAATTACAATGTGGGCCCTGACCAGTCTGGCTCAGCGGTTAGAGTGTCGGCCTGTGCTCCAGAGAGATTCGGGTTCGGTTCCCGCTAAGGGCATGTACCTCGAGTTGCGGTTTGAACCCAGCCCTGTTTGGGTCGTGTGGGAGGCAGCCACTTGATGTGTCCCTTTCACGTCGATGTTTCTCTCTCTCTCCCTCCCACTCTATCTGAACAAAAAATGGAAAAATGTCCTCAGGTGAGGATAAAAAAAAAAGAAAAAGAAATCACAATATGTATGGTCCCCAGTAAGAACCTAAGCTTAGCCAAATCTTTCCTGTGCTGATGTCTATCATCAACAGTGTTTTGTGAAAATGATTTAATAAGACTCAGAGTTCTAAAGAGAAGAATGAAACATGACAAACCACCCAGCTTCTACTTCCCCAGCGTGAATAGCCCAGCTCCAGGCACACCTGTAACATCAACAGGGCTCTCATTCCATTCACAAGACTTTGGCTTATTTCTGGCAGAACTTAACCAAGCACCTTGTCTACAGGAGTAACATAAAATATGGCCCGATACCAGCTAACATGTATTGTCAGATGCTAGCTATAGTAAGTGTTTTACACACATTACCTTACTTAAAGCTCAAACCTCATGCAGTTGGATTACTGTCCCCTACTTCTATGAAGGAGAGGGGGGTTCCAGAAAGGTGAAGTGACTTGCTCAAGGTCACTTACGTAATAAAAGGGTCAGAACCAGTATTCAAACCCTGACAAAGCAAGGAAAAGCTATAATGAATGAATAAATACTTGCGCCCAAGAGCATACCAATATTTCTCACTGCCAGTAACAGTGATGGGCAGGCAGGCTACATACTGATATTTACAGATTTCGAAACTGCACCCCCATTAATGATTACTAAATACTGTTTCTGTTAGAGAAGAAGCAAGTTAGTGAATTTATGCATCTAGAAATTATGCACCGTGAAGCCCACTGCGGCACTCGCGTGGGATCACCGATCAATCCCAGGGCAGCTTCTGGCCTCGTGGCTCTCCAGGTTCCTGCAGCCCAGACAGTGAAAAAAAGGCCAGCTGCAGAGTGACAGAATAAAGGCAGGTGGCTCAGAAGGGTGTTCCAGGACTTAACGGTGGCTATCTGTCCACCCTTGCTCTTTTGATTTTTTTTTTTTAGAGAGAGAGGAAGAGAGAAGAGAGAGAGAGAGAGAAACATTGATGAGAGAGAACATCGACTGGCCACCTCCTGCATGACCCCCACTGGGGATTTGGCCCACAACCTGGGCATATGCCCTGGCTGGGAATGGAACGAACCAGCATCCTCTTGGTGTATGGGTGGATGCTCAACCTCTGAGCCACACCGCCTGGGCAACCACCCAGTTTTTTGTTTTTTCTTTATCCTCACCCGAGGACATTTTTCCATATTTTGTTCAGAAAGAGTGGGAGGGAGAGAGAGAGAAACATTGACGTGAAAGGGACACATCGAGTGGCTGCCACCTGCATGACCCAACCAGAGCCGGGGACAAATTGCAACCGGGGTATGTGCCCTTAGCGGGAACCGAACCCGGGTCTCTCCGGACCGCAGGCCAATGCTCCAACCACTGAGCCAAACCGGCCAGGGCTGTCCTTGCTCTTTTGGATGAATTCTGAAGCTGTGTCCCATCCACCAATTCATCCATTTTGACAGCTATTTAAGGAGGATTTACAGATGATCTGCTAATATCAGAAAAGTTAAAACAAAACAAAGGACAAATGACAAGAATGTACTAGGGAGAGAAAACAGGGTGGATGGCTTATACTATAATTTAGGGGGGAATATCCTTGTGAAACAAAGAAGCAAGAAAGCTGGACCCAAATCTAAAGAGACAGAATAATTTAGTGGCTGAGTGCCAAGGGCTAGGGGTTGGGAGGAAATGGGGAGCAACTGCTAATGGGTGGGATTTTCTTTTTGGGGTGATGAAAATGTTCTGGAATTGACTGTGGTATTGGCTGTACCTTGTACAACTCTGTGAACATGCTAAAAAAATCACTGAATTGCACACTTTGAATGGATCAGCTGCATGGTACTGAAAAAAGAAAGGAAGCTGACCATGTATTAGAAGACCACATAAAACCATCCCCAAAGCATAAAATACTAAAATCACAACTACATGATGAGAGTGAGTGACAATCAGAGTCCCCTGGTACGTAATGAATGGCAGAGCATCTCAAAAGAGGATGGGTTTTATTATGTGCTTCAAAGCAGAGCAATCTGAAATCTAAAAATGTTTAAGGCATTTATTATAAACGGCCTGTCTTATGTTTACAAGCGTAAGTAGATGCAGAGTTTGGGATCAGAACCAGAGAAGAAACAGAACCAGTTCCAAGCCAGGGAAGGACCTCTGACAAAGCAAACATGAGAGGTGCGACAGAGCAGAAAGAAGCCATGCAAAGGCCGGTCTGCTCCTATAAAACCAGGCTTCCAGGGCATTCCTGAGGAGTCTGACCCATTTGTGAGGTTATCCAACATCCTGTTCCATAAAACAAGGCCTCATAAGTAGCTGAAAATATGTCAGGCAGCAGGGGAGCCTTTCTGAATTTTGGTCTGAAAGCCTTGCAGTGGGCAGTGTATCCTTGGTAAAGACTGCACTGCATCGCAAGGATTTGGTACAAGCATCCTTCTTCTTAAAGAGTCTCATATAATCCTGCAAGTTCCCCCTCTTCCTTACACCCAAGCTGCCTTCAAGATTCTCTCCCAAACCCTCTGGTTCCTAAGAGGCTATAAAAATCGCTGCCTAATGGGGATGATTGCACAAGCTTGTGAATATACTAAAAACCACCAAACTGTACACTGTACAAGGGTGAAATTTATGTTATATGAATTATATCTCAATAATAATTTTTAAACTGTTTTTAAAAATCAGGGACAAACTTAGAATTCCCATATTACCCAGCAAGTCCATTTCTGCTTATATAACACCCCAAATTGAAATCAGGGACTCAAACAGATACATGTACACCCACGTTCATAGCAGCCCTGCTCATATAGCCAAAAGGTGAAAGCCACTCAAGTGTCCATCAACAGATGAACGAATAAGCAAAATGTGGTCTATCCATACAATGGGATCATTTCCTTTATTGACTTTACAGAGAGAGGAAAGGAGAGGGAGAGAGAGATAGAAACATTAATGAGAGAGAACATCAATTGGCCACCTCCTGCATGCCCCCTACTGGGGATTTGGCCCACAACCTGGGCATATGCCAGGACTGGGAATCGAACCAGCAGCCTCTTGGTGCATGGGTCGACGTTCAACCACTGAGCCACACCAGCCGGGCTATACAATGGGATCTTATTCAGCCTCACAAAGTAATGAAATTCTGACACATGGATAAACCTTGAGTACACTATGTTGAGTGAAATAAGTCAGTCATAAAAGATTAAATATTGTATAATTCCACTTATATGAGGTACCTAGAACAGACAAATGCAGAGAGACAGAGAATAGAATGTTGGTTACCAGGGACTAGGGGGAAGGGGTAATGGGAGTATTTAATTGCTACAGAACTTCTGTTTGGGATGATGAAAAGTTCTGGAAATAGTGGTGATGGTTACACAACACTGTGAATGCACTTAATGCCACTGAACTGTACATTCAAAAACAAGTTAAAATGGTAAAGTTTATGTTATATATATTTTGCCACAATAAAAGACAATTTCAAAAACTTAGGGCCCTCTCATCTAAGAATCCACACTTGATATCTGCTTCAAGGTAATAAGGCGATACAAAAAAAGACTTCAGAAAGTGAACACTCTCTTTGTATTACAAACCTGGGGTCAAAACATTTTAATTGCGTTAGTCAAGTTTAGGTTGATTCGGATATGCATCCAACTTGGTCACTTGGAAGAAGGACCAAACCATCATAACATGGATGAACACCGATATATTTTCCTCTCTCCATTAAGTACTGTAGCTTAAGATAACCCTCTATCATTGTCCCATGTCTCTTTCTACAATGATGGAAATATTCTGTATCTCTGCTCTCCAATACAATAGCCACTAGCCACATGGGGCTACTGAGTACTTAAAATATGGCTAGTGCTGTCCAACCGGTGTGGCTCAGTGGTTGAGCATCGACCCATGCACCAAGAGGTTGCCAGTTCGATTCCTGGTCAGGGCACATGCCCAGGCTGTGGGCCCAAACCTCAGTGGGGGACATGCCAGAGGTAGCCAATTGATGTTCTCTCTCATCAATGTTTCTCTCTCTCTCTCCCTCTCCCTTCCTCTCTAAAATCAGTAGAGGAAAAAAATATGTTTTTTAAATGTGGCTAGTGCAACTGAGGAGTTGAATCTTAAATTGTATTTAATTGTAATTAATTTAAGTAGCCATGGATGGCAACTGGCTGCCACACTGGCCAGCACAGAGCCTAAAATCCTCAAGTCAAAAACCTACAGCACACCACACAATTCTCTTATCTTGTCAAAAGCCCTATGTGGTTTCCACAGTTCAGCAAGTCAGATGATCTCTTGAGCTCGGGGCCATTTTTGTGGGGTGAAGCACCTAGCAATGGGTGTCAAGGAGGCGTAGAAGGCAAAAAAAATAAGAGTGTCCATCTGTTCTCCTGTGTCCTCTGTGGAAAAATGCTAAGTGCACAGAGTGGGAAGAGAAAGCTCACCTGGGACAAAGAGAAATAGGACCCAGGACAAGGCTGACATACTTGAAAGGAAAAGAAAAAGGAAAAGGAATGCCCCTGGCTGTAAGGGCTCCTGAATTGGGCTTGACTTGTGTGCTTTAAGAATTTCAATATGTAAATTAAGTTCTGAGAGGGAGATAAAGCAGCATTCCTGTGCAGAAACTGGGGAGCAGGGCCTAAGACCGGCCTCCACTATTTGCTGAGTACCCGGGGTACTGTCCTGCTTACCATGGGGCACCTAAGGACAAGTGACTGTGGGACTCACAGAAGCACAAAGATTGTCCCCAGTCCTCCTGCCAGAAAGAACTGTTTGCTTCTCATGGTCCATTTTTCTATTGCCGTGTATGGTACTTGTCAGTGTTAGACTCAGATTGCAGTTAAGTTAGAGAAAGCCTTTCACCAGGTCACTAGCTCCTTGGAAGGCAAAACCAGTATATAAATATACCCATGAAAATACATCGATGTAGATGTATACTATATACAAAATATGTTTGTTTGTGTCCACAGACAGGGGTCTGGGGCCTTGTACTCGATGCACAGGTGATCGGGCTACCTCCTTGGAACACTACCTATGGGCAAGCTTTCCACGCATTACCTCTTACAATCTCCTGTCGACCCCACCAGCAGTTTCTGTTATTATCCCCATTTTGTAAGTAAAGAAAGAAGACTAGACCAAGAAACTAAGCCCCCCCTCGTCGCCCCCTGTCTAGTTAGTGGTCAAGCCACTAACTGATCAGATTAAAGTCTTAAGTGGTGAATTCTTTTACATTTTTCAAAATTTTACTTTATTGTGGCTAAGAACACTTAACGAGATCTACCCCTAACGAACTTTTCAGTGCACAGTACAGTCTTGTTGACTCTAGGTATCATGTTGTACAGCAGGTCTCTAGAACTTTCTCATCTTGCTTAAGTAACTCCCCTCTTCCCCCTCCCCCAGGCTCTGGCAACCACCATTCACCCCTTGATTTTATGAATTTGACTATTGTAGAGACTTCATATAAGTAGAATCATGCAGTATTTGTCTTTCTGTGACTGGCTTATTTCATAATGTCCTCAAGGTCCATGCATGTTGTCACATATTGTAGCATTTCCTTTTTTTAAAGGCTGGATAATATTCCATTGTATTTATACACCACATTGTCTTTATCCACTCATCTCATCTATCCATGGACATTTAGGTTGCTTCCACATTTTATTTATCTATCTATCTATCTATCTATCTATCTATCTATCTATCTATCTATCCTCACCTGAGGACATTTTTCCATTTTTTTGTTCAGATAGAGTGGGAAAGAGAGAGAGAGAGGGAGAAAGAGAGAGAAACATCAACGTGAAAGAGACACACCGAGTGGCTGCCTCCTGCACGATCCAACCAGGGCCAGGGACAAACTGCAACCGAGGTATGTGCCCTTAGCGGGAACCGAACCCGGGTCTCTCTGGACCGCAGGCGGATAATCTAACCGCTGAGCCAAACTGACCAGGGCTATTTTATTTTTATTTATTGATTTTGAGAGAGAGAGAGAGAGAGAGAGAGAGAGAGAGAGAGAGAGAGAGAGAGAGAGAGAAAGATATTTGTTGTTGTACTTATCCATGCATTCATTGGTTGAATCTTGAATGTGCCCTGACCAGGGATTGGACCCACAACCTTGGCATATTGGGATGATGCTCTAACCTACTTGGCCAGGGCAGTTGTTTCCATATTTTAACTATTGTGAATAGTGTTATTATCGCTTTGAGATCCTGATTTCAATTCTTTTGGATAAATACCCAGAAGCAGGATTGCTAGATCATAAGGCAGTTCCTTTTTCAAGTTTTTGAGGAAACTCCATACTGTTTTCCATACCGGTCACACCATTTTGCATCCCCACCAACAGTGTACAAGATTTTCCCTTTCTCCACATCTTCCTCAGCACTTGCCTTTTTTCTTTTTTTTTAAGTGCCATCTGACAGGTGTGAGGGGCTATTTCATCAGCAAATTCTTAACTGAAGAAAAGAGGTGAAAAGGTTACAATATGGCAATTCGTGCAAAAGGTCAGGGAAGAGAAACACCAATA
Source organism: Molossus molossus (assembly GCF_014108415.1). Classification (NCBI taxonomy): domain Eukaryota; kingdom Metazoa; phylum Chordata; class Mammalia; order Chiroptera; family Molossidae; genus Molossus; species Molossus molossus. Next base: position 134,647,005 of record NW_023425355.1, on the reverse strand, counting down.
TCACAGGAGTAAACACCACATAGAAAGTCGCGTTAGAGGCTTTAGGGAACTGGGCCCCATAGAAGGTCCCAGGTCATTTTATGGAGGCTGGGAGGTATTGTGAAGAGGATGCTGAGTGGTCGTCCCACCTTCCCACAGAGGGCATTAGCAAGAGGAGAGGCCTTTAGGAGACGTTCGTATGAACATAAAGGATTTGTTAACCCAGGAGGCAAGGGGTGCCCTTCCGGCCTCAGAGCATGTGGAGCAAAGATGCGCCACCTGGAAAAATGTAACATGGGTGGCAGCTCACCCCACATTCTCTCTCGAGATTGCTGGAGTCCAAAGAAGGAACTCCAGCCCTGGCCGGTGTTGCCCAGTGGTTAGAGCGTCGGCCTGCAGTCTGGAGAGACCCAGGTTCGGTTCCCGCTAAGGGCGCGTACCTCGGTTGCAGTTTGTCCCCGGCCCTGGCTGGGTCGTGCTGGAGGCAACCACTTGATGTGTCCCTTTCACGTTGATGTTTCTCTCTCTCTCTCTCTCTCTCTCCCTCCCACTCTATCTGAACAAAAGAATGGAAAAATGTCCTCGGGTGAGGATAAGAAAAAAACAAAACAAAAACAAAGAAGGAACTCCAAAAGGCCAGGCCCTCAGCCTCCTTGATCCAAGATGATGGGGAGTGAAGGCAGAGCTGGGTCCGGATCTGGGAGGGAAAGTTCTCAGCAGGAATGCCACCACTTGACCTTCTCCACAATTTGAATACAACAGGCAGAGAGGAAGTCACCGGGACTCCACAAACACTGGGCCACGGCCCTGTTCACGGCCCCAACCCTCCTGGTGTGTGTACCGACCACACCACTCAAGGCCCAAATATGTCTCCATGGTGACACAGCTGGCCTGTTTTCTGATCAGCCTGTGAATCACGTGTACTTAATCAGATCACGTAAGCTGTGACAGTTTGTTTTTAAAAGGGACCAATAAACCTAACACAGGCCCGGTACAGTAACGCCTACCCTGAGATAATACTTTTCTTAAAAGACCGATTCCTTTATGATCTAAATACCCACCAGCCAGGTCTTGGTTGACTACAGAGATTTTCCTGTGAGGGCCGAAGAAGGCCCCTGCTACATCGAGGGCGAGGTTTCACACACACACACACACCACGCCCCAGAGGGTCAAAGTCATGCCAAGCCACAGGGACGCTGCCAACACCTCGGTGGCCTAGAAAGATAAGACCGAGGCCCTGAAACCTGACAGCCCTCATGAAACCAGGTGTGTGTCCAGCAAAGTAACCTGGGGAACAAGCTAGAACCCAGAAGGTGGTTCCTCACATCAGGATGTTCCCAAACCAAGCCACGATCCTGCCTGCCTTTTGTCTCATACTAACTAACCCCACTTCGAGGGCTAGCTCCCCAGCACCAAGACATTTGCGTCCACCAGTGTGTCCAGGGCAGCAGAAACTCGTGTCTACTCTGATGTCACCTTCCTCAGAAATCCCAGCCTCAAGTTCCCAAGGCATTTTGGTTCAAGTCGACACACACCACATTCCCGATGCTTACCTTCCAGTTCCGTCTGCAAGCGAGAAGTGGAGGTGTGTTGCTACATGAGCAGAGTCCAGGAAAAGGCAAGCTGGAGTCTCTGCAGGTCCAAGATCAGACTCCCCACAAGCCTGCTGAAGGAACTGCATTTCCCTCCTCATTTACATACATGGTGACATCACTGTAACCAACGCTCTCGGGAGTTGGGGCCCTGGTTCTCCTTCTGGAGCATTACTCACTTATAGATTAACTACTTTGGGAAAGAACAGCATGCAGAAGCTAGAAACCAGGTTCTTTGCTCTGGTCCTGTTTTTTATTTGGGAGAAACCCTACCTGGAGCCAGAGATGAGACTGTGCATGGGCTTTCGCTTCCATCTTTAGCTCTGTTTGCTTCTCTGTTGAAATTGCTCTCAGACACTTCTTATCATCCAAGAAGCATGTACTGAACCAGCTACTATATGACTTGCTTCATGAAGCAGTGTACAGCTGGGCCAGGACAGAGGCACGTAAATAAATATTTATATATATAATACCGATAAGTTGCAATAAAGCTGTATCAGAGCAAAGGAGGTCACACTGCCTGGGAGTGGTGGCTATGCCCCCAGCTCCCCACCAGAATGGTTAAAATGAAAACGACTGACAATACTGCCCTGGCCGGTTTTGCTCAGTGGTTAGAGCACTGGCCCACGGACCAGAGAGTCCCGGGTTCGGTTCCCACTAAGAGCACATACCTTGGTGGCAGTTTGTCCCCAGGTCCGGTTGGGGTCGTGTGGGTGGCAACCAGTTGATGTGTGTGTGTCTCTCTCTCTCTCCCTCTCCCTCTATCTGAAGATAAATCTAAAAATGTCCTTGAGGATAAAAAAAAAAAAAAGACTGAGAATACTAAGTACTGATAAAGATGTGGAGGAACTGGAAGTCTAGGGCAAAATGGTATGGACATGTGGTAGGCAGAATAATAACCTCCTAAAGATGTCCACATTCTAGTCCCTAGAACCTGTGAATGTTACCTTATGTGACAAACAGGTGTTCGCAGGTGTGATTAAGTTAAGGCTCTGAAAATGGGGAGATGATCCAGGCTTTTCCAGGTGGTCCCCATGTAATCACAAGGAAGGCAGGAGAGTAAGAAAGAGAGAGGCGATGTGACTATGAAAGCAAAAGTTGGAGAGAGAGACTGGACGATGCTACGCTGCTGGCCTTGAAGGTGGAGGACGTCATGAGCTAAGGAGTGCAGGGAGCCTCCAGGAGCCGGGAAGGCAGGGAAACAGATCCTCCCCGACAGCCTCCAGAAAGGCTCCACTGACACCTTGATTTTCGGACTTGTGACTGCCAGAATTACAAGATAATAAATGCATGTTGCTGTAAGCCAGTAAATGTGTGGTAATTTGTTATAACAGGAATAGGAAACGACTTCCAACTGTTTGGAAAAGGGTTTGGCGCTATCTGCTAAAGCTGAACATACGCCTACCATAATATCCAGCAATTAATTCCACTCCTAGGTATGTCCACGACAGAAATGCATCGATAGGCACCGAGAGATGGGTGCAAGCATGTTCACAGCAGTTTTAGTGAAAAGAATAAAAAACTGAAAATAACCCAACCGTCCATAAGCAAGAGAATGGATAACACAAATTGTAGTACCGTTACACAATGTAATAGTACTTGGAAATAAGAAAAGGTGCTGGAGATAGATCATGGTGATGGTTGCACAATAATGAATGTACTTAATGCCACTGAACCAAACTCTTAAAAATGGCTGATATGGGCCCGGCTGGTGTGGCTCAATGGAGATCATCATCCCATGGACTGAGAGATCCCAGTTCCATCCTGGTCAGGGCACATGCCCGGGTTGTGGGCCCAATCCCCAGTAGGGGGCATGCAGGAGGCAGCCAATTGATGTTTCTCTCTCTCCCTCCCTAAAAAAAAAAGTAAATTTCATGTTATGTATATTTTGCCAAAATAACAATGTACATACTACATGAATCTATTTTAATAAAGTTAAAAAATAAGCAAAACTAATCCACAGTGAAAAGAGGCAAGAACAATGGTCACCTTTGGGGGGTTATGGTCGAGGAGGAGGTACAAAGGAGTCTTCTAAGTGTTAAAAATGTTTAGTTTTTTTGACCTGGGTGTTGGTTACAAAGGTAAATATATAAACATTCATGAGACATTATGCTTAAAACATTATGCTTAAAAATCTATGAACATTTGTTTCCAAATGCCAACCCCAAGTTTATTTGCACATGATTTGATTTACCTGCATTAGTGTTATCAACACTGTAATGTAAATGGAAGAGCAAAGAAGAAACCACCAAAAGTGTGCATGGTTGGGGATAGCTTCAGGGAGGAGGGGAGGTGTAAGCCAAGTACTGAAGGATGAACATGGCAGACATAGAGAGGAAGGGAATTCTGGGCATAGGGTAGAGCATGTATGTGGGCAGTGAGGTGCAAATCCATGCAGAGTGTCCTGGACACCACAAGCTGGGGGTAGTTGTTGGCTAAAGAGAAGGGGCTAGAAGGGTAAGTGGGAGCCCATCCCAACACGCCTGGGAATCCTCATCAACAGCGTAGACTGTACTCAAGCTAGCCAGACGTCAAAGGTTAAGCCAGAGAGTGACATGATGGATCCATGACAGAGAGGGTGATACCTGGACAGAGGGACAGAGACCCCTAAGGCTCTTGTGATAATGGTCAGGCCCCAAATGACCCGGTCTGTCTCAGGGGATGGGGATGAGGCCATGAGAAATGAAGAAGACAGAACTCACTATCTTGGATGTAATGGGAGAGGGGTGGAGGAGGCTGTTAAGTCTGCTGCCTCCAAGCCTATATGGCTGGTGATTCCACTAATACAAAGGGTGAAGACCAGACTACCCTTCCCTCTGCTTCCTGGGCTGGCCATGGAGGATCACAGCGTCTTGGAGTTGGAAAGCACCGGTCAGATTTCTTAGTGTACCATCTCACGTATAGACAAGCAACCAAGTTCTTCTCATAGGCCAACACCTGAGGCCACAGTTTGTGAGGAACAAGCTGGAACGGGAGAGCTGAGGCTTATCTACTTTAGTGAGCATGTCCTAGAGACGAAGAAATATGACTCACTTGGCTGTGGCACCCAATTGCCCCCAAATGCCCTCACCAACTCACCTCCCATCACAGGGTTCTCCAGCCTAGGCCTGTGGTCTCAGTCGCTGCCAGCCTCTTAGTGGAGAAGTTCTCCCCACAGTCCACCCAAATCCTGTACAGCTAATGGTTCCATCTAATGGTTTGGTAATGCCTTGTAAGTCAATCTGGTTTCTCTTCCAACCAAGTTATTTAACCAAAACGGAGGCACGGGCAGAAAGGGGCGAGCTGACCACGGGCAGCCCAGGGCTACCAGGAGCCAAACATAAGTCTTGGCTTCTAGGTTCCACCTCGGCCCTACAGACCTGATACGAACCACAGGAGCTAACTGCCGATTCTGATCTCGGTGGCCTGCGCACAGCTGAGCATGGTTGAATGACAAGTGCCAGTACCAGAGCCTAGAGAGGGGACACCAAGAACAGATAGGTCTGAAGTGACTTGTTTCAGGCCTGAAACTCATTCTTCATTTGTTGTTCCTAATCTGGCAAAGCAAGTCGACATCTAGGTTAATTGCATGGTCCGGTTCAGGAGCCACTACCACATGCAGCTATTTAAAATGAAATGATTTAAGATCAGACACAATTTAAAAATCAGTTTCTCAGTGCTCAATAGCCACATATGGCTGGTGGCTGCCATATGGAATAGACGCAGAACATTTCCATCCTCACAGAAAGTTCTGCTGGACAGGGCTGCACCCGCCTGTGGTATCTCCTTTTTGAAGTGGCCTGATCATAAGAGGCACGCACGCTCGGCCGGTGTGGCCCACTGGTTGAGCGTCGACCCATGCACCAAGAGGTCGCCGGTTTGATTCCCGCTCAGAGCACATTCCCAGGTTGTGGGTCTGATCCCCAGTGGGGGGCATGCAGGAGGCGGTCAGTCAATATTCTCTCTCATCGATGTTTCTATCTCTCTCTCGCTTACTTCCTCTCTCTAAAATCAATAAAGCAAATAAGTAAATAAATAAATAAGAGGCACTCACTCTGAAATCATCTTTACATGCCAAAATGGCAAGAATGCTTTCTATGTTTAACTAATAAAGATAAAAATGATATACCACAGAGGACATTCAACACTGCTTAGCAGAAAGGCACTGAGTTTCCTTGAGTCCCTCAGTCGAAACTGAGAGAAAGTAAAAGACAGCTAAGGGAGCAGAATGAGCCCTGGCCGGTTTGGCTCAGCAGTAAGTGTTTCAGCCCAAGGACCAAAGGATCTCGAGTTTGATTCCCGTCAATGGCATGTACCTGGGTTGCAGGTTCAATCCCTGGTTGGGGTCATGCGGGAGGCAACCAATTGACGTGTCTCTCTCTCGCGCATCGATGTTTCTCTCTCTCTCTCTCTCTCTCTCTCCCCCCCCCCCTCTCCCTCTCTCCCTTCTACTCCCTTTACAAATAAATAAGTAAAAAAGAGGAAAGCTGAACAGGGTAGAGTGAAACAGTCCACGTGGCTCTCTTGACTGTTCTGCTATCAAAAGAGTTAATCTCATCCCAGAAGATTAGGGATATGTGGAAATTAATGGACCATTAATAAGAAGCAATTACTCTTTAGAAATAATTCGTGGCTGATGAAAACAAAATCAAGTGAAGTGAAAATCTGGGTGGATGAGGAGGGAAAACAAGGAGAGTGGGAACATTTTGCAGTAAGAAAACTGCAATTACAATCAGTGATTTTTTCAAGAGTGTTTTTAGTTCTGAAGATGTAACTGAAACTGTTTACATAATATTGGTTACTAGCTAATAAAAATGATTGCTGTTAGACTATGTTTATAATCACACAATTCCACTGGAGTTATCCAAGTGTGAGGAAAGCTTCCGTCGAAAGCTGTCACAGTATTTCACCACCAGTCGTCACCCTGGACGGGTGCTCGAGGGAACTGCACACAAAATAAATAAGGTAAAGAGGAAAACCTCCTAAGAGATGACACTACCCCCATGCATAAGGACTGTGGGATGTTGAAAAGGCATGCCTATGTGCTAAGGAAAGAAAACATACAGGAATCTCTGTGTTTGTGTGTGTGTAAAAAGTAAGCATAGCAGGAGAATCCTGTTTTGCCCAGTTCACAATTTGGATGGTTATTTATTTTATTTTTTAATTTTTTCCCCCTTCATTGATTTTAGAGAGAGGGAAAGAGAGAAACATCAATGAGAGAGAATATCGATTGGCCACCTCCTGCATGCCCCCCACTGGGGATCAGGCCCACAACCTGGGCACGTGCCCTGACTGGGAATTGAACCAGTGACCCCTCGGTGCACAGGTCGACGCTCAATAACTGGCCGGGCTCGGATGGTTATTTCAAGTGAAGGGCACATATTAAGGTGTTCTGAAACAGGGACACAGAGCCCTGCTTAAGGGCTTTAAGCGCCTGGTGCAAGATTCAAGCTGCAGGGGTCTTTCCTGCTCCATGTTTCTGAATTTCAGGTATTGATTTATACCCTCCGTCTGCTTACATAAAACATAGCAGAAATAAATATGAAAAGTAGATGAGAAGGAAAAAAACTAGTGTAGGGATAGAAACATGAAGTCAAGAAGGAAATTAACTGAATATACGTAGCATAGCAATTGGGTTTCTTCACTGGCTGACGTGATAAACCAACAGTTAAGTCTTTTTTTAAAATTTCAAACACAGATTGCATTCAGTACCATTCCATACCAGTTTCAGATGTATAGTAAAGTGGCTGAAAAACCATGCACTCTGCAGAGTGGTCCCCCCACCCTCTGCCCCAAGCACCCACCTGGCCCCATACCCCACGATCTCAACATTATTGACCATATTCTCCAAGCTGCAATTAGCGTCTCTGTGGCTATTCTGCAACTACCAATTTGTACTGTTTAACCCCTTCACCTATTTCACCCAGCCCCCCACCACCCTCCCCTCTAACAGCCGTCAATTCTCTGTATTTGAGTCTCTGTATTTTGTTAGTTTAACTTGTCCATTAGATCCCACATGTGAATGAAATCATATGGTATTTGTCTTTCTCTGATTGGCTTATTTCACTTAGCACAATACTCTCCAGGTTCATCCATGCTGTCACCAAGGGTAAGATTTCCTCCTTTTTTATGGTAGAGTAATATTCCATTTTGTATATATACCACAGCTTTTTATCAACTCATCTACTGATGGGCACTTGGGCTGCTTCCATATCTTGGGTATTGTAAATAATGCTGCAATGAACATATCTTTTTTTTTTTTTATCCTCACCCGAGGACATTTTTTAAAATTTTTTTGTTCAGATAGAGTGAAAAGGAGAGAGAGGAAGAGAGAGAGAGAAACATCGACGTGAAAGGGACACATCGAGTGGCTGCCACCCGCACGACCAACCAGGGCCAGGGACAAACTGCAACCGAGGTACGTGCCCTTAGCGGGAACGGAACCCAGGTCTCTCTGGACCAAAGGCTGACGCTCTAACCACTGAACCAAACCAGCCAGGGCCTTATCTTATTTTTTAAATAGAATTTTTTTTGTTGTTTTTTGTTTTTTATCCTCACCCGAGGACATTTTTCCATTTTTTGTTCAGGTAGAGTGGGAGGGGGAGAGAGGAACAGAGAGAGAGAGAGAAACATCGATGTGAAAGGAACACATCGAGTGGCTGCCACCCGCACAACCGACCAGGGCCGGGGACAAACTGCAACCGAGGTACGCGCCCTTAGCGGGGATCGAACCTGGGTCTCTCAGGACCGCAGGCCGATGCTCTAACCGCTGAACCAAACCGGCCAGGGCTTAAATAGAATTTTTATTAAAAATTTTTAATGTTGACTTTATTATACATTTCCCCCATACCGCCCTTTGCCCACCTCCCCCTCCCTTGGCCTTTACCACCGTATTGTCTGTGCCCATGGGGTATGCATATATGTTCTTTAGCTAATCCCTTCACCATCTTTATCCAGTTACCACTACCACCTCTTCTCTGGCTCCCACCAGTCTGTTCCACGTATCCATGCCTCTGGTTCCATTTTCCTCGGTTTACTTTGTTCATTAGATTCCACATGTGTTTGAATTGGTTTTTTTTGGTTTCTTCAGATATATTCCTAGAGTTCAAGCATTTGTCCTGTCAGCCAACCTGAACTTTCTGGTCACAATTATCGAGTGGCTTCTGTGAACAGGCGCTAGGAAAGTACACCACCAGCCCTGGCAGGGGAATAACCAGACCTGACCCCACAGAGCCCATCTCAACCCAGATCGGTAGACCACACCCAGCAGATGGGATTCCGCCCGGACCCAATATGGAATCTGGAGACCCGAGGCCAGCCACTACCGCCCTCTCCTCCCCATTTCCATCAGTCGCATACCATGCTTTCCTTCGGTACCAGCTTAGCAATGACCAACAAGCCAGGCCCACCTCCTTTCCACAGCCTGTCAGGTCCTTGAGATGATGTTCTGTGCAGACCTTGCCATTTGCCCATTCTGGGGAAAACAAAAGCAGCTTCTCTCCCCAGGGGCTTAGGGGTCCGGCATGCTTTGCCTTACTGTAGGTAGGAGAGACCATTTCGTCAAAGCGTCTTTCCATGTCCGCTAAGCACACCCCTGCGGAGACCCAAGGCAGACTGAACACCACAGCATATCTGTGCTTCATCCCACACTTGACTGACCCCCTCAGTACCACTGTGTCCTATGTGACCATGGGCTCATTCTAGACTAAAAGAACTTTCTGCCAGGATGGAAATGTTCCAAGACAGTGCTGTCCAATCTGCCAGCCACCAGCCACAGCTGGCTACCGAGCGCCTGAAATGTGGCTGGAAGTGTAAAATAGACACTGGTTTTTGATGACTTGGTGCAAAGAACAGAAAGTAGGATATCTCGTTAACAATTATTTATATTTATTAGATGTCGAAATAATATGTTGGATATATTGGAGTAAATAAACAGCATTATTATATTAATTTAACTTGTTTGTTTTACTTAAAAAAATTTTTTTTCTTTACTGATTTTCAGAGAGAGAAGAAGGGAGACATAGAGTGACCCGTCCCGCAGGTCAAGCAACGAGGACTCTAGAGGGGGAGTGAGGATGAGGAGGGACAAGAGACACGAGAAATGGAGACAAGACAGGGCTCTGATCAAGTCTCGTTTATTCTGGGGAGATCCACAGTATATATAGGGCAAGAAGCAGAAAAACAAGAACATTTGTTGCCAAGTGATGTTTGTGGTGACCACCCCGAAGCCATTTCAAGTAAATATCATGTAAATATCACAGGTGGAACAAAAGACAAACAGAGCATAACTGGCTGAGTAAATGGTTACTTAAAGGAATACAGAGCCCTGGCCAGTTAGGCTCAGCGGTTGAGCATCGGCCTGCGGACCAGAGAGTCCTGGGTTCGGTTCCCGCCAGGGGCACATACCACAAAAAAAAAAAAAAAAGGAATACAGAAACATTGTATGCAGAGATGCAGAGATATCCTGCCTTGGGGCAGGAGATGGCAGAGCAGATTTTTGCAAAATGGATGCCATGCAAACAGTCTCCCACAATAGAGAGAGACATCGATGAGAGAGAACACTGATTGGCCACCTACTGCATGCCCCCTAATGGGGATCAGACCCACAACCCAGGCATGTGCCCTGACTGGGAATTGAACTGGCAACCTCTTGGTGCATGGGTCGACGCTCAACCACTGAGCCACACCTGCTGGGCTGTTTTACTTTTTAAATGCAGCTATTAGAAGTAGGATTACATATGTGGCTATCATTCTTTGTTAGTAGCCAGCACCAGCCTATACTATTATTTACTATTTTTCTTTAAATTCTCATTTTTAGTTGTTTCAAAAATATAGATGAAATAACAGTTTGATGTACTAGTTGTAATTTTACAATTAATCCACAGAACTATTAATGTAATTTTTTTTAAATTTTTTGTTTTATCCTCACCCGAGGACATTTTTCCATTTTTTGTTCAGATAGAGTGGGAGGGAGAGAGAGGAAGAGAGAGAGAGAGAGAAACATTGACGTGAAAGGGACACATCGAGTGGCTGCCTCCCGCACGACCCAACCAGGGCCAGGGACAAACTGCAACCGAGGCACGTTCCCTTAGAGGGAACTGAACCCGGGTCTCTCTGGACCGCAGGCCGACGCTCTAACTGCTGAGCCAAACCAGCCAGGACATAAAATTGAAGAGATAAGTTTGTCCACAATAAGGACATACATTGAAAGTGTTCATTTAGCCCTGGCTGGTGTAGCTCAGCTGGTTGGGTGTTGTCCCATGCACTGGAGGATAGGGATCTGATTCCCAGTCAGGGCACATGACTAGGTTGCAGGTTAGGTCCCCGCCTGGGGTGTGTGCAGGAGGAAACCAACTGATGTGTCTTCTCCCACATCAATGTTTCTCTCTTTCTTCCTCCCCTTTCCTCCATCTCTAAATATGAAAAAGTGTACATTTAGAAATGTTTATAGCAATTTGACAGAGTAATCTGATATCCACTGATAGCTTAGAACTTAATATCTTATCTAATTTAACATTTAAAAATTAGGACTTATATTTTCCATGTCTTTTATTTTTATTTAATTAATTTATTTTTGTTACAGATGTTTCTCCTTCCCCCCACATCGACACCCTCCTTATCCCGCTCCCCACCAACAGCATTGTTGTCTATGTCCATTGATAATGCATATATGTTCTTTGGTTTATCTCTTCCCGTCCCCCCCGCCCCGAGGTATGTCAGTCTGTCAGTCTGATCCCTATGTCTGTGTCTTTGGGTCTATTTTGTTCATCAGCTTATTCTGTTCATTAGATTCCACAAATAAGTGAGATCATGTGATATTTGTCATTCTCTGATTGGCTTATTTCACTTAGCATAATACTCTCCAGTTTCCCCCATGTCGTCTCAAAGAGTAAGAGATCCTTCTTTGTTACAGCTGCATAGTGTTCCATTGTGTAAATGTACCACAGCTTTTTTTTAAAATCCTTACCCGAGGATAATTTTACATTTATCTTCAGACAGGGTGGGAGGGGGAGAGAAAGAGAAACATCGATGTGAGAGAGACACGTAGAGTGGTTGCCACCCGCACAACCCCAACTGGAGCTGGGGACCAACTACAACTGAGGTATGTGCTCTTAGCAGGAACTGAACCGGGGGACTCTTTGGTCCATGGGCTGACGCTCCAGCCGCTGAGTCAAACTCGCCAGGGCTATCACAGCTTTTTTATCCACTCATCTGATGGACACCTGGACTGTTTCCAGATCTTAGCTATTGTAAATAGTGCTGCTATGAACATAGGGGTACATATATTCTTTCTGATTGGTGTTTCAGGCTCCTTAGGCTATATTCCTAGAAGTGGGATCACTGGGTCAAATGGCAATTCAATATTTAATTTTTTGAGGAAACGCCGTATTGTTTTCCACAGTGGCTGCACCAGTCTGCATTCCCACCAGCAGTGTACTAGAGTCCCCTTTTCTCCACACCCTCGCCAGCACTTGTTTGATGATTTGTTGATGGCGGCCATTCTGACAGGTGAGAGGTGATACCTCATAGTTGTTTTGATTTGTATCACTCTGATTATTAGTGACAATGAGCAGTTTTTCATATCATCTTTTATATTTTATTTTTCTAGTAAGTCTTTTTATTGTATTTTACCAAGAAACTGGTCAACAATAGATTCAAAATTAGAAAACAAAACTGATCCTTCACCAGAGTTAGTTTGAAACACACTGGCCAAGACTATAAGAGAGAATTTTCCATGGATGTTCCAGAGTGATGACCAGAGAGCCACAATGCTCAGTCACTCCCAATGCAGTGTCCCACGACAGGGAAGCATACTAAGGAGATCTTCCAGACCCCAACAATATAGGCTGGCGTAGAGAGGAGGGGGGCTAATTCCTAGTGAACCAGAAATTTTGTTAAATGGATCTTCTCTTCCTCTAAGCATTTTAGTTAATAAAATTTTTGCTCTAAGAAATGAGGGTCCTCATCACCTTTGGGGAGAAAAACAACTATGTACTATGGAAAAGGAACACAAAATCCTCATAAAATGTGGATCGACAGTACTGAGCTAGATCGTGGGAGGGGTAGAGGAGATGTGGGCAGCATGGTTCATGTATGAAAGGAGATGGTTATAATCCATCTGAGAAGGCACAGCAGCAGAGAAGCTAAAACTACTGAACTCTGGAGTCAATCACACTTGGGCGGAAGGTCTGGCTTGCCACTTATGCTTGACCTTGAGTGAATGAGTTAATCTCTCTTTTCAATGGATTTAGCTGTTGTACTAGAGAATCTCCAAAAAGAGATTCCTCTTTTCCCAGTAGGCACTTACTACTCTTCACATAAAGAAGAGGAATCTAAAATATCACATGATCTCACTTATTTGTGGAATAAAATGAACTAAACAAACTGCTGAACAAAATTAACCCAGAGACATGGAGGTGGGGTACAGACTGACAAGCCTCAGAGGAGGGGGGTTGGGGGGGGATAAAACACAGAACTTACAGCCATGTATGCATGACCAATGAACATAGACAACAAAGCTGGGTATGGGGTGGGGGGGTGTCAATGGGGGAAAAATGAGAAACATCCATTACAAAAACAAATAAATAAAAAATAAATTAATTAATTTTAAAAAAAAGGGAGGGGAGTCTAGCTGGGCCGGTGTGGCTTAGTGGATTGAGTGTCGTTCCATGGACTGAGAGGTCCCAAATTGATTCTGGGTCAGGGCACATGCCCTGTTTGTGGGCTCGATCCCCAGTAGGGGGCGTGCAGGAGGCAGCTGATAGAAGATGTTTCTCTTTCACATGGGATGTTTCCATATCTCTCTCCCTTCCTCTCTAAAAAAAATCAATAAAAACATATTTTAAAAAAGGAAGTGGAGTCTATTTCCTTTCCCTTGAATATGGGCTGGCATCGTGACTTGCTTTGACCACAGAATGCAACAAAGTGACATTCTGGGACTTCCGAGCCCAGGCCTTCAGAGAACTGGCAACATCTACTTCCTCACGCTTGAAGTGCAGATATCACACTGTGGAGTTCAGGGCAGTGTGGCCTTCAGGGACACTTCACGCCCACTGAGCTCCCACAAGACTGCAACAGCAGGAGCCACTCAGCTGACACTACAGGGACCAGAAGAATTGCTAACTGCTCAGTTGAACCCAACCAACCCCAGAATCCTAAGAAATAATAAACTTGTAGTGGTTTGTTACCCAGGCATAGATAATGGAAACATCTCTAAAATGAGGAGTAGAACACTATAAAGCCCTAGCCGGTGTGGTTCAGTTGGTTGGAGAGTCATCCCACACACCAGGTTCAAATCCAGATCAGGGCACAGGCCAAGGTTGTGGGTTTGATCCCGGTCGGGGTGGGTGTGGGAGGCATCTGATCGATGTTTCTCTTTTTCTCTTTCCCTTCCTCACTCTAAAATCAATTTTAAAAATATTTAAGAGTGTTTGTGAGGAATAAAGTAAAATAATGTGTGTGAGTGGTTATAATGGTGCTTGACAGTGAACAGCGGTTACTACCTGAGAAGCTAAGGTTACCACAAGTGCAGGACATGACCGCAGACCTCCCGGGAGGCACGTTCAGGTTGTGAGGGCTCAGGACCCTGGGCAACAACAGAGGTGAAAAGGAAGGTTTCATTCAGACTGTGAGGACCCTAGATTAAGTGGACCCCTGAAGGGAAAAAGGGACAGGGGATGCCAGGCTCATGTGGCTCAGTTGGTTGAGCATTGTCCCATGCACCAAGAATTCACTGGTTTGATTCCTGGTCAGGGCACATGCCCGGGTTGCAGGCTCGATCCCCAGCAGGGGGTGTGCAAGAGGCAGCCGATCAATATTTCTCTCTCATCAATGTTTCTCTCTCTAAATAAAAATCAATAAAAACATATTAAAAAAACAAAAAACAAAACAGAGTTCTGGCCCTGACCGGTTTAGCTCAGCGGTTAGAGTATCAGCCTGTGGTTCCCGCTAAGGGCACGTACCTCGGTTGCAGTTTGTCCCCGGCCCTGGTTGGTCATGCGGGTGGCAGCCACTTGATGTGTCCCTTTCACGTCGATGTCTCTCTCTCTCTTCCACTCTATCTGAACAGGAAATGGAAGAATGTCCTTGGGTGAGGATAAAAAAAACATTCTGGCTGATTTGGTTCAGTTGTTACAGCGTCGGCCCACGGACTGAAGGGTCGAGGGTTCGGTTCCAGTCAAGGGCACTTACCTGGGGGTTGCAGTTTCAATCTCCAGCCCCGAGTCGGGGTTGTGCAGGAGGCAACAGATTGATGTGTTTCTCCCACATTGATGTCTCTCTCTCTCTCTCTCTCTCTCTCTCTCCCCCTCCCTCCCTCCCTCCTTCCCTTCCACACTGTCTAAAAATCAACGGAAAAATATCCCCAAGTGAGGATTAACAACACCGGAAAAAAAAAAAAAAAAGAAAGAAAAGAAAAGCGGACAGGAGACATTTCGGTTTGAGGGGAGCACAGGACCTATGTGATACTGAGGCAGCCTGACAGCTGAGATCTGGTGATTCTACCTGCTGGCTAAAGGTATGTAAGCAGATCCAAGCAACAGGCGCTTGTTCCTCCTTTGTTACCCTGTGCATATAACATACGCACTAAAAAGAACAGTGCATCTGATCATTTCCATGGGGGAAGGAAAGAAAACATCACTGGAGGATAATGGGAACATGCAATGGATTTTGATATCAGAAGAACCTATTGCTAAAGGAAACAACCAGAGGCAGTCCCCTGCCACTGACCTGGGCCCCTTGGCTAAGGCGACAAATGACTCCATTTTTATCATCAATGGACCTTCCTCGATATTTTTCCAATAACAGGCTTATTACCCCTAGAAGTAAAGGAATTTTACCTAAGATTATAGTTGCCCCATATGTTGGGAGGCATTTGCAGTTTTGTATCCTATTTGCAGGCACTTGTGTATAATGCTAATTTTGACTTCTGTAATCCCTGTCACACCCACTATTGTACCATTCCCCTGAGGGGGGGGGGCAAATGAGGGTTGGGGCTTCTGTCTTTAAAATCTACGCTGCTGAGGATCTGGGGAAGCTGTATCCCCCCCCCCCCCAGCCAGCTGGTGTAATGAAGTGCTCCTTTACAGATGGGCTGTGCGTCTCTGGTTATCTCGCTGACAGGTTACAACACCACCTTCTACAACAGCCCCCAGGAAAACCAGTCACCAACTCATATCCATCCCCCAATGTGCCCACATGAAAGGGTCCGAGAGCCTACACATCGCAGGCCTGTCTTTTCTAGACCTCACAGCATTCAGTACAAACTTAGGAGCAAAGGCTGACCCTCAAGAAATGCAGGGTTGAATCTTATTAAGAATGATACGGCTTTGGAAGACCAAAGCACGATCAGATTCTGGGGTGGGTTATAATAAAACCTCAATAATCAAGACTTTTCTGAGGATGACATTTTTCTAAGTATCTGACCTCACAAACCCTCAAAAGAACAAACCGCAGTACTATCTGGTACCAAAATTGAACACTCCGTTTTTTCCACACCAACCCTAATTCACACAGAAATTTATTTAGTATTTTTTTTTAATCTTCACCCCAGGATATTTTTCTTTTATCTTCAGATAGAGTGGGAGGGAGAGAGAGGGAGAGAAACGGAGAAAGAAACATTGATGTGTCCCTCTCACATGGACTAGTTGCCTCCCTCACGACCTGGACCTGGACCAGGGCCGGAGATGAACTGCAACAGAAGTACATGCCCTTGGCCTGAATCGAACCCACAACTCATTGGTCCAAGGGCAGACTCTGAGTCAAACAGGCCAGGGCTATTTACTATTTTAAACCTTCACACATGTCTTTCCATATTTCCAATCTCAAATGAAGGAAAATGGCTTTAAGCTAATCTAGCTATAAGTGCATTAAATGGTTCTACAATAAAGTTTCTTCCAACTAGAACTTGGTAAGAATGCCCCCTTATTAAGTTCCTTCAAATAAATTAAAATCTCACAGATAAATTGTAGGCCCAACCATACAGCCCCTCCCTGCCTCTAAATGCTGAAATAACCTATTATTTAAACTCCCAACCAAATATAAATGTGAACTTCAACAACTTCCCTTTTCCAATGCTTGATTCTACTAGGTCCCCCTCCCCCACAGCTGGCTCTGATAGGTGAGTGGGTGGTGAGGGAAATCAAAGTTTTGCCTCCTCAAAATGTGCCCTTTGGGATACTAATTTAAACAGGTTATTAAGAAACAAAAACCCCAGAAAGAAGCTTTGACTCTCCCCCTTCCTGCCTAAAAGAATTCAGATGGAAAAACCTGCTTCAAGAAGGGAATCAGTATAATCACCTTGGCCACATATAAATTAGCACATGTGATAGACTGGAAGAAATCTAGCAAAGCTTGTCTCCCTCTGTGTCCCATTGTTTCTGGGTGGCCCAGCAAGAATTTACCATCTGTTTGTTCTTTCTGTGAACTACCTACTTCCCCTTTGGAATCCCTGACCCCTACTGCCCACCCCCTTCTCCTTTGTCCAGAATGGCATATAAGCCTTAACTGCCCAATGCCCCATTTGGGGTTTCATACCTTATGACACCTTGGCATGTAGATCCGCAATAAACTGTACATTCTCCTGTTAATCTGTTAATTTTATTATTAGCCCAGCTAGAAGAATTTAGAAGGTGGGAGTATATTTTTATGCCCCCAACAGTGGTTCTGGGTTCTTCCCTAGCAGATTCAGCAGGGTTTCTCAAGCAAAACGGATGAAAACAGAAGTACATATTTATTTATAGTATTTATGTCACTATCCTGAGATGTTTGTTAAATTCTGCCTTAAAAATATGCATGATGAAAAAAAACGCTAACTGGGAAAGATTTAAGCCACCTCCTCCTTCTATGAATGATGCAAATGAAGGTTCAATCACAAATACCCCTCCCCCCGACATGAAAAGCATGTTTTAAGTGACTAAACATTTCCCCTGATTTGTTTCCCTTTCTTGGTACACCTTATATAAAATAATCAGATCTTCACTATGTGATAATTCTCTGAATCGTATACTTAAGATCTGTGAGCTTTTGTGGTACGAATGTTATACTGCAGTAAAAAAAAAATGTTTTAAAAATAGCTCACATTAACTTTTTTTTTAAAAAAGGCGTTTCCAAGATAAACAGCATGAAATCAGTAAATTAGTTTCCACGTTGTTTACACCCCCACACTACCTGCAACAACTTTACAGAACGTTAGAAGACTCGGGACCGGCTTATCTAAAACTGCCAAATTCCTCAAAATTTCCCCCTGCTGTGCTCACTGCTGGGCAGCCAGTCCGGGGACCAGCCCCCCATAGGTCCTCGCAGCTGCAGCTTCGCTGGCCCGGAGACTTGTTCGTCGCGCTGCCACGTGAAGGGGCCGCGGCTCCGCCAGACCCCTGGGCAGCACTCGCGGGCGGCAAGGGAACCCGGCCAGGGGCTCGCGGCGCTCCACCCGCCCCTGCCAGTGGGGGACCCACGGCTTCTGCCCCGGGGACGCCGCAAAGCCCGCAGCCGTACCACCTTCGCATTCCTCTGCAGCCACCTCTCGCTTGTTTCCCTAGACGCAGAGAGGGCGGGCGCGCAGGCCCGGGCGAACCCCCGCAGCCCGCTCCATCCCTCCCAGCGCCCCCGACCCCCGCCACTCACGACGAGGCCCCCACCCCGGACATCAAACGTGGGCCTCGGCACTCCAGGTCAAACACACTTGCCACCCACCCTAAGCCACCCCCAAGCTCACTCACTCACTCAGGCCAGCGGAGAGGAGACCCTGCCACCCGCACCGCGAGGGGCGCGGCCCTCCATCCAGTGCCCCGCCAAACCCAGGCAAGAGGAAGGGCGTTGATTCTACCTCCGCGCCGCGCCTCCATCCCCTGCCCTCCAGGGCCACTGACCTGTGCGGCCCACAGCGGGTCCGCACTGCCCCCCGGGGACCTGAAGCCCAGGCACCCACTGAACCCGGGGACCTACCTGAAAACCGATGGTTGGGCGGCGAGGTCCGCACCGCGCTTGGATCGGCCATCTTCCCAAGGAGCGGGGAGCCCCGCGTAGTCCCCTGCGTCCCGGCTCCCGCCTCGCAGCCGCCTCCTTGCTCCATCAGGACGCGCTAGCCGCACAGGCCCACTGCCCCGGCCGCTGCGTCGCACAGCACCGTACCCGCGCCCGCACGCGTCCGCGTCCTCACGCAGCATGCGCAGCCGGTTCTCACGCTGCGCACGCGCACCGCGTGCACATGCTTCGGGCGCACCGATCCTCAGCAGACACGTACCTCGTGCACTGGCAATGTGGGCCCTAGTTCTCCAAGCGCGCGCACATACTGCGTGCCCGTGCGATGTGCACACCGGTCTTCACACAGAGCACCTGCACACACGTCGTGCACACACCGGTGTAAACACACCTCTCCATACAGCGCACACCCTTCAAGTGTTATACACATAGGATGCAGTTTCTCACTCAGCGTGTGAACAAAGCTCACACACACCATGTGCACCCACATGCTCCCCCAGCACGTACATGTTCTCACACACCGTGCACACACGTCTTCACATGACTTACATACGTTCACACACAGTAGGCGTCCACACACATACTCAGCGCTGCCGCTCTGGAAATAGTTTCTAGCTAGTGCCTCAGGCAGGCGCCCCTTGGGCCAGTGCCAATGTGTAGACGCAGTAGACCCTCCCAACAAGCACAGTTAGGTTCCCGTGGCCGGCGCTAGGTCCTCCCTCACGGAGCCAGGTGCGTGGCCACCCAGAGAGGGACTCCAGCAAGCCAGCCTGGACGACCTTCAAGGAAGGGCAGAGGCGCGCAGTCCGATGGACTTCAGCCTTCCACCCCACTCCCGCTGATTGCATCCAAGAGCTACTCAATGAATGATTCCTTTTTCCTGGGGTGCAAATAACACCCACCTGAGAAATGTCTGTGAGGAGGACCTCTCTGGGAAAACTGTTAAACGTGTAGTCCCGGAGTAGGTTCAGAGTTTGTGTGTGTGTGTGTGGGGGGGGGGGGGCTGTCTTTCCCCTAGACATCCTTGTACCCCTGCCATGAGCATTTATCTTTTCAAAATCATGCATATTGAGAAAGACATCTTTGTAGAGCCTGCTCAACCTGCAGGTATTTGCCTAGGTATAGCCTGCCAAGTGATAATCCATCCCAGTGGACCCCCAGGCTGCACCTTTCTCTGTTGAAGGGCGACCAGCCCTGTGAGGTTCTAAATCCCACCCTTAGGGGAGAGAGGAATACATGATTAAAGAGCCGGATTAAGTTAAATAAAGGTACAAGGTTTCTTTGGGGGAGGGGGATGAATGATGAAAATGTTCTAGAATTAGGTTATGGTGATGGTTGACTCTATAAGTATACTAAAAAGCATTGAATTGTACATTCTAAACTGGTGAACTTTATGGTATGTAAATTAAACAATTAAAGTAAAAACACCAAGCTGATGCCCAGCGAGTGTGGCTCAGTGGTTGAGCGTCGACCCATGCACCAAGAGGTCGCCAGTTCGATTTCCAGTCAGGGCACATGCTCAGGTTGTGGGCCCCATCCCTCGTGGGGGGCATGCAGGAGGCGGCCAATCGATGTTCTCTCATTGATGTTTCTATCTCTCGCTTCCTCTCCCCTCCTCTCTCTCTAAAAATCAATAAAGAAAAAAAGAAAAAAAAAATACAACAAACTGACCCCCAGGAAATGAAAAGCTTGGAGAGTCCCTTTATGGCACAAAAATATAAACGTGTTCGTGACACTCCCAAAGATGTGCCCAGAGTAGGGCGTGACTAGAGAGAGAGCCAGAAGGGGAGTTTAGATACAACTGAGCAAGTAATCAGGCATGTGGTGGCTGGTCCCTTGGCTGTCAAGAAAGCTGTTTCTAAGTTAATTAGGTCATGGGAGCTGTTTTCCACACACCCCTCCCCCCTTTTTTACAGCTCTTGGATACCAGTTTATAATTCATCCAATTCTTAAGCTCATTCATGACTTGCTGACGTGTCAGACTAGCATCCCTTTCTAGTATTATTCTTTTTATTTTCTATTCCACGCTATCCTCTTTCTAGTAATAGACCTCCCCTGTTAAATATAGTTTTCTAGCTGTATTTTTAAAATATATATTGTGAAGATATGCATGGTTTTAGTTTATATAAATGATATTGCTCAATAGTTATGATTCGGTTTGTTTTTCCTTGCTTGGAATTGTTTTCAACATCTATCCCTTGCAGCTGTAGACAAATGTATCAGAAATAGATCAGCCATTCATTCTGGTTTACTCTTCTGAAAATTGCCTATCCGATCCTTGTCCATCTTTCTATTGGACTACGTTTTTTTTTTTTTTCTGTTGATTCCCAGGAGTTTCCAGTATTCTAGATAATCCCTTGTGGATTTAAAAATGTTGCAAATATTTCACACTAGTCAACTAACCCGTTCAAAGATTAGCAATCCTCCTTAATTTTTATGCCCAAACGAACCCATTTAAAAGCTTCTTATACAGAAACTAAGAGTTTCTGTATAAGAAACTAAGAGTTTCGAGAATAAGAGTTTACAAAGAATGTTCACCTATCTTTTACTTGGATCCACCTATCATTGCCATTTTACCCCATTTAGTTTATCATTTGTACTTCTATCTTTAATATTTCATCAACTGTTCTTAAAGTTGCATACATACACTTGGCCCTTTACCCTTAAATATTTCAATGTGCATTTCCTAAGAATAAGGATATTCGCTTGCACAACCACATTAGTTATGAACTTCAGTAAATATAACATGGAAACAATTTCATCTAATTGGCTGTTTCTCCACTGTAGAGGTACTCTTCTAATTTATAAGCAATCTGTGGGGAGGCACTACTTTAAAGCCATGCAAATAACCTATTCCTTGTCAAAACTTCCCCCTAGATTTAGCATCTATTGATAGTTCTTGATCTAATCTTTCTCATGGTTACATAATAAAATCTTATAAAATTTTCCTCTATGGTTCATGCTTTAAGAGGTCTTTTCAAAATGCAGATATAAAAGGTCAAATTGTGGGAAGTTTAATGGAGCCCTTAAACCTCGATGGAGCTGAGAGTCAGTGGAGAAAAGGGGTAAATTCAAAGTGTAGCATCAGGTAGTCAGTAGAAGGAAGGAAATAAAAAGATTAAAGAGCTCTTGTTTAGCAAGGCTGGTGTGGCTCAGTGGTTGAGCTTCGACCCATGCACCAAGAGGTCACTGGTTCGATTCCTGGTCAGGACACATGCCCAGGTTGTGGGTGAATCCCCAGTGAGGGGCGTGCAGGAGGCAGACAATCAATGTTCTCTCTCATCGATGTTTCTGTCCCTCTTTCCCTTCCTCTCTCTCTAAAATCAATAAAGAAAAAAAAAAGTTTCAAAAAAATCTTGTTTAGTATATGCTTCCCCAATCCCAAAAGTCTGCATTTTCCTCCATTATAGATTTATCTCAACTCTAAAGCAATTGTATTTCCTGCAAATGGTATGATAAATCCATATTTACTTTTCTCTGTGGTTTTCCCAGCACCATCTATTCATCTATCCTTTCCCCAATCATTCTAAAACAAAGCACTTTTATCATATACCACATCTGCGTAGATACATGAGCTTAATTCTGAATTCTCTACTCTAATCTTTTTGTCTATTATGGCATCTATCATTATTATTTTTTATTCTCACTCGAGGACATTTGTCCAATTTTTATTCAGATAGAGTGGGAGGGAGAGAGAGGAAGAGAGAAACATCGATGTGAAAGGGACATATCGAGTGGTTACCTTCTGCACGACCCAACCAGGGCTGAGGACAAACTGCAACCGAGGTACATGCCCTCAGCGGGAACTGAACCCGGGTCTCTTTGGACCACAGGCCGATGCTCTAACCGCTGAGCCAAACTGGCCAGGACTATGGCATCTATTATTTATTACTATGGCTTATGGTGTGACTTAATACCTGATGTAGAGTTCCTTTAGACTTCTCCTAGAAATCTGTAATTTCCGTATGAAATTTCTTCAGAATCAGTCTATCCCTCCAATCCTGCTGGAATACTTTATGACAGTAATTCTCAAATTTTTTGTCTCAGAGCCCCTTCATAGCAGGGGTTGGAAGTACAGCTTGTGGGCCAAATGAAGCCGGCCACCTATTTCTGTAATAGTTTTACTGGAATCTGACCACATTAGTGTTTACATGTTGTCTACAGCTGCTTTTGCATAACAATGGCAGAATGGAGTTGTAACAGACCATATGGCCTACAAAACCTGAAATATTTACTGGTCCTTTAGAGAAAGTTCACCAACCCCTATTTTACACATAAAAGTGAAACTCCCAAGTAACTTTTATAAAAGTTAATGTTGGTGGGTGTTGTTTTCCAAAACTTTTTAAAAAATGTTTTTATTGACTTTAGAGAGAGGAAAGAGAAGTATCTATTGGCTGCCTCCCTAACTGGGAATCAAGCCTGTAACCTGGGCATGTGCCCCGACCTGGAATCAAACTTGTGACCATTAGGTGCCTGGAACAATACTCAACCAAGTGAGCCACACTGGCCAGAGCAAAACTTTTTACTTGAACGCACAGGTGTAGTATTGGCAACACCGTCAGTTGTCCTTGGAATGACAAGTTCACTCGTGGACTCTATGAATATGGACATGTCAGGAAAATTAAAAAAATATTTAGTATTTATTTCAAAAATAAATCCAATGCTTTAGCATACTTTTAGTGAAAAGTAACTAAAGAACAAAGTGATTGAGAAGAGTGGCAGTTTCACATTTTTGCAAATCTCTACTATCTTAACAGAAGACAGTCTTATACCTGCTTTTCTATTCAATGTGTTTTCAGTATATTATTTTGGTCAAAGCATATGAAGAAAATCTGGCCTCAGAGGTATGAAGTTGGAAAAGGGAAAAATTAATAGCCTTTTCAGATAACTGTGTGTTTTTCTTTGACACCACACCCAATCTTGACAACTGATTTTTTTTCATCCTCACCCGAGGACATTTTTTCATTTTTTGTTCAGATAGAGTTGGGGAAAGAGAAACATTGACGTGAAAGGGACACATCCAGTACCTGCCACCCGCACGACCAACCAGGGCCTGGGACAAACTGCAACCCAGGTACGCGCCCTTAGCAGGAACTGAATCCGGGTCTCTCTGGAGGGCAGGCCGATGCTCAAACTGCTGAACCAAACCAGCCAGGGTACAATGATAATTTCTTAAAGGTTACTTGCAATGTGGAGCCTAACACCGAATCAATGATCTTTTCATACTATTACATTAAAACGACCGATCATTTAGAAAATATTGGGTAAGCCATGAAGATCTTCCACAAGCCAACACATTTCACTCTACAATATTTAAAGTCACATTCATTAGTACCATCACTGATCTCTTCAGAAGTCTTTACTGTGAAGCTGTCAAGCTAGTGGTAGCAGATAGATAGTAGTTTCCCAAGTTTTAGCTTTCACTAGAAAGCTCAAATTTTATCACTGTCAACAAATGCTGTCAGCTATTTTCTTTGAAGTTGACAGTTTCTTTTTATTCACTTGTGAGAAAATGCTGACATCAAACCGAGTTTGAAAAACCAGTCCTTTCAAGTAAAAATGGTGTTTCATGAAAAGCAGTGGCCAGTTTAGTTTGCAACTCAAATAATCACACAGGTGTTTTTCCTTGAGTCAACTGTACTTCCCAGGTTGAGCAGAAGTGCTTTCTGTAGCACTTCCTATGCTGTCACATGAAATATTAAAAAGATGCATACTCGCCCTGGCCCTGGCCGGTTTGGCTCAGCGGTTAGAGCGTCAGCCTGCAGTCCTGAGACCTGGGTTCGGTTCCCACTAAGGGCACGGACCTCGGTTGCAGTTTGTCCCTGGCCCTGGTTGGGTCGTGCGGGTGGCAACCACTCGATGTGTCCCTTTCACGTCGATGTTTCTCTCTCCCCCCCCCCCATCTGAACAAAATATTGAAAAATGTCCTCAGGTGAGAATAAAAAAAAAAAAAAAGATGTATACTCTGCCCTGGCTGGTGTGGAGCGTTGTGCCTTGTACCAAAGGGTTGCCGGCTTGGTCCCCAACTGATGTTTCTTTCTCTCTCTCCCCCTTCCTCTAAAAAAAATCATTAAAAAAAAAGTATACTCAGGGGTGGTATTTAATGAGATTAATTTTAATGCTTTTCAGGAACATTCTTAAGTAAAATTGAGTTTTTAAAAAACTTGTATTTCTATGTTTGCTTTTGGTAGATAACCTTTATCAAGTTAATTCCAATTATTCTTAGATTACTGATATTTAAAATAATAAATTATGTATTAAGCTTTATCAAGTTGGCAAATAATTCAACGGATTCTATACCTCACAGTCCAGTAGATCAAAGAAGCAATGGGACTTGACTCAGATTCTGCCCCCACTTTTGGACCTGCCACTATCAAACTGTGAACTAAATGAAGCCTGGGCTGGACAGGAAAGAATGGCTTTTTAGGAGTGAGCAAGCTGACCAGAGGACAAATGCCTACTTTGCCTATGTATCTTCACATAGTACAAAATGAGGTCTGTTGAATGTGATTTTGGCAATTTGAGGTCATTCTGGACAACTGATTTAACATCAGAAAAGGCCATCTTCAGCCCAGGTTTGTAACAGATTTACTCACCCAGAAATTGCAAGTCTGAATGGATTCATCTGAATCAAATAACCAAAAACACAAAAGTAAAAAACAGGTAAGTAGTCCTGGCTGGTTTGGCTCAGTAGTTAGAGCGTTGGTGTGCAGGATTGATTCCTGGTCAAGGGAACATACTTTACCTGGGTTGCAGGTTGGATCCCTGGTCCTGCTTGGGGCCGTGCAGGAGGCAACTAGGCAACCAGTCTATGTGTCTCTCTCACATCTATGTTTCTCTTTCTCGCTCCCCCTCCCTCCTTTCTACTCTATCTTAAAAAAAAAAAAAAAAAAAAAAAATCAATGGAAAAATATCCTCAGATGAGGATTAACCAAAAATAAATAAATAAACGTTTGTTAAAAATGTCATAAAGTGTGAAAAGAATCAATTGCATACAGTGTTGCACATTATTTCATATTTTATTTTCTAATTCCAATTATTTTGCATCTGCTTTTTTAAAACACAATTCCACATGATGGAAAAGGAAACCTCCAAATCAATCAGTACTAATTAGCTTTCATGAATCTATAATAAAAAGATGTAAAAGGACTCATTAAAGACCTAAAAATGAAATATGATCAGAGCCATCACTATTAATAACTATAAACTTTCTCTAAAGAAATAAAGAACAGTTGGTATTTTGCAAAACATCTTCAAGCAATTTAGAAGCTTCCATCTGTTAGTCTTACACTGAAGTAAATGACAAAAAGCAATTATTTTAAAGTGTCGACATGTATATACAAATATATATTCTACCTTCACGTTTCTTTTATTATAAGAACCCAAGACTACAAGTAAAAGAAATGGTAAATAGAGAATATAAAATCAATATAAAATATGTGCATATTCTATTTTACACAATTCTGGCTATTGAGGGAAAAGCGGTAGACATTGCTCTATATATGAACACATTAAATGTTAATCCCCAACAATTCTGCAGGTACTGTTCTCATCATTCCCATCTTACAGGTGAGGAACCTGAAGCTCAGAATAGCTGAAGGTACCTGTGGTCATCTGCAAATAAAGGGAAGAGTTGGGGTTGGGACACAGGCCACCTGACCCCAGAGCCCATGTTCTTCACTCTCCATCACCTTGTCTCCTAAGTACCTGGCAGCCTGGGGGAAGAGAGGACACAGTCCAATATACTCTCCCAATTCCTTGGTTCTTTATACCTGAGAGGTTCGTGTCTTTGATCACACTTGTAGAAAGACTGAATTCAGACTGTGTACTTTTTTGAATAGGAAGAAAAAAGGATAAAAACGATGGTAGTTTAAGGTAAATCAAAAACACAAAGTGGTGTGTGAAAGTTCACAGGAGTCCAAACAGCATAAATGAAACTTCCCCTTGTGAAGCAGGATAAAGATCTAAACATCTTATATCAATACAAATCATTTTTTTTTATCTTTACGACAATCAGGCAACATAGAGAACCTCACTTTCATTCTGATGCTTGAAAAGTCAAGCCACAGTTAATGCTGAATGTTGTTAAATCTGTACATAATATAAATAAAGTATAAATGCAGCTAGGTATTTTATTTGAAACATGCTTTTACCTAATTGATCAGTCGATTGCTCTTTAGTCAATACTGATAGTAATTTGTATCTAAGATGTTATTCAACATCCTATAATTTAATATTTACATATGATGTGAGACTAAGTTAAACCACAAGTCACAAAGAGTTTTTTGTAAGCAACTATATTTATAACCACGATACCGTAGATGTGGTGAGTAAACCAATGGCCATTCCTTAATAAAATACAAGAATTTTCATCATGCATAGTTTACAGGCTCCTTGGGGGGGGGGGGGCCTCTTTAAGAGGCTGATTTCAAGAAAGATTCAACAGTCAAATACATCTTGGCAAATCTTTTTTCACACAAACACTTGGTTTGGTTATTTAGCCACTTCAGTAATACAACATATTTATACTTTAACTGGAAATGGAATAAACACTACATGAAAAATGCAAGCCTATCAAATTTGTTAGTAATAACTATTACACCTCTTAGCAGTCAACTATTATCCTTGGATTTCAAATATTTTATTTTCTTTCAGAGCACACTTTATAGCACTGCATTTTAGGAATCAGAGTATAACAAAAACAAACCAAAAAAAATCCCCTAAACACCCCCAAAACAAACAAAAAAAACTTTTCTTAGGACCACTTCCATTCCTCATTTGAAATAATAAAACTGATGAAATTATATATTTCCACATTAAAGACAAGTTACTAAAATAATTCCAAATAGTGTTGATATGAGCTACAACTTGAGCCCAACTATTTTACTTAAAGGTATTATGATTTCAGATTTTCAAGGATGCAACAGCACTACATTGAACTGTTACTACCAAGGCAAGAAGGAAAAAAAAACAAAACTAGAAAACACATGGATTGAGCCATTATTGTAATTTTTTGAAGAATCTTTAGATAAGCCATACTTATTGGAGGAGATAAATAGAAAAATGAATGTTTCAGAAATACCATCCCTACTATTAACTGTATCATACACAGAGTTAAAACATTCTTGGTAATTAACGTGGATCTATATGTACTGCAAATTTAGCAAAACTCCTTTATGTACAAATGCCTAAATATCTTAGGAGGTTTAAATTACTCAGGAAGACAATCACTAGTGACAATTTCTAGAGGATGGTTTCTTTTAAATATCAAAAACTAGCCCATGGGCTCACAAGTGTTCAGGAACACCAAGTAAAAAACATGAACTGCGGCTGCCCACACTTAACTTCTATTCTTGATTTAACAATGTTTTATAGAACCTCAGATTTTGATTCCAGAGTTTGCACACTTTGAATATTATACTAAGCGTGGGGTGAGAGATTTGTTTTTGTTGCAAACCATGTGAAGGTCTATTCCCCTTTATATTACTTTTCATCACAGCAAAGTTCTCTGGAGACCAGCAGAATAAAAGCTTCACATGCTATATGGTGGATCTCTTCTTTTAAAGTTGTACACAATTTCAATGTGATCAGTGAGGTCTAACTAGTCCAGCCTTTAATTTCATTTTACTTGAGTTCATAATGAAAAACTAAATAAGGAAGGGCAAATCTAAATTCCAAATAACATACAAGCAAAACAACAACAACAAAAAAACCCTGTACACATAAAATACACCCTAAACATCAAGGGTATAATATACTGTGCAGCATGACATTGTCTCTATTATATTTCTCCACTGTAGCTCTTCCATTCAGAAATTGGAGACTATCTTTTCATTAAGTTGTTATTCCCTCCTCTTACCCCAGCTTAGGGATAGTTTGAAAAGGGCATAATTTGTACAAGTTGCTAGGAAATTAAATTTTCATTTATACATTAAGTCATGTGTTTATAAAGCATTCAAAATTGTAGCTTACATGTATATGACTTCTGAAATAAAATGACATAATATCTTTGTTCTGTAAAAATTATTCAACATACATGCATATGACCAATACAATCTTCTTGGTTGGGAAATTTCGTATGCACAGTTAAGTGTAAAAAAGGTTTACAACTAAATCAGTATTTCCAATGTTAAGATAATTGGATGCCACCTAGTGTTCAATTTCTGCAACTACTAACCTCACAAATTCAAAATTGCTATTAAAACCCAGGTCTAATATCTGCATGTTGGAAATGCTGTTTTGTTGATGTTTATAGTGGCAAAACAAGGTCATAAAAAGAATGCACACAATATCAAAATTAGTATAAAAATAGCCACATGCTACTTAAACATATGAAAAACAGACCGAATCATTTCTTACTTCAAATGCAGACTTCCACCTCCCTTAAATTTTATCAAAACATCAAGTATACATCTAGGTAACTGGAATATATAGAAAGTCACTGTACAGTCAACGGGCTAGTCAAAACTAGGGTTTAATCATAATCCACGAGTATAGGGCAAATGGTTTATTCAAAACACCCACTGATTTACTGGAAGTGGTCAAAGTAGGAAAGGTTTTTCCCTCCCCCTTTAAAAATAGTAGATGCGCTCTTTTACCCATAAGCTCCATTACACCAAAAGAACAAAGTGGGCTTAACATTTTACTTCATTCGGCACTACCAGTTTTTAAAGAAATACCTTAGAAACAAATCAGTCTGCTTTAACAATCTGCACTCAAATAAATGAAAATTTTAATCTTCTTTTACAGGCCACAGCCAAAATCCAAATTAATGAACAATCCTCAGAGAAGTTGGAATGCAAAATGTTGAGGTCAATTTAGATCTGAAAGGGAAAAGAACATCAGAACAAATGAAAAACAGATTTTTATATTGAAGCAACCTACCACATAAGGGAGACCTCCAACCTCCCATAGGCCACCCGGAAACAAATCCAGTCTGAAGAAGAAATTCTGTACACGATGCTTTTCTCAATTCTGGTCTGTTACCAGTAAATCTTTATAACCTCCTTCAGACTGTTATATGTTATACTGAATATTCCTAATAAAAGTTTAGTGTCTCCTTCCTTCTGTGCTGGAGATTTTTTATTTTGGGGATGGGAGCAAGACACTTGAGAACATTGTGTCTTAAAGAAAGGAACAAGTGTGATACTGACCAAATTCTTCTCCTTCTAGTCAACCTAGTTATATGATTGAGGGCTAGAACACCTATAAACCACCTAGAGAAATGTCTTGGGGAAGTAAGGTTCTCCAGTGATAAAGTCACTCTTACAACTGTTTGTTAACTCCAATTCTCTTAAGAATCATTATCTTGCCTGGCCGCTGTGGCTCAGTGGTTGAGCATCAACCCATCACCCACCAAGAGGTCGCCAGTTCGGTTCCCGGTCAGGGCACATGCCCAGGTTGTGGGCCCAATCCCCGGGGGGGGGGGGGGCATGCAGGAGGCGGCCAATCGATGTTCTCTCTCGATGTTTCTATCTCTCTCTCCCTTTCCCTTCCTCTCTCTCTAAAATCAGTAAAGAAAAAAAAAATTATTTAAGAACCATGGTTTTCTTCATCTTTTACCCGCCAGTCTGCTGAGCCCAGTTTAGAGGAAGCGCTGGCAGAGATTCATTCTTAGAGAATCTTTCCCGTCTAGATCCTCAACCTATCACCTCTGTATGTGGCTTCCTATTCAGACATGTTCTCTGGTTTGGAAGAGGTCTTCCACCCCAGCTCAACTGTCCAAATGTTTGGATCACCCTTTAATCTACAACACAATATTCCATGTCATGTCACAGAATACAATCAATAAATCTACTGTCAAAATATCATTAACAATTTAGTCACAAGAATCCTCTGGCTCAGGGTCTCCAAAAGGAGTGACATTAAAAAAATAATAGAATGATGTATTGATTTCTTATTCTTTTTCATTTTCTATTTTAGGGTATGCTTTAAAATGAACAAAGCACTAGTATAGTAGTACCATACATTTAAAAATTCATAAATGTGTCTAATGGTTTGGAGATACACCAAAATATAAGATGGATTAATAAAGATATAGACAGATACACGATAAATCAAGTGTAGGAAAACGTTAATTGTAGAATCTCGGTGGCAGTATCACTTGTGATGCCTAACTCAAATTTTCCCAAGATCAGTCTTTCTGTTTTTTAAAAGCTCTAGTAATTCTGCTACACCATCTTAGGAACAAATGCTCTAGGTATATGAAAATTTCATCTTTAAAGCAAATTAAACATTAGTATTATTTTTAGACATATATACACAGGTGGTTTCTGAACATTTTTATTTAAAGGACGTTGAAAAGAGCCCAAACCAGATATGAGTAATTCATAATACCCACCCCAACTATTAAATAAATTTACATTGCCAAAAACTAAGCTTGAATTTCATTTAAACATTGTTAAGAGCAGAAGGGCAATGAGGCATTTACTCTTGTGAGCATCACCGCTTTTCTGCTAGGGAAAACAACACATTTTCCTCAGAATAACCACACAACTCTAAACCAAGAGTCTGCCAATAGTGCATATCCAGCAGATAAAAATCACATAATGGCTAAAGGTCTAGATTTTAACAAAGCTTTTTATGTATGTTGTAATTTCAATGCTTCTCATCATGCTGGTTCAAACAAGATTCTTCTTTTAACATACTAGTATTCCAATTGAGAGAAGATCTATTTCTTTGATAAGATGTTGTGTTTCTTACACCTAAAGTTCCCCCCCCCCCTTTAAAAAATTTTTTCTTTCTTTATCTTTAGAGAGAGAGGAAGGGAGAGGGAAAGAGAGATGGAAACATTGATGAGAGAGAACATTAACTGGTCGCCTTCTGCATGCCCTCAACTGGGGATGGGGCCCACAACCTGGGCATATGCTCTGACCAGGAATCAAACTGATGACCGCTTGGGGTATGGGTCGGTGTTCAACCACTGAGCCACACCAGCTGGGCTTACAACTAAAGTTCTTAAAAGAGTTCTCTTTAGACACTCTTTTTTTTGGTTTTATTTACTTATTAACTTTATTTTTATCGCTGACACTATTAGAGATGTCTCCCTCCCCACCACCCCCAGCCCCCACCCCCTCTCCTCCCTGGCCATCACCACACTGTTATGTCTACAGATTATGCTTATGTTCTTTGGCTAATCCCTTCATCTTTTTTCATCCGCCCTCCCTGCCTCTAGACACTCTTAATTAAATAAGTTATGCTTCCAATGACTAGTATTCACATTGCCAAAGCAAATACTGATCTTTCTAGGAAGAAATGTTAAAAATAGATGAATTCTCAAAGTACAAACAGTTTGATTAATTATCTACTGAGTATATTAATTCATGGACAGGTCTCAAAATATATCCTTATTTAAGTGTTCAACATTCTTAGATTAAAGAAGTTTGAGCAAAGAGCTAATTTCTCTGTGGATAATTCACAAACATTGAAAAACACGAGGTGCATCTACTTACATCATCAATGTCTTCATCATCATCTCCAATGTCATCAAACTGGATTTCATCATCATCTCCAGGACCAAAAGTATCAGTTTCATTGATTTTAGCTAAAGAAACAATAACAAATATACTCATATAACATAACCGAGATGTTATTAAAATAACTGCCCACTAAAAGTGGTCTGATATCAAATGTTGAACTATAAAAGGAGACTTACAACTTAAAATTTTAATTTAATTAAATCTAAGTTTTATAATCAGAAAGATCCTAACTTCGACCTAACAACCCTACTATACAGAATAGTATTTGATACAACAAAACCTCTAACAAAGTGACTGCTAAGTCAAGATGGAATGTACTTGTGTTACAATTTTAGTTTATAAAGAAATTTTTAGTAAGACAGGCTCTAATGACACAAATTCTAAAGCTATTACACCTTTCAGCTACATCTTAAAAGAGGTTTGAGCAATGCTAGAAACTCACCAATCATCAGACTCATCATTTCCTAAATAGGAAATGCCAAGTAATTAATTTCAGCAGGATTTTCATGGCCTAGAGTACTATATGTTTAAAAATTCACAAATGTGTGATTATTCTAATGTTTTGGAGATACATCAAAATATAAGACATAACACAAAATATCATATTGTTTTTATAACATGCAACAGAGCCAAAAAAAACCCCCAAAAACAAAAACTCCAAAGAACTACCAGGTGAAAAATGCAGGCTTACAAAATAGTATGTAAAGAATATTTCTCCTTTGATAATCTTGTGAGGGACTTATTTTTGTTTTCCTTAAGTTCTCTACTTTAAGAAGGTATAACTTTTGTATTAGGGGAGGAAAAAGAATGTCGGCTTATCCTGTGGTATACTATGATCGGTAAGATGAACTGAAGACTGCCTTTGTAATAAAAATCAGCAATAGTACCTAATTACTATCTTTGTTACACATTTAAAGTTATATGAACAATGACAGTCTCTTGTAGAAGTCCAGGGTTTATAAAGTATAACTCGTAACCAAAAGTGTTATTAGAAAGAGAATTTCGATTATTTTCTTAAGGCATCTAGTATTATGAAGTATAGGCAGTTAGACTTAAATCATGTAAGCACAAAAGTAAATATGCAAAATCCACAAAGTTCTAACAAAATCCCTTCGCTTATTTATTTATTTTTGGTTAATCCTAACCTGAGAATTATTTTTCCATTGATTTTTAGATGGAATGGAAGGGGAGAGGGAAGGAAGGAGAGGAGAGAAGGAGGGAGGGAGAGAGGGAGAGAGAGAGAGGGGAAAGAGACATCAATGTAAGAGACACACATTGATTGGTTAGCCATCATGGCCAGAGATCCAACCTGCAACCCAGGTACGTGCCTCTGACTGGGAATCGAACCAAGACCTTCAGTCTTCGGGCTGACACTTTAACTGCTGAGCCAAACAGGCCAGGGCCAAAATCCTTTCACCTTAATTCGACCAGGTAATAGCACCATGACAAGTTAATATAGTAACTTAGACATTACCATGCTCTGGAAGCTCGCCATATGCCTTCAGACTTCTTGCTTCATCTGCATTGTATTTTAAAATTACATCAGCTTTATTGTCCTTTAAGAAAGAAAAATAACTTTTAGAACTGGTTATGGCAAAATATTAAGTTTTCTCCTACCCTCTGAAAAACATCCTCAGGTTTAACCCACTATGAAGCTTGCATGCATAAATATGATCAAAGAGTCTGGGGAAGGTATTCACAGAACTCACTTTAATAAGAACATAACTGTACAGACCCAATCTTGTAGATTATGTACCATTACCCTTTGGTTAGAGAAGTCTTTTGAAATATAAAAATTCTGCCTGGCTGGTGTGGTTCAGTGGGCTGAGCGTCGTTCCATGGACTGAGAGGTCCCAGTTTAATTCCTGGTCAGGGCACATGCCCGGGTTGTGGGTTCACTCCCCAGTGGGGGGCGTGCAGGAGGCAGTTTCTCTCTCACATCGATGTTTCTCTCTCTCTCTCCCCCCCTTCCTCTAAAAAATAAAAATAAAAATAAAAAATAAAAAGAAATTGCCCAGGACCATAATCTACAGGGTGATTGATTAAACACTCTAATTCAAAAACTGAGACTGGTGTAATGACCTAAGGAAATTAATATACTTTTCCACGTATCAGTGGTTTCTTAGGGTAGAACTGATCACAATCTCACGTGGAGCTTTTACATCTCCTGAAGACAGATTAGTAGATGCAGAGTGAAGCCATGAATGTGTATTTTTTAAAAGCTTTTTGGGTGTTTCAGATGCAAATGTCCCACTGAAAACCACTGAATTAGAATGTTCATACTTCCCCATTTGAAAAAAATATGACCCAGTGAAGAAAGAAAAGTTGAAACTGATTGTTTCAAAGGCAACGAAAATGATCAGTGATGTGATTCAGACCTGCACTTCTTAAACTGTAATGTGTAAAAGAGTCCAGAGGGATCTTGTTAAAATGCAAATTCTGATTTAGGAGGCTTGAGGTGGGAGCTGGGGGTCCAAGGATCTGCATTTCTAAAAAGTTCCAAAAGCCAGTGATGCTACTGGTCCCCCTAAAACACCTTTTAAATGGCAGGGGCAGAGAAGGAGGATCATGGGAAATTAAGAATCAGAAAAGCTGGTCCTGGCTGTCATTTTCTAGTCATAGTGTTTTACCTTTTGGCACCTTGATTTCCTATGTCAAACAGGGACTTTTTCTCCCTGCTTCTGGGGTCATTTTTGAGATCAAAGGAAGAAAATGGACATTAAAATGGTATGAATTTAAAGAAGACTTTCTTAACCTCAGCATTACTGATACTTTGGGCTGAAGAACTCTTTGTAGTAGGCCCTGTCCTGTGCACTGTAGGGTATTTAATAGCATCTCTGCTCTCTACCTACTAGATGCCAGCAGCACTGTCCCCTTCCCTCAGTTGTGACAACCAGAAATGTCTACACTGCCAAATGGACCCTGGACATAAAAACAAACAAACAAAAACAAAAACCACCCATGGTTGAGAACCACTGATTTAAAGTAAAGATTTTAATTATTTATTCTGGAATATATATATTAAATCAAGTATGACCCAAATTATAAAAACCGAAACATCTTATCACTCACAATGTGATTTAACACACAGTGATAAGTTCCAACAGGCATAATCAAATGGGTTTCACAGACCCACAATGTCTCCAGGTTGAGATCATGAGGGGAAACTACCATTTTCTTACCTAAGTGCTTATCTAAATTTAGAGTACCTACTTATATCATGGTCTATACTATAAGTACCTTATTCCCCTCATTACCAGGCCGTGTGCATCTTGTAGGATGGCAGAGTGAATCACTCAGCTGAAGCCCCATGAGTAACAGTTTCCAGATTTTTATTTCAAGATGTATATATTTTTTAAAAAACTGGGGTGGGAGGACCAACATAAAATTACATTTTTATTTTGCCAAGAACACTAACAAAACTACTACTATACACTATCACTCATTAAAAAGGGACACTTTCGCAAAAGTCAATCTTCACCCGAGGATATTTTTTTTCATTCATTTTTAGAGAGCGTGAAGGGGGGGCGAGGGAGGGACACATGGATTGGCAACCTCTTGCATGATCCCAACAGGGCCCAGGGATCGAACCTACAACCCAAGTACATGCCCTTCACTGGGAATCAAACTCAAGACCCTTCGGTTTGAGGGTAAAGCTCTAACCAATGAACTACAGGGCTAAAAAGAAAACCTTTTAAATACACACACACACACATACACAAAGGGAAAAGTGACCATTTTGCTTCATGAAATAATTACATGGCCTGTATTTTTTGTATAGTGAAAATGTGAACTCCACAGGTTGGCATTTGGGAACCATAATCTCTGGGGTACTAAGCACAATGTCTTATGAAAGAAACATTTGTTGATACAATGGTGAGGAGCATACTGGGCTGGTCAGGTCAAATACGGTTAGGATTCATGTTCCTAACATTAATGGATCATCAAAATCAAGCAAGTGAACAATAAACATTTTATTTTATTTTACCTGGTAGTCTCGTAGGCCAACCAATATTATGTCCGAGGTATTTATCCAAACCTATAAAAGAAATAAAAATAAAAAATCAAGAACAACATTGAGTCAGCATTCCCACAAAGTGCTCTTCACCCAACTGTGGTTGAAGTACCTATATTTAGAATTAGGAGGGCGGGAAAAAAACAACTATAACAAGCAGCTGTGCCTGCTTCAATTTTTGTATAATTTGGGATGTTAAAAAAATTACTTTTAAAATAATCTTTATTGTTGAATGTATTAGAGACGTTTCTCATTTTCCCCCCATTGACCCCCTCCTCCCCAATCCCGCGCCCCTCCTGCCTTTCCCCACACTATTGTCTGTGTCCATTGGTTATGCATATAAATTCTTTGGTTTATTTCTTCCCATCCCCCTTCCCTTCGAGGTTTGTCAGTTTAGCAACCAATTTGTACTTCCTAATCCCTTCACCCTTTTCACCCATTCCCCCAACCCCCCTCTCATCTGGCAACCAACAAAATGTTCTCTGTATCTATGAGAATGTTTCTGTTGTGCTTGTTCATTTTGTTTGTAGATTTCATTGTTGATAGATATGTATTCATTGCCATTTTGTTTGTTCATATATTTTATCTTTTTCTTCAAAAAGAGCCTTCATCATTTCATATAATAATGGTTTGGTGATGAACTCCTTTAACTTTTTCTTGTCTGGGAAACTCTTTATATGGCCATCGATTCTAAATGACAGCTTTGCAAGATAGAGTAATCTTGGTTGTAGGTTCTTGCTTTTTATCACTCTGAATATTTCTTGCCACTCCCTTCTGTCCTGCAAAGTTTCTTTTGAGAAATCAGCTGAGTCTTATGGGAACACCCTGGTAGGTAACTAACTGCTTTTCAGATTCTCTCTTTGTCTTGAAACTTTTGCATTTTGATGATGATGTGTCTTAGTGTGGGCCTCTTGGGGTTCATCTTATTTGGGACTCTCTGTGCTTCCTGGACGTGTATGTCTGTTTCCTTTACCAAGTTAGGGAAGTTTACTGCCATTATTGTTTCAAATAGGTTTTTGATTTCTAGTTCTCTCTCTTCTCCTTCTGGCACCCCCAAGATGCGAATGTTGGCACGCTTGAAGTTGTCCCAGAGGCTCCTTACACTTTGTTCATTTTTTTTGGATTCTTTTTTCTTTTTGCTGTTCTGATTGGGTGTTTTTTGCTACCTTATATTCCAAATCGATGGTTTGCTTCTTGGCTTTACCTACTCTACTATTAAATCTGTGTAAATCATTTTTTATTTCAGTTAGTGCCTCCTTCATTTTTGACTGTGCTTCCTTCATTTCTGACTTGTCCTTTTTTATGCTCTTGAGGCCCTCACTAAGTTCACTGAGATTTCTCACTAAGTTCATTGAGCATCCTTATCAGCAGTATTTTGAACTCAGCAACTGTTAGGTTGCTTATCTCCATTTCGCTTAGTTCTTTTCCTGAACACCTCTACTATGATGGGAAATTAGTCACTGCTTTCCAGGAAACCCATTCATGATCATAATTCAGTTAATTTAACATTTAATAACACTCCAGCCTTTCCCCCCCTTTCCTGACACTAACAATGCATTAAAAGCCAGGCCACTGCCCTGGCCAGTTTGGCTCAGTGGTTGGAGCATTGGCTTGCGGACCACCAGAGTTCTGGATTCGGTTCCTGCTAAGGGCACGTACAAAAAAAAAAAAGCCAGGCCATTTGTTTTGCATAGTCCCTCAATTTGGATTTGTCAATTATTTGCTCATTATTAGATTCGGGTTAAACATTTTTGGCAGGCTGGCCCATAAAAACTGTAGAGCCACTCCCCCCATATCAATTTTGTATTAAAGTAAAACAAATCTCCACACTTACCTTTTTTCTCAATTTCCCTCTGATGTGACACAACCTCTTTACACCATCAAAACACATTGCTTCCAAGCGTCCATTTCCCAACATTTTGATTACTTGAGCATATTCTAGGAGAGGGAAAAGGGCATAAAGATATTGTTCAACTTTTGATAAAAGCAATTTAGAAGTCCACATAAAACTGACTAGTATGTACAGGTATACTAGTTGGGAATAAATATATGCAGTAAAAAAAATGCAAGGAAGTGATAAACCCCAAGCTAGTCAATGTCAGAGCCACAAGCAAGACTCTGACAAGCTGTCTGCCTGCTATCAGAAATGTTTCTTTATGACTTTCTGCTTTACTTTTGGAGATCAAGGTGGCCTATCTGAAAATGTACACACTATACCTCCTCAATTTCTCGAAGCCTTTCCCAATTTTGGACCTCCTTTCCCTTAGAACTTTTAGAAGCTAATCTCATCACAACATTTGGTACATTTGACAAATAAAAGTAGCTTAAATATTAATTATGTCTTTGCTATATTAGAATATCTTAGTGATTATTCTAAAGTTTTTGTAAAGCCAGAAAGATGTTCTCAGGCAAAATGCCAAACTTTTCATTAAAACCTTTTCAAAAGGGTACCCAGGAAGCCAACTGGTTTCCCTGCCCTTTGAAAAACTGAGGAGACTATGAGCATTAGCTTGACCACGGGCCTGTTTTTTTTCCCATTAAATGACAGAAGACATAGGAAGTGGGGAGCATCACTTCAGAACCTTTAGCTTACTCAAGCTGTACATTAGCCTAACCCCCAAAGAGGATATCCACTAACTGGTAAATATGGAAATGTAACTTTGAAAAGCTCGAATGTGGGGTTGACACGTGAAGTGAGTTGCTCAGACTACACAGAGTGAACCTAGCACCTCAACATGGTTAGTCAATTCAAAGACAGCCTCCCTTTCAAAATGGGGGGAAAAGTATGAAAAAGAAGTAGTGGCAGTCGAAATCAAGTCAACTGCTAATGGGGGCCAGAATGACTAAGGCTAAGAAACGGAAAGGTCTCTTAGCCAGAAAATATATTTCATTTTTATGTGGCATGAACAAATCACCAAAGCTCTATAAAGACTATAAATAATTATGTTAAATTATTGGGATTAACTGGAAAATTTTGAATAGGGACCATAACCTGGATATATAATATATTCAAGTTAAGTTACCTGAGGGTTCTGTTATGTAAAAGAATATACCTGTTCTTGAGACACACGATGAAGTAGTAAGGGAGCGGTATCACGATGTCTACAACTACTGCAACTAACTTTCAAATGGTTCGGGAAACATAGACATGCACCCAAATTTAAGAAAAGTTCATTGGTCTGGTCTGGTTTGGCTCAGCGGTTAAAACGCTGGCCCACAGACTGAAGGGTCATGGGTTTGATTCTGGTCAAGGGCACGAGCCTGGGTTGCAGGTTCAATCCCCAGCTCCCATAGGGGTTGTGCAGGAGGCAACCAATCAATGTGTCTCTCTCACATTGATGTTTGTCTCTCTCTCTCTGTTTCCCTCCCTACCTTCCACTCTCTCTAAAAGATCAATGAAAAAATATCCTCAGGTGAGGATTAACAAAAAGAAAAAAAGAGAAAAGTTTGTTGTACTAAACACAGTAATTTTTCTGAAGGTTTGAAATTACTCAAAGTAAAAATATAGAAGCTAGTATTATATATCTTGGGCTGGCACTTACCAAGTCCTAATTAGTTTGAAAAGGTCAGTCAAATGTTTAATTTCATTTTATTATATTTTATGAAATTATATGCTAATGACACCGGAGAAGTGAGGGGACGGCTTCAGATTCATCCCTCAAGTATTCATGGTCTACTGCACATACTATGTAGCACCATTTACTATCAAAAAAGGTCTACTAAATCATGGACTTGTCAACCATCACTTTTAAAGCTTAATTCCCTCTGAACTTTATAATTCATTCTTAGAGATGAGTGTTCACACAAAACAATGAAACCTATACATTTACAGAAACATCACCAATCCTCAACAGGCTAAGTACACCAAGAAATGAATACCAATAGAAATGGAGAAGAGAAAAAAGAGACATGAGATTCACTGCTAAGAATTATGAATAGTATCTCTTTTATGTTTAGAAACTGAAATTCTACAATTAAACCACAAAGCCATTACTAAAAGAGACCTAATTTATGAAAACGCTTACCTTGCCCATCTTCTTTGAACACCAGTTCTCTTTTCTCGGATTCATTTTCATTCTTACCCCTACGTCTGTTTTTACCTCCTTTACCTAATGGTTTTAAAGAAATAAAAAGACATTATCTGCAAAACAGTAGGAAAATAAACTAAATTAAGGTTTATAAAAACGGTTTAAAAAAAAATCACTTAAGCCCAGTGGTGTGGCTCAGTGCATTGAGCATCATCCCATGGACTTAGAGGTCCCAATTGGATTCCTGATCAGAGTACATGCTGGGTTGCGGGCTTGATCCCCAACAGAGGGCATGCAGGAGGCAGCCGATCAATATTTCTCTCTCACATTGATGTTTCTATCTCTCTCCCCCCTCTTCTTTTTCTAAAAAAAAACAAAATAAAAACAAAATAAAAAAAATCTATAAAAACATTAAAAAAAAAACAAAATAAAAAAATCACAAATTTAAAAATTCATCAAATTTTGTCATATAATCATTAAATTTACAATCTCCAACCATATTAAATATATACATATCATCACTCCGTTACCCTTCTTGGAAATTCCTTTGGAGTATTTCTGACATAAAATATAAACAAACCAAAACAGGTATTATATAAAAGTAAGCATATCCCTTTCTGAGGACACCTGCCTTCAATGACCAAGCTGCCCTGGATCATAAAGATAATGACCACTTGGTTGACTACATTGCTCAGGGACCCCTCCTACAGCGGCCCACATGGGACAAGGTGAGAGATATAGCGGGTCTTGATAAATTTTATAAAAATACCTTGTCTCTCTTGTACCCAACCACCTGAACCCCCCAGCCCAATGAAAGGCTGAGTGCAAGATGACTGAAAAGAAACAGAGCAAGGTGAAGAAGAGCATAAACCCACCATTGATGTAAAAAAAAGAAATTCATATTCATATCTACTTATATATACATAAAATATCTCTGGAAGGGCATACACAAAAAAAGTTAACAATGCCTGCGAGAAAGAGAACTAGTTGGCAATGAGACACATCCAGGAAGACAGAGTTCACTTTTTATAGTTTTTGAAATCTGAATCATGAATATATTTAGTATTCAAAAATTTTTAATTAAAATATACTTCAACAGCCCTGGCCAGTTTGGCTCAGCGGTTAGAGTGTCGGCCTGCGGTCCGGAGAGACCCGGGTTCGGTTCCCGCTAAGGGCACGGACTTCGGTTGCAGTTTGTCCCCGGCCCTGGTTGGTCGTGCGGGTGGCAGCCACTCGATGTGTCCCTTCACGTCGATGTTTCTCTCTCTCTCTCTCCCTACCTCTCTCTCCCTCCCACTCTATCTGTACAAAAAATGGAAAAATATCCTCGGGTGAGGATAAAAAAAAAAAAAATACTTCAACAAAAAGCAGAGGTGTGACATGATCCTCTGGGTGGGAAAACTGGTGAGAAGATCACTGTTCTTATCACAAGTAGACTGAAGCAAGCTGAGCTTAGTCATGAAGAGGAAAGGAACTTGGAAGCAACCAAGATGTCCTTTGGTAGATGAATGGATAAACTGTGATACGACCATACAATGGAATATTATTCAGAAGAATAATAAAAGGGACATTTTTGAGATGGAAACGAGAGAATTAAGATCAGATGTAGGACGAGGGAGGAGTAAAGGATACTCCTTTATGGAGCTTTCATACACACACAAACAAAAAACCCAGGATCTGGCTCAGCCTATGTAAAATGAAGGAGTTAGAACAGAAGATCCAAATACTTCCATTTAGGATTCTAGAACTCTTCTGTCTATTGGTGACTTTAAATATCTGTCCTTTTCCAGTGCCCCTTTGTTTTCCATATATTAAAATGACACTGCTGATCATTTCTCAACTCTCCTTTTTCTGACCTTGAAAAGGTCACTAGCACTATTCTTGACTTTTCATCAGTCCCCCTTCGTTATGCCTATCCCTTTCAAGCTTCATCCAGTCCAAATTCCTACCTTCTGCTCACTCACTTTCTAAGGAAATTTATATTTCTCTCACCTATCACTTCTATGCTAATAATTTTACACCTCAGCCCCCTATGTCAACTAAGCCTCGGTCTCCTATTTTTAATGGCTCAGTACATTTCCAGTGAATATGTTACTGTCATCTCAAGCTCAATTTTATTCAAAACTCCATTTAGTTTCTTTTACAAAGCTGGTCCTTAATCACTATCCTTGTTTCTGTTAGTGGTAACATAACTACCTTAAAAAATTAAGTCTCACCCTGGCCGGTTTGGTTCAGTGGTTAGGGCGTTGGCCTGAGGTCCAGAGAGAACTGTGTTCGCTAGGGGCACGTACCTTGGTTTTGGTTTGTCCCCGCCCCGGTTGGGGTCATGTGGGTGGCAGCCAGTGGATGTCTCTCTCTCACATCGATGTTTCTGTCTCTCTCTTCCTCCCTCCCTCTCTTGCTCTATCTGAAGATGAATGCAAGTGTCCTTGGGTTAGGATTAAAAAAAAAAAAAAGAATTAAATCTCTCAATCTATAAACATGAAAACAACCTATCTCTCAATATTTCTCCTCCATTCCCTTATGCTTCAATCCAAGTAGACTACTCACTGTTCTAGTAACTCGCCCCTAACAAGCCTATGCCTATGAGATAGGTACTATTTTGTCTTTATTTCACAAGATAATGGACTTCAAATGGTTAAGTGGCTCATCTGAAGCTTTATCACGTGACCTGAGACCTGGGATGTGAAACCCCAGAGACTATGCTCTTAACCACTACGCAACCACCCATTTACTTGTCACAATTACCCTATGAGGCAATAAGTCATTTATCCCTAGTTTACCATTGAGTTCGTCTAAGCTCAAAGAAGTAACTCACTTAACATTTGTCAGTGAGTGTGGGTGACCAGATTCAAACCTAATCTTCTTTTGCCCTGGCCGGTTTGGCTCAGCAGTTGGAGCACTGGCCTGCGAACCACAGACTCCCGGGTTCGGTTCCCGCTACGAGCACATACCAAAAAAATTAAAACAAACAAACAAACAAAAAAAACCTAATCTTCTTTTGTTCCTGGCCCCCACATTAGGGTATCTCTCCACAGCATTTTGTTCCCATTCCAGACCCTAAACCACATTGGCAGTCATTTGCAAAAGTGGCTATTCGTGGTAGTGACATTAAGGGATATATATGAGCATGGAAGCAGCAAAAGATTCACAGCCCAAACAGAATAAAGAATGTGTACTTGGCCACTGTAAGGACAGACACACTTAACTTCTTGCATCAAGTGCACTTACCCTGTCTTGGGCGCAGTCTCACAATGCTCTGTGCGATTGCTAGGTGGGCCTCTACAATTTCCTGACCCACCAAGAGTCCTTAGAATTCAGTAAGTATTTGAGGATTTCCTAGGGAACACCAAAACTAATTTCCTAGGAAGAGAAAAGTATCTTCTGCTTCAAGTTATTAAATCATGCCAGATCTTCAAACTAGAGTGAATGCTCCAATAGGGCAAGAATCACCTCCTTTGTTTGCTGAGTTATATACCTGAGCTGGCAATTCTCTGAATAAATCAGTCAATAGTAGTCCATACACTCCTAAAGGAGTGGTGATTTTAAAAATCAAAGGTAGTAACATCCTGAAAGTATGGGAGCACCTCACCACAAAATGCTCTTCTGAGTGGGCCAAAGGATACCCTTTTTCCTGAGTTAATAAGGTGACAGAATCTAGAGGAAATCAGCTAAGAATCAGCCCAAAGCTGAAGTCTTCTGACACACAATTCACAGCCTTACTTGTGTAACCATCATCAAGATTATCTTCACAGGGCCTCTGGCTTTTCCAATGAAAAAAAACAAATTTATTTCTACATTAAACCTCATCTCATAAAATGCAGGGGTCTTGAAAAAAAAAATCTGAGTTGTAATTCTCAAGTTCAGAGTAATGGATTCCCAGGTGTTCACTGCATTATCTATAATTTTTGTACACCCCAATGTTACTTATAAAAGAGATTCATCAATTGTAAATTTACCAGAATTAACCATACCCTGATCACTTCCCTCTCTATTTTATTGCCATATAATGGAATTAACTTTAAAGGAGGCTAGTGAACTAGATGTGATTTAATGCAGAAGTCCTGTCCCCTTGGAATCAAAGGGGAATGAACCTATTATTCACCTAAGGGTGTACTCAACAGAAGTGAGGTGACTTAATCCAAAAAATATTTATTGAGCATCTAAGTGTCAGGTGCTAGCAATCCAATGTTATTAAGACACATCTATTATTGCCCTTTACAGCTTATAGTCTAGTGAAGGAACTGAAAATCTCATGCTAGAAATAAAAGTGAGAATAAGATACCTACTGAAGGGATCCAATTACCATCTCATAGGTAATAAAGGATTATATAGGT
This sequence comes from Molossus molossus, assembly GCF_014108415.1. Lineage (NCBI taxonomy): Eukaryota > Metazoa > Chordata > Mammalia > Chiroptera > Molossidae > Molossus > Molossus molossus. The sequence goes on along the minus strand of NW_023425355.1, from coordinate 134,602,617 downwards.
TACCAGAAAACTATGACTTTTAAAACCCTATTTTATCACCCTGTCTTTCCAAGAATAATTAGAAGTAAAATCCTTGCTACAAAATGGACCTACAAATTAGATTTCTTAGGGCAATAAGGTAGAGTGCCCTGAGGCAACGGCACCAAATCTTGCACAGAGCCGCAACCAAATATCCCAAGGGATAAAATGAGTAGTGACAGCTACAGAGGAAATGAGGCAGAAACGCTGGAGCCAGCTGTGAAGTAGAAAAGTGAACAGAAATAGGCTAGCTAGGTCAGGGCAGGAGGTCTCAGGATGAATAATCAAAGGAAACTTCTTGTGGGTTCTGAAATATGCTCTTCTCCTATTGGAAATACAGTTTTCCCAGTTTCTACTTACACAATTTCCTTTGAGAAAATATAAGGATGATCTAAAAGCAGAAACACCCTTAAGTCTAAAAAAGGGAATTTTCTTTAGGGCTGTTCTGCTTTTACCTAGACTACGCTTTCCATTTTGGAAATTCCAAATAAACTTATTCTCAAGTCTGACAACCTGTAAATATTTAACATCAGAATGGAGGGAATTTAAAGGTCTTTACTTCCAGCACAATATATCCATGATCTAAAACAAAAGTAGAAAACTTGGCTAAATATCGAACAAGTTTTTTTTTTTTTGGGGGGGGGGGTAAACCCCGTAAAGGGATGGGGAAGGGTATAACTACAGAAATGAACCACAAAAATGCATCCAGATTTCGCTCCCTGTTTACAGGAGAGTAATAGTCTCAACAATATTCAACAACTGTCCATAAAGAAACCCATGCAGGAGTACCTGATGGTCACTAAAGCAAGCATCACCCTCTAAAAGTTAAGAACTGCTTCCAGGATTAAACTTCCCTTGCCTGGGAAGCCCAAAAGCGCCCATTTGCGAAGCCCAGGCGCCCCAGGGGAGGGCTCCCACGGGTCCCCATCGCGCCGCGGTCACTGTGGCGCGAAGCAGGAGCAAAAGCCCACGTTCTCCCGCAGGAAGCCCTACAAAAATGGCGTCGGCTCCACCCCAATGTGACCAAACTGGAAGACAGGAGTAACTTCTCAGCACCTCTCCCGAGCCCGGAATCGCGTCCGGATCGCCCAGCCGCCTGCAGGCAGGGCGGAGAGGAAGGTCACGGCGGCCTGAGCTATCCCGAAGCAGCAGGCATGGCCAGGAGACCCGGCAGAGAGGAGTCGTGGTCCCGGAGTCCAGGCGGCATTACCTTTATTCTTGGGCATGGCGGTGACTGCGGCCTCGCGGCGTTTGCGACTCTTATTCGGGCGGGGGCGACAGCGGCGGCGGCAGCGACTTCTCCAAGGGGCGCGAGGGGCGACGCGTGGAGCCGGTCGCGTGCGCGGGCTAGTCTCGAGACCGAGTTCTTCCGAGATCAACCTTCACACACGCTCCGCCGCAGCAAATGGCGTCGCGTCTGCTTGCGTCGCTTCTCTCCGCCTCCACGCCACCTGGGCCCGCCCCCCCTGTCTCTACTGCGCAGGCGTGGCCGACTGACCCCCTATTGTTAAAGCAGAGGGACACGCGCTCCCGGAGCGTTCACTATAGTTCACACAGCACAAAGGGGGCGGAGCCAAGGCGTCACACGAAAGGGCGGGTTCAGGGAGCGCCCGCTGCTGGCTGACGCCAGAGTTCTGCCGCTTTGCGACAAACCGGTCTGAGTTTGAGCAGCTGACTCATCAACTATAACCTCACATCTGTTTTAAAGCGTCCTTTTCACCCGACCTACCAGGCTGGGAGTCTGAGGGGAAGGACAAGGCTTTCCTGCCATCCCCATTACCAAAGCATAATGTCTGCATGACACTTGTCATTACTTTATGAATATGTCTTCCCTACCTCAATGTAAACCTTATTAGGCTGAGACCACATCTGTTGCTTTAGGATTACCAGCACTTAGCAGAATGTCTGGCACAGAGTAGGTGCTCATTACATACAGGAAGGAATAAAGGGAGGAAGGAAGGGGAGAAGACCTAAATTCAGTGTTGTGAGCTGAAATGTGTACTCCCAAAATTCCTATGTTTAATTCCTAACCCCTAATTCCTCAGAATATAACTTTATTTGGAGATAGGTTGTTTAAAGAGTTGGCACTTTGATCTTGAACTACCAGACTCCAAAACTGTGACAAAATAAATTTCTGCCAGTCGGTGTTTTTTTTTTGTTTTGTTTTTATGGCGTTGTAGCAAAAACACCATCATAATATAAAACTACTAAAAATGTCTACTGGGAAGGAAGGGATAACTGCAGGTCTACAATCCATTCCCTCTCTACAAGCAAGCAATGACCTCAAATTTCCTTTTAAAAGTGCTAGTGAGCCCTGGTAGGTTTGGCTCAGCGGTTGGAGCCTCAGCCTGCGGACCAGAGAGTTCTGGGTTCGGCCCCCCGCTAGGGGCACATACCAAAAAACAAAACAAAAAAGTGCTAATGATATTTATTAGTAGAAAGAAAACAAGAAGTCCTTATCTCTAAAATGCTTTTAGCAAGATACACTTGGTCTATAGAGATAGCTTATTGTAAAACTTGGACTTTGTGGATTTATGAGGCATGGTTGGCTGGAGAATGGGGGCTTATCGTTTAAATTATGTAATTAATGAGGCATAGAGGGGGGTGTTGCAAAACTAAAGACTCCTTTAAAAATAATTTTTTAAAATTGATTTTAGGAAGAGACAGAAACATCCCTGAGAGAGAACATCAATTGGCTGCTTCCTCTGTGCCCCCAACTGCGGATCAGGCCCACAACCTGGGCAGGTACCCTGACTGGAATCGATCCAGCAACCTCTTGGTGCATGGGTTAACGCTCAACCACTGAGCCACACCAGCACGGCCCAAATGACTCCTTTTGTTTAAATAATGTCTCCATGTACAATGCACAAAAGGAAACTTGTTCTTTAATTCTGAATCAGTGAGGGAGAAAAAAGTCATTTTGGAGCTAAATCTGATAATTTTGGACTTCTCCAAGAAAAGATTCTCATTTGTGCCTGGTGATTACCCTGTGTCCTTTGAATGATTATTCAAGTTTGGTATTGGGTAAGACCTATGACGTATGATATGAGTCCGATTTGGCAAACTCGTCAGGCTAACAAAACTTTGCATAGAATAATTTAGTTTTTACTTATTAACTCAGAAACATTCTTGTTTTAAGTTCTACTAATTCAATGATATAAATTTATACTTTGGATAGAATTTGATAATATGAAGGATTAATCATCATGTAATCGAAATAATCTGATAAAAGAACATGCATGCATTTATTTGAAACTTTATTATATAAATTTTCATTTCTTTTAAAGATTACAAAACCTGTTCTGTGACAGGAATACAAGCAATATTGTTCCAGGATTATTCATGGATACATCTGAAAGAGCTTAGATTATACATTAATAGTATGATTTGAAAACTTCCCAGATTAGACTCTTATTAAGTAAAACAATTTAAAGTACTCAGTGATATTTAATCCTTTACAAGCATTTCATAATTACGGCAGCAGTGCCAAGCATCTGATACGATTTAACCACCAATAAAAGGTACAATACATATGAACTCATGATATGGTACCTTGGGCTTCTGGCATGCCTTACTAGAGAGAAACTAGTATAAAGTAAGATCATATATAATAGTAGAAAAATACTTGTGATTTTTTTCTTTTTTAAAAACTTTTAAGTAGATGCCCACCCCATTCCCACCCATGGCCAAAAATGCAAAATAATTACATCCCTTAGGTGTATACTTTCCCTTCTGCATGGGGTAAGAGTTAAGATAAACCTAATACATGTACATAATTTTAAGAATTAAAAACTTATCACCCATAATTATTAAGGATGCTAAGAAATGGCAATACCTTGAAGCATTTTTTGATTAAAAAACAAAGCTTTAGTTGGAACACTACACTTAGAGGAACACAAACCCAAACCTTTATCCTTATGCCCTTGCTTTGTATTTAAAAGTTCTACTTTAAATACTTGTTTTAAAAACTCAGTATACGGTTCCCTCAGTACTATAGTGATAATAGGAGTAAAGATTTTCACTTCCATTAGATATTGAACTAATCTACTTAGAAGACTATTAATAGCAACTCTCTTCTCACATACATTTACGTATATTGTACTCAAATGGTATGTGCTCTAAAGAGGTTTTCTTGAGGTTTGCACCTCTGAACTTAGTCTCTAAATTTTCCTTCCCACTAATCTCTATTCAATGACATATACTTTGCTAGTTGCTCTGGGAGAAGTCATGGACATTTAAACAGCTTATCATGCACTTCAAGGTTACATGGAAAAATAATAAGTGCCTTAAGAGGTAGGAAGTAGGCTCTTATCCCAACCCTTGGTATGCCCTGTTATGAACAGTTAAAAGACTGGAATCAAAGTGGTAAATGTGAGACTAATATAATATAAGGCTTAAGAAAATTAAGTCAACTTAGTTACTAGACTTCTTTGAGAACACTCACATTGGAACCAGTTACAAGTCACTCAATCACACAGAATACAGCAGTGTCAAAAATACATAAAGCACACTGTAGGTATAAATTCTTCTTGGCCATCCATACTTAGGTATTATCATTCTGTAGATTCTTCACTAGAAAAAGTGGTTAAGCATGGCTCTGCAGAATACCACAGTCCCAAGAAAGTGAATTTCATTCCTTCATTAATTGGTCTCCACCAATGGTCACTTGGGGAGACCAGCAAAATGTAAGCAATCTGGAGGTGAAAAGAGGACTATTTTCATTTATTGAAATAAAAATATGGAGTTAAGTCAACCTCTCTGTGAATTAAATAAGGCTCAAAGTATACATCCAGTTTGTTAGTCACATGGAGTTGGACCTTTTGGAGGGGCAGAACTCTAGAACTAGATTGGAACCTCCTGGTTTAAGCACCAAGGGTCAGCCATGAAACCCATCAAATTTGTTAATCACAGAAAACAGACCTTTTCTGACCCTTTACATTCCTGAGATATCTGTCCTAATGTCTTCATAAATCTCAAATGTTCAATACCATCATGAGAGAGAATTTTCTCTACAAAATATAGTCAAGGAAACTGAATAGGAAGTAGAGAATATCAAAGCCATGTTGAGATGTGTATTGCTGGCTTCTGTGGTGATTGAGCATATCTGTACCAAGGCTCCCAAATCCTGAATATTTTTCTGCTCTCATCTCAGGGGAGACCTACCCCAGCCCCTTTCCTACGCAAACTATTCTGCCTACCCAGGGAGCCTTTGCACCCCTCTCCCTCTTCAAGTCTTTCCTGGGCCAAGGGTATAGGGCACAGCTAACGGACAACCCCACCTCCCATGATGTCTCCTGGTCCCAACAACAACCACTTCTCCAAAACAGATGGGAAATGGTTGAGCCAAACCTGCTCTTCGCAGCCCACGTGTGAAATGTGCTCTGCCATACACACCACACCCTCTCCAGACACTCGCTAAGTTGACTTTTCCCATCTGTCGGCTTCACAGCATCTCAACTCTGCCTTGTCAAAATTATTACATTTTTGGACTTTTGGGGTTGCTTGTGAATAAATGAATCCATATAAAATCTGCTAAAGACAAGGGTCTCTTGTACTTAGAAAGAAGACATCTTTATAAATTAGAGGGAATGAAAATAATTTATATAAAAAATTAAAAGGACAAAAAAACTTACCTTAGTTTAACATCATCACTTGCAAGGGAAGATACAAAACACATGGTAGTATAATCTGTATTTTCTAGTATGTACTTGGCAATACTAAATGCTAATCTACCAATTTAGGATAGTATTTTGGATTATAAGCTAACAGGAGGTTTGTGAAAGTGGCCTGATAGTTTAGTTCCTTCTTTCACACTGAAATATCTTTAAGACTGAACTAAAACCTCCTGGGAGAAGCCCTGGTAATCAGCAACACTATCTGGTGAAGGGCCTCACTACAACCATAGGGGCCTGGAGGAACTGGACTTGAAGAAATTAATGAAAAGGTTAACCCAGCACAAGCACTACATTTAGAACACAATGTTGGCCAAGTTTGTCTACTGTAAATCAAAGGCAATAGGAATACCAGAACCACAGATACAATAAATTATGCTCATGAACTGCTTTTTAGGCAGAAAACCTTCAGTTTTGTGAACATGTAACGTTTTTACCCAATAAAACTGGCAGTTGGACTAGACAAAGAAGGCAATTCTTTGAAAGCAATAAATTGGCATTCATATACCAGTAGAGGAGTGCCCCAAGAAATATGTAGTTTTTGAACAACTCAGCTCCCAGTTGGGTGATAACCTGAAGGGAAGGCAGCATGGTGCTATGGGGAAAAACTGAATGGGAAGTTAAGGATTCTAGTCTTTGCTTTGGGTCACAGGTTCTTTACATGCAACATGAGAAAGATGGACAGATGACTAATAAGTTTTTATACATTTACTTCTGTTTCTAAAAGACTACGATGGAAAATACACCTAAGCAATTATGGAATAGCATCAGTGTCAAAAATCTGAAAATATATGCCCAGTTACATTAACATTTTAAAAGTGACAAGAATTTGGGATGACTGTGATTTATAACACTAACGAGAAAGAGAGAGAGAGAGAGAGAGAGAGAGAGAGAGAGAGAGAGGGAAGGGAGGGGGGAAGGGAGGGAGGGAGGGAGGGAGGGAGGGAGGGAAAGGAAAGGAAGAAAGAAAGAAAGAAAAAAGCTTTCTTTCCAGGCAATGAAAAGCATCCATATATTCAAGAATTTAAAAAACTTTCTCCATCCGGATCTTCTGAAATCCCTCCTCTCATACATTTTTTCAGACGATAAACTTACATTTGATTTCTACACAATAATCATTTTGTGTCACTTGGGCAAAAGGAATGTTATAGATTTTCCCTTTCTCTTTAATTGCATAGAGGAGAAATTAAGGAATAACGAGCGGCTTCCAAAACAGACAAACCACACTTTCTTGGCTTTGTACTCCCATGGGAAAGATTTAAAGCTTCTGGCAGGAAAACAGATTTCTGTTGTAAATGGCTCAATACATGACGAAGGAAGATCTTTTTGGGCACATTCTTGATGAGGTAAGGTAAATCACTTTTTCCTTGTTCAAATGTTTTTCATATTACATAGTAATGTATGCTAGGGTAGCTTGGCAAAGATACATGTCATAATGGAAATTTCTTTAATCAAATAAAATAATGGAAACTACCACATTAGATGTAGATAATGAATACTGTAATCTAAGCCGACTCAGTGACCATTATGAAAATTGATCGTATCTGAAGTTAAAGGAAGTATTACATGGCTATAAATCATCAGGAAGAATTCAGAAAACGCTCAATGCTAGACATTCATTTAACCTACCTTAGCTATGATTTCAGGTTAGAACAGATACTGTTTGATCAAGAATGTTTTATTCCCTAGAGTAAGAAAGTTTTAATCCAATTTCATAGAGGACTGTGGCTTTTATTACACTCAAATTAGTGTTCAATATAGAGCATCGTAATGGGATAGAAACTCATTATGATTTACCGTTTAAAAAAAAAAAGCATACTTTTCTCACAGGTATACAAGAACAGGTATCCTGTTATTCATATGCTAAATTTTGCAATTTGATCTATTTAAATATGAAGTATCCAATGTGACTTAAATGACCTGTTGCTAAAATTTCCTTTGCCAATTTCTTCACCATGACTCTCAAAAGCCTTTGATGTATATTGGTAAAATTCCAAATTATATGCCAATACTAAGTATGGACACTATTTAAGATTAAAAGTGCAAGAACTACATTCTTAATTAAAGAAAAAAGAATCCTAAAGAATTGCAAAGTATATGAACTAACTTCATAGTTGTACTCTTGATGTCATGCCACAGACATATAACTTTCTCTACCATAACAGCTCTCTAAGTTAGTCTGACAGAGCACCCGACTTTAAGTAACAAACAAACTAAAGAACCAGTGAAACAGACATGGGGAAAGATATGTACATTTTGGAAGTATTACATTCAACAGCTGTTCCACAATCTGGCCATTTTTAGGGTTGTCCAACAATACTGTTAATCCAGGTGAACTATTTAACCAGATTTAATAGTCAATTGATTAATAATAATAGATTCCAAGTTAAACAAGGCATGTATACATTAAAGAAAGCAGTACAGAAATGTACTGTATATGAATTGTTTACAAAAACATACAAAATGTTGGATGGCACAAGGGATACAGTGCTAATATAAACGGATTGTTTAAGCTAAGTGCTTAACATAAACTGTCCATCCCTATAACTAACAAAGAATATTTAAGGGACATGAAATATTTCCTATAAAAATAATGCTATATGGTGTAGAGTACTTTATTCAGTGTATTTTTAGGTGGTATTCATGTTCATTATTCTTGTTATTGATTCAGTGAATATATCTTCGTCATGTTTCCATTTTCATTTCATCCGAAGCTCCAGGAAAATCTAACTTGCTAACAATCATGTAAAGCGAGAAGAGATGAAAGCAGGAGCAGCAGCAGGAGCAGCAGCATTATGGGTACCAGCTGGGACAGTGTGTGCTTGCAGGTGTCTCTCAGATATGTGCTACCTGTCGCCAGAACTTGTGCTATCAGCTTACACCATGGTACCAAATATTTCACTGAGGTCACTTCACAGGGCTGTGGAGGTGATTTTTTTAATACCTCTCCGCTGAGCAAGAGTAGAGCGGCCTACTGGTTCCAAAACTGGTGACTGATTACGGTTTAAAGCAGAATATGTAGCTGCCATGGCACCCTGAAAACAGGAAAGAAATGTCAAAACAAAAATGACAATGGGTAGTCACGTACACAGAACATGAAATGAACATTTTTTTCCCCAGATAATTTCTTCATTAGCAAACTTATGTAGATTTTATTAGGCTCATCATGAAAATAACCACACTGGCAAAACCCTCTGATTTAACTAACACTGAAGAGGCCAATTGTGGGAGGATAAAATGATGAATAAGGAAGGACGGGGCGGGCTCATAACATGCAGTCTACTGAACATTTTTTCCTTTGCAATCTTTCTCAGAGGCAGCAAAGCATGGTCTTTTGGAACTCGTAGTTTGCTTTGGGTTGTGCATAAGAAAGGAAAGTATAAAGAAAATAGGAAATCTTTAAGCTTATCTGATGGGTAAATTCAGGAATTTAGAAGTCATTCTTGAACTAGATTTATTATAATACTTTGGCACGGCTTGATTTTTTCTTTTCTTTTTTTTTTTCTCTTTTGCTTTTATCTTCAGATAGAGCAAGAGAAAGAGAGGGAGGAAGAGAGAGAAAGAAACTTCGACATCAGAGAGACACATCTAGTGGCTGCCACCCACATGACCCCAACCGGGGCCAGGGCCAAACTGCAACCCGAAGTATGTGCCCTTAGTGGGAACCAAACCCAAGCCTCTCTGGTCCACGGGCTGATGCTCTAACCGCTGAGCCAAACTGGCCAGGGCGTCTTTTTCTTTTCTAAATCATCCATTGTAAGAGAATCTCACAGGAGAAGTGAACGCAGGCTGAGGTACAGTGAAAGGTGAAGGTGCTGCGACGTGGAGAGGGTGTCTCATAGTAGTTCTTGGAGGACATATGGAAAACAGTCCTGAATGGGGCCGCTTACCTTGACTAGATGTGGTGCGTCCTGTCTGTTTAGTTGGTATTGCGGCAGTTGGTCCCAGTGGACTATCCAAGGGTGTCTGAGCACAAGGGCAGCAGTCAATCTCTGATGAGGGTCTACATGAAGCATCTTTGACACCAGGTCCTGTAATAGGAATAATAATAATAAAGCAAGCTTAAACCTTTTTGACTTTTTTATAGCACTTGATAATATTGAGCACTTTTTCTAACTATGACAATATTTTTTCCTGGTAGTAGATAGACGTTTGGATTCAAAGCAATTATTTGGTCAACACAACAATTTGTTTTGTTTTATTTTTTAATATTTTTAGAGAGAGAGAGACAGACAGACAGAAACATCGATTGGCTGCCTCCTGCACACCCCCTACCAGGGATCAATTCCCTGACGGAATCGAACCAGCAACCTTTTGGTGCACAGAACAAGATGCCCAACTGAGCCACAGTAGCCAGGGCAACACGACAATTTGTGTTTTATTTTTTTATATTTTATTTTTATTTTTTGGTGTAGCAAATGCATTAATAAATAAGTGACTGGGAAATAAATGTGCTGTAACTTCTGGCTCTGTGACCAGCGCTATGCAGCATAGTATATTTCAGTGCAGACACAGGGTTCTGCCGTGGCAGAGTTTGGCCCCTATGAGCGAAGTGCCACAGAAGTGCTCAGTTCTACAAATCTAGGTGTGGGGGCCTTCCACTCTGGGGACCATACGTGTGGTTCCCTTGGGCAGCTGCCTCTTCCCAGCAAGCTGCAGTGTCCCAGGTGCTGGCTGAGGTAAGGCTGTCACCTTGGCCTGTAAGTATTCCTGCTCTGGTCTTGGCCTGACAGCTTGGGGACCTAAACTGCACCAGAAGCAGAGCTGGGCCACCGGAGTGCATCCGTCCTCCAGCCCTGTTGGACATGCTCTCTGACCTGGTCTATTCCACACCTCGAGGGGACCAAGGTGAAGGGTCAGAAGCACACTCAGCCCCACGATCTCCCAGAGTTTTATTGTCACATGCCGAGAACACCCAGCCTATCTCCTGTCTGGGGCTCACAGGCCATGTGTAGAAAGAGCTTCTGGCCCTACTCGCTTGTCACTAAAGCACTGCAGGCAGTGAGGGCACCAAAGGCCACCCTGGCCTCTACAGGCTGCTCCAGAGCACCGGACCTCTACTGGGGAGGCCAGACACTGGGATCCAGTCTCAGGTTGCGGGCCATCAGGCACCAAAAACTCCACAGCATCGGTCTCTAAGTACTTGGGGATTTTGCTCCCCATGTGAATCCAGCAGAAACCTGGCTCCCTGGGGTCCTGTCTGCGGGATGCCTGGCGCTGCAGGGTGGCCACCTGGTTTTCAAGTTTCTGAACCCTGTTCTGAGCCCACTCCTGATCCGCTCTCTCCAAAGTGAAGTCCTCCTGTATGTGAGAATCTGCTGCTCCAGCATCTCAGTCCGCTCCCAAGCTGCCACCAGTTTCGGGGAGGCCCGGAACACTTGCTGATTTTCTCCTCCAGCTGCTTGTTGAGCTGGGAGATCTCCTTCCTCATCAGCTCCATCTTGGGCTCGGTAGCCTACACACTCCTCAGCTGAGCCCACAGCTCCCGCATGTACACCTCCCTACTGCTACTGGTACTGTAACGCTGCCATTTGGTGTTGAGGTCTTCCACATGAATCACCTTCTGTTTTAACAGTCAGCTTTCTTCCTGTAACTTCCCAACAGCAACTTGGACAGAGGTGTCCCTGCCTGCATGTTCTGAAGCTGGGGGGCAGGCCCAGCTGGGAAGTCTCATGAAAGGTCCTTCTGGGTCCTTGAGAGTTAGTGCATTTAACAACACAGAGAGCTGGACACTGGTGACAGTGTTTTGGAGAATTCCCCTTGAATGACAGGAAGTACGTGTCCTAACCCAGCCAGCACTGGGGAAGCCCCGGTAAATCAGCCAAGTCTGGTTTTTTTAAAGCAAAAACCTAAGTCTCTCCTCCCAGAGTAACAGTAATTTTGGTGTATTACAAAGGGCAAATTACCATATTTTATGGGGTTTTTTTTTTTGGCTCTTTTTTTTCCCTTTAGATATTCTGAGGTTTCCACATTTTTGTAGGTTTATTTCTAAGTAATTTTTAGCCACTTAAGACTTTTTAATGCTGCTGGTAATACTGAAAAGCAGAACTATCCAATAACAGAAATTTAATTAGACAGTTCTAAATGCCCCTCCCTAGATTAAAGAATTCTATTTTTTTCTACTTCAAAAGCAACTCATGGTCATTATAGAAAAATCAGAAATACAGAGAACCAAAATAACATAAAGAACACCAAGAATCCTACTCTTCAGAGACAAATGATTTCTATCTATCCAAAATGCTTTCCTATGCATGAAACATAGACCCATATAATTGCTAAATAGTAGTTTTATATTCTCTATACCAACACAATTGTGATTTATAAAAGCCATGTACCACTTGTTTCATTTTCTTTTCAAAAATGTTTTTATTGATTTTAGAGAGAGAGAAAGTGGGAGAGGAAGGGGGGGAGAGAGAGAGAGAGAGAAAGAGAGAGAGAGAGAAACGTCAATTGGCTGCCTCCTGCACACCCCCAAGGGGGATCCAGCCTGCAACCCCCTCAGTAGAAAATGAAGGGAATAGAACTGGCGTCCTCTGTGTGCAAAGGGGCAAAGCTCACCCCTGCCACGGCTTGTTTCATTTTCATTCAAAATATATCTATTGAGTATCCATTAAAGGCCAAGCATTGGGTATTTAACACTGAACAAGATAGAAAGGAACTGTGACCTCAACAAGCTTTCAGCCCAGTGAGGGCATCAGTTACAAAGTAAATAGTAAGTTCTTTGATGGGATGAATAAATGTGAGGTGAAGCTGGAGGAACACAAAGCTAGATTTGACCTGAACAGGGTAGGGTGGCTTTGACGTGACTCCTTTAGAGAAATGTGAGACCTGAAGGATAAGCAGGAGTTGGATTAGAGAAGGAACAGAGAAACAGCATTTCAGGAAGACAGAATAAAGTGTGTTTGAAGGAAAGCCCTCAGGTAGGAGAGAACAGGTCACATTAAGGAACTGAAAGGAATGCATTGTGGTTGCAGCATACATCATAAAGGAGAATATAGCAGCAGATAAAGTGGGAGAGGTGAGAAGGGACCAGACCATGAAGGCCCTTATAAGCCATGTCAGCAAATTTGGACTTTTCTGGAGGCATTGAATCATTTAAAGCAAAGGAGTGATGCGGTCAGGTTTTTACTTTAGAGCGATTACACTCACTATGTGTGGAGAAAAATGGATCGGAGGGGGCAAGCCTAGAGACTCCAATTTGAGACTGGCGAGAAAGAACAGCTTTGGTGAGTGGATATAAAAGACAGACAAATGTGAATGGAATTGAGATACGTAAGAGAAGGAATTGACAGAACCTGGTGGTTGACTGGATATTGGGAATTGGGGAGATGCTATTTCAAGTACTCCTCTATTAGATATTTATAGTTTCTTACTTTTACTTGTCATTAACAGCTAAGAACAGGAATACTTGGACAGAATAGAAATAAAAAGCAAAAAATAAAAATAAAAAGGGATCTCGCCTTCCAAATTCTGGATGTGTGCAAATGTGCTTTAAATGAAGAAAAGGTTGCAAAACTGCCCAGAGGCACAACACAACTCTGTTATAATTTTAATCAGATCTGTGTGTTAACCAGTGCACTTTTGGCCAAGTCACTTAAAATCACTTCTCCTACGCTACCCTTCAATGGCTATTCCTCCTAAGGTTTCTCTTTAAATGAATTCCTTCCATGGCTCTCTGACGGCGCTCTGCTCAGATAAACTCATTTATGCTCATGGCTTTAGCTACTAGGGGTGATGTCAACTCCTAACTTCAATGACCACCCCAGACTTCTCTGCTACGAGCTACACCCACATAGCGAGTTGCCTAGTGGACATACATCTCTTAATTATACATCACAGAAGCATTTCAAATTCCTAATCTCCAAACCTGCAGTCATCACTCCTCTCAAAACTACTTTATTGCACATCTTGTTGAAGGACACTAGCACCCACTCATTTGCCTGAGGTGGAAACGTGGACTGCATGCTTGATATCTGCTTCTCATTTGCTTCTAATGTCCAATAAACCAGAGATTATTCTGCCTCCTAAATTTGTCTTCCATTTGGCTCAAATCCCACTACACCTGTTTTGGTTTACTCATCCTTCATGATCCAAAATACTGTAAAACCTTATGTGTAATATACCCCTTATATTAGGTCAGTGAAGGCTGAATGAAATAATTTAAATAAAAGTGTTGGATGCCCTGGCTGAGTGGCTCAGTTGGTTGAAGTATCGTCCCATATATCAAAAGGTTGCAGGTTCAATTGCTGACCACGGCATAAGCCTAAGCATCGGGTTTGATCCCAGGTCAGGGTGTGTTTGGGATGCAAACATGTCCCCTAAAAATCAATGGACATGTCCTCGGGTGAGGATTAAAACAATAATAAAAAAAAGTGTTGGCATATTAAGTATTCAAAATGATAGCTATAGTCCTATTCTCAAAGCCACATATGTTACATGATTCCTATGCTTGATGACATTCACATGTGAAACTTGCTCTTGAGGAGACACACCAGATTGACAGTCCTCTCTCCCAATTTTGTGGGTATTCACTATATTATATCATGATTATAATCACAAGTCTTAACTGGACAAATTAGCAAAAATTATTAGTAATAATGTGGCATTTATAAGACAGGCTTTGAAATGGATGCAATATTTTATGCTCTATTTGTATCTCCTCCTTACCTGTGTTTCTCTTTCACTAAAAAAGGATACTGGAATGCAAGTGAGTGAGAACCAAATTATAGAAATTAGAGATATAGCCTTGACTTGTTTTACTTATTAAAAAAGCAGGAAATGTCTAAACTCTGACACTTTATTTGGTAACATTACTTGATATGGCCACAACTGACCACGACAGTTTGTGACAAACTTCATGGATAAAAATTACTGCTCCACAGCCCTGGCTGGTTTGGCTCAGTGGTTAGAGCATCGGCCCTCGGACTGAAGGGTCTTGGGTTCAATTCCTGGTCAAGAGCACATACCTGGGTTGTAGGTTCAATCCCCAGCCCTGTTCGGGGTTGTGTGGGAAGCAACCAATCGATGTTTCTCTCACATTGTTTCTCTCTCTCCCTTCCTCCCTTCCTTCTACTCACTTTAAAAATTGATGGAAAAATGTCCTCGGGTAAAGATTAACAGAACAAAAAAATGTTAAAAAAGGAAAACCTGATTACTATAATGCTTAATATTTTTAAATAGTTCCCCAATACCTAGAGTGAACTCCCAAATCCTGAGCATGACCCATAAGGCCTTTCATAATCTGGGTTCATCAGCTACCTTCTACATGTACCCTGTACTAGTCACATTAAACTACTCACAGCTCCCTGGCGACATTCTGCTCTTCCTATGCCATCATGACCACAAAGAGCATGTGGGGATGATCCCTCAGTGTGGGATGGACTACACCTAAGATATAACAGCAGCAAAACTACAGTTATGAAGTAGCAACGAAAATAATTTTATGGTTAGGGGTCACCACAACATGAGGAACTATACTAAAGGGTCATGGCATTAGGAAGGTTGAGAACCACTGGACTACATCCTCTGTTCCCCAAAGCTATCTGGAAAATCCCTTCATTGCTTCTGGAAAATTTTCCCTGAAATTCTTCTGACCGAGCATCATCAGCAAACTTCTTTAGCACAGAAAACGTACCACTGTAACAGCACATGCAACACTAATTGGCCATTTCCCAACTAGACTGTGAGCTCCCTGAGATCAGGAGTTCTGAGTCACATCTTTTATCTCTGGAGTCTTCACTTATTAAGCACATTGTAGGTTCTCAACACATGAATGGAAAAGAAAACAAGTACCCAGAAAAAACGAATTATCTGGTTTAAGAATTTTCATTGTTAAAAAGGAAAAGGCTAACATTTCATTTTAAATGCAGTTTATAAAACCAAATCATCTCAAGTTTCCACCTCAAAGAAAAATCAGTAAGCACTTTTACCAGTATGTATTTTCTTCATCTCCTCTAGGTTTTTCTTATTTTGAAGTGGAACAAGGAGAATTTTCAATGAACAGAGGGAAACTAGAGTCAAGGTGGGAAGCAAGTCAGTGCTATTCAGGGGATGGCAGATCTTCCAGTGAGAAAGGCTTTCCAAACGGATTTCAAGCTGACACTATAAAACTATACTACTGTTTATTGTGAGAAAGATAGGACCCCTTTCTTTATAATGTGGACCAAAAATAGAACATGGTACAGTTATTATACGGATTGAAGGCTTTGGAATCAGCTATTTAGTTTGAAGATCCCACATGCATCTGGTGTATAACTATGGACAAGCTCAGACTAAAATTCTGGGCCTTGGTTTCCTTCTGTGAAATAAGGATACTGCCACTTATTTTACAGGGTTGTTAAGAGGATTAAACAGATAATTTAGGTGAAATGCAGCATGAAGTACAGAGTAGACACACAAATCATGAAGACTACCACTATTATTATTTATCATGTTCCTCAGCAAAAAGTAACTTTAGATGTAAAGATAAAAAAGCCAAACCAATGCCTTTCGGGAAACAAACAAAATTACTGGTCCATTTTTTTAGTTCAAATTACTTGGTAACATCACTTCAAAATACTACTTTATGCACAAGTTTCTAATTGATATTATTTATTCTTACCAAGGATTATGAAAAATTACCTTTGCTGTGTCTGAAACAGAATTCCAGTAACCACCACTGAGTGAGAATTTTCCGCTGCCAATGCGTGCCAATATTTCCTCTGGTGTATCATCAGGGCCATTTGCAAATGGAGTGTAACTAATTTATAATAAAATCAAAATGCTAATGAATAAAATTTCTTTTTTGGTTGGTAATCTTTATATTTATTTGCAGCATCCAAAAGTACTGTAATTAAATTAATGCAATACTTTATTTAAAGTAAAAACTATCAAAAACATGAAGCTCCACAAAGCACCAGATCAAGGTGTGTTATAAAATATTACTTAGATTTAATATACAAAAATATAAATACTTTAAGATATGATACATTATAGAGTAAATTATTTAAAATTGTGCATGTTTATGACATAAGAGTAGAAAAAAGTATGGAAAAATCAATTTAAGACCTCAAGACATTAATAAATAGTACATTGTATAAAATTGGAAATACAGCTATAAATGTGGTATATATATTCATACACACAGGATTGTATTATTAGAAAATGAGAAACCATGAAAAGAAAGATATTATAACAAAGATTTTAAAAACCTAGATAGATAATGTAAACAAAATATTGTTTAATAAATAGTTATAACATATATAATACACACTTACCCAGTAAGCATTGTATAGAGGAGGACACCAAGACTCCATATATCACAAGCAGCATCATAGCCTTGTCGTTTCAAAACCTAGAATAAATAAAAATTAGTATTAACACACCACTGTTTATTATATAGATATAGATAGGTTGTGGGAATGGAATTATATCTCCTAAATCGATACATATAAGAAAAACCTCAAGCCCTGGCCAGGTAGCTCAGTTGGTTAGAGTGTTATACAGATACACCAAGTTTTTGGGTTAGATCTCTGGTTAGAGCACATACAAGAGGCAACCAATGAATGAATATAAGTAAGTGGAAGAGCAAATCAATGTTTTTCTCTCTCTCCCTCCCCCTCTCGTTCCTTCCCTTCCTCTCTCTCTCTCTTTGAAATCAGTAAATTGAAAAAAGAAAACTTCAACAGAACATGATTAACAAACAAGACAATATATTAATGCTACTTTAGAACCTTCTACTACTAAAAATTTATATATACACACATATGTATATGTATACTATATACATATATATGTATATATAAATTTTGGTATTTGAATTAACACTTATTGAATGCTGTCTTGGCACATAGAGAACTATGAAGGTAAGTTTCTTATTTAAATGAATGTATATTTTGTATGGGACTGCAGAAATGGTTACATAAAACAGTACTTTTAAGAACATATATAACAGTACAAATGATATAGTGCAAAATTGTACTTTTATATATATATAATTTGATTCACTCAAAGCATTTAATAATCACCAACTATAATCAGGCAAGAACTGTGACAAATACAACACAACTCTGATTTCCTTAAGAAAATCAGAATCTGGCAGGGGAAATAAACATACAGGGTGGGGCAAAAGCAGATTTACAGTTGTTTGTATGGCAAATAATACCATAATTAATAAATAGTAATATAAGAGCCCTGGCCAGTTTGGCTCAGTGGTTAGAATGTTGGCCCACGGACCAGAGAGTCCTGGGTACGGTTCCCGCTAAGGGCACGTACCTCGGCTTCAGTTCATCCCTGGCACCGGTTGGGGTCGTGTGGGTGGCAACCAGTCAATGTGTTTCTCTCACATTGATGTTTCTCCCTCTCTCTTCCTCCCGCTCTGTCTGAAGATAAATGCAAAAATGTCTTTGGGTGAGGATAAAAAAAAAAAGTGATACAAGAATAAATCCTGTGTTTGCCATACTCACAACCATAAACCTACTTTTGCCCCACCTGTATATGTAGTTAACAATTCAACATGATAAGTATCATCAAATTATGTTTAAAGTTCTACAGGTATAAAGATGAGGAAGCAATTCATTCTTTTTTTTTTAAATCCTCACCCGAGGATATTCTTCTATTTATCTTTGGAAAGAGTAGGAGGGAGGGAGGGGGGCAGAGAGAGAGAGAGAGAGAGAGAGAGAGAGAAATATCAATGTGAAAGAGACACAGCGACTGGTCGCCTCCTGCACAACCCCAAGGACGAACTGCAACTGAGGTATGTGCTCTTGACCGGAATCGAACCCGTAACTCATTGGTCCGTGGGTTGACATTCTAACCACTGAGCCAAACAGGCATAAAGAGCAATTCATTTTTTTTTTTTATCCTCACCCGAGGACATTTTTCCATTTTTTGTTCAGATAGAGTGGGAGGGAGAGAGAGGAAGAGAGAGAAACATCAACGTGAAAGGGACACATAGAGTGGCTGCCACCCACACAACCCAACCAGGACCGGGGACAAACTGCAACCTAGGTATGTGCTCTTAGTGGGAAATGAACCCAGGTCTCTCTGGACCACAGGCCGACACTCTAACCACTGAGCGAAACCAGCCAGGGCAGCAATTCATTTTTGATATGAGGAAATAAGGAAGGCTAGGGGACAACCTTCTTGTACTCTGCCTGTAAGTAAGAATTCAGGAGGCAAAGGGAGGAGGTGGGGGAGTGCAGAGGACACTCAAAGGGCAGAGGCAAGAGAGCAGAGCATAGTTAGCAACAGTTCCGTATGGCCAGATCTCCAGGTAGGGGATACTAGAGAAACTGAAGGGCTTTTATACATTATGTTGTTAGGAAATTTAGATTTTTTTCTGTAGGCAATCAGATGCTATTGAAGCATTAAATAGGAAGAGAAAATAAATAGATGTGTATACCAGAAACATAACTCAAGGTATTGAGGAAATGACAAGAAGAAAGACTAGAGACCAGGCCACCCGACAGGAAGCAATTTGTAGCAAACTAAGTGAAAGGTTGTGAGGACTTGCACTAGGAGAGATTGAATGTATATGACAAGGGAAAAAGAATCTAAAATATTTAGGAAACAAAATGGAAAGGATTTGGTGATAGAATGGATGTAGAAAAATAATAGGGAGGACTTAAGGAAGACTTCAAAGATTTAACTTGGATGAATAGGAGACAAAGCATTAAAAGAGCAAGTCTAAGGAAAGTTTAATCATGGAAAATATCCTGAAGAAGATGAATTTGTAGGCAGGTTTTGAAGCAAAATACATTCCAATGGGCCAAGGCATAACAGCTACAGAGTGATTTCTAGAAGCAGACTGCTTCTATGCATTAGGAAATACTCATAAGAAAAAATGAGATGGCTAGATTAAGTGGCCATGCTTGGACACCAATGTGTGTCAGAGGCTATGGATATATGGACAAACAAGCAAAAAAATCTGTCCCTTATCAGTTCTAGTACCACCAGGAGAACAGATGCAAGTAGTCTTATAGAAAATATTTTATATCTAAAAAGTAACAAAATTACAAACAAGCTTGAAAAATAAATGGGGAAAATTAAACTCTATAATCCAACTGTCCTAATATTACCATCTATTATTGTTTTTGTGAAATTATTACTGCATGTTAAAAACAGAGACTTTGCAGCCAAATGGCCTGGGCTCAAGTCTAGATCTGACCTCAGGCAAATTACATGGCCTCTCACTGTGCACCTGGTTTCCTGTAAAATGCTAATAAAAGTACTCACCTTACATAGTTATAATGAGAATGAATTATTATATGTAAACTACATGTTGGGAGGATGAAATCAGTTAATACACATAAGCCCTATATCAAGGTTTACTATTATTTTCTATTATCTTGTTCATAGTTACACTTTTTTTTTACACAGTGATAAAAAGGTAAGAAATCTTGAGGGCAAAGCAGTACATTTTATATGTACTACAATGGGGAAATACAATTTCTTAAGAAAAGAAGCAACTTGATCAAAGCAGTGCCTGAGGAAGACTACAGTAGCTTTGTAGCTCTCTTGTGGAATGACCGTAGAATGACAAGAAGGGGCAATGTGCACTGAAGCTGTGGCAATCACCTGAGGGATGGCGAGGGAAGCAAAGGTTAGGATGGCAGTTCTGTGAACAGAAGAACTCTGAACTGGTTTTGGGGGATAAGAGATGGTAATTAGTTATATAGCTAAAGACAAGAAGAGACTATGCTGTTTTAGCCTCGGAGATACAGGAAGATAGGGCAAAACCAGAGAATCAGAAGGATATTAGGAAAGGTGGAAAATAAGCTAGTTTCCACTTACTTCCATGCACCAACAAGCACAAAAGTGATAGTAGGCAGCTATAGATGTCTGATTATACAGAAAGACAGAAGTCAGAGCAGAGAGAGGATTATAGGTAGTAGTGGACTTATGACAGAATGAACTATCAACAGAAGAAAAAGGGCTACTATTTTATTAGAATTATTTGTTCAGTAAGTCTTCAGTTAAACAACTATTAATTATTCTATATTAAGTACAGAAAATGAGTTTTTAAATATACTAAAATACTACAAGTAAACTCCTTCATAATTACCTCTGGTGCAACAAAATTTGCAGTATAACAAGGCGTCATGAGAAGACCGTTTTCTGCTCTTAGCTGTTTGGCAAAGCCAAAATCACAAATTCGAATAGATTCTGGATTGCCAGATTCATCCACATAAAGAATGTTGCTAGGTTTCAAGTCTCTGTGAACCACCTAAATGAAATACAAAGGAGTGAATTTACAATACATTTCCATTATAGAAAATTATTTATTCAAAACTGTCAGGCAATGCACTTAAGATAATGAGTGCTGACCTTTAAATTATCCCAATGTTATACTGATAATGTAAGTATAACTCTAACACAGAACTGGAGCAAAGAGAGGAGGACGGAAGAATAGTATTTTTACCTTCACCCTCTTTGATCAACTGAATAAGTGGGCTAAGGAGAAATGCAAATAGCAATATCATCAGTCTCCAGGTTATTCATTCACTAAACACATATTTACTGAGTGCCTATCATGTGCCAGGGTATTATATAAGGAGCTGCACATACAAGACACATAAAAGATCTTTGCCTTTCTGTGCTAGGAGCTTACACAGTAGTAGGGAGGCAAAGAATAAACAGGTGAGAGATGGGGGCATAACTAGGGAGGTCAAGGCGGGTCTCTAGAGGAGGTATATCTGATCTAAGAACTTTAGAACAGAACAAACAACCATTGTCCATGCTGTAATAACAAACTTGTGCTGATGAGCTCAATGGATCAGACATGGGGTTTAGGAGTAGAAAGTAAAAAACATCCAGACTTTATATATTTCCAATTTGATATCCATGCAACAATGACACAAACAAAAAGATAACAACCCTTTAGAATTTTATATTATTTTCCTTCTTTAATCACCTACTTGAATACTTCTTTTATCATAAGCCTCTCTGACACCCCTTATTAGACTTATGTGTTTCTTCCATCATCAATTTGTGAGTCTATTTTCTGATCAATCACCTCAGTTTTATGACTTCTCCAGACCATTTTAACAAGTTATTACTGCTGAGGCACTGAGAAGAGAACTTAGAAGACTTAGATGACTGCAGTCATAGATTCTTCAGTTCTAATTTCTGGCTATAGTACTAGGTGACTCTTGACCAGCTAGAAGTCAAGAAGCTCTAGAATTAAATCAAAACAGTCTACTTGTTAACTTCTAGGGGGCAAAGACAAGCAAAATGAGAATAAGTATTGAAAATAAACTCCTTAAGAAGTAATCTCTTTTTTTTCTTGTTTAGCATTCTTTTTCACCTCTGCTGTTCTTCT
Organism: Molossus molossus; assembly: GCF_014108415.1. Lineage (NCBI taxonomy): Eukaryota > Metazoa > Chordata > Mammalia > Chiroptera > Molossidae > Molossus > Molossus molossus. The sequence continues at coordinate 134,580,627 of NW_023425355.1, read as the reverse complement.
TTCTTCCCTCTCTCCCCTCATTTTCTCTTTTGCCCTTGTTGCCCCTCCCTTCAATTTCCCTTCTTTCACAAACATGATTTTTCCTTTTCCATTTACTAATAACCTGCAGGAAGAAATGAGGAGAGCATCCATCAGCCAGAAACCAGGTGACTATTTGACTTCATTCATTTGAAGGATTTCCTTTTATAAATGAATACAACCCATGATTCTCTGGTTCTGTTTCTAAACTAAAAATGGGCCCAGTTCTCAAGAGTACAGAGTAGCCTAGCAAAAACAATGCTATGTCTTCCAATTCAGAAGATCTCACCCACTTTTTCTTGGGAAGTGTAAAAATTTAATATAAACAAGGTAGAATTTCAAAGTAGCACTTCAAGCTTAATGGGAGAAGTTTACATAGAGGGAGAATAGAAGGATAATTAAGCTAATAGTGATTTTCCATTAAATGTATAAAGTAACTTCTTCTACCTATGTAATCTTAACTCAAACACGAAGATAAGAAAAAAAGTATTTATGTGTGTATTTGTGTATACATGTACATATATTTATATATAAAGCGTTAATTAAAAAGACTTACCCCTTGAGCGTGAAGATATTCAACTGTTTTGGTTATAGTAAAGAGGACAGCGCTGGCCTCTCGTTCAGAGAAAAATTTCTGTCTAAGAATTTTATCCAGCAATTCACCTCCTTTCATAAGTTCTGTCACTACATACACATATTTTCCATCATCATATACCTATAAAATTCAACACCAAAAGGTAAAAAAATTATTTGAAACTTTCTATGTGCTCAAAACAAAGTTTTGCATATTAAAGAGAAATTAAAACTTACTTTATATTCAAGAAAAATTTTACTTATCACAACCAATGGAGGATATAAATCTTGCAAACAGTTTTATACATGTAAGAATATTAAGTAGGAATTGATGAGATTGAATATCAGAAAAATAACCCATAATTTCCTTCTGTGAAACTTAATTCATGGAAATCAAAATAACTATGGGCATTGTATACAAAGGGGCACTGAATTTTTGCACTTAGGGTTTGTTCCTCTTGATCTTTCTATCTACTGCTAAAGGCAGGGACTGCTACAAAGACATACTCCTGTGATTTTCCTGGAAGTTCTGAAAGTACAGAAATTCTATATTTATATGCACAATGCAATGAATTATTCTGGTTTTGGTTAAACTGAAAGTCAAGATGTGGCAAGAATTAAGTAGGAAGACTAGGTAGCAAAGAGAAATTCTATCCAATCACCCAGAAGCACACCAGTTTACTCCTAATGTAGAAATAGAACGCTCACTATAATTTTGTATTTATATTTCAGGCAATCCTGAACTGAAATAACCCCTTTATTAAACTTTAGTCTCTTTTATTCCCCCTTCACCACAGAGTTCCTGCACACCTTTATTTAGCTTCAAAAGAAGTATCATGTACTGGGGCCCCAAATATGGAAAAAACAAGGTACCTGCCCTCAATGTTTTTATTCCAGGAGGGAAAAACAGAAGACACAGATCTAAGAAATTTTAAAATATTGGCGATGGTACAAATAAAGGAAGGAAAATTTTTAAAGACTTTGGAATTTCAAACGAGGGAAGGAGGAAAGATGTAAATGATGACAGCGCCTTGGCTGGGTGGCTCAGTTGGTTGGAGCATTGTCCTGTCCACCAAAAGGTCATGGGTTTGATTTCCGATCAGGGCACATATCTATGTTGCTGGTTTGATCCCTGGTCAGGTTGAGTATGGGAGGCAATCAACTGATGTTTCCCTCTCACACTGATGTTTTTCTCTCTCTCCTCACCCCCATTGTTCTCTCTTAAAAAAAAAATCCTTGGGTGAGGAATAATAAAAAAAAAAAAAAAGGACAGCTTAGGAAGTTTCCAAGGCGAGGACGAGAGAAAGTATTTTTCTATACTTCCTTTTTATTTATTTATTTTAAAATGTTTTTATTGATTTTTTAGAGAGAGAGGAAGGGATAGAAACATCAATGTGAGAGAGACACATCGATTGGCTGCCTCCTGCATGCCCTCTTCTGGCGATCAAGCCCGCAACCTCAGCATGTGCCCTGACCGGGAATGAAACCGGGACCTCTCAGTCCATGGGATGACACTCAATCCACTGAGCCACACTCGCCAGGCTATACTTCCTTTTTATTTACTTATTTATTTATTTTTTATCCTCACCCGAGGACATTTTTCCATTTTTTGTTCAGGTAGAGTGGGAGGGAGAGAGAGGAACAGAGAGAGAAACATCGATGTGAAAGGAACACATCGAGTGGCTGCCACCCACACGACCAACCAGGGCCGGGGACAAACTGCAACCGAGGTACGTGCCCTTAGCGGGAACCGAACCTGGGTCTCTCTGTACCGCAGGCTGATGCTCCAACCGCTGAGCCAAACCGGCCAGGGCTATACTTCCTTTTTAATTTACTTGACTGGATTCTTGGAGGTTATATTAATTAAAAAGTCACTCAGATTAAACAACTTCACATTTTAATGGGACTAAGTTAACATCCTCCTAATAATGAGCAGTGATAAATTAATCTGAGAAAAATGGAGTTTTGGTTTGGAAGGAGAAGAGAGGGTAAACTTTGGAATTCACAAAATCCTAGAGGTGAAGGGGAAAGGTGAAAGGTCCCTCAGAAATCCTCTGGCTCAGCAGGCCACCTGTCATCTGGTCTACAACAACCAGATATGGTTTTTGAACCTATATGACTACCATCAGCAAGGAAGGACTTAATGCTACCTGGGGAATTCATACCCTTTGCCAAAAGCTCTGTTATGATAAAGGTCATAAGCAGCAGGGAATGGATACTCACTTGTGTGTGGGGGGTGATGATGAGCAGGGAAGGCTTCATGGGGAGAAGTAATGCTTTGGCAAAGTCTTAATGTGCAGTAGTTAGCCAGGTAAAGAAGGGAAATGCTCTCAATTGAGGGCACCATTCATTCAATGACAGAGCAGCATGAGAAAATGAAGCATGTTAAAAAATTTGTACATACTGGAGCATGGCTAGAGCATACATAGGGTGTATGAGAAGGTGTGAAAACTACTATGGATGGAGGAAGGCAAGGACCAGAGGTAATAAAGGGTATGAACTATAGGCAGGGATGTAACATGCTTAGATATGAGTACAGTTCTCTCTGGCAGTATTGTGAAAGACAGTTTAGGGAGCCCATAGAGTGCAAGACTAGTCAATGCTGAATATTAACTAACACCCAGATGTTTCAGTAAATGCAGATATTAAAAGCAATAATGTCAACAACACTTTTACCTTACAGCAAAAGTAGGAAAATTAATTATATAAACATACTTTTCTTTATAACTAAAATTATGCTATGTATGTTGTCTTCAAACCTATTTTTTTACTTACTAGATTCAGTTCTTTGTCTACCACATGATATTTGAAAACATTTCAGATACAAGTTAGACAACTGATTCAAATGTCTACAGTAAAGAATGTACTTACATCCTTTAGAGTAATAATGTTTGGATGCTGTCCATAACGAAGAAGAATTTCAATTTCTTCTGTTGGGTCTCTCTTGCTTTTATCAATAATCTAAAAGGCAAATATTAATCACAAAATCCCATGAACTGTATAGTTATAAGCCTTAAGTATTTATAGCTACAGACCTTGGGTAGCATCCTACGTAAACACTATATATATAAGGCACTTATTAACCAGTTGTTATTCAAGTACCTGGCCAGACTGTCTAATCAAAATTCAAAAGCCAATCTTGATGTAGATGACAAGGCTATAAAGTAAATTCTATGCCATGAGTCACATTCCCATCAGGTCTCTCCAGTTTAAGTTTGTAGTAAGTTTAGAATTTACTAAAAACTCAAAACCCTCAAGAAAAGGTACCAAGAACAGTTAACATCTTTCTTTCATCCTTAAACATCTTAAACTTTTGGGAACTCAGTCAACTTCTAAACCCTGTCAATATCAATCTGTCAATACAGATAATTAAAATACACACACACGCACACACACACACAAACACAACAAAACACTACTACTAGCATCTGTTTATTGAATTAACTTTACTTCCTTTAAAAATGCTTCAATGGAATATCCCATTAGTTGTAAGCTACTTATAAAATTTAATTAACAGGTCAGTAGAACAAGATTATTTTTGAAGCTAGGCAGAAAGCTAAGCAGAAAACCACATCTAGAATTTTGCTTGGCTAGAATTAAGTTTAATTATTATAATAAAGCCCTTTAAAATACTAATGTAACTTTCCGATCCTTTTATGTCAGCTGCTTCTTAAGAATACTTCTCTTAATGATTTAATGTTAGTTATATCATATTTAAATAAGGTTTGCTTTCATTTCATCCAAAAGGTAGTAGAAAATAAATTTTGTGACCTTCATATTTTCAATTTTAGAACAGCTTAGTAATTAACGTATACAATAAATAACCAAATATTCCAGCAACCTAGCTTGTAATTCTCAGCGTGAGCCAAATCTGCTATCTGAAATGGATTTAGTTGTAAAACAATTCTGTATTTGGAAAACAGAGAAGACAAACGTATAGGTTTCCACTGTAATCGACTGTAAATGATAGTGTGGAACTAGGCAAATGGATGATTAAGAGGAATGGTATATGGAATAGACATGCTAATTCAAGGGATATGATTTGGGGCTAGTCTTTTGAAAACCAGAACATACTGGAAGTGTTATTTTTGGCAACAGTCTCTCTGATCTGCTAATCTGAGCCCAGTTTACGTTAAATTCATACTTGTGCTTGTGAATCTTAGATTTATAGTAATTTCAGTAGAATCAAGTTGTGCTGGAATTGGTTTTATGAATCTAATTTAAGTCACAATAATCCACAAATAGCTGCAAAATATTCTCAAGGTTTTGGTATACTGCTCCTGGTTTCTATAATTCAAAAGGGTCTTGGGACATTTCTGCCTTTTTCTGATATGTTTTTTTAGGGTGGTACTGCCTACCAAGTACATTATTCAACTTCTCTCCTTTCATGTAAGCAATTTGAAAATTTCTATTTACCACAGATTTCATTATGGGCAATGAGTACAAGAGCAAATTATTATTATTACTTTTAATTTTTTTATTAATTTATTTTTGTTACAGATGTTTCTCCTTTTTAGAAGAGCAAATTAGCCTTGGCTAGTTTGGCTCAGCAGTTAGAGCATCGGCTCGTGGACTGGAGTCCCCAGTTTGTTTCCCACTAAGGGCATGTACCTCATTTGCAGTTTGTCCCTGGCCCTGGTCGGGGTCGTGTGGGTGGCAATCACTCGATGTGTCTCTCTCACATCAATGTTTCTCTCTCTCTCTTTCTCCCTCTGTCCCTCCCACTCTATCTGAAGATAAATACAAAAATGTCCTCAGGTGAGGATAAAAAAAATAGAAGAGCAAATTAAAATGTATTTCTGGCTTCTCTTTATAGCTGACAGAAAGCCTTATGGACATTGATGAGTTTTTAAAAAAATGTTTTCCTTTATTGATCTTAGAGAGAGAGAAGAAGGGAGAGGAAAAGAGGGACAGAAATATCGATGAGAGAGAACTTCGATTGGCCACCTCCTGCATGCCCTCCACTGGGGATCGGGCCCACAACCTGGGCATGTGCCCTGACCGGGAATAGAACCGGTGACCTCTTGGTGCATGGGTTGATACTCAACCACTGAGCCACACTGGCAGGGTGACCTTGATGACTTTTTAAAGCAATTAAATCCAAGTTTAGAATAGCAATAACAATTTTTTTTGTGTGTTTGTCTTCCCAGATATTTGCTATATACGTATAAAACACATTTATTTTTACTTTTCCATATGAAATCATACTATATATTTAGATAAACAGATGGACGAATGGAAGTAATCACAATTAATGCCACTCTCCCACTAACTAAATATGAGCTGCCTATTCTTACACACTAGTTCTAAAGTTGCAGGTAAATTGAAAGCTTTAGACATTACCTGAATTGCTTGTAATGGGAGAGCAGAGGCTACCATTCTAAGAAGAGAAAAGCCAGAGGCTTGAATATTAAATTTTTCACTTTCAACTAAAGCTTTGCAATTCAAACTTTATTGTAGAACCATGTGTCTTGGTTTTGGCTTAGAAAAATCTGCCTTAGAACAGCTGATGAAATTAAAGCAGCTAATGATAATGAATTTAATTATGGTGGTTTGTATTCTTTTATTGGTTCACAGATCCTTTTAAATGTGAAGGATGGTATGAACAATTTTGCTAGAAAAAATGCAAACATACAAAATTTGGTATACAATTTTGAGGAATTCCCTGACATCTTGACCATAAAATGGGAGATTTCTGAGAGTAAAAGGGGTGCTGCAAAAAATCAGGTCAGGGGTAAACTGGTACTGCCCTGAGCAAACTGGATGTACGCTACCTTACCTTTTTAGCTCACAGGGGAATTCATGGTTTCCTGATGATCAGTGGTCAGAAATTTAAATTAACTTTACCTTTTTATAACAAAAGGCACATTTACCAAAGAAGAGTGTAATTTTTAACTGGTACTAACATGCATGAATAAAAACTGTTAAAGTTGCATTTTAAATCTAAAAACATTTACCTTCACTGCAAACTCCATGTTTGTGGCTTTATGTATACATCTCTTGCAAACAGAGTAGGAGCCAACTCCAATATCTTCTTTTACTTCATATCCATCAGTAAACTGAATACTGTTCCTGTGCAACTGCTACAAACACAATTATAAATTGACAGAGTTCTGTAATGACTTTTCATAATAGGGGAATATATTATTCAACATGCATTGTTGATGTTACTGATGAATATCAGTAAAAATAAAAATCAATTTTTACACCATTTATTCTTCTACAATTGCATATTTTAAAAGTGTTTACAATAAAATGTACAGCATGAAATATGCCCTTTAAAAAAACTTACGTTAGCTCTGGCCAGTTTGGCTGAGCGGTTAGAGCATCAGCCCACAGACCGGAGAGTCCTGGGTTCGGTTCCTGCTAAGGGCACGTACCTAGGTTGTGGTTCGTCCCAGGCCCCGGTTGGGGTCGTGTGGGTGGCAACTAGCCAATGTGTCTCTTTCATGTTGATCTCTCTCTCTCTCTTCCTCTTTCTCTCCCACCCGCTCTATCTGAAAATAAATGCAAAAATGTCCTCGGGTGAGGATTAAAAAAAAGCTTACGTTAAAAAAGGAAGAAAATTTTACCCTTTGCAACAGCATGGATCGACCTGGAGAATATTATGTTAAGTTAAATTGGCCAGTCAGAGAAAGACCAGTACCATTATGATTTTATACATATGTGGAATTTAATGAACAAACTGAACTACCAAGCCAAATAGAAACAGACTCATAGATAGAGAGCAGGCAGAAAGCTCTGGTGGGTGGGGGGAATGAGCAAAAAAGGAAAAAAAAAAGAGAGAGAACTCATGGGCATGGACAACAGGGTGGTGATTGGTGGGGGGAGAAGTGATGGGTGGAGGTGGAAGAGGGCATAGAGGGGATAAACAGTAATGGAAAAAATAGAATTAAATAAAAGATTTCTGGCCATAAAAATATAAATAAAAGAAAAGCTTACGTTAAAATGAAAAAAAATTAAATATGTATAACAGAAAATGCAGAACTACTTGATAAAGGGCCAACAGCCTCGCCTATGACTGAGCCCCAGTTTACTCCCCAGCAGGGTCTTTGAAGTACCTTTGCAAATAGGGAGAAGTTTGACTTAGCAGGATTCAGAATTAGAACATCTGGATTCTTCTCTCAGATGTATAATTTGCAGGCTGTGTAACCTTGAATTTGTGTTTTCTCTAAGGGTAATGGTGACGATTAAATAACACATTTGAAGGTGATATCTATTACCATCATTTTGGACTATTGGTAGCCAAGTCTTCCTTTCTCCACTGTCAAGTCATAGCTTCAATACAACTTCTGCTAGAGAAGTTATTAATGGGCGAAGGACTAATAACATGGAGGATGATTAATAGCAAATTACTGGTTCCATAAATGTGCTGAGGGATGTTGTGCTGCCCTGAGCTATACTGATAGGATATCCCCACCCCACCCCATGCCTATGAGCTTCATATAGGGTAAAACTTGAATTCTATAGAATATGTTTGCAATTTCTCTGTTAGGTACAGAAGTTATCACTTTAAAACTTGCCATTATCACATGGCTGTCATAGTAAAACAGAATATGTCAACATGAACTTTGTTAAAAAAAAACAACAATGTTCAAATTGGTTTTCTAGAAAGTGGAGAAAGCAAGATGACTGACTTGTTAAAAAAAACTTTAGAGCAAAAGCAAGTTAATTATCAAGTAAATTCACGCACTAATAACACCCTCAAAACAATTCCCTGTGATTAGGAGGATGAATTAAACTTATCTTTCCATGATACTAGAATGAGAAGAAATCAATCTAATGTTTTGTACTACTTGTATCCCTCTAATAACATTTATCAGTCCAGTCTCCTGTTACAAACACATATACATATCTAGAAACCTGCTTCTGTGGTTTTTACTTTTTTCTCCAATTCTGAGAAACAGATGGGATAATGTGGTAGGAGGCACCCTAAAGCAGTACCCATAACCATTTTTTTAAATCCTCATCCGAGGACATTTTTCCATTTTTTGCTCAGATAGAGTGTGAGGGAGAGAGAGGAAGAGAGAGAGAGAGAAACATCGACGTAAAAGGGACACATAGAGTGGCTGCCTCCCACACGGCCCTGACCCAACCAGGGCTGGGGACAAACTGCAACCGAGGTACGTGCCCTTAGCAGGAACCGAACCCGGGTCTCTCTGGACCGCAGGTCAATGCTCTAACGGCTGAGCCAAATCAGCCAGGGTCCCATAACCATTTTTGCCTAATGACAATGGGGACTCCAAAATAACAAGGACACAAAACGTGGCAAATTTAAGATTTTTATTTCTTATGTTTCAGTGATAGAGGTTGGCAAACTATGGCCTGTGGGCCAAATCTGGTTCACTACCAGTTTTTCTAAATAGTTTTATTGGAACATAGCCATGTACATTTATTTTTGTATTGTCAATGGCCCCTTTTGTGCTGCAATGGCAGAGTTGAGTAGTCACAACAGAGATCATATAGCCTGCAAAGCCTCAAATATTTATCATCTGGTCCTTTATGGAAAAAGTCTGCTGATTCCTCTTCTAAGGCATCAGGGAACCAGGAGACCTCAGTTTATGCTGGCTGACCTGACAGAGGCAGAGGTGGAAACAAACCAGGCCTGATGAACATTTGGGGGGCACAGGAGAGGGGAGAGACAAGATAGAAATATTTATCTCAACTCTCTCAGAATTCCACTTTCAAATCAGTAAGTATAGGATTCTGGTGCATGCAACCTTTTCAAAGGCACATGAAAGATTTTTCTAAGAGTAACATCAATGATATAAAATATATTTTAAGCTGCTCACTTAAGTCAGTAGATAAAATCTAATCTAATTACTCATACAATAAACTATATCTTACAACATTTCAAGCTTAAAATTATTTAGACATTCACTCACCTGAACAATCGAATGCACACCAACAGTCTGCATAGCTTGGCTTTCATCATCTGAGGTAATAGCAACAAAACTAAACCCCCGAAAAAGCTGATGTGCATTAGCACTAGGTGGAATGCCAGGCGAATCTGAAAAGAATGATACATTACCAAGAAGGTAATTACTTGAAAGGCAATTCAGGGAAGAATTGTCCATATTACAACCTTTCACACTTTTTCTGGAATTCTATGTCTCAGGCACCTAGTACTTCCAGGGTTAACTCAATAAGGCACTGTATCAGATCTTTCCTGATGGTTTACTGCCATCACAACTCTAATATCCTAGTCCCCCAGAGCCCAGAAAATAATAAATCAATGAATTACTGGGTTAATGCTATTCTAAATTAGCATTATCCCATAGAACTTTCTGCAGTGATGAAAATTTTCTTTATCTGTGCTGTCCAATATGGTAGCCACTATAGCTGCATGCAGCTACTGAGCATTTAAAATGTGTTTAGTGTGACTGACAAACAAAATTTTAAATTTTAATTAACTTAAATGTAAATAACCACACGTGGCTACTGGCTGTCATATTGAATTGTGTAGCCCTAACTGGTAATGCACCAATGCTATGGCTCCTGGTAGGGGGAGATACAAGGTTGAGCTATAGATAATTTAGAAGAAAAAAATTTAGTTCAATGGTCTCAGTACAAATGTCGGAATCTAAATACAAGTTAAAATTATATATATTTAAGAATCAGGGGGGCAGGATTGGGGAGGAGAGGGTCAATGGGGAAAAAGGGGGGGACATCTGTAATACATTCAATAATAGACATGAGTTAAAAAAAAGAATCAAAGTAATTTCTAGGATAATCATGGTATGTAGTCCTTAATATATTTTATGACATGACATGCAATGTTATTCAAATTATTTATTGGAATCTACCGGCATTGACAAAAATAGAAAAAAACCTTTTATAGTATAGTTAATGTTCATTTTAAAGACAAACAATAAATGTGTTATTCATAAATAAAAACACATAATTAGGCATACTATTATTTATAAACATACCCTAAAGGCTAAGCGCAAGCCAAAAACAAATAGGTAAATCTACTTAAACACCAACTCCATATAAAGCTCTTTTGGAACATCAGCTTGATATTCTCAGCAATATATATTGTTTAGGGAATTTTAAATCAACATGACAGTATTATACTGAAGATTTCTACTAAGAGAACCTATCTGGGCAGAATGCAATATAGAACTGCTCTATTCTGAGATTTTTCCTCTACCAGGACAAATTATATTGAGAAGGCAAAGTAAAACACCACCATAGATTATTAATTCTATGCATATCACTGTCCATGTATTTGCTAAAATTTTGTTCATATATTAATCCAAATTTCTAAGACTGTCTTATAAAAATAATAATACACACCCATCAATGCTCAATAAAAATTGTGAAGATTTTGGCTGGAAAGCTCTATAGCAAGGTTTGATTGATGTACTCTATGGAAAATATACGTAAGTACACTTTCTATTTATTTGCTTGTCAATGATAAACCTCAAGTCTGGTACTAAATGAGAGAGTATTAAGGTGCAAAACACACCATTATGTATACACGTATACTAATTAATGAAATACAGATTATCACTTCAAAGATTATTTCTCTATAATAGTCACTGTTTATACAATTTTAGGATAGAGCATGACTCAGGATATAATTCATTTTGAAGTTATCAATCCTCATATAAAGTTTAAGTATATTTGGGATTTGAACTTTATAGAATACCACCTAATATTAGAGTTTTATTTATTTATTTATTTAGAATATGTTTTTATTGATTTTTTTTTTAGAGAGAGAGAGGAAGGGGGAGAGAGAGATGGAAACATCAATGTGAGAGAGAAGCATCGATCGGCTGCCTCCTGCATGCCCCCTTGAAGTGTCGAGCCCAAAACCCAGGCATGTGCCCTGACCAGGAACAGAACAGGGACCTCTCAGTCCATGGGATGCACTCAATCCACTCAGTCACACCAGCTGTGCCTAATATTAGAGTTTTAAAGAACTATTTATACTGAAGAGTATTTCATGTAAAAATAGCTAGAGGTAGCCTGACCTGTGTGGCTCAGTGGTTGAGCATCGACCCATGCACCAAGAGGTCTCCAGTTGGATTCCCAGTCAGGGCACATGCCCAGGCTGTGGGCCAAATCTCCAGCAGTGGGGGGGCATGCAGGAGGCGGCCAGTTATGTTCTCTCTCATTGATGTTTCTCTCTCTCTCTTCCTCTCGCAATAAAATCAATAAAGAGAGAGTATTTTAAAAATAGCTACAGGTAAATAAACACACAGTTTTTTTCACATAAATAGTATCAAAGTTTAGGGCACAATCTAATTTGCTAAAAGATGTACAAGGATCCTAACAGCTACAAGATGCTATAAAGGATTGACTAATTATCTACTTATTGTGGCAGGGATAGGGTATAAAGGGGAGCTATGAGGATAGCATAAAGAATTAAACTAGAAAAGATTTTCTGATTGAACAAGAAAAATATTGACTTATATTTGGGTTTTCATGTTTTCTACTTACCTTTGGGAGTTTTTGCAGTAAACTCAGGATCAAAATAGAATGTATCTTCAGGCCTGCCAGTTGCAGGTTTAAAAGGTGGATGAATTTCTCTTCTGTATAGTTTCTGGAGGAAGAAAGAGAGACTTAGACATGTGTTAATTATAAAAAAAAAAATTCAAGAACGTTTTCATTCTATACTTACATTCCAATCTATTGTTGAGAAAAATAAATGTCTTTTAATTTCTTCAACTCCATCTGGTCCTGCACCTATCAAAAATTAACCAGTTTTGATTAAATGGTAACTTTATTTCAAAGAGGAGTATATATTGTTTATTTAGTCTTCACTTTTAATATTTGTCCTAATAGTTCATAATCCCACAATAAATATTCAAAACAAATATCAACCCCCCCCCAAAAAAAATCCCAACAAACACAAAGAAACAAAATAAAAATTTTACCTAATCTGTTTGCAGGATTTCGTTTGAAAAGCATTCGTAAAAGACTCTGGGCTTCAGGACTCAAAAACTGTGGCATTCCAAGTTTAGCTCTAAATAATCAATCCACATAATAACATTTTAGTTTTTGGAGGTATTTGTATTTTATTTTTAAATTAAACATTTTATTTTAAGATAATCATGCATTTATACTCAGTTGTAAGAAAAAATAGAGATCCTGTGTACCCTTTACCCAGTTTTCCCCGAAGGTGACATGATACAAAACCATAATACACTCTTACAACCAGGATATTGACAATGATACAATCCACTGATCTCATTCAGATGTCTCCAGTTTTACTTGCATATTGTGTGTAGGTATATATGTGTGTGTTTAGTTCTATCACATGTGTAGGTTCCTGTACCCAACGCCACAGTAAAGATACTAAACGGTTCATCACCACCAGGATCCCTCAACGATCTCCCTTTAAAACCACACCCAGCCCTGGCCAGTTTGGCTCAGCAGTTGAAGCACTGGCCTGTGGACCAGCGAGTCCCGGGTTTGGTTCCTGCTAGGGGCATGTATCAAAAAAAAAAACAAAAGCAAAAAACACACCCATATTCGTACCTCCCCAATTCCTAACTACTGGCAACCACTAAGCTATTCTCCATTTCTATTATTTTGTCATTTTAAGAATGTTATGTAAATGGAATCATACAGTAGGTAACCTTTTTTTAACTCAGCATGAATTCCTTTAAGATTTAGCCAAGTTATTGTGTATATTGATAGTTCATTCCTTTTTATTGCTACGTAGTGGTATTCCATGGCATTGACGTACCACATTTTATCCACTTACCTGTAAAAGGATAATTGGATTGTGTCCAATTTTGGGCTACTATAAATAAAGCTGCTAAGAACATTTGTGTATAGGTTTTGGTGTGAACACACAATAATTTTAGTCCATAATGTCCTAATAAACTTTTTCATTTTTCAGAATTTTACAAAAAGCACTACTGTGAGAGTAAGATAATCCAGTCTTAGTTCTGGCTCTTTTGCTAAGAACTTTGTGACTTTGGGAAAGCCAGTCCCCTTGGGCTTGTTACCACTCTTCATAAGCAAGGAAATGGGACATTAGATCAATGGTTCTCAAACTGTAGCTTTGGAACCCCTTTTTAAAAGGAATTTAAGAAATCTAACATTTAAAACTGCTAAAAGAACATGTGGTTCATATGTTTCGTTTTTTCTCCCATTCCCTTTAATAGCCTTGCAGGGAAGAGGAGCTGGTGGGAAAGGGATTAGTGTAATATCTACGAGTTTGTGGCACACAGTCTGAAAACCATTGGCCTGGATAAGTTTGAAGGTCTGTTTCAACTCTAATATATAATTTTATTCTTTTCTCCAAGCTACAAATTATGGAAACCAATGATCCTATAAGCATGAAAATAATAACAGAGCTGGGGAAAATGCCTAGCAGAGAAATTTCTATTTCAGGAATAGATCCATTTATTATTCAGTATGTTGTTATTGAGCTACTATGTGTTACACACTGCTTAGTGCTGAGGATACAGAGATAAAGACAGCCCCCGATGGTCAGTGGGGAAGATGGATACAGATAATCCTGGTACATTAAGAGACAAATTCAGAAGGACATATGGAAAGAATGCTAAGGGAACAGTAGGGGATATCTAATTTAGCACAGGAGATTGTGAAAGGCTTTCATTGCAATTTAATGGTTGAGAATTTATTCATTTGATCAGTGTTTCCCCAACATTTTACTGAATAACATTACTCTCTCTAGATAGTTAACAACAACAAATTTTCATGATCCAATAAGTTTGTGGAATGCTATCTATTATTCCCCCCTGCTGAAGACACAGAATTAAACACATGGCATATAAAAGGCTGAGACATCTAGAGTTAAAAAAAAATCAGTATTTTTCTAAACATTTGTTTCCAACACCTCTTTCTCAGAGAATACTATTAACATCTTGTAGAATATTAGGTTCTGTTGAACAAATCTGGGGAAACACTTCCATATAGGGTAACCGGGATACAGCAGAGGTCTTTAAACAGTAGACTAACACAACAAGATTTATTTTTAAGAAGGTAACTCCAAGAGTAGTATAAAACGATCTGGGATGGGAAGCATTGGTAGATAATAGGCATTCTACTTAGGAGCTTGGCCCAATAGTGTGGGTAGGAGATCACCAGAGTCTGATGACCTGTAAGCAGTTCAATGCAGAGAAAAGGCTGGGAAACTAAAATATTTCTGAGAACGAATTTGGTGAATACTTGCATATGCAAGAGAGAGGAATAAAAAGTAATTTCCAGGTTTCTGGCTGCATGGAAATGCTACTAATTGGGAACAGAAGAGGAAAAGTACAGCAAATAGAGATAAAAATGTCAAGTCGTGCATGTCATATGTTTTGAGAGAACTAGCCAGGTGAGTAAATGAAACATAGGTTTGGTGTCTGGTAAGTTAAGGTAAGAAAGAGTAATTTGGGAGTAATTAAAATGGTTAGAGTAGTTATAGGAAAGACTGAGGTTAGCCAGGAAAGTTAGTACAGAGGGGTAAAAAAGTGTATCAGAGATGGAACCCTGGGTAATAAGATTTAAAACGTGATCAGAATATGCCTGGCCAGTGTGGCTCAGGGGACTGAGTGTCCCAGTTCAATTCCGGATCAGGGCACATGCCCAGGTTGTGGGCTCAATCCCCAGTGGGGGGAGGGGGCGTACAGGAGGCAGCCAATCGATGTTTGCGTCTCACATGGATGTTTCTATTTCTCTCTCCAAAAAAATCAATAAAAACATTAAAAAAATAAAAGGTGATCAGAATAAGGACAATTTAGGCATTTAAAATAACAAATGCAACTGGCCGAATCACACTGATTATTAAATCCCACAAGTTTGCCCTGGCCAGTTTGGCTCAGCCATTAGAGTGTCGGCCCGTGGACCAGAGAGACCCGGGTTCAGTTTCCACTAAGGGCAAATACCTCGGTTGCAGTTTGCCCCTGGCCCTGGTTGGGGTCGTGTGGCAACCAGTCAATGTATCTCTCTCACATTGATGTTTCTCTCTCTCTCTCTCTCTCCCTCTCTCTCTCCCTCCTGCTCTATTTGAAGATAAAAGCAAAAATGTCCTCAGGTGAGGATAAAAAATCAATCAATCAATTAACCCCACAAGTTCATTATAGTAAAAAAAAAAAAAAAATCAAAGCTAACTTAAAAACCCAATTCACTGGACACTACCACCACTCTAAGTAACTAGGGCTCTGACAACTGGAAATAACTAAGAAAAGAATCAAACATTTATTCTTCCTTTCTTGTTTGTGCCTTATTTAAAGGTAGCTAAGCCCTGGCCAGTTTGGATCAGCAGTTAGAGTGTCGGCCTGTGGTCCAGAGAGACCGGGGTTCGGTTCCCACTAAGGGCACGTATCTCGGTTGTAGTTTGTCCCCGGCCCTGGTTGGGTCGTGCAGGGGCAGCCACTCGATGTGTCCCTTTCACATCGATGTTTCTCTCTCTTCCTCCCGCTCTGTCTGAACAAAAAATGGAAAAATGCCCTTGGATGAGGATAAAAAATAAAAAAATAAAGGTAGCTAAATAGCCCTAGTCGATGAGAGAAAGTTCATTATTTTGAAAAATAACCAGGTAATAAATAAAGGAATAATAATAATAGAAAACCACCATTTTTGAATCCCTAGTATAATAATTATTTCAAGCAATGATTATCAATAGGTGAAACCAACAGATGAAAGCCTCACAGGGAACTTTAAAATGGAGGAATCAGTTGTAACCACGGGAATTTATCACTTAAAGTGGAACAACCAGGTGTTGTAAGCCTTTTGATGTGATGCAATCTTGCCAAAGAAGTTTAACCAAAAACAAGATAAAGGAACAAGTTAAATGATATCACAAAGAGAGAAAAAAAATTTCCACTCCTTGAAAAAGACTAATTGTTATGTAACCATAATAACAACAGAGCTACCAGAACTGGTTTCACATCCATTCGATTGATCAAAGACAACCTGCCTAGGTGTACATAGTTGTCCTTTTTACAAACCAACCAACCAGTAACTACATACTCTCTGTGAAAATTAGCCAAACAAGAATGGGCTACCTCCACTAACCACACCTGAATGACAACTGATCAACAACAGTCCCACCCAAGTAACCACACTCTTACAGATGATGTCAACCCACTTATGATCCTGAAAAGCTGCCACTTCTTGAACTCCACCCTTCCCTAAAACTCTATATAAGAACAGAGGTCTACTCTGCTTGGAGAGACTACTAGACCAGCAATACTGTCCCTTACTACAATAAGCAGTAGACTCAGCTTTATGCTTTTTTTCAGATACTGGGAGGTGGTCTCCTCTTTTCACAAGAGAAATTCAGGAAGTAATTCTAAACTGACTGACTTGGTTTCTATAAGTAAATGGCAGGGGAAAAACAGGCGTAGACTGTTCTAGATGAACAAGAAATTTACGAAATACAATGAAATGAGACAAGCCGACTTAATTTGGGACTATAAAAGCACTGTTTTGGAGAATATTTGAAAAATTGGGTTAAAGACTGGTATTGGATGATACTTAAGCATCATTACTACTTTTGTTAGATGTGATTATGTAAGAAAATATCCATACTTTTTAGTGATGCAAACTGAAGCAGGTGAGAAATGAAAGGTTTGGAATGCTTAATATATTTCAGTAAATTAGAAAAAAAGGAATAAATGAAGCAAATGTGGCAAAATCTTGATGACTGTTGAATATGGGTGACTGGTATATGTGTGTTCGCTGTATTATTCTATTTTTGCAAATATATGTTTAAAAATTTTCATAAAAAGAGAAAAGCAGGCAGAGAAGGAATAGTCAGACAAGAGACCAAAAGAGGAATGGTTAGAGATAGGAGAAGCCCATGGGAGCAGGAAAAACTAAGGGGGAAGGGATTCGCCAATAGTGTCAAATGCTTCTCAAAGAGACCTTCCTTAACTGTCCCATCTAAAATGGCCCCTGGCCCTGGCCAGTTTGGCTCAGTGGTTGGAGCCTCAACCTGCAGACCACAGAGTCCCGGATTCGGTTCCCGCTATGCCCTAGCGGCTAGGGACAGGTACCCCCAATAAGTAAGTAAGTAAGTAAGTAAATAAGTAAGTAAGTAAGTAAATAAATAAATAAATAAAATGGCTCCTGTCCCTGCCCTCACCCTTCAAGAGTATCCTGGTTTATTATCCCCATTGCGCCTATTACTATCAAAAATTATTATATTTATTTGTTTAAATATCAATTCTTGTCTCCCCCAGTAGAATGCAAGCTTTGGGAGACCATAGATCTTGTCAGTCTTGTTCACACTGCATCCTAACTACCTATAGCAAGACCTCAAATCATCTGTTGAATGAATTATGTGAACAAATGGTAGAGAGTCAGCTTTCTAATAATCTGCCACTGGTTTAAGCAACCAGATCACTGATGACAATAGTGAGAGAAGTTTCAATAGAGTGGTGGAAAGGAATGACAAACTGACTATGAGCCCTGGCCAGATTGGCTCAATGGTTAAAGCGTCGGCCTGCGGTCCTGAGAGACCCGGGTTCGGTTCCCGCTAAGGGCGCGTACCTCGGTTGCAGTTTGTCCCCGGCTCTGGTCAATCGTGCGGGTGGCAGCCACTCGATGTGTCCCTTTCACATCGATGTTTCTCTCTCTCTCTCTCTCTCTCTCTCTCTCTCTGTTCCTCTCTCTCCCTCCCACTCTACCTGAACAAAAAAAGGAGGAATGTCCTCGGGTGAGGATTAAAAAAAACAACAACAAAAAACTGACTATGAAATAAAAGCAGCCCAAAAATGTATCACCTCACACCTGCCAGAATGGCTGCCATCAACAAATCATCAAACAACAAGTGTTGGCGAGGGTGTGGAGAAAAGGGGACTCTAGTACACTGCTGGTGGGAATGCAGACTGGTGCAGCCACTGTGGAAAACACTATGGTGTTTCCTCAAAAAATGAAAAATTGATCTGCCATTTGACGCAGTGATCCCACTTCTAGGAATACATCCTAAGAAGCCTGAACACCAATCAGAAAGAATATATGTACCCCCATGTTCATAGCAGCACTATTTACAATAGCTAAGATATGGAAACAACCCAAGTGTCCATCAATAGATGAGTGGATAAAAGAGCTGTGGTACATATACACAATGGAGTACTACGCAGCTGTAAGAAAGATCTCTTATCCTTTGAGGCCACATGGAGGGACCTCGAGAGTATTATGCTAAGTGAATTAAGCCAATCAGAGAAAGACAAATACCATGTGGTCTCACTTATTTGTGGAATATAACAAACAAGGTGGGCTGATGAATGAAATGGACCCAGAGACATAGAAAGGAGTACGGTTCAGATTGACAAACCTCAGAGTAGGGGGGTGGGGAGGAGGATGGATGAGATGAACCAACGAACTTATATGCAAATAAGTTTAACCAATGGACATAGACAACAATGCTGGGGGGTCAGGGAGTGGGATGGGGAGGAGGGTGCTTGGGGGGAGGGAAGGAGAAACATCTGTAGCAAAAATAAATTAATAAAAATTGAAAAAGAAAAAGAAAATTAAATAAAAGCAGCCCAAAAATGGTAACAGAAAGACTACTCTTTAAAGAGGCTTTGTGTTGAAAGGATGCAGGAAGATGGTGCAAAAATTTGGAAGACAAGGCAGGTAAAAAAAAAAAGTTGTCGTTTTTCTTCAAAATACACAGCTCAATGATTTACCACAAAGTGAACAGTCATCTGACTAAGAACTATAACATTGCCAGAACGCCTCATCCAATGTAACCACTTCCCTTATTTTGCCCAAGGCTTTTGTGATCTAAATATGGACCCTAAAGACTAGGCTTTAGTTTGTTTTAAAACTTTTATAAATAGAATCAAATAGCATCATTCTTTTGTGTCTGAACTGTCTTTGCTCAACATTCTTATGACATTTACCCAAGTTGTTGCATATAACTGTGGTTTGTTCATTTTCTTTGCTATATGGCACACTACACCCACGGGCTAAAGGTCTCAGCCTGTTTTTATATGGCTTTAAAGCTAAGGATGGTTTTTACATTTTTGAAGTATCAGAAACTAAATATAAACAGTAAGAATATGTGACAGAGAGTGTGTGTGTGGTTTGAAAAGCCTAAAATATTTTTTTTGAAAAGCCTAAAATATTTACAGGTAGTGTTTGTCAACCCCACTTGTATTCCACTGTATGAGCATACCATAATTTATTAATCCATTATATGGCTAATGATCAACCCAGTTTTCCACTTTTTGACTATAACAAATAATACCACTGTGAACATCTTTGGGCTTATTTTTTGAAGTGCAAGTACCTTGATGCATGTAAGTTGGGTTCATGCCTAAAAGTGGGATTATTGGATGAGGGTGTATGTATATATATTTGACTTTAGAAGATAGTGCCAAAAACTGCTTTCCAAAGTGGTTATTTAAGTATTTATATTCCTTCCAGCTATGTACAAAAGTTGCCACTGCTCCATACCCTGTAAGCACTTTGTATTATCAGCGTTACTGTTACTCATTCTGGTCGGTATGCAGCTGTAGTCTGTTGTGGTTTTAACTTGCATTTTCCGATTAATGAGGGTGAGCATCTTTTTATAAGTTTATTAGCCACTGAAGTCCCTAAGTCTCCTACCCATGTTTCTATTAGGCTGTCTTTTCCTTATTGATTGATTGGAGCTCTTTCTATATTCTGGATATAAGCCCTTTGTGGATCATATGTGTCACAGTTTTCTTCTACTCTTTCTTAATGAAATCTTTTTTTTTTTTTTTTTGGTACATGCCCCTAGCGGGAACTGAACCTGGGACTCTCTGGTCTACGGGCCGACGCTCCAACCGCTGAGCCAAACCAGCCAGGGCCTTAATGGACTCTTTTAATGAGAAAAAGTTATTAATTAATTTTAATGTAGTAATAACATATCAATCTTTTCCTTTATAGCTAGTACTTTTTGTGTCTAAAGACTACTTTTCCTACCCCCAAGGTCATGAAGATATTCTCCCATCCTCTTTTTTTTTTTGGTACGTGCCCCTAACTGGAACCGAACCCAGAACGCTCTGGTCCGCAGGCTGACACTCCAACCGCTGAGCCAAACCGGCCTGGGCTAGAATCTTTTTTGACGTTTTACATAAACACGTATGTGAGTGTGTGTGTACACACACACACATCTCTATTCATGTAATATACTTGGAAATGATTTTTGTGTATGGTGTGAGACAGGTTGTTTTATCTTTTTCTACATGAATACCAATTTTTCCAGCATGATTTATTTTATTTTGTTAAATATGTTTTTATTGTTTTTTTTAGAGAGAAAGGATGGGATGGAAACATTGATGTGAAAGAGAAACATTGATCGGCTGCCTCCTGCACGTCCCCTATTGGGGATCAAGCCTGAAACCCGGGCATGTGCCCTGACTGGGAATTGAACCGGGACCTCTCAGTCCATGGAATGACACTCAATCCACTGAGCCACACTAGTTGGGCCAGTAGGATTTATTTTAAAAAGCTGTTCTTTCTCTCTGGATCTGCAATTTCCAATGGTTGTAAATCAAGTGTCCATATATGTTTAGGTTTGTTACTGGGTTCTCTATTGTACTTCATAAGTCTATTTTCTATATTTGTTTCAATGCCATATTTCCTAATTACAGTTATAGTAAAACTTGACACTTGGTAAATAAAGCAAGTCTCCCTATCTTAATCTTCTTCAGAGTGTTTTAGCTATTTTTGGTGCTTTGTATTATCATATTAGAATCAAGATCCACACAAAAAATTTGTTAGTATATACATCTGATTTGCATTTAAACTATAGTTATGCTGTCCAATATGGTAGGAACTAGCCACATGCAACCACTGAGCACTTGAAATGTGGCTAGCCCATATTGTAAATGTAAAATGCACATTGATTTTCAAATAAGTATGAGAAAAAATAGATATCTCATTAGTGATTTTTTTTAATCCTCACCCGAGGATATTTTTCTATTTATGTTCAGATAGAGTGGGAGGGAGAGAAAGGGAGAGAGAGAAAAACATCAACATGAGAGAGATGGTTGCCTCCCACACGACCTCGACCAGGGCCGGGGACAAACTGCAATTGAGGTTTGTGCCCTTGACTGGAATCGAACCCGTGACTCATTGGTCTGCTGGCCGACACTCTAACGCTGAGCCAAACTGGCCAGGGCATCATTAGTCATTTTTAATGTTGCTTACATGTTGAAATGATAATGTCTTGGATATACTGGGTCAAATAAAATATATTACAGTCTTGAGTGGTTTAAAGACAGTAAGTGTTTTGAAAAATGTGTCATTAGGCAATTCCATCACTGTGCGAACACCATAGAGTGCACTTACACAAACCTAGATGTATGTATAGCTTACTACACACTTACGATCTGTGGAATAGCCTATTGTTCCAAGGCTACAAACCTGTACAGCATGCTACTCTATTGAATACTATAGGCAATTATAATACAATGGTAAATATATAGTACACATAATTATATGTGCTATACTTTTATATGAACGGCAGGTAGTGCATTAGCATGACCATAAACACCTGAGTAATGTGGCACTACAATACAATGGCTATGATGTCACTAGGTGACGGGAATTTTCAGGTCCATTATAATCTTAAGGGACCACCATCATATATGAGGTCTGTCATTGACTGAAACATTGTTATACAGTGCATAGCTATGTAAAAACAATCTTAATTTTCTTCTTTAGTAATATTGCTACTAGAAAATTTATAATTATGTATGTGGCTCACATTATATTTCTTTGGTTAACATTGATCTATAGAATCCACATTTTTATAACCCTGGGTCTGTAATATAAATATAGTACAACCTTTCATATTATTTTGGTCTTTTAAATTTTTTTTTTTTTTTTTGCAAAACGTACTTGAGGTTTTTATTGAACCCAAACAAAAACATTTGAAAATATTTTGAAATATGTGAAAAGTACAATATACATCTGGATTTGCCCAATCCTATTAAGGATACAGGAAATATTATTTCTACTTAACATTTATATGATAGCTGCAGTGTGCCTCAAACCCAAGGTATTTCTCTTTTTTTTTATTAATTAATTTTTGTTACAGATGTTTCTCCTTTTTCCCCCACTGATTCCCCCCTCTCTCTCCCTCCCCGCCCTGTCCCCAGTTTGTTGTCCATGTCCACTGTTCATGCACACATGCATATAAGTTCTGTGGTTTATCTCTCCCCCACCACCCCCCTCTTTAGGGGATTGTCAGTCTGTACCCCACTTCCGTGTCTCTGGGACTACCCCATTTCTCAGACTGTTATGTTCATTATATGCCACAAATAAGTGAGATCATATGAAACCTTGTCTTTCTCTGTTTGGCTTGTTTCACTTAGGATGATACTTTCAAGGTATAAAATTTTCTAGTTTTCTGTAGAGTTCTTTTTTTTTTTTTTTCATCCTCACCCGAGGAAATTTTTCCATTTTTTGTTCAGGTAGAGTGGGAGGGAGAGAGAGGAACAGAGAGAAACATCGATGTGAAAGGGACACATCGAGTGGCTGCCACCCGCACAACCGACCAGGGCCGGGGACAAACTGCAACCGAGGTACGCGCCCTTAGCGGGAACCGAACCCGGGTCTCTCAGGACCACGGGCCGACGCTCTAACCGCTGAGCCAAACCGGCCAGGGCTCTGTAGAGTTCTTACATAACTTCTGCTAGATTTATCCCTAGGTATTTGATACTTTTATACTATTATAAACAGCATTTCAGTTACTTGTATACAAATATGAAACAAATTTTAGTGACCTTTAATCCAGCAAATTTGCTAAACTCTTATTAATTCCAAGACTTTATATGAAGATTTGGATTTTTCTATGGACACAATCATGTTATCTAAATAATAATAATTCTATTTCTTCATTAAACCTTAAACCTTACTTCTTTTACTTGCCTTAACTGTACTTGCTAGTAGTTCCAGGACAATGTGAACAGAAGGGAAATAATGGGCATCCTTGTCATATTCCAAATCTCAAAGGTAAAGCTTTCAATACTTTACCATTAACACGAACATAATATGAGTACTCTAAATCTATGGAGTTTATTTGTATTTAAGTCACATAATAACTAATGTCATAATGTTGATAAATTTCTTAGTTATTTTTTATACTATAGCCAACACTCTAAAATCTTATTTTTAGCTTAAAACATTTACTATTAAATCTCATCAAAACATAGTAGGGAGTACTTACTTAAGGATCATAGTCATTGTTTCTTTTCGATCTTTTCCTTGGAACGGTAGTGTACCAGTGAGCATCTCAAACTACAAAAAGGCAAAATAATCAGAGGTATCAGTCAACAAGTATAAAATATTAAGGCCGGAATATAAGAGAGCATCATTTTAATTACAACCATATCTTCTAAAATTGCTACATAATAAACCATGTGAGTTATATTTCTACTCTCTACATTACTAAACTTCTAAAAAAAAAAGGCACCCCAAACCTTACCATTAACACACCAAAAGACCACCAGTCCGCGCTCTGAGTATGACCTCGACGATTAACTACTTCTGGAGCCATATATTCCACAGTTCCACAAAAAGAATATGCCTTCTTTTCATGGTCAATAGACTCTTTACTTAGGCCAAAATCTGACAAAATAAATACAAAATTCATAAATATCCTATAATATTTTGCACATGCAAAGTTTAAACTTTGAGTTCCAATATCTAAATTGATTATTAAAAATTTCTAATCCAATCCCATGATTGATCTTAAAGGAAATTTATAGAGAGAGTAGAAGAAAATATTTTAATAAAATGAGGAATTTTACCTGTTAATTTGATGTGACCTTCTTCATCAAGAAGTATGCTGAAAAAAAAAAAAAGACAGTCAGAAAATCTTTTCAAACCACTAGAGATTTACAGATGCTAAAACCAAATTACTTTGTTAAGCAGCAGATCACCACACTCATTCTAAAATATTGCTTTAGATCATAAATAAGAAGGCAAAGGTAAAGAAGAAAAAAGTTATTTTTTGGACACACATATATAACAAATCCTAAAGGTAAAGGCTTATAAACTTGTATTAATGAGCCAGGAGCACCAGAAAACTAATAGAAAAAGAACCAAAACCTATATGCTCTTCTAAGTTGCTCTTCCTAATGTCTTTCTGCAAAGGTGACCCAACTAAATTCCCTAGTATTTGCACAATAGACAGAGGGTCCACATATTAAGTTGAATGTGTTAAGAGTTGTCATTCTCTTGGTCATTTTTAAGGCATTTGACTCAGTCATTCTTTCCTAGCTTTTTACATGACACAACCAAAATAATCCTCTTCTCCTTAACAGATCTCCCTCACACTCCTTGGTTTTCATTGACCAATCCTTTCATTATATACATTCTCCAATGTTATCTCTCAGTAATCTGTGAGCTCCTAGAGGGTTTGACCTTATTCACCTTATAACTCAGTGCCTGGCGGAGCACACATAAATAAGAAATGCATGTTGAATGAATGGGCCAGTCTATAAAGGGCCGATATGGCATTCTAAATAGTTTGGGCTTCTTTTCAAGGGCACTGAAGACCATAAAAGGTTTACATGGGTGGAGGGTAGAAATGATCAGACTTATAATTTTAGAAAACAATTTAGAGGGAAAAATAAGGGGTATTTAGTGAGCTCCTAGATTATGAGGGATAAAGAAGAACAAATGGAGAAGACCTCAAGTTTCTGGCTTTAAAAGATACCTGAGTGAAGAGTGATGTCATTAATTAAGGAGGTATAAAAGGGCTAAGTACTAAGCTGTACGCCAAATGTATTTCTGGATAGGTATTTTAGTATACTAACTTGAAAGGTCAAGTAATAGTTTCACCCAGATTCAAAGCTATTCCATAATATAGACATTTCCTTACTTTTAATTATAACTAAAAAAATGTGCAAGTCAAGTTTTGTTATAATGAAATGTTACTATGTCAAAAATACTACCAATCTTCCTATGTCATCAATTCAACTATGATTACAACAAAGTTTACCACTAAGGGTAATTCAGTAGGGACATATTTTTCAACTCTCTTCATAACACGGAACTTGTTATAAAAAACATACTAATCTGGATTATACTTGATTATGAAGCAGACCAATACATTTAAAGGATATAAAGGGAATTATTAGGTATGGTGGAAATCATCCTCCCTTCTGTTTAATAAATACATAAAAGACAGTTATAAAAACAAAACAAAGTCTCAAATCATTCTTGATATTGAGAGGAAAAAGAAAACATGGCTAAAAGGGTATTACTTAAACCTTCTAAAACATTCTTTTTTTTTTTTAGGAGAGAGAAACATCCATGTGAGAGAGACACATTGATTGGTTGCCTCCTGCACAATCCCCACTTGGGCCTGGGACTGAACCGCAACCAAGGTACATGCCCTTAACTGGAATAACTTGTGACTGGTCTGCAGGCCCACACTCTAACCACTGAGCCAAACTGGCCAGGACTAAAGCATTCTTTTAAGTAACCATGTCCATCTGTTACCTTTTTTAAAAAAATCCTCACCCAAGGACATTTCTTTGCATTTATCTTCAGATACAGTGGGAAGGAGAGAGGGAGGAAGAGAGAGAGAGAAACATCGATGCGAGAGAGACACATTGACTTGTTACCACCCACACTACCCCAACCGGGGCCGGGGACAAACTGCAACCGGGGCACCCAAACCCAGGACTCTCTGGTCCACAGGCCAACACTCTAACCACTGAGCAAAACTGGCCAGGGCCATCGGTTATCTTTTAAAGAAAAAGTCAATTGTATTACTCTCAATAAGCAAAGTTCCCTTTCAACTATTAATAATTATTTTTTAGCTATATTTATAATAACAGAGTTCTAGTTTAAAGGTATCTGGAAAAATCCCTCACAGTAAATAAAACAATTAGGCTAAAAATTTAAATTTTGCCCTGGCTGGTGTGGCTCAGTTGGTTAGAACATCATCCCATGCATCGAAAGATTGTGGGTTCAATTCCCAGGCAGGGCACCTACCTAGGTTGTAGGTTTGATCCCCAATTGGGGCGCATACGGGAGGTGGTTGATCGATGTTTCTCTCTCACATTGATGTTTCTTTTTCTCTCTCTCTCTTTCCCTTCCTCTCTCTCTAAAATTAACAAGTATATCCTCGGGTGACGATTGAAGAAAATAAAAATAAAAAATATTTAAATTTCTAGCAAGTTCCATATGATGGTCTTTACTTGAATCATTTAACGAATATTATTTCAATATATTAGCATTGTCTACACATGTATATGAATGATCTCACTATAAGCAGTCTTATCTACATTTGATCTTATTCAACCTTTGAGACAGGGCCCATGTTTTATGTATAATTTTATGACCACATGATCTTACTTGTTTATGGAATATAATAAACAAAATAAACTGATGATCAAAATCAATCCAGAGACATGGAAGTAGGGAACAGACTGACAAACCTCAGAGGGAAGGGTGGGAAGAGATAAACCAAAGAACTTATATGCATATATGCATAACCAATGGACACAGACAATAGTGTGGGGAAGGCAGGACAGGGGTGGGAGCAGGAAGAAAGGGGTCAATGGGAAAAAAAGGGGGAACATCTGTAATACTTTCAACAATAAAAGATTTAAAAAATTTTTATGACCAATGTTTATACAATGGTCTAAATTAAGTATATTCAATTAAATAATATAAAACACTAACATATTTTTATTATGAATGTTTAATCTTATGTTTATAGTAACTTTTTCTTCTAAGGATTATTCGCTTGAATATATTTACTCTTACCAGGAATTATACCTTATGTCATGATAGTTAGAAATTGTGAAAATGATTTTTAAAAAACTCAGAAATTATCTGGGGAATATAAAAATAGAATCATATGAAATAGCCCTAAACAAAATATACGAAAAAACAAATATAAAATGTAAAAGTATAACAATTTCTAAATGATCATTTAAAAGGATTCCAACGCAGCATTTCCTGTTTCCTGTTGTAAAACATCATGCAAATTTTGCATGTAACATTTTTAATGTAAGTAATATCTAAATTCTTGACAAAAATGATGGTTGCATAACTCCAAATATAATAAAAATCATTGAACTGTATACTGTAAGTGGATGAACTGTACGTTATGTGAATTATATTTCAATAAAGTTCTTTTAAAAATTCTTGATAGAGCCCTGGCTGGTTTTGCTGAGCGGTTAGAGCGTCAGCCCGCGGACCAGAGAGACCCAGGTTCAGTTCCTGCTAAGGGCGCTAAGGGCACGCGTACCAAGGTTGCAGTTTGTCCCTGGACCTGGTTGGGGTTGTATGGGTGGCAACTAGTCAATGTGTGAATCACATCCATGTTTCCCTCTCTCTCTCTTCTCCTTCTCTCCCTCCTGCTCTATCTGAAGATAATGCAAAAATGTCCTCAGGTGAGGATTAAAAAAAGAAAAAATTCTTGATAGAGCAAGGCTCTTGTTTATTTCCTTAAACAGGGGGAAAAAAATCTTTCTTACTGAGAGTGATAAACACAAATTAAAACACAGAAGTGTGTACAATTTAAATATCAGCTTCTTGATAGCTATTATTATAAAAGCAATGAGAAATTTGCTCAATTCACACTTAAAATCTGAAATCATGTGGAGAAGAAAATTTTCCCTGAACAGTATTTGAAGGAAAGCATTAATTCTATGCCATACCCCATACCAAAAAAATTCTAGATGGAGTTAAAGTAAAACCAGAAAGCATAAAATTAAAAAAATATATATCTGATCATGGGATTAGAAAAGCTTTTTTAAGAATAAAAGTCACAGAAGAAGTCACAAAATTAAAGATTGAGAAAAAATACTTGTATAGGTTAAAATAACATAAATAAAATTAAAAGATAATCTAGGAAAATGTATTTGCAACATACGGGGTGAGGCCAAAGAAGGTTTATAGTTGAATATGCAAAACAGTTTATTCTTGTATTATCTATTATGTTATTATTTTCCACATGAACAACTATAAACCTACTTTTGCCCCACCCTCTACGTCAAATGGTTAAACTCTTAATTTGTAAAGGTCTCTTACAAATCAATGGAAAAAATTAACATTAAAAAAATGAGCAAAGGCCATGAACAGAAAAATCACACAAAAATACAAATTGCCAATAAACATATGAACACAGATTTCAACCTCATTAAAAAAATCAAAGAATACAAATGAAAGCAAGATAACAGCAGAAATTCTGGTGAACAGATATTTAAAAGTATGAGAATATATAGTGTTAGCAGAAACGTGAAGCACAGTGACTCTAATGCAATACTATGGTAGTTCTATGAAGTAATTTTATTTTTTATTACCTCCTAAACAATGATATTACATTGTATTCAACTTAGTAGCATGATTCCTTACTTTTCTGGTTTTAGGTCTCTATAGATTATTCCCAGGCTATGTAGATGGTCTAAAGCAAGTGCAAGTTCAGCCAAGTAGAATTTGACATCTTCTTCTGTGAACATCACCTAAAATAAAATAATAATTTTTCTGTCTTTATTTTCTTTTTGTCTATAATTTTCATTTAAAGTTCCATCCTAGAGTTTAAATATTCAAAAATTATAAATATGCTATTACATATCATTTTACCCACAATTTATGTATGAAAGGAATTTGTAAAAATTATCACACAGTCAAGTAATTACTTACTAAATGCTAAATATGCACTTGGGAGAAATAATTTTGCATTTCGTTAAGTAACAAGTATATTGAGATGGTGTCATTGTCGCCCCACCACAGTAACATCTTAGAAATAAAAAGTAATCTTTAAAATGCATGCTAAATTTCCACTACCAATTATTTAGGAATATATTATTGATATATTATTGCTTCTGAAAAAACTATAACTAAAAGAAGCAGGACGAAAGACCAAGATAATTAATTTAAGTCCTACTTTCAGAATAAATTCAAAAGGTAGAAAAAGAACTCCTTTTGACTCTGATACTTCAATGTAAGAATGTTGTGCCACTAGAGAAAATATGATAAACATAATATTTAAATATAACAAAACTTTAGTTGAAACAGGGTAAGTATAAATAGATTAAAAATAAAGATGAATTATATACCTCTTTGGATAAGCGTGTAAACAAATCTCCTCCCCTGAGAAAATCCAAAATAAGATACAACTTCCCTTCAGTTTGAAAAGCTGAATGAAGAAATAAAAATTTTTGTTTAATCCACCATCGTTTATTGTCTTAGGCTTATATTAGGTAAATTCATTCACAAAGGATTATTTTTAGCAAGTTAATAATTATATCATAGATCTAAACTGATTGTTTAGGAGATAACCACTGATTTCTTAGTTTCCACATAGAAATGTTAAATGCAGTGTTTCTTTTTATGAAACTACTAGAACATTTGTTCGATTTTCTTCAGGCAATAGCCTCTCAGGAATACAATAGTTTAAAAACATATAATCAATATGAAAAATTCCACAAAGAGAAAGACTTACTTAAATATGAAACAAAATACAAAAACCACCTCATTTTACTACAGAAAAAATGTGGGTTGGTTAGCTTTAATTACACAAAAGAATCACCATACATTTACCCACTGAAGAAAAGTACACATACCTTTGAGGGAAAGAGAGGCAATAAAAGTTTCAGGACATTAGGGATCTTTCTTGTTTTTAAGTTGAGCTAACACATATGTACCAAAAAAAGGCTGGTACATTATTATTAATTCATAAAATGATTATTATTATCTGTTCCTATGGCTACCCACTCAGGCACTATAATGTTTAAAAGAAACATAAACTAAATGTGATAGAAGTTTCTAAAGTGTGTTTAAGTAATTATTTAATTTCTATGACTTTACTATATGTATCTGCTAAACACATAAATATACACAAATACATATTTATACACATTAGCATATCTGAATGTACTAGAATGGGGATTGAGGTGAAGGAGTGAGGTGAAAGGTGGTTTAAAACTTACCATAATGCAACTTGACAATAAAAGGATGATTAACTTCTACCAAGATATCACGCTCCATTTTTGTCCGAACACGATCTCGAACTATAAAATATTGCATATATGGCTATATTGCAATTGCTTTCAGAGACAATCTTTAAAATGAAATGTCTTTGGTGCTTATTTTAAATAAAATTGTGCTTATATGTATAAAAAAAGTAAATTACATTTTATACATCTTACTCTTGAACTTTCAAAATTAATAACTATATTTTACTAAATTATATAACCAGAAATTGTACATATTTATAAAAAGCTGTGCTTCAAGTTAAAGAAAATAAATACAGAGAACATACTTGATATTGGCTTTCACATCAAATTTACAAGTATTTTACAAAGTTATAAAAAATGACCAAAAGAGAGCAACATTTAAAAAGCAAAGCATCCCAATGAAATATTAAAACAAAAAAGGGAATAGGTTTCAATAACCCTACCATCCCTATCAACTCAATTCAACAAACATTCATTAAGCATCTAGAACATGTGGCAGTTGTGAGGAAGGACGGATACACCCTAAAAGGTCTGTTTTGAGGGAGCAGGGAGAGGGAGAGGAAATAATGTGGTACAGATGATGGAGCAAAGACTTTGTGGAGTTAGAAAGATCTGGTTTCAGAATGCGTAACCTTGAGCAAGCTACTTACTTAAACTCTCTGAACCTCAGTTACCTTTCATCTATAAAATGTGGATAATACCACCATACCTCTGGGGGCTGTGTGACCATGTGAGATAAAGTTTATACATCCCAGATCTTGGTATATAAGAGACATTCAATTAAATAGTAGCTATAGCACTATGGATATGAAAAGGGGCAAAATAATTTATTACCAGCAATAAGTAGTACAGGAATTCAAAGGAGGAAACGATCAGTGCTACTTGCATAGGAAGGCTAGAGGGAACAGGTAGTGTTAGGGACTTTTAGAGTGGAATTC
The DNA here is from genome assembly GCF_014108415.1 of Molossus molossus. Classification (NCBI taxonomy): domain Eukaryota; kingdom Metazoa; phylum Chordata; class Mammalia; order Chiroptera; family Molossidae; genus Molossus; species Molossus molossus. The sequence continues at coordinate 134,549,216 of NW_023425355.1, read as the reverse complement.
AGATGGGTGGGAAGGGCTGGGCCTAGAGAAGCAAAGTCCAGGAATGGAGTACCAGTGCAAGCAGGAAAATGAAGGCATGCATGGTGAACAGGAAGGAACCGTATCAGTGTGGAAAGCGGGGAGGTGAAGATGGGAGGATACAGATTCTGGACAATTTGAAATGCCAGGAAGAATTTACATTTGACCCTGTAAGCAAAGTTCTCTTTTACCAACCAAAAATTTGCTGAGCAATTCTACGTGCCAGGCACTGTGAAACAAATACAAATAAAATAATGTTCAAGAAGCTCATAATCTGGTGGGAATGATATACAAGTAAATAAATGATTACAATCCATCTTAGAAGTATTATAACTGTTGGCAGCTCAATGGATTCAAGAGGTGAAAATGATCACTCATTAAGGTTTCAATTTTTTCTGTGGCATAATAAGGATAAATCCTATATAATTTCTATTTTCAGGCCAGACTGACTAAATAGTTGTGCCAAAGATTAAATAGAAAGAATGGTAAAGATAATCTTTTTTTGTGAGGGGGTCAGAGAGAAAGATGAGATGGTTTTCTTTTCAATTTAAGGTGATTACAGATATTTAAAACACAGAAATAAGACCTCTGAGAAGAATAAACAAAGAAACTTTAAAAGTCCTGTTTCCCATTCTACTGGTTTTCCACTTCCAACTAGGAGATTTTGGTGCCAGTGACTGAAGATGGTCAAACCAGGAATAGAAATTGATTGCTCTCAATGTCTGTGAACCTTTTTTCACTTACTTGTCCAGCTAGTGTATCAAATTCAATACCAACCTCTGATTTCATTATCTTGTCCTATCACTATAACTCTGGTGTCTTATATCCAACAGATCCTTTCTATTATTTATGTGAATGAGGTTCATCACCTAGGCCTACTGATAATTCTATCTCAGACAAGCCCAAATATACCCTTTTTCCACTGCTACCCATACAATCTTGGATAAAGTTTCTATTACCTTAAAGCTGGATCCAAATTTCTACCTCTTAAAAAAAATTATACAGACCTTACAAAGCATATCATTTAAAAACCACTCCTCTGTTTAGTAAGCAGCAAAAAATATCCATCAATATATTTACTGTATATCCCTCTTCTATTATTCTACCATGATGAAAAGAATAATTATTTGGGGGTCAAAAGCTATAGTTTAATGGCCATGCTAAATAACTACAGGAGTTACCTTAGTCACATCCTTTCACTGCCCAGGGACTTCCTGCTACCTTCTCTATAACATGAGAGGCTAGAACAAGATGATTTCTTTCTATTATGATTATCTTGTGAGATAGTTCCTTATATGTAACACTGATGAGACTTTGTTTAGTTGAAAATGTGTGAAAAGATTCCCTCACTAAAGAATTCCTTTATTTTGTCTGAGGTAGGACTGTGTAATAATTATAATTTTGTTTCTTTTATTTATGTAAAGATCTAGTGACACATATAAATCATCCTATAATCAGGAATTTTAATTAGGATATACTGATTCATAAGAAGGCATGTTTTATGTGTTTATTATATGGCAGTTAAACCTCAATCAAGCTACTTTTTAAAATGTTTTTAAATTTATTTATTTGTATTTTTTAATTTTATTTTTCAATTACAGTTTACATTCAATTACATTAAATATTATTTTCTATTAGTTTCAGGTCAATAAAGCTGTTTTTAAAATGAAATAAAAAGGGCATGTTTTATGTTGGTTATACTCCAAACCCTAATACAGAATTTGTTAATACTGACTCATGCTGGCAAAGCAACTACATTCTTCTGAAATAATTTTTCTCATATACTAGTTATTAGTTTTTAAGCCCTCCTTGACTTTAACATGAGAAGAAACACGAAGAAATGCTGTTTATATTTCTAGGATGATGTATTAAGAAACTGCTTTAAACAATGGTTTACAAAATCTTTTAGGCCCAATAACTACTTTATTAGGACAAAAATCCCCATAAGCTCAACCTAACAATATTGACTTTTATTTGACCCCTCTTATTATATTAATAGGAACTTTAAAATGGAAAGAGACTTCTGGTTAAACATGGATGACTTTCTACTGTATTCCAAAATGCCATTGAAATGACAATGGAAAATTATGCACAGACTCACAAGGACAGAGAACAGGAGAGGAAGCAGCAGCAGCAGCAGATGAGTAAGTGGTAACACACACAGCAGATCAGAGAAAGCTAAAATCTAATCCTAAGGGAAGGAGGACAATGAGTAATAAGCAAATTCTTGCCACAGAATCCTTTCCAATCAGCTTTTTGTTAACCCACTCTTAAGCAAGGAAAAGACAGCAAAAGATCCCCAGGCATTTGAACATGAGAAAGTTATCAGAATAAACAGAAAAAGGGGGGATAAAGTAAGAGAGAGACAATGTAAAGAACAGAAAAATACCTAAACAAAACAAAATTCAACTTTATAAATGATGTCTACCAAGAAAGCAAAGACCATATGGCACCCATGAAACAAAAAGCTTTAAAAGAGGTAGGGAGGAAGGAAGGAGTGTTTTCAACAAATAAAGTACAATAAAAAGAAAGAAAAGGAAAGAAAAGAAAAGAAAAGAAAAGAAAAGAAAAGAAAAGAAAAGAAAAGAAAAGAAAAGAAAAGGAAAGGAAAGAAAAGAAAAGAAAAAAGAAAAGAAAGAAAAGAAAAGAAAAGAAGACAGAGCTCATAGATTAAAGACTTCAACTGCAAAATACAGACCTTACATAGATCCTGATTCAAACAAATTGCAAAAAGAAAAATGAGTTATAATAATAGGGACTACTGGAAATTTGAACACTGGATATCTATATATTAATTTTAGGGATATGATAAAGTTATATTACTTCTTCTAAGGGTCTGTATCTTTTAGATATACATACTAAAATATTTGTGAAAGAAATTTTACAATGTTTGGGAAGGGGTAGAACATATAAAAAGAATGAACATGAGTTGAGAAATAATGAAGCAGAGAGAAGGGTATATAAGGGTTCTCTATTCTTCTGTTTCTGTAAATGGTTGACACCATAATAAAAGTTTTTTTTTTAAAAAAATGGAATAATTAGAGCACAAGGAACATTTAAGAAATTAAAAAATATGGTAGAAACAAGAAGGTCAATGGAAGGGTTAGAATACTTTCCCAAAACTTGAAGAAATGAGTTTCTAAATTCAAAGAGACATTCCATATCTAGTATGATGAATTTTAAATATCCACAATAAGAAACACCGCTATACAAATTTCAGATCACCAGGGATAAAGAGTAGATTGATTCTAAAGACCTCCAAAGAGGAGAAGAGCTTACACACAAAGGGCAGGGAATCAGAATGGCAATAAACTCCATAATTCAACACAGGAAACTAGAAGACAATGGAAACAATGCCTTCAAATATCTGAGAAAAAATTATTTCTGACCTAGAATTTTACACCCAGCCAAATTATAAATTAAGTGAAGGGGTAGAATAACGGTATTTCAGACATGCAAGTTCACAAAAATTTACTATTCACTCACTCTTTCTGAGATAGCTACTAGAGGATGTGTTCCACCAAAACTAGAAAGTACATAAACTGAGAAACAGGCAGATGCTAAGGAAATGTGGCTCCAGTATATCATTTAGCTCAGCTAGTAACAATTTTTATAAAGCTGTAATAACAAAAACAAAACATAAAGAGAGAACTTGTGTGTAGGTGGTAGTGTAAGAGAACTAAATCCTAATCTTCCATGTTAGGATGTCAATAGGTTATGTCTCCAAGTGAAAACAATAAAAAAATTGCAACATAACAGTATTGAGTATTGAGGTAAATGGCAGGAGCATTAGCTAAAGAGGTAAAAGTCACTGTCTCTGGGAGTCAAGAATTGGGATAGAGAGGAGGGCAGATAAAGTGCTGCTATTTTATAAGACTCCATACACATATCATTTTGACAAAAATAAAAATTAAATTTAAGAACATATCAAGAATTATTCAGCAGTCTACAATTCCAGTAAGTCAAATATTTTCACTTTTCTTTTTTTTTTTAAACTTATCTTTACTATTGAATGTATTACAAATGTTCCTCATTTTTCCCCCACTGACCCCCTCCTCCCCTCTCCCGCCCCCTTCCTGCCTTTCCCCACACTGTTGTCTGTGTCCATTGGTTATGCATATATGCATATAAGTTCTTTCGTTTATTTCTTCCCACCCCCCAAACCCCCTTCCATTTGAGGTTTGTCAGTCTAGCAACCAATTTGTACTTCTTGGTCCCTTCACCTCTTTCACTCACTCCCCCAACCCCCCTCCCATCTGGCAACCAACAAAATGTTCTCTGTATCTATGAGAATGTTTCTGTTCTGCTTGTTATTTTGTTTGTAGATTCAATTGTAGATAGATATGTATTAATTGCCATTTTGTTTGTTTATATTTTTTACCTTTTTCTTTAAGAAGACCCTTCAACATTTCATATAATAATGGTTTGGTGGTTATGAACTCCTTTAGCTTTTCCTTGTCTGGGAAACTCTTTATATGGCCATCGATTCTAAATGACAGCTTTGCAGGATAGAGTAATCTTGGTTGTAGGTTCTTGCTTTTTACCACTCTGAATATTTCTTGCCACTCCCTTCTGCCCTGCAAAGTTTCTTTTGAGAAATCAGCAGACAGTCTTATGGGAACTTCCTTGTACGTAAGATTCTCTCTTTGTCTTGAAACTTTTGCATTTTGATGATGATGTGTCTTGGTGTGGGCCTCTTGGGGTTCATCTTGCTTGGGACTCTCTGTGCTTCCTGGACTTGTATGTCTATTTCCTTCACCAAGTTTGGGAAGTTTTCTGCCATTATTGTTTCAAATAGGTTTTCTGTTTCTTGTTCTCTCTCTTCTCCTTCTGGCACCCCCAAGATGCGAATGTTGACACGCTTGAAGTTGTCCCAGAGGCTCCTTACACTTTGTTCATTTTTTTGGATTCTTTTTTCTTTTTGGTGTTCTGATTGGGTGTTTTTTGCTTCCTTATATTCCAAATCAATGGTTTGCTTCTTGGCTTTACCTACTCTACTATCAAATCTGTGTAAATTATTCTTTATTTCAGTTAGTGCCTCCTTCATTTCTGACTGTGCATCCTTCATTTCTGACTGGTCCTTTTTTATGTTCTTGAGGCCCTCACTAAGTTCACTGAGGTTCTCACTAAGTTCATTGAGCATCCTTATAAGCAGTGTTTTGAACTTAGCATCTGTTAGGTTGCTTATCTCCATTTCGCTTAGTTCTTTTCCTGGAGTTTTGTTCTGTTCTATCATTTGGGACCTGTTTCTTTGTCTCCTCATTTTGGCTGCCCCCCTGTGTTTGTTTCTGTGTATTACTTAACGAGAGGTATGGAGCTAGCTGAGACCAGATGCTGCTTGTTTGACAGAATTTAGAAAAACCTGAAGCAGGATTCAAGACAGGCCAATCCTGTGGTAAAGCAACTGGCAACAGCTTGGGTGGGCCTGAAAGTTGGGTGGGGCAAGACCTCAGGGAATCACCAGGGCGGGGCGACCAGTGTGAGCCAGGTTGCTGGAGTCCCAGATATGGTGGCTGTCTGCCACCCCAGGGAAGGGCTCACCAAAGGAACAAAGGCCTCTGACAACACATCTGTCCAGGAGAAAGCCCCCTCTGCAGCCCTCGCTCCAATGCCAAACAGCTCAGTTCTTCCCTGTATGTCTCTGGCGCCCCTTGAGCTGCTTCCCCTCTGAGCTTAGAGGGAGCAAGTCTGAGTAAGTCCATGCGCGGGCCCTTTAAGAGGAGCTGCCGGGGGCTCCAGCAGCCTCAGCCTCGCTGGGCCTCAGTTCCCGCTGGTTTTTCCAGCCAGAAGTTATGGGGATTCTCTTCCTGGCACTGGAACCCTAAGCGGGGTGCCTGATGTGGGATGGGGACCCCTCAGTCCTCAGGGAAAACCTTCCCAGCTGATGTATCCTCCTGAATTTTATCCGCCACACATGGGTGTAAGACCAGCCCATCCGTCTCCACTCCTCCTACCAGTCTCGATGTGGCTGCTTCTTTAATTCCATAGTTGTAAGACTTCCATTCAGCTGAATTTCAGGCGGTTTTGAATGATGGTTGTTCTGTAGTTTAGTTGTAACTTTGATGTGATTGTGGGAGGACACGATATCGCGTTTACCTATGCTGCCATCTTGACTGGAAGTTCCTATTTTCACTTTTCTGTGTCCTCTTTTATAGCTTATATCTATGTAATTTTACATACTTATAGTAGCCAAATCCGTTATAATTGTTCACTTATATCTTTTCAATTAAGTTCATTTTTGTGATTATATTTTAAATATTTCATTTAAATAATATCCTATTAAGTGATATCCCATAATTTTCTAAACATTCCTCTATTTTTCAATATTTATGTTGATGTCTAAATCCTCAATAATGTAAATCATGTTACAATTACTGCAGTTTTATAACATGGGATTCATGACTATAAAGTTATAAAAGTAGTGATATAAAATAGGGCATTGAGGATATTAATTTAGTTCTCTGGTCCTAGCATGATCAAGTTAAGTAGTAAGGCAGGGGGTAGAGACCAGATAAGAAATAAATAAAATACACTCAAGAAGGGAACAAGAAAAAGAAAGCAAAGGATGATGTTTATAGAGGAAGGTGAAATTTCTTGGAACAATGATAATGCCCAGGGTGGGTAACTAGTTGGGAAGAATAACATTGGAAATAATAAATGATCATCACTAGTGTTTCCTCCAGAACATTTAAAAGCTTTAGAAATTACAGGTAAATTGAAGAGGGAAAAAAATGATGTTAGGAATCAATATATGAAACTAGAAAGTTTGTGGTAAAATAAGTAATATTACTAAATAAGAGAAAGATTTAAGTATTTAAAAATCTATGGACAATTTCTTCTAAATGACTGTTTACCTATAAAAGCCAAATGTTACATTACATTTTTTTCAAAATCAGAGGCTTGAAATAAAAACTTATTTGGAGACCAGAAGTCAAGATGACAGAATCCTTAGAACAAAATCTATTTTGCATTCAGTAAAACAGTACGTTTTCAAAACATTAAAATAATTATATTAATTTGAAGATGCATCAAATCTAGTTTTAGTCTTCTAAATGTTTACTTTTCTAAAGCCCAAGATGAACTCATTAATACTTCTTTTAAAACATGGCAACTCCCATTCTCACTAGTCATATGATTCCCAGCCCAGTAGGAAAAATTCACTAAAAGAAAGACTAAATTTAAAGATGGTAACAGGTACAGATTCAGAATATAAGTGGTCTAGGGGGGTCACATGATGTCTATTGAGATCTTTTAGTTTGTTTACATTACATGAACATTACAAACAGTAGCAGCATTTACCTTTCAATGTGGCCTTCTTCAATACTTTCATGGCGTAAAGCTGTCTAGCATCTGAGCCTGAGATTTTTTTGACTAAGAAAACCTGTATTAAATAAGAGAAAATAAGTTTACAAAGTGTCACAAACTATACCATTGTTAAAATAAGACCCCTGTTATATCATTAGAAAGATTCTGATATTTCTTTTGTTGTTTGCCAAATCCAAAAGAGTATGTAACATATTAGACAGAATAAAAAATCTTTAAAATATGTAGCAATTAAAGAAAAGTCTAACATGTTTAAAGTATAGCACATGTGGCAATAGTTCTGCTTTTTAACAAAACAAAAATTCTTCTGATTCCATAAAAATTGTTATATTGGAGTTCCCCTTGACCACAATTTTCTGTTTATATAATTATTCATTGATAAATAGTCTCTCCTATATATGAAAACTGCACATAAGTTTCTCACTGCTGGGCAGAATGATTTAAAACACACTGAATAAGCCTATTCACAAATATTTAATGTAACTTAGTAAGAACGTACCTTTTAAAAATCAATGACCACATACACCTAAATATGAAGAAGACAATTCCTAGGTATACTATTGAGAATCTCCATTTTCCAAACATTTTTAGCTCCTTTTGAGATACAGTGTGAGATTTATACAAAACCAATCATGGCTGCTCTAAATAGTTAGTGGTTACGCTATAACATGGACAATACAAAACTATCAGTAAATCTCTTCTACTCATTTAGATTATTAGTTTCATGTTCTTTTCCATCAAACCTTTAAACAGACTTGTAAATGGACCAGAATTTGAACTCTTTTTCTCCTTCCTATTATTTTCTAGCAGTGTTATTAAGCTGCCACAGATAGGAAGAAGAGACAATTACAATCAGGAATTAATTTAGGGTCAGCTCTCTATCTGCATTAGCATACTAGGCTATTATATTAGCACACATACACAAAAAGATTCATTCAACTGATTCTAGGGCAAAGCTGGATTCCTCACTCTGAGAAATTGTGCCAAAGGTAATGTGCAATGACTTCAATTGAATTGAACAGTACCAGAACTTGCACAGAAACCCTGATGCAGGGTGTGTTCCTCTCCCCAAACCACTCCCCTTCGCCTCCTTCACCATGCACCACCCTTTAGTTCCTTCCAGCAAGTTAGCAGTGAGCCAACCTAGGGAAAGAAAAGCATTCTTTTTAAAAATATTTTTTTCTTTATTGATTTTTAGAGAGAGGAGAAGGAAAGGGAGAGAGAGATAGAAACATCGATGAGAGAGAACATCGATTGGCTGCCTCCCGCATAACTCCCACTGGGGATTTGGCCCACAACCTGGGCATGTGCCTTGACCGGGAATTGAACCAGTGACCTCTTAGTGAATGGGTCAACTCTCAACCTCTGGGCCACACTGGCTGGGCAAGCAAAGCATTCTTAATCAGGGTGGTTTCTAAGGATGGAATGATGTTCAAATGTTGTTATCAGAGATAATTAATATTTTTGAACAGAAATAAATTCTAATTGAGTAGAGGTAATTAGGATTTATCTGATATTTGTTCACTCTTAAGATTCCCTAATCAAGCCCTGGCTGGTTTGGCCAAGGACCCTTAAAGAATCAAGGGTTTGATTCCCGGTCAAGGGCACATACCTTGGTTGTAGGTTCCATCCTTGGCCCCAAGATCACAAAGCAGGCAACTAATCGATATCTCTCTCTCATATGGATGTCTCTCTTTTTCCCCCTTCCCCCTTTCTAATTTATATAAAAAAAAAAAAAAAAAAAAAAAAAATCCCTAATCAAGCTTCTTTGGCCCATTGTACAAGAAAAATTCTCCTTGTGGATTCCAAACTTTTTTCATGCTTCTCTGAAAACACATTCTTTTTTTAAAAACTATCTAATTTTTAATCCTCACCCGAGAATATGTTTTTATGATTCTTAGAGAGGAAGGGAGGGAAAAAGAGAAATAGTGATGTGAGAAAGAAACATCGATCAGCTGCCTTCTGTACACATCCCAAACAGGGATCAAAGCTGCAGCCTGGGTATGTACCCTGACCAGGAATTGAACCCGAAACTTTTTGGTGTGTGGGATGATGTTCCAATCAACTGAGCCACCAAGCCAGAGCTGAAAGCACATTCTTAACACTTTTCAGTACTTCTTAGTTTGTAAAGGACGTTCACAAGCACTTTTAATACATCATCACGATAATTTGGGGAGGTAGACCTACTAAGCAATGCCTGTTTTATAGCTGCCCAAGCTAGGGATTAGAGGTTAAATAATTTGCCTAGTGTTACAGTGGAAATATCAGGACAAGAACCAAGCCAGCCACCCAGTTTTGTGCTCCTGTTTAGGGCACTCTTAATCCAGTCTCTTTGGCCTGTTACCAGTCAAGCATAGCAGGAGCAGCAGCCCCAGATGCCATCAGATCTTCCCCTACCAGTGCATTTCTGACCTTTCAAACTCCCCCATGAAGCTATTCTAGGCTCTGACAGGTCATCCCTGTTTCCTTGGCTTGGATTGGCTTTTTAGGATGAGTAAGGAAAAAGACGCCTAGTTTTTAATGTTTGCTATTTATAGTAAGGTATTTAAAGAAATAAAGGGAGAAGCACACTAACTCCAGGAGACTGAAATAGTGTTCCTTGAAAATCTAATGTATAGAAATAAAACCCTCTACTTGGGTTTATCCATGTACATTGCATAATACAATTTCATAGTGGATGTTATGTACTTGGCCTTACATCATTTAATTCTCACTACTACCCTTAGGAGGTCAGGACTATTAATTACTCATTAATTCCTTTCTAGAATTATATGCTAGATACTGTGCTACCAGTCCAATGCTGAGACATGGTACAAGATACGGCCCCTGCACTCATAGAACACAGAATATACTGGGGGAGATAGCCAATAAACAAATAATTATACAAATGAAAAAACTGTAATTGTGGTGAGTACTTTGAAGATTAGCAATATAAAGTTGAGAGGTTAAAATAGAGGAATATGACCGAGTCAGGATGGCAGGGAAGACTTCTTTGTGGCCATAAGCAGGAGAGGAGCTAACCAGATGAGAAAGGCATGGGGGTGGGGCAGAGTGTTTCAGGCAAAGGGCATGTGCAAAGGCTTTTAGTGGAATGGAACCTGGTGCTTAGGACTGAAAAAGAAGGCCAATGTGGCCAGGACACAGAGAGTGAAAAGTATATAAAGTAATCCTGAGGTAGCCAGGGGCCAGACCTAGGGGCTCCTCAGCCATCTTCACAATTTGTCTTTATTCTAAAAGCAAAGGAAGGTTACTAAAGGGTTAAGGGGATGAAACACAAGATTAGTTCATGTTGGCTGACATGTAAATAATGGCTTTAGGCAAGAATAAATTTGTGAAGCCCAAGTTAGGAGCCACCTTCAAGAGCCCAGGGAGAAATGGTGGTGCATAGACTGGAGGAATGGCAGTGGAGAAAGAAAGGACAGGCATGATTTGAGAAATCTTTACTAAATCCACAGGACTTGCTGATGGATCACATTGGTGGTAGGGGGTATGTGGAGAGGGAAGGGCAGGACTAGAAGAATTGGAGATATAAATCTGTTACATTGGCTGTATGTTGGTTATAATTAAGGCAGTAGGCATTGAGCCTGGCTGGTGTGGCTCACTGGCTGAGCGTTGACCCATGCACCAAGAGGTCACTGGTTTGATTCCTGGTCGGGGCACATGCCCAGGTTGTGGGCCCAATCCCCATGGGAAGCATGCAGGAGGCAGCCAATTGATGTTGTCTCTCATCGATGTTTCTCTCTTTCCCTCCCTCTCTCTCTAAAATCAATAAAGTATTAGAAAAAACGATAGTGGGCATTGAGAAATTAGTAGGTAGTACAGAGGAGAAAGCAGCCTAGAATGGAAACTTGAGGAACTTCAATACTAAATGGCTAACTCGAAGAAAAGAAAGGGGGTCCCAAGAGGTTAAGTAACTTGCTCAAGCACATACAGCAAGTAATTAGAGGGGAAAAAATGAATCCGAGTCTGGCTGACCTAGAGGCTAAACTTGCAACTATTATGTTCTGCTGCCTAATCTATATTTGGATTAAAAGCATCACTTTGGGTTTGAAAGAGGTTAAGGACTATAACAAATTATCTATGTTAGCCAAGAATTGCTAACTAGTCCCATGAAAACACACAAGAGAGCTTAAACTGGTGTTGTTTTAAACCTTGCAAAGCATATCTTCAAAGGTTTCCTCACAGAGAGGTGGTAAGGAAGCTCTGCAATGTGAAAGCTGAATGCGATCTCAGAACTTTCCTCTTGCTGAGAAAGGGGCTAGAGAACTCAAGTAGTAGTAATTATAATGCTGTACTTCTCAAAATGGAGCACAGGAAGTTCTCCTGAGGTGTGTGGCAGGGGGACAAAGAATACTCAAAGAAAACTGATATAAGATGTTACATCTGCTGGAGCAATTTTTAGTTGGTAGCTTTGGGAAATATTTTTAATATTAAAAACAAACATAGATATCACTGATTGAATGCAACCTTTGCATTCGTTTTAAAGATAAACTATAAGTCCCCCCAATTTCATACTTGTTGTGGTAACCCCCACACTAGTTCCTTGGGAGTACCATTCACTTCCTGCTGGTATTAGGGATACTGTAGAGGAAAGACTGAGATGCACTGTAAGACTGCCTTTCAATTCTACAGGAGAACTCAAAGAGGCCAGTGTTTCCAGGGAATATTTTGTGATTTTTAATCACTCAAGAAGTGCAATTAGAGAGGCCATATGGTCTTGAAGATAATATAAATAATGAAGTGAATACTGCCAATTTATGAAAGTTTTCAATGTATTTTTGAATGATTTCATTAACTTTCCCATGCTTATTGATAGAAATGTAAAAACAGAAAAAAATACTGCTTATAGGGAGATCGGTAGTATTTCATAAAATATTTCTGTTCCCCATCTGTATGAAATAAACATAAATTCCAAAAAACAACTTTAAAAAAAGTATATACTCTTGACTTACCTTTCCAAATGATCCCTGCCCTAATACTTTTAAAAGTTCAAATTGGGAAGGATCTGCCTTTTCATGTCCTTCCTTTACATGATGTGTGATTGCAATTTCTTTGATACTGCCTTCTTCCTGTTGATGCAAATATAAAGGAGAAAAAAAAAAAAACAGAGTCAGAGCTACTTCCTCCAGGTATAAATCAAGCAAAATAACTTTAGGGTATCGTATTAGAAATCTTCAAATTAACATACACTAACCACCTTTACTGATACACCAAGTAAACAGAAAACATATGCCAAGCAAATACACTTTCAAGTTAAATGTCAGAGACAGAATAATGCCAGCCATAGGCCAATTTAACCTCTACATAACATTAGCACTGAGTATTTTCAAATCTTCATTCTCCCTATGGGAGATAATTAGAATAGTTTTCATGGGGTGAGGGCAGAGGATGCAAAGAAGTGTGAAAACAGATCAGAGTAATGTGCTGTGTTCTGACATGTATTTGCATTAGGTAGAACTAATGCTATGTACAAAATAAACCCTGTTGATTGGGAAGAGGGGTTGAAAAATATTTCAGGGTAAAAGTAGAGATTTCTACCGTCAGCAAGGTCATTTGCATTAGTATGTTTAAGTTTATTCTGTTTGAAATACCTAAGTTATGGTCTGTTTCTAAGACTATCTGAGATCTGAGAGGAGAGAAAGGAATAACTGTAAAACAAATGAACTCTAAATGTTAAATAAAAAAAGATCTAACATTTGGAGGATTAGACACAGAAAAATATGACTATTCAGCATGATGGAACAGTGGAAGGTCTCAGGGTTAAGAGAAGGATTTTGAAAGACAGCGGACTTTCCAGTATATCTGAGAGAAGGTGTCAGAAGAAGAGAAAGGTTGACAAATATATAAATATACATAAAATTTCAATTACTTATTCACCCTGAGATCATCTGATTAAGTAAACTTTATTTAATCAGACACATACTATATGTTACTGCCAAAAACTACAATAAAACAAAACCAGAAATTACATAAGTCTGTCAAAGGCTATCTTCTTTTTGCCTACAATATTATCTTTTCTAATGCATAAGTATTATTAGTAGAATCTAAATGTGTTACACAAACATAAACAATTATTTTTATTCCTATTATATTCCATAAATGTTTGAGATCAATTAACATTTTCTAAGACACTCACAGAATGTTGGCAATATAGGGAATTACATAGATTTCTCAAAAAGATATAGCAGGGTATCTAATGCGGTAGCTTTTGAAAATGAGCAGTAAAAGGCAAAAAGAGCTCCTGAAAGAGTTTGATGAAAAAGGAATCCAGGCCCACCATTTTACTCTATAAGACAGAAGCTATAGTTTGTAGACTGTCCTATTACTTAGGAAACTTAATCATTTTAGACTCTCTAAAAACTTTGGCAACAAAAAACAATCCCCTAATATGGTGTAGTCCTTTGTCATTTCACATGTATTAGCTCCTTTAATTCTCACAATAATCCTGTGCAGTAGGTATTAGAGTGGAATCCGGCATGGGCTAACTCTGAGTTTCGACTCCCCTTCCTGGGCACTTCTCTCCAAATGAGAACAATGTATAGGGCCTGAGAGTGATAGCTTTTCATAACTATATTAGGAAAATCCAGCAAATATTTATTAAGAGCACCTACCATGTATCAAGCCTAGGTTAGGTGTTTTTCACCTTTTATCTTATATTTATGCTTCATGACAAATCTTTGACTACATATCAATGTTAGAGAGAAGTGATGATAACGCAGTGGAATATACCCCAGAGCAAGCAAAAACATTTCACAATTCTCTACGGACTCCCCCATTCACCATTAGAAATTAGACAGATCTTTTAAAGGCAAAATGGTTTGAATACAGCCTGAAGTTTAAAGAGATCACAAGCCAATAACTGGCAGACTTAGGGTTCAATTGCAGGTCTTCCGACCTCTAATAACATCTAAATCAAAGCTCTTAGCATTACACTACACTAAGATTGTCAGAGGCTCTTGGTGGTTCCCCATTCAAGATCAGTGATAGGAACAAACTAATTTATTCCCCTAGTCTTTGTAACTGGTCTGTATCTCTTGGGCCAGTTAGCTAAACTGATTACAGAAGTGGTCTCTGAACTTTTGGTAGCACATCCTTATTAGTAATAAAAATTTAGCATACACCCAATATTTGTATACTTATTGGCTTATAAATTATATACATGTACTTTTTGTATTATTAAATTATATATATATTATACATGGAAATGAAACTATAAAGAAATTTTCCTCTTTCTTTTCTGTACCTCAAAGTGCTGTCACTAAGCACTTCGAAGACTCGTGGATTAGAGGCCAAATTCATGGGCTGGATTCCAGCATGTGCCATTTAGCTTCCTATGGGGAAAAAAATCTGTTCAAGAGCCTCACTGGAATCTAACGGCCATTTAAGCTCTTAAAACATGAGGCTGGGAAGAACTATACTATGTAACGTTCCCTATGTTTTACCACTTTTCTTTATTGGGTATGTGGGATGTGACTTATTAGGTTGTAATATATATTTTTTATTCCTCACCTGAGGATATTTTTCTACTTATTTATCAGACAGAGTACGAGGAAGGGAGAGAGAGAAAAAAAACATCAAGGTCATACAGCCACATCTGATACAGCCACATCGACTGGTTGCCTCCTGTATGACCCAACCAGGGCCAGGGACGGACTGAAACCGAGGTACGTGCCCTTGTCCGGAATCGAACCCAAGACTCATATGGTCTGTGTGCCGATGCTCTAACCGCTGAGCCAAACCGGCCAGGGCTAGGCTATAATATCTTATCTTATATTTCATAGCAAATACCTACAGTTGTCTGTCACAAATAAAGATGCAACACAGGCAGGAAAGGATCACTGAATTAGAAAAGTTTTGTATTTTGTAGCAGGCATATAGGATTAAGCCTTATTCTCATAGTGTGACCTATGATCAGGCTATGGATCTCAAAAAACAAACAAACAAACAAACAAAAAAACAGTTACTATTCAAGAAAGGTTTTGTCTTTGATGTCTACCCTTCCTTTCCTCTGTCAAGCAAGTCACTATAAAACGCAGTCTCCCTTTGATTCTTTCATTCAATAAACATATACTAAAACACCTACTATGTATTAAGCATGGTACTGGGGATACCTTTCATTCTTTTTCTATTTCCAGTATCATCCAGGTATCCTTTATTACTTTTCCTGTAGAAAACTGAAACTAGCTTGGTTACTCAGTGTCCCTTTCTGCCACTGCCAGTCCAATTCATCCTCCTGAAAAATTCATTTTCTGAAAGTTGACAGCTCCAGTCATATGACCAGACTGCTGAAAAATTCTTCCAAGTTTTCCCAAATTAAATGCACTGCTTCGCCTTGGCATTTGAGGTTGTCTACAATATGGCCTCAACCCACTCTTTTGGTATTATCCCCAACATTCCCTTACATGTAGCCTGCTAACGTGGGTTATTTCTTGTTCCCCAATTTTTTGTTTTTAAAATCAAAAGTAATACATACATACATGTTAGTGACAAATCAGTAACAGAATATGATTTAAAAGCTTGTCTCTCCTTGTCCCTATACCTAGGCTTTTTAAAAAAATTAGTTCTTTTTGTACTTATTTTGATTATTTCTTAATCAAAATAATTTGTTAATTTTAAGACAATGCCTACCGATTTAAAAATAAGAAGGATGAGGGACTAAGTTATATTATTCCCCTTCCTTCCATCATCTTCCTCCTTGCTATTTGATAATTATATTACTTTTGCTTTTACATGGGCCTATAGCCCTGCTCAGTTTGGCTCAGTGATTAGAGTGTCGGCCTGAGGACTGAAGGGTCTTGGGTTTGATTCCCAGTCAAGGGCACATACCTGGTTCAATCCCCAGCCCTGGTTGGGGTCATGTAGGAAGCAACCAATCGATGTGTCTCTCTCACATTGATGTTTCTTTCTTTCTCCCCCCCCCCCTCTTCCCACTCTATCTAAAAATTAATGAAAAAATATCCTCTGGTGAAGATTAACCAAAAAATTATATGGGCCTATAACACTGACTTCCAGAACAATAATCCAAGGGGACTTGAAAAAAAAACCCACTTCATCAAATGCTTAAACTCATGATACATTTTAACTTTTATTTACAGGAATTTTTTGTAGTTTTCTATTTTTCCTGTTTCTAACAGCCCCACACATCATTCTTATGGGAGGGAGAGGTTAATTTGATCATTGTTCTTAATCTTTTCTTAGCCCTTAACCATACTTTTCATTCTTCTGAGGGCACTCTCTTGTTCTCCCATTGGTATTGGTTGTTTTCTAGGCCTTGCTGCACAGCTTTTATCTTGGGATATTTCTTTCCTGGTTGAGTCTACTCTTTTTAGTTTGCATGTCTTTCTCTTTCTTGGATTATTCCCTTGTAACTTCCGAAGAAAGGTGATGTGAAAACTTTCTGAACCTTGAACATCTGAAAATGTCTTTATTTTGTCTTCACATTTGTAGATTGGCTTCGTACCAATTTCTAGAATAAAAACAATCTTGCCTCAGAATGTCAACACCATTGGTCCATTGCCTTCTAGCAACCAGGGCTGCTGATGAGATGGGTGATGCTAACCTGATATACACTTTTTGGTTAGTGATTTGGTTTTTTATTTTATTTTTTCTGGAAGCTTTAAGATTTTTCTCTGTCCTTGTCCTTCTGAAATTCCACACTAGTGAGATAAATATGGGTCTTCTTTCCTTCAGAAAGCTAGATGCTTGGTGAACCTTTATAATCTAGAGAACTGAATTCCTTACCTCTGGGAGAATTCTAACATTTCTTTGATAATTTCCTACCATCCATTTTCCAGGGTTTCTCTTTTTGCAGCTCCTTTATTAGTTAGAAATTATATGCTTGGAATTGAATCCTTTATGTCACGTATCTTTTTTCTCCTATTTTCTGTGTCTATTTTTCTGAGACTTCCTTGACTTTATCTTCTTACCCTTATACTGAAGTTTTTATTCTGGCAAATCTTATTTTTAAATAAATTTTCAAGTATTCTTTTTCTCCATGTTTCTTTTTTTAAAATATCACCTTCCTCCACTTCCTTCCACTTCCTACCACTTCCCCCCATATGAATGCAATCATTCCAAATCTCTTTGAGGATACAAACTGGAATTTTAAATCTTTTTCTAAATTGGAGCTCAGAGAGTACAAAAAACGTTCTTGGGAGTAGAGAAAAAAGATCAATGCCTATGGCTCAAGTTCCAAAAACTTGTCACTGTTTTATCCTCAATACATTTTTCTGTTCTTTCCAAGTTTAATTTTTACTAAGCATATCAGCAACCTATTTTCTATCTACTTTTATATATATATATATGTGAAGTCATAGTAGCAATAATAGGCAAAATCTCCTTGGTTGGTATCCTGATGCCAAGACTGCGTTTAATGTCATACATTTTTCTAAGTTATGAATCATGAGTATTTTAGAAATGAATTTGAGATTCAACTGTGACATACTACAAATGCTTAGGCAATCTTGCACAACAGGTAGAAAATCAACAATGTGATCTTCCTAGTGGAATCCAATGACATGGATGCAGAGAGAAGTATCAAATTTCTGAAGGTACTGATAACCCAAGGGCAGACTGACATTTGCATATGACAATTATCTTATATCACTAAATTACCTGTTACTGAAATAAACCTGTCACATGAAATGCAGAACTACAGTTTGACAGTTTGTAAAATTGTGTTTTTGTCTGTAAGTACACAGTGAAACCACTATAATTTTATGGACAAAGAATTCTGTCAACAAAGTAGAGCACAGATATAAGTCATATCCATCATAATTACTCTGTGAGGCTCACATGTTTTTACATTCTCCAGCACAACTATATTTTAGTTATTTTTATTTTTAAAACATGTTTTTATTGATTTTTTAGAGAGAGAGGAAGGTAAAGAGAGATAGAAACATCAATGTGAAAGCGAAACATCGATTGGCTGCCTCCTGCACGCTCCCTACTAGGGATAGAGCCCGCAACCCAGGCATGTGCCCTGACTGGGAATCGAACCAGCAACCTCTTGGTGCATGGGTCGATGCTCAACCACTGAGCCACACTGGCCAGGCCTGGGCTATATTCTTAGATTGACATTTAACCCAACAAAAGAGTTGCCTTTTCAACCATCAATTTTTGTGTGTATCCTAGGAAAAAAATGACCATTTGTAAAGTCTTTCAACCAAAATTTTCTGCCACACTGGCTGAGCAAGTACAACTGTATTTTATTTTATTATTATTTTTTTTATCCTTGCTCGAGGACATTTTTGCATTTATCCCCAGATAGAGCAGGAGGGAGAGAGAGAGGGAGAGAGAAAGAGAAACATCGATGTGAGAGAGACACATTGTGTGGTCGCTACCCACACGACCCCAACCAGGGCCAGGGACAAAATGCAACTGAGGTATGTGCCCTTAGCGAGAACCGAACCTGGGACTCTCTGGTCTGCGAGCCGACGCTCTAACCACTGAGCCAAACCGGCCAGGGCACAACTATATTTTAAATGATATATGGATACTTGCCCACAAAAACCTTGCTTTATGTATTTTAAATGATAATAAATTACATCTTTTCATTTTTACAAAGTCTGTTTATTTGATAAGTAAAGGTCTATATCACAACCATGTATCATTCATCTATACTCCCATCACTTTTAACATTTGCCACCCCAAGACTGTGTTCAATATGCTCAAGCTATCTATTAGAATTCATCCATTTAAACATTTATTTATTGAGCACCTAATACATGCCAGACATTCTTCTAGGTGCCTGAGATATACAATAAATAAAAAAGACTAAAGCCCAGCCGGTGTGGCTCAGTGGTTGAGCATCGACCCATGCACCAAGAGGTCTCCAGTTAGATTCCTGGTCAGGACACATGCCCAGGTTGTGGGCCAAATCCCCAGTGGGGGACATGCAGGAGGCGGCCAATCGATGTTCTCTCTCATCGATGTTTCTCTCTTTCTCTCCTTTCCTCTCTCTCTAAAATCAATAAAGAAAAAAAAGACTAAAATTTCTGCCATTTGGGGAAGAGACATTATCATCATCATATGAATTATTATTATTCATGTTAAAACTCTTATCCTTTGAGACGACATGGAGGGACCTGGAAAGTATTATCCTAAGCGAAACAAGCAAAGCAGAGAAAGACAAACATCACATGATCTCACTTATTTGTGGAATATAACAAACATAACAGTCTGAGGAACAAGGTAGTCCCAGAGATGTGGAAGTGGGGTACAGACTGACAATCCCCTGAAGAGGGGTGGGGGGGAGATAAGCCACAGAACTTATATGCATGTATGTATGTATGAACAATGGACATGGACAACAAAGGTGGGGACAGGGTGGGGGGGGGATCAGTGGGTGAAAAAGGGGAAACATCTGTAACAAAAATAAATTAATTAATTTTAAAAAACCCATGATAAATACCATCAAAAAAGATATGTTGGGTAATAGGGATCTGAAGTGCAGGAATGGAAAGGAGGGTTTGCAATTTTAAATAAAGGCATCAGGGTAGGCTTTATTGAAAGGTAGTGTTGGAGCAAGACTCCAAGGAGGTGAGGGAGTCAACCACCTGGGGGAAGAACATTTCAGGCAAAGGGACAAGCCAGTGCAAGGGCCAGTGTGGGAGCACACATGGAGACAAGTGTCTCTGGAACAGAGAGCGCATTAAGAAGAAGAGAACAAGTCCGAGAGGGGATTAAAACTCAGGCGGCTCTCATGCTTTTTGCTTCTTTTTGATTGCCTGGTCCTAATGAAAATGTTTCTGATCTATGACATATTATCTTAGGCCCATTCCTTTTTGTTGGAAGGCAGATCAGATTATGGGTCAGGTACTATGTTAGCTGTTAGAGATTCTAAAATAAAGAGGAGTATCACTCTCTAGAAATTTACCTAGGGTTTCAAAGATTTATTACTGGATAAATACCTATTAAAACATGACCCCTGACAGATAAAACAAAGTCAATTCAATTAAAAAATACATAATTTTAGAAATTCTGTAAAGAATGTCATTTTAGACATCACAGAAAAGTGGCACAAGAAAATTCATGGACAGGTGGATCTTTTGATGTTCCTCCAGTCATACAGACAGCCACTTTGTTTGTGTTCTAGGACCAACAAAAGGTCTGTAGGTTCTCTCTTAAATGGTCTTTAAGGTTCACCATTTAATGGGAAAAAAATATTTCATGTTGAGAGGGGAAAAATGCAATTTTGTTCTCAAAAATGTAAAAAAGATTACAGAAAAGAAACAAATCAATGTTGTCTAAGTTATAGAAAACCTAATGGTATAACAAGCTAATATTAAGAAAACAAACGGGGAAATATTAATTGATTTTAAAGAATGATTCAACATTTGGCATTATGCCCTGACTTGTATACATAATTTCCTTTTTCCTCTCCTCCCCTTGAGCCAGGAAGTGTGTTCTTAAGGCATTTGTATTTTCTAAATTGTTTTGAATGTCAGAAAATACTGTTGAAGCTTGAAGTAAAATATTTAAATAGTCTTGGTAAAAGCCAATAAATATTTTCTAACCATGGATATGTAACCATTTTTTGGGTTAACATAAAGACCTAATACATGAAAAATATATTTGTTTACCTCTTAAAAGTAATTCAAAATTAAAGTATACAGATCCCTACAGTTCTATAATGTAGTTTTTTTTTATTTTAAAAAAGATATGTTAATTTTTTTAGATGATCAAGATACATAAAAATTATTTGGCTGCAATACATAATTAGACTGGTTACCCAAGCCATGGTAAGAAACCACATTTTAATTTATTCTAGATTACAATTCAACCAAATCCAATTTACTTGATTTGCTAATGGATGATAAATACATCGGGCATTTTTCATTTAACCAAATTCTTAAAAAGATTCTTCCAAGCCAGCTTCTTGTTTCCATGTTTGAGAAAACAACATTGCTGGTTCTTCAGAATAACACTCTCAATCACTGCCACACAAAGCACAGTTTTCTCCCAATCGAGAATCCCAATCAACCAATTTAATTAATTCTCTTTACAGAGCAGGAGGATAGCACAATTCTCACAGCAAAATATCAAGTTGATTTGGCAGGATTTTAGATTAAGTATAATGCAAATTACCATTCACTAAGCATGTTTTAACAAAATAATGCTTTGAAAACTGTGCCTATCCTAAGTTAGATAAAGTTACTTGCTTAAAGTTACTTAAATATAGTTAATTAAACACTTAAAATTTTTAAAGGAACCAATTTCAACAAAAATCTGATTTTAAGTTCTTAACCGTTTAATATATTCTCCCTCCCAAAAACATATTGTTTATACTATAGTACAAACATTATCTCTTAAATATTGGTAAGTTCATAATTTTGTTCACGCCTGATTTAATATTGAAAGTTACAGTCATCCGTTCTACCATACAAAATTACAAACACTAGCAAAATAAAAATTATTCCAGCACTAAAAACTCAACATAAAAATAAGTTTACAAAACACAGACTTGAAATGTATAATACTCATAAATGGTTTACTTTTAATAAATAGAAATATCCTTTAAAAGTTCTATAAAAACTGGTTTTGAATTTTGAAAAGCTTCTTAAAAGAACATATAAAGTAATTGCTTAATTAGTATAATTATACTGAGCACCAACTAAAACATTTTAGTCTTTAATGAAGTTGAATAAAGCTTACCTGTATAGAACGAACACGAAAAGACAAAAATTTAAACATGGCTACGAAACCATGATGGTGATAAAAGAATTTCTGACCGTAAAACTTAAGTTAGAAAGAAAAGGCCAAGCCCCTACAAAGTTTTCTCCTACCAGCTGTTCCGGCAATTAGAAAATTTCCTGTCAGGCGGGTCCTGAAATGTTAGAAAAAGAGGCCTGACAATTTTCCTGTGGTAAAAGAAAGGAGAAACAAATGGCGAGGGCACTAATGTAGCTGATAGGTAGAGAGGCCAGAACAGGAAACCAAAACAGATTTGCTGATAGCAAAATCCTGTTGAAAAGTTCTTTACTCTTGGTTCCCAGCAATCCAGTGAATTTTCACAACCAGTGAAGTAAACATTATTTTATTTCTGAATCTTGAGAAATGCTAGTATTTCTTAAGTATATGACTCTAAAAGCAACTGAAACTAGTCAGCACTATTAAAACAAATCATTGGTGTATATGTGATGTTTATACACACCACAGAATCCAAAGGATAGTCTCAAGGCTATTTTAAGGTTATATACAGACATGTCATGGGTGTTCCCTGTCACTGATGAAGTTTCATAACTATGGGAAGAAAATTATCACACGCAAAAGAAACTTTTTGATTGTGATGTAAGGACACATTCTTCCTGTCTTAAGTGAAAGTAAATTACATTTAAATTCACATTGGTTATAAACATTAATTATCAACCCGGTTAAAGTCTTCAAGGCCCATAAAACTCACATTCCTAGTTGATAAAAACTAAATAAAAAGGTCCAATCCCTAGGTTATTACTAAGCAAACAGAACACTTAATGAAGAAGTCAACCTGGAAAAGTTGGGGTAAAGCTAACAGACAACCCCTTACTGCATCTCATCCTCTAATAGCTTCTACAAGTTCTTCTAAGGCATTTTTGCCTTGGAAAATATTTTTTAAAGTATGCTGATATTCAGAACATTACCAAGATAGCGGCATTTAAACAAAACCAAAGAACAGAAGCATTGAGAGCCGTGGAAAATGCGGTACTTAATGTACATTTAATCTATGTGGAACCAATAAAAACCTCAAGCATTAATCTACATGGCCAATATAAATTTAATAAAATCACTAAATTTTCAAAGCCCGAAGAGCTTCTAAAAACACCAACAACAATCAGCTTGCTTTCTGAATGAAGGAACCATGGAACTATGGTCAAGGTAGGCACATATTTGATGATGGAGCTATCTATAATGGGAGTTTAGTTTAGCATTCCTTTATTGAGCAAACATTAAAGTGCCCATTAGGTGCTACAGGTACCACATGAAAGGCTAGGGGCTCTTCCTGCTATATCAAATTTTTATGGCAATGTTCTATAATAAATGTTCCTGCTATATCTAATTTTCATAATGTTCTATAAATGACCTAATGGAAGATGAAGAATAAAAAAATTTGCTCAAGTAAAAAAAAATATTATCCTAAGTAACCAAATATGTTAGAATCAACTGGAACCCAAATAAATATCCAAAATAAAACCCTGAATTCTGCCTGGGAAATTGTGCATTTCTCTTGATTAAAAATGCATACCTATATTTTTCAGCAAGGATAGCACTTAGAAAGTTTTCCATTAGAACACGAACCCTCCCATCTCCCAAAAGGAATTACTTAAGGCTCCTTACAATGCTGCAAAAGGGCAGTAAGGCTAGAACTAAACATCACAGTTATTGTACAAGGATTAAGATGAAGAAAACAAAATAGAAGTGTCTCTATAGAGCAGTCATCAACTTTATTCAAGTCATACTTAAGAACAGGAACAATCAAATAATCATTTTGGAATTTAAAGGATTAGTCTAAATTGGCTTTAATGACTACTGATACTCGGGTCAACAAGTCATATTTTGCTGTGCATTGTGTTTTGTAATATTAGCACTATGAAAATGAAGCAGTATTTCAGATATTAAAATCTGAAATAAGTCTCCCTGAGTTGAAATGACACCTTAATTAAAACAGTGCGGTTCTGCTATATAATACTTTGGAAAAAATAGAATTCACTCATTGCCTTAATTTAAAATATAGTAACTCTTTGGCTAAATGATCACATGAAGTTAAACATTATACTCTGTAAAGTCAGATTTACTCACCAAATCACAGGAAAACTAAAGTAACAAACAGAACAGTAAATGATGGTGCTCATCCACTGACATAAATTGAGCTACAACTTGTTACTGAACAGAGAGAAGTTTCTATAACTGCATAATGAAAGGGCAACCTACAGAGATAACCGAGACACAAAAATGCTGTATATTACATAGAGACAGATAGAGAGCAGGCAGACAGCTCTGGTTGCAGGGGAGGGATTCAGCAAAAAGAAAAAAGAGAACTCATGGACATGGACAATAGTGTGGTGATTGTGTGTGGGTGGGTGTGTGTGTGTGTGGAGGGGAAATAGGGCATAGAGGGGATAAATGATGATGGATAAAATAAAATGAAATAAAATAAAATAAAATGAAATAAAATAAAAGCTGCAAATTCACCAGGAAGATTGGGTATGAGTAGACATTTATAGACATTACTGGGAGAATAGACTTCCGTTTTTCATTGTTTTTAACCCTTGAAAGAGGGCCAATTTTACTGTGAACTTAAAACTGCTCTAAAAAACAAAGGTGATATATGGGAAAAAAATAAAAATAAAAGATAAACAAGGTGGCAAAAAAGAATAAATATGGCACTTTACATCTGAGGGAAATGTTAGGATATTTGGCTACCTGTTTGGAAAATACAGAACCCATAAAGGAAAATATTTATATAGATTTGATCATAAAACTCAAAAACTTCTCTACATCAAAAGGCACCATAAACAAACTTAAAAGATTAGCTCACACGATTGGAATCCCTTATAATTGTGTTACAACTCACGACTGAGCAACTGCTTTATTTGGGTGTTAGCTATCACCTAACCAGAATGAAAGCTCTTAAGGCCCTTTGGTATATTGCTTATGGCATTTATTACTATTTGAGCACATCCTATTGCTCCTACCAGATTAATCTTCAGAGTAGGCACCGTACTTAACCTTTGTATCCCCATAGCAAATATCACACAGTAGAAACTCAAATAATGGCTGACTGAATAAGTATCATATGTTGAAATCTGAAATGGTCATTACTTGTGGGGTTGTTTGCATGAAACTAGATATTATTGTTCAAACTTTTCCTGCCTCTAACTCAATTTTCTTTAAATTTATCTTGTTACAAAATTTTCAGCTACTTTTTCTTTCTTTGTAAATCTTACTACTTTCATCTACCTTACTAAAGAGTAACTTTTATTATAAAAATTATGCATGTCCATTATAAAAAATTAAAAAACAAAGATACACACAAAGGAAAAAACAAAAGAGAATAAAAATCACTATTTTGGTGCATTTTCCCCAGTCTTTTTCTGTATACACACATGCATATTTAGACCTACTACATATATTATTGCTTTTTTCTGTAAAGGGCCAGACAGTAAATGTTTTCGGCCTTGTAGGCCATATGGTCTCTGTCAACTCTGCCACTGCAGTGGGAAAAGGAATGGGTGAGGTTGTGTTCCAATAAAACTTCATTTACAGAAACAGGCGACAGGTTTTGGGTTTACCTTGCTGACCCCTGTTCTCTATTATTAAATAACCTTTCATGCATTATTTATGTGGTTGGGTATTTGATCTTCTATACCACTGGGATGTCCCCATCCTTTGTGCACATTGACAATCATTTAGAAATAGTTTTTAAAAGTGAAATTGTACTTCTAACAAGCAAAGTTTGCAGCTTTAAAACTTTATTTTATCCTAACATGTGCCAAGTCATCCTCCAGGAAGAACCTAAATAACGATGGAATCACACCAAGACCTCAGGCAGGGACAAACCACAGCCAGGCCCAGCCAGGAAAGGGCCAAATCTGGTCATGCCCATCTCTGTTTACATATGAGCTCCTGCTGTTTTTGCCCTACAATGTCTACTGCTGACTTGAATAGTTGCTACTGAGACCATATGGCTCACAAAGCCAGTAAAATATTTACTGCCTAGTCCTTTATAGACAAAGTTTCCTGACAAAGTGTGATCTAGAGCCATCAAACAGAAAAAGCAGCAGATGCAAAAGACCTGAGATAGGAATCAACTTAATGAATTCAAAACACAAAGGAAAGACCTCGGTGGTTAGAATGTGGACACCAAAGAAAGAGAAGGAGACGGAGAGGTAGGATAGGGTCATATTAGGATTATCAAGAAGTTTGGATTTGGATTTTATTTCAGGTGTAATGGGAAGCTAATCTTCCCAATTTTAGGCAACGGCATCATTACCAATCCCCAAAACCTTAAGTCCTTTTTGGCTCTTTCCTTTATCTAATGTCCTTCCCTTCATATTTGATCCATCAATAAATTTTACTTATTTTTCTCTGAAATTAATCTCAAATGTATTTGTAGTTCCTCTGCTACTCTCAGTACAAATCCTCATAATCTAGTGCCATCAAACTGGTTTTCTTGCTTTCCAATTTACCCTGTGCAATCCCTTCTCTTCACAGCAGCCAGAATAATCTTAAAACAGAAGTCAGACCAGGTTGCCAGGTTGTGCTCCTACCTTGAATTCTTCAGTGGCTTCCCATCACAGAACAAAACCCAAATCTCTCACAGTCTATGGAGCATAAAGCGAACACTAATAAACGCTGAGTTGGGAATATACTCGCTAAATCATTCAAGTATGACGTTAATATTTGGTTTTAGACATGTTTGATCATGTTAAAATCAGACTATTTTCTTATTACTAAAACAAGAATGAATATGCAGGGGTTTTTTTGTTTTTTTTTTTTGTTTGTTTGTTTTATCCTCACCCGAGGATATTTTTCCATTTTTTGTACAGATAGAGTGGGAGGGAGAGAAAGGAAGGGAGAGAGAGAGAGAGAAACATCGACGTGAAGGGACACATCGAGTGGCTGCCACCCGCACGACCAAGACCAACCAGGGCCGGGGACAAACTGCAACCGAGGTACATGCCCTTAGCGGAAACCGAACCCGGGTCTCTCCGGACCGCAGGCTGACACTCTAACCGCTGAGCCAAACTGGCCAGGGCTGAATATACAGTTTTTACAAAATGCCTTTTTATTATCTATTAATATGGACACTTAAATGTTTCTCCTTTGATCTACTGATTTAATAGCAGATCAATAGATGTCATAATATGCTTGTATTTCTGGGAAAATCCATTGTTTTAATATAAATCTGTATTTGATTTGTGATTTTTAGGATTTTTTACATCTATATTTATAAATCAGCAGTGTCCTTTTCTTTCATTTTCAGACCTTTGCTAACTTTATAAAACACACTAGAGGGCAATGAAAATTTTCTCTATGTTTTGGGACAATTTAAAGACCACAGGAATAATCTATTTCTTGAAAGTTTCAGAGTTTTCTCCTACCAAGTCATCAGGGCCTGGCACTGCAGTTGAAGGAGGGCTTGTTCTTTAATAACTTAAATTTCTCCCTTGCTATTGGTATACTCAGTTTTATTATCCCTTCCTAAATGATATAATTTAAATTTTCCTAGAAAACCACATATTTCAGCAGGACTTTCATATTAGTATAGAGTCACTCTTAGTATTCTATTTTAAATTAAAGTTAAGGAAAATTTCAAGCGTATTTAAAGTAGAATAGTAAAACAAACTCTTTTGTACCCAGCACTTAGCTTTAACAATTATCAACTCATGTCCAATCCTGCTTCGTACATTCATTTCCCCCCACTCCTATACCTAATTATTTTGAAGCAAATATTAGATATTATATCTTTTCATCTGTAAATATTTTAGTTGTTATGATATTTTAACCTCCTTCCTATCTGTGCTTATATCCTGTTTTGCTTTCCTAATGCTGTGCATTTGTGGGTTTTTTTTTTTCCTGTTTTCTAATTCACTGATTTTGGAATTTATATTTAATTCCTTCCTCTTGCTTTTTATAGGTTTACTTTGTAGTTCTTTTTCTAGCTTCTTTCACTGAGTCTTTGGTTTCTTTATTTGAATTCTCATTTATTAATACAATTAGTATCTTTCAAGTATAATTCTAACAATATCATTTATGATACTACTATGTTCTAAGCATCATGTTCTACATGAAATTATTTGTTAGTTCTCACTACAATGAGATAAGTACTATTATTTACACTACAGATGAGGAAACTAAGGCTTAGAGAGAGGTTGAGGAACCTGCCACCCAAGTTCACACAATTTGGAAGTGGGAAGGGCTGTGATGCTGGTGGGAGTACAACCATGTAATTCTATCTGAGAAAGGAGTGTGTATATGTATGGCCAGTGGCTAACTTAGGTCAGAAACCAGGAGGTGCTAAATCTTTTGATAAGACCCTGAAGGAAGACAGCTTAGTAGAGGGTCCACAGCAGAGTTTCTAGACACTGTTCTACACCATACATTTGGCTGACAAAACCCCAACCCTGGTCAAACCCAATTATCAACCATCTTCATGACCCCATGATGGCTGAACCCTTCTGGAGAAAAATCAACCCCTAGATAAAAACTTAAAATTAACATGTTATTAACCAATTCCTTTGGATACATTTGTGTATGGATGATTCAATTTTTCAGACACTAAAGGATATCCATTTAAGTAGAGGAGAATAACTCTCTAGCACACAACCATCAATAATGTTATAAAGTACTATGGTTCTAAAGTTTTAAGTCAGAGATGGAGAAAAAGTTTCATGATCATCAACTTGAACCAAATGTCAGTGGCTTCTGAGAGCAGAGGGGTTGCTTCTCAGGCGTCTCAAGGAAAAGCTCACTATGTTCCACTCAAAATATCTCCCATGAGAAGAGAGAGAGGGTGAGGGGGCAGCAGCACCAACGTCCCAGGTGGAATCTTGCTGTAAGCAGCAATACACCCTAGGTGGTATTGCTCATCTCCCTATGCAGATATTATTTTCTGCTTAGCCTGGTATTCTTTTTACTAAGTCATGTTTGTCTGAAATGGTTTAAAAGACTCATTTAGGTAAAGGGGTTTTAACTTTCAATATGTCAGTATTTCAAGTTGACTCAATAAAATATTCATACTTGAACACAATTTAATCAAATCAGTTTGCTCTCTTTCCAATAATGGATTATATCACTCAGACTGAAAAAAATTGGTACTGTGATAAATAGACCAGAGCAGAGGAGAAGCAATTTTGGATCAGAGACACCATATGAGTTAGGCAAGTGATGATAAAAAAAAAAGGAGGGGTTAAATTTTTTTTTAAAGTTCTTAGGTATGAAGGAAAGGGACACTAGGAAGTGAAAAAATAGCCCGAAGAGCCAAAAATGTAGGTAGCAAAAGGAAACCTTACACACTTGGAAATTCTGCCTATCATACACACACTTTTTTTAATGCTACTATACAGTGCTAATTATAATGCTATTTACATCAGAAATATTTTCCTAAGTGGTATATACTTAATTCTACTAGAGTTTATTTTTCCCATGCTCTGAATGCTAAAATATACTCTCAGCCAATGAGAATTAGAACAACAGACAACACTCTGTATCAGCAATTTTCAACTGGTATGTGCAGAAAGAGGCACACTGGTGTGCCACAAGAATTTTAAAAACATGCAATATGGCCCTGGCTGGTTTGACTCAGTGGTTAGAGCATTGGTACATGGACCAAAGAGTCTCAGGTTTGATTCCAGTCAAGGGCATGTACCTCAGTTGCGATTCCATCCCCGGCCCTGGTTGGAGTCGTGTGGGAGGCAACCAACTGATGTGTCTCTCTCACATCGATATTTCTCTCTCTCCCTCCCACTCTGTCTGAAAATAAATGGAAAAATATCCTCAGTTGAGGATTAAAAAAAGAGAGAAAAACATGCAATATCTGACTATTTAGGGACACTGACCTCTTTTCCCTTAGACTGTCAAATAAAAAAATGACAACAGCCAACACAACAACAGCAGTCTGATGTGAATGAATCAAAATTATACCTTTTTTTGGTCATATCAGCAAAAAAACATATTTTCTGATGTGCTGCAGAGTTTTAGTAATTAGTTTATGTGTGCCATGAGATGGAAAAGGTTGAAAATCGCTGCTGTACACAATTAGTCAGTAAGTGCTATTAATGTACTACTCCACAAATGCTCCCTGCCAATGAGCACTCTATTGTACTTTCCTGTGTTGAGTGGGTTCTTCACTGTCTATTGTCAACTCTGCTAGGGCTCACTTTCTGTAGCATATTTTGTGTTTGAATCATGATGACTATAAGAGGTGTGCAAATGTGTACTGGCCTCATGGCTATGAGTATCATTTTGGATTTTCAAATGCAAGTTTTAAGGCAGCTTGAGGGAACCTTCAAGGACATGGAGGAAACCTGTGGATAACTGGTAACTGGTGCAATTCCCTAGATATTGTGAAGGCCATCATATATATCGCTGCAGCCTTAGGGTTACTGTATAAATGGTAGCTGGAGTAACAGCACGCATGGAAGTTGGAAGAGACTATTGCCAAATGCCCATGATCACTTCAAAGGACTTGAAAAGAATAGGGCACTGCTGGTGTACTCTAGCCCGTATCCTTCAGACGGGTGCTGCTCCTTAATCTGACATTTAAGGTAATCTATCTTCATTTTACCTTTTTAAACCATTTTTATTACTACTACTTTTAACAAGTTTTCTCCAATCCCTGACAATCATGCATGTGACTTAATACAACAAGAGCTACAGAGTTGAAATGTATAGTATTTAGGACTACAGTAATATAATATTTACAGAGTTGACGTTATGAGCAATTAATGTATGCATGGTCATTAGAAAGAATGATAAGGGTAACAAAAGGATCAAAGGACCAAGTTAACAGAAAGTCCAAACATTTCATGATTTTGTCTGAGGCCAGGCCTAGTGTTAACCACAAAATCACCAGATACCACGCTTGTTCCTAAGGGGTCTACTTTATCTCTGGTGAACAGTCTGGGAGAGCAGGATCAGCTTCTGGTAGGAAGAGGACAGGAAAATTAACACTCGCTGGGCTCTTACTCTGTGCTAAGTATTTATTTATCTCCTTTAATTCTCAAGACCCAGAAGAATCTTTGCCTGGTACTACAAGAACCATTAAGAGAATTATTTCCCACTAAGCAAGAAACTGCTTTAATGACTCTTAGATGACTACTGAGACCTAAACAGTCAAGACTCCCTATTTCTTCAGCATGGATCATGCAGAGCATGGAGTCCTCTGGCCAGGTGATGAAGGATGAAAATTTCTGGAGCCCAGGAAGATATCTTGGCTTGAGGTGCTATAAAGCCCTCTACCTTCTGCTAGATAGTCTATCTCAGCAGCCCCACCAAAATAAAAGAGAAACATAATCAACTCTCCAGCAGGGAAAGGAGAATAAGACACTGGCTGCAGCAAGTTAACTGCTGAGAAATTCAACTAATTAGACATAAATATGGATTAATATGCAAACATTCCTGGGGGAGGGAGATGGGGAAAGGTGATGACTATCCATTATATTTTGGTATGAACCAATTTAATTACATATATTTTCTTATATTTTATAAGATACATGGAAAAAATTAAAGTTGTTACTTCAGGTGCATAAAGAAAGCCAGAAGAGCCCTGGCCTGGTTTGGTTCAGCGGTTAGAGAGTTGGCCTGCCGACCAGAGAGTCCTGGGTTCGGTTCCCACTAAGGGCATGAATCTCGGTTGCGATTTGTCCTGGCCCTGGTTGGGGTCATGTGGGTGGCAGCCACCCAATGTGTCTCTCTCACATAGATGTTTCTCTCTCTCTTCCTCCCTCTCTCCCTCCCACTCTATCTGAAGATAAATGCAAAAATGTCTGCCCTGGCCAGTGTGGCTCGGCGGTTGGAGTGACGGCCTGCAGAACAGAGTCCTGAGTTCAGTTCCCACTAGGGGCATGAACCAAAAAAAAAAAAAGTCCTCAGGTGAGGATAAAAAAAAAAAAAAAAAGAAAACCAGAAGAAAGGAAAACAGCATAATAATTGTAAAGATAGAAGAAAAGTGGGTCTAGGATATGGCAAGGAGTAAGACTGCAGGGCAAAGAAAGGGAAGAGAGGAAGAGATGAAGTGTGAAGAAGGAGGA
The DNA here is from genome assembly GCF_014108415.1 of Molossus molossus. Lineage (NCBI taxonomy): Eukaryota > Metazoa > Chordata > Mammalia > Chiroptera > Molossidae > Molossus > Molossus molossus. The sequence continues at coordinate 134,517,144 of NW_023425355.1, read as the reverse complement.
AATGCAGCCAAAATGAAATGGCTTTACAGCTAACAGAAAGCAGGGGATATGTTCAAGAGCTATCACAGGAACAGCTTAGTAGGCTTTTACTTGGTCTCCCTATTTCCAGCCCAAGGCCTCACCCCATGATATTATGTCTGGGGTTTCCCAAGTCTGGAGCCTCTTTGGTTCATTTTTCTCTATGAAATACCTTCTGTCTCCTCCAGGGTTAGGAGAGAGGAGAGGGTGGAGGCTCTTTATAGAGACAATCAACCAATCTCTGTTTTCAGCCCCATGCTCTATCTCCACTTTCCATAGTACCTGGTGACCTCATTTGTAAGCTCTTCTGGGTCTTTGAGGCCCTGAATAAGGCTTGCTTCCTGTTGATAAACTCCTCTAAAAGCATTTAGGTCCTATAACTTCCTCTTGTTATGAGTCTTTTATCTGCTTTTCATACTTTTAGAGTGTGGTTCAATTACAGAAGTCTTTTAATTTCAAAGACCACATTTCTGTTTCTTATTATTGTTTTGGGTGATAACTTCCCAGAGGAGAAGAGGACAAAAACAGCTTTGTCTTGCCATTTGAAAACTAAAAGTTGCTCTTATATGCTTTTGTGTCTCCAAAACCTAATAGGATTCTTGGCACCCAATAGACATTCATTAACTACTTGGTTAATGAGTGATTAGCTGTAGTTACAGACTAAGCTGCTGTAACAAAAAGACCTCAAAATGCAATGACTCAAACAGGATAAGTGCCTATTTTCCTCTCATGGAGCACTACATAGGTAAGAGGGTAGGTCAGGGTGAAAAGGTATCACTAGACCATTAGGTCATTAAATGACCCGGGTTTCTTCTCTCTTGTTATATTCCATCTATCCTGCAGTGTTATAGTGGTCAAAACTGGCTAATCATTACACTCTGCATTCTAGCCCATGGAAAAGGAGCCAATCAACCTACTAGTTGACAAATTCCACACATACAATTATTATCTTGTAGTTTCTATAGGCCAGGAATCTGGGCCAAGAAAACATGTCAGCTTGGAAGTAGATCCTTCTCCAGTTAAGGTTCAGATGAGACTCTAGCCACTGCTTGACTGCAGTCTGTGAAACTCTGATCCAAAGAACCCAGTTAAGCTGTATACAGATTCCTGGCCCACAGAAACTGTGAGTTAATAAGTGTATGTTGTTTCAAGTTACTAAATTTGGGGTAATTTGTTATGCATCAAATATATAACTAATGTGACAGCAGCTCAACTTTCTTTCAATTATCAGTAACTGAGAAAACAAAAAACTTTTAATTGTACATTAAAGGCAAATATAATTTAAAAGTATAAAGCTAACATATATTTTGACAATCTTTTGGATTTAACACTATTAAAGAAATAGTACATATTAGGCTTCTATCTTATACTTAAAATTAATTCCTGTAATCTAGAATGATTATAATCTGTTCAACAAGTTCACCCACACTGCTGGTAATGTGTTAGTCCTGCACCTTTTCACCCTATTGGTACAATGCAGAGGTAAATGTTATGAATGCTATGCGTACTGTGAGGAAAAGTATGAACCATATAACATCACAATGGAAAATGCTTTTGATTTTAGACTGATGAGAATAAAACATCTGAAGGTTTTCCTTACAAAGGAATTGTTATATACATAAAAAAAGGCAGCTGGGGGCAGAAAAATCAATATTAACACTTACTGATTGTTTATATGTTTGCATAAATACTAATAAATATGCAGAAGTAAAATGTTTCAAATGGTTTGGGAGGTACAGAAATGAAGACCAAATGTGAAGGCAGCCTTGGGCACTAGGCCCCATGTCCAGGTCCCTGTGCTAGCAAAAGTATAATTTATGCATTCATTTATTTTTTTAAATATATTTTTATTGATTTTATAGAGAGAGAAAGGGAGAGGAAGGAGAGAAACATCGATGAGAGAGACAAATCGATGGGCTGCTTCCTGCACGCCCCCCACTGGGGATCGAGCCTGCAACCCAGGCATGTGCCCTGACTGGGAACTGAACCAGTGACCTCTTGGTCTATGGGTCGATGCTCAACCACTGAGCCAACCAGCTGGGCTCATGCATTCATTTAATTAACAAGCACTTATTGGGGTGCTGGATATAAAACAAGGAATAAGTCAGACATAATCACTGCCTTGTGCAACTCACAGCTTAGTAGAGAATATAAACAAATAAATAAGCAACAAAATCTAGTGTGGTGTTGCTATTTAGGGCATGTGTGGACTTCTGTGGCAGCACAAAGGAAAAACAATGAACTCAAGGTGAAAATAGAAGTGATAGTTGTATCAGGAAGATATCTCAGTTGAAATGATATAAAAACTTGGATCTGAAGCATGATCAGAAATTCAATGGCTGGGGTAGTAAGGGAAAAAAATTCTGGGAGAAGGAATATCACTTTTGAAGGCTCATGAGCAAAAGAAATCCTGATACGTTCGAGTGATTGGACTTTCAGTAGAGAATAGAGGTGTGAGGCCGGAGAGGATATAAAGAAATATGCAGCCCTGGCCAGTCTGGATCAGCGGTTACAGCGTCGGCCCGTGGACCAGAGAGGCCCGGGTTCGGTTCCCGCTAAGGGCACGTACCTCAGTTGCAGTTTGTCCCCGGCCCCAGTTGGGGTCGTGTTGGGTGGCAACCAGTCAATGTGTCTCTCTCACATCGATGTTTGTCTCTCTCTTCCTCCCTCTCTCCCTCCCACTCTATCTGAAGATAAATTCAAAAACGTCCTTGGTAAGATAAAAATAAAATAAAGAAATATGCAAAGGCCTTATTATGCAGGGTCTGATAGGTCACACTGTAGAGTTCAGACTTTATTTAAAGGAAGCACAAAACTATCAAAGTGTTGTTTTTTTAAAATATTTTTTCTTTATTGATTTTAGAGAGAGAGAAAGGGAGGAGCGAGAGATAGAAACATCAATGAAAGAGAACATCGATTGGCCGCCTCCTGCATGCCCCTTACAGGGGATCGGACCCACAACCTGGGCATGTGCCCTGACAGGGAATCAAACTGGCGATCTCTTGGTGCATGGGTTGATGCTCAACCAGTGAGCTACACCGGTTGAGCTATCAAAGGGTTTTAAGAACAGTACAATAATCTCACTCCTGCATAAATGATATAATGTTCATAACAATTTGGTTTCTGAAAAATTAACTTTCCCAAGATGTTAAACATAACTTTTTTTATATACTAGCAATAACCACATGGAAGACACAGCAGAGAAAACTTCCCATTTATAGAAACTACGAAATACCCATGAATTACCTTAATAAGAAATAGACAAAACTGTATGTAAGAAACCATAAAATTTTGATAACGGTTATAAAAGAATATCAGAATAAATGAATGTCCTTGGATGTGAAGACTCAATATTATTAAAATAATATTCTTCAAGTTAATCTGTAAATTAAATGTAATTCTGATAAAAATCCCAATAAATTTTTTAGGAGTACTTGATAAATTGATTATAAAATTCATCTGGAAGATGCATAAGACTACAATTTTGAAAAGTAAAAAGGTGAGAAGGCTGGCCTTATCATATATAAAAAACAATAAGGTAGAGTAATTGAAACTGTATATGAAGCTAAAACCTTCAGGGATGTTGTAGGTAGAACTATGTCCTCCAAAAGGTATGGTCAATTTTCCCTATGCTGTACTTTACATGGTGCCACATGGGTACTAGACTTATTGCAGTGATCACTTTGTAAAGTATATAAATGTCTAATCACTATGTTGTAAACATACAACTAACATAATATTGTATGCCAATTATAATTGAAAAATACATTTTAAAAAGGTATGTTCAAATTCTAATCCCCTATACCTGTGAATGTGATCTTAATTGAAAATAGGGTCTTTGCAGATATAATAAAATTAAGGTGAGGTCAAAATGGAGTAGGGTGTACCCTAATCCAATAGACTGGTATCCTTATAAGAAGAGAAAAATTTGGATACAGAAATATGCAGGGAGAATGCCATGTGACAATGGAGGTAGAGACTGAGGTGATATGTCTAACAAGCCAAGGAATGCCAAAGACTGCCCTACCAGAAGCTGGAAGAGGCAAGGAAGGATCCTTCCCTAGAGCCTTCAGGGAGAGCATGGCTCTGTCAACACCTTGATTTCAAACTTCTAGTCTTCTGGACTGTGAGAGAACAAATTTCTGTTGTTTTACACCACTCAGTTGTTGGTACTTTGTTAGGTCAGGCCTAGGAAACTGGTACAATGAGTATATGGCAATTTTATATATGATAAAAGAAGGATCTCAAATGAGTGGAAATGAATGAGTTTTATTTATTCCATAAGTAGAGATTAAGACAACAGGCTATTTATTTAGAGGAAGGTTAGATTTCTACATTACAACAGGTACTAAAATTCCAAGTATCACAAAATAAAACCACAAAAGTGATAGATGAAAATGTTAAGAGAATAATTTTTATAATCTTGGTGTAGGGAAGGATTTTCTAACCAAAACATGAAACCCAGAAGCCAGATCTAACAACTCAAAAATGAAAACTTCTGTACATTTACAATGACCGACAACAAAATCAATTTTAAAAAATAGGGAGAAAATATTTGCAAGATATGTTACAAACAGGGAGTTAACATCCAGAATATATACAGAGATATATATAGATCATAAGGAGACAAGTAACCCCAAAGAAAATTGGACCAACCCAAAAATACAAAAGCCAATAAAGTGTGGATACTCAACTTCACTAATGATCAAATGAGATACAAACTGAAATGAGAAAGTATTATTTATTTAGAGTGGCTCAAATTAAAAATAATTTCTGATAATATTCAGTGTTCAGTATCCTGTTTGACCACACTTTATTCAACATGTAATTAGTTTTTGGTTTGAAGGGCAATTTGGCAATGTCTACTGAGATTTAAATGTTCATACCCTTTTTTTCCAGCATATCCTTTTCGAAGACTATATCCTACCAGAACATAAATTCACAAAAATAAATAGGGGGAAATTACATTAAGTGTAGGACATGCATAAAACAGAATATTATGCAACCATTTAAGAGATGCAGATCTACATTTTGCCATAAAAGATGTTTAAGACATTAAGTGAAAATAAGTTGCAGAATGTATGTATTTTGTAAATATCAACGATAATTGTCTTATGTATAGAACAAAAAGAAAGTAATAACTGAGCTGCTAACAATGGATATCTTGCAGGGGGAGACAATTTATTAACTTGCCTCTAATAAATCTGTGATTAGTTTGATTTAAAAAAAGCTTTAAGGTACTAATAAAAATCTTTCAACAATATAAAAGCAATTTTTTTCATTATTTTAAAATCAGTTTTATCAAACAGTTCAAGAATGCATTTTGGTAAAATTCATGTGAAAGCATCAACAAATTTCTAATACCATAAAATCATTATTGTGCTCAGTTTAAAAGTAAGAATACTTAAGTTTTATGATATCTGATTTATCTACATCCCTTATTAGACAATATTTTACTTACAGTTTGTGGATTACTCTCCTCCTCGCCCATAGGTTCATCCATAATTTGCTGTCCATTCTGTGAAAAGCACAGCAAGAAGAAAGTTACCAAAGAGGATCTCACATCAGTTAAAGTTAAATGAAGGCAGACAAAACAAGATCATACAGGAATATTTTCACTCCTAAAGGGTTCTAATGAAGTACAGAACCACCATATAAGTATATAGTTGCCAATTTGCAACAGATTGTGCTTCAAAAGTTAATATGTAAATTGTTTATTTTAAACTATAAAAACACTTTTCAATGGAAATGATATAATAAATGATAATTACCTTTCCAGGTGAGCCCTTGAATTTATTTTAATAGTTAAATGCATTACAGATGATCTTATTCAAACCTCATCAACTTCATTTACAATACTTTCTATGGGAAAACACATTCTAAATTCCAACTCCAATGATAATTAATCAGGGCAACTGATTAATTATTTCAGGGGAAAATTAAGCTAGATCTCTACATCAAAATAGATTCCATATGTATTAAGCATTTAAATGTCAAAAAGAAAATTATACAAGTATTAGAAAAAATACAGGTAAATAATATTTATGGGGTAAGAAGGGTGGAAACCATAAAGAAAAAATGACATTTGAATCCATAAAAGTTTAAAACTTCTTCTGCCAGACATAAAAAAGTTAAAAGACAAACTGATTAAAAAATAAATGAAAGCAACATATGGCAAAGGGTTGGTATCCTCAATACATAAAAGAGCTTTGTTTTACAAACCTGTAAGAAAAAATGATGAACCTCAACAGAAATAAGCAATAAAGGAAAAAAGAGTTCATTCAGCCTCAGCACTAATCAAGGAAATGCATTTAACCGAAAGATACCTTTGCCTTTCAAATTGGTAATGATTTACAGAAAAAATAACACCCAGCACTAACATGGGGAAAAGAGCACTCAGAATATACTGCTGGAGAAAGTGTAAATCAGCTCAACCTTTCAGGAAGGCAATATAAGTCTATATTTAAAAAAATAAAACACAAAGGTTTGAAACAGCCCATCACTTCGATTTATTTTTTTAAACAATGGACAAGTGTGCAAAGATGTACATACAAGAATGCTCACCATAACTTTTTCCAAAAAGAACTCCAAATTGGAAATCTAAACTCCTAATAGAAAACTAGTTGAATATATCTAGTACATCCACATTATGGAATACTATGCAGTCATTAAAAATGATGATAAAGATGTAAATTTATTGACATGAAAAGACAGTCACATGTAATAAGTGAAAAAGCAGTTTACAAAACAATATGGATTGTAATGATCCCATTTTAAATAAATATATACATGTTTCAATGTATATATTTCTATGGGAAAAACTCTGGAAGGATATACACCAAAATGTTAACAATGGCCATCTCTGGGTGGTAGAATTTTAGACAATTTAATTTGTTTTTGCTTGTTTGAATTTTCTAATGTGTCTACAATGAATATGTATTATTTGCGTAATTTAAAACAAAATAAAACCAGAATCAGGAACATATAACTGTCTTCTCTAGTTCCCTTACTGGAAAAAGGAGTAAATTCCCTTGACCACTTGTTAATTCAGCAAATGTACAAGAATCTAAGCTAACCATCTTGGAGCACTATCAATTGGCAGATAAAAGGTAAGTTGTATCCATTACACTATACTCCTCGTGAGGCAGCTGCTCTGAATTTGAACTCCTCTCTCTACTCTCCCCATCCCTATTTAGCCATCCATTCATCCATTTATTTCATTTCATTCTTGCTATATTCTAGGCACCAAGTTGGAGATGAAAGGTGAATAAAACATAGCCCCCATCCTAGAGGGTCTCACAAGTCTACTAACCCATAAAAATGGCACCTTTCATTTTCAAACACTCACAAGAGTATGTTCCTAGGTTAGGAAATGCCTACACAATATTATAAAGCACAGAAATGGTGCCCAAATGCAGAAAAAGGGGAGGGAGGTATAAATCTTTGTTTTCCTAAGACACCTTCAGAGGCCCATTTCTATGGTAAAGATTCAACTCCAGGACACATCTTTCTCCTAACTGAACACAGATTATTTTTATTCAGACATCCCAGGTAAACCTTACACTAATTCTTAAGAACACTGGCTTTTAAGTCAAACACCTAGATCAGATTTCTGTTCTTGCACTAATTATGAAGATTTAAAGAGATTATTTAAACTATCTAAGCTTTAGTTTCTTCACATGGAAAGTGAGGTTTAAAAAGTCTTATCTTTAGAGAGTTATCTTTAATGAAGACTAAATTAGATAAATGATATAAAACCATAAGCACAGTACCTGGTACTTAGTAAACAATCAATGTTATCTATTTTAATTATGTACAAAATTCAATTCAATCACCCCCTCTGTGGCCCACCAATCTGCTACTTCTCCTGTGTTTGCTATCTTGGTGAATGTTACCATTATTCATCTAGCAACCCAAACTAGACTTTCTCATTAATTATAGAGTTCTCTTTCTAAAATAATCTGCTCAACAACTCCCCTATTGTTTAGCTTTTAGAACCTTGGTCTAACCAGAGCAACTTACATTTTCCATGGGAATATAATTTGAGAACCATCTGCTCCTTGTGACTTTCATGCATGCAATGCAAGAATCACAACTTATAATTTACTTTAAAGGTGAACAGAGCACTATACTTGGAATTGATGGACCAGGAGTAAAGTCCTAGGTCTGCCACTAATAAGCTTTATGTTTTGGGGCAATTCGGATTTTCTCCTAGCCTGTTACTTTATCTGTTCAAAAGAGGACACTTGCCTTGTCTACCCAACTGGTCATTATCAGGCTCAAAACGGAGTTAACTCATAAGAAAGCACTTTATAAACTGTAAAGAGCTATCTATACCAATGCAAATTACTATTATTAAGGTGAAGTTGATTCATGAGGATAAAATAATACCCTATAAAGTTCTTTTGATCTTAAAAAAAAAAAGTTGCCCGGTGTGGCTCAGTGGTTGAGCATTGACCCATGCACCAAGAGGTCACCGGTTTGATTCCTGGTCAGGGCACATGCCCAGGTTGTGGGCCAGGTCCCCAGTGGGGAGCATGCAGGAGGTGGCCAATCGATGTTCTCTCTCATCGATGTTTCTATCTCTCTCTACCTCTCCCTTTCTCACTCTCTAAAAATCAAAGAAAAAAATAAAGATAAAGAAAGTTTAGGATTTGTAAGTCTTCTGTTCCAAACATACCTCATATGTTTCAGTTCTTTCTATCTCATTCTCATCTATATTTAAACATTATCAAGACAAAAATGTACTACTTCACCAGGCAGCCTACTACACAATCTCAGAAAAGGCTTTGGCTGCTAGATAAAATTCAGTATATAGTAACTTTCCTCAGCAACAAATTCCCTTTAAGAGGATTACTAACATATAATGGCTAACTTTGCCTGCACTGTATCTGCAAAGTCACCGGAAGTAAATCTACAGCTATAACTACAAACCACCCAAGTGTGTTATTTTCTAGATAGCTCAAGTTCCTTCAAATATTCCTTTAAGACAGATGAGACTATCTCCTTTCTGAGCAAGCATCCAATTCCTCGTAAAGAGTGGTATACAGAATTGCATGCAATGAGCATTCCTACCTTGATATGACCAATGTAGAGTACAGGGCATATCACCTCTTCTGTCTTAGATAATAAGTTTAATATTAATGCAGTTCACGTATGCAATATTTTTGGAATGTCCACTATACATTGCTGAATCATACTGAGTTTTCTGTTGATTAAATCCTAGTCTTCTTTATTTATACTGCAACTAAGCCCTGCATCCTCTATTCTGTACTTGTTACTCTTAGTCTCATGAATAAAGCCTTATTTAAAAATTTTGTTTCATCTTTTTCCAGTTCTGATCTAAACTCTATAGATTAGATTCCAACTCTGGCAATCAGTCTCTTCACTATTTTCAGCTTCATGTGATCCATAAATTTCACAATATATATTTCCCTTTCTGAACTCAGCCAGCTAATTAACAGTAATATATAACAAAGCAATCTAAGAAAAAAATGGAATGAAACATGGTCTAAAGTACTTTATGCTCCACTTTTTGCAAAAATATCTACCTCCTTTCTGAGCTTAGCAAAGATTTAAAATTTTGAATAATTTAATTTTTAAAGCAAAAAAATATGAAGACCAATGTTATCTTACATACCAGTGCAGGATCTTCACAAAGATCTACCAAAAAAGGAACTTTACTTCAACAAATGTTTATATCATTTCATCAAAACAAGGATTCAAATGTTATCTGTTAGAAATGAGCATAGTTACTTCTGCAGCTAATAAGTTTCCCTTTTGAAAAATGACCCTTGGGCTCTGGCCAGTTTGGCTCAGCAGTTAGAGCGTTAGCCTGCAGACTGAAGAGTCAAGGGCAGGCACTTGGGTTGCAGGTTTGCTCCCTGGCCAGGTCAGGGTCTTGCGGAAGACAACCAACTAATGTGGCTCTCTCACATTGATGCCCCACCCCTCCCAAACTCTATCTTAAAAAAATCAATGAAAAAATATCCTCGGGTGAGGATTAAAATAAAAAGAAAAATGACCCTTGGTTTCATTAAAGATTAGGTTACATGGACCATCAGTCAGACTCAATATTGCAATATCTATAGTTCCAAAAGTTCAAGGAATAGCATTAAACAAGAAAATGAATTTCTCTAATTCAAAGAAACAGAAAGCAGGTGGTCTGAATCTGGCCAGTACCAATTTTAAACCCAGTCCTGTCAATTACTGCTATAGTTGTCTGACCTTGGGTAAGTCACTTACATTTTGAGCCTAAGTTTCTTCATTTGTAAGATGCATATAATATCTCCCTCACAGGGATGTTGTAATTATGGGCCCAGCACGCTTCCGCTGCGCCACTCTGCTACAGGGATGTTGTAATTAAAAGGATCCACCAAGGGACAATAGACGTTCAGTAAATGCTACTTCCAGTCCTTTCTTTTACCTCAATTGACTATGTAACATTCACATTTCTACAGCTAACTTCTAAATGCAATTCAGTGAACAAATACTGGAGCGTGTTGAGATACCAGTTTCACCACTTAGTACAGCCAAATTCCTGCCAAGCAGGGTGGAAGAGATCATTCATATGTGAGTATATTTTTATACAATGTGGCTAAAGAATGAGAACATACAAAAAATAGTTTAAAAGAGAGGCAAATGTATTTATTCTCTCTCATCCCACCATAATGCCTTCCAGCCAAAAAAACAAAAAACAAACAAAAAAAACACCAAAAAACTGCAAAGCTTGGCAGACTGTACCTATACAAATATTATGTGAAATACTAGAAAAGGTTAGAATATTCTAATCATGCTTTTCTGTTAGTCTGAAATATAAAAGCCAAAAATCAAATAATGTGCAATATGGGTCTCATCAGAACAAATCCGATAAAGGAGACTGTTAGCTTGAGTTTCAGCAGGAATTGTTGTCAAAATAACTTTTAATGTTGTGGTATAAAATTATCACTTAAGATCATCTTCCTGGTTTAAATTAAAGAGGCTGAATAATTCACATCAGTAATTCCAAATCAAGGTTTTAGGACTTCTAGAATATTCCCAGGAATTTTAAGGAAAATTCTGAAATGTTAAAAATAAGAACATTTTACTAATTAAAATAATTCATTTTAAGTAACCCTACTAAACAAATTGTTTTGTTGTAATGGCATGTTACAATAATGCATATTTCCAGGCTGCTGTTTGATACCTTTGAAGAAAATATAAAAGAAATTTTAAAAAATGCTTTGGGTTCAGCAGGAACAAGTATACTGGGACTAAAAAAATTATCTGTGGTTGATCAAATGCTAACTTTAACTTAGCAGGACATACCATGGTACTGATACCTTCCTACCTAGAAATGAAACGTACATAATAACATAGGGAGAAAAGAATTCCTCACAGAGAACAGTAGCCTGAAATAAGAGGAAGGAAAGTAAAGAAAGGGTCCAGACCCCTAGTGGAGACCCAGGTTGTAGGAATGAGCAAGGATCATACTTTTTTTTATTTATTTTTTACCACCTTCAAGTTTCCACAAGTATGTTTGCCTTCCAAACTCCATGGTATGAGCAATGGTTTTCTTGACCAAAGCATACACAACAGGAGTTCCATGAAGGTGCTGAGGATGAGGCATTAGAAACCTCTCTCAAACTTCAGTTAAGATACCATGAAATTGTTCAGAATCCAAAGAATCTTCTATGCAATCACATTGAAACAATAAGAAACAAGCATTTTATATTCTTAATAAGGAAGGTATATAATCCTTACCAATGTGACAGGATTAAGAATCAGCTCCTCATTTATCCTAAGGAAATATCAGAGATGTGCATAAAGACTTATGTACAGTGATAGTCATCATACTCATTATATACTGAAAAATAGAAAACAATCTAAATGACCAACAGGGGACTGGTAAAATATATCATAATACATCTATTCATATGTAGGAATACTATGCAATGGTTAAAATCAGGGCCTCAAAGAAAAATTAATGATGCAAAGATATGCTTGCAATATACTAAATTAAAAGGGATACAAAACTACATAGTATGACCCCAATTTTGCACCCCCCTCCCAACATGTATGCATGTAACTGGCAAAGCATATATAAAATCTTATCTGTAGTTACCTGAGTCATAGGATTTTCTTCTTTGTACTGTATTTTCAAAATTATATGCATTTGTTATATATTATTTTTATAAAGATAAAAACCAATCATGTAATTTGGAAAATCCGTTTATTCTAGCTAGGGTGCCCTTATGCCTGCTTTGCTATTCCTCCAGTAACTAAAGGCCTGCTAGTATTCAAGACTGTTCTATTTTCTAGACAAGGGTAGGAATGACCTCTGGTTATATCTTCATTTTAAGAATTTTTTTCTTTCCTTTTTGGTCCTGTGGTTTTGGCCTCAGGAAATAGATACATTTTAGGCCTCAATCCACCTCATGTTTTGTGGAGTGTATCCCTAAGGGGAATTCTGCTTATGAAACAAGAGTATGTTGGGATAGGAATAAAAAAAAGAAAACACGGGTAGCCAAAATTAAATCTGCATTGTGAATAGCAAGTATTAGAATTGACACTGCAGAAAACAGAATCCATGCCACGGAGAACAAACTTGAGTAAATGAAAAAGAAAGTGAAAGAAAATATTTAAAAACTATGGAGGACAGACATAGAAATAATCTATGAATAACAGATGTTCCTAAAGAAAAAACAGAGCAGTTTAATCAATCAAAAGTATAAGAATACTTTCCAGTTCCAAAAAAATACCTGAGACTGGAGACTGAGAAGGTTCAACAGAGATCATCAACACCAAGACATGTCCTGGCAAATGTTTTTAAATTTCAAGGATAAAGATATAATCCTACAAGCATACAAGCAGAAAAAAATAGGTTATTTTAAAAAGAACTAAAATCAGACTGACCTCAGAGTTTTCCTCTGCAATAATAAAATGCCAGAAGACAATGAAGTAATGACTTACAGAGAGATGAAAGGGAAATGTTATGATCTAAGAATTTTATACCTTGTCCTAGTTTTTCATGTACAAACGTCACAGGAAATTATTCTTAGGTCTGCAAAGCCTTATAAAATGTCACCATCCTGGTAGTACCTTTTTTCATAAATTGTTCAAAGGTGTGTCCTAGACTACTAAAAGAGAATCAAAATAAGAATTCAAGAATATTGAGGTAGGAAAGAACTGAAGTAGACTGATGCCAACTAATATCTAGAAATGATTGAATAGAATAATTAAGCCCACTAAAAAAGAAAGGGTCAAAAGTAAAGAATAAATAATTAATATAAGTATATAAACAATATAAAACTTTAGAAAGTTAAAGGTAAGATCTGTAACCTCAGGCTAAATTAATGTGGACTCAAAATAAAAGTTAGTGGAAGTAGGGAGAAACAAAGATTCTAAATATTCTATCTTTCCTAGAATGATATTTAAAAACCGCTATTTTTAATAATTAGCTAGTAAATATAAATTTTACAATGTTTTGAAAAACCATACAATAATCAATAATTTTATTTATTTATTGCAGTCCAAATCACTAGAAGATAATAACTGGCAAAGACTGTGAATAGTACTTTACACAGGTACTACATTCAACCCTAAGAACACGAGGTAGGTATAAGTATCCCTGTTTTACAAATGAGGAAACAAAGGTTCAGCAAAGTTAATTAGTGAAAGGCAGAAGAAGGATTCAAACCCAGGTCTTTCCAGTTTCATAATTCTTTCTCCACTATTTCATAACCTCCTCAACAAAATAATCTATATGGTACAAGTAAAAAACAATACAATAAAAAACTTAAAATAGGATGAATGATCATTCCAAAAGTAATAATGTAAGAAATGTAAAGTTTAAAGTATCTAATTAAAATCAAGGGTCTTACTGTATATTTAATGCTATTACAGAATTGCTGATGTTTTTATGAGTGATGATTGTATGGTAGTTACGTGTTTAAAAAAGTCTTTATATTTTCATAAATATAAATGTAAATATTTACATTTGACTTGATGTTTCTAGGATTAGCTTCAAAATAATCCACTGGAGCCAGGGAGGGAGGAGAGAGTATGTGTAAGGGTTGATGATTCTTGAGGCTGGGTTATGGGAATATGATGGTTTGTTATACTGTTCTCTCCATTGTGGCATGTGTTTAAAATGCTCGATAACAAAAACTTTTAAGAGTCTTAGTTTGTATTATTTAAAAGGTTAAAATACCCAAACAATCACTTACTACTTTAAAGAGAAACCCAAACAAAACAGACAAGTACAGAAAAGCATAAAGGAAAAGAAAGCAAGTATTAGTTAGATTAAGGCCAAAAATAAACTGTGAGGCAAAAACCTTAAGCCAGTTAAAAAGGTCATTTAATTTGGACTAAAAACATAATTAGTACTTAATACACACAGTAATAATAATTGCTATCATTTACTGAGAAATTACCACACACCAGACAAGTGCTAAGTACTATAAATCATCTTTCAGAGACATGATCATCAATTTACAAATGAAGAAATTAAGCCAAGATGGTTATGTCAAACTTTTTTTTTCCCTTTATTGATTTTAGAGAGAGAGGAAGTGAGAGGGAGAAAGATATAGAAACATCGATGAGAGAGAACACCGATTGGCTGCCTCCTGCATGTCCCCCATTGGGGATCCGGCCCATAACCTGGGCATGTGCCCTAACCAGAAATCGAACCCGCAACCTCTTGGTGCGTGGGTCGATGCTCAACCACTGAGCCACATCAGCTGGACGGTTATGTCAATTTTTTTCAATACTGTGTCCTCAACCCCTAGCAAAATGCCTAGCACACAGTAAATGCTTAATAAATATTTCAATAAATTTTGAAAAAGCCTAATATCCTGCCTAAGGTTAATAAGCAAAGCCTAAATTTAAACGCAAATTTGATTCTAAAACCCCTACTCTTAATCACACTTAATTTTGATAATGGTATTTCATAGCAACAGTATGAAATGTATATATTTCTCTATTTTTCAGATTTTCTATAATTAGCATGTGTCATTTTTTTCAAACAAGTCATTAAAATAATAAATGCAAAATAGTATTGAATATTTAATCACAGACTAACCTAACCACAAAACACAACATATATTTTGGGGTCCATAACATGAAATAAATGGAAACAAAATAGAAGGATAAATTTTAGCACACTAATATCAACTAGCATAGTGAACAAAATAAGGAAAAAGCATATGAAGTAACTTAGAATAGATATATACTGAATTTTACAATGTAAAATGAATATAGGTTCTTTTCAAGTAATTATAAAGACAAATCATGTTCTAGACCATAAAATTCAAAATTCTTAAAAGCAGAAATAACGCAGACCATATTTTCTGATTATGATATAAACTGAATAAAGAAATAAACTAAAGCACTCACTCAGAAATTAATATTCTTCTAAGCAACTACTGGCTCAAGGAAATAATAATAGCTATCATTTATACAATGCTTATTTTGTTCCAAGTATAGAATTAGTTATGTTACACATATTCTCTTGTTTAATCTCAACTAATCACTAATAAACCATGAGGTATGCTATTATGTATAGCAGAGAAAAAAGTTAGGTTGAGATTTAATAACTTGATCAAGATCACAGAGCTATTAAGTTTGCAAATAAGATAATTGAGCCCAAGTCTGAATCCAAAGCTTATACTACTACAAAGAAATGCTGTTGTATATTACTGTTAGAATTCAAATATAGGCATCTAGTTATGTTCATTTTTCTCTATTTATAAAATAAAACTTTGTAATAAAAAGTGGAAAAAACTACAGTTCTTCTTTAACACATGTTCTGAAAGTGTCCATTTGTTAAATACACTATTCTAAGAAGGTAATGGCTCATTTTGCTATCATTGATCAGATATATTATTTCAAATTGCATAATCTTCTAAGAGATTCCTTTGAATATATTTATATTCTCAATAGGACAATTAAAAAAGGAAGAAACCTGCCCTGGCCGGTTTGGCTCAGTGGTTGGAGCGCCGGCCTGCAGACCAGAGAGTCCCAAGTTCGGTTCCCACTAGGGGCACGTACAAAAAAAAAAAATTAAAAAAAGGAAGAAACTATAATATTAGATAAATAAAGTAGGGAAGATAAGGTAAACATGATTTGCCACTAAATGTATTTCTAAAAATCAGTGTGACCTTGGAAAAGTTACTATTTTCTGGTACTTATATGCAATCCATAAGAGTTTGATGGAACCTTGGCCAGGATGGATCTGAAAGTCAGCCACTAACTGTGGGCAAGCCCTTAAGCCTCTTCGAGTTGTGGCTTTCTTCATGAATAAAATACGTGGATACCTAAGAGCTCTTCCTGCTTGGAAATGTTATAATCCTGTGACTTCAAGGATTAAAGTTATTTAAGATTTTGTAAGGTTTTTACACCTGAGGAAATGACTGATTCTGTATTTAAAGCTGTTTTTATGTTATTTCTAATTCCTTCTTTCTCTTGTGCATCCAAAAATAGTTTTATCTATATCCTTCAGTGGTGTCTTTGTACTCAAGTGTAAGCAAGAAATAATGCCAAAGAAAGGATTGCACAAATGTCACCTGAAAGAGAAATACTAATAAAAAGAAAACATTGTTTTTCTCTGCAGATTAAGGAACCTAAAGCAATTTCATAATTTTCACAATTCAATCTTACTGTTCTTACTTTGCTAGTATTGAAAACTATTAAAATGTCAACTCTTTTTTTAAATGCTTCTGTCTACTTCTAGCCAGCCTTATGCCCGCCTTCCTAATACCTTCAAACCCCACTTCTTAGTTCTCATGGAGTTTGTAGTATTTCTCATACCTGCCTGATGATCAGACTCACCTAAGATTCCCGTTAATGATACATTATTTGGCCTTACCCCAAACCAAAAATGAATCAGGAGTTCCAGAACCTACTGGCTCAGTATTTCATTTTTTAAAAAGGTACCTTAGATGAATGATTCCTGTGATTAGACAGTCTGGGAAATCACAGTATAGAGAAAAGATGAAGGGCTTTGGAGCCTGACATCAAGTTTCAAAACCTGGCTTTGCCCTTTATTATAGGTGTGACTTTGGGCAAGTTACTTAACATGAGTCTCAGTTCTCTATCCAAAAGATTTGGATACTAGTTGTGTGGAAGGTTGTGGTAAAGTTCATTATGCCTAGCCAAGTTGGGTGTTTAGTAAATGTTAGTTTCTCTTTCTTCCTGCTCATCTTGCCACAGGAAATGAAAAATACAAATATTTGAGGGGATTCTGATGAGTCTCTTACCCTAATGGGTCCACTTCCATTTTTAGGGCTAAAAATCTGAGTACTAGATAATTGTTTAATGCATTACTTGGGTTGGCTAATTTAAGAGTCTCAGGAACAAATCTAATAATTTCTTCTGGTTTCCAGAGGCTTAAAGAAGCCCTCCTATCTAAAACAGAGATGACCATTATGCTAGGCTTCAAAGTTCAAGACTGTGGCAAGAATACCTGAACCTCTGTTTCCTCATCGGTAAAATAAGTGGTGCTCAAATGTTTCCCGAATTGACCACAATACATTATTGATAACGTAACTGTTAATTAATAATCACTTAAAATAATTAACTTATACAAGTCTTACAAACATCTTTATGAACAAAAAGACAGCAATAATAGCTTGTAAGTAAGTGAAACGAGACAGGATAGGACTTGCTCAAATACACAATAAATCAGAGCTTAACATCCAAGCAAAATTCTTGTGTAGTATCAACTGTCTTTTAAAAAAATTAAATTTATTGGGGTAATATTGGTTAATAACATTATATAAGTTTCAGGCATGCAATTCTACAATACATCATCTGTATATTGCATTGTGTGCTCACCACCCAAAGTCTAGTCTCCTTCCATCACCATATAGATGATCCCCTTTATCCTCTTCATCCTCTCCACCACCTCCCTTCCCCTTTGGTAACCACCATACTTCAACTGTATCTTAACACAAAATGTTTTAGACAAGTTTGGAGTTGAATGAGGAAAAAAACAATCCAAACTACTTATTCATTTTTAAAAATGTGTGTGTGTTTATTTAAAAATTATCATACGTATAAACACACAATCCGTCAACAAGACTTATTTCTGAAAAAGTAATCAGAAATACAGTTTCTAACTACAGATCCATGATTAAATCTAGCTTCATGTATATATATTATGCATATACACTGTTAATAAGTCTTTTAGTCCGCCTGGCTGGTGTGGCTCAGTGGTTGAGCATCAAACCATGCACCAAGAGGTTGCCAATTCGATTCCAGTTCAGGGAATGTTATGGGCCAAATCCCCAACGGGGGGGGCATGCAGGAGGTGGGCAATCGATGTTCTCTCTCATCGATGTTTCCATCTCTCCCTCTCCCTTCTTCTCTCTCCAAATAAGAAAAAAAATTTAAAGAAGAGTATTTTACTAAAAATTATTAGCATTAATTGTTTACTAAGCTATAAAATAATGAAATTTTAAAAGCTAAAAATCTGTGAACATTCAAGACAGAAGGAAGTTACCCTCAATTCTTAAAAAATAAGAAAAAAACAAACCTCGAATCCTACTGAAAGTAATTTATTTATTTTTCTAATGAAAGTAATTTAAAGAATCATAGCTTTCTCTTGACTTATTCAAATTATTCTTTAATGCAAATGAGTTCCATTCAGTTTCTTCCCTTTGCTTGTTATGTTTATTTCCAGACATTTACAGTAATATTTTTACTGCTATTTTGAATGAGATCTTTATTCTAATCAGGAAAGCTATTTATTGATTTCTGAATATATTTTGTATAACATCACCCTATTAGACTATTATTAATTTTAACAAAACTTTTTAGTGGGTTCCTTAGGTAATCTAAGTAGATGGTATCTATCATCTATGAATAGTAATCTTTTATCTTTCTTTTGAATACCTTTGATTTTCTTGTCCAATTGCATTAGCAAACTCTTCTAGAACATAAAATAGAGGTGAAAACAGCAGGCATGGTTTTAATGAGATGTCCTATATTATGTCCCCATCAAGCATGATGCTGGCTATTGATCTGGGATATTTTTAATAACATTAAGGACACAACCTTTTATTTCTATTTTACTAAATTTTTAATTGAGAACAAACATTGAATTTTATCTAATGCTTTATGACTTTTTAAACTTTCTAATTATAAATGATTATAGGATCACAGGAAGTTGCAAAAAGAGTAGAAAGGCCCCATATATCCTTAACCCAGTGGTTTCATATTACATAAATCCCTGTCAATCACAGAAAATGTATACTGGTACAATGCATAAACTTTATTCAGAATTCACTGGTTTTACCGGTTCACATGTGTGTGTGCACACTACATATTTTACCACATGGATAGGTTCCTGTAACTACCACCACAGTAAAGATACTGAACAATCTATCACCACCAGGGTCCTACGTTTTGCCTTTATAACCATACCCACCTCCCTCCCTCCCCTCTTCCTAACCTTAGCAAACACTAATCTAGTCTCCATTTCAACAATTTTGTCATTTCAAGAGTGTTATATTAACGCAATCACATAATATGTAACCTTTTTTCACTCAGCATGAATTCCCTTGAGATTCATCAAAGATTGTGTGTATCAATAATTCCTTTTCATTGCTGGGTAGTATTGGATGGTGTGGATGTACCACAGCCTGTTTAATCACAGCCTGTTCACCCATTGAAGGACATTTGGTTTCTAACTTTTGCATATTACAAATAAAGCTGCTATGAACATTTGTGTACAGACTTTTGTGTGGACATACATTTTCATTTCTCTGGGATAAATGCCCAGTAGTATGACTGCTACGTCATATAAGTGAGTGTATGTTTAGTGTTTTTAAGAAATGGCCAAACTATTTTCCAGAAGAGCTATATCATTTTACATTCCCACCACCCATTTGTCCACATCCTCAACATTTGGTATTGTCATTATTTTTTACTCTGGTTATTCTAATAGGTGTGTAGTGATATCTCATTGTGGTTTTTTCATTTTCCTGATAACTAACCATGTTGACATCTTTCATATACTTATTTGCTACCTATATATCCTCTTTGGTGAAATATCTGTTCGTCCCTTTTATCTAACTTCTAATTGTATTGTTTGTCTTTGTTACCATTAAGTTTTGAATGTTCTTTATATTCTAGATATAAGTCCTGTCTCAGATATAGGCTTGAAAATATTTTCACCCAATCTGTAGCTTATATTTTCATCCCCTTAACTGGATCTTTTTCATAGAAAGATCTGAATTTTTATGAAGTCCAATTTATTTTTTTCTTTTATGGATTATACATTTGCTGTCTGGTCAAAGAACTCTTCAATTAGCCCAGTCCTGAATACTTTCCCCTATATCTAAATTGTAAAAGTTTTACAGTTCTACATTTTATATATAAATCCCCAATCCATTTCAATTCATTTTTGTATAAGGCATGAGGTTTAGGTTGAGGTGATCATTTTACCTATGGATGTGTAATTGCTCCAAGCTCCACTGTTAAAAAGGCTACCTAGCTTTCCTCCAATGAATTGCTTTTGACAAAATCAGTTGGGCATACTTCTATGGCTCTATTTCTGGGTTCTCTATTCTGTTCCATTGGTCTGTGCTTTTTTCCCTTCACCAATACTAGAGAATTTTGATTACTGAAGCTATATAGTAAGTCTTAAAATTGGGTGAAGTGATTCCTCCCACTTTTATCTTGTTTTTCAATATTTTAGTTCCTTTACCTTTCCATATAACTTTTAGAATAAGTTTATGTTAAACCGATAGAAGAATTTGGGGATAACTGACATCTTGACCGTTGTTTTCCGATTTATGAACACGGTACATCTCTCCATTTATTTAGACCTTTGATTCCTTTCATCAGCATTTTTTAGTTGTCAGCATACAAATTCGAGTTTTGTTAGATGTATACCTAAGGTTTTCTCTTTTTTTTTGAGTAATTTCAAGTGGTACAGTTTTTCATTTCATTTTCCACACATTCATTGCTAGTATATATTCAATTTACTCTTGTACACTGATTTTGTGTCTTACAACTTTGCTGAATTCAATTAGTTCTAGGTTTATGTGGATTTCTTGAGAGTTTCATTGGAGACCATCATGTCATTCAAACAGGCAGTTTTACTTCTTCCTTTCAAATCTTTGTGTTTTATTATTTCCCTTTCTTGCCTATTATGCTGGTGAGAATTTTCAAGATTATGATGAATAACAGTGGTGAGAATGGACATCCTTGACTTGTACCTGGTATTAATGGGAAAGCGGATAGTCTTTCACCATTAAGTACAATGTTAGTTGTGGGTTTTTCGTAAATGTTCCTTATCAAGCTGAGAAAGGTCCCCTTTTATTCTTAGTTTGCTGAGTTTTTTAAATGTTTAATTTTGTTTAATGCATTTTCTGCATTAATACAATGATTTTTTTCCAGTTTTTTAATATGGTAGACTACATAGTTATTTTTGAATACTGAACCAGTCTTACATACTTGGAATAAAACCCACTTGGTCATAGGTATAGTTTTTTATATACTGCTGGATATGCTTTGTTAATAGTTTGTTGAGGATCGTGTGTTCCATATTCTTTTTTTGTTATTGTTCATCCTCACCTGAGGATATTTTTCCATTGATTTTTAAATAGAGTAAAAGGGAGGGAGGAGATAGGGAGAAAGGGGGAGAGAAAGAGAGAGAGAAAACATCCATGTGAGAGAGACATCGATTGGTTGCCTCCAGCACGACCCTGACTAGGCCAGGGATCAAACCTGCAAATCAGGTATGTGCCCTTGACCAGGAATCAAACCCGAGACCGTCGGGTCCATGGGCCAACACTCTACCGCTGAATCAAACTGGCCAGGGCTGTTTTAAGTTCTTGAGGGATACTGGTTTATAGTTTTCTGTACTGTCTTTAGGTTTTGGGATCAGGGCAATAGTGGCCTCAAAAAATGAGTTATGAAGTCTATCCTCTTATTTTCTGAAAGAGACTGTGTACAATTCATGTTATTCTTATTTCTTTACTCGTATGTTCTAGATCCTTCTTTTACCATTTTCCTTCTGCTTGAAGAACTACCTGTAATCATTTCAGGGTCTGGTACTGACAAATTCCTTAAGTTTTCCTTCATCTGTGACTGCTTTGATTGTACCTTGGTTCCCGAAGAATATTTTCATTAGGTATAGAATTCTGGGTTCAGTTCTTTTCTTTCAGAACTTGAAAAACAGTGTGCCATTTCCTCTGGCTTCCATGGTTTCTAATGTGGGATCTGCTGTCATTTGAATCATTGTTCCCCTGTAAGTAATAGTTCATTTCTCTCTAACTGCTTTCAAGATCCTTTCTCTTTACTTCTATATATCCTAAGAAGCCTGAAACATCAATCAGAAAGAATATATTCACCCCTATGTTCATAGCAGTGGTATTTACAACAGCTATGATATGGAAACAGAGTAAGTGTCTAGCAGTAGATGAGTGGTTAAAAAAACTGTGGTACATTTACATAATGGAATACTATACAGCTGTAAAAAATAAAGATCTCTTACCCTTTGAGATGGCCTGGAGGGACCTGGAGAGCATTATGCTAAGGGAGATAAGCCAATCAGAGAAAGACAAATATCATATGATATCACTTATTTGTGGAATATAATGAACAAAATAAGCTGGTGAACAAAACAGATCCAGAGACATGGAGGTAGGGAAGAGACTGACAAACCTCAGAGGGAAGGTGGGGGGGGGGAGATAAACCAAAGAACTTATATGCATATATGCATAACTAATGGTCACAGACAACAGTGTGGCAAAGGCAGGGGGGACAGGACTGGGGAGGATGGTGTCAATGGGGGGGAAAAGAAAGAAATATGTAATACAACAATAACAATTTTAAAAATTAGGGAACTTTTTTAATTGTGGTAAAATACACATACAATGTATCTTAAACATTTTTAATGTACAGTTCAATGTTAAGTATATTCACGTTGTGCAGCCAATCTCCAGAACTTTTTCATCTTGTAAAGTTCAAACTCTATACCCATTAAACAACTTCTCATTTCCAAAGGTTTGATTATGATGTGTCTGGGTGTGAATTACTGTGGGTTTATACTGTTTGGGGTTCAGTGAGCTTCTCAAATTTGTAGGCTTGCATCTTTTGCCAACTGGGGACATTTCAGTCTATTTCTTCAGGTCCACATTTTTTCTCTACTTTCTGACTCTGATGACATGTTAAATATTTTATTAATAGCCCTGGCTGGTGTGGCTGTATGGTTAGAGTGTTTACCTGCCCACTGAAGAGTTGCGGGTCTGATTCCTGGTCAAGGGCACATACCTGGGTTGCAGGTGATGATTCCTGGCCCCAGTTGGGGCATGTGTGGGAGGTAACCAATCGATGTTTCTCTCTCTCTATTTCTTTCTTTATCCCTCCCTCCCTTCCACTCTCTGTAAAAAAAAAAAAAAAAAAAAAAAAAAAGCAATGGAGCTCAGTGGTTGAGCATCAATCCATGCACCAAGAGGTTACCGGTTTGATTCCTGGTCAGGGCACATGCCCAAGTTGTGGGCCTGATCCCCAAGGAGGGCATGCAGGAGGTGGCCAATCAATGTTCTCTCTCGATGTTTCTATCTCTCTCTCCCTCTCTAATATCAATAAAGAAAAAACATCAATGGGAAAAATATCCTTGGGTGAGAATTAACAACAACAAAAATATTTTATTAATGTCCTCCAGCCCTGTGAGGCTCTCTTCATTTTCTGTTGTTGTTCAGAGTAGGCAATTTCGATTGCTCTATCTTCATTTTTAATGCCTCCTATCATCTCCATTCTTCTGTTGATGCCATGCAAGTTTATTTCAGTTATTGTATTTCTCAGTTCTAAAATTTCCATTTTCTGCTCTGTGCCTTTTATTTCTTTTCTGAGACTAACACTTCATTTGTTTCAAATGTGTTTGTGATTGCTCACTGAAGCATTTTTATGATGGCTGTTTAAAATCGTTGTCAGATAATTCAACATCTGAAGCATCTTGGTGATGGTATCTGTTGACTATTTTCTCATTTGTGTTGTCTTTTCCAGGTTCTTAATATAAGTGATCTTCAACTGTATAACGGACATTTTGGAGATTAGAAGACTCTGGCTCCTATTTAATATTTTTTTTTTAGCAGGCTGTCCACCAGTTGAGATGTAGTGTGAGGGCAGGGTGAGTGTGTATGTTTAACTTCCTGCTGTGCTCCACCATCACCACCTTGCAAAAGTGGAGCAATGAGTCACAATGCTTTTCTGCAGAAGGGTGGGATGGAAGTTCAGCTCCACTCTTGGTCCCAGTGAAAGTGGGGCACCAACCAGCACCACCTCATTGCTTCTGTGTAAGGGTATAAACTTAGCTCCCTGATGCATCTCACTGGCAATAGCAAGGAGAGAAACAGAGGACTGTCTTGTATTGCTTTGTTACTGCAAGGCAGAGTGGAAAGTTCAGTTCCCTAAAGGGCCCAGTTGACAACTTGAAAGAGAGGTGAGAGGGGGAAGTGGAGTGCTAATTAGCACTGCCATCCACCACTTTGTCCCACCTAGTAGACGCCAGATGGGGGTGGAGTCTCAGCTCCACAGTGGGCCCACTGACATCAGAGGAGGGAGGCAGTGTTAACTAGCCCACCTCCAACCATCTTGTTCTGCCTTGCTAATGTTGGGTGAGGGTGGAGACTCAGCTCCTCATTGACACAGGGTGAGGGAGGCTTAGTGGCGACTAGCCCTGCCTCACACCACTTTGATAAGTCTCACTGAGTATACGTTGGTGTGAAGGTTCAACTGGCTGCTGGACCTGGCTGACATTACCCTAGTGAAAGCACCATCTCCTTCTGCAGGGGATAAGATGAGGAAAAATCAAGTCTCTGATTACCCTACCAAAAACACCCAGCAGAGGGAATCAAAATGCTGCCTGCTTTTCCTAGGCAGGGAATGGAGAGATTAGGTCCCTGGTCTACCCAGCCAACACTACTAGGTGGAGGAATCTGAGCACTGCCACTTGCTTTCTTGGATTAGGGTGTTTTTCTATTGATGTTTAGCTACAGTAAGGGTGGGTAGTGCAAAAAAAAAAAAAAGTTTACTATTGTTAGGCTACCCTTTCCCCAGTCATCTGGCTAGAGAGAATAGGCTTTTCTTGGGGTCCATTTTGTCTGTGCCTGTTGGTGGTTTTAGGTTGGATGCTTTACAGCACCCAATCTAGGATATATGGGAGGAAAGGAGAAAACCCAGGGAACTGTTTGTGCCATGCCTTGAGTCCCAAAACCTGTAGGCAGTCTGCCTTCTTGTTTCTACCTTTCAGGTTGTTCCTGTGCTTTTGTGTTGTGTTATGTCTAAGGTGTTTAAGTTGTAAAGGAGGATGTAGAACGAGTAGGGCTACTCCATTCATCTTGACAGAGTCAGGGGTGTACTCTCTCCCTCCCTCTCTGTGTGCATGTTAAAAAGAACTTTATTGGGTGTCGGGCTGAAAACATTTATTTTGTAGCTTTCCACATTATGGTTAAGAATGCACTATGGGTCGTGGCCAGTTTGGCTCAGCAGTTAGAGCGTCAGCCTGCAGATCATCCAGTTTTGGGTTCAATTCCTGATCAAGGGCATGTACCTGGGTTGCAGGTTTGATCCCCCGCCCCATCAGCGTCATGTGGGAGGCAACCAATCGATGTGACACATCGATGTTTCTCTCTCTCTCTCCCTTCCTCCTTTCCACTCTATCTAAAAATCAACGGAAAAATATTCTCAGGTGAGGATTAACAACAACGACAACAAAAAAGCACAATGGAAACTGTTATAAAATTATAGATCATAATTTTGCCCTAAAGATCCAATTACATCTGTTTATATCATTCCTGGATAATTTAGCCTGCTTCATGTTTTTCAGCAGTCTGTCTACCTCAATACTTTTTAGACTATAATATTCCAACGAAAAGAATTTTATTTCATTCATCATCACCTATACTATACACTCTCAGAACAGCCAGAAGGAAAAGATAGCTTTAAAACTCATTTATGAGCTCTTCTTCTTAATAACCCAAGGGAAATCTTATTGTTAACTTGCTGGTGGCATCTCTTCAAGTAAACCCCCTGACTGCTATCAACATCCATTATGATATTTGTCTTGAATTATACCAATAGCCAGCAGAAACTTGAAGAAAAGGAGGCAAACATAGGTTTTATCACACATTTTTACTTCTTTATTATTATTTTTTTTTTATCATCCTCACCCGAGGACCTTTTTCCATTTTTTGTTCAGGTAGAGTGGGAGGGAGAGAGAGGAACAGAGAAAGAGAGAAACATCGATGTGAAAGGGACACATCAAGTGGTCACCAACCGCACAACCAACCAGGGCCGGGGACAAACTGCAACCAAGGTACATGCCCTTAGCGGGAACTGAACCCGGGTCTCTCCAGACCGCAGGCCGATGCTCTAACCGCTGAGCTAAACCGGCCAGGGCCATTTTTACTTCTTTAAATAAAACACCTGTATATTTCACTTTATTTAAGAGATGAGTTCTTGAATTCACTTATTTGATTTATATTTAATTTCAGATATTCTAGAATTTCTATTTTGATTGACCTTCAATTAATGTCTGTATTCTTGCTTTAAATAAGAAACTAGAAAATAGTATAATAAGACTGAGGAGAATATAAGAAAAATATTACTACCTCAATCTTTGCTTTCTTTCTATAATTTTCTATAATTAACCTTCAACTCTTTGTTGTGTCCCTTTAGGAACTCTGCTCTGGCTGGGAGAAGGGGTGGCGCAGGTGATGAGGTATCCTAAGGTACTTCCATAGAACATGAGGCTCTATTATCCCACTTGGAAAACGGCCGTTCTAGGAAAAGCTTTGTATTTATTAAACCTAAAAATGAAGAAAATCTTTTAAAAGCACAAATTGAAACTAAATTTTCTGAGAATTATGTATATAACCTAACATAGTTATGGATCTTCTATATCAGCATTAGAGCAAAACTCCATTTAAGTTCCCAAATCAGTAACATAATAAGAACAGGAGTTAATTTCTTATACAAGCAGATGATAAGCACATGAAAAGATCCTTCACATTCTTAGTAACTAGGGAAATGCAGATCATAAGCAACAATGAGATACCATTTCACACACACTAAGACGGCTATAATGAAAAAGACGGTAACAAGTGTTGGTGAGGATTTAGAGAATTAGAGCTCTTATATACTGCTGTTAGGAATGTAAAATGGTATAAGCAAGTTGGAAAACAATTGGCAATTCTTCAAAATTTTAAATATAGACTTACCATATGACAAAGCAATTCTACTCCTAGGTATATACCCAAGAGAACTGAAAATATATGATCACATAAAAACTTGTATATAAATGTTCACAGCAGTATTATTCATAATAGCTCAAAAGTGGAAACAACCCATATGTCCATCAGTCGATGAATAGATAATCAAAATGTGGTATATCCATATAATGGAATATTACTCAGCCATAAAAATGAAGCATTGACACATGCCATAACATGGATGAACCTTGAAAACATTATGGTAAGTGAATGATGCCAGACACAAAAGACATATATTGCTTCATTCCATTAATATGAAATGTCCAGAATAGGCAAATCTATAGAGACAGAAGCAGATTATTGGTTGCCAGGGGTTGGGGGAAGGAGGAAATAGGGAGTGACTGTTAATGAGAATGGAATTTATTTTGAGAGAGATAAAAATGTTCTGGAATTAATTAGATAGTGGTGATGGTTGCACAACCTTGTGAATACACTAAATACCACTGAATTGTAAACTTTACAAGGGTGAATGTTGTGGTAGGTAAATCATATCTCAATTTTTTAAAAGATTAACTAGGGCTATTTGACCTAAGTTTAGTCCCCACTCCCCCTGCAAAAAAAACCAAAAAAACAAAAACCACCAATGACTGTAACTTTTCTTTAAATTTCCTTTTCTTATACTGTAGCAAGATAATTGATAACTTTTTCAGGTTGAGCCAGATCCTGTTTTCTGGTACTTGGAGGGAGTATCAAATAGATTTTTCTGAAAAGAAGAGGCAAATATAGAGAGGTAATGATTTAATACACTGCAGTTAAAAACCAGAGCACAGTTCCTCAGCACACACTTAGGCACTTCTGTACGGAGAGCTGTTAAGTAACCTCTAATTTTTGTTTCAAATGTTCATTTATAAGACAGCTGTTTAGAAATCTCAAAACATTTTCCCATACAATGTCACAAAGGCTGCTTCTCAGGCCAGCTCACAAAAGTCTATTTAACCCATGCTGTATTTAGAGAATAATATCAATTTATTTTTCTAACTCTACCTATACATTCCCATAAAAATATCTACTCATGCAAATGACCTGTAGGAAATTTCATCTAGACCAAAGCAGTCACCTCAACTCAAGCAGGGCAGTTTAGATGAAAGCCAATAGAATTGGAAATCTGTGAGGCTTGGGTCTGAATCCTATCTCCTCCACTTACAAGCTATGTGACCATAAGCAAGTTACTTAACCTTTCTAGGCTTTAGTTTCCTCGTCAGTAAGTTGAGGATAATTATGTCTACCTCATTTGAATGGATATACAAAAGTGTCTAGTCAGAGGGGCATTCAGTAAATCTTAATCTCCAAGGTGTATCAATACCCCTTTCCAGTATTAATATAGCACACTATAGTGAATAATGCAACATATTTTGATAGCCAAAATTTCCCAATGTGTTGTTATCACTTGAATGAGAAATGTCACTGTAAAACTAGTTAAGTTGTAGAAAGTGCAGAATGGCTATTTGAGGGGCATGTATCACCTAGCAGGGCTTATCAAAATCTTCATGGTAGGAGAGAGACAAAACAAAGCTGATTAACCATAATTTGAAAAAGTATATTAAATATACTGTTCATTTAGAAAACACTTTAAATTTCCTTTTCTTATACTGTAGCAAGATAATTGATAACTTTTTCAGGTTGAGCCAGATCCTGTTTTCTGGTGCTTGGTTTTTAAGGTATGTAAGCCTACTTATTTCAATATATAAATAATATAAGGTAGAGTTGAATAACACCAGTGTAGGAAAAAAGGGTTCAATTTGTACTAATCCTGTAACCTAGAACTATGCTGTTCAGTGTGGTAGCCAATAGCCACAGGTGACTATTTAAATTAAAAAGTTAAATTTACAATTCAGTTCCTCAGTCACTCTAGTCACATTTCAGGTGCTGCTGAACAATGCCAATCTAGAAGTTTTTCTTTTCTTTTTTTTTCAATTTTAAGTGAATCTCTCCTATTATTTTATATGGTTTTGAGGCAGAGAATTCTGCCTCTAAATGTGAATAACTGAAATAACACTCTGGTAACTAAGGTTTTAGGTATAGGTTCT
This sequence comes from Molossus molossus, assembly GCF_014108415.1. Lineage (NCBI taxonomy): Eukaryota > Metazoa > Chordata > Mammalia > Chiroptera > Molossidae > Molossus > Molossus molossus. Next base: position 134,487,836 of record NW_023425355.1, on the reverse strand, counting down.
ACAAGATTTCTGGAGTGAAGATTTCTCCTAAAACACTGCACATGAGATGCACTTCAATCTATTAATGTCAAAATGATCTTTTGCTTCAGGCTATCATTTGACATCTGCTTCTAACACATATCAAATAACTGAACCAAGTTTCATATAACAAGCTTTGTGGACCAAAGGATTAGAGGCCAAGTTCTCAGAAATCTAGATGGCCAGGTCAGATTTGAAGATGAGATCATCATCATATGTCAGATTATAAAAATCAATTTACATGGTGGATAAAATATAAATTAGTTTTTAAGGTATGTAAGAAACCATGGACATGTTAGTCAAGATAGGAAATCTGATTTAAGTTATGTATTGCTGTAATTCTATTTATATTAACAAAGGAGAATGACAGGAAATATAAAAGCACTTTTGTATTTACACATAAGTGTAGGGTATCTAATATTCAGGAAACTAGCACTGTTTTATGACACCCGACCCACCCTCCCACCCCCGCCCCACACACAAACACAAGCTAAAGGACAATGTGGAGTCCTGACTCCAGGTGGGGCAGTAGGCTAGCTTTTGGTCTTCTAGCTGCTTGTTCTTTAGTTCATGCACATTCCTTCACCTTCAAGACAGGAAGGTAAATATGCAGAATAGGTAATGCCAGTAATTGAGCCATTGTGTTATGGTATATTGAAGCATAAAATCACTGTTTATTAGTAGGTAATATGCCCATCAAATACTCCTGACCCCAGAAGTATGTGTATGTGATGGGCAGAGATCAGAAAAAGGTGAGGATGCTATTTTACATTTTTGGTCAGCTGTAAGGGTAATTTAAAAAAAAAATGATGTGACAATGCTCCCAAGTTAAAAATGTCTACATCAAAATATCATTAATCCTAGCTATCTGTTTTCTAGTAATTTCAAGTTAGAAGCAATTAATTAAAAAAAAGAGAATGGGAGAAGTAGGCAGATTGACAGCAGCATAAAGTAGCAAATGATAAGAGGGTCTTTTAAAACTATGAATATTACACATGAATTACAGAGCAAGTCAACGTAGGGGACATTTTGCAGGGGCAATTAGTTTTACATTAAGGTAGAATATGGCCATTACTTGTCAGAACATTGAGTAAAAAAGTTTACATTATTTTAAACTTTTATTTAAATTTTTAGTTCAATATTAAATAGATGGAAAATTGTTGCACAATTTAATTTAGAAAGATTTCAATTGAAAATGAAATAAAAACTCTTGACAGTTAAAGAAAAAAAAGTTTTGATACAGCCAATTAAACATAGCTCATTTCCAGGCAATACTTTCCAAAACTGTGTTTTGCAAAGCATTTGTGTTCTTTGAAACTTCACTGATGGGTCAGAAAAAAAGGGGTTCTGACGTCAAGTCTCAAATGCTGGGGCTATATCCTTTTTGCAGATTCAGCATGTACAACATCATCTCAAAAGTTCTAAGAAGTTATGCAGCAAAGATACTGGTCAAATCTTGTTTAACTCAATTCCTCTGTTTCTTTTTGGAGGGGGGAGATGGTTTTTGGGGTACAGATACACAGATTTTTCAGTTAAAATATTCTAAGTACTATTTAAAGTTCCTTAAGTATCAACACCAAACAGATCAAATCCAAAGGATTATATTTCTAGACAGGAAAATCCAGTTACTCATGGCATATTCAAAAAACCAAAACAAGCATGTTTAGACTAATGGGGAGGGAAGTGTGCCATATCAATTTTTGTGCCTAAAAATGAAAATAACAGAAGTAATTGATCCTAAATTTAAAAAGCACATATCCTTTTGGTATGTTTTAAAAAGTAAGTTAAGTCTGGCTGGTGTGGCTCAGTGGCTGAGCATCCACCCATGTACCAGGAGGTCACCGGTTCAATTCCTGGTCAGGACACATGCCCAGGTTGTGGGCCCCATACCTAGTAAGGAGCATGCAGGAGGCAGCCAATCAATGTTCTCTCTCATCGATGTTTCTATCTCTCTCTCCCTTTCACTTCCTCTCTCTCTAAAATCCATAAAGGGAAAAAAAAGTAAGTTAAAATTCTCCCTATTGACTTTATCTATTTCTTCAGGGACACATTTCCTTCAAGAGGTTGACATACAGGATATACCATATTTCACTGAGGATTATATCATATGTAAGATACACTATTATCTTATGTATCACTAAGGAAGAAAACTACTGATAATTAAAGACATGCCATGGATTGTAAGATACCTTCCAATTTGAGCAATGTTGAAATGTGAACATACTTTCCTTTCTTCCTTCTTCCACTCATATTCTTCAAAATGTTTTTTATCTGTTTTCCCCCTTTAAAGACAATATCGAAGAAGGGAACGATACAACAAAGAACAAGATTCAAGAGATTTTTGTTCACCTCACCCTTACAATTATATTCAGATATTATAATGGCTATTTAAATAGATCAATCAAACAAATCACTTTTAATTGCTCTGCTTGATTCTGAAAAACAAAAAACAAAACACAACTTCCTCAGACAGTTCTGTTAGAAATGATTCATTATAACTATCTGTTAAACACTTAAACCATGTACTGAACCAAATGCTTTACATATATTACCACTTCATTTAATTCTCACCACAATCCCATGAGGTAGATATTATTTTCATCCCTATTTTGCAGACTAGGAAGTTGAAGCATAGAGACATTAAATAATTTGCATAAGATTACAAAGTTATTAAGTGGCAGAGCCAGGACTCAAACCCAGGTCTTTATGACTCCAAAGCTATGTTCTTGAACACTTTGCCATACATCCAAATTACCCCACAAAATGACTTCTAAATTGTAAGGAGATAAGTAAAACTTAAATATTTAACTGTTAGTAACTAATGTATTTATCTAAAATAGGCCAAATGTATTAACTAACAGTTATGTTTTATATGCATACATTTCATCCTGAATCTGTTTCATAAAACATATATATTTGTGTTTGTTTTGTTAACTTGATACATTTTACTTAACCATTAAGATTTATAGTTGTTTTAGCTTTGCTTTTATGCTTTTTGGTATTAAACTGATAAATGGTATATTTAAAATCTAATTATGTTATAGATAAATGATATTGGAAACTATCAATTCTGAAAGGGAGAGAGCATCTAGTGACAAGATTTAAAATCCAGCTACTTAAAATAAGGCAGGAGGGTGGGAGCAGGGAGGGCGTGTTCAATGGGGGGAAAAGGGGGAACATCTGTAATACTTTCAACAATAAAGATTAAAATAAATAAAATAAATATAAATAATAAAGAAATAAATAAAATATAAATAAAATAAAACTAAAGACCAGAGAAGGATGGGAAAAAATACAGTTGCTTGTTTTGTCTTTGTATTCTGTGAATTGGGGAATACGATATGTAACATATATTTGCATAATTGCATTCCAAAGCTTTAAAACTTGTTATCTACCAAAGCACATACACACCTGGGCACTATCACACTCATGCATTACCAAGAAGAGACCACCAAGATGTCACTGTGGTACACTGTGATCTGAACCACTGGGTCTAAAGCATCTAATCTGCACTGGCAAAATGGGCCACTTGACTTCACCCATCATTCCCTGTCTGACAGATCACATGTCCTTGAGCATGGAACTTGAGAGCAAATCTTATCAATGACCACAATGATATGAATTTTTTAGTGGACGATAAAATTTTAAAAAATCTTTAAAACAATTCTTCTGCAATTCAGACTTCTGATAAATAATCTGCTATATTTTGATCATTCTATAATTTACAGAATGTCATATCCTTGGTCAAGAGTACACATGCCAATTATGCCACTCCTTATATAAAATAGAATAATACTCATTGTGACTTCCTTAAACGTACTGAAGAAAAGGCAAAGTCTGCATATACTTGTTTCTTTAATTAGTTAAGTTTATTTCTTTATCTTAAAATTTAAATATACCAAAGAAGTTTCACATTTTGGAAGGCAGCTATGCTCACCACTATACCACCAACGCCCCGAAGTTTCACATTTTGAATCAACCCCATTAGTATAGGATCAAGCTGCCAAAATAAAGCAAACCTTCCTAAATTTTAGTTTAACAAAGACTGACATCCTATATTATAATCATTGAAAACAATGAAATGTTCAGTAATGTGTCACAGTTACTTGACAGTTGACATGTAACAATACCTGTCCTTTCCTCAGATCTTCACTTGGGGGAAAGAAAAAAACCTGAAAGGTGGTAAAAATGAAACAGGAAAAGGAAAAGAAACTTAATAAAACATTTTTTTTTCTTTTGCAAAATCAATGATCATACTTTAATAGAATGTTTTTCCCTACAGATGAAATATAAGAAATCTAACATGATATAGAATCCAATATAATCTTTGAGGTTAAAAATGGCTGCACAACCACTGAAGATGGTTTCCAACACAAGGGTTTCATTTTTCATAAGGAAATATTTATATAGTTACTATTTCTCAATGCATTCTGGATACTTGTTATTTAAAAGAATTCAAGGTGGCTATTTTTATATAACACAGTTCTATAAAATAAAAATAACCTCTTTAATTTTATTTTTGAAAATTGTTCATATTTAGCTTTACTATCATTTATCCTTATCCTACTGAAACTGATCCCCAAAAAAGTATCACTTTGGTCAGGCTTATGATTTAGTAAATATCGTCCCTGACTGCAGTGGCAAGAAATCTGTAGAACAGGATAGCCACAATTCTTTGAACTCCATCTCCTAACCTAAACAGTAAAATATTCTAAAACATACTAGTGTCTTTAAATAACTCCTTAAAGAGCTCTGAATTCATCTGGACTATTTAGGAAGCTATTTTGTTTTTAATCTTGTACCAATCTTGACTTTGCTAACACTACTTCTTCTATCATCCTAAATTTGCTTCTTTAAACATTCAGCCTTATGCTAGCCTATCATGTTCTGACCCACGTTTGAGTTCAACCACAAGGGTTTTTGTTTTGTTTTAAGCACCATTAGACCTATGTGAGGTCTTAAAGCAGGAAGGCCCTCTAAAGGAATGAAGAAACTGCCTGTACTTGTAGTGAGGTACTCAGGTGTTTTAAGATTGTTCATATTTCAATGTAAGATTAAAATAAGAACAGAGGTAAGATTGACAATCACCCTATTCCTGACCTTCATAATTCATTCAGCGGACATCTACTGAGTCCACAATATTTATGTGCCAGGTACTGTGTTAAGTGCTGAGGATACAAAGAAAAAAAAAAGTTTCTGCTTTTGAGACTTCTCCTAGGGATGAGACCATAAATGTAAATTCTTATAGAGACCGACCCTGAAATCTTTTAGCCTGGAGAGAAAAAAAATTGATTCTTTACTCAAGTAAACTGACTATTTTTCAAAATGATTTTAGTCTGGTAAAATATAATTATTCTCTACTAAGAATTTACTGGGGAGGAGATAGCATAAAGGAGTCCAGTATTAGACTTCGTATGAAAATTCTCAACCTTTTCCTTACTGGCTTCAGTATTTTCAAATTTGTATCAGAAGCAATTTACTTAAAACAGTTGAATAACCAAAAGCAGCAAAGTATTTAAAGGTAATTTATAAAAATCTAGTTTTAATAAATGTAGGCAACACTGGCTCTGTTTGACATACCTTATGCCAGAATATCAAGAAAATTCTTTCAAAATGGCAAATTGTATAATTCTATCTGCCAGGTTCTGGAAATCACGACAGTAACTGAAATAACTAGGCTTTAACAAATGAGACCTCTGTAATACTGTAATTGTTTCTGAAAAATACATGACCTCTAACTACTGACTTATTTATTTATACCATGAATTCTTCCACAAAGGATTTGAGGCAACTACTCTAATATAAAGCAAAGCACAGAAATTATATCCACCTGGCCTTGAATTGTGGCTGTACCATTTACTATTTATAATCTTTGTGCCTTTAACTTCTGAGATTCAGTTTCTTAATCTGTAACAATGGGGACCATAATCCTACTCTCTTGGGTTATAGCATGTAGCATAGTGTCTGGCATATAGTAAGTCCTAAATAAATATCAGTTTTGTGTCTTCCTTATCCAAATGCATGATATACAGAAAAAGGATAGAGTGGAACTTTAAACGATTTTTTACACATTGATACGTGCCAAGCAGAAATGTGGACTGATTATAAGTTGCAAATGTTAACGTTTGCATCTAAAATTCAGGCTCAAAGCAAATTTAATTTCTTTCCACAAGGTCAGCACTTTGAGAACATATCTCATTAACCTTATAGCTATATTATTTAACAAAAAACTCTTGAGGGAAAAAAAATGAAAAGAGCCCTGGAATACTATTTTTCACACTATCCATTCACAGGATGATTGAACATTCTAAATTTGATTTTCTTATAAAAGGTTTATAGTATTAGTCTGGCTAACATAATTTTAAATGAAATTCTCGTAATTCTGCCAGTCTTAAAAGCATGATTTCCTTTTTTAAAACATTTAGGTAACATACATCAATGTCTTTTTCTATTAAAGAACATCGTTTAGTTTAAGGTTTAAAAATACGATCCAAGTCGCAAAATACCAAGCACCAATCTTAAGCACTATTACAACTCCACTTGCGTTAAGCATAACATTTTATACAGCAGTGGAGGTTACTAGGAAAAAAACTGAAAAGCGATTTAAACTGATCCCTCTCCCCTTCCCCTTTCCCCCTTTCCTCCCATTATTCCCGAACATTATGTCCCGCATCTCAGATCAAACTGAGCCTGGGTCTTACTGACGTAACCAGTAACCCTATCCACCGCTCACACTGCGGAGGCCGGCAGGGCAGCGGCTGCCGCCAAGTACACCACTCATCAGAGCCTGCCCCATTCCACCCCCGCGTTTCAGTCATGCTTTCCAGAAATGGGGTCACTCACACAGTAACTATTACACACACGCAGCCTATCATCCTGTAATCCCCCAAAGTCCGCTGCGGGGATAGAAGACAGCAAAAAGTCAAGAAGGAAGAATCACAGACGCGCCACCATCAGGAATTGATTTTCCACTCCGGAGAGGAGCGCGGATGCCCTGGAATAGGTCTTGTCTGGGTTATTTTTGCAGACCTCGAGTTGGTTCTGGGACAGGGGCGGCTGCGGAAAGCTCGGCGCTCTGGTGTGTCCAGGGAAATTCTGTTTTGTCCTGTTTGGGTGTATTTGTTGTTTTTGGCATTCGGGTGGGTGTCTCAGGGACGGTCACCAGATCCCAGGCGAAGAAAACCAGAAAGCCTTTTACAGTGGCTGCTGATCTCCTTGAATATCTATCTCCCTCTCACCTTCACCGACAGGAAACTCAAGTTAAACTCGCAGGAACGGGGTCCTCGAGCTCAGCGACCTCAGAAACGGGGGTGGGGGGGGGAAAGACCTCAGGCTTCCACTTTCTCCTTTGCAGCAGCAGAAACCTCTGCGGCAGATTTGGGGGGGGAACCCCTTGACTTCCCTGGACCCCTTACACGAAACCCCCACAGGTCACCAACCCTGCCCTGGGCGGTTCCTGCTCCCGCGCGCTTGTCTCCCCGCAGCAACCCCGTCCCCCGGCCGGACTCAAGAGTCCCTGCTCCACAGTGAACCCAATCCATACACCTCACTCATCCTCCAAAGCCATCAGGTCCATGGAAGCCCCCAACCACGCACAGCCAAACTTCCCAACTCCTCGCAAGACCCTGCTCCGCCTCTCGCTTACCCCACGCAAAGTTGATTAGAATCGGCTTCTCGCAAAGCCCCAGCGCCCACTCCAAACCCCACGCGCCACCACACCACAGCCCCCCCACCCGAGCGAGGGAGGGGAGGTTACGGGTGGGTAGAACAGAAGGGCAAACAGACCAACCCCAACTACCTGAACCGGAATCCCAGAGCGAGGGGACACGCGAGCGGCAGAGGAAGGGGCCAAGTGGCCAGCTCCGGGGAGGGGAGCCAGCCTTGCGGGGCCGAGGGGAGGGGGCGCGCCGGCCCCCGGCCACCCGGTTGCACTCACCTCAGCGCTGTCGGACGGGCTCTCCACAGCCATCTTCTGCCACGGGTCCGCCAGCTGCGCCAGCGGCATCTTCCCCCCCGGCCCGCCGCCTTCACTGCCTCCTCCCTCCCCGCCCGCCCCACGGCCGGCCCCACTCAGTCGCCGCCCGAGCCCCACGGCAGCGGCGGCGGTGGCGGCGGCGGCGGCGGCAGCAGCAGCAGCGGCGGCTGCCCGGGAAAGGGATCGGCGTCGACACCGACCCTCGAGCACCGCGCGCCAAGCGAGAGCCTCGCGCCGCTGCCCGGCACCGGGTCTCGCCCCTTTCTTCCTCTCCTCCTTCCGCCGCGGAGACTACAGCTCCGCCCCCCGCCGCCGGTTCCCGCGCCCGCTCCCAGCAGAACAGCAGCCGGCGCGCGCTCCCCCACTTCCGCTCACAACATGGCGCCTAAGCGGTACCTGTCTCTCAGAGCTAGGCTCAGCCGCCGCTGCCACCGCGCGCGCACTCGGGGTGGGGCTTGGTAAGACACGCCCCCAGCCCCCGGCTTTGCTCCGCCCTCCTTCCTCGCCCCAGCCTCAGCTTCTGGGCCTCGCCTACTTTCAGGAAGGGCGAGCCCCAGAGATCTGGGGGCGTTGGCGGGAGGCGGGGGAAAGAAGAGGGGAAAAGGCAGGAGGGGCGAAAGGCTGGGAGCCTTTAACTGTCTTGGGTCTGAGCAGGTCGGAGGCTCCTTGGGGATGTAGAGAACAGTGGTCCTCGCCGAGACGTGGAGGGAGATGGGCGAGGCGCAGGGGCCACAGTCCGGTGCCAAGGACCCGGGAAAAGGGCCGGGGGTTTCTATTTGGCCTGACTCCTCGGTGGGAGCCTGTGGGCACGCCGAGTCTATGGGTACATCCCGTAATGGCCAGGACCCGCCCTGTCCCTGTCCAGGGTCACAAGCTGAGCATTCACCTGCCCCCCTACACCTCCTCCCGCGAGGAGGACACCTGAAGGCGTCTTGCCAGGGAGCCCCCGGGGGGTTAGCCTCTCGGTTTGATTCAAAGCTCTCCAAATTAACGCTCTTCTGTTATATTTTTAATATTTGGAATTCATTCGTCTTACATGAGTCGTTCCCCCCGCCCCACCAAGTCCGCAGAGCCCTTAAAGCTCCCCACTTTTTGCTGCCTAAATCTTCACGAAGGAGAAAACAAGGAGGTTTCTTAAGGCTACCCGCGACTCTCCGCAGAGGTTGGCGAACTATTCTAAAATATCTTGTTGGCAGGAGCCCGGGGTTCCTGCTCCTCTGTTGATTTTAAATAAAAGATTAGATTAAAAAATCAGGCAGGCCGTGAGTGGAGGAGGGGGAGAAAGGGAGGAGTTCTAACTCCTCCTTCCCAATACAGGGAAGCCCTGGGTTAAGGAAACCCAATCCCGAGACAGTGACGGCGCCCAAGAGGACGAGGAGAGAGTGTGGGGAGAGGCCTGGACTTCTGGAATGGGTCTGGTGGGAGGTTGGGGTGGGATGAGGGGTGCGACCCTGCGTACCCCGTGCCAGGTGCCCTGGCGAGCTGACTGCTCCGGGCAGAAAGGTGTAAAAGTCTCTGGGCTGATTGGAAAGCTAGGGCAGTTACTGGCTACTCGCCCTACAAGGAGACGGAAAAAATAAATAAATAAAGGGAGCTCTCCAGACTGGCCAGTGCCCTCATTCCCTCAGGCCTCCGCCCGGGCGCCCCGGGCCTCCCACACTCAGCGACCACAGCGCGTCCCCCGCTGCGCTCCCAGCGCTCGCCTTTTAACAGCTCCCTTTCATCGTCTTGGGACCCAGACACCTGGAGAGCCCTAGCCTTCCTCCCGAATGCAGGTGTGAGGATGAGATTAGAGCCCCACACCTAGCCGGCCGGTAGTGCAAGGTTTCTCGCTGGGCCAGAGAGTCAGGTGTTGGGCTTTTTCTGCTGCCTTCGCCAGCGCGAGCGCCTTGGCACAGGCCACCTAAAGAGTCTCCATCTGTTTAGGGAGCTGAGGAGGGGGCCGACAATCCTCGCTGCCTTTCCTCTCCCTCAGCCTTGGACCCTGGAGGCAACTCAGGGTTGAGCAACCTCTGGACAGGCTCAGCATTGTCTGCGGGGTGGGAGGTGGGGAGGATTTAGCTTATGATTTTGTCACCTCCCCCAACACACTTGAGTCAAGTGCTGCAAATCCAATTTGGACCCTAACTCAGATATTTGGGCAAAAGTCTCCATAATTCCTGACGTAAAACCAGCTTGCAGAAGTTTGAAAATAAGGAGTTGTGTATTGTTTTGCATTTGTGTACGAAGTGCCAGATGTATCTTTCATTTACATTGCAAAGCCACATTACCATTTCTTATAGCCACACTAGTTGGTCAGTTTGGTTAAAGGTAAATTAGCCCCCCACACAGTGATCAATTATTCCAATTAACATTCTTGCTTTAGTAAAAATATACATAGTTGAGACAATTATGTGTCTAGCACTCAAATGGTGGACTAACCTTTTGCAATAAATCAAATTGTATACTGAAAAGTTGATTTCAGTGTCAACTTCTATTCATTTCTTTTTATTTTGAGAACTAGAGGAATAATTTTTAAGACAAAGTTAATTGATCTGAAAAAGTAATGTGAATAGTGTTCACACTGCAGAAATTAAGCATTAAATAAACTGTTAATGGGCTGAAGTACCACTTGAACAGCTAGCTGTCTTACGCATAGAATCAACTTGACAAGTATTTATGAACTGATTTAGAAAAAAACACTATTATCCCTCCTTTTGCCCCCAAAGAAAAAAAATCGAATTTTTTCTTTTGGTTAGCAATAAACTTTTCTTTTACTAAACTCAAGAGTGATGCAACCACTCACTGGCTGGGAGAATTGGGGAAAATCAAATGAAGCCGGGGGGGTTTTCTTGTAGGTGGCAGCAAAAGGAGTTATTTGAACATAAAAGTTGATATTGCACTGAGCAGGATTACTTTTTTATTTCCTGTTTAAGAAAGACAAAACTCTAAGTATAATTATTCAAAGAATAGCTGCCTCTAGAGATCACCCTTTGCAGGCTAACGTGGTAGCCACTAGCTACATGTGGCTCTTGAGCACGTCAAATAAGGTTGCCTTGTCACAATTGAGATGTAAAGTTCACACCAGATTTCAAAGACTTAGTACAAAAAAGAATGTAAAGTATCTCATTAATAATTTTTATATTGGCTACATGGTGAAATGATATTTTGAATACACCGAGTTAAATAAAATATTTCATTAAAATTTATTTCACCTTTTACTTTTTATATGACTACTGTAAGATGTAGCCTTACATATGTGGCTTACTTGTCAAGATTTTCATTATAGTTCTATAGGGCAGTACTGCTTTAGAATTTTCCTTTAACATTGAGTCTTTTATGTATTCCTATAAGTCATATAATGTGATATCCTTACACTGCAAAGTTTTTTTGGACTCCCCTTTCTGCAAAATCGGCAGAAAGGGCTGAGTCAGTTAACTACTGATTCTGTGCCCTGTGCCCTGCCCCCGCCCCCACATACACATACACTTCTCACTCAGAACCAAAATATTGGAAACGTATTACTTGAAACTACAGCAAAGGGAAACAGCAAACCTCAGTTGAAAATATTTCTAGATTTCCAAGAAATCATTCCTGATGTATGACAGGACAACTAGATTTAACCTCCTCTGTCCCCAACAATTTCCTGCTATAATTATAACCTTTGTATACAAGTTTAAATGGGCATTTACTTAACAAAATAACATTTGTTCAAAAAATGGAGTTACATCAGTCTGGAAAAGTTCCAAGATGACTAACTATGGCTCATGGCACAATCTCTAGCTCACATACATCCAAAATTCACAGCTCTTTTACATATGGGCTTGTCACTACTATAGAAAACCCATAAAGTGTAATCATCAACTCTCTGAAAAAGCTTTTTTCCTTTACACTATCTGAAGCATATTTATTTTTCACACAAAAAGAAAAAGTAATCACTAGAAACCATTTAACTATTTCTTTCTAGAGGGAAAGAAAAATAAAGCTTAGGCTCAAATTTCTTCTCACGTGTGATAATAATGAAACAAAATACAAGGTGACATATCTTTCATGTGCATGAATTTTGGGCTCTCTTTGAAATTTTACAAATAAAAATTTAGAGTATTTTCTTGATCGACACTCATCTCAAGAGACAATAGGAATACCTACACTTATTTGAGAGAATTCAAATTTTGGAAAATGTAAGGATCTTCTCTAAGTTCCCCTCCAAATACAAAGTTCAATGATTCTAGAGTTGTATATGATGAAAGATGCCAATAAAATATATAAGGGACTGAAGGGAAGGTATTCTATGATACATATACTTGAAATGTTTACTTTAACATTCTTCCCAGTTAGGCAGTATGGGATCATGATAAAAGCAGAGACAAGCCTGTGACCAAACTCCAGGTTCCTTTATGTCTCTAAGCTTCAACTTGAAGGCGTAGAACAGGGTCTGGCACAGAGTAGTTGCTCAACAAATATTTGCTGAATAAACTTTGGTTTCCTTAACTGAAAATAAGGATAATAACCACCTCATAGAATTGTTGGGAGGATTAAATGGAGATAATGTCTGTAAAGCATTAAGCAAAGTGCCTGCCACATAGAAGCGTTCAATAAAAGGAGCTATTGTTAGCAGCTTCAGAAAGGGAGTATCCCTGCATACATAATATAATTCAAATACTTCACTCTTGAAAGTTATTTCTTTTCATTCATTGTGTGAGCATTTTCTCATGGTATCTCTATTTCTTTAGGGCACTCTTGTAACACACACACACACACACACACACACACACACACAAATGATACTAACTTCCTGTGGAATTCAACAAAAGGGCATGTAGGGTAACTTGGTGTTCTGTTTTTCAAGCCACATATGTTGAAATGCAAATGATTACAGGTCAGTTGCCTCATAGGCTATGATCAAAACTTTGTTTATGTAATGCTCAAAAGAAACTAACAAATGTATGATTCAAAGTTAACATTACCTGACTCATAGTTATGTTGGGAGTATGGGAGGAACAGGGAAGTATGGAGGAGAGGTCTGTGTCAGACATGCTTTAATGTTTTCTTTTATTGGTTTCCAAAATGTTTAATCCTTCGAGGTGTCATTTAGTTTCAGGGTTGTTTGAAGGGGAAGAATTATGGGGCTTTGAGACTTGACAAGGAACTGAGAAGCCATTCTTGGAGCTTTAATAAGCTACTGTTTTTCTTTAGTTTTCATTTTACTAGAACAGAAAAGATCCTCTAAATGTTCTTGTTTATAAACACTTATTCATAAGAGAGAGATAGTACATTCAAATTTCATTTTCAAACTGATATTAAAACGGCTGCCTTGACATTAACCAAAAAATCACAGTATACAGTATTCCTTCAGAGGATAAACATTCCCGTTTTATAACTATCAATTTAGTTTAGTTGGTTAGAGCAGTGGTTCTCAATTTTTTTCCAGTCCACTAATTTGAAGCAAAAACCCAAGGACCACCGGTTCCTACTCATCACTATGAGGAAAAAAAAAAAAAAAAAAGCCCAAAGTTTCTGAAACTGTTGTTTTAGAACATGGCTGTTATTGTGGTTAAATTCTTTTTTAAAGTTTATATTTGTGCTCTTGAATGTAGATTTGAGTATGCAGCTAGAAAAGATACTTCAAAAATATCCTGACTTTTTTAGTGACTTGCATTTAAACTAGCCCATAATCAGATCTTAACTGGAGAAGTGACTTTGGGAAAACTATGGAATTAAACGGAATGCCATTCCTTGACCACCAACTGAACCCAAAATCTCTATGCTTGGAAAATATGCAGCTTTAATCACAAAAGTCATGTAAGTGAGGCAGCATCAAATCAGATCTGCTGCTGATCTGGCTGTGGATTAATAATGCCATATTTGTTAATGAAGTACATTTCCAACAAACAACACATCGATTATGATTTCAGTAGCATATTTTCAAGTTATGTTCCTGGTAACTAGTAAAATAAATACTTTGGAGGTATAAATATTAAGGAATTCATTTATTAAAAAGAAATCAAATCAAATTTGTATAACTTATAATTGCCTGCTAAATAAAGGATGGATGTTATAGATTAAATTAAATTTTAAGAAACCTCACCTAATGAATCTATATGCAAGTGTTAAGTTTGTACGTAAGCAAGAATAAACCAACTGGAAAAAGCATTGGCAGTTTTAGAAACTTAACCCTCTTACATAATGATGGTTATATTGACAGTAACAGCTAGACATTTATTGAGTATATACTGTGTCAGGCTGTATTATAAGAGTTTCATATGTATTAACTTCTTTAATTGTTATTGTACTCCTAAGAACACTAAATATATATTAACAACATTTAACAGCTATTGAGTTCTAGCAAACTGTTAAGTGGTTTACATATATTATCTTGTTTCACTCTAACAATAGGTATTGTTAGCAAATGTTAGTGTTTTATTCTGATCAAGAAAGAATGTTTTTCACTATAATTAATTCTTTCAAAAAATTGCAGGAAAATGCTTGGGGAAAATGTATCATAAAATATAATTGAATAAGTACTTAAAACTGTCTTTATTAAATCCATCTGCATGTCGTATCGCTTTCTTGTTCTTTATTTAATTTCACCTTGGTGGAGACAGCAAGATTCTGTGAATGTCATTTTGAGAAAAAGAGAGTTTCAGTTTCTCCAAAGAGCAATATAAGACTTTTGAAAGAATGCTAAAGGAGACAATTTTCAAATGAAAACTTTCTTTTCCATAGTTCATTATGAGTCTTTAGACCACTGTTATGGGTTGAATTATCTCCCTACAGTAATTTGTTGAAATCTTAACACCCAGTACCTAAGAATGTGACCTTATTTGGAAACAGGGTCATTGTAGATATAATTAGTTAAGATGAGGTCATACTTGAGCAGAGTGGGCCCCTAATCCAATATGACTGGTGACCTTATAAGAAGATGGCCATGTGAAGACAGAGACACTGGGAGAATGCCATGTAAAGACAGAGGATTGGAATGATGAATCTACAAGCCAAGGAATGCCAAGGACTGCTGGCAAACCACCAGAAGCTAGGAAGAGGCAAGGAGCTAGGAAGAGGAAAGGAAGGATTTCCTTACAGGTTTTGGGGGGAGCATGGCCTTGCTGCCACCTAGATTTTTTTACTTTTAGCCCTAGAACTCTAAGCAATAAATTTCTGTTGTTTTCAAGCACCCAGTTTGTAGTACTTTATTATGGCAGCTCTAGCAAATTCATACCACCACTGAAAAGATTTTTGCTCATCCACTTGTATAGCATTTTTCACTTCTGAAACTACTCTATCTACTACTATGGATTTCCTAAAATAATAAGTACATCTCTGTAACCAATAGGGAAAAGTAATGATAGAGAGGAATTTGGAAATTGTTTAAAGATGGATATGAATAGAGCCTAGAATTTATTTTCTTCAGGTGAAACAATGCTAGCAAAATAATCCCTGATTTTTATTTATAGATCTCTAGAATCCAGGTGATTCTATATGAGCAATTTCTCCATAGTATAGTGTAGTATGAACTCACTATTATTTATTAGACTGAAGTGAAAAAAAATTATGCTATAGTTTCCTAAATCTTTCCTTCTGTCTGGGAGGTCCATGTTTGGGGCAATTTTAGTTTTCATTTAGAAAGTAACCTCTCTCAACTTTTCTTCCTGTACTTCTCAGGGTGGTATGGGGCATTACTGTGCACTTAGTTCACCAAATTAGAAATCTAGCGTTCAGCCTATTATCCTACCATACTCCCTTTCGCCCCACCATCTACATTATTTGGCAGTTGATTCTGCTTTTTAATCTAGATTCTGTCTAGCTCTCCTACCCCATCACCCCCATCAGGGTTCAGGCGCTCACCATCTCTGGCCTGTATTATGACAGATATCTTTAGAACCTTCCTAACTTTCTTTGATAAAAAACTTTTTTTAAAATTGATTTTAGAGAGAGAGGAAGCGAGAGGGAGAAAGATATAGAAACATCGATGAGAGAGAACATCGATGAGAGAGAACATCGATCGGCTGCCTCCTGCATGCCCCCCACTGGGGATTGGGCCCACAACCTGGGCATGTGTCCTGACCGGGAATCGAACCTGCAACCTCCTGATGCATGGGTCTACGATCAACCACTGAGCCACACTGGCCAGGCAAACCTTCCTAACTTTCACCTGTTCTCCACACTATGGCCAAAGGATGCTTCCTAAAATGTTTATGCCCTGCTTAAAACCCACAATGGATTTCCATAGCTTTGAGTAAAATCCCAGCACCATTGCATAGATGCACAAAGCTTGCCTTTTTCTCCAGTCTTAATGACAATTAGAGACAAATAATTAAGAATTTATCATGCCTTGTATAAATTGTATTCCATATAATATTAGTTGATGAAAGTTCTTTATAGAAAAATACTGGCTTATAAATGTAGAAGCAATGATAGATTTAGAAAAGCACCATAATGAAAGAATTGATTCAGAAAAAAACTGTAAATGAATGAAGCCATAAGATGAAAGGTAGATGCAGAACTTGAAATCAGAAGGATTAGGTTATTGTCACCCAAACTCACTGATCAATCTTAGCATCAAAAAAGTTGAAACAATCAAACACTATAAGCCTTTTATGCCACGCAATAGGAAGCATATAGTACTACCTATGAAGTATTCTTTCCAAAAACCTGAAGTGAAATTCAATTAAACCATTTAGAGCTGCACTGGCCAATGTGGTAGCACTTGTGACATGTGACTATTAAACTTTAAATAAAATAAAATAAAATAAAATTTAAAATTCAGTTCCTTTGTCCCACTAATCCCATTGAAAGTGTCAATTTTCACCTTCGGCTACTGGCTACAGCATCAGTGCATGTTGTAGAACATTCCATCGTGGCAGAGGGTTCTATTGAACAGTGCTGCTGTAGTGCTAACCTCTGTTTTGGGCAAAAAGGGGGCTAGAGAAAGAAATTAAATGGCACCAGAAGCAAAAAAAAAAAATAGACAAATATGTTGACTGTGATATATTCTTCAGGTTTAGTTGATCCACTTTCTGCAACAAGTCAATAGAATGAATAAAAAGAGAGAAGGGGTAATGCTTTATACTAAAAGAGACAACCAGATGTAATGCATGGACCATGTTTGGATCCCAAACTGAACAAGCCAATTGTAAGTATATTTTTGAGACAATCATGAAAATTTGATTATGAATGAAAATTTGGTAAGTTTTTAAATTTCACTGCATGCTGGTATCCCATTCAGCTCTTGAGATGTCCATTTCCCTGACTTTAACATCTGCAGCAGCTTCAGGTGAGAAGCGGGATCCAGGTCTGGCCACAAGACACCCTGAATAGAATGAGTGAGCAAGCAGGGAGCAAGGCAGAACTAGGCAAATGTGGACATCTGGGATGGCAGAAGGGTCCCTTCTCTGGCAGCAAATGGACAGCCCACAGCAAACAAGTCCCTGACTGCAGCAGAACTTCCAAACCGCTCTAGATATGTATCATTCTTGCAGGGATGTCTGCTATCCGGGAGCAAGTTGGGGCTGTGGTTTTGAGAAGGATTGCAGGCAGATTGTATCATGAATAGGGAATAATGAATTTGATGTGAAGCTAAGAGACCAGAATTGAGGTCCAGGGTCAGGAGATGGGGCTGGCATTAATGACAAAAGAAGGTGCGGGGGGGGTGTGGAATTTTCTTTTTTAATCTTCACCCGAGGGTATTTTTCCATTTATCTTCAGATAGAGTAGGAAGGAGGGAGGAGGAGGAGAAGGAGAGAGAGAGAGAGAGAGAGAGAGAGAGAGAGAGAGAGAGAGAGAGAGAGAGAGAGAAACATCCATGTGAGAGAGACACATCAACTGGTTGCCTCCCCACACGACTCCGACCAAGGCCGGGGACTGAACCGCAACCCAGGTACTTGCCCCTGATTGGAATCAAACCCACAACTCTTTGGTCTGTGGGCTGATGCTCTAACCACTGAGTTAAACTGACCAGGGCTGGGATTGGAATTTTCATCATGACATTATAAACCTGGATCATTGGAGAAATTATGTGAACTCTAGAATTCTGGAAAGAAGAGGACACATGAGCAGATGCTCTCCTCTTTCCTCCACTGAGAAAAGGCTAAATTCTAGAACCCTTTATCTGACAGTGGTCCTTGAAGAGGAGAGAACCATTTTCAAGCCCCACTTGCTAGATTGGTTTCCATTAATTCCAGACTGGACAAAATTTGTTTCCTTTGGTTCTCATTTTCCTCCTCTCCCCGAAAGATGGGGAGGTCTATCTTTTGAAAAAGATATTCCAAAGCTCTATCTTTAAAAGTACTTTATTTTTAATTGTGATTACAAACACATAACTGCATTTTAAAGTGTATGTCAGTAGTGTTAAGTGTATTCATACTATTGTACAACTGATCTCCAGAAATTTCTCATCTTGCAAAACTGAAACTGTACCTATTAAACAACAACTCACATTTCCCCTCTCCTCTCTGGCCACCTCCATTCTACTTTCTATGACTTTCACTATTTCAAATATCTATACAAGTGGAAACATACTTAACTTTTTGTGACTGAGTTATTTCACTTAGCATAATGTCCTCAAGGTCCATCCATGTGTAGCATGTATAGATTTTCTTCTTTTTTAAGGCTGAATAATATTCTACTGCATGTAGATAGCACAATTTGTTTATCCAGTTATCTGTCACTGGACACTTAAGGTTGCTTTCACCTCTTGGTTATTGTGAATAATGCCTCTAGGAAACACGGGTGTGCATATTCAAATTGCAAAATGGCTGAAATTATTCCCCTTTCTGTATCTACATGCCTTTGTGAGGTGACTTTGCAGTTTCTCCTATCAAAGTGTGGAGTTTATTTCCTTATTACTCGAATCTAGGACAACCTGATGACTAGCTTTAGCCAATGGAATGAGATGGAAGCAATATAGTACTGGTTCCAAGTCTGAGCCTTAAGAAGCCATGTACACTTCTACTTGCTCTCTTGGAACCCATACGGACAAGCCCAGATTAGATTATTAGAGGATGAGAGAGCATATGGAGCAGAGATGAGCCATCTCAGATGAGGCCTGAAAGATGTGCATTCTGTATAACGGATAGGTAGCAATTATGGAGTCATGCTCATAATGTTTGAATAGCAAATTTTATAAAAATCCATCTCAATATAATTCCAACAACTGTCAGCAAAATTGACCTGTCAGATGATGCAGATACATGAATGAACCTACAAGAGACCAGTATAAACTTTTTCTAGTATCAGAAAGGTTTATTAAAAAATTCTCACACTGAACTGTGTAGCATGTGATGTAGTACAGCCACTCATTAAAAGTGACTGGAGGGCCCTGGCCGGTTTGGCTCAGTGGTTGGAGTGTCGGCCTGTGGTCCCAAGACCCGGGTTCGGTTCCCACTAAGGGCATGTACCTCGGTTGCAGTTTGTCCCTGGCCCTGGTTTTGTCGGGCAGGTGGCAACCAGGTTGGGTCGGGCAGGTGGCAACCATTCGATGTGCCCCTTTCACCTCTCTCTCTCTCTCTCTCTCTCTCTCTCCCTCTCTTTTCTTCCGCTCTACCTGAACAAAAACCGAAAATATGTCCTCGGGTAAGGATTAAAAAAAAAAAAAAAGTGACTGGAGGAAATATGCCTGTTTCCAAAGTGGTCCTTATACAAAATGTATAAAAAGCAGTTTCTGGTGTGACCTGTGCTCTGTATTTCTGCCCCTTGACATTCCAAAGCATCCCACCAATGGCTATGAGTACCCATTTGATAGATGCCCATTTGACAGATGGGGAAACTGAGACACCAAGAAGCTGTTGTACTAGTAGTTGTTAGGAGTTTCCCTTCTTTGCCCTGCCCAGATGGGAGAGAGAGACTGAGGGGTTATGAAGGGGAGGACAGGTCTGTGTGGTATCTTCCCGGTCCCTGAAGGAGGAGAGAAGGTGTTCAGCCTAAGTTGCTAATATGCAGAATTATGTGCTACAATATGATTGTTGTCTTAAGCATTTTTAATTTGCTATGAAGCAATAGATTACTAATACATACTATTTCTTTTTTAACTATATGTATTCTTCCCTAGAAATTGAGTCCAGTTTCACAGGGATTTTTTTTCCCCCTCACCCGAGGACATTTTCCTCAGTTGAGGACATTTTTGCATAGAGTGAGAGGGAGAGAGAGAAACATCCATGTGAGAGAGACATCGAGTGGCTGCCACCCACACGACCCCAACCGGGCCAGGAACAAACTGCAACGGAGGTACGTGCCCTCAGCGGGAACCAAACCTAGGACTCTCTGGAGCACAGGCTGTTGCTCTAATCGCCAGGGCTTTCACAGGGACTTTAATGATCACTTCTATATTGAATGACCTGAAATTACTCTCCCTAGCCCTGATTCTGATCTTTTGCATAGCTCTATCTTGAATTTGGAACTCCACGTTGGATACTCTATTGTGATATCATGTTAACACTTCAAACTCAATATTTCAAAAGCTGAATTTGTCGCCCGGTCAGTGTGGCTCAGTGGATTGAGCCTCGACCCAAGGACTGATTCCTGGTCTGGGCACATGCCTGGGTTGTGGGCTCCATCCCCAGTAGGGGGCATGCAGCTGATCAATGCATCTCTCTCACATCGATGTTTCTATCTTTCTCTGCCTTCCTCTTGCTCTCTAAAAAATCAATAAAAACATATTTTTAAAATGCTGTATTTGTCATCAAATTTCCAAGCCTTATATCCTCAATTGATGTTTCTATTACTGTTGGTGGTACTACCATTTTTTCAATCAACCATACTTGAAACTTCAGTGTCATCTTTGATTCCATTCACTTCTTCCCATGGTCAGTTAGATGACATTTTTCAAAGTAACTTTTTGCCATCTTTCCTCTCTTTATATCTGTAGAACTACTCACTCATCAAAGCTTTCTCACTGTTCCTCTATCTCCTGGCCTCTGCATCCTCAAGTTAATCTTACACATTGATTTAAGATTCATTCTTCTAAGATACCGAGTGATGAGTTCACTCCTCAGCTTTATTTGTTACAAGTATATTTTCCTTATGTCTGCTTATTTCAACATCTGGGTCATCCCCATTGGTTCTCTCCACTGATTGTTTTTTTTTTTTTCTCTTGAGTATGGGTCGTGTTTTCTTATTTCTTCTTATGACTAATAATTTTGGATTGTATCCTGGATATTGTAAATGACATGTTTTAGAGATTCTGGATTCTGTTCTGTTCCTCCAAAGGAACTTTTTGTTTGTTTTTGCAGGCAGTTAACTTGGCTGAGCTCAAATTCCAAACTGTCTCCCCCACGGTGGGCAGCAGCTGAAATTTAGGTTCAGATTTTTTTTTTTTAACCTTACTTAGGCTTCTTGGAGTCTGCCCTGCACATTTGTATTTCTAGGATCAGCCAGCGATTTAGGCAAAGTTTATATACAGAACTTAAAGTACTCCTTTTCTGTCCGTCTCCAGATAGAGATTTCCATGCCCCCACCTCATTCTAAACTCTGTCCTCTGGTTCTTTAAGTTAATAAGACTGAGGGTTTAACTACCCTGCTTGGTGAAGACTGGAACTTACCTTCAGGCAAAAGCTGTAAAATAAATATGGGAAACTCACAAAGAGCTGATGCTGCCCTTCAAATGTTGACCCCTTCTAGTATGTGCCTGCTTTCGTTTACTGTCTAGTGTCTTTAAGTAGGACTAAAAAAACAAAATCTTGTCCAGGGTTTATAGTTATTATATAGAGAAAGCTGATCACAAAGGAGCCTCTTGGACATTATCAGGAGCAAAATAGCTTCACAAATTGAAAACCTTCCATAATTCTTCAATGAAGTCTGTGGATCAAACCTAGGACTTGATATCTATTATAGGCTCTCCCTAAATGGGTTACCCATGCTTCCCCACTTCTGCTAAACACTTTCCTGTCCCTGAGCTTTTGTTTACTTTGTTCCTTCCTGTTAAATGCCCTTCTCATCTCTGCCTATGAAAATGTTATCCATCTTTCAAGTGCCCCAAGACCTGTTCCTCGGTCTCTGTCCTACTCTATCAACACTTTCTCCCTATTGATCTTACCCAGGTCCATGGCTTTAAATACATCTATATACTAATGATTCACAAATCTATATCCTTAGCCCTAATGTCTCCATTGAGCTCCAGATTTGTATATGTAACTGTCTACTTGATATCTCCACTTGGATGTCCAACAGATATTTCAAACTTAACCTGGTCAAATTAGAATTCTTGTTTATCTCTCTCCTCAGCCTCACTCCCTCTGAAGGCCTTCTCAGTTTCATTAAATGTCACTGCCATTCATAAGCGAAAAGCCTAGGAGTCATCTTTAAATCCTCTACTCCCCTTACATTCCATGTGCAATTTATCAGGAAGTATTTTTGGCTCTATTTTCACAATAGATCTCAGACCTATCCACTTCTCTCTAGCCCCCTGGCTACCAATAGTATTTACATCACCATGATCTCTTACCTGAACTCTTCTAGTTGCTTTCTGAGAGGTGGTCCTGCTCCCACTCTTACCTCCCTACAATCTCTTCTCTACCCTGCAGCCACAGTGGTCTCTTAAAAATGCAAACCAGATTATGTTACTTTCCTACTCTACCCTTTAGTGGCTTCCCAAAGTACTTAGAGTAAAATCCAAACTCTTTCCTATGGCCTGCATGGTCTTACATGATCTGAACCCCATCTACCCCTTTGGCTTCATCTCCTATAACTCTCCTGTTTTCTCATTACACTCTGATCACATTGCTCTTATTTCTCCCGTCCTAGTACTAACCAGGCCCAACCTTGCTTAGCTTCTGAGATCAGACAAGATAAGGCACATTCAGGGTGGTATGGCGGTAGACCACCTATTTCTTTTTTAAATTTATTTTTGTTACAGTTGATTCTCTTTTTTCCCTCATCAACACCCTCCTCCCTGCTCCTGCCCCTTCTTTCACAGTATTGTTGTCTGTGTCCATTGGTTATGCATATAAATTCTTTGGTTTATCTATTCCCACCCCCACCCTCACCCCTCACCTCCTCTGAGGTTTGTCAGTCTGATCCCTAATTCAATATCTCTGGGTCTGTTTTGTTCAGCAGCTTATTTTGTTCATTATATTTCACAAATAAGTGCGATCATGTGATATTTGTCTTTCTCCAACTGGCTTATTTCACTTAGCATAATACTCTCCAGGTCCCTCCATGTTAGGTGCCCTATTTCTATTTCTTGATTTTGCCAAGCTCTTTCCCTTTCCCTGGAGCACGCCACTCTCAAGTCTTTATTTGCTCATTGTCTGCCTTCCCTGTTGGATTGTAACTTCTGTGAAGGCTGGGACCTTTCTAGTAAATTTTTTCTTGAAAGATGGAATGAATTCAGCATCAGTGCTCTTTCCTCACAAAGCCTTTCCTGTATGTCTCTGGTGGCAATATACTCTCACTATCCTTGAATTTTATGTCCACATCTCTTTTAGCATTTACCACTTCCTATTTCATGTTATAGTCATTTACTTATGTGTTTTAGCCTCCCAAATTAACTGTGATATTAGAACAGGCAGAATCCCTGCCTGATTCATCTGACTATTCCCCCCATGTCCTACTGCAGGGCTTTTTGCACAGAGGGATGCTGATAAATGTTGTGTGAATAAATAAATAACCGAGTCAATATTTATTTCTATTGAAAGGGAGTATCATTAACATTAAAAACTGCCAACACTGTCTTAGTTAAGCTATTGTCAAATTCTTTTAGAATAAATAAAACATAATTTACAGAAATCTATTTTATGAAATGTTTTAAGTGGTTTGTAATGTTTTAGTGTTTAATTAGAAATGGAGAAAACTACTGAAGTATTCTGATTGTGGTACGTTTGAACAACACTGCCTGAAATGTTCAGGCAACCAATATATCTAAAAGTTCTAAAAACATACCAATGAGTCATGACTAATTCAGCCAGCAGAATTCTGTGGGTACATTCTATATAATGAATAGGTAGCAATTATGGGCTCATACTCATAAAGTTTGAATGGTGAGTTTTATCAAAATTCATTTCAACATAATTCCAGTCCCTGAAATGGAAAAGTTTTCACTTTAATTATACAAATCTCAGACCCGAACCTCAAACAGACTGCTTTTATGATCTCATCTTCCTCCTGGGTTCTGTTTTACTTGTTCTTTCCAGTCTTACAGCTCTTGATACTGAACTATGCCTTTCCCTGTTACTATTTCCGGCTTCTACTCAGCATCTAAACTCATTCACCAAGTCCATTAATGTCATAACACCTTCACCCCAGAGAGAAATACTTTTTAACATATTTTTCATCTCATGGAATTATTCACAAATTTTGCTGCCACAGTTTGCTGGTCATTTTAAGCTCTTTTTACTTGCTTTATTGACTTTTTGTAAAGCAAGACCAATATTTTAAATTGTGGGTTATTTATTTTGGGGTGATTGTTTATTTATTTCCATTTTTTTCTACTTTTGTATTTTGTTGTATTCTGTTGTATTTTTCTCAGGTTCAACAAAGAGTTTTAATAAATTAAAATGAGGAATTGAAGCATGGCCAGCATGGAAAATGTATAATTGAAAACTATGTGACCAAGGTAAATGAAATGTAAAGTTAAAATGCTTCTAATCTTGAACTGCAAAAGACATTGCTCATAAATGACACTGTGGAACAAAGTATTAAATAATTCAAGACCACTGATGTCATTGTTATCTGCACAAAAACATTTGACTGAAGATGAATAATCTTTTCTCTCTTCAAGTTACATTGTATGAGAGATTTTCCCCTTCTCATGCAGTTTCAATTCTATTGATCTTTTATCCCAGTGGTTAAGCTTTTAGAGTAATGCAAAAAAGTCTAGTTAACATAAAGTGAAGCTAAATATTGCCCTTTGGTATTTATACCAGGAATGGCTTATCAGTTGTTGTTGTTTTTTTATTGCAAAGAGCTAAAGACTCAACCAAAATGAGCTTAAGGAATAAGGGACTTTGTTATCTTATATAACAAGAGGACTAAGGGTAGAATGCATAGTTAATTAATTTAGTGACTGAAAATGTTATTAAAGGCCCAGGCTCTTTTCATTTTTTTTACTCTGCCTTTCTCAGAGAACTGGCTTGGGCCTTAGGATTGTTGCATCACAGTTGCAAGATGACCACAATAGTTCCAGCTGTCATATGTAAACAAAAGAAATCTATTCTCTCGTAGTTCTGTTGGCTGGAAGTCCAAAATCGGTTGTTGGCAGGATTGGTTTCTTCTGGAGGTTCTAGAAAGAATCTGTTTCATGCTACTTTCCTAGCTTCTGCTGGCTGCCGGCAATCCTTGGTGTGCCTGGGCTTGTAAATGCCCCCCTCCAATAATACCTCTGTCTTAACATGGTGTTTTCCACTGTGTGTCTCTGTGTCCTCATATGGTCTTATAAGATCACCAATTATTGAATTAGGGGGATCTTCCTAATCCAGTATGACTTCATCTTAACTAAATGCATATGCAAAGACCCTATTTCCAAGTAAGGTCACATTTTGAGGGGCCAGGTAGGCATGTATTTTTTGGGGGGCTCTATTTAACCTGGTACAGTGGTTAAATGCTTTCTACACCCATGTTACCTTTGATGACTTAATGGGAAAGAAAGAAGAATTTTTCCAAAGATAGTCAGTAGCCTGTCTGAAGGGAAGTGATATGAAGAACATTGTAATAAACTTCCTTCATTATTAAAAAAATTATACTCCATACTTAAGTATTTAACACATTTCTATCTATACAACTCTGTCAAACTGGCTGTTTTATTTTTTAAGGGTAGCTTTTCTATTCTTTGAATACATTATAGGTATTGAGCAACTATAAAATGTTCATGCATATATGTGTATACATGTGTGAGATTACATGAATACTGTAGGTAGCAGACAGCTTGCTTTGTAGTGAGTGATTAATGGAAAATATACATTTGATGAGATTTCAAGAAAATTATATTAAAAGAAAGCAAAAACAGAAATAGCAAAGCCTGATTAAATAATATTTAACAAAGAAGGATTCTCAATACAATATAATTTCCCCAAGTATGTCCAAATCAATTGTAAAGTTCTTAATGCAATTTTCACAAAGCTTCCTTTCACAAATATAAAGTCAAGGAAACCCATTCTTAAATATCTCTGGAACTATTATTGCTCAATTCTTAGATGTTAAGATGAACACAGATTTTAACTTGTTGGACTCTCATGATGAAAACTGGCCAGTAATTCATCAGAGTTCCATGAAAAATTGCTAACTCAGACCACTTCCCAGCATTGCTAGAAAGAGCAGGAAAGAGGATAATATGTTCATGTCTTAGAAAACTCCTTTTTGGTCTCTGTGACAAATATGGGTAAATAGATATAATGTTATTCCACTGTCCAGACAGTCTAGAAAACTTGGTGGATACATTGTCACAAATATAAAAGCACCCAGCTCTTCTGCTTATGCAACAATTTTCACACTTATAATTACTTGTTTATGATCTTCCCCATTCCAATGTAGGCCCTAGGAGAACAGGGACTAAGCCTGCTTTATTTATTTTTATGTCCCCAGAGCTTGGCACGGTGACTGACAAAAGGAAACAATGAAATGTTTGTTAAAGGGAATTGAAATGGGCCCGGCTGGTGTGGCTCAGTGGTTGAGCATTGACCCATGCACCAGGAGGTCACCAGTTCGGTTCCTGGTCAGGACACATGCCCAGGTTGTGGGCCAAATCCCCAGTGGGGGGCATGCAGGAAGCGGCCAATCAATGTTCTCTCTCATTGATGTTTCTAGCTCTCTCTCCCTCGCCCCTCCTCTCTTTATAAAATCAATAAAGAAAAAAAATTTTAAAAGGAAATTGAAATAGAAAAGGTCTTAAATCCTATGGAAATAGATAACTCTATTGCTAAATATTGAGTGAGATTTCCTGTTGATCTTTTAAAAGTGTTGACTTTTTTAGATGATGTATGTGACTGATACTGCAAGGTGTTCCCCAATAACCACTCTCCATCTGTAGTTGGAAATGTGGCCACCCAAAATGAAGACTATATCTCCCAGTTTCCCTTGCAACTTAGTGTGACCAAAGGAAAATTAGCAGAAATGGTGCGTGGCAGTTTCCCAGAATCTTCCTTAAAAGATGGCCGGTATGATTCAAAACCACCTGAAATCGAGCTGAATGGATGTCCTACAACTACAAAATTAAAGAAGAAGCCACATTGAGACTGGTAAGAAGAGTGGATGTGCAGACAGGCTGGTCCCACACCCATGTGTGAAGGATAAAAATCAGGAGGGAAACCTCAGCTGTAAAGGTACTCTCTGAGGAATGAAGGGTCCCTATTCCACGCCAGGCTCCCCAGCTCAGGGTTTCAGTGCCAAGAAGAGAAGTCTCCATAACTTCTGGCTGTAAAAACCAGCGAGAATTGAGGCTGAGAGAGGCTGAGGCTTCTAGAGTCCAGGCAGTTCCTCTTAAAGGGCCCGAGCACAGACTTACTTGGACTCCCTCCCTCCAGGTTCCAGCATGGGGAAGGCAGCTTGAAAGTCACTAGAGACATACAGGGAAGAACTGAGTTGTTTGGCATCTGGGAGAGGCAGCTTTCTCTCAGACAGATATGCTGGGGGAGGCCATTGTTCCTTTGGTGATCCCTTCCCCCACAAGGCAGGCAGATGGCCGCCATATCTGGGACTCCAGCAACCTGGCTCACACTGTTTGCCTCACCCTTGTAATTCCCTGAGGCCCTACCCCACCCAACTTTCAGGCCCACCCAAGCTGTTTCCAGTGGCTTTACCATAGGATTGGCCTGTCTTGGCTCCTGCTTCAGATTTTCCTAAATTCTCTCAAACAAGCAGCATCTGGCCTCAATAAGCTCCATACCTCTAGCTAACTGGCCCCAGGCCTGGCACTAGAAGCAGCCAGCCTTGGTTCACAGCTTGGCTTTGCCTGGGAACCTCCAAGACCACCACCAGAAGCAGCCATTAGCAGATAGCTTTGTAGCTTATGCCTGCTGGCCCCGGGTAGAACACAGGCAGTGACTGACTTTGCTCCAGAGCCAGTATACCCAATGGACAGCTTCAGACAATGGCGAAGCACCACAACCCAACCACCTCCACAAGCCACACACTCAAGAAGTGGACTCAGTGGGTACCAGAGCCCTGCTGAAGTAAGTCTTGCTCTGTGTAGTGGTCCCTGAACAGCCGATTTTTCAAGGTAGTCAGAGGTCAGTGGTCAGTGGACACAGCCAGTCCTTGTAGCTGATCAGTCTGAGTAAATCCTTCCCGTTGACGATCAACAGCAATCAAGACTCAATTATAACAGAAGGGTTGACAATCCTTAGGAGAGGTGCACCTTGGGGGCCCAGCTGGGGTGGTCAGGGAGGCTGTGCCACTGGACCCTATTGGACACCTACTACAATAGGCCACCCTATGAATCCTAGGAGACACAGCAACTCTACCTAATACATAGAAACAAACACAGGGAGGCAGCTAAAATGAGGAGACAAAAAAACATGTCCCAAATGAAAGAAAAGAACAAAACTCCAGGAAAAGAACTAAACAAAATGGAGATGAGCAATCTCACAGATGCAGAACTCAAAACACTGTTTATAAGGATGCTCAATAAACTTAGTGAGAATTTCAAGGAACTTAGTGAGGACCTCAAAAGCATAAAAAAGGACCAGTCAGAAATGAAGGATGCACAACTGAAATAAAGAATAATTTACAGGGAATCAATAGTAGAGTAGGTGAAGCCAAGAAGCAAACCATTGATTTGGAATATAAGGAAGCAAAAACCACAGAACAAAGAATCCAAAAAAATGAGGATAGTGTAAGGAGCTTCTGGGACAACTTAAGTGTACCAACATTCACATCATGGGGGTGCCAGAAGGAGAAGAGAGCGTGCAAGACATTGAAAACCTATTTGAAAAAATAATGACAGAAAACTTCCCTAACTTGGTGAAGGAAACAGACATACAAGTCCAGGAAGCACAGAGAGTCCCAAATAAGGTGAACCCAAAGAGGTCCATACCAAAACACATCATCATCAAAATGCAAAAAGTTAAAGACACAGAGAGAATCTTAAAAGCAGCAAGAGAAAAACAGTTCATTACCTACAAAGGAGCTCCCATAAGACTGTCAGCCAATTTCTCAAAAGAAACTTTGCAGGCCAGAAAGGAGTGGCAAGAGATATTTAAAGTGGTGAAAAGCAACAACCTGCAACCTAGATTACTCTATCCTACAAAGCTATCATTTAGAATTGATGGATATAAAGAGTTTTCCAGATAAGAAAAAGCTAAAGGAGTTTATCACCACCAAACCAGTATTATATGAAATGTTGAAGGGTCTTCTTGAAGAAGAAGAACAAAAATATGAACAATAAAATGACAATAAATACGTATCTACCAACAATTGAACCTACAAACAAAATGAACAAGCAGAACAGAAACAGACTCATAGATACAGAGAACTTTTTGTTGGTTGCCAAATGGGAGGGGTTGGGGTGATGGGTGAAAAAGTTGAAGGAATTAAGAAGTACAAATTGGTTATTAGACTGAGGAACCTCAAAGGGACGGGGGAAGGTGGGATGGGCAGAGATAAACCAAAGAACTTATATGCATATATAACCAATGGACATAGACAATAGTGTGGGGAAGGCAGGAGGGTGGCAGAAATGGGGAGGAGGGGGTTGATGGGGGAAAAATGGGGGACATTTGTGAGACATTCAACAATAAAGATAAGTTTAAAGAGGAAAAAAATGGCCGGTGTGTGCTTTTTGCCTCCTACCCTATTTCCCCCCTTTTCACCTTGCTGCCTAAGGCACAATTATGGTGCCTGGAGCTCTGGTCACTATTTCAGATCACAAGGATGAGGGCCTTATCCTAGGGTTGTAAGGAACTTGGGTTCTTAAGGACTTTGTGAAGTAATGCTGCTATACCATCCCTGTATTGCTTGCTTCTCAATTTTTTTGTGAGAGAGAAATAAATTTTTACCTTGTTTTAACCACAGTTATATTGGATCCTTGTTATTTCCTACCAGATCTAATATAACTATAGATAGAAATAAGATTTTAGGATGTTACAGCTGAAAGATGGCTCAGTTGGAGGTAACCACTCTCATTGACAGCTGATGACCAAAGAGGTTAAAATATATAACCAGGTCATGAAAGTAGAATGGAGGTTAAAACAGGTCTAAAATCCAATTCACTTCAGATCTCTTTCCTATTCCATGTTGCCTATTTAAGGATACACATCTATCAAAACAGTTTGTAACCTGATTCTTATTTTCCCATAGACTTTAGTTATAATATAACAGGTATTACCAATCACAAATAAATAATCTTTTAGCAAATTGACTTGAATATTTGGTGAAAAAGGAGGTTTCTTCCATATCTACTGATTCCTTAGCAATATACTTGAAAAATATCAGAATTTTGTCTCTGTTTCTGAGGACATTAAATTGGGCTAATACAGCTGGATTATAAGATAATGCTTCACAGCTGGTATAGTCATATACAATATAATCTACCCTAACTTGAACATTGTTTAGACATGAGTTTAGGTTAGTACAGAAAACTACCTATTTTATTAACTGTGTGTGCCAAGTTTATCAATAAGACATACTTTTTTGTGGACTATATAATAAAAGCTGAATAAGGAGGTCATGAGAGTAGATGTAGTTTCCAGAAGTAGGCTCAGGAATTGAGAGAAATCCTTAACTATAAAATATATTAAGAGTAATCAGGGACAGAGGCAAGAGCTTCTCTAGCTGAGTTTTGGTTCTGAATCCAAAATGGTTTATGCTCCATTTCTTACTAGTATAAATCTTGGAACTATCATTGCCAAACCTTAATCAAAGATCACATGCACAACAATGATTCTCCTCTAATATGACTGGTGCCTCCCATTAGAGTAAATTGATAATACATCACTAGAAAAAACAGTCAAACAGTGCCAAGGGATTGCCTATGAAATGTGTCTTTCTGGAATAATGAAGTTGCTAATTTGATTTTAATCATTTAGAATTTGCGGGTTTTATTGTATTCATTTTATATAAGCCTTAAGAAAGTTTAAGTAATAATGTAGTATAGAATATTGAGAGGGAGTATATGTTTGTTTGCCCTGGTGTGGGAGAATGTTAAAAGACATATGTTATACTAAGGCAGTAGTTCATAAACACTTTGAAGTCAGGATCCCTAGAGAATTTGAAGAAATTTATGGATCTATCCCCAGAAAATAAGTAAACTCAAGATAGTACGTATGTCTCTCTCTCTCTCTCTCTCTCTCTCTCTCTCTCTCTCTCTATATATATATATATATATATATATATATATATATATAATCTCCTTGGGTCCTTTCTTCTTGGCCTTTACATATGATTGGTCAGTAAATGATCACCTACCTGACCCAAGTTATTTTAATCAAAGTCTAAACCCAACCTTTTAGAACAGAAAAGGAGAAAAAGTCTGTCATCAGATACTTGAAAAAGTAAGATGTAAAGCTCTGAAGTCATTGTTAGCCATGTTTTCCATCACATGGAGACAGTCAGTTTGCAGCAAGGGAGAAGGATAAAGCCAGTGAGCAGAGAGAAGTATGATAGAATTCACCAACTATGTCTCTTATTCTAGTGGTTTCTGAGGCTCAGCTGGTCACATTTCTGGCTTTGGATTCTGGGAAATCTTTTCTTCCCATGTGTCCAGAGCATGAACTAGGTATGGACACAGACCAAAAGCTTAGATGGGATAAACAAGGAGTTACCCTGGCTGATATGAGACAAGCACCACCAAACCAGGTGCAACTCTACCCAGGTCAGGGACATCTGTGAGAAATCCTTATCCCAACTTCCTCTTTCTGCTTGAATGAGTTTATTTTGAGTTTTATTCAGTTGCAGCAGAGAGAGTACCACTTACAGCATACAGATACAGATGAAAATGTCTCTTTAATATCAGGGAATTTACTAAGGGTGAGGAACTCTCGCATTGGTGTAATTGTTTGTGATAACATGGTTTTGGCTAATTAGACATGAATCATCTACTAAATAAAGTAAATTCAACATATCTCATATTTATAAAAGTTGGTTAGCAGGTTGGATTATTGTATATATGTATGAAATAAAACTTTGTTTCTTTAGCAGTGTCTTACGATTGAGACTTTTTCCCATTTCAGACTTCTCCATCCATATTTATCAAGATTTTAAAAAAGTTTTAAGTGCTTTTAACATTAACGTATTGATTTTCCTTTTGCATATAAAATGAGAGAGAAAAGAAACAATAGCATGCCACTTTATTTCCTCCTGCTCTAGGAAGCAATCAGGTCCCAGCAAACCATAAAATAAAATTTATAGGAGTCCAGTTTGTGAACCAGATGAAATTTTTATTAATTTATGCAAGAGTGTAGACATTTCTAGTGCCTTGAGCCACAGAGTCTTCTCTCCAAGGTACTCCCTTCCTGGTATACCTAGAAACATCTTATTTATCAGAAGGTCAAGCAGATAAGGGTGGAATTATAGAGAAAAGAAATTGGATGATTATAAGAGCTGCAGTCAATTGGGAATTTCTAGATATCCTTTTCATTGCACTTATACATTTTTTTTCTTGGCATCTGTTCTGCTGGATAGATCCTGAATATTTTCTTGAATTTTGTTAATGTTCATCAGAGACATTGCCTTCTCTCTGACTTTTGACTGATTCACTCACTATTCGTGTAGTTCCTGGCGTTTGCCTTTACCTCTTGGGTCTGGAGCTCTTTATTAGTGGCCAGGTCCAGCAGGTTTGACCAAGAGAAGGTCCGTAGGAAGCTGACTATTGAAAGCAACTCCATTTCCTTTGAGAATAAATTTAATAAAATGAAAAGAAAAAAATATGGAACAACTTATGTAATTTGTAGGGTCATAGCCTAAGACTAAACTTGTAACCTAATTCTGACAGGAGAGACTAAGCTCTTTGAGGATAAAGTAATTCTCTCCAACCAAGTCTGCTCCCGTTTTATTTACATGAGGACTCTCTTTATAAGTAGGTAGCTGTTACAGAGTCTCCATGCTGAGAGATATTGCTTTTTATTATGTTTGCAATAGACTAGGAGCTACACACAGTATTTCATCAAAGAGATTCTGTCAAAATCTCAAGGCCCCTTATATTTCCTGCTTTAAAATACTCATGATTCTTTTCTTACTGTCCTCTTGATCTCATAAATGCTATTGTGTTTCCAAAAGAGAACACTTACAGGCTTTAGAAATGTACATGGTTGTAACATTTGTAGCCAGGGTCTGACATTTAGATGGGTTCATATTCAAAACACGTCTTTTGAAATTAGCATAGGAGCCAAGGAAATATATTCAGAGAAAGGTGACTGTGCACACATTTTAGGGTTTTACTTCAGGCATTAAGTACTAATTGAATTGGTCGAAATAAAAAAGTGTCTGCAGTGTTCTTGTGAGTAAACTGTCTTAGGAGTGGGTTATCCAGCCCCAGTCAAACCTTCAGATGACTAGCTGACATCTTGATGGCAACCTCAAGAGAGACCAGGAGCCCAAGCCTC
The DNA here is from genome assembly GCF_014108415.1 of Molossus molossus. Lineage (NCBI taxonomy): Eukaryota > Metazoa > Chordata > Mammalia > Chiroptera > Molossidae > Molossus > Molossus molossus. Next base: position 134,454,401 of record NW_023425355.1, on the reverse strand, counting down.
TCAGCTAGATGACTGACAAATCTTTGACCCAAAGAGACTATGAAATAATAAATATTTATTGTTGTTCTAAGTAGCTAATTTTGAGGTAATTTGTTACATAGCAATAGATAACCCAATGCAGCCCATAAGGCACTATGTAATCTTGCCCAAGTACTTCTCTGACTGTGCCTTATACCACTATTCCCCTTGCCCATTGCCTACAGCCATGGCGATCTTTTTATTATTTATTGCCTCATTAAACATGTCCCCTCCTCATTAAGCATGTCTGTGCTCTTAATGTTCCTTCCACCTGGAGGGCTATTCCCTAGCTCTCTACATAATGTACTCCTGTAATTCACTCATGTGAAAATAAATAGATATATATTTTAAAAATCAATCATTTTTCTCTTTTCTAGCAATAAGTGCCTCAAAAGGAAATCGAAAAAATTTATCCCATTTATATTATTGGAAAAAACACACAAGATTCATAAGAGAAAGCTAATAAGAAAGATTCAGAACTGCCATAAAAAGCTTATAAATGTGAATTGAAGGTCATGAAACAAGATTCGACCAAATAAAAAGACACTTCTCATCTTGGAGGAGACAATATAAAAACTTGACTTTCTTTAAATTAATATATTGATTCAATTAATTCTAGTTAGAATGCCAATAGGTGGATTTTTGTATGTTTTTATAATACTAAATAAAATATCCTTTATTTCTTAGGTGGAAGACTAAATGTCTGAGAAGAATCAAGGTGTTTTTTTCTTTTTTGAATCAGAATAGAAAGGGCAATGTTTTGCCAGATGAGGGAAAATATTATAAGGCCCAATTAACATGGTAATTGATTAAGAATAGACAAATGGTTTAATGGGAAAATATAGAGAGTTCAGAAAAAGATTCCAACGTATATAAGAGTTTAGTAATTATCAGTAATTGCAGGAGGGAATAGAGAATTGCAAGAGAAACAAGGAATTATGTGAGAGGGAATTTTGAGAACAGAGGATTATGAGAGAGACATAGAACTGTGGGAAAAACAGAAAATCGTGGGAGAAAATGGAGAAATGTTTGAAAGAGGAATTTGTGGGAGAGAAAGGAGCACTGAAAGAAGAGAAGGGAGAGTGTGGGAGAAAGATGGACTATTTCATACATGGGGTAGGCTTAACTGGCCTGTGCATCTGGGAGAAAATAATATTGGACCTTATATATTGTACTGACAAATAAATTTCAGATGTGTTAAACTCTTACATATTAAAAATAAAATAATAAACATCCTGTTAGAAAATCTAGGAAACTACATGTAGCAGGTGGGGTGGGTTAGTTAGACCTTTTTAAGTAAAACTGGGCTCGGGTATATTTGACTTTAAAAAACTGTCTATAACTTTTACAGAAAAAACCATATATTTGGAAAAAATTAGCAACAGTAGACATACATAATATATTTCATTACAAAACCTTTTAATTCAATGTAAAAATGGGCAACACATTTAAAGAGGCAATTATTTCAGAAGTCACTCTTGGAAATAATTTATTGACCTATGTTCTTAAAGGAGCCCATATTTTTATTGAACAACTGAAAAACATTTAAAAATGTAGATCAGCTTACAGTATATATGTTTCAACAATATTCTTTGTAGAATAGGTAGGTTGAATATAAGTATCTAAAAATTGTAGTTATATGTCCTAAGCTTTCTATATTTCTCTTTTATACATATAATTTCTCTAACAATAGAAAAAGTAGGCTAAAGTGCCAATCCAGATGGTTAACAACACTTGAAAATATGCTCTTAGCAAAGGGAAAGGCAAATTAAGGTAATAATAAGATACTTCTCAAGAAACAGGCACAAAACTTAAAAGTATATAATTCTTTTTGATAATTGAATGCAGGGAAAAGGGAACTCTCATTCATTGCTGTATGAAATCTGACCTACTACAGCTTTTTGCAAAACAATCTGGCAGCATCTATTAAAACTAAAAATATCCATGCCACTTGACCTAGTCATCCCTTTTCAGGGCATCCAACTCATAGAAATTAAGAACAACAATTATGAACACACGCACATATACACTACACCACACATTGCTTGTAGTGGCAGAAGATGGTTATCAAAGTAAATGCTCATCAATAGGTAATGGTTGAATAGATTATGATATAGCCATCCAATGGAATATTGTGCCATCAGCTTAAAAAAAAAAAAAAAAAAAAAAAAAAGAATGAGAGGCATTCCAGTTTCCTTGGATATTTCTGAATGGTATTTCTGAATGAGAAAAGCAAGATGCAGACAATCATGTATAATATAACCTCTTCTTTCTAAAACAATGATCAATATATATGCAGTGTGTGTATAAAATATGAGTTTGAAGAAAATATGTACTGAGTAGACACTAAGTTGCTATTATGGATTATTTGGAGGGGGGTATATGCTGGAATATATGCCGGGGGGGGGTGGCAAGAAATGGGGAGAGGGAAACAAAGCTGAATGGGAAAAGAAGGAAAAAAAGACTGCATCAAAAATCGAAATGTGTACGATATGATCACATTTATGCCTTTTTGTAAAATTACATTTCTGAGTAGAAATGTAAAAAGGAAAATATTTTAAATGTGAATACCAGATTTTTTTTTTTTAGAAAAGGAAAGTAAGTATTCTGAGCTCAAGGCATAATTTAAAAACACTTTTGTAAGGTGAATTGCTGCCATGAAATTCTTTTCATTTTTTTCCTTTCCTTTTCCTCTTTCACTATGAGCCAAAGACCAGAAAAGAAGTGGCAATGCAAACGTTCTAGTTGCCTTCTGGTTATCACAAATTTTCCCTAAGGAAGGAGAATTACATTTGCCAACACTCCCTTAAATTTTCCACAGAGATGCCCTTTAGTAGAGAACAATACATTTATGTTTTGTATTTTGCTTTTTAATATACCCATGCTTGTGATAATATAAAAATATTTAAGTTTCTTAGTCAAATTATTTAATGTCCTGTTTGACTGTCAGGGTCTTGCCTGGACACAGATGGCACATTCAAACTGGGTAACTGTAGAGGGTTTGATAAATGGGCTACTTACGAAAGCATCCACAGGGGTTAGAGAAACCAGGAAGGGATAGTGCATTACCCTGGAAGTAGTATTATTGAGGTGTTACCACTTCTAGGCCTGGAGGAACAAGGAGAGGGAGTGGCTATAGGCACCCAGTTGTATCGCCTGGGCTGTCTGAAAGTGGCTGTGGCCTTTAGCAGAGGGATGCAGCCAACCTATAGAGATTTTGTAAAGACAGAGTTGAGGGCGTCAATATCCCTACTTCCTGTTCCTCCTGCCCTCTGATCTCCTGTTGATGCTCCCCATTCTTCAAATCCAACTGGAAGCCAGAAGACAAAGTAGCTCAGTGATGTTGTCCATACAAGTCAGCCTCAAGGAGCACATAACTGGGTCAAGAGGGATGGAGAGTGGATCTGAAGGGGCAGACATTTGATCATTCTTTTCCACCACCAATTTCTTCAGATAATTGGATGGGTTGTAAAGACAAATCATAATATTTAATCCATGGCTTGAATTATCCCATGAACTTGGCCATATAGTTATGGGAATCCATATGGCTTAACATGAAGCCATATGATACTTACTATCATGTGACTTGATTAAATTAATTAGGTGCCACCCAAAACACCAAAGAGAAGCTCCTGAGTTCAAAACCTAGGTCAAGAAATCTCTGATAGGAGTTGGAAAGGGGAATAGGGAAAGGAAAATTTAAGTATTATCAAGAGGGAAGGAAAAGCTCAGGGCACAGGGGATGGGGTTTAGAAGATAAATTTATTAATATAACAGTTTTGCCTAAAGTTGGTTATGTTCAGATGTATGTGCTCTATATGCAGAGCAAGATCATTTGTTCAGGAATTAGAATACTGGGTTCTGGAGCCCTGCTACTACTTACTTCTGGCAATTTGGGTAAACCATTTCCTTTCTCTGAGCTTGTTTCATTCTCTACATCAGAAGAGGGTCAGACTAATGATCTAAGCTTCCATTTGGTTCTATATTGTGTGTTGCTATTATTTCACCCAATTAGAAATTTGAAGAATGACTTAAAAACAGTTTAGAACATTCAGAACAAGAGTCTGATTAAAGTGATGATTTCAAGCAACTTATAATTTAACCATTAGTATACTTCACCATAGAATTCAGCAGGCTGCTAAGAAACAATAAATTTTCTTGTTTAATGTACAGTAAGTTCAAAACATTTTATCCAACAGAATTAGTGAGTACAATGGAACACTCTAGGAAGAGACAGTAAAAAGCGGTAGATAATTTGGCCTTAGTGTATTGTATTATAGATGAAAACCATTAAATAATGTGCACCCTACTTCTTGTAGTATCACATAGAAATCTTAGAAGAACACTAGTGAGAAGGTAAAAAAAGAAAAGAAAGAAAACATACAAGGATGGAACCATGGTACACTATGGCCTGTTGTGCCCCTTCCTATTTAGCAAAGAAAGGGCCTATCTCTAGGCTACCCCAAAATTACATGATCAAGTGTAAACACAGTAGTAACATTGCTGTGGTATGCTCAGAAAGTGGCAATTGAAGTCACAGTTTGACTTTTTCTTTATTTCTTATGTGTGTATCAAATGATATGTTCTTAGAGAATTAAAAAATAATTTTTCTTTATTGATTTTAGAGAAAGAAGAAAGAGAGGGAGAGATAGAAACATTAATTGTTCGCCTCCTGCATGCTCCCCACTGGGGATTGGGCTCACAACCTGGGCATGTGCCCTGACCTGGAATCGAACTGGCAACCTCTTGGTGCATGGGTCGATGCTCAACCACTGAGCCATATCAGTTGGGCTTAGAGCATTTTAATAAATGTATCCTCTCTCTCATGCTGCAGAAAAAAATCATTGATATCTATAGAGATTTTTTGATGATGATACTTGCTACCAAGACTGTCTCTTAATTTTAGAGCAACATTGATTTAGGTCTACTTGATTAATTCATATAAATAATAAAAAAGGAGAAGGTCCCCCAAACAGAGGAGAGGTGGAAGCAACTTATAATTTGTCAACATATGAGTATGAGTAACTTTATTTTAGGGACCTAAAGCCCTGGGAGTAGGCAATAATATCTAGGAGCCTAGAAAGCCAATATTCTATGATAGTCAATGTTGTATGGAAGAACATATTCTATGATAGAATATGGTATGACCCATTCGTCAATATTGTATGAGGGAAGATTAAGACAGGTTAGGACCTTGGATTTGGCCCACCTGCCAAAAGGGGCAGGGCAGTGGGTGTTGGGAAAGGAGAAGATCAAGTTTGTCAGATAAAGTACAATATCCAAAGGGGGTAGTAAAAACATGTATTCTAGGCAAGCAATCAACCCTAGGAGTTTAAGGGGAGATACCTGAAAGTTCTAATGAATGAGTTTGAATACATTTAGAGGAAATCTAGGGAGGGGAGAAGTGTATGAATCCAGGCAGACAGGCAATTAGGGTAACCTGCTGGAGTTTTGTAACAGGATTGTATTAGTTTGCTAGGGCTGCCTAAACAAAGCACCACACACTGGGCAGCTTAAACAACAGAAACTTATTTCCTCACAGTTCTGGAGGCTAGAAGTCCAGACTCAAGGTGTTGGCAGGGTTCCTCCTGAGAGCCATGGGGGAAAGATCTGTTCCAGGCCTTTCTCCAAGGCTGCCATCTCCTTGTGTCTCTTTATATCATCTTTTCTCTATGCTTGTCTCTGTGTCCAAATTTTCCCTTTTCAAAAGGACACCAGTCATACTGGATTAGAGCCTGCCTTACGAACTCATTTTAACTTGATTACCTGTGTAAAGACCCTATGTTTCAAATAAGGCCACATTCTGATGAGGGTCAGGACTCAACATTCATTTTTTTAGTGGGGAGGGGCACAATTCAAACCAGAGCAAGGACTGATTAGCATAAAATGAAGCCCTAGTGCTAGAAGGGATTAGGGGATGAGGCCGGTTCCCAAGATAGAAATTCAGACAGGAACGAAGGCAGAACTTGGATATTAGATCAGGGGCACATGTTGGGCAGAGTCTTGGTAATGAGACAATTGCCAGAACTGGAGTCTGGGGCCAAGTCTGATAGATGCTCTGGTACCTGAACTGAGGTAGAAGAACTGCTGGAAGATGGGCTAGAATTGGCTGGCTAAGCCTACATGTACCACAGAGAGGAAGTCTCAACTTCTAGCAGAGGGAGGCTAGCCAAACTGAGACACCATGGGGGTGAGTGAAGAATTGGAAATTTTTGTGGGAAATGGAAAACCGAAGTGGGAGACATTGACTCAGTATACTCCCTAGTGAAGCTTGGGCAGAGCAGTTTTGTAGAGATTGCCTGCTCCTCCTCAACACCCAAATGAATTTAGCCAGAAGCTCATTATCTTTGCTCTTGATTTCCTCAAAACTGGAATGTGTTCATCCTAGGTTCTCAAAGGCATGTCAGGGACAGGGTACTTGAAGACACAGAATAAACATGGTTCATAGTCCTACAGCATCACTTTAACGTGGAGATAATAATGGAATTAGATGCAAAGTTAGTGTGGATTTTTATAACAAATTATGAGGATTGAGAGAAATTTCATGCTTGCAGAGTGCAGCTGACTGTTCCAGTACTATCCATGTCCCCTTGACACTCACCATTCTTGTATAAGCCTATTGGTGTCTTACTGCAAACACTTGCAACTCTCCACCCGAAGGCTTTCTCTTGGTCAGAGTAGCAGGCAGTTAACAATCCTGGGAATAGCCCTTAGCCAACGATGAATGGAAGTTGGAATTAAAATACCCCAGTTTCGCCCTGGCTGGTTTGGCTCAGCGGTTAGAGCGTCAGCCTGCTGTCCACAGAGACCCGGGTTCGATTCCCGCTAAGGGCATGTACCTTGGCTGCAGTTTGTCCCTGGCCCTGGTTGGACCTGGTTGGGTCGTGTGGGTGGCGGCCACTCAATGTGTCCCTTTCACATCGATGTTTCTCTCTCTTCCTCTCTCTCCTTCCCGCTCTATCTGAGTAAAAAATGGAAAAATGTCCTCGGGTGAGGATAAAAAAAAAATACCCCAGTTTCCTTGACCTTGGGCAAGGGTGAGGACATGGGGAGGGGAAAGGAAACTTTGACTTATGTTCTACACTGTCTCCCAAAGTTTCCCAGTAGGATTGGGCCCCATGCCTACAGAGGTAATGTGCTCATTAATGTACCCTGGAATGACTTCCTTCCCTTCCTGGCTCACTTTCCACACACTCCCATTGGTGTTTCTTAGGATCACCTCCTGAATAAACCACTCAAATCCTTGTGTCCAGGTTTGCTTCTGGGGCAACCTTCCCAGAAGATACTGAGTCTGATCTGAACCAAGCCTCCAGACTACAGTGGGTGGGCTGATGGTGGAGTTTATATTCCCGTGCCTTTAAAGGAACTTTGCTGGTAAATTAAGAAACACTGACTTAAGAGACTTAATCATATTGCACTTGAAACTGGTCAACCAGTGGCCCTTAACCTATTTTCTCCCCTAACTCCTCTGTGAGGTTCCACATAATATTTTCAATAATCCAAGTGAATTCTGACAAAAGTACTTTAGGTTATTCTCCTTTTATTATCATCACAAATAGAAATCTAAAAGTAGCAAGAAGCCAAAAGTAATGCATCAGCCCATACTGAACCCCAGTGCCCTAGGGACACACTACAGGTCATTGAGGAATCACCATCACGATTCCCCCAGAACTAGCTTCATTACATTGAGTGCAATTAACTTTTTATTTGAAAGATATGTATATAAAAAAGTGATAGTGGATTTCTGAGTTGTTAGAAATTATTCGTTTTCTTTGGCTGTTATTTAAAAATGAGAATTACGAAGACTCTCCCAGGAGTCTTTATTGTTGCTTAATAACACACATTTAGTAGCAAAGTTGTCTCTTGTCTTGAGCTCAAACAGTACAAAGTGGTAAGTATGAATTATTTCATCGTTCTTCACCCTACTCATGCTTTATTACTTAATAATAGTGCTTTACACGGAGTGTAAACTGGCCACATACTAAATGACTGTGGCATTATGTTAAAGAGGAGGCACATTGTTGCTGCTACTTCTGCAAATGTTGCTCTATGATCTATGCGCTTAATTTTTATTTTAATCTTCTTTTATTATTTTTGTAAACAAATTTTGGTACCAAATAGAGGAATACAATAAATAAATGAAACAATAAACAACTTGCTCTTGGAGTAAATTGAATGTTAGTAGAGGTGTATTACTATTGATCATTTAACTAAAATCTTTATAATGTACCATCATTCTTTATTAAAAAGCACAGTGAGCCCTGGCCGGTGTGGCTCAGTGGTTAGAGCATTGGCCTGCAGACCAGAGAGACCCGGGTTCAGTTTCCGCTAAAGGCACGTACCTCGGTTGCAGTTTGTCCCCGGCCCTGGTTGGAGTTGTGTGGGTGGCAGCCACTCCATGTGTACCTTTCACGTCGGTGTTTCTCTCTCTTCCTCCCTCTCTCCCTTCTGTTCTATCTGAAGATAAATGCAAAAATGTCCTTGGGTGAGGATTAAAAAAAAAAAAAGCACAGTGAATAAAATCCCAGTAATAATAAGCTGTACCAATATAGTCTTCCTGTGTCCCCTAAAGAATTTCTTAGGATTAAACAAGTAGATATGTTGGAAAAATTTAAATAACAATAGTAAAATTGCTAAGAAAGATATATGCAAAGGGAATCTACTGGGATGCTAGAATGTTCTCTATTTAATTTTGTTTGTTTTTACTCACATTTCTATGTAAGAATGTAGGATAGTTAGGGTATTCCTAAGGAAATGAAGATAATTATTGATTTGCAATGTTATTTATGGAAGAGCCACTAGAAAGATACATTTATGTCTAGTGTTTACTTTTGTCTTGACTAGAAAGTAACCTCATGAAATTAGTGCTATCATAAATGGATTATTCACCTCATTTGTTTACTGAAACACTGAGTTTTTTTGTGTATGGACCTGGACCTATACAGTGGTAGGGCCCTTTCCTCATTTTTCTAAGTTGAGAGACTTATTCTACATTTATTTATTTATTTATTTATTTATTTATTTATTTATTTATTTATTTATTTATTTATTTATTTTTATCCTCATCCGAGGACGTTTTTCCAGTTTTTGTTCAGATAGAGTGGGAGGTAGAGAGAGAAAGAGAGAGAGAGAGAGAAACATTGACGTGAAGGGGACACATCGAGGGGCTGCCACCCGCACGACCAACCAGGGCCGGGGACAAACTGCAACCGAGGTACACGCCCTTAGCGGAAACTGAACCCGGGTCTCTCTGGACCGCAGGCCAACACTCTAACCGCTGAGCCAAACCGGCCAGAGCAAGAGACTTATTCTACTTTTAAAGACATTTTTTTTCCCTGCAAGAATTGAGTCTCTGGGCTGTGTGTTTCTATTTTTTTTTTTTTTGTCCTTGGAAAAGCAGTATGGGTATTATGAGGTAATTTTAGTAATACATTTATTATTTATAATCTTTAAAATATAGTTGTCTTTTCATGAGGGTTATAGTGATTTTTCTCTTGCAACTTGATCCAGATTCTGGGATCATGCAAAATAGTTCAAATTCTCTGTATTCTGGGATTTATAAAAATGCTGGTAAGGCATTTGTAATAAGTAGGATGCATGTGACACTAAAACCACAGGATTATAATTGTCCTACTGTGACTGCTTTGATTTATTTAAGATATTTATTAAAGGTCAGAGAAATGGCCACTTCTAGGCATCAATGAAACCAAATGCTGATTTGAAATTCAAATTAAATTTGAATATTGCAATGATATCATATCTTCTCTGCAGTAAAATTGGCTTTCTCTTCCTCCTCCCTACCCTGTCCTCATTTTTGATTGTAAGAACAATATTATAAAATCTAAGAGTTTTAAGAGAAAAGAAAGAAAATTCCTAATACTATCATTTCTATTCTTTGCCCATACACATTTATATTTTTAAATATAGTAGCAATCACAATATATATACAATATTGTATTCTGCTTTTTATTGTTAACTTTCTTTTGAAAAGAGATCTGGAATTTCTATAAAGCAATTGCAAAAATAGTACTAAGGAAGTTATGTCACGCTAGCTGGGGGAAAAAAAGAGGGAACATGTGTTGATTGTGTGGGTTTCAAGCTTTTCAAAAGTGATGTAACATTTACCTTAGATTTTCTTAGCCAGAGATATGAACCTAACCATCTTGGGTTGGAAAAGGGTATAGAATGTAACTAAGCTAAAATTTGTGAATGAAAGTAGAGCAGCATTTTCTTTCTGCCAATTGCTAATTAAATGCCATGGAAGACTTGCATATTTAATTTTATCCATGTAAAGAATGTGCATTAGTTGGTAGCAAGGGTTTTGGCCAGAAAATAAATGACTATATTTTTAGATCATTTTCCTAGCCCTGTTAATTTATTATCCCTTGATGTAGCTAAAGTGTAGAAATGGAAAGGTTCCTTCATTTGTCCAGAGTTACAGTTTTGCTAGGCGAAAGGATAAGGTACTTGAGGCTATCGGCACAAGAATGGTTGAAATAATGTGACATGAGTTCTAGACAGAAGAGGGAAGGAGATGGAGACAGGGGAAGACTGATAGATGAAGACAAAGCAGGAGATGTCAAGGGGCCAGAGGTCTCTCTCTCTCTCTCTTTTTTTTTTAAATCCTCACCTGAGGACATTTTTCCATATTTTGTTCAGATAGAGTGGAAGGGAAAGAAAGAGAGAGAAACATCGACGTGAAAGGGACACATCGAGTGGCTGCCACCCACACGACCGAACCAGGGCTGGGGACAAACTGCAACCGAGGTACATGCCCTTAGAGGGAACCGAACCCGGGTCTCTCTGGACCACAGGCCGACGCTCTAACTGCTGAGCCAAACTGGCCAGAGCTAGAGGTCTCTTTAATAAGAACAGACGTAATGGTAAAAATAGAGCAAGAAAATTGGAAAATTAGAGTGTTGTATTCAGTTGGTTTATTAAAACTGAAATAAAATCTGAAACGCAAGTGAGTTGGTCTATTAAAATTTTTATTTTTGTTTTTCCTTGGTTTTAATGTTGTAAAACATTTGAACCAGAACAGAGAACAAAGCAAGGGAATTGAAATCCAGTCATTAATTCATTTTTGCATTAATTTGACAAATACCTTGCTAAGCCCTGCTTATGTGCCAGGCACTATTTTAGGGGCTGGGAATACAGTAGGGAATAAGGTAGAAACAATTTTGATGGTTTGGAATTTATATTCTAATGGAGGGGTTGAACACTCAGCAAATAAAATATCAGATCATAATAAGAAAACTAAATTATAGCAAAGGCATAGAGGCATGAGGGCTGGGGAGCTATTTTAAACATGATGACTAGAGAAATGAAGAGGGGAGATGGAAGGGGGAACATGAAGGAAATGAGGGCAGAAGCCAAGCAGACATCTGGGGGAAGGATGTCCTAGGCATAAGAACAGCAAGTATGAAAGCCTGGAGAGGGGAATATGCTTGGCAGGCCTGTCCCTAACATTTGTGAAGCCCAGGGCAAGAGTACAAATGGAGGTCCATGAACTCTATCTGTGTCTAGACATTAAAAAGTTATAAAACAGCCCTGGCCGGTTTGGCTCAGCGGTTAGAGCGTCGGCCTGCGGTCCAGAGAGACCCGGGTTCGGTTCCCGCTAAGGGCACGTACCTCGGTTGCAGTTTGTCCCCGGCCCTGGTCGGTTGTGCGGGTGGCAGCCACTCGATGTGTTCCTTTCACATCGATGTTTCTCTCTCTCTCTCTGTTCCTCTCTCTCCCTCCCACTCTACCTGAACAAAAAATGGAAAAAAAAAAAGTCCTCGGGTGAGGGAAAAAAAAAAAAGTTATAAAACGTATCCTGTCATCCAAACTTGACTAATATACTTCAATGTTGGCTTGGAAGGTCAGGATTCGATTTTAAAATTTTGGATGCCTCAGGGTTTTGTACCAGAACCTGGTGGTACAGAAACTTCTGGCTTCTGGTCCTAGCCAGAGATACCCCCCCCCTTTCTCTTCCCACCCCAGGATTCTCCCATAATCACAAGGGGTCTCGCACAATGTGAGTGGACAGCCCTGCCTGCAGGTCTAAGCTCTGTCCACATAGCACTTATCAGCTGCCCTCTGATTGCTCCCTGTAACTAGGCATGTGCACACTCATGACAGAGTCTGCTCTTAAGAAGATGAACCAGGGAAGGGGCCCATGCTGGCTCTGGAAGCCAGCTCTTGGCCATTTGGGCAGCACCATTCATGGATACTGAGTACCCAGGATGTGGTCTTGATGGGGCACAGGCTCTGGATAGACATAGCCTCTTGACCTCACTGACTCTGCCCTGTGGGGAATGGTTTGGCTGAGGACGGACACAGCAAGACACTTGAAGTCATGGGGTTTGGAGAAGTGGCTCCTTTTGCCGGGACCTAAGGGTGGCACTTTTGCTTGTCACACTTGAAGAGGAACAAGGAGGCGATTCCTTATATCCTCAGGATTTGAACTGCGATGATGAAGGAGATATGAGACTTCCGTTCTTTAGAGGATCTATAAAAAGTAAAGGAAGGAAGAAAAGGAAACCAGAATGTATGGAGCATCTGTGCCAAGCCTGGCTGTGTGCAATATGCTTTTGCTCTTGTGATCTAATTTAATCTTCCAAATAATCCTGGGAAGTAGGCTTCATATTCTCTTGTGTACAGGTAAAAAAAAATAACCCAGGGAGATCATTTCCTTGTCCAGAATCACACAGCCAGTGAGCCTTGGAGCAGAGGCTCAAACCCAGGGCTCCAGGTAATTCTAAAGCCTGTATTCTTTCTACTACACTGCATCATCTTTGAAAGACTTTTTCTGTAATGAGAGTGAGGAACAATAAAGAAAGTAAAATCCTATACTGTGCGTAGAGGAAAATGAATGCAGAGATCCTTAATCCAGAGCTGATTTCTATCCTGAGGTCCCTAGAGCTCCCGAGAGTATGTGAGTTTAAAGTCTTTAGGTATTTTTCTTTTAATTGAGGTAAAATGTATATATAGTGAAATGCACAGATCTTATATCAGTGGTTCTCAACCTTCCTAATGCCATGACTCTTTAATACAGTTTCTCATGTTGTGGTGACCCCCAACCATGAAATCATTTTCGTTTCTACTTCATAACTGTAATTTTGCTGTTATGAATCGCCATCAGAAATATGTGTTTTCTTTTTTTTTTTTTTTTTTTTTTTTTTTATCCTCACCCGAGGACATTTTTCCATTTTTTGTACAGATAGAGTGGGAGGGAGAGAGAGGAAGGGAGAGAGAGACAGAAACATCAATGTGAAGGGACACATCGAGTGGCTGCCACCCGCACGACCAACCAGGGCCGGGGACAAACTGCAACCGAGGTATGTGCCCTTAGCGGGAACTGAACCCGGGTCTCTCTGTACCACAGGCCGACGCTCTAACCGCTGAGCCAAACCGGCCAGGGCAGAAATATGTGTTTTCCAATGGTCTTAGGTGACCCCTGTGAAATGGTCGTTTGACCCCCAAAGGGGTCACGCCCCACAGGTTGAGAACTACTGTTTTATATGAACAACTTGAAGAGTTTAGTTTTGCAAATGCTAACACCCATATAACCACCATCCCAATGAAAGTATTTCCTCTAGATATGTCCCTCATTCCAGAAATTTCCCTATACCTCTTTCCAGGCAATCTCCTCCCACAATAGGCAACCACCTGATTTCTATCACTATGGGTTCATTTTGCCTGGTTTAGAGTTTCATGCAAATAGAATCATACCGTATGTTTTTTGAGATTTATCCATATTATGGGATAAAAGGAGTTACCTTCTTTTTATTGTTAAGTATTCCATTGTATGAAGATGCCACCATTTGTTTACCGGTTCACTTCCTTTTTTAAAATTTTTTTTTCCCTTTATTGATTTTAGAGAGAGGAAGGGAGAGGGAGAGAGAGATGGAAACATTGATGAGAGAGAACATCAATTGGCCGCCTCCTGCATGCCCGCACTGGGGATTGGGCCCACAACCTGGGCATGTGCTCTGACCGGGAATCGAACTGGCGACCTCTTGGTGTATGGGTCGATGCTCAACCACTGAGCCATACTGGCTGGACTACCTGTTCACTTCTTGATAGGCATTGGGATACTTCCTACTTTTGGTTATTATGAATAAAGCTCTTATAAACATTCTTGCACATGTCGTTTTGTGAATATATGTGTATATATATTCATTTATTTTAGGTCTATAACCTAGGAGGGGAATTGCTGGGTCATATGGTAGGTGTAGATTTTACTTTTTAAGAAACTGCCACATTTTTCCATGGTGGTTATATCATTTTACACTGCCACCAGTAATGTGTAAGAGTTTCAGTTGATGATGTTATTTTTTTTCCCCTCACCCAAGGATATTTTTCCATTTATCTTCAGATAGAGTGGGAGGGAGAGAGAAAGAGAAACATCGACTCAAGAGAGATACATCGATTGGTTGCCTCCCACACGACCCCGACCAGGGCAGGGGACCAAACTGCAACCGAGGTACGTGCCCTTGACTGGAATTGAACCCGAGACTCTTCGGTCAGTGGGCCGATGCTGTAATTGCTGAGCCAAATCAGCCAGTACTGATGATGTTATTTTCAATTCAACATGTTTAATTTTTTAAACATTTCAAACATAAAAAGAATTATATTAATAACTATCAGCCTTTATTCTACCACGCAGATTTAACACATTAACAATTTCCTGTATTTGCTTCAGATCTTAATAAATGAAATATTACAGATGTACTTGAAGACTTTTCCCCCATCTTCTTCCCCTTCCTCCTCCCTGAAAATTAGCATCATCCTGAAGTTGGTGTGTATCTTCCTACGTCTGTCTATTTTTAAATATGTGACACGGTATATGAACCATTTTCAATATTTCACCAAGTCTAACAAAGATGGCATTATTTTCCTGTGATAATTCTTGGCACAGCAGTCAAAGCAGCAACATCTTAATAAATAAGTCAATTTGATCTTTAAAAATTTGTAATTTCCTATGTATTATTGTTTATTGATTCTAATATTAATTAGGTTGATTATACCTATAATTAATAGAAAATGAGGGATATTAATTTTATTTTAAAAGGCAGTTTACAAGGCAGATGAAAACCCTTCAAAGCTTAGAATTCTTGAAAAGTAACAAGGAAGTTCTTAGCACTTGAGCTGGTGAGAACTGTAGAGCTAATACAATCTTCCCATCTCACAGATAAAGAAACTGAGTCACATACCAGTTGTGATTTGCTAGGTTATTGCAGCTAAAGAATGCCAAGCCATTACCAGAACCAGGTCTTCTAATGTCCATTTTAGAATTCTCTTGACCTCACCATGCAGCTTCCATGCCACTGAAGGCAATCAAAGATAAAGAAGGAAGGAAAGAGAGAAGAAAATGAGATGTGGAGGCAGGAGGAAGCAAAAACTTCATAGAAACAAGACGGCAGAAATGTGGTATTTTAAGGAAGAGGTTGCCCTTCATATGAATGATTCTTGGATTTTGGTGTATATTTTTGGTAGCAGTATGCGGTGAGTCACTAACAAAGAGCTTAAGACAGATGAGTTAACATAAATGGACCAAAATAAGCTGTGGTCTCTAGGCTGAGCAGCTGTTGGACAAACCTGCCAATATTTTATTTCCCAGAGATACTTGCAGCAGATTTAAGTGAGCAGGCAGTGAGTGTTGCATTAGAAAATTCCATACCATTCAGAGTTTTCTGTGTCTGAGATGTGGCTATCCAGGGGAAAGGAGAAAACCCCCAGCTATTTATTGAAGCTCCACTTTGTGGAAGAGGGTAGGCAGAGTTGCAGGCCGTAGCGGGGTGCACAAGTGGAGGGACAATGCAGCGGCACATGAGTCATCCCTGGATGTCCCACTAGCTGTGTAACCTTTGGCTACTCTGTGGTTCTATTTTCCATCTTCTGAATGAGGGGCTTAGATTGGATGACCTCCTAAGTCCATTCCTGTTTAACAATGTATATAGCTTACATTTACTGAGCACTTATTTTGTGCCAGGCACTTTGTCAAGTGTTTTACATAGGAATTTTCCCCCCTCTGTTAAACCTTTGAGGTTCTTTCAATAGTAGTCCCATTTTGCAGATAAATAAACTGAGTCTTTAAATAAATTTTTTTCTTTATTGATTTTAGATAGAGAGGACATGAGAGGGAGAGAGAGAGAAACATTGATGAGAGAGAACATTGACTGGCCACTTGCTGCATGCCCCGCACTGGGCATCGGGCCCACAACCTGGGCATGTGCCCTGACCCAGAATCAAACTGGTGACCTCTTGGTGCATGGGTTGATGCTCAACCACTGAGCCACACCAACTGGGCAATAAACTGAGTCTTAAAGAGAATAAGAGACTTGCCTGAAGTCATATAGTGTGCAATGGCAGAACCTGAATCAAATCTGAGACTGTCTCAGAAACCTGGCTTCCTAATCACCATTTTGTATTGTGCCTTTGCCCTAAACAGGAAATTAGGAATGAGTTGCTTTCTTCTTCTTCTTCTTCTTCTTCTTCTTCTTCTTCTTCTTCTTCTTCTTCTTCTTCTTCTTCTTCTTCTTCTTCTTCTTCTTCTTCTTCTCCTTCTCCTTCTCCTTCTCCTTCTCCTTCTCCTTCTCCTTCTCCTTCTCCTTCTCCTTCTCCTTCTCCTTCTCCTTCTCCTTCTCCTTCTCCTTCTCCTTCTCCTTCTCCTTCTCCTTCTCCTTCTCCTTCTCCTTCTCCTTCTCCTTCTTCTTCAAATTGTTATGTTTGAGTGACACTGCAGTGTATTTTCAGGTCCTAATTGGAATCCCCTCACTGCATCCATACACTGCACTGTGGGTGAAGGACGTTAAAGATAGTAATCAAATTCAGGACACACACATTTCACACAGGACAGAAATAGCACTGAGTGGGGCACAGCAGGGCCATTTGATTTACAGAAGCATCATCATCTTGAATATTTCGTACATTCTCTCCAGTTCACTCTGTACTTGGTGTTCCTGCTGATGTCACTGGCAGAGATGTCTCATGAGGAGACACCTTGTTTGTAAAGCCAATTCAGTAACCTCCTCTATCCTGATTTAGTATGATATGGCCATGGCAACAGTGGTAATAGTGGCAGCTCCTTTGTTCCTTTTCACTAATGACACACAATTTACATACCTCTTGCATTGCCACTTGTCCTGTAAATACTTCAGACATAGAAAGAGCATCCCTCTCTCCAAAACAAAACAAAACAACCTCTAAGATTGTGGGTGATTTCATCTAACTTCTGTTCAAGATCGATTTTCAGTTGGTGACTGACAATCCTGTTTTTAAAGTCTATTGGGATGTTCATGACTAAAATCACACTTTCTATCATTCTTTCTTTGATGTCTACATATACAGGAATGGGGAACTGAAGCAATATCTAATAATTCAAACCAAAAAAAGCACTGCTGCTTCTATTTAGTTGGGTGTTTTAAGATGTAGAAACTTTGAGCTGAAAAAGGCAGGGATAATACACTCAACCTGCTGCATTTTTATACACCAATAATGAACTATCAGAAAGGGAAATTAAGAAAACAATTTACAGTTGCTTCAAAAAATAAAATACCTAGGAATAAAATGTTTTTAATCCTCACCCGAGGATAGTATTCCATTGATTTTCAGATAGAGTGGGAGGGAGGGAAGAAGGGAGAGAAACATAGATGTGAGAGAGACATCAATTGGTTGCCTCCTGCACGACTCCAACCAGAGCCAGGGATTGAACTGCAATTGAGGTACATGCCTTTGAGTGGCATCAAACACGCAACTCTTTGGTCTGAGGGCTGATGCTCTAACTGCTGAGCCAAACCAGCCAGGACTACCTAGGAATAAATTTAACCAAGGAGGTGAAAGACCTGTACTCAGAAAATTATAAGACAAAAGAAACTGAAGAAGATACAAATAAGTGGAAGCATATATGTTGTTCATAGATAGGAATAATTAATGCCATTAAAATGTCCATACTACCCAGAGCAATCTATAGATTTAATACAATTACTATCAAAATACCAATGATGTATTTCACAGAACTCAAACAAATAATCTGAAAATTTATATGGAACCACAAAAGACCCTAAATAACCACAGTAATCTTGAGAAAGAAGAACAAAGGTGGAGGTATCACGCTACCTGATATCAACCTATGCTGAGCAAGTGAGTAAATGTGGATTTGCATTTAAAACATTTTAAAACCTCAAATCAAGTTTTATTGACCATCTATTCCATGTGTTACATAAGGTAGAGGAATCAAAGGTGAATTTGACTAATAAGAAATACAGAAATACATAATTGATTATAAAAAATGGCAGCATGTAATAAATGCTATAAAAACAGATGCCAAAAAAATGTGTTAGCAGAGCTAGAAAGAGAGCAATGTTTTTATTTATTTATTTTTGTTACAGATGTTTCTCCTTTTTTCCTTATTGACACCCTCCTCTCTATCCCCTCCACCCCGTCCCCAGCTTTGTTGTCCATGTCCATCGGTTATGCATACATGCATATAAGTTCTGTGGTTTATCTCTCCCCCCTCACCCCCTCTTCTGGGGGCTGTCAGTCTGTACTCCACTTCCACATCTCTGGGACTACCCCATTCCTCAGACTGTTATGTTCATTATATTCCACAAATAAGTGAGATCACATGATACTTGTCTTTCTCTGTTTGGCTTGTTTCGCTTAGGATAATACTTTCCAGGTCCCTCCATGTCGTCTCAAAGGATAAGAGATCTATCTTTCTTACAGCTGCATAGTACTCCATTATGTATATGTACCACCGCTTTTTTATCCATTCGTCTACTGATGGACACGGGCTGTTTCCAGATCTTAGCTATTGTAAATAGTGCTGCTACGAACATGGGGGTACATATATTCTTTCTGATTGGTGTCTTCTTAGGGTATATTCCTAGAAGGGGGATCACTGGGTCAAATGAAAGTTCATTTTTTTTTAATGTAGCTGTCCAATTTGTCCAACACCATTTATTAAAGAGGCTGTCTTTACTCCATTGTATGCTCTTGTCACCTTTGTCAAATATTAATTGAACATAATGTCTTGGGTCAATTTCTGGGTTCTCTGTTCTGTTCCACTGGTCTATATGTCTGTTCTTGTGCCAGTACCAGGCTGTTTTGATTACAGTAGCTTTGTAGTATAACCTGATATGAGAGCAATGTTTTAATTGCAGCTTTGGGAAAGTGATATTTGATATGGCCCTGGAAATATTTCTGCAGGTAGAGCTGGGTGGGAGAGGAGACAAAGAAGAGGATAGGTGTGAGTGGCAGGGAACAAAGCCTCTGAGGCAGAAAGTCCAGGGCACACTCATGAAATAGAGAAACCTGAAGTGGTCAAAGTCAGGGGTGGAGAGTCATGGGGGAGTGACAAATAAGAGTCTGTCAAAGCAGGCTGGGACTTGCTCATAGAGGGCCTGGGCTACTTTGCAAGGAGTTTGGCCTTTACTCCACCCTGTAGGGATAACGTTTCAAAGGTTTTAAAGCAGAAGAGTAATTTTGAAGGGAGAATTATTATCTTTCCTAAATATTAAAAAATGTTCACTTACAAACAAAATCTAAACATCGAATTCAACACAAGGAACAGAAACCTGATATAGTCACTGCTATCAGTTTCATATGTTAACTCTAAGATGGTTTTTAAATATATATATATAATTCTCATACCATAAAACTCACCGTTTTAAAGTGTACAATTCACTGGGTTTTAGTGTATTCACAAGGTTGTGGAACCATCACCACTGTCTAATTCCAGAACATTTTCATCACCTCAAAAAGAAACCTCCATACCCATTAGCAGTCACCTGCCATCTCCCTTCTCCACAACCCTTGGAAACCACTAATCTACTTTTTGTCTCTATAGATTTTCCCAGAGATACTTTTCTATGCATATATGTACAAATATATGTTATATTTATATCGATATAATTATATATACATTTGCTTCTTCCCCACACCCCACAAATGGATTTGTACATACTGAGAAGTAAGCTGTTGACTCTTGACATATCAGATTGTTTGTGAAAAATTAGTCTGGGTGACAGGGCAAGGATGGATTGGAAAAAAAGAGTTTGGGGGCGGTGAGATTATTTAGCAATGCCTGCAGCAGGGGAGACAAAAAATCATACAGGCATGATGTAGGATGCTAGCAGTCTAGTGGATGCTATGGTGTGCTTCCAAGATCCCCAATTCAGGACTGCAGGAAATGCTGGCAGCTAATGGATACCAGTTAGGTCATCTTCTGGGCCTTGCCCTTACCTGAAGAGAGCTTGCTAGCTAGCCTCAAATTACTCTTTCTCTATACCCAATGATTGATCAATGGTAGGGGCTTATAAAGGCCCAAACACCTTCCCCAAGTTGAAGAATCTCTGAAGGGCTATCTCAGCTCTAGAGTTCCCTAAAAGCTGAGGCTTTTATTGTGACTGTACTGCAGCACAACTCCTCCCTCTGTCCAACCCTGCTGTCCTCACTCCTCCACAGGTGTTGTTCCTAATAAACTTCCTGTATGCATATCTCTACCTCAGAATCTGTTTTTTTCAGGGGACTCAGCCTGTAGCAAATAACGAGGATGGAAATGGAGTTTGCACAGGTAGATGTCTTTGTGGAGCAATTGAATGGACAGAGCATGGTGATCGATTGGCGATGTGGGGTGTGAAGGGTGTAATGTTAAAGAGAAGGAACAAAACAAACATATATATGTAGAAATAATTTGTACACTCAATTTATATATACCAGCACACATGCATTGTTTATATATGTAAATAATAATACAAACTCAGGCACTCAGTGTCTATTGTATCACAAATAGTTCTGGAAGCTGAAGGTGCAAGATGAGTTAGATCTGGCTATTTTGTTCACTGAATCCACAGTGTTTTGGGGCAGACAGAGAATAAAACAGCTAATTCTAACACAATTTGCTTGACACTATGGTAAATGATAGGGAAAGGTGATGAGGAAACATTAAGGGAGTGAATATGACGCCAAGGTTCTAAGCCGAAGTGTCTTGAAAGTTGGTGAGGCCATCAAAAGACATGGAAAATGCAGATGAAATTGCAATGCAAAAATAAGTATCAAGGTTAACCTGTCCTCCAGAGTTGGAAACGTGGGTTTGGAACTTCTCAGGAAGGTCACGAATAGAAATATATGTTTAGGTAGCATCTATAGAGAAATCATAGTTAATGCCTTGGGAGTACTTGGGATTGTCAAGATCAAGTGAGCTAGAAACTTGAGACAGATCTACAGCAGAGCTGACTATTCCCTATGCCAACACATATGGCAGACATAGCTAATTGAGCATATGGCCTCAGAATCCTTCTCAACACATGGCTTCAGGCAGCTATTATCGATGAATCTACTTACCATTCCTGGTTTCTTCACAAAGTCTAGGTGTGGTGATCAGGAACAATTGTGGGCCTCCAAGAAAGAGTGAGCTGCTCTGGTTCTTAGGCACAGAGAAAGCACCTAGGAAGGCAGGGGGAGTTTGAGGAGAGTGGAGTTCCCAGAAGAATGAAAAGTGTTTCAAGAAGAAAATAATAACATTTGTCAGATGACTGAGTTGAGGACTTGAAAAGAAAGTGTGATTTGAGGTGGGAGGCCAGTGGTGACCTCATGGAGACTGGTTTCCCTGGAAGTTTCCAAGAGAAATGAGAGGAAGGAAGTTTGAGCAGAGAGTGAGAGATATTTAAATGGACTACCTTGGCCCGTGGTAACAAGGAGCGAGGAGTGTGTTGAAATACATTTTTAGGACTCACCCCACAGCCATGCTCTTAGGCTATACTTTGGCCTCCCAGGCGTGCTTTGATCAGAGTTAACTGTGGGGCACAGAGAGCCTAGAAGGTACAGGTGGGCACTCACTGTAGCAGATGCTCTTGATATCCCTTTCAAATGCATTCAGCACTCACTATTTGATACACACTGCTGGCGTCACCCACAAACACATGTGACTCTTTGCCTGAGGACTTTCTCTGGCCACTGAAGCATGCTTGTTTGCTTGCCTGAAATGCCAGAGATTAATTTCCCAGGGAGAAGCTCTTAACCAACAAAGGATAGAAGTTGATGGATATCTCAGCTTCCTCACCACTCACATAGAATAATTCAGGGCTTGTTTTATACAGTTTTCCAATGGTCTCCAGTTGGATTGAGCCTGAGGTGCCAGAGTATGCTCATTAACATACTCTGTATTGGCTTCCTTATTTCTGTCTTACTTCCCTACTTTTTTCTCTAGGTGTTCTGAGATCACCTCTCACCTACACTATTATTCTTGTCTCATATCCTTGTCTCAGAATTGGCTCTTGGGAGAACCCAAAACTCACAATTTCATTTCCTCTTCCTGGGCACAAAGAACAACTACATATTTCAGTGGCTGGTTGAGTCCATGTGATTTAGGCTCTGACACATGGGAAGAACTTATATATATCACGTCCAGGCCTGGCCACAAAACTGTTGTGATCACCTTTTTGATCTTTCCTTTCCATGGTGACTTCAGAGTTCGTGTGCTTAAGATGGCAGCATCACAATATAGAAGGTGCCTGGATTCCGGAGTCATCAGTTAGAGGGGTCCTACTGAGTAGAGCTTTGACATGAACGAATGAGAAATAGAACTTGACTATGCTAAATCACTGAGTTTTCTTTCTGTTACAGCAGCTAGCATGAATTATTCTGAATAAAGACCTGCCATCTTAGTCTCCCCTCACTCCATTCTCCAAGATTACTGCCCTTCATCCTCTTTTAAAAATTTCCATTCCCTCAATGTGGCTGACAACATAGCTGAAAATAGCCATGTGATAAAGGCAAGGTATATAATTATCTGATTAAAGTGCACTCGATTATGAACAATAATTAACAAATAAGCTCCTGAAAGATAGTTCTGTTTTCAAATGGATTCCCGATTTATAGGATCTATGAGGGAGACCGTCTTGGTATCTTTGTGTAACTGTTGGCATAGCCTATTCCTAGCTTTATCTGTGTTGTCTGGAAGAAAGAGGGGTCAGACACTTCTAAGGGGTTGCTGACTTCCGGAATAAAGTCCAAACTCCTTAACCTGGCATTTTCAAGTGTCCCCAGCCTACCTACCCTAAACTTTGCTACCCACCCCTATGAAACTTTTCAAATCATACAACTCATGACAGGGTGTGCTTTCCTACTTCTGCGCCTTGGCTCCACTATACCCTCCACTTGGGGTGTCCTTTCCTCTCTTCTGCTCCTTTCCAGACCTGGCCCCCACTCACAGGCCTGACTCAAATCTTGTCTCCTCTCTAAAACCTTGAAATCCCAGTTTTCCTTTCCTTTTGTTGCTACCACTCCTTTGGTCTTCAGCATTTGCTACTTATTATTATTTCTATCTTTCTATGTGTTTATGTGCTCTATTCTGAACTAGAAGTAAACTATTTAAAGAAAAACATTATGCCTATTTCTCTTTTTAATTCCTATAGCTTTTAATATACTGCCAGGGGCATGATTACTGAAAATAGATAGATAGATAGATAGATAGATAGATAGATAGATAGATAGATAGATGATAGAGATACAGCAAATGAAACTTAAATATCACAAATGCAAAGTCTTGTTTGTATGATTTTTAAAAACTATTATTTGGAAATAATTTCAAAAGTTGCAGTAATAAAAATACTATAAATAACATCTGTGAATGTTTTACCTGGATTCACTTATTCACTTACTGTAAACATTTTATCTCATTTCCTTTATATTTCCATATAGCTCTCTATTCTTTCTCTGTCTCTCTCTGTCTCTCTCTGTCTCTCTCTCTCTCTCTCTTTCATTTTCTTTCTACACATGCACACACAATGTTTTTGAACCATTTGAGGGTAACTTTCATACATCATGAGCCTTTACTTTTAAATACTTCAGTGTGTATTTCCTAAAGAAAAGAAATAGTCTCTTATCTAATCACATAGAATGATCAATTTCCATCAGTTTAATACTGATACAACACATTTATATCAATAATTTATTCTCATTCTAATTTTGTCACTTGATCCAAGACTCCAAACTTGAACCCCCTTTCATTCTCATTCTGAACTTCTGATCAATGGTAATATTATTAACACTGCTGTACAGGAAACTTTGTCTTTATTTACAATATCTTTCTCTTTATTTAAGTGGAGTTGGAGTGGAAGAGGAAATTGCAAATTTCTTTCTCCTCCAGCCTCTGCTGGCCTGCAGGCTGCATGGGAGGAAAAGTCAATAGAGGAAGCGAGAGAGTAAACTGAGAAGTTGAAATCAAAGTGGTGGGCCGCTGAGTCTCTGCTGTGGTATATTTCTTCTCTGAAGTCAAAGCATTTTTAGAGACAGCATTCAACCATAGTTAAATAAAACCCCGTGCTGTAGAGAGGGAAGGCATTAGTAATTTCCGTCGTCTATGAGTGGAAACAATGATACTGACAGGCACAATGTCTTTTCTACTTTGAGTCTGAGAGACAGTGAGGAATCATGGAAAGAGAGCTGATAAAGGAGTGAAATCTGTTTAGGAGATTAGAATCAATTTATTACCACTGCTGCCAAATACTCATGTAGCTCAGCAAGTCACATCCTCTCTGAGCCTTGGTATCATTATCTGTAAAATGAGTGTTTGGAATAGATTAGATTCCCTCTAAGATTCCTTCAGTGATTCTAAAATTCAGTGACCATGAATTCCAGCACATTCAATGCACATCTATGGAGTGCCCACTATGTGCTGGGCACTGGGCAAGGATAAGTAGGGCCTAGTTTTTGTTCTCCCAGCATGGCGGTAGTACTGGTGGAGGGAAGGCATGTAAACAAAGAATTATGAGAAGGGCCACAGTATTAACAAGTGCAAGGTACAACAGTGTTACAGAGGCAGTAGTAAGCGACTTTCCCTGGGGAGTAGAATGCTTTATAGAGGAAATGACAATCATTGTTGAACTGACTCTTGAATGTGGCGACAAGGCATTCTAGACAGAAGGCGCATGACTGTTTGTAGACTGGATCTTCTATGGATTTGCTGGAACACAATGCATCTTAGGTAAAGGGAGGGTAATGAGGCTGGAATAGTATAGCTAGGCAGGGCCAGATCTGGAGGTGCTGCTGGGCCAGGCAGAGAAGAATTTGAGGGATGGGGTGAGACTCGAGGCAAGGAGGACTCAGGGGAATCTATTGCAGAAGATAAAGGATAAAGGATTGAGAGACACGTGGCAATGAAGAGTGGTAGGAGAAACAATTGAGAAGGCTTTCCAGTTGAGTGGGGAGGGGGATGACAGAGGTGAGGACTGTCACAGAATTCCCACGTTTCTGATTTGTGCAGTGGATTGGACTGTGGTGCTATTAAATGCAGTCAGAAATCCCCCAGGAGAGGCAGGCTTGGGAGATGTATACTGAATTCAGTTTAAGATACGTTATCCTGGAGGTGTGTATAGGGCACCCAAGTGGACATTTCCAGCAGGCAGTTGTATAAATGAATCAATAGCTCAAGAGAAGTCTGGACTGGAGACAGATTTGATGGTTATAGGTGTGAGGGATGTCACCCAGGGAGAGTATCACTTTAGGAAAGGACTGTGAGAAGGAAGAACCAGAGTTCTCTTGTCTTATTAGGTCTGGATTCTTATTTGCTGAGATCTTTTTAGCTGTATGATAGCAGGCAAGTAATTGTGAAACTCTATCCTCATTTAAAATAATGACCCCAATTTGTAGACTTATGAGAGTTTGAGATTTAAAAAATCCAATCGATAGAACTCATAAGAGGATCAAGAATGGGATCTTAGGACACACTATTAAGCTGTTTCCTATAGGTGTCAGAAGGAACTATTTGCTCGGTTCCCTGAACCCTTACTGCCTTTCTTACCACATCAATTTGTTACAAACTGCTTGATATTTCTGAGCCTTGGCTTTCTCCTCTGCAAAATGGAGACGATAGCAATGTTTCTGGTTATCTCAGAGAATTGTTTTCAAAATCAAGTGAGGTAAGGTGTGTGTGAACACTGCAAACTGTGATATAAATTTTAGTTACTATCAAAATGAATGGAACAAAGAGACGTGATCAATTCATCAGCATTGTCTATGCTGTTACCACAGTGGAGTGTGTTGGCCAGCATCAACACTGAGGAATGTTTTAACAAGTCAGTGGCAGAACTGGAATAAAATGAAGGGTCTCTGACTCTTGACCATAGTTAGGCTAATTGCTGTATCAAGCTATCTTACTGATCCACGAATTACCCAGGATTGTGGGGCAGAATGAAGTAGAACTATAGATTGGAAAATTTGTGAGGCTACCAGTGGCTTGGGGTTTCTTGTGATCGCTACTTGCCTACTCTGCTGTCCCCCCAATGGGGAACTGTAATGATGAACTCTGCCATTAATGGTGTGATGGAAACTCCTCTTGGAACATCAAATCCTTGTCTCCAACTGGGGAAAGATAACCCATACTGCAAAAACAGTAGCATTAATGCAACAACACAGAAAGTGTGCCAGCACCCAGAAGGCCCTCAGTAGATGGCAGTTCACTGGGCAGGTCAGATATTCAGAATGGAAGAAGACAGCAGTAGTTGCTGGGTGAGGCAACCCCAGGTCCAAATTAGCCCATGATCACAGAGGGACTAGGCCAGATTCCAGCATGGGTGGCAAGGATGAGTGAGATTGACAACTGGAGCTCAAATCAAGGTTATAGCTAATAAGCCATGCAAATAATATCCAGAAGAGAATAATGCAGGGATGTACATGCAATGTCCCATCACTTCTCTTGCTTTTCTTAGTGATCTTGGCAGCCTGGAAACAGTGAGATGTCCCCTAGCCCAGAATTGTGGGCCACTGACTTTTTGTTGTTGTTGTTAATCCTCACCTGAGGATATTTTTTTCATTGATTTTTAGAGAGTGGAAGGAAGGGGGTGGAGAGAGAGAGAGAGAGAGACATTGATGTGAGAGAGACACATTGATTTATTGCATCCCACAACTGCCTCAACCAGGGCCGGGGATCAAACCTCCAACCCAGGTACATGCTCTTGACTGGGAATCGAACCCACGACCCTTCAGTGCATGGGCTGGTGCTCTAACCACTGAACCACACCAGCCAGGGTGGCCCATTGCCTTTTAAACTCCATCCACGTCTGCACTTAGAAACAACTTGTACAACAATATAAAGCACTAGTCATGCACTCAGCAAGCCCCCTTACTCAGGCCCAAAGCCTAGGTTTGGTCCCTGAAATTGTTCCTGGAGCACCACAGGGGAACTGCCTCTTATCCATGCTTGTGCTGTGGGCCCTAGGAGTTTTCTATTTATGGTTACTACAGGTTTTCTGTGGCAGGCTTGCCCATGGACTATAGCAGAGAGTTAAACCCTATTATCTCCATCTTTCTCTTCTATTTCTTCTTCTCTTTCTTTTTCCCTTTTATTGAATTTGTTGGGGTGACATTGGTTAACAAAATTATACAGGTTTAAGGTATACAATAGACTTTATTTTTTAGAAGTTTTATATTTATAGAAAAAGTGATCAGAGAGCACAGATAGTTCCCATAAAGCTCACGTCCCCTACTACCTTGAACACATTCCCTATTATTAACATCTGACCTTAGCAAGATACATTTGTTACAATTTATGAACCAAAATTGATACATTATTATTTACTAAAGCCCATTGTTTATTCATATTTCCTTAGTTTTTACCCAATGTCCTTTTTTTTTATCCTCACCCGAGGACATTTTTCCACCCTTTGTTCAGATAGAGTGGGAGGGAGAGAGAGGAAGAGAGAGAAAGAGAAACATCGATGTGAAAGGGACACATCGAGTGGCTGCCACCCTCACAACCAACCAGGGCCGGGGACAAACTGCAACCAAGCTACACGCCCTTAGCGGGAACCGAACCCTGGTCTCTCTGGACCACAGGCCAACGCTCTAACCACTGAGCAAAACTGGCCAGGGCCTGATGTCCTCTTTTTCAAGATCATATCCAGGGTACCACACATTTAGTTGTCACATATCCTTAGGCTTCTCATGGCTGTGACAGTTTCTCAGATTTTACTTGCTTTGGATGACCCTGACAGGTTTGAAGAGGAATGGTCAGGTAATTTGTGGGATGCCCCACTATTGGGGTTTGTCTGGTTTGTCTGATGTTTTCTCATGATTAGACTGGGGTTCTGAATTTTGGGGAGGAAGACCACAGAGATAAGGTGCCATTTTCATATATCTATATCTCTATATCTCTATATCTATCTATCTATCTATCTATCTATCTATCTATCTATCTATTTATCTATCATCTATCTATATTTGTTGTTGTTATTGTTAATCCTCACTTGAGGATATTTTTCCATTGAGTTTCAGAGAGAATGGAAGGGAGGGAGGGAGAGAGAGAAAATCATAGATGTGAGAGAGACACATTGATTGGTTTCCTCCCCCAGAGCCAGAAATCAAACCTGTAACCCAGGTATGCACCCCTGACTGAAATCGAACCTGTGACCCTTTGGTCCTTGGGCTGTCATTAAACACAGAACCAAATAGGCCAGGGCTTATATTATATTAAGGGAGTATACTATCAACGTGGTTAATGACTTTTGATGTTAACCTCGGTCACCTGGCTAAAGCAGTTTGTCAGATCTCTGCACTGCAAACTTACTCTTCTTTTTCCCCCTTTCCACACTCTCCTTTTTGGAGGGAAGTCACTCCACATAGACCAAAGTTAAGGAGTAGAAAGTTATGGTCAACTTCCTTTAGGATGTAGAATATATAAAATTTAGATTCTATTCTAAATTCTTCTGCATGGAAAATTTCTTTTTTCTCCCTCAATTATTAATTTATTCAGTTATTCATTTATATTAGTATGGATTTATGAATATTTATTTTATACTTTGAGTTATAATCCAACACTATTTTTTGGTTCAAACTGTTCTAGCTTTAGTGATTTGGAGTTCTTTCAGTTGGTTCCTATCTTTTCCTTCCTTCCTTCCTTCCTTCCTTCCTTCCTTCCTTCCTTCCTTCCTTCCTTCCTTCCTTCCTTCCTTCCTTCCTTTTGGCACTTTCTTACTCTCTGGCATTACAAGTCTCTTTTAAAAAATAATTATTATTCATTTATTCACTCTACCAAAATGCAATGTCAACTACCTGCATATTAGGCAGAAAGAATTCAAGAATGAAAAGAACTTAACCCTGCCTTCAAGGACCTCTTAATAGGAGCAGGAAGGAGGAGAGATAGGCAAGAAAAAAGACAAAGATGAGAGTGTGTGGTGAGTGCTTTGGCAAAGGGTGGAAGCTCAGGATGCCTGCCTCAGTTACATGTTCTCACTTCCTTGCCTCTCCCAAGCATTTCTTACTGATTCTCTTAGGAGAACCTTCAGCTTCACATCCTGTGCTAGTTTCTCGTTCTTTCCTTGGTCTCTGCTCAATTCCTATACTTTTCTAGGCAGGGCAGTATTGTAGAAAGAGCATGGTATCCACCACAGATGAGCATTAATGATAATCTACATTGATATCTATCATACATAAGATGGCTTGTGACTGCAGCAAACAAGACTGTGACATCCCTCTATTAGCGCGTAGCAACTCCCAAGGACATGGGGTAGCTTATGGTTATGGGGAAAAGGAAAAGTGAGTGAAAACTCCAGAAGCAGGGATTTGACTTTATTTCCTCCCACCTGCAGCCTGTCAAAGATTAGGATCCCAGGAACCTGCTTTCTCAGCCCCCAGCTTCACATTTCCAAAGTCCGGCTGATGGCCAACCCTTGGTTAATTGACATCTGAGCAGTAATTATTTTTAGATCGCCCACTATATGTTCTGCCACTCAGTGTTATGCGACCATGTAATGAAATCCATGCCCTAGTGCATTAACTAACTGTCTGAAAAAAAACCTTTCAATATCATCTCCCCCCTATCTCCCCCCTTCACAAAGAGCTGGCAAAAAGCTCCTGGACTTGAGTGCTAAATGTTGAACCATTAAAAATGCTGGTGAAAGCTATGAAGTCATCAAGTATTGACCTGAGAGAATATTTAGCACCATCTGATTTCTCTATCCTGACATCAACATGAAACAGACCTTACATGCCAATGAATCACTTTCCCTATTTAAGTTCACAGGGTTTGTCTAAAATAACTCCCCTGGTACAAAATGGATATTCACCCCAGTTATTATAATGGTGAGTGGAAGATTTAAGTTTTATGCTTTCATCCTAAGAAAAGGAGGGCTCACTAAAATTGGATATTTTTGGGGGTGGGGGAAGGATGATAGGGTAGAAATGTCTTCTTATTCACAGAAGTCATTTGGAAATTAGAAGTGCAATCCCACTTGTACTATATTTTCTTTATACTCTATGTTCTCCTCTCCAGCTGTAGTGTGAGAAGCTTGTTCCACATGTAGATTCCAGCTCCACACATAGGCATGTTGAATTAGTTGGTATAGGAGATAATGCAGAGTGGATAGCTGGCTGCACCCAACCTGAGCCTACAGTGTGCTCCTCCTAGGGGAGCTAGAGTTGGAGACTCTGACAGAGACTTAGTGGTATGGCGCTGAAGTAGGGGCCACTTTCCTCTCATTGAGTGTCTGACTGTGCAGCCCCCAAGTAGGGGACCCACTAGCCCTGTCCTCCTGACCCTGGTTGCCCCACCCTACTGAGCATGTGACCTGTGGAAGGCTCTGCGGGTCTCAGCCAGCCTGGGTCCACTCTAAAGTCTTTCTTTGAAAGGATATAAGAAAAGACCAGGTAACCTCAGGGGGAGGCAGAGTAGCTGACAGGTGGAGGCAGACGTCAGGGAGCCTTGGACCTTTTATAGATCTGCCCCACCTCTAAGCTGGAGGAAGCAGACACTTGTATACAGATTGACCCCTCTCATGCACATTTAGTTTCAGTAGATTCAGCCACAGTGAATAGCATGGTAACTCCAGACAGGTAGCCCAAGGCCAGTTATACACAATGTCTGACCTCGACCTGTACCTGAACCCTACCAAAATGGACCCAGAACCAACACAACAAGTGGTGAACTTCAGACCACAACAGAGCTTGACCCAATTAATCACACAAGCAGCACACCCAAAGTGGAATTCCACAGGCTCAGGCCCTGCTGGGAACAACTCTGTCTCAGGGGCAGCCCCAGCATAGCATCTCATACACAGTGATTGAAGTTTATCCTTATAGTCAGCCAGCCTGAGGGTTAATCCACTCACAAAAGAGCCAACAACATTCAAGACTCAATTACAACAGGAAGGTGTATGTAACCCACAAGAAACATTCCTGGAGAATGGAACTCAGGTGATCTGGAAGATTGTGCCACCAAGCCCAATAAGACACCTTCATAATAAGGCCATGATAATATATATATTAAAATAACAATAAATATCTACCAATAATAACCTTAAATATAAACAGATTAAATGCTCCAATCAAAAGACATAGGTTAGTTGAATGGATAAGAAAACATGACCCATATATATGCTATCTACAAGAGATCCACCTCAGAATAAAATAAACACACAGATTGAAAGTGAAGGGATTGAAAAAATATTCCATGCAAGTGGAAACAAAAAATAGCTGGGGTAGCAATACTTATATCAGACAAAATAGACTTCAAAACAAAGGCCATAACAAGAGATAAAGAAGGTTACTACATAATACTAAAAGGATCTATCCAACAAGAGGATATAACCCTTGTAAACATATATGCACCCAACATAGGAGTACCTAAATATATTTTTAAAAATCTTGATGGACACTAGTGGAGAGGTCTTTCAAACAAAAAAATCTGCAAGGCAACAGTGACCTTAAACAATACACTGGATCAGATGAATTTAATTGATATTTACAGAACATTTTATTCCAAAGTATAAGAATATACATTCTTTTCAAATGCACATGGAACATTTTCAAAAATAGACCACATGATAGGACACAAAATGAGCCTCAACAAATTCAAGAAAATTGAAATCATATCAAGCATTTTCTCTGACCACAATGGTATGAAACTAGAAATCAATTACAATGAAAAAAAAAACAAAAAAAAAAAACCAACACAAAAAACCAGAAAAACATTTAAACACATGGATGCTCAGTAACACGTTATTAAACAATGAATGGGTTAACAATGAAATCAAGGAAGAAATCAAAAGTTACCTGGAGACAAATGAAAATGAACACAAAGAACCCAAAATATAGGGGACAGAGTGAAAGCAGTCCTGAGAGGGAAGTTCATGGCATTACAGGCCTACCTCAAGAAGCCAAAGAAAACAAAACAAAACAAAACAAAAACCAAAACCTCAAATAAACAATCTAACCCTATACCTAAAAGCACCAGAAAAAGAACAACAAACAAAGCCCAGAATAAGTAGAAGGAAGGAAATAATAAAGATTAGAGCAGAAATAAATGACACAGAGACTAAAAAAAACAATACAAAAGATCAATGACACGAAGAGCTGGTTCTTTGAAAAGATAAACAAGATTGACGAACCTTTAACCAGACTCATCAAGAAAAAAAGAGAGAGGACCCAAATAAATAAAGTCAGACATGAAGGAGGAGAAGTAATAACTGATACCACAGAAACAGAAAGGATTGAAAGAAAATACTATGAACAATTATATGCCGACAAATTGGACAACCTAGGCAAAAGGGATACATTCCTAGAAACATACAATCTCCCAAGAGTGAATTAGGAAGAATCAGAAAATCTGAATAGACCAATTATAACTGATGAAATCAAAGTAGGGGGTGGGGGGTGGGGGGGAGACCCAGCAAACAAAATCCTGCATTAGATGGCTTCACAGGCAAATTTTACCAAACATTCAAAGAACTAACACCTATTCTCCTCAAATTATTCCAAAAAATTCAAGAGGAGAGAAGACTTCCAAACTCTTTTTACAAGGCCAGCATTATCTTAATTCCAAAACCAGATAAAGATACTACAAAGAAAGAAAACTATAGGCTATATATCCCTGATAAACACAGAAGCTAAAATCCTCAGCAAAATATTAGCAAACCAGATACAGCAATACAATGATCAAGTATGATTTATTCCAAGGATGCAAGGTTGGTACACTATTCACAAATTGATAAACTTTATATATTACATAAAAAAATGAAGAATAAAAATCAGATGATATCAGTACATGAATAAAAAGCATTTGATAAAATCAAGCACCCATTTATGATAAAAACTCTCAGCAAAGTGGGAATAGAAGGGTCATACCTCAACATAATAAAGGCAAGATATGACAAACCCACAGCCAACATCAATGGACAAAAACTAAAAGCATTTCCCTTAAGATCAGGAACAAGACAGAGATGTCCACTTTCACCACTCCTATTCTACATAGTACTGGAAGTACTAGCCACAGTAGTCAGACAAGAAGAAGAAATAAAAGGCTTTGAAACTGGAAAAAAGGAAGTAAAACAATAATTATTAGCAGATGACATGATATTGTGTATAAACCCTAAAGACTCCACCAAAAAACCGTTAGATCTAACAAATGAATTTAACAAAGTAGCAGGATAGAAAATTAATATTCAGAAATCAGTTGCATTTTTATATACCAAAAATGAACTATCAGAAAGAGAAATTAAGAAAACCATCTCATTTACTATCACAATAAAAAAAACATAAAGTACTTAGGAATAAATTTAACCAAGGAGGTAAAAGACCTGTACTCAGAAAATTATAGGATATTGAAGGAAGAAACTGAGGAAGATACAAGTAAGTGGAAGCATATACCGTGCTCATGGATAGAAAAAATGAACATCATTAAAATATCCATAATTCCCAAAGCAATCTATAGGTTCAATGTAATTCCTATTAAAATACCAATGTCATGTCTCACAGATCTAGAACAAATATTCCAAAAAAATTGTTTTTAATTAATTTTTGTTAGAGATGTCTCTCCTTTCCCCCCTACTGATTCCCCCCTCCCCCTCCCTCCCCGCCCTGTCCCTAGCTTTGTTGTCCATGTCCATTGTTCATGCATACATGCATATAAGTTCTGTGGTTTATCTCTCCCCCACACCCTCTTCTGGGGATTGTCAGTCTGTGCCCCACTTCCATGTCTCTGGGACTACCCCATTCCTCAGACTGTTATGTTCATTATATTCCACAAATAAGTGAGATCACATGATACTTGTCTTTCTCTGTTTGGCTTGTTTCACTTAGGATTAATACTTTCCAGGTCTCTCCATGTTGTCTCAAAGGATAAGAGATCTTTGTTTCTTACAGCTGCATAGTACTCCATTGTGTATATGTACCACTGCTTTTTAATCCATTCGTCTACTGATGGACACTTGGGCTGTTTCCAGATCTTAGCTATTGTAAATAGTGCTGCTACGAACATGGGGGTACATATATTCTTTCTGACTGGTATTTCCGGCTTCTTAGGGTATATTCCTAGAAGTGGGATCACTGGGTCAAATGGAAATTCAATTTGTACTTTTTTGAGGTAACACCATATTGTTTTCCATAGTGGCTGCACCTGTCTGCATTCCCACCAGCAGCGTACTAGAGTCCCTTTTTCTCCACACCCTTGCCAACACTTGTTGTTTGATGATTTGTTGATGGCGGCCATTCTGACAGGTGTGAGGTGATACCTCATTGTTGTTTTAATTTGCATATCTCTGATGATTAGTGATGTTGAGCATTTCTTCATACGTCTCTTAGCCATTTGTATGTCCTGTTTGGAGAGGTGTCTATTTAGTGCCCCTGCTCATTTTTTAATTGGGTTCTTTGTCTTCTTTTTGTTCAGTTGTATGAGCACTCTATATATTTTCAAATATTCCAAAAATTTATATGGAACCTCAAAAGACCCTGAATAGCCTCAGCAATCTAGAGAAAGAAGAACAAAGTTGGAAGTATTACACTACCTGGTATGAAATTATACTACAAGTCCATAGTAATCAAAATAGCATGATATTGATATAAGAACAGGCATTATAGATAAATGAAACAGAACAGAGAGCACAGAAGTAAACCCACACTATTATGGTCAATTGATATTTGACAAAGGAGGCAGGAACATACAATGGGTTAAAGATAGTTTATTCAATTAATGGTATTTGGAAAATTGGATAGATACATGCGAGATTGAAGGCCTATTCTGGGTTAACCACATAAATGCCAGTGGTTCACTCTAGAGCTTTTATTGTACATTCTTGATGTTCTCTTTGGGATGGGAACAGACCAGTATAGATGACCCTTGAGACATACTAAACACAACTTATGGTACACACACACACACACACACACACACACACACACACACACATTCTTTTAAAGGAATTGGTTATTGATACAACTTTCAAGAAGACATCATGGGAAAAAGCAGAACTTTGTTGGATTTCTTTTAACTTATTTTCTGGTTTGGTGTTGTTTTTATTGTACATTACATAATCTTTTCAGAGTGTACAGGCTTTAATGGTCTGAAACTGGACATGAAACATACATTTTAAGGAGCTCAGCAGTAGCAGCCACATATACCACTGAACTGCCTTTTGTTTTGAATCCAATCTATAGTGTCCATTCTATGCTGTGAGTTCTAAAAAATGTATTTTTATTGAGTTTTTTTTAGAGAGAGAGGAAGGGAGAGGGACAGAGAGAGAGACACCTTGATGTTAAAGTAAAACATCGATTGGCTGCCTCCTGCACGTCCCCTACCAGGGATCAAGCCTGAAACCTGGGCATGTGCTCTGACCAGGAATCAAACTGGCAACCTTTCGGTGCACAGAATGACATCCAACCAACTGAACCACACGGACCAAAGCTGTGAGTTGATTTTTGTTCATACTACTAAAGTTCCCAACTGAACCCCATCTCATTTGACTAAGACTCTACCCCATTCCAAGCCCTTATCAGGCCCTCTTCCTCAAACGAGTTAGACTTTGTTGCCTGTGCCCCCTACGTGCCACTGAAATTGAGATCCTGCCACTCTTATTAATTTTTCCCAGAGCCTTCTGCTGCTCTTGGGCTTCTGCCCACTACATTATCAGATAACCTGGACTGTTGGAGCCAGCTGTACAGGCCCTGGAACACTGTGATATAGATTTCTGGCCATGTTCTTTGGGACCACCCTTATGGATCAACTCAGAATATTTAGCCACTCTCTCCTGAACCCTGTTATGTTGCTTCAAGATCCCAGCCTTAAAAAGTAACAATTACAAATGTAAGCTCCACCAACAATATCCATCTGTGTTTTCATTGGTGTTTCCCAAGCCTTTTTTTCCCTAAGCCTTTTGAACAGTGCCTGGCACAGTAGGCATTCAATGGAACTTTGCTGAATAGATGAATGATGTGATATTGACAAGGAAGAAAAGGAATACGGCATGTTACATAGGGAGTTTTTCAATTAGCTCAAATATGTATGCATTATAAATGGAAGGGGGACTAGACATAACTGCTTAATGAAGAGTTTCAACTCAGTGGGGATAGAAACATAAAAGTGTTTTATTTAGCTTTAATCTCTGCTTCCAACTGTGCTCTGTCTTATTGCCCTTCCCGTTTTCTTAATAACATCTTGGGCAGATTCCATAAACTTTCTGGTCATTTTTGATTATTAGAAGTCCAATCCAGTTTAAAATTTCAATCTCAACTTTGATCTCAACCTCATTTCCTCTTTTTGCCCATGCCTAATGTTGAGCTGTGTTGGAGTGGCCCGATCTAGCTCTAAAATACATCTTCGCCCCCTCTCCAAGGCCTAGTTCACCAAGTATGTTGGCTGGAGGGAGGTGAGAAAGGAAAAGGAATAAGGGTCTCTTTACTTACTGGGCTGCTATTGTTGCTCTCTCTTGGTTGTTGTAGCTTCTTTGGTGTGCACTACCAGGCCTCTGTGCCCTCTGGTGACAGCCTTCCAGTGCTGACTTTCTCATGAGGCACAAGGTAGGTTCCTTACGGCAGTGGCTCTCCGAGACCCTTTCTTTGCTATGCAAGATCAAAACTATTTTCATATACTGAGGTGTTATTTATCTTTTTCACTGTACTGGCATTTGCAATGACAGTGC
Organism: Molossus molossus; assembly: GCF_014108415.1. NCBI lineage: Eukaryota > Metazoa > Chordata > Mammalia > Chiroptera > Molossidae > Molossus > Molossus molossus. The sequence continues at coordinate 134,417,487 of NW_023425355.1, read as the reverse complement.
AAACCAATGGTGGGTAAAACTGCTTGTGCCTTAGCAAAAATAAAAAAGTGGCCCCAAATTGTATTAATAGTCATAGTGTTCATCATTGCTGTCATTCTTGGTAACAAAACAAAACAGAATCCAATTTCAATTAAAAATGTCCTTGATAAAGCAGTAAAAATGACTCCTAAATCTTGACCTATCAGTACGTCTTGTTAATATTCTGCAATAAGTGGGAAGTACACATAAAGCACTTCTGCTATATTCTGTAGAGTTGCGAGATGAAGTAGCCACTTATTTTCATGGGTCATCATTTTCATTTGAAAGAATACCTGACAAACTATGGTTATTAGACTTGAGTATTTGGCATCCTTTTTCTTGCGCATTATAGAAGTAAGCCTTCTACTTAAGGAAAACAACTGACATCAATTGTTACCAAATGCTAACATGAGGTTTCAAGCAAAAATTAAAATTTAAAAAAACTTGTATACACCATTGCGAGTGTGAAAGCTTCCCAGTATTAAAAACTTATTTGTTGATTTTTGTAGGACAGGTTGCTTGTAAGTGAGCTGTCAAAAGTGTCCAGAAGTGTACGATGTGTGTGATACCACCATCTTCAACCTGCACTAGGTATGTGCTCAGTGTGGGTTTGGAGTGTGTATGAATTGCTACTGGATGAAGAAGAAAAATTGCCAACAGAGTACTGCCTACAGGACTTTCTCTTGGATAAGATGTGTGAACAGTCAGATCCATGAACAAGAGAACCTTATGCCTACACAGATCATCCCTGGAAAAACCCTCCGTGATGTTGGAGACATTGTTCATTCTGTAAGAGACAAATGGGGAATAAAGGCAAATTGTCCCTGTTTAAACAGGCAATTCAAACCTTTTCCCAAGCCAGCCTCAAAGGAATACATAAACCAGACTTCCTTAGCTGGAGAAAAACTGAGTCTTGGAACTATAGTCCAACAGAATCCCCTGGTGCATTTTAATAACATGCCCAGAGATCCATGGGGGCATGGTTAAGGTTGAGAAGTACTGTCTTAGACGACCCTGGAGGGCCTCCCCACTATATAGGTCGGTCCCTGATGGAGGAGATTTGGCTCAGCCTCTTTTTCCTCACTCTCCCTCAGTTACTTGGTTGTATGCTCCAAACCTCTTCCTGTTGAGGGTCCCTTTGTTTAGTGGGAAGCCCTCTTGAGACAGATACTGGCATGGTTGCTTAAGCCCAGATATCTTCTTCCTGATGTCACCTTGACATGTAAGAAATGTACTCATTTTTGCCTTGCCAAACTGTGCCATGCAGGCACAGCCACTGCCAGCCTTCTTCACTGTCATTCTAGGGTGGACTTTTCCAGCCTCCACCTTGTCCTACCCCATTCTGTACCTCCTGGCTAGAAACAGGCAACAGTTTCTGTGTTCACACAAGCTTCCAAACTCCCCAACACTCCCTCACCATCCTCTGATGTATGCGCTGGGATGGGCCAACAGATTTTGCCCCTCAGCAAAAAATGCAGCTGAAGAAGGGGTGGGGCAGCCCATGATGCTCCTCCTCTCCTACCCCTCCGTCAATAACATCTTTATTGAGATATGATACAGTTCACCCATTTAAAGTATACAATTCAATGGCTTTAAATATCTTCAGAGTTGTGCAACTATCGCCACAATCAATTTAGAACCTTTTCATCACCTTAGAAAGAAACCCTGTACTGCTTAGCCATCATGTCCCCTAAACCTCCCACTGTCCCCTCCTCCCAGACCTAGGAAACGTTTATGCAGACATATGTTTTCAATTCTCTTGGGTATATACTAGGAGTAGAATGGCTGGGTAAAAGTATGGTAAAACTATGTTTAATCTTTTGAGGAACTGTCACACTGTTTTCTAAAATTGTGTCATTTTACATTCCTATCATCTGTATATGAGGGTTCCAATAAGTGATAGAGCTGGCACTTGAACCCAGAACCTGCTGTCCTCTTGGCAAGCATGCTCGATGCTGTTGAGGATGTGTGTATATGTTTGAGGAAAGATTAAGGATTCAGCTATAGAAATCCTGGTTCCAGGAATTAGTACTTATTTTTTTCCATATTAGGTTGCTGTTTTGGTGTATGTGACTCAAAAGGGATTAGTGTGTGATTTGGCAGGTAGACAATGTAGCCATCTCAGGCCCAACCCCTGGGACTTAATGCTTAGGCACCAGAATTTGTCTCTATTTGCCCAGCATAGGTCTGTCTGTTTTGCCTTTCACAGGAAGACAAGACAAGGCAGTGGGAAAAACCTGAGCTGTGGAGTCAGAAAAAGCAGATCCATGTGTGAATTTTGTCAGTTCCCTCCCTTTCCCAGGAGACATCTTTTCTTAAAACTTAATGTCATGACCTCTATTTAATTTGTCTGCAAATGAGTGGATTTGGGGGTATTTCTCTGAGCCTCTCAAATTCACTCCAGAAAGGCCCCATAACACTGGTGCCCAAGTGGGAACTATTTTTCCTCAGTCTTTCATATCAGAGCTTCTTAGACTTTAACGTGCATGGGAATCTACTGTGGATCTTCTAAAAATGCAGATTCTGATCCACTAGGTCTGGGGAGGGGCCTGAGACTCTGAATTTCTAAGAAGCACCCAGCAGATGCTGATACCTCTGCTCAGTGGACCTACTTTGAACAGTGAGATTCCACATCACCTTTCAGAGCTCTGAGTCTATTAGTAGCTCAAAAATGCTTAGTAACCTGTAAATTTATCCAGACATGTCTCTTAAGAACATTAGTCATTAGTTACCAGCCTATAGAAAGCACTGTAAAATATAAGGTGAACATGGGTGGGGGTAGGGGAGTAAAGGATACTTTATATTTGCAATTCAGAGCAAGATATTACTGACCTTCTGACTAATTATTTGATGGTTCAAAGATGACTGGGCTCATTTGAAGAATCGAAACATCACTATTACACAGATGGCCACACAGGACTTTTCATCACAAAGACGGAAGGACAAGCATGACAGAAATTCTCTACACCATGAGTCAGTGGTGAGGGAAAGCCACAGGAAAGATCTTATCAACTCTTTTCAATCTATATTTATTATACAATCTATAGTTTCTTTTCCCTAAAAACTATCTTTAAAAACATCTTTGATCAAGATTGTCCTTTCCTCTTTGTCACTCTGGGTGTTATAGAAAATATTCTTGCTTTTTAGCTAAAAATCTTTACAGTGTAAGATCCAAATTTGTCTTTTTGGATTTTTTTCTTCAGAAAAGATATAAATATTCTCACTTTCTATATTTTGCAAATAGTCTTCTTATCTCTTGGGGTCTCTTCTGGACCCCTCAAATTCCCTCCAGAAAGGTCCTATCACATTGGTGCCCATGTGGGAACGATTTTTCCTTGGTCTTTCATATCAGAGCTTCTCTCACTTTATTTTTTGTCAGTCTACCTCGCTACTGTCCTAGAGCCAAAAAAATGGAGCAGGCCATGTAAACATTCTAAAGCCTGGGGAAACACATTGGAAATGAATGCCTGAAAAGATTGACAGAGGAGAAAAGTACAGACAACACCTGATGCAAGTCCATTTCTATTCCTAGATTGCTTTTTAAGCAAACTCATCTTAGGGAGAGGGTAGGAGGGGGGAATTAAGAATGTATAGTCAGCCTTGGCCTGAGTGGCTTACTTGGTTGGGTATCATTCTGTGCACCAAAAAGTTGTTGGTTCAATTCCTGGTCAGGGCACATACTCAGGTTGCGGGCTTGATCTCTGGTATGGGGCATGCCAGCAGCTGGTCGATGTTCTCTCTTCTCCCTTCCTCTCTCTCTAAAAATCAATAAACTATTTTTTTTAAAAGACTGTATAGCCAAAGATTAAGTTTGAAGCTCTCTCACTGATTTTTTTTCACATTTTTTGGGGACACAATTTATGAGTAGTGTGCCAAGGTAATTATTGATATATGTCTAGGTTTTCATTGACCCACTGGCTGGTGATTCCTATCAATGGCTTTAATGAGTTCATATCTGAATGTTAATTATAACTTTAGGAAGTTATAATTGCAACTTCCACAAGCAGCAGAATGCTAGACTTGAATGCAATAGTACATTCCCGACAGGCCATGTTATTTAATATCCTTTTGCTTTATGAAATCAATTTTTGCTCTAGTGTAGAGATTTCTGTAAAAGGTCAGTTTGATATTGGAAGGGAACATTTAATAAAAAATAGTATGTAAAAATAATGCAGAGATTATATCAAATAATAATCTTTCTTCTCTGGACATAAACCAACCATTATACCAAAAATATTGAAACACAAAGCTATTGTGTATTGAGTCACATTTCGAGATTAATACGAGCTATAAAGTAGCTGTTATACAGAATATTACAACTCAAAACCACGGTGTTATATTTAGAGAATTAGTACCAATCCATGAAAAAAAAAACCCTCATTTTTTATGTTATTAAGGTTAGTAAGTGCACTTGTTTTATTCAAGGCAATGTATCATTTAGTTATTATTCATATTATTGGTCAAACTATCACTGAATTTTTAAATATATCTCATTGAGGTTCAGCTACATTATGTTTTATTTTAGAAGAAAAAGAGACACAAGTGCAGTAAACATTTTGTTTTTAATGACAACATTCTCAAGTGCTGTTAATGTAAACCCATGCAAATTATTTATATATGTCCACTTTTCAATAATTTATTAGGAAATATAGGATTAATTCTAGAATGTACATCAAAATTAAAGGAACATCATGATTTTAGTAAGGACTAGTAGGCTCCAGTGTTGTATTAGGAATTTTGGTGTTTTGAAGGATGACAGTTGGGTAATTCATACCTGAGTATGTTGTTATCTTCATGCAAAAGGTAGTCTGTGGCAAAACATACCAATCTCCACCCCATGCTTCCTCCTGGAGTCGAATACCTTAAGACCCCTCCTTCCTCAGCTTTTCCAATCATCCCATCTTTCTTCATACATTCCCATCCGGTGCTTTCCCATCCAGGTGCAGAGGCCTGCTTGAATCTCAAATTAGCCATAATGGTTACTAGTATGTGCTTTGGTGGTGTACTACTCTGGGTTCAAATTCCAGCTCTGCCACTTCCCAGATGTGTATTCTGTACCTGGGATAACACTGCCTCATTGTCAGCATAATGGTGGGAACCAAATGAGACAAGGTACGTAGAATGCTTATGAGTGTGCAGTATGCCGACATTCAGCCACACCATTTCCTCTGTTTCTTTTCTCCCTTTTTTCTCATTTGTCATAGTCATTTATATTCTCCCCAGCTGGTATTGGCCCTGTCTTCTGTCCCCTCCTGGTCTTGCACCTGGTCTCGTCAGTGTAATCAGAGCCTGCAAAATCCTGCAATTAGGCCTGTGGTGGAACATGCGGATGGTTCTGGGGGCTGCGAGTTCCATAAGATGCACAGTGAGTTTCACCAGGGAAGGGGCTGTGTATTATTCATTCCAACAACATCCTGGTGCTTGGAACATAGCAGGCACTGATTAAATGTTGCTGGAATAAATCCATTGCTGCCTCCTGCCATCAGGGGTTCCAGACTGGGTTGGAGGAGGGAGTAGAGGAGAGTGTTAAATTGTATAAGTAACATCCCTAGGGTAATTTACCTCAGGACTAAAAAAATTTCACTTTCAAATCATCTTCACAGTTTACATTGTGCTTTCACATCCATTATTTGGTTTAAGATAAGATTTTACTACAATCTAATCTCCATAGAGCCTTCAGAGTAATTTTTCTTAATATGAATCTAAACTTGCACTCTCCTGCTTAAAATCTTTTAGGGCTGACTGGCTGACTTTAAGATAATATTTAAACTTCTTCACAGGGCATGCTTGGTCCCTTCTAGACATAATCTCGGCTCCCCTCATTGTCATCACTTACCCTCTCTTCTCCTTAGACATACAGAACCCCCTGCTAGTCCTACATTCACACATGTATTCCTGCCTTCTGTTCATGCTGTTCCCTCTGCCTAAAATACACCCTTATCTATCTAGGCCACAACATCCATCCATCCATCCACTCAAACTCCATCTGTGGGGCTATGGTATTGGTAATGGAGGTGTGAGGCACTATGGCTGAGGGTACAGGGACAGTAGATTTGTTAAGAGCATCTGTGTACAGGGTATGAAGAAGGCATGGGAATGGTTGGACTTAGGATCAATCTGAAAGTTGGTAGTCAAGGGGGAAGCAGCTGTTTGAGGCCAAAGGAGTACTTTTGAGTAGAACTGCTCCTTTGTACTAAAGGCTGGGAAACCCCAACCAGGAAGTCAAGATGGAATGAGGGGACAACACATACATGTTGTCTTAGTTTTGGTTGCCTCAGAAACAGATCCTGAGACAAAGATTTGAGTGCAAGCAGTTGATGTGGGAGGTGACCCCAGGAAGCACAGGTAGGGAAGTAGGAAGTGAGATAGTGAAGGAAAAGAAGCCAGAAGATGGGGTATTATTGAGCAGCATATTGCTGTGGGCAACTGGGGCTCAATCTACCTGGGAAGCAATGGGAAATAATGTAGAATATACTTTATGTTCTACCAAAGAGGAAAGGGAGCTGAGGAATTTCTCCACCAACTTCTGTTAGCCATTTGTGGGTGTGTTGGGGTGTTAGCTACTTACACACAGGCTGAGAGGGCTCCAGGAGTCCAAGAAATCCCTCAAGAAGAGTCACAGTTGCTTGTAGTTGGGAATCATTGAGTCAGCATGTATAGGAATTATACATTCCAGAGGGATATAGACAAGGATCTGATAGTATCTCCTGCACACTTGTACATGGTAGTCAAAGATGAGACAGGTAGAACCAATGGGACATCAATCTTAAAGACAGCAGGCCCAATAAAATTCAGGCATATGATCAGGAGCCAGAAAGGTGGTTCCTTACAGAAGATCACGGCCAAGCAAGCAGGGGAAGAATTGTCGAAACACTGGGTTAAGCAACAGGAATTCTGGGTCTGAGCCCTTTCTCTATCATCTTTTGTGTGCTCCTGGCCACATTACTGGGCTCCTTTACAACTCAGTTTCCTTATAAGTAAAATTTGCCTTTCCTGCTTAAAGACTGTAGGGAAGAACAAGTGAAAGAATTTATAGGAAGCTCTTAGAAACCTGTGTAGCACCATAGAATTGTCGAAAGGCATGAGATGATGAGGAACAAATGAGGAAGAAGTTTAATTTGAAAATAATTTTTCTGTCTCCAACTAAGGGGCTTCAGATGACTTCTATGAGGCAAATGCTGATGTCAGGTGTCTGACCAAGCTTGAATATTGAGTTATAAACATCTGGATGAGTTAAAGAGTGTGTGGACAGGACACGAAAGTTGCTTCTGGAAGTAAGCAACTGACTTTTAGTACTGTTGATGAGCAAAGGCCATTGGAAATGACAATGATTGACAAGTGATACCGGTCAACTGGAGGATGGGTGCTAGAATTAAGTGGGAGATGAAGATTTCAGATTAAAAAAAAGAGAACTTGAACCTTAAAAGGGGTGAATGTAATCCAAATACTAATACTTTTCATTTAAATTCTCCAAAGCAATCATCCCAGTTATACTTTTAAATGTGGCTCTGTCTAGATATGAACTTTCCCCTGAAGTATAGGTCAGAATTTTTGTTGCCAGAGGAGATATGCAGGTTGGGATAATCAGTCACTCTTCTATATAATATGTGAGTCTGCTGAGATAATTCTTGCAGTGGCTCTTGTTGAGTGTAATTGCTCCTGGTGCAAGTGTGAACTGTCACAAAGGGAAAATAAGAGGGTTATCTTAGCATCTTGGGGATGGCTGACATTTTCATCAGGATGTCTAATGTCTTTTTCCTCAAGGGATCTTAATAATATAATTTTCAGTGAACACTGCTCAATGGAAGGCATTTTGTGAGGGTTTCATAAAATGTAAAGGCTTGTTTTGATGGTTCAGCCCATACACTGGGATTTCCCAAATGTGGTACCAGAGTACTATTAAGAAAACTATTTAAAAAAGTACTATTAAGTGGTCCTGGCCAGTTTGGCTCAGTGGTTGGAGCGTCGGCCTGTGGACCAGAGAGTCCTGGGTTTGGTTCCCACTAGGGGCATGTACCAAAAAAACCCCAACAGAACAAAAAACAGTGAACGAACTAATGGCGAGGTAGGGGGAGGGGGGAACGTTGCCTGTGATAACAGAGAAAATACAACACAGTTTTATTACAGTCGAGTAAGATAAAAATATCTTAGTGGGTCTATCTGGGAAGCACCTAATTCTGGGAACAGGAAGGATATAGTTAGTATTTTACAAATAATCTCTTTAAATAGAATTTCCCCCACTTCAGCAGATTCCTCTCTTGCCTTACGCAAAAATTATTTTATACCTCACTTTCTATTTGCCTGTCATTTTGATATCATTTACTAGTTTCCCCAATTTCATTCTTGATTGGTAAATTACCACTGACATTTGGCTTATTTTCAAACAGACAAGGACAAGGTCCTGGAGTTTGCCAAATGTTGATGCAATAACTCATTGTAATAGAAAGAACTCTAGGCATCTATGCTGGACCCATGAGAGGTAACAGTTTCCAAACAACACGATTTTATTTGGCTGAATACTAGCCTTTTCTGTTCTTTAGCAATGTCTATATGCCTCCTGGAATGCAGGGAAGTGTGTTGATTTACACAGATTTCCTAAGTTCCTGACAGCCAACTCTAGCTTATTTTAAGCCCTTTCCTCCTCTACATTCACAGTTGGGTACTCAAAGGAGTGCCCGAGTTTAGCAAACCCTGTTATTGCCTCTCCTTACAGCTCTTCCATAAATATGTGGAAGGACCCTCTAAAGCATTCTTTTATATGTGTTAGCTTAGCCATTGCCTCACAAGAACACAGAAATTTCCTTGAAGGAAATTTCACATTAAATAATATACTTTTACTCCAAAGATCTTAGTCACCTACTCATTAATTGTTTCTGGGGCTCCCCTCTGAAGTGACATCAGCTTCTCCAAGACTCTCTTATAAATTTATTTGGCCAAGAAGTATAATTGGTAGTTTAGGAGAAAACAGTCACTATGGATACAATGAGTGTATTATGTGCCTCTCCTACTGTTCTCTCTGGAGGTTGACGTTGGTGGAGTTTGCAGTTACTAAAGTAAACTCTGTGAGCCTTTGTCCCTTCATCTGACCTTTGCCTCCCTCTCCAGTCTGATCCATTGCCAGAGTTCCCTTTGCTTTCTATTCTCCAGCTTACTGAACTATCTTCAGTGTCCTGAATTTGCCATAGTTTCTGTTTCAGTTCTATTGCAAACAATATAACCTACTTGCATCATTAGGTGCTGTAACCAATAAAATCCAACATCTCTGTGGCTTAACACAATAGGAACCTATATATCACTCCCATGAACCCCATAGTGGGTATTCTTGAGTCTTAGGTGGATCTACAAGTGGCCATTCTGGACCCATGTCTGACATTCACAGTCTTCTCAGACCTGGTCCCACTTACCTTTCTACCCTTCTTTCCTGTGGTCAGTATATGAAGGCACAGCATGGCACTTGTAGAATTTGGTGATATTTGTAAAGCAAATAAGAAAGACAAGTGTGTTACTGAAATCTGATCAGAAGGCTGGTGTCAAGAAGAGGTGCCTACCACAGATAGATTAACCTAGCACACCTCAATGAGATGACCCATGCAACCATTTCCCAGACTCCCTTTCTTTGGAGGAGTAAACCAAACTCTGGATGAGTTATGCAGGAAAAGGCTTAATGAAAAGATTTTGGGTAGTTCACATAGTATCTCCAGGAAGGCTGGAACCTGGCTCAGACATTGGCTGATACAGCCCAAACTTTCCAAAGCCAAAGTCACATCACAATGTGACACTCCTGCTGTTTCTAGTGAACACTTGATGCCACAGCTTGTGTCACCACACTAGTACCATTGGATGGTGGTTGCGTCCACCTCTGTCCTGGAATCCTGATGTGGCTGCCATTGCTGCCACTGCTGTTGCCACCACCACCAAAATGGATCCTCCACTGTCCCTGCTTCTTTAATTTGCTAGCTCCCAAATCCAAGACTGGAAAGAGTGTGTGCCATTGTTGGAGCAGTCTCAGATTGGCAAGTAATATGACATAACAAGTGTAATAAGACATTATTCAGCCTTGGCTGAATAGCTCAGTTCGTTAGAGTGTCATTACAATACACCAAGTTTGCAGGTTCAATCCCTGGTCAGGGCACGTACAGGAATCAACCAATGAATGCATAAATAAGTGGAATAGCAAAAATCATTGTTTCTCTCTCTTGCTCTCTCTCAAACAAATCAATAAATAAGATTAAAACAAGATATTATCCAACTTGAAGCATCTTTTTCCCTTCGCCAAACTTATAGCTTTCCAAAAAGTAAACTGCACAACTTGGTCTACGTAATACTAGATGACCTTTAAGTTCCTTTTGGCGTTCAAGAGCCTATGATTTGCTCATTTTCTATAGCTGACTACTTTTTCAGTGGGGGATTTATTCTCCAGGGCAAGGCTGTTACAAAAAATATGGAACTCTTTCTTGGTTCATTTACTTCTCAATTTTATGCTACCAATTTTTGTTTCAAAGTAGAATGGAAGGGCAGGATCTACATTTCTTCAGAGCAGCAGACTGCATCAACTTAATGTCTCAGTATTACAAGACAGCCAAAGGGCCATGTCAAAGATATTTAGTTGTTTTTTCTCTCATAATTACACTGGTTTTAGCAACATGGGTGTGATTTCTCAGGCACTCTATTATAGCTGGGAATATGAAACTGCCTTTCAAAATTGCTAAAAGCTCCTCTATGTATCAGCAATATGATAATACCAATCCTAGTTTGACATAAATGCTAGTTTTGTGGCTGCATAGTCTGTAAGAAGTATATTTTAGCCTGAAGAAAATGCCACTGTTCAGATAGTTTTGACTTTATTTTGTCTCTCTTGGTCTGTAATAATCATCTTTAATTTTGACAGATTTAGTTAGACATCTTGAAACCCTAAATGCTCTGTTACAGTAAAATAACTTAGAGTTGAACTAAAATTTCAGTAATTTGTTGAAGAATTGTGTGATCTACTGGAGGAAATTTAGTACTATATACATTGTCACTTAATTATATCAAAGTGTCAAAATCACTGGTCACATTTCTATTAGGTCTTCAGTGGAGGATAAAGATTTTATAGAATTATAAAATCTCTGATTTGGTAAGGATTGTTAATGTTCATCTTGTCCAATGTTTCATTGAATTATTATGTTTTCTGTCAAAGTAGGGGTGGTTCTGAGGTCAAAGAAGTATGGGGAATTCTTTATTCCATATCTCTCTTGTGGAGATTCATACTACACATTAATGCTGTAAAGGCACTGAGAAGTCCTCCAGTAAAAAAACCTTTAAAATTTCATAGCCTGCTTCTTAAATTTGATCATCAAATCCCACGCACCCCCCTCTTTTTTTTGTTCTCACAAAAACATGTTGACATAATGAGATAATGAAAGGTTCCATATAGTTTGGGAAACACATGTATTATAGCCTCCTAGCCCATTCATAACATCCTTGACAGACATATGGTCATCCAGGCTTTGCTTGATGGTTACCTTGGCAAATTCAAAGAGAGAATTAAAACATAGACATTGGTACTGGGGTGAGCAACATAGTGACTCTCATTATTCCACTGGGACCTTAAAAGAGAGAACTCACCTAAACTATAAAGTTACAAAGAAATACTCTGATGGGCTAAAACACAAAGTTAGCATTTTATCCATGTAATGTTCATCAAGCTACTTTTCAGTTCAACATTATTCTTAGAAAGACTGTTTTGAGAAATTCTTAATTATTGAGTACTGTCCTTAAGGTATCAAGTCATATTATTCGGTTTTTACTTTTTTTTTTTGTTATTACTAATGCACTGCACTTATAGTTAGTGCATATCAGTAATGTACTACAATATTGTGATTCTAGTATCAAAATAGAAACTTTCTATATGAGTCAAGAGGCATTTTTACATATTTGTAGCCATAGAGTGATGTTTGCCATCCCCTGTCATATTTGGAAATGGAAGGTGTGGTGCTGTCGCATTACTGTTGTCTTGGGGCCAACCCCCGCACCCCTACCCCAGTTCTGGGATATGGCTCAGGCCTGGCCAATCAATGCAATCCTTGCCCCTGATCATAGTGCTTGAATCAGCAATAAGCATGTGGCTCAAAGCAAACCTATGAGATTAAATTCTGGAGTTCCGTGTTGGGAGACAATTCTCCATGGGCCTCTAGAATTTCTGAATATCTTGCAAGTGAGGCACTGAATGCCCTTTGTTCCAAAAATGTAACCAAAAATCTTGGAAGACTAAAATGCTATCTTCCTCCACAGCAAAGGACCGGCATTCCTACTATCCAGTATAATAAAGGTAACAGTTCTCTCTACACCATTATAAAAGATTCAGATTCATAGAGCTCAATATTCCTCTCTTGCAGTGCAATCCACTGTGTGTACAGGTGTCACCAGGCCTTCTTTGTATTGCCCTGTGGGAATTGGGTCTGGAGAATCAGCACAAAAATGCTGGTAATCTAGCTACTGCTATTGCTGTGAGTAATAAACCATCCTTCCTCCCTGACCTAGGAGTCTTATGTCTTCTCCCAAAATCCATGAATCGGTGGCAGACTAAATTGTTAGCTTGCAAGTAGGGTAAAATCTCAGACCCTTCTTGCAGTTCTTGATACTTTGGCTATAACTCTTAGTTGTCTTCCTGGTGAAGTTGCTGAGGAGATAGGGTATATACTTAACCTGCCGGCACCCATCTTGCTACCACCAGAGCTTGTCTGCCTTGGAATGCAATCAACCCTAAGGGAATTAGAGAAATATGGGGAGGGGGAGGGAATCATTGTTACAGCTGCTACTTATTTATCATCTACTATGTGCCAGGTGGTGTTAGGCACTCTTTGTACTTTTGTCATTACATCCTTCTAGCAACCTTACGATGTTGGTATCCATATGATTTCACTTATATGTGGAATCTAAAGAACAATATAAGTGAACAAACAAAGCAGAAACAGACTCATAGATACAGAGAACAGAATGATGGTTGCCAGAGGGGAGGGGTGCTGGGGGACTGGGTGATAAGGGTGAAGGGATTGAGAAGTACAGATTGGTAGTTACAAAATAGTCACGAGGATGCAAAGTACAGCATAGGAAACATAGTCAATAATATTGTAATATCTATGTATGGTGCCAGGTGGGTGCTGGAAATATCTGGGGGGAAGATTTTGTAAAGTATATGATTATCTAACCATAATGATATACGTCTGAAACTAATACAAAATAATACTGCATGCAAACTGTAATTAAAAAAATTTTAAAATAAAAAAATTAAGAATTTGGCATTTTATTTCCATTTTACAGAAGAGGCAGCTAAGTATCAGCAGTTAGGATCATCTTAAATGTGTGCAGTAAAGAGAAATAGAGATATTATTTTCTTTCCTTTTTATGTAGTCTTTTTCTATTAAGACATTAAATAGTATAAACATTAAATAATTTTCCAATAATTATTTTTAAAAAATATATTAAAGAGTGATCTTAAAAGGAGGACAAAATCAAAGGTTCAAATGGCACGTTTTTCTATAGTAAATTGCAACCATTATCTGCCCCACCAAAGCCTATGCTTTTTTCCCCTTAGAACTCTTAGGCTCAGGAGTGCAAATACCTTGGGCAATTTTACCCTTATGTTGCCTCATTTGTAAAGTGAGGATTAATAAGAATACTCACCTCATAAGCTGTGGTGACTAAATGAGTTGCTACATTAAAAATGCTTAGACTAGTACTTTGCACATTCAAGGCCTCAATACATGGTAGCTATTATTATTATTTGAGGGGGTGAGAGTAGGTGAAAGGAGAAAGGAAGAGGAAGGAGAAGCATAGCTAAGGTCTTCAGAGCCTTGTTTATGGGGAGACTATCCCCCCTCACCTACCAGCTTCCTTTGTTCCTTTTCTTCCACTCAAAAGAGAAAACAAGCAGGAAAGAATATAACTTTATTCAACCTTTTGAAAATTTCCCTCTAATAAGCATCCTAGATTCCAGGCCCTAGATTTCCTTTCTATGTCATTATTATTAATAACTTTGTTATTTTTTTTCAGTTTTATTATCCGTTCAGATACCAACTTTTTTTTTTTTTTTTTTAAGGAAACCTTACCTCTTTTCCATTCCCGATTTCTGAGACTCATAGGAACAGAGCAGTTTAAAATGTTTTACACATGATTTCCTCCTTAATGATTCTGACTCTTTAGCAAAAAATTAAATCTCACGAAGCTTAAACAACATGAAACAGATACTTCTTCAGACTTTTTAAGAAAAAGAATTGGCCCTGGCCGGTTTGGTTCAGCGGTTTTAGCGTTGGTCTGCGGTCTGGAGAGACCCGGGTTCGGTTCCTGCTAAGGGCATGTACCTCCGTTGCAGTTTGTCCCCGGCCCTGGTTGAGTCGTGCGGGTGGTGATCACTTGATATGTCCCTTTCACGTCGATGTTTCTCTTTCTCTCCCACTCTATCTGAACAAAATATCGAAAAATGTCCTCGGGTGAGGATAAAAAAAGAATTGACCCCTAAAATACAGAAGTGCACATTTCCTCACTCCTTAATTTATTCCTTAATAGTTTATTTTAATACCAATCTTATTAGCAGCCACTGATTTCAATGTGAACCTTGCTCACCCCAGTGTTCCCTTGGCACCACACCCCTTGGGTTTGGTCTCTCTCTCTCTCTCTCTCTCTCTCTCTCTCTCTCTCTCTCCCTCCCTCCCTCCCTCCCTCCCTCCCTCCCTCCCTCTCTCCCTCTCAGCTTTGGACTTTTCTCCAGCTCCTTTCTTAAGTCAAGAGGGCAGGGTCAGGTTTGGGGAAAAGGAGGGCAAGGGGATGAGAGGGCCATTTCCGTGGCTCATTCTCATTGCCTGCTGCTCTGCTTTTTGGAAAGGTGTTCATTTTGCTAATCTACAAGCCTGACAACAGAATCCTTGTTCTATTCACACCAGTTTCATTCTACAAGGGATTTGAGATGATTACCTCCTTAATGCTGCCACAGATAAGCTGGGAACAATGGGGAACCTGGGCTGGGAACACTCTTTCTTATCTAGTGATGGGTATAGGTAAAAAACAAGAATGAAACAAAGTTGAGCAATTATATCATTAACACTAATAACATAGCTCAGCAGTGCTTGAATTTTTTTAAGTCCTCCCCTGAGGATATTTCCCCCCCCCATTTATCTTCAGATAGAGTGGGAAGGAGGGGAAGAGAGAGAGGGAGGGAGAGAGAGAGGGAGAGGGAGAGGGAGAGAGAGAGAAACATCAATGTGAGAGAGACACATCGAATGGTTGCCTCCTGCACAATCCCGACAAGGACCAGGGACTGAACCACAATCGATGTATGTGCCCTTGGCCGGAGTCAAACATGTGACCCCTTGGTCTGTGGGCTGATGCTCCAATTGCTGAGCCAAACTGGCCAGGGCAGTACTTGAACTTTTTCATTTCAGGATCCCTTTACACTCTTAAAAATAGTTGAGGACCCCAAAGAGCTATTGTTTATGTGGGTTATAAAGATCAATATTTACCATGTAATATATTAAAACAGATTTAACATTATTAATTCATTTAAAGCTAACATTAAAAATTATAGTTTATATTAAATATTATTTTGCATTAGTTTTAGGTATACAGCATAGTGGTTAGACAATCGTATACTTTACAAAGTGTTCCTTCTGACATTTCCAGTACCCACGTGGCACCATACAGAGTTATTTCACTATTATTGACTATATTTCCTATGCTGTACTTTACATCCCCATGGCTATTTATAACTGTCAATTTGTACTTCTTAATCCTTTCACCTTTGTCACCCAGCCTCCAGCCCCCTCACCTCCGACAATCATAAGTCTGTTTCTGTATCTATGAATCTGTTTCTATTTTGTTTGCTCATTTAAGTTTTGCTAATCTCTTTAATGTCTAGCTTAATAGAAAATACATGGGTTATCATCTGCTTCTGTGATATCATACATCCGTGTAGTTTTGAGGGAAAAAAGTCAAAGATATAAATAATGTCTCAGTATTATTATGAAAATAGTTTTGACCTTGAAGACCCCTCTCGGATCTCTGGCTCTACTCTGAGAACTGTTGATATAGATGAACTTATTTTTAAAGTGAATTCAGGCAGTTAAAAGTCATAGTAGTACAACTTAACACTAGAAAAAAAAGAATTTCACGGACAATCCATTTAAAAAATGAGCAAAGGACCTGAATATACACTTCTCAAAGAGGACATACAGATGGCCAACAGACATGTGAAAAGATGCTCAATGTCACTAATCATCAGGGAACTACAAATCAAAACCACAATGAAATATCACCTCATACCTGTCAGAATCACTATCATCAATAAATCAACAAACAGCAAGTGCTGGAGAGGATGTGGAGAAAAGGGAACCCTTGTGAACTGTTGGTGGGAATGCAGAATGGCACAGCCACTATAGAAAACAGTATGGAGGGTCCTTTAAAAATTAAAAATAGAACTGCCTTATGACCCAGCAATCCTACCTCTGAGTATTTATCCAAAGAAAACAAAAACACTAATTTGAATAGATATATGCACCCTTATGTCCATTGCATCATTACTTACAGTAGCCAAGATATGAAAACAACCTAGGAGTCTATTGATAGATGAATGGATAAAGAAGATGTGGTATATATAAACATAGACTGGAATATTACTCAGTAATAAAAAAGAATAAAATATTGCCATTTGCGACCTGGATGGATCTACAAGGCATTAAGTTAAATAAGTAAAAAAAAAAGACAAATACTGTATGCTTTCACTTATATGGGGAAACTGAAAAAACAAAATAAACAAATAAAACAGAAACAGACCCATAGATATAGAGAACAATCTGATAGTAACCAAAGGGGAGGGGTAGGGGATAGGTAAAAAAAAATTACAGCAGTTATGATACCACTGCTAGATCTTGTGGGGAAAAAAAGTCGTAGAGGAACTAAGGGATGGTACTAAAGGAAAAGCCAGATTCTCTATAATTAAGGAGGGCATTATTATTGTTTTCTTTCTAGGTGACTTTGAGGAATAAGATTCTGAGTAAATCAAATGTGGAAAAAGCTTCTAGACCAGACCTGTCCAATAGAACTTCCTGCAATGATGGATATGTTTATATCTGCTGTCTAACACTGTAGCCACTAGTGACTCATGGCTATTGAGCACTTTAAATGTGGCTAGTGAGACTGAAGAATTAATTTACAATGTTATTGTCTAATTTATTTAAATTAAAAATGAAATAGTCACCTGTGGCTAGTGGCTACCATATTGTATGGCATAGTTCTAAACAAAGGAACTCCCTAGGAGATGCCACGCCATCAAAGGAGCAAGAACTCTTTCTGTTGGAAAGAGAAACCCTTTCCTTTTGGAAGAGACACCACATGTAGAAAGAAGCCTCCATTCCCAAGTAACCTTAAGGTCAGAGTTCAGGATTCCATTGTAGGGATATAACAGTTTTTGTAACCAGTACCCTATTCATGGCCATTTAGGTTATTTTCTTTTTACATCAGAATTGTTATAGATTTAATAGGTTTAGATCTTTACATCACTGTTTTATAATGTTAAATGTTCACAGTATAATGATAAAAATTTAATGCAAAAACTATATCAACAAAGGTAAAAAACTATGAAAACCTAGAAGATATCATGATATACTATAAATGACAAGCCATTTTAATAATTTAAGCTACAATCTATTTTTACCAGACATAATGATCATATAATTTTCAGGAAGATATTCATTACATCAAGTAAGGTATACATATATAAATATCATAGGTTATTTTCAATATTTTCTTCAATCCAACTTTTGAAACGATTGGACCGCATAAAGTTGCCTATATTAGCATGATTCTCAGTGTGGGTGTCCTATATTTCTAGCAGTCAGAGGTTAAAGAGGGACAATAACTCTTTCCTGAGGGTGGCATGTTAAAGGCCTGAGGGTTGTATTATGGGGGAATCTCCCCTTTACAAAAACCTGATATCTTGCCCTGGCCGGTTTAGCTCAGTGGTTGGAGCATCAGCCTGCGGACCAGAGAGTCCTAGGTTTGGTTCCTGCTGGGGCACGTACCAAAAACAAACAAACAAAAAAACCCTGATATCTGAAATGATACATTTAAAAGCACATTAATTAGGAGGTGATGATTTTCTCTTAAAAATGCTTCATTTAATAAAACGTTTACTGAAGTGTTCTTTTAGACAGTTGCTCAGTCTTAAAAAATATTATTTTTTCTTAAAAAAATTTAAATCACCTTCATCTTTGGAGGAATATATTCAGAATATTACATAAAATAAGCTGTGCCTATATTGTTTTATATTTATCATGTACTGTACATAAAATTTGTAAGGACCATATAAGCAGTAATGTTATTGTGCTGAAATTTTGTTATAGTGAATGGGTTAGGGTTAAGGTTTGGCAATCCCATTGTTGAATCAACATTTTTGTCGAAATGGTACTTATTTTTATGAAATTCAATCTTGAATGATTCTTGGGGATCTTGAAAGATGTAGTTCACTTCTTAGAACCTGGCTTCGGAAAATATTTTGGCTTGGCATTGTAGAGATTTTGTTTTTAATCTGAAAAACCTTTTAAACTCTACCAGTTTTTTCTTTCATTTGTTAGAATCCCACAACTAAAAGAATAATTAAGATTTTCTCCAAGAAGGAAGGAGATGTTCTGAATATTTAAAAAACTGATTTCTAGATACAAAATTTTTTGTTTTTCAATTGCTGAGGACAGCCTAATTAAATTGGAGCTGCTCTTGTGACATTACAAGTAGTTTTCTGACTGTTTTTTCCCTCTTTTGACATATCAGAGTTATATGGCATAAATTATAATTTCAGGCTCAAAACTTGTTTTAGTTCACTTAAAGTAGCACTTTACTGTTAATTACCACCAATGTTACACCTAGACACATTGCATATACACAGCAGTGTCACTGATACTGTTTCCACAGAGCTGAGAAGTTGTAAAATGTTAATTAAATGGAAACATTTGTTCTTTACATGAAACTTATACTGTATAAGCAAGAGTTAAACATTAAAAAAAGAATCCATCCAATTTCTCATCAATATGGACTAAATAAAATATAACTGGCTATGCTAGAAATGAAATTGTTTTACATGAGTCCTGGATATTGCTAAACAAAACACTATGGTTTTATCATGATGTCCCACATTCGCTCAGATTTCATGCTCAAAGAAGTCTCATATTTTTCTTGAGGGTACTATACATTGTGTATTATCTATTTTATTTCTGGCTCTACATAAAATAAATAAAGCAACTGACAAAGAAAAATGAATTTGTTCTTTATAGATCAGTGTAACTTCAGTTATCTCAGAAATTGGGATTTAAAATTCCTCTGCCCTACATATTGTCCCTTGAAAATGTAAAATAAAAGTAGTAGTGCCCTGGCCGGTTTGGCTCAGTGGTTAGAGCATCGGCCTGTGGTCCAGAGAGACCCAGGTTCGGTTCCCGCTAAGGGCATGTACCTCGGTTGCAGTTTGTCCCCGGCCCTGGTCGGTCATGCGGGTTGCAGCCCCTCAATGTGTCCCCTTCACTTCGATGTTTCTCTCTCTCTCCCTCTTCCTCTCTCTCTCTCCCACTCTATCTGAACAAAAAATGGAAAAATGTCCTCGGGTGAGGAAAAAAAAAAGAAAAAGTAGTAGTTGTTGGTGCTTTAGTATATGCAGGTAAATATTAGTTCAGGTAAGGGAGGAATGTATTACCTAAGGAGGTTGGGGGTAGGGGGAGTGGAGAGCAAGAGAGAGAGAGGGAGGGCGGGGAAGGAGAGAGAGAGAGAGAGAGAGAGAGAGAGAGAGAGAGAGAGAGAGAGAGAGAGGCTCTCATTACACTAGGGAGGAATTTTAACTGAAAGGGCACTTTCTAAATTTCCGGAGGAGCCCACAGAAATAACAGACAGTGAAGAGTCACAGACTTTTTTGAACAGAATTTTGTGGCAAAACATGGAAAACAGGGAAAGCATTTCATGTTTTATCCATGTGCTCGGTTGTGCCAATATTGGCTGAATGTTGCATAACAACACAGTAGCTGTACTTACCGCAGCTGTCGTTTAAGGAATGTGGCAGATTTGCTCAACTTAAAAACTCTTCCAGCAAAAATTCCATTTTTACTTTAGGAATTTTACTTAGGAATAGGGGGGGAAGGCTTAGAAAATCGCAGAGTTGAATTTTTATTTACTTGTCCCATCCATCTCTCCTGATATTTGGGTTAGGGGAGGGCAGGATCCCAGGGGGCTGGACAGGGATGGGGAGAGGGGCTTAATCCAGGGTTGCACTGTGTGAAGCTGGTGGGCAAACAGAATGGACTCTGTTGGAGATAGAGGGAGGCACTCACCCCAAAACAAGATGGGGTACAGAAATGAGGCCATCTGCCTAGTGAGGAGTTAGGAAGCCAGTGGCAAGAAAGTGAGCCTGCAGGAATTTTGCAGCCCAAGTGCACTTTTTATAGTTTCCTTGCAGGCTCTCATGGGCAGCTCGTGCATCCAACTCTCCTTTCTCCCTTTCTCTACAGCTCCTTTTCACCAGTTGACCTGGTGTGGAACTCTGAAAATCTAAGAGCTCACCCATCTGGAATGTTAAGAGGCAGCATCTAGATAAGACGGGTTTGGATTACAGGAGAGAAACAAAGCTGCTTTTTCCTCATCTTTTTTTTTTTCCTTCTATTGACTTTTTTTTTTTTTTTAATGATGTAAAATACACATAATGCAAATTCACCATTTTAACCATTTTTAAGTGTCCAGTTCTGTGGCTTTAGGTACATTTACACTGCTGTGCAAGCATTATCACCATCCATCCCTGTACCTTTTTCATCATCCCAAACTGAAACTGTCCCTATTAAATACCAACTCTCCATTTCTTCCCCACTTGAGCCCCTGGCAAGCACCCTTCTATTTTCTGTCTCTAAGAATTTGATGATCCTAGGTGCCTCACATAAGTGGCCTCAACATATTTTTGAGAGCATAAAAATTGTTAACAGCTTTATTTGTCATATACTTGCTGGCTGAGGGCTTGCATTTGAATGTAGGCACTACAGATGAGGAAAGACAGGAAGGTGTGTGTTCAGTTGGGCCAACGCTAAGTGAGGACACACTGCATATCAACAACACACACACGTGTCCAAGCAGACCACCGGGAGCTGGTGAAGAGGAAGCTGCCATTTTAGACTGGAGTTTGGGATGAAGAGTCTGTATTTCAGTTACTCACTGGTAGACAGAGGAAGTTGAATTTTAAAAGCTGTTTAATGAGGGAATGGTGAGGGCTGGGCAAACAGGATTAGTCACAGAGCTCCCAGCCTAGGTTATTTATTCTCTGGAGGAGCCCAGTGCTTGTGAGTGGGATGGATTGCGGACTGGGAAGCTGAGTAAATTTGACCAAGAGGCCTAAACCAAGGGGGAAACTGGTCTCTTTATGAGTTCTATTGACACTGAATAGAAACGTGGGCTTAATTCCAATTTGTTTCCTAGCAAAATAAATACACAAAATATCAAGGGAACTTCCTTGTTTTCATAAAGAGGAAAGACTTGAAGTTATTATAAGTATAAAAGGCAAATGAAAAGGAGATGAGTGGTTTTGAGGATACGATAAAAATATCTTGGTAGGCAGTTCCACGTAAGTGTAAAAGGATACTCTGAAATCTTTCCTGGCTGCAAGGGCGAGGAGGAGTGAATTACATTCCCCAGAAAGGTTGTGGGTGTGATTATATTCGTGGATATGCTGGGCTTGGACACCGGACCAAGTCGCAACATAAACCTTAGCAATAACATTTGTTTTTTGCCAAAATCATGACAAACTCATCTCTCTTAAAATGTCAACATTACAGTTAAGTCTAGATCCATAAATGCATGTAGATATTTATTGAGTGGACGAGTAAACAATACATATACTTTAGAATGATAAAGAAACCCTATATATTTTAGGATGCATTGACAAATCCCCTGTTTCCGACGATATTTAGCTTTCAGAGCTCATTGCTGCATTTGCTTTAATTAGGGATCTTAAGACTATGATGCAGCCCTGGACGGTTTTGCTCAGTGGTTAGAGCGATGGCCTGTGGTCCAGAGAGTCCCAGGTTCGGTTCCCGCTGAGGGCACGCACCTTGGTTGCAGTTTGTCCCCTGCCCTGGTTGGGGTCGTGTGGGTGGCAACCAGTCAATGTGTCTCTCTTACATCGATGTTTCTCTCTCTCTCTCTCTCTCTCTCTCTTCCTCCCTTTCTCCCTCCCACTGTACCTGAAGTAAATGCAAAAAAAAAGAAAATGTCCTTGAGTAAGGATAAAAAAAAAAAAAAGACTATGATGCAGACCCCTTCTTGTTAGGAGCTAAATTGTTACAATCAATATTTTGCACTTTCAAGTAGAGAATAGTCTCTACATGGGCAGCGTCCATCTGTTATTACATATAATAAACCAAACATTTAAAAGTGAACTGAATCACATGATCTCACTTACTTGTGGAATTGAATGAACAAAATAAGCTGATGAACAAAATAGATCCAGCGACATGGAAGTAGGTAACAGATTGACAAACCTCAGAGGGAAGGAAGATTGGCGGGGCAGAAAGAGATAAACCAAAGAACTTATATGCATATATGCACAACCAGTGGATACAGACAACAATTCGGTGAAGATGGGGGGTGGGGCAGGAGCAGATAGGAGGGTGTCAAGGGGGGAAAAAAGGAGGGACATCTATAATACTTTCAACAAAAAAGATCAATTAAAAAAGATGAACTGAGAGCCCTGGCTAATGTGGCTCAGTGGTTAGAATGTTGGCCCTTGCATTGAAGGGTCATGGGTTCGATTTCAGATCAAGGGCATGTACCCGGGTTGCAGGTCCGATCTCCCCTGGTCGGGGTACATGCTGGAGGCAAACAATTGATGTGTCTCTCTGACATAGATATTTCTCTCTCTCTCTCTCCCCACCCTCCCTTCCACTCTCTCTAAAAATCAATGAAAAAATATATATACTTGTGTGAGGATTAGCAAAACAAACAAACAAACAAACAATAAAAAAAACAGTGAACTGAGAATTCAATGTCAGTTCACACTTGTAGTTTCTTGCAGAAGCTTTTTTAAAAATTTTTTTAAATTAATTTGTTTTTGTTTGCATCTCTCTGATGATTAGGCGAAGCTGTGGAGAAAAGGGAACTCTGGTACACTGCTGGTGGGAATGCAGACTGGTGCAGCCACTATGGAATCCAATATGGTGTTACCTCAAAAAATTAAAAATTGAACTTCCATTTGACCCAGTGATCCCACTTCTAGGAATATACCCTAAGAAGCCGGAAACACCAATCAGAAAGAATATGTGTACCCCCATGTTTGTAGCAGCACTATTTACAATAGCTAAGATCTGGAAACAGCCCAAGTGTCCATCAGTAGACGAATGGATCAAAGAGCAGTGGTACATATACACAATGGAGTACTATGCAGCTGTAAGAAAGAAAGATCTCTTATCCTTTGAGAAGACATGGTGGGATCTGGAAAGTGTCATCCTAAGCGAAACAAGCCAAACAGAGAAAAACAAGTATCATATGATCTCAATTATTTGTGGAATATAATGAACATAACAGTCTGAGGAATGGGGTAGTCCCAGAGACGTGGAAGTGGGGTACAGACTGACTATCCCCAGAAGAGGGGGTGGGAAGGGAGAGAGAAACCACAGAACTTATATGCATGTATGCATGAACAATGGACAGAGACAACAATGCTGGGGAGAGGGCGGAAAGGGAGGGGGAGGGGGGAATCAGTGGAGGAAAAAGGAGAAACATCTGTAACAAAAATAAATAAATTAAAAAAAATTAAATAAATAAAAAAAATTTGTTTTTGTTACAGATGTTTCTCCTTTTCTTTCCACTGACACCCTCTTCCACATCCCCCCGCCCCATCCCCAGCTTTGTTGTCCATGTCCATTGGTCATGCATACATGCATATAAGTTCTGTGGTTTATCTCTTACCCCACCAACACCTCGTCCTCTGAGGTTCTTGTAGAAGTTTTGATAATTTATTATTTACTTAACATTTTCATATCCCGATTCTAAAAAAAATAGCACATGTATATTATAGGAAATTTAGGAAATACAGATAGCTATAACAAAATAAAAATCACTGGTAATCCACTATTCAGAGATAAATATTGTTATATTCTGATGTATTTTCTTTAGTCTAATTTGAGATATATATATATATATACATATTATATATACATATATATATATAAATGTAGATGTACACCTTTATGTTTTTTTAAAAATTTAATAGTTTATCATGAGCATTTTTCTCGGCCATTAAAATATTTTCAAACATGGTTATGATAACGGCTGCATCATCCTATCGTGTGGCTGTAACATAGGTTATTTAACTATTCCCCTAGTGTCAGACATTTAGATTCTTTCAAGTTTTTGTTATCAGAAATGGCTTTTTGATATGCATTTTTGCCCCCAAATCTTTGACTTTCTCCTGAGGTCAGAATCCCTACAATTGGGAATGAATAATTTTAAAGTTCTTAAAACATTGCACTACATTCTTTCCCTCACTTATACTTTCACCAGCAGAGCAGGAGAGTGCCTGTTATTGTTATCCTTAGAACAGAATAAACACAAGAATTTGAAAATAAACTTTTCCACTTTGGCAGGTGTAAAATTATTATCTTAGGGTTGCTCAAATTTGCATTTCTTTGATTGCTAGTTAGGTGGAAAAACTTCAATATGTTAATTGGCTATTTGTGTTTCTCCTTAAAATTGTTTGTGTGTGTCTTGGCCCACTGTTTTTCTATTTGTTTGCCATTTTTATGCTTGATAAGAGCGTTTTTGGCACTAAAATATAGTCCTTTGTCACTAGCACTAATCAACAGAAAACTCAATAGGAAAACTCAGATATTCATAATATCAGTATGTATTAGAAAGTTCCTGAGAGGATTTTATGGAGAAAAAATTTTAAACTTTATTGAAGGATCTGAATACATGGAAAGCTTGCTACATTTTTTTTTTTTTTTTGGTTAATCCTCACCTGAGGATATTTTTTCCATTGATTTTTTTCAGAGATAGTGGAAGGGAGAGCCAGATGGGGGATGCGAGGGGGAGAGAGAGAGAGAGAGAGAGAGAGAGAGAGAGAGAGAGAGATTAATGTCAGAGAGACACGACCATTGGTTGCCTCCCTCATGTGCCCCAACCAGGATCAGAGATCGAACCTGCAACCCAGGTACATGCCCTTGACCAGGAATTGAACCCATGACCCTTTGGTGTGTGGGCCGACACTCTAACCACTGAACCACACTGGCCTGAGCAAAAGCTTGCTACATTTATACTTAGGAAGACTTAATACTCTGTGGATGTAAATTCTGCCTAGGTTAAATTGTAAATCCAGTGTAATTAAAAACAAAAACCTTTAGCCAGGTTGGTGTGGCTCAGTGGTTGAGTGTGGACCCATGTACCATGAGGTCACTGGTTCAATTCTCGGTCAGGGCGCATGCCCAGTTTGTGGGCCCAATCCCCAGTGGGGGGCATGCAGGAGGCAGCCAATCGATGTTCTCTCTCATCGATGTTTCTATCTCTCTCTCCCTCTCCCTTTCTCTCTAAAAGCAATAAAAAAAATAAATAAAAAAACAAGCAAAAAACCTTTATAAGATTTTTTGGGGAACTCAACAACTGATTCTAAATTTAATTTGAAACAATGAAAGTACACAAAAATCTTAAATAATTTTGAAAAAGAATAAAAGATGGTAGTGGTGGGGAAAGGGAGAGACTCATTCTACCAGATATCAAAACATACTTCAAAATCACAATAATTTGAAAAGAATGGTATTGCCATAGGACCAAATTAATCCATGAAACAGAATAGAGACACCCCTACCGCCAAAAAAGCCATTAATATATAAAATGGCTTGTTGCACAAATCAATTGGAAAAAGTCCAACTGTATTCAACAAACAGTGTTGGAACAATTGGCTCTCCATATGGAAAAAAGTCAAAATTAGATCCCTACACCATATCCTAAAATAAACCTTGCTACATTATAGTCCTAAAGGTTAAAGCAACAACAACAACAACAACAACAACAGCAAAACAAACAATGCTCTTAAAGAGAAGAAAATGTAAGAATAAGATTATGATGACCTTGTGTCTGCAGTTATTTCTTGCCTGGACACTACAATTTCTTCCAACTAATCTTCCTGGTTTCTCTCATGCCTCCCTGTACCTGTTCTCTCCACTGAAGAATTGAGTGACCTTCTCAATTATAAGATAAACTATTTCTTGCCTTTCTACAGTGGCCCACAGGTGGCCCCTGACCTGCTTACCTGTCTCTTTTCATTTCCTACCACTTGCCCCTGGTCACTGAATTCCATCCCCACTGGTTCCTTGTTGATTGTTCCTCAAATACTTTAAACATCTTGACTGTCACAGGGCCTCTTCTCTGGCTTTTCTCTCTGTCTGGGATGCTCTTGTCCTTGATAAGTGCATAGCTTATTTTCTCCCCCCCCCCCCAAAAAAAAACATAAAAAGCAAAAATCATAAAGGAAAAGACTGAGAAACTTATGTATCGATATATAAAGTGTCTGGCACATGATATCACAAAAAAGTTAAAAGCCACATGATGAAGAACAGAAGACATTCAAAACTGACAAAGATTAGTATCTAGAACATACAAAGAACTCTTACAAATCAACAAAAGACAAATAATGGAATAGTAATGAATAAAGAAATATGGCTAAACAATTCACAGAGGAGACACTAAGTACTACCATCCCTAGGGATAGAAGAACATAGGGAAAATGTTGGAATTTTTAAGCCTTGGTGTCTTTGAGTTCAAAGATAGCATGATGAGCTCGTACTAGGAGTGTTAGAAAAAATGCTATCTGGAATCTACTACTGCTACTAGTATGAATCACCACTGCTGGGGTGAAGAAGCATTACTAGATTAATGCTGACAGATACAGGAAGTAAATAGGAAGAAGCACTGGCTATTCTTTCTTCCCTAGATTTCTAGTATTCTTCTCAAGTCCTCTATTGGCAGAGTCAATATAGGGAACCGGCAGCAAAGGAGAAACGTGGTTTATAGAATCTCAGCTTCAGCATCACAAAGTGGTATACAGGAGAGAGGGCTTGAAGCTGAGAAAAAATAGCTTAATAACTGACACTCTTCTATTTTCTGAGTCTTTTTGGGAGACAGCATCTTGCCTCTGTAAGGGGGTCAGATATACCCTCTCTCCAACCCTGACAATTAGAATGTGACCTAGGATATTTGAATGGACTTTGAATCTTAAGAGAATGATGCCAAGATGGAAGAAGAGTTGAAAAATTGCTCAGGGTTGAAATAGCCATATTGAGAGTCCAGAGGTAGGGGTGTCTAATGTGCAGGTGTGGTAGGACCAATGGTGGCACCTACTAAGACTGTTTCTGTGCCATAACTTGGCTGTGCTCCTTGTTGCCTAGTTGCCCTGGTACTTGCCCATCATATGAGATTGTTTCCAGACTTTCCTTCTATACTTGAATGACCCAATAAGCAGTATATCCTTTTCTGTTTACTTACATTCATGTACTCAAATTGATAAAAAATATCGTGCATATGAATTTTTAGCAAATGGCTAGAAGCAAACATTATAAAATATCACCAGGTGTTAATTCCAGATGATGGGACTATAGGAGTTTGTTATGTTTTCCTTTGTTTTGTAACTTAAACTTTTTTTCAAGAATACACACAAGTAAAAATTAACAACTGAGAATTACTTTAAAAGTCTCATAAAAGGCAGAAATCAGCCCAATACCCATATATTTTGCTATATTTTAAAAAGATGGGTTTAACTCTCAAATCTACCTGAAAATTTATTGGTAATAAAGGAGGTGAAGTCTATTCTGGAAAATTTCCCCCAAATAGTAAATTTTCCCAGTGTCTAATTTCCTAGTTCCACTTGCCAAGTAATATTAACTCAAATTAGTTTTTGAAAGTCATTATGCTTTTTAGGGATATTTTTCTGGTGCTTTATAAATCTTTTAGTAATAGGTTTGGACAAGTTGTATTAGTACCAGCCACAGCTACACACCATTTTAAATCCTGAATTCCAACTATTTATTTATTTCTACACTCTCCAATTGCAGGTTGGGTTGTCCAGGAAGCAGGCTGGGAGAAAGAGTTTAGTGGGCAGGATGTTTATTAAGTGTGCCCTTGGAATCAACACCAGTGGAAAGGAGGGGAAGGAAGCAGGAGAGGACAGAGGGAGAAGTTGACCTGTGAAGTGGACCCAATGACAGCTTAGGCCAACCCCACAGGGAGCTGTGTAACTAAAATGGCCCATCAATGTTGTCTTGTGTTGGGTCCAAATAGCCAGGCCTTTATACCCCTGCCCTTCTAGGGTATAGGCTACCCTGGAAAGGGTGTGCCTCAGGGGAGGAGGCTCTCTGAAGCTAGGGTGGTCCCTGGAGGGGCCAACAGCCCTCCCAGCCACAGGGGCACCCAGTCCTTTTTCTGAAGGAGGCTCTGGATGGCGTGGTTCTATGTCCACCACACGCTCTAACACTCGAGAAGCATGTTCTCTGCGTCAGGCCTGTGCTGGGGCACGTTCACATTATTATATCATACAGTTCTCACAGCACTTTGAGGTACAGGTTGTGTTTTGCATTTTACACATGAGGAAACTTGGCTTGTGTTTGTTTTTCCTGATGAAAACCCAGCATGGGGCAATATTTCACAGGTGGCCGACTACTTGGATCAGCCTGCTTGCTTATGGAGAGGAAGAGAGCCAGCCAGCTCTTTATTGGGGAGTGTCACAAATTTGGACTTGATGTTCTGCTTTTAACTTCCTCTTGCACGCTGGGGTAATCGCTTTTCTCTCCTTGGTCTCACTCCCTCTTTCATTTTGGTTTATAATTTTTAAAAAGATATATAGTTGAAGTAAGACTAGTGAAATTTGTAAGGAATTCTCCTTTCTTTTTTCCTGTTAAGGTTTTTGCAATGGGGTGGGTTGTGTTGACCTGACAGGCACAAGCATGACTGTACCAAAGAATCAATGTCTGCACCTCTGACTTGTTGCCCCAGAATTGTTTCCCTGCCCTTCATTGTATTTCTCATTAGTCAGCAAATGGATGTCCCAGCCTCATGGAACACAGAGGTGACTCAATTTGTTATCTGATGATCCGGAAAGTTAACACCAGCAGGGTAGTGCTTTAGTATCATCAAGAAAAGCAAATTGGTATTTATTAGAATGTTGGAAGCCATTTCTGCTGGGAAAGTGGCAAACACAGCTTTCAATGTGAGCAGTTTGACAAGAAAGAGACTGAAGAAAGCCAGATATAAAGAGAAAACCAGTGACAGTGAGGCAAACCCAAGGTGGCATGGAGCAGGAGAGGACTGGAGTGAATTCCTGGACTGGTTCTCTCATCAAGTTGTGAGGCCAAAGATAGCTCTCTGGGTCTTGATTTCTTTCTCTGTCAAGATTCCTCAAAGCTCTGTACTTCTATAGAGAGTAACTTCGAAACATAGGCATTGCATCAGTGAAGACACACACACACACACACACACACACACAGACACAGAGAGAGAGAGAGAAATAAATAGCCCTGCTGGTTTAGCTCAGTGGTTAGAGTGTTGGCCCTCAGACCAAAAAGTCTCGGGTTCGATTACAGTCAAGGGCACCTCGATTGCGGTTTGGTCCCTGGCCCTGGTCGAGGTCTCGGGAGGCAACCAATCAATGTGTCTCTCTCATGTCAATGTTTCGTTCTCTCTTTTTCTCTCTCCCCCTCCAACTCTATCTGAAGATAAAAATGGAAAAATATCCTTGGGTGAGGATTAAAAAAAAAATGTGTAAAAGCATAAGAAATGAAGCAAAGGGACTGTATTAAATATTCCTATTATTTTAGTTCTTTGAATCATATGAACCTGCTAAAACAGTCAAATTCTTTTCATATTAAGATCTGATGATCATGTGAACTAATGGGAGAAGGGAGGATTGCTCAATATTTAAGAAAATCAAGACTCAGTCAATTTTCTTTTCATGAGTGTTAGAAAGTTCAGTCTTGAGATGGCCATCTTTATATTTGGAAAAGGTATTTTCACAATAAGAAAAAGATTCTGAAGAACTGGCACAGTATAGGGAGAATTATAAATTCTTTGATATAGCAGATTGTGGCTCATGTTTACAAAAAATGCTATGTTGGCCGAAACAGAATAATGCAAGATAATTCAGATAAGCAGAGGCACAAGAGGTGGAATTAATTTTAAAAATGTACAAGATAAAGACTTAGTAGAGACTCTGTGCTACAATAATGTAAAGGAAATGTAGGGCCTCTAACCTTTATTTAGTAAAAATAATGTCAGTGAGCTCAAGGGTATTAGTGTGGTGCCCTAGCTTCAGATTTCAGCTCCCAATTTACTAGCTTCGTGTCTTTGGGAAATCTACTGAAACCTCTTTGAGCTGTAGTTTGTTCAGCTATAACATAGAGATAACATTAGTACCTATCCTTTCTAGGAGTAAAAACACCTGCACAGGGCCTCACATAAAAATAGGAGCTCAAAAATATTAGAAGAACATAAATCTGAAATGAATGCCTTAATTTTTATAAAGCTATTCTGAAAATGGTAGCAATTATAGAACAGATAGCGATACAAAATGAGGATGTCTGACTAATGTGACTAAAGTCATCTACAAACTCAATCATGAAGATTTTAGCACAGGAAAGAGAAGCCAAGACTTGAAATTCTATATTCTAGTCATCATGCCATTTTCTGCCAGAACTCCAAAGTTTCATTACTATTTCCTGTTGCTTTAAATATTGCACTAATTACTACGTCCTCTGAGAATGAATTAACAAAATTCTGTCTAGACTCCTGAGTGTAGAAATCGCCTTTTTTAATAAAGATTTTAAATGGTTACATTTGGAGTAGATACACATGCAGCAGGATATTCATGTAATTGATTTTTTTATCTTAGGAAAAAGGTTAATCAAATGCCCTGTTTGAGAAAGAGAGAGAAAAACAACCCTTACTGTTTGTGCTTCTTTAAAATGCTTTCCTGGCATTATCAGTTGGTTGACTCAAAATATGACCTTATCCTGTGGGCAATGAACCAAATCCTTTTATCTAACTCAAAAACTACACACACACACACACACACATATATAAATATATCCTTAATTTTGGCTATTTCACTCTGAAGTATTCTATGACAACATACCTGTTCTGAATTATGCAGAATGGAATGTTTCTTTTGGCTCCTTCCATTTTCCTTGTTGCTTAAGTAGTTTGTTGTGTGTAAATATGTATGTATGAGTGTGTGTATGACTAAAATCCTATGATAACACTTCACCTCAAATGAATACAGTGATGTGGCAACCTGACCTTTCAAGAACTTGGTTGAGAGCTAATAAATAAATAAAATAGACCACTGAGTGTCTAAACTAGGTATCACTCAACCCCTGTACAAAAGCCAGTGCATTTTATTGTAGCAAAGCTTCCCAGACCCCTATTCAGCGCTGCTTATTTATTTGTACTTAACACCTAATTCTTAGCCACAAGCTTATCTGCCCTCACTCTTACCCACCAAGATTCACAACAGATTTGAAGCACTAAATTAGAAGTGTTGTTCTGGGGAAGCAGATTCATGGGGGGCAGGGTGGAATAGAGGCTGGGGGCATGCGTCACTGCTGATAGCTTATAGAAAGGGGTGGTGGGGAGAAAGACAAATTATAAAGCAGTCAGAAGGACTAAAAAAGCACAGCAACCTAGGCTCATTTAGTTTTGGAGAAAATAGACTCCAAGGGCATCAATTTTATATGGAAGAGAACAAGTGTTAGAATTCATAATAATTTTCAAATCCTAAATCAATAAAGGCCAGATGATGTTTAGAGGTTAAAAATGAACAACAGTAAGTAATAAGATTTCAAAATATTTCAATCTGAATCGATGAAAAAATTTTAGAAATGCCTATGGAGGCATAATTTACATATAATTAAATTCATCCTTTTTGGTGTATAGTTATATGAATTTGAGAAGCATATACAGTTGTGTAACTACAGTATGTAGCCCTTCAAGTCTGGCTTCGTATAATGCTTGAGATTCATCTATGTGACCTGATTAAAATTATAAAAAATGTTTTGTGTTTAAAACTGGAAGAACTTGCTCATCATTTAAGGTTTTCTGATAACTGAGATTCGTTCTACAGATAATACAAAAATAGTGAGTTCTATATACTGCTGGTGGGAATGCAGACTGGTGCAGCCACTGTGGAAAACACTATGGTGTTACCTCAAAAAATTAAAAATTGAACTTCCATTTGACCCAGTGATCCCACTTCTAGGAATATACCCTAAGAAGCCTGAAACACTAATCAGAAAGAATATATGTACCCCCACGTTTGTAGCAGCACTATTTACAATAGCTAAGATCTGGAAACAGCCCAAGTGTCCATCAGTAGACGAATGAATAAAAAAGCGGTGGTACATATACACAGTAGAGTACTATGCAGCTGTAAGAAAGAAAGATCTCTTATCCTTTGAGAAGACATGGTAGGATCTGGAAAGTGTCATCCTGAGCGAAACAAGCCAAACAGAGAAAGACAAGTATCATATGATCTCACTTATTTGTGGAATATAATGAACATAACAGTCTGAGGAATGGGGTAGTCCCAGATACGTGGAAGTGGGGTACAGACTGACTATCCCCAGAAGAGGGGGTGGGAAGGGAGAGATAAATCACAGGACTTATATGCTTGTATGCATGAACGACGGACATGGACAACAAAGCTGGGGAGAGGGCAGGGAGGGAGGGGGAGGGGGGAATCAGTGGGGGGGGAAAAGGAGAAACATCTGTAACAAAATAAATAAATTAATTAATTTTAAAAAGTATAGTGAGTTCTATCACAATAAATCCACACTGTGGGAAAACAGGCAGCAGCATTCACTATTAGTGGGGAGAGTAAATTGGCACAAATTTTCTAATTTTTTCCTAAGTTTTTCTTTCTCTCCTCTTCTTCTTATTGAATGAACACATCAGAAAACCTGTGGTAAGTGCTCAGCATATTGTCTGACATAAAATAAGTGTTCAATAAATAGTCATTCCTTTCCCCCTAACATTTTTATTATCTGTTTATATGCCACTTTCTCTTTTTTTTCTACACCCTGTAATGCTCTCCCTTCAATCTGCTTTACAGGTCAGCCAAGGTAAGTAATTATGATAGGAGTTGCTCATTATTGCCCCAATTTCCTTGACTTGTAAGAGGTGCTGTACCAATGTTAATCTTTTTCCAAGCCTCTGAGTCTTAGTCACCTGTTGAAAAGTTATCCAAAGAAAATAGAGTTCACAGTTTTAGCTTTTCATATTGTATTTATTTATATGTATGTTTTAGGTCCATTTTAGGATGCCAACTGTACTCACCCTTCTTTGATATTGCCCTTTTGGAAGGAGAAGGCACAGCCAGACATGTTTGTATTGTGTGACCTTTGGCCTCAGTTGATTAGGCTGGGAGTAGACACTTCATCTGAGACAACCAATCATAAACTGCGATGGCTTACTCAGATAATCTCTCTTGAGAACTGAGACAGAAAAATCCAGAGATCCTGTAGTGGACTCTTGAATTAAAAAGTTATGTAGAGCTGGTTACCAAAATTGGTGGCTGAGCCCTGGCCGGTTTGGCTCAGTGGTTGGAGCGTCGGCCTGCGGTACAGAGAGACCCGGGTTCAGTTCCCGCTAAGGGCACATACCTCGGTTGCAGTTTGTCCCTGGCCCTGGTTGGTCGTGCGGGTGGCGGCCACTCGATGTGTCCCTTCACATCGATGTTTCTCTCTCTCTCTCTTCCTCTCTCTCCCTCCCGCTCTATCTGAACAGAAAATAGAAAAATGTCCTCGGGTGAGGATGAAAAAAAAAAAACAAAAAACAAAATTGGTGGCTGAGAGAAACTGGAGTATGAACCAGATTTGCTGAGAGATCTTTGGGGCCCATGAGAGGCCCCAGAATTACTCTCTGTCCTTGACATGCCAGTTGCTGCCTCCCCATGGCCTGACAAGACTATACTTCCTCCCTGGATGTCTGCCTGTGGGCTTGTCTGTTGTACCCTTAAAGTCACCACTTCCTCTTGTTCATGCAAATATCAATGGCTTCCAGTTCACTGCAACCAATGTCGAGTAGGATAATTGCCTTGCATTTAGAATGTTTTTTGTTTTTTTTTTTCTGATAGAAATGTACTCATGTATAATAGAATCGTCATGGAATATTTTAAAATTGCAATGTAATGAGTGTATTAAGTTCTATTGCTATTGTAACAAATTTAGTGGCTTAAAACAACATAAATTAATTTTCTTAAAATTCTGGACACCAGACATCCAGAATCAGTTTCACTGAGCTGAAGTCAACGTGTTGGCAGGATTGCATTCCTCTGGAGGCTTCAGGAAAGAATCAATTTCCTTGCCTGGCTGGTGTGGCTCAGTTGGTTGGGCAATGTCCCGTGCACTGAAAGGTTGCTGGTTCGGGCTTGATTCCCAGTAAGGGGAGGAGGCAGCCAAAGTCACATCTATGTTTCTTTCTCTCTCTGAAAATCAATGTAAAAATAATTTTCCTTGCCTTTTTCAACTTCTAGAGGTCACCTGCATTCCTTGGCTGTGGCTGCTTTCCTCATATTACTTTAAGCTCTTGCTTCATCCCAACCTCTTCCTTCCATCATCATATCTCCTATTACCTCTGTTAACCTTGCTTTCCTCTTACAAGGGCCCTTGTATTATATTTAGGACCCACTCAGATAATCCAGCATCATCTCATAATCTTAAATTTTTTTGCTTAATGACATCTGCAAAGTTCCTTTTGCCACATGAAGAAACATCCACAGGTCCTAGGGATCAGGATGTAGACATATCGAGGGCCATTATTCAGCCTGCCAGAGTAAAGACTTTTTCAGTCCTACAAGGTCAGAGTATATCAGGAGGAAGGATGTATTACTGAAGTATGTGAAGCTGAGTGAAAAATGGAGTAGGAATTAAGGGACAAGCAGGCACAAAGTCATAGATTCTGAGACCCAAAGGCCAGAGGGGGAAAATGAAGTATATCGTTGTAAGGTTCTTATATGATACACGAAGTGGTATATTACTTGAAGGTAGACTGTGACAAGTTAAAGATATATACCACAATCCCTAAAGCAAACGCTAAAATAAAGACCTTTACCTAAGCATATTAGTTATATTTATTTGATTTTTAAAATTATTTATTTTGTTATTTTCTTTCAAATATGGCTAAGTATACTAGATATAACATGAAGTGAACATCTTATGTATGTTTTGCATTGAAATTTTACTCATCAGATGAAGTGTAGATGTATATTTATTATTATAAGACAGTAAGATCTGTTCATTTTAAGTACAATAATTATTAAGAACTCTAAAATAGCTAAATAAACAAATGTACTAATTATAGGAATATTAAGAGAGTGTCTTAGCTTAGGAAGTTTAGAGACTTTATTATATCCTTTTTGAGTCAACAAACATTTACAAAAATGTAAATAATAATATAAGGAGAAACTCCAAAATCACATAGAACAACATTCATGAGATATCATCCTCAATCCCTACATAATAAGGAATATTAAAAGCATACAGATAAGAGGAAATTATATTAGAATAAAAATGTTACCTGAAAATACCTTGCTCTTCCACCAGCCTCAGCTGAAAGTGAGCATTTATTGAATATCCCAAATTATTATTCCTATACTATAATGGCAACTTCAAATTTTTGACTACTAATTTTTTTTAAGTAATGAAATTATAATTACAGTTAAATTTTGGATCGAAGTCCTGATTTATTTTTGTATTTCAGAAGTTCCTCCTTTGATGGTGAAAAACAATTTCAGCCAAAATATGCCTTCAGTGTGATTCCAGTGCATGTGTATGTGTCCATGTCCTGTTTTTAAACTAAACATTGTAAGATGATATGAAATGCCCTTAATGTCTAACATGCTTTTTATTTATTTTTTATTTTATTTCACTTATTTTTTAATTTTTTATCTTTATTGTTGAATGTATTACAGATGTTCCTCATTTTCCCCCCATTGACGCCCTCCTCCCCACTCCCGCCCCCTTCCTGTCTTTTCCCCCTGTTGTTTGTGTCCATTGGTTATGCATATAAGTTCTTTGGTTTATTTCCTCCCACCCCCCAACCCCCTTCTCTTTGAGGTTTGTCAGTCTAGCAACCAATTTGTTTTTCTTAATCCTTTCACCTTGTCACCCATTTCCCCCAACCCCCCTCCCATCTGGCAACCAACAAAATGTTCTCTGTGTCTATGAGATTGTTTCTGTTCTGCCTGTTCATTTTGTTTGTAGATTCAATTGTCGATAGATATGTATTCATTGCCATTTTGTTTGTTCATATATTTTATCTTTTTCTTCAAAAAGACCCTTCAACATTTCATATAATAACGGTTTGGTGGTGATGAACTCCTTTAGCTTTTTCTTGTCTGGGAAAGTCTTTATATGGCCATCGATTCTAAATGACAGCTTTGCAGGATAGAGTAATCTTGGGTGTAGGTTCTTGCTTTTCATCATTCTGAATATTTCTTGCCACTCCCTTCTGGCCTGCAAAGTTTCTTCTGAGAAATCAGCTGACAGTCTTATGGGAACTCCCTTGTAGGTAATTATCTGCTTTTCTCTTGCTGCTTTTAAGAGTCTCTCTTTGTCTTGAACCTTTTGCATTTTGATGATGATGTGTCTTGGTGTGGGCCTCTTGGGGTTCATCTTGTTTGGGACTCTCTGTGCTTCCTGGACTTGTATGTCTGTTTCCTTCACCAAGTCAGGGAAGTTTTCTGCCATTATTGTTTCAAAGAGGTTTTCGATTTCTAGTTCTCTCTCTTCTCCTTTTGGCACCCCCAAGATGCGAATGTTGGCACGCTTGAAGTTGTCCCAGAGGCTCCTTACACTCTCCTCATTTTTTTGGATTCTTTTCTCTTTTTGGTGTTCTGATTGGGTGTTTTTTGCTTCCTTATATTCCAAATTGATGGTTTGCTTCTTGGCTTTACCTTCTCTACTATTGAATCTGTGTAAATTATTCTTTATTTCAGTTAGTGCCTCCTTCATTTCTGACTGTGCTTCTTTCATTTCTGACTGCTCCTTTTTTATGCTCTTGAGGCCCTCACTAAGTTCATTGAGCATCCTTATAAGCAGTATTTTAAACTCAGCATCTGTTAGGTTGCTTATCTCCATTTTGCTTAGTTCTTTTCCTGGAGATTTGTTTTGTTCTTTCATTTGGGACCTGTTTCTTTGTCTCCTCATTTTGGCTGCCTCCCTGTGTTTGTTTCTATGTATTACTTAATGAGAAATATGGGGCTAGCTGAGACCAGATGCTGCTTGTTTGAAAGAATTTAGGAAAACCTGAAGCAGGATCCAAGACAGGCCAATCCTATGGTAAAGCAACTGGCAACAGCTTGGGTGGGCCTGAAAGGTGGGTGGGGCAAGACCTCAGGGAATCACCAGGGCAGGGCAACCAGTGTGAGCTAGGTTGCTGGAGTCCCAGATGTGGCGGCTGTCTGCCACCCCAGGGAAGGGTTCACCAAAGGAACAAAAGCCTCTGACAGCACGTTTGTCCCGGAGAAAACCCCCTCTGCAGCCCTCGCTCCAATGCCAAACAGCTCAGTACTTCCCTGTATGTCTCTGGCACCCCTTGAGCTGCCTCCCCTCCAACATGAGTCCTATAAGTCTGTGCGCGGGCCCTTTAAGAGGAGCTGCCTGGGGCTCCAGCCGCCTCAGCCTCCCTGAGCCTCAGTTCCCACAGGTTTTTCCAGCCAGAAGTTATGGGGACTCCTCTTCCTGGTACTGGAACCCTGAGTGGGGCGCCTGGTGTGGGGCGGGGACCCCTCAGTCCTCAGGGAGGACCTTCCCAGTCGAGGTGCCCTCCTGATTTTTATCCGCCACACGTGTGTGTGGGACCACCCCGTCCGCCTCCGCCCTCCTACCAGGCTCGATGCGGCTGCTTCTTTAATTCTGTAGTTGTAGGACTTACATTCAGCTTGATTTCAGGCGGTTTTGAATGATAGTTGTTCTGTAGTTTAGTTGTAACTTTGATGTGGTTGTGGGAGGATGCGATACTGCATTTACCCACCCGCCATCTTCAATTATTCTTTTTCTAACATGCTTTTAAAAATGGAATCATTCGACTGCATCATAATTTAATTATTTGCTTATTTTGGCCATTTGGTTTTTCCCAAACTTCTGAGTGATTATAAATGTTCTGAATGTCTAGTACAATATATCTTTAATTTAATCTCTGAATTGTCTGCTTTACAGAAACCCTGTGCTAATTTCACCCTACATCTTATGTATGAGAGCCATTTCCCTAAAGCTTTGCCAACACCAACTATTACACATTTTATAATTTCTGACAATTTGATAGACAGAATTGGCATCTCATTATTAATTTACTGTACATTCTCTTTGGTTATTTGGTCAAATTTATTCTTTTCTGACATCCTATTTATGTCCTTTCCCTGTTGTCCAATTGATGTTAGTATTTATCAGGTTTATTTATGAGTTCTCTGTTTATATAGCAAGGATATTAACATTTACTCATCAAAAATGAAAAATATTGACTTAGAAATGCCTTCCATATTCTCTTATGTTAGCTACTTTGATATGCTCAGATAGAGTGGGTAGAGAGGAAATGTGAGGGTGTTTACTGGGAACATTATTAACAGGGGAGCTTGTGAGAGCAAGCAGAAATTCAGTTCATCTTCTGTACACCTCCAGACTGATTCTCCTAAAATAATACTGTTAACATGCCTTCTTTGCTCAAAACCTCACAAGTTATCTTTATCAGCCATCTAGCAAAGCATAATTTCATCTGCCAGTCATTAACATTTCTGTATATCCGGGCCCTAAATATTTATTTTCAAATTGTGTCCAACCCAACCCAACTCCATTTGGGCTAGTGTAATGTGTAAATGTTGAAGGTATAGACACTACAGGTCTTTGTCTTCAAGGGGCTAACAGATGAGGTGGAAGGGACAAATAAACAGAAAGACCACAATTTGTTATATAAACCTCATGTCAGAAACATGTGAAGTGCATTGGTGATGGATGGCCTGAATGGAAGAGAGAATACAGAAAAGAATAAAATGCATCTCAATGGATGGATAGTTGTCAGTCAGCCAAAGAAAGGTAGTGGGAGAGGAGGGATATTTTAAGAGGGAAAATCAGGTGAGGCTCGGTTTAGGTCCAGTAGAGGATTGTAGGGGAAAGTAGTCAAAGCTGAAGTGGGCAGAATCCAAATCGCCTGTTTTGTCAAGAGGGTTGGATTTTAACCAGGATAGTGGAGAGCAATTTGAGAGCTATAAACAGAAGACTGACCCCATCAGGGTTATGCTTTAGAAAGGCCACCCACCCTGGCTGCATCCTGGAAAATCAATCAGAGGGGAATATTTAGAGTGACTGTAAGTGTGGTTGGCTTGAGACAGTCTCAATTTACACCTGTTGTCCAGGGGTTCTGCCCAGTTTAGCATTTGTCCTGGGTTTTTCATTTGTAAATAAAATATTTTAATTAAGAAGCATTAAAATAAGTCTAGATGAGTTTGGTAGACCTCCATTTTGTACTTCCAGCTTCTATCATGGTCTTGTCTAGTAGTGAGATACATATCCACGGAGCAGAGGTCTCATTTTATTGTGCAGATAAATCTGGAATAAGACCATTGGTAGCCTACCTCTCTTTTCCAGGTGCAAGGTAGCTAACACCTGCCTTTCAACGAAGAGGAGCATGCAGGCTGCTCCCTGATAAAACCAAGTAGGTTCAGACATTAGCAGCTGAGTGGATAGAAGCCCTTCTGGTCTCAGGTGGTTGTGGGAGAAATATTTGAAGCTACTGTCCCTGCCAGCCTCTTTGTGTGCCAGACAGTTGCTGTGACTCATGATGAGAGGCCATCTCTTGGCAATGTCAGTGGGAAATGTGGAACATCATAGGTCAGATGTATGTGAAGTATGCACAGGAAATAGAAGCCAAGCAGTGTTGTTGTGGATGCAGAAAAAGTAGTCTCAATACTTTTGCCATAGGGGTTTTGCTGTTCATTGTATAGTACAAACCTATATGTATTCCCTCATTTATTGTATTATTTGCTAATGCTTTTTTTTTCTTACAATAAACCTTTCTGATACCAGTGAGCTTAAAGGAATGTTAAATGAAAATTTAAATACTGATTTGAACCTCTGAAGAACATTGATGTTGAATGTATAACCTGCACAAAGTATTTGTGCACATTTATCACCTGTTGTGGAGGCCACAGAGATGTCACTCACCATGTGGAAGACAGAAGACCCAAAGCTGCTGAAGAAGCATTATCATTTGCTTCAAAAGGTAATCGTCACTGTGAGGAGTCTGCCTGGAGATAGTGATTTACCACATGCAGCTGCAGATGGTGTGTTCTGCCTGCCCCTGACATTTGTGGGTCCGGGCGAGAGGACAAATGAAGGCCCACATTCCATTAGGTTTAAATATTTACAAGTTATAAATCAAGCTAGCAAACTGTTAAATAAAATATGTTCTATGCTCCTACCTTGACAAAATACCTTCATTAAGACAAAAAAAAATGTGTAAAGCTATGGTTTTTATATGGAGTTGGCAAAGGCTCAAAGTTGACTGAACTTAAATATTAAACATGTCTGAATGTTGTCTTGAAGAGCTGGCAAAGTTTAGATGAGTAATATAAGTAAAGTATTATGTAATTTATAAATTATTATATATTTATTCCATAAAATTGTGTTTTCCTTCATTTCAGAAAAACCACAAATTATATTTTTATACTTGAGATCTTCATATTTGTTTTCTATTGACAGTAAAGATCTAAAGGACTAAAAATTAAAATTTAATTATATTAAAATTAAAATTATATTATATTAAAATGTATAAATCTTGAATATATTTCATCCAAATATGTAAATTATGAATTTAAAATATAAAAATATTAAGCTATTTTTAATGTTTTCAAAAATGATATTTTTCTTTTAAAATATTCAAAATTATCAGTTAAAATTAAAAGGGAAAATACAAGTTATAATTAAAGAATATCATCAAATTTTATAATAAAAATTACATAAAGGTGAACATTTCAATTTGAGTCTGAAATTGAAATTAAAATCCACTGTATTAAGGAATTTTATAAAAATAGAACTATTAAAAAAATAGAACTATTCACAATTTTAGGGTTCATGTGTCGTCATCCATGTTATAGCTAGATTTATATATACTTATACATCAATATATAAAACTAAATAGATGTATACATATATATGTGTATATGTATAATATATTATATATATATGTGTGTGTGTATATATATATACCAATTAAGAATAATATGAGTTGTTTAATATTGGAAACATTACAAATATGTATTAAATCATTAGTACCTTTGGAACCAAGAAATGGAACAAAAAGAAAAGCAAGGCAATGGATACTCAGCACTAATTGGAAATAATAGTCGATTATGCATAAATCTACTGCATTCTTCCTATCTGCAGGGAAACATTTGACAAGTTAATTAATTTGCCTTTTCTCTTACATAAGTCCCTCTACTGTTCAGCTTCTCCAGGTACTCTGTAACTGTTTCTGTCTCTGATTTCAGTAACAGCATTTGGATATAGTTGCTTTTTGTTTCTGAAACAGTGGTAAAGAGTCCTGGAAAAGATATTCCTGAGTTTTGAAAGGTGTTAGTCTTCAGTATAGATTTTCGGGGTTTTGGTTCATAGTCTAGCAGCACTGAGATTTGGACCTTGAGTGACAGAGCTGTGAGTTTTGAAATGTACTTATTTTTGTATCTGTTTGTGATATGCAGGGCTTCTAACATTTAGAGCCCAGGGTAGGATTCCTTCTTGTCTACATCTAAGGGTATTTACATGTCATTTTGTGAAGCATGTATTTTCACTTGAACCAAACAGCTGAACCTCATTCCAAGTTTTCTTGTGTTCACAAGATAAGTGAAGTAACAGCTGTCAGTGTATTGGCTCCATCAGAAGATGAAGTTCACAAAGAGTTAAACGATATGTTTTATATTAGTGTCATCAGATACTTTGACTAAAAAAATTAATTCATTCCAATTATAGTTTGATACTTTCATCCAACTCAAATGAAATTCAACTTTTGGAGTTTATTTAAAAGTAAAAGGTGATTGTGGGGATGTAAAGAACAGTGTAAGGAACATAGTCGATAATATTGTAATAATTGTGCATGCCATCAGGTAGGAACTAGACTTATTGGGGTGATCACTTCATAAGTTATACAAATGTCTAAACATTATATTGTACACCTGAAACTAATATAATATTATATGTCAACTTTAATTAAAAATAAAAAAAAATTAAATGTAAAGGTGAAATGTCTGTCATCATTGTTAGTAAAGTCATGGTAAAGTTATTTAAAAAGTTCAATATTTGAAGATAAAAATATTTGTTTTTAGGGTAATGGTTAAAATACAAATTTTGGCGCAGCACAACAACATAATGAAAACAAAATTAAGAAATCTGTGGAACCAAAGTATACTTGGAATTAAAGTGTATACATAATTTATAATTAATTGTATACAAGCAAGCTGTAATATTCTACCAATCAAAATAGAAGATGCAGTTGTCAAAACTTACAAATGCTTCTATTTATACAATGTCAGAGTAACTACAATATAAGATTTTTATGAGCAAGCTGAGGTTGAATTAAAAATACTTAGCACAGCCCTGGCCGGTTTGGCTCAGCGGTTGGAGCGTTGGCCTGCGGTACAGAGAGACCCGGGTTCAGTTCCCGCTAAGGGCATGTACCTCGGTTGCAGTTTGTCCCCGGCCCTGGTTGGTCGTGCGGGTGGCAGCCACTCGATGTGTCCTTTCACGTCGATGTTTCTTTCTCTCTCTCTTCCTCTCTCTCCCTCCCACTCTATCTGAACAAAAAATGGAAAAATGTCCTCGGGTGAGGATAAAAAAAAAACACAAAACTTAGCACAACAGTATGTGCTTTCTCTTTTTCCTGGCAGTCATCAGGTGGATTTTAGAAATGTTTGAGGCTTTAAAGAACTACTTTGTAAATCAACCTAAGTGTCCCTCATTGTCACTGAATGTTTTTGTAAGTGAGTCTTCTAAATCCTATTTCATTGTTTCCTCAAAACCATTTGGAAATCTTTAATCAAAGCATTCAAAGAATGCTCACATTTAAAGATTTTATAAAAATAAAATCATTGCAAACAAAGCTTGCCAAAAGAAAAACAGTGAGATTTATCTATTCAAAACAACAGGGGAACTAAACGTGTAGAATTTAAGATGCCTGATTCAAACTCTTCAATGATTTCCCAGTGGTTTTGCATTATCCTTAGAATTAAGACTGAAATCCTTCAGATTCCAAACAACTGACTTATAAACAGTCTAAGAAGAACCCCATTCTTAAGTTAAAGAAAAGAGTTGGGAATAGGCAATGTTTAGATTTTAGGTGATACAAGGCTGAGATGTGGTCACCAAGGAGGCACCAAGATAGGAATGTGGTTGCTGGGATAGGCTAAAAATGCAGAACTAGCAGCAAGAATTCATTCAAAGTTGGCAAGTAAGTGGCCTGGTGTTAAACGGGTAGTTTGGAGAGGATCCTGGAAGTAAAGTGGGGCAGGGGATCAGGCAGAGCAAGGAGTCCTGCCTACACTTTTAGTTTTTCTGAATGCTGTAAACCAGGACTAGGATTACACAAGAGAGCTGCCAAGGGCACAGAATTTAAGGTGGCATTCACTCTCACATATGTGCAAGTATACCTGAGACCCTGAGAGTGAGTGCTTCCTTAAACGTTGTATTCTAGGTGCTTCTCTTTCCTCATTAGTTCAGGCTCTGCAGAAAACACTTTTTCTCTACACCTTAACAAGGGTTAACAAATCTAGTTCAACATCATCATCACCTAGGGGGAGTTATTCTTGAGTTATTATTATTTTTTTGGTACGTGCCTCTAGCGGGAATTGAACCCGGGACTCTCTGGTCTGCATGCCAATGCTCCAACTGCTAAGCCAACCTGGCCAGGGTGAGTTATTTTTCAAGGTAGATTTTAAAATGCAGATTTCTATATCTCCACTTCAAGTATACTGGTTTAGGATCTCTGAGGCTAGAATTCAGGGCCTTGTATTTTTAAAAAGTGCTTAGGTGGTCATCAGTAGATGGGTGGATAAAAAAGTTGTGGTACATTTACACAATGGAATACTATGCAGCTATAAAAAAGAAGGCTCTCTTATCCTTTGAGACAGCATGGAATTACCTGGAGAATATTATGCTAAGTGAAATAAGCCAGTCAGAGAAAGACAAATATCATATGACCTCACTTATATGTGGAATCTAATGAATAAAATAAACTTACAAATAAAATAGAACCAGAGGCATGGAAACATGAAACAGACTAATAAATCTCAGAGGGAAGGGGAGGGGGGTGCAGGAAGAGATTAACCAAAGAATTTATATGCATATATGCATTGCCCATGGACACAGACAATAAGGTGGTGAAAGCCTAGGGTGGGGCAGGAACTAGGTGGAGGGAGGCAATGGGGAAAAAGGGGGACATCTGTAATACTCTCAACAATAAAGATAAATTTTAAAAAAGTACTTAGGTGATTCTGTTGCATGAAGTCTATAGGGTTATCTGACCTTTAGCACTTAGATGCTATTCTTCATGTCTAACCTCACCGCTTGATCCTGTTAGGTAATTGAGTGGAGGATATTAAACACACCCCTTTGGCATATGCATTCTGAACCAACTGAGAAATAGGTGCAGGATCCACGTGTGAATTAAAGAATAATATCATTGGTCAAAGAAGAAAACACAAAAGAAATTAAAACATACTTGGAATTGAATGTATCAAAAATTGTGTGATG
This sequence comes from Molossus molossus, assembly GCF_014108415.1. Classification (NCBI taxonomy): domain Eukaryota; kingdom Metazoa; phylum Chordata; class Mammalia; order Chiroptera; family Molossidae; genus Molossus; species Molossus molossus. The sequence continues at coordinate 134,372,650 of NW_023425355.1, read as the reverse complement.
CATACAACAGTACCTAGATGAAAATTTATAGCATTAAATGGTTATGTTGGAAATAAAAAGATTCTCAAATCAATGGGCCATGCTTCTACCTTATGAAACTAGTAAAAGAAGAGCAAATTTAACCCAAAGCAAGCGGAAAGAAAGAAATAATAAAACTAAGAGCAGAAATCAATAAAATAAGAAACAGAAAATATTAGAGAAAATCAAACTAGAAGTTGGTTCTTTGAAAAGGTCAATAAAATTTATAAGCCTCTAGACAGGCTAATCAGAAAAATAATAAAATGCAAATTACCATACCAAAAATGAAAGAGGAGATGTCACTAAATAAATATAGACATTAAAAAGATAACTGGCCCTGGCCAGTTTGGCTCAGCGGTTAAAGCGTCGGCCTGCGGTCCGGAGAGACCTGGGTTCGGTTCCCGCTAAGGGCACGTACTTCGGTTGCAGTTTGTCCCCGGCCCTGGTTGGTTGTGTGGGTGGCAGCCACTCGATGTGTCCCTTCACGTCGATGTTTCTCTCTCTCTCTCCCTCCCGCTCTATCTGTACAAAAAATGGAAAAATATCCTCGGGTGAGGATAAAAAAAAAAAAAAAAAAAAAAGATAACTGAATATTATAGACAGCTTTATATCAATAAATTTGATAAATTAGATGAAAAACTTTGAAAGGCATGAATTACCAAGAGCTCACTGAAGAAGGTATACAGGATGGGCAAAAGTAGGTTTACAGTTGTAAGTATGTGAAACAAAGTTTATTCTTGTTATTATTTATTAATTATTATATTATTTTCCATACAAACAACTGTAAACCTATTTTTGCCCCATCCTGTAGATATTCAGGATAAGTTTATAGCTGTTGAATTGCTTTTATAGTGAACCCAAAAGCTAGGGTGAATTCTACCAAGCATTTAAGGAAGCAATAATACCATTGCTATACAAAATCCTCAATCAAGTAGAAGAGGAACAAAATTTTCTCAACACATTTTAAGATGCCAGTATTATCCTGATACTAAAACCACACAAATACATAACAAGAAAAGAAAACTATAGACTAATATCCGTCATAAACATAGATGCAAAATCTTTAACAACGTAGTCACAGATCAAATTCAGCAACATATGACAATATTACACAGTGAAGAAGTGGGATTTATTTCCGGAATGCAAGGCTGTTTCAACATTTGAAAATCAATCAATGTAATTTACCATATTAACAGATTAAAAAAGAAAAAAATGATCATTTCAATGTTGTAAACAATTTTTGACAAAATTCAACACCAATTTTTATAAAAAACTCTTAGAAACCTAGGAATAGAAAGGAACTTTATAGCTAAACTTAATGGTGAAAGAAAGACTGACTGATTTTCCCCTCAGACCAAGGACAATGCAAGTATATTTTCTGTGATCATTCCTATTCAACAATGTACTGAAGGTCCTAGCTAATAATACAAGAAGGCAAGCAAAATAAATAAAAGGCATACAGATTGTATAGGATGAAACAAATCTGTTCTTATGAGCAGATAAAGTATTCATCTACACAGAAAATCCAGAATAATCTACCAAAAAAGCTACTAAAACTAATAAGTGAATTTAGCAAGGTTGCATGATATAAGGTAAAATGCAGTATACTAGAAGTAAACAATATTATTTACATGACCATAAAAATGTGAAGTACTTAGGTGTAAATCTAATAAAATATGTATAAGATTTTAATGCTGAGAATTATAAAACATTGCTGAGAGAAATTAAAGCATACCTAATAAATAAAGAGATATATCATATTTATGAATTGGAAAACTCAGTGTTAAGATGCCAATTCTCTCTGACTTAACCTGTAGATTCAGTGCAATCCCAATCAAAATTCCTACAGGATTTTTTTGATAGACATTTGCAAATTGATTCTAACATTTGTATTCATGTGTAAAAATATAACATCGGCTTTATTGCTAGATAAAATAATGCTGGAAAACATTTATTGAATGTTTATTGTGTTCCAGGTATTGCTTCACATATTTTGAATGTGAAGAAATTGAATTCTTACAACAACCCTCTAAGGGAGGTGAAATAGAGCTATCCTATTTTATGGACATGCAGACACAAAAAGATCAATTCACTTGTCTGAGTTTATCAGCTTTTGGCTTGTGGAGTTTGCCACTGAATTTAGGCTATTGGAATCCAGAGTCTGGCCATAATTACTTGGAATCATCAGCTTCTATACCGATTAGCTATTGGTACAAACTGCCACACGATTTCAGTGGCAAATAATAATAAGCATTTAGTTTTCACATGTCTGCAGGTTGGCTGGCATGGCTTTGCTAACTTTAGGTGGGTTTATTTGGGCAGCTCCAACTGCAGATTGAGTTCACGTCTGCTCCACATGTCTCTTATCCTCCTTGAATTATTGGCTTAGTCATAGACTGCTCTTTACATGGCAAGAACAGAAGCAAGAAAGATATTAGAACTAAGGCCCACATCAATCTTTCTAACATTTCTACCTTTAACTAGCCAAGCAAAGGGGGAACAAGAGGAGCAAGTAGAAAACTGCAAGTCTCTCCTGGCAGGACAAAGAGCTCCACCCTGGTATGCTTATAACTGGGAAGAGAAGGCAAGCTCTTAGAATTCCTCCTACAGGCAGGATGTCTTCAGAAAGTCAAGTGCAAGGGAGGGGCCATTTCTATCAGTGACAATCATATCACCTGAGGAAGATGAACAGATGTCAGATATTTGTCTATATTCCTAATTGTCTCACAAGTAGAGGAGTGAAGGGTGAAAACTTCCTGCCCACCACTTCCCTGAGGACATAAAAGTGTTAGGAGAGCCCTGACCAGTTTTGCTCAGTGGTTAGTGTGTCAGTCCACAGACTGAAGGGTCTAACTAGGTTTGATTCCCAGTCAAGGGCACGTACCTGGGTTGCAGGTTTGATCCCTGGTCCTAGTAGGGGTCATGAGGGAGGCAACCAATTGATGTGTCTCTCTCTAAAAAAAACAAAAACAAGCCCTGGCCGGTTTGCTTAGTGGTTGGAGCGTCAGCCTGTGGTCCCGAGAGACCCGGGTTCGGTTCCCGCTAAGGGTACGTGCCTCGGTTGTGGTTTGTCCCCAGCCCTGGTTGGGTTGTGCGGGGTGGCAGCTACTCGATGTGTCCCTTTTGCATAGATGTTTCTCTCTCTCTCTCCCTCCCACTCTATCTGAACAAAATATAAAAAAATGTCCTCGGGTGAGGATGAAAAAAAAAAAACCCAATGATATAGTCTCAGGTGAGGATTAAAAAAAAGTGTTGCCCTGGCTGGTTTGGCTCAGTGGTTAGAGCGTCGGCCTGCGGTCCAGAGAGACCCGGGTTCGGTTCCCGCTAAGGGCGCGTACCTCGGTTGCAGTTTGTCCCCAGCCCTGGTTGGTCATGCGGGTGGCAGCCACTCGATGTGTCCCTTTCACATTGATGTTTATTTCTCTCTCTCTTCCTCTCTCTCCCTCCTACTCTACCTGAACAAAAAATGGAAAAATGTCCTCGGGTGAGGATAAAAAAAAAAAGTGTTAGGAGAACTTTCTATTAGGGCCAAGGAGAAACATAGAGAGAAGAGCCTTTTCTCTCACAGGAGGTAAGGACGGTATTCTGTACTTCATAACATTCCTCTTCTAGCACCTAACACAGAACTGTTAACATAGAAGTGTCTCAAGAAAAATTGGTAATTGAACAATAAGAGAAACTGTTGTGTTTCACTCTTGAAGAACACTCTCCAAAATTTCCCTCTCTCAAACCTCACTTCCTGGAGGTTCTTGGCTTGGCAACAGAAACACTTGTTTGTATTCTGAAGAGTATCTTGGTCTTTTGTTTCAGTCACCCCAAGTTTCTCCAATATGGCACAGAAGAAGCTCATCCTGCTGAGGTTTAGACTTGATTGCAAAATTAGCCCTGGCTAGCAAAACTGGCAAATCCCGCTTAGTGTATATATGTTTTTGTTGTATTTGTTTGTGGCGTGTGTGCGTGTATATGTGTGTATGCATGTGTGTGTGCTTTGAACAGAGTTTCCATAGGACAAAGAAAGGCAAAATATGGCCCAGCTATATTGTTGTGGAAGAACTTTTATTTTTATAAAAGTTTTTTTTTATTCCTCACCTGAGGATATTTTTTCACTTATTATCAGATAGAGTGGGAGGGAGGGAGAGAGAGAGAGACAGAGAGCAACACTGATGTGATAGAGCCACATTGACTGGTTGCCAACCGCAAGACCCCACCAGGGCCAGGGATGGATGGCAGCTGAGGCACATGCCCCTGACCGGAATCGAACCCGTGACTCATTGGTCCGTGGGCCTACACTCTAACTGCTGAGCCAAATCAGCCAGAGCTGGAAGGACTTTTTCACATAATTCTCCATGGACGTTCTGCAGCGCTCCTCCCCCTCCCTGGCTTCCTGCATCCAAGAATGGCAAAGATTTACTGAGTCTCTCCAGCTGTAGCCCAAATTCATCACTGAGACAGTTTCAGACTGCCCATTCTGAGGTGGGAGGGTATAGGATAGGAGGTAAGGAGACCTGTGCTCTATAATATAAACCAATCCTTAGTGGAAGGAATTTGGTGTAAGCAACTAGTAGTGCCTACTCCAGATGTTTGCTTACTAGCAATAACTTCCAGCATAAGTTTTCTTTTTTAAATTAATTTATTTTTGTTACAGATGTTTCTCCTTTTTTCCCCATTGACACCCTCCTATCCATCCTCCCCACACTGTCCCCAGCTTCGTTGTCCATGTCCATTAGTTATGCATATAAGTTCTGTGGTTTATCTCTTCCCTCCCCATCCCCTCTTCTGAGGTTGTCAGTCTGTACCCTACTTCCATGTCTCTGGGTTTACCCTGTTCCTCAGATTAATGTATTCATTATATTCCACAAATAAGTGAGATCATGTGATAGTTGTCTTTCTCTGCTTGGCTAGTTTCGCTTAGGATAATACTCTTCAGGTCCCTCCATGTCGTCTCAAAGGATAAGAGATCTTTCTTTCTTACAGCTGTATAGTACTCCATTGTGTATATGTACCACTGCTTTTTTATGATGGACACTTGGGCTGTTTCCACATCTTAGCTATTTTAAATAGAGCTGCTATGAACATGGGGGTGGGTACATATATTCTTTCTGATTGGTGTTTCAGGCTTCTTAGGGTATATTCCTAGAAGTGGGATCACTGGGTCAAATGGAAATTCAATTTTTAATTTTTGGAGGTAACACCATATTGGTTTCCATAGTGGCTGCACCAGTCTGCATTCCCACCAGCAGTGTACTAGAGTCCCCTTTTCTCCACACCCTTGCCAACAAGTGTTGTTTGAGGATTTAACAGCGGCCATTCTGACAGGTGTGAGGTGATACCTCATTATTGTTTTAATTTGCATCTCTCTGATGATTAGTAATGTTGAACATTTCTTCATATGTCTCTTAGCCATTTGTATGTCCTGTTTGGAGAGGTGTCTATTTAGTTCCTCTGCCCATTTTTTTTTAATTAATTTATTTTTTATTAATTAATTTTTGTTACAGATGTTTCTCCTTTTCCCCCCACTGATTCCCCCCTCCCCCTCCCTCCCACCCTTTCCCCAGTTTGTTGTCCATGTCCACTGTTCATGCATACATGCATATAAATTCTGTGGTTTATCTCTTCCCCACCAACCCCCTATTTAGGGGATTGTCAGTCTGTATCCCACTTCCGCGTCTCTGGGACTACCCCCTTCCTCAGACTGTTATGTTCATTATATTCCACAAATAAGTGAGATCATATGAAACTTGTCTTTCTCTGTTTGGCTTGTTTCACTTAGGATGATACTTTCCAGGTCCCTCCATGTAGTCTCAAAGGATAAGAGGTCTTTCTTTCTTACAGCTGCATAGTACTCCATTGCGTATATGTACCACAGCTTTTTTATCAATTCGTCTACTGGTGGACACTTGGGCTGTTTCCAGATCTTAGCTATTGTAAATAGTGCTGCTACAAACATGGGGGTACATGTATTCTTTCTGGTTGGTGTTTCAGGCTTCTTAGGATATATTCCTAGAAGTGGGATCACTGGGTCAAATGGAAGTTCAATTTTTAATTTTTTGAGGTAGCACCATATTGTTTTCCATAGTGGCGGCACCAGTCTGCATTCCCACCAGCAGTGTACTAGTGTCCCCTTTTCTCCACACCCTCGCCAACACTTGTTGTTTGATGATTTGTTGATGGCGGCCATTCTGACAGGTGTGAGGTGATACCTCATTGTTGTTTTAATTTGCATCTCTCTGATGATTAGTGATGATGAGCATTTCTTCATATGTTTCTTAGCCATTTGTATGTCCTGTTTAGAGGTGTCTATTCAGTTCCTCTGCCCATTTTTTAATTGGATTCTTTGTCTTCCTTTTGTGGAGTTGTATGAGCATTCTATACGTATTGGAAATTAACCCCTTGTCTGATATATCATTGCCTCTGCCCATTTTTTAATTGGGTTCTTTGTCTTCCTTTTGTTGAGCTGTATGAGCACTCTATATATATTGAAAATTAACCCCTTATCTGATGTATCTCTGGCAATTATGCTCTCCCATACAGTGGTTTCCCTTTCCATTTTGATGGTTGTTTTTTTCAGCATAAGTTTTCTAAGAAATCATGACAGAACTGCTAAGGTTTTAAGGATAGAAATGTAGCTTTCATTACTTCTGGGTTTTAGTCAATGGACTATACAAGCTCACTATGCATCAGACCACTCTTATCCTCCTCTCCAGACTCTGTCAACCTCACATGTATCCTGAACTCTCTGCCACTTGCATAACTATGGCAATTATCTCTGTGTGGGTCCAAGTGGTCCCTTTGTGGAGGCTAAGGCCTGGACTCTTTGGCTCCTCTCACTGTTCCCCTACTCAGATACAACCAGTGGGTGTGGGATCTGGTTTTCCCAGTTGACTGTCAGAGAGCTTAGGTGAGGCAACAGGAAAGTACAGGTGAGTTAATGACACATGGAGTGAACTTTGACCTATGGGAAACAGGAGACAGAGAAAATCCCCTCTCCATTCCTTTCTTCCATGGACTGCTCTGAGACAACAGACAACACTTTTTTTTTTTTTTTGGTACGTGTCCCTAGCGGGAACCTAACCTGGGACTCTCTGGTTCACAGGCCGATGCTCTAACCGCTGAGCCAAACCAGCCAGGGCTGAGACAACACTTTTCTCTGTAAAGCCTGTCTGAGGAATCCTGCATGTCTTTTTGAGAATCACTGTCAGCTCTAGAATGCATCCTTTTATATTTCCTATTAATCTTTCCCAGCCTCACTTCCTTTCCCTCCTCTCTTGCTGTCCTAGGACTATACCTTCTAATACAGTATTAGCACTTAAGCCTTGACTCAGGCTGTCTTTTTTTAATGTTTATTTATTTATTTTTGTTATAGATGTCCCCCCGCCCCCCGCCATTGACACCCTCCTCCCAATCCCGCCCCTCAGGCTGTCTTTTATAGAGAATATAGGCTAACACAGTATGGTTCAAAGTTTCTGCAATATCCTAAAAGCAAGATTTGTAATGAATCATGCAGCTAATTTGGCCTAGATCTGTGGCTTCTTACCTTCTACTCCAAATGTATATACTTTGGGGTTCACATTCAGGGGGATATGACTGAACTTGTAGAACAGACTCAATAACCAACCAGTTATGAGATCAGAGGACTGCCTCTGACCTAGACACAGATTGGATCTAGAGCAGCGAGCGGTTCTCAACCTGTGGGTCGCAACCCCTTTAGGGGTCAAACAACCCTTTCACAGGGGTCACCTAAGACATAATAGTAGCAAAATTACAGTTATGAAGTAGCAACAAAAATAACTTTATGGTTGGGGGGTCACCACAACATGAGGAACTGTATTGAAGGGTCGCGGCATTAGGAAGGTTGAGAACCACTTTTCTAGAGTAATAGACAGCACATGTATCCCATATGGGGATACCTGGCTTGGTGTTCCTTTTGCACAGAGTCAAAGAGTTAAAAGGTGGGCAAGTGCTAGAGGTGTCCATGTACCTGAGTCCCAACAAATGAGAGGGAAAGAATAATGGGAAAGCCCTGTAAGGTGGGTTTGCATCATGGGAGCTGGAAGCATAAGTGAACTTGGCCCCCAGATCTGATCCATGAGGCAGGCCACAGGAAAGGAAGTGTGGAACTATGTTCTCACATTAGAGGCCTGGTGGTCCTGCCCAGTGGTAAATATGGCCAGATTAGGCTACCACCACTCAGATTAGCCTCGCCTCCGTTTTTGGAGAGGAACAAGAGATTAAACTTCAGATGGGGGTAGAAAGCCCATTCTCTGGGGAGATCTGAGAGAAGGATAAGCAGTGCTACTCTAGGAAGAGATAATCTCATTTCTTTCTTTGAAATGGTATCTAGAATTTTAAAAATATCAAAGATACATGTTAGAAACAGTATATCTGGATTTCATCGACATGTGACAGTCTCTCAGGATATCCTCGGACTGGGCTTTGTCATCTTTGGTGCTATTAACACTTTGTGTAGCATAATTCTTTTTGTGGGCGCTCTCCTGTACATTGTAGGATGTTCAGCAGCATCCATGGCATCAATCCACTTTGTTAGTAGTACCCCTGACCCAGTTGTGACAACCAAAAATGTCTCTAGACATTGTCAAATGTCCCCAGGTGGGCAAAATTACCCATGGTTGACAATCGATGCTTTTGATGTTGATGTGCCCCAAAGTTTTATCTCTGATCATCCTATTGTCTCCCTGTACATTCTTGGTGATTTATTTACTTCCTGTATCTCTTCACAGTATGTGCTATCACCATGTAACCAAATTCCTCAAGTGAGGAAAGGAGTCATCTTTCCATTCCTCTCCTTTATCACCACCACGCTGACTTAGTCACTCCACATTCAATCCTGCTTCCTAATAGTTCTTGAAACATCCATTGTCCTCCATCTTCAAGACTCCTGCCTTAGATAAGGCCATTATAATTTTTTGTCTGAATTAATCTCCCTTCCTCCATTCTTTCTTCCTGCCAATCAGTTCTCTATACAACAGGCATGAATTATCTTTCTAAAATCTGAATCCCTTGTTTAGGCTCCTTCAAAGTTTCCCTATAGCCTTCAGGATGTAACCCAAGCTCCATAATTTGAAAACAAGGCATCTTGTGCAAGGCTGGAAGTAGTGTGAGGCAGTCAAGACACTTTGGGTGTAAATTTTAAGGAGGCACTCACTCTCAAGGATTGTGCAAATGCAGAGCTGGCACTTGAGAATAAGTGTCACTTTAAATTTTACTCCCTAGGTAGATAGCTTGCCCTAGTCCTGTTGCTTTGCCTTTGTGCTGGCCCCTGTTAGTCTCTCTGGTCTCACCTCTCATCACATCCCCACTCAAGTTCTCTTTTCTAATGCAGTGATCTGCTTACAGTCTCCTGAACTCACCTTATTCTTATCGGTGCTACCATGACAGCAGTGGATTCTTCCTGACGCTTCTGGGTAGTGATAGAGGAACAGAAATCAAGAAAATATTGGTCTTGTGATGAATTGCAAACATTAAGTCTGCATTAAGTGTGAATTTTTTATGGTAAATTAACATATAAAATTTATCATTAAGTGTAAAGTTCAGTGATATTAAATAAATTTTATTGTTGTGCAATCATCACCACCATCCCTTGCTAGAACTCTTTTTAACTTGCAAAACTGAACCATTCCCTCCATCTCTTAATCCCTGGCAACGACCATTCTACTTTTTGTCTTTACGGTTTTGACTATTTTAGGTACCTCATATAAGTGGAATCATACAGTATTTGTCTTTTTATGATTGGCTTATTCCACATAGCATAATGTCCTCAAGATTCATCCATGTTTATAGCATATATCCCATTTCATGTATATTTCACATTTTCTTTATCCATTTATCTATCCATGGACACTTAAGTGGTTTCCCTGTTTTAGCTATTGTAAATAATGCTGCTATAAACATGAGTATGCAGATAGAGGTTGCTGAGACCTTGCTTTCAATTCATTTGAGTATATACCCTGAAGAAGAACTGCTGGGTCATATAGCAGTTCTGGAAAATGTAATTTTTTAAAAAAATTGTCACCCAAGGATATATTTTTTCTCCATTTGTCTTCAGATAGAGTGGGATGGAGAGAAAGAGAAAGAGAGAGAAAGAGAGAGATGTAAGAGGCACACACCGACTGGCTGTCTCCCGCATGACCCTGACCAGGGCTGGGGACTGAACCGCAACCAAGGTACGTGCCCTTGACCAGAATTGAACCCACAACTCTTTGGTCTATGGGTCAATGCTCTAACCACTGAGCAAAAATGGCCAGGGTGAAAATGTGATGTCTTAAGCCTAATTCAAAGGCATGCATTTTGACAAAAGCTTATACGGGTAAAACAAACAAAAGTATTGAAATCCATCTTTTATTACAACCATTGCCATAGCAACATCATATCTCATAGCATATGGTTGCTGTGGTATAATTTACTTTAAAATACTTCAGCAAAGATAGTGTGGGATATATTTGTGCATGTTAGTTTGAATCTATACCATAGGGGCAGTTGTTAACATTCAAAGTCATCTAATTGAAGATATTAATTCCAGGGATTATTCTTCCTTGAAAGATGCTAATCAGGAATCAACATTCCCAAAGCAACTACTATAAGCCTTAAAATATCTTTATCTCAGGTCAATATTACAGGCTTTGTTAATTAGCCAAATGGATGTTAGAAATAATCTCTCATCAATGAAATGAGTGGTATTCAAGTGGTGTTCATTAGCTAGAAATATTGTTTAGGAAGTCTGCCCTTGCACAACAGGAGTATAAGAATCCAGTGAAGTCCATAGCCCATAGCCCTTTAGAATGGCTCTTTAGGTTTAAGATTCCAGACTGGTCCCTTGGTTAGCTACTTATCAGGGCACTTGGTTGTCTGATTCTGACTATAATTTTTGGTAATTCAATATTCCTAGTATCACATGTGGACCTTTTATGAAAGGTACAGTAGGAGCAGGTAAAGAGTTACTAAACTGGGACTTCATTGAACTTCCAGAACAGATTATATGGCCACCTAGGTGTCTTCTTGCTATGATTGAGTGAGTGTCAGAATTTTCTCTGACATTTGCTTTTAGTATAGCACACTATATGATAGTGAGTTTGTGGGAGAAGAGACCTAGTGCCCTCACCTACTTCTAACTATGATAGGCTATTCCTTTCCATCCCCAAATCCTAAAACCTGTGATTCATCAATTTGTGCAGGTTGATTTGCAGTAGGTGCCTTATTGGAAGCAAATGAGAAGGTAAAGCTGCCCAAGCAAATAATCTTTGTCCTAATTTGCATATGCTTATCTATTTGTCAAGGAGCTCTCACCCGTCCTTTGGCCCTTAGCATCTTGTAACATATAGACCCTGCACAAAAGAACTGGGGAAAAATCATCCCTGTGAACCTAGGTACTCCAATACCTTGGTAACTTGTTCCCGTATATTGCCTCCCCAATGTCCAGAAATAAGGCTTATGTAAATAAAAAATTACATATAGATAAAAGGTGAAGGTAGAATGTTCTACTACATGTTTCTTTAATGGCCTTGGAAAATAAAAGATGTTAGATGTACTAAGCTTTACTGAAGAGAAACACTGCATATTAAAAATGTGTCTGAAAGAAAGAAAAGACATTTCATGGTGTCACAGCCAAGGATCACTGACTTACTTAAATGGAAAATCATAAAATTTTTAAAAACAATTAAATGGAGAAAAAGCAATATATGATTTGAGTCATAGTTAACATTTTCTTTAATTGTTTAAGCTGCAACCATATTTTATGAGCAGCAAATTACAAAGACTAAAAATTCATGATATAATTATAAAGTGAGAAGATTAATATTCATATATTGCTCATAGAGTAAGTCTCATGGATTATTGTCATAATCAAATATATATATAACTTGAAACCATATCAACAGGACACATTTTAATGATATGCACGTAATTGCTATTGTGCTGAGTGGTGATTTAGCGTAAACAGTAAATAGATCACTTAAAGGATACAATTAGTATTACATTTACAGAGGTGAATCACTTTTTGTGATTTTCTCACTCTGATGCAGATTATAGATTTTGGAGAATTAAGGCTGACAGTTTCCTCTATTTTTTTTTTTTTAAATTTTAATCCTCACTAGAGGATATTCTTCCATTCATCGTCAGATAGAGTGGGAGGGAGGAAGGGAGGGAGGGAGGGAGGGAGAGAGAGAGAGAGAGAGAAACATCAATGTCAGAGAGATACACTAACTGGTTGCCTCCCACACGACGCCAACCAGGGCCGGGGATGAACCGCAACCAAAGCATATGCCCTTGGTCGGAATCAAACCTAGGACTCTGGTCCATGGGCCAATGCTCTAACTGCTGAGCCAACCCAGCCAGGGCTCTCCTCTCATCTTTAAAATTATCTCATGCACTCACAGAAATTGGTATCCAATTAAAACTGAGGCTGGTCCCTGGCCAGGTTGCTCAGTTGGTTGGAGTGTCATTCTGTACACCAAAAGGTTGCAGGTTTGATTCCCGGTCAGGGCACATACCTAGGTTGCAGGTTCTATCTCTGGTTGGGGTGTGTACAGGAGGCAACCAATTGATGTTTCTCTCTAGCTCCCTCCTCTTTCTCTAAAATCAATAAACATATCCTCGGGTGAGGATAAAAAACAAACAAACAAACAGAAAAAAACTGAGGCTGGGCTCAACCATACCAACATTTGGGGTTCCCATTGTCACTCACTCATCAACCCTCTAGGGCTCAAGGTGGTGGCTTCGATGCTGCCACTCCCCACCTTGGGGTCCTTGTGTCAGTTTTTAGCCTGAGTTTTAGCATTAATCCAGTGAATATGGTGGTATCAGAAAGAGGAAGGTATACCCGTGGAGTACAAGGGAGTTTACTGAAGATTGAGAGAACCTGAAATATAAGGAACAGTGGGCCCAAGAATGACTCAAGTGGGCTCTCTCTTCTTCCTCTCACTCTTTGTTCAGTCTCTCCCCAAACCATCTTGGAGCCCAGGGCAGGGAAAACACAAAATGAAATAGAATATTCAGTGTACTTGTTTGGTACCAAACTGCTATGAAAAGCCACCAAAGTAAAAATTTTATGTCAATATGTTTTAACAGTTATTTGGGGATAGATTAAGTGTATGGGTACATTTTGGGGTATCAATTTTTTAGAAAAGCATTCCCTGGTAGCTTTCTTGGGACTCCTACTCATGTGTCCCTGACTTTGCAACCTCAGGTGTGCTCTCCTCCTTCGAGACCGCCAGTCTAGGCTTATCACCTTCAGCTCAATGGTCCAGAGTCTGCAGCCTCAAGACCTCCTTGATGCTACCACCTTGGCTAAATGTGGGAGACTTTTGCATGGCATCCATTTTGTTAAAATCTGCTCTGCCATCTCCTGCCCCAAGGCAGGATACCTCTGTATACAATGTTTCTGCATTCCTTTAAGTAACCATTTACTCAGCCAGTTATACTCTGTTTATCTTTTGTTCCACCCATGATATTTACGTGATATTTACTTGAAATAGTTTCCCCGGATAGCTTGGCAACAAATGTTCTTGTTTTTCTGCTTCTTGCCCTATATATAGTGTGGATCTCCCCAGAATAAACAAGACTTGATCAGAATCCTGTCTTGTCTCCATTTCTCCTGTCTCTTGTCCCTCCTCATCCTCACTCCCCGTCTAGAGTCCTCGTTGCTGGACCTGCGGACCAGTCAGCTAAAAGCTGATACAAGGGTCCCAAGGTGGAGAGAGGCAGCACAGTAGTATCTTTCAGGAGTATGGAGAGCCTTCATCATGGATTATAGAGAGCTTGGGAATCAGGGACAAGGGAAGCCCAGGTATAGGTGTGTTTGAGCTCAGCCTTAGCTGTTAAGTGGATATTATTTTGTGTGCGGCAGTGAGTGCCATTAATTTTGTGCGCGGCAGTGAGTGCCATTAATTTTGTGCCTGGAAAAAAACAGATGGGCATTTCCTCTGGAATCTGAATAGCTGAAAGTCCTGGAGTAGAGGATGATAGTATTGGGGTGAAGGCTACCAGGGAGAGAAAGGGAGATAAAAGGGTGTTTTTGTTTTACAATTCTACCAGGGAATACCCAGTGGAAACAACTAATGAATATATTTCCAGGAACTAAACTTAATTGCGTATTCCAAAGCTAGTAGGACAACCTATGCTTAGTGAATTGAGCCATGCCTCTGGGTTCAAATCTAATGGTAACTTTGGAATAGTTTCTTAGCTTCTGTAAACCTCACTTTCATCACCTACAAAATAAAGCTGCATCTGGATTTATTTAGTGGACGAATGTATTAAAGCACCTAGGATTATAGTATAGAGGAGCCATGGCAGTCTATTACATCATTAGTCCCCATGAACCATGTCTCCCCATATTCCTGATCTTGTGTAGTTTCATCCCTTAAATCTGGGGTGGCCTTGTGACTCACTTTAATTAATGGAATGTGCTTAGCACCTAAGCCTTAGGAAGACCTGATAGTTTCCATATTTGTGCTCTTAAGTGTTCTGAGCCACCACATAAGAAATCTGGCTACTTTGCACTACATAGAACACATTGAGAGGCTGTGTGAAGTGAGAGAAGCCTTGAGACTACATGGAGAGAAGGTGATCCAAGCATCCTAGTGTCCCAGCTGAGCCTAGCCCTCAACGAACCTGCTGGTTGAATGCAGGCACATGCATGATTGCTGGTAAGACCAGCAGAAGAACCACCTAGCTGAGTTTAGTCCAGATTGTGGAATTGTGAGCAAATAAAATATTTGTTGCTTTGAGACATTAAGTTTTGGGGTAGTTTGTTACATAAGAATAGATAACTGAAATAGGGAACACACATGTTATGTCATTCATAAGGTATGTATCTCAGGCTCTTCTTGAATACATTAAGCTATTTAAACTCACTCAGCATATGCAGTCAGGTAAGACTAAAATAGCCCCTTCAGACTTATGATGATTTTTTAATATAGTGTATTTGTAGTTTACTTATTAAAAACCATATCATTTCTTCACTTCAGGTACCAACATCAATAGTTGCTGTCAGCAGAGGAAAGTTAACACTAAGGGACATTTTCCCCTTGTTAAGGTTTTTTTGTGTAGATGCAGGAGAGAAGAACATAGCCACTGAGATGTGGTTGACAGGTGGTCAGCTAGGTTCATTCATTAGCTAAGCATCTTTTTATTGCTCTCTGGCCTTGTAGCATGGGTAGTGCAGTCTTGTGCCTTAGCCAAAGTACAAGTTATGAGTGCCATGGGTATTGACTCAGGAATAGTTGTAACCATAAATGTTAAACCCAAAAATGAAAAATATATTAAACTAAGGTAGGTGTAGTTATTGTCTACCTAATACAACTATCCTCCCCTCCCCAATCTTCTTGTAGCAGAATTTACTTTGCTTATGGGCAATCCATTCTGGATGGATGTCATGGAGATGACTCCTCTTCCTTGCCACAGGGTTGGGCACATGATCCAATCTGGCCATTCAGCAAATGTTGGGTTCCCCTGGTAATTGTTGGCAGCCTGTGGTGGTTAGCAGTTGGTGGAAGTCATGTGTCCTTTCCCCCATAACCTGACTCCCAGATAGTATCTTACAATGAAAGCAAGTCTTAGACGAACTACTACAAAATGTGTAAGTATTTATTAACAAGCAATCCCAAACACAGCATTCAGTCTATTCTGTAGTTCAGGGAAGATCCATTCTTTCCTACATTAAAAATAGCACCTTGCATGAGAGTCCTTTGTAGATGCCACAATATTCTGACAGTAGGATAGGCCATCCCTGGAAGTGGGCCTGGTGACAGGTTCTCCTTGAAGTGGAGTGATGCAGGGCAGGGGGGTTCCATCCATCAAGCACTGCCCGTGGCATTAGACTGCTGGTCTTGCCAGGTTCTCATGTAAGAGTGGTGGGGCTTCTGCAGCTTTTCTAGCCATTCTTTATGTTAATTAGAAAACATTCTATGTGTAGATACTAAGCGCTACATCATCAAATCTTTTTCTGTTTGCCCATCTAGATTGCACCCTCTACCTTTCTCTCTCTGCTTTCTGGCATGGGAGGCTGACTTGTATGGATTATATGGATGGGCTCCCATAACCTCTGGCTTCCATTTGGGTTCGACTAATTGTGAGCCCATCAGGTGACTGGCAAGAGAGAGAAGAGTGGGGTTGGGGTATTTATTGCACAATTCTATCCTTGCAGGTTTTCTTCAAGCTAGCTGTGACCCATCTTGAAGGTCACAACTCCTGTCAAGGTGGCAATCTCTATATGACTTTCTCCTTCCAAGTTCTGCTTACTGCTTCTTTCTCTCATCCCTTTGGGCCTATGGTGGTAACAGCCTTGTTGTTACTAGATCCCAAGTACTGTATTATCCTTTGAGATTTCCCTATCCACACCTTCGTATACCATACCTTTATTAAATCATCCTTGAATTATCCTAATTTGAGTGGGCTTTCTTTTTCCTGCTGGAACCTTGGGAAGGCACTGATTCCTAATTAGAGTACTTTTATGGTAGTTAATCACTCCTGGGGTATTGATTCCAGATTAGAGGATTTCAAATGCTAACCCCTAGGGTGGAGATTAGACTTGATTTACACACATATTTCACATGGTTCATTTTGAAACATTTAAAAAATAAATGGTCATATAGACAATTGAATACAAAGCTTCCTGGCAATAGTGATTGGTTCAAAGATTACAACCCTAGATAGACCAATTGGATCTTTCCCAGGAATTTTTGCCAGGACAAATAGTAACTGCTGTGATTGCCAGATATAATGGATATATCTGCTATCCAGAGATTGAAAGTCAGTAAGAGGAAGAGAGAACTGAGAAGTAGATAAAAAGGGAGGAATTCTTGGTTATATGGGGCGGGGGGGGGGGCAAAAGTAGGTCTACAGTTGTGAGTATGTGAAACACAGAGATTATTCCCGCATTATTACTTATTAGTTATTGTATTATTTTCCGCACAAACAACTGTAAACCTACTTTTGCCCCACCCTTTATTATTGAACTTCTGGATCCAGCTATGCCTGAAGCTGACATTTTCTTTTAGAGCCTCTCAGTTATGAGAAGAAATAATTTTTTTTTTTTTGGTTTGTGTATCTAAGCTGATTTGAGTTGGGGCTTATTTCACTTATAACCGAATGGGTCTTGACAAATACATCAAGGGTCTATTTCATAATGTTCTTATATCTTTTGCAGAAAAGACTACACCTGCACAGGTACCTGAAATGAGTTCAACCAAGTGCAAGAAACTGTTAGATTTTGACAGAAAAGATAGATATAGCATCAAGAAAAGATAGCTAGCTACCCAGGCTGGGGTTTAGTAGGCTGGTGAGACCATCAGTAAGCTGCACGTTGAGACTTCAACACTACAAGTTCATAAAGTTGACAGTGTGATGGAGGCTAACCAAGTTTGGGGGCATTGGCTCCTGCTATACAGTGTCACAGAGACTGATAACATAAATCTAAAGTGAATTCACAATATAAAAATCTGACTGCTGAGCAGACCAAAATGTTTGTGTCTCTAGTTGGTGCGGTCTCTCTGTTTTGGTGAATGTATTAAAAAAAAAAAAAAGCCACATTACTATCCAGAAGGCTGATTAGAAGGCAAAGAATCAGAGCCTGGTCATCAGAGATCAAAGGCCCAGGGTAGAGCTCAGGGAGCAGGGAAGAGAGGGTCAATTGCATGAGTGCAATGGAGGGTGCCTCTAAGCTCTGACTACCTGAGGCACCCATCCTGAGATAGGGGTGTATTAATTCCCTTTGGCCACTGCAAGAAATCACCACAAATTGGATGGCTTAACACAAAAAATGTTAATTCTCTCACTGTTCTGGAGGCCAGAATTTCAAAATCATTATCACTAGGCCAAAAGTAAGCTGTCAGCAAAACCACACTCCGCCTGAAGGCTCTAGGAAAGAATCCACTCCTTGACTCCCCCACCTTCTAGTGGCTGCCTGACATTCTTTGGCTTGTGGCCATATCACTCTAATCTCTTTCCACCTTCACATCACCTTCTCCCCAGTGTGTGTGAAATCTCCCTCTGCTTCTTTCTTATAAAGATACATGTGATGGTATTCAGGATAATCCAGGATAATCTCCCCATCCAAGATCCTTAACTTAATAACACCTGCAAGTCCATTTTTCTCACCTAAGGTAACATTCACAGGTTCCAGGCACAAGGATATGAATACTTTGAGGTAGGGGGATATTTTTTTCATCCTACCACAGGGTAGATCTGTTGAGTAGAAAGGATGCCCAATTTGGCTGTTCAGAGCTCCTTTACCCTTGAATGGCTATAGAGACATTAACTGATTCTTGGTTTCTCATTCTTCTTTTTCTAGGCTCCAATCTGAGCATCCTTTTGTTGTTGTTATTAAAATCATTTTTTAAACAGAGGATAATTCAATCAGCTTCTAAAAGTTTCAGTCATATTTCTTGAGATCATTCTTAAAATGTTTATGAGGAGATGCGGATATCCTCAAATACAAGATTACAGGGTCTATATAGGTTATTTCGGTGAATGCTGATCACATTTATTACTTAACCTCGTGCCTTTCTGGGTGTGCCTAATTGTCATCCCTCCATATATTGACTGCAACAGACACACTGGAATATCCGGCACCAATATATCTTTCCACCCAGTCTGCTTTTCCCTGCCTCCCTACCTTAAGTCACACACGTGCACACAGTTTCTTACAATTCTGGAAACTTCTGGACAGTTCTCCCACTTATGTAATTATTTTGGCTTGTTTAGCTTTATAGCCAGAATTGCATTTTCACCTCTTACCAAATGAATGAGATTTAGCTTGTTTAACACTCCCAGCCAGTTTTAAATTAGTTAGAACTATAAGTATATGAAACAGGCACACTTTTCTTATTTTCTCCTCCTTAGCATAGAACAGTTAAGATACCTAGGATGCTGGGTAGCTTTCAGAAAAATACAAGTCATTCCTTTAACCTTGGCAGGCATGATAGCCACAAGGAAACTGCCAGCATCTGCTTGCAAATTGAAAGGGTAGAAAACGGAAGTCATAAATTTGACAAGCTCTTTATGTTCTATGCATGAAGGTTGACAATAAACAAATCTTGATTAAATGCTTATTTGTGCTGTTATCAGCTTTCAGAAGAAGAACATTTTTCATTCCACTCTGATTGTAGACTACTCTTCTTGGGACTCATGTCTCCCATGATCAACAAAGGGCAGATATGATTAAATATTTAATGTGTAAACACATGGCTCAGTGTCAGGGGTGACCACTTCTGGTCACCAGGCCCCAGTTGAATGCATCTCCATTCAACAGAGATCTTTATTTTTTTAATTAATTTATTTTTGTTTCAGATGTTTCTCTCCCCCCACACTGATGCCTCCCTCCTCCTCCCTCCCCTCCCTGTCCCCAGCTTTATTGTCCATGTTCATTGTTCATGCACACATGCATATAAGTTCTCAACAGAGATCTTTGTATTGGTTTACAAAGGTTGAGAGACTCAAGCTAATTATTGTTCTCTCTCTCTCTCTCTCTCTCTCTCTCTCTCTCTCTCTTACTACATGCTATTATCTCTATTAAATAAATAACTTAAATCATATTCAGGCGACCTTGGAATACCTGTTGATGGAAAAAAAAACAACTTCTGGAGAGAGCTTATCTGATTCTACCTTCTTGCTTAAAACATTTATCTGTAGATCCTCATGACTTACAGATAAAGAGTGTACTTGTTTTCTTATATTCATGTTTCTCTACCACCTGCCCCCAGGAAACCTCGCCAATCTTATCCTTGCTAACTATTTGCTATTATGCAATGACCCCTGAATATTAACTTCCACTTCCTTCTTTCCTGCCTCTCCTGCCTTCTGCCTCCCTTTCTCTCCCTCCCTCTTTACTCTCCTTCAATCTCTCTCTCCTCTCTATTCCTTTCTTCCTTCCTACTTACAGTATTTATAATGGTGGATGAATAACCCAGCTTTGCTTGAGGAGATCAGAGAAGTCTTCAGGGAAATGATGACTTATACCCTGAGCTTTGGAGGATAGTTGGAGCTCACCAGGTAGACAAAGGCATGGTGTTTATTGTTGGCAGAGGCAACAGCACAAATGGAAGAGTGTGGTAAGAAACAGTGCACCTTTCCTCTCTCCTTTCTCCTTTCCACATATATTTACTGAGTGCCATGAGGGGTGAACACCACTCTATGCCCCAGAGATATAGCACTAAACAAGAATGACAATAGCCCCGTGCTAGGGCAACTTGTCTGCTAGTGCTGGAATAGCACATGATTTGCTGAGACCAGCATGTCCTAAAAATGTGTCCAGGGGCACCCCGGTCCTATGAGACACTCCACAAAATATTCAGGAAATATTACGCTGTGAATACTTCCTCCTACTGGAGATAACAATGTATAATTTCACAGTCAAAGTCCTGGGAAGTTCTACATCAAGGCCCTGTTATCTTCATTTACTCAGAATTTCCCAAATGTGCTTAACCAGGGGAGACTCATTTTAAATAACAGTTATTAATATCACACAAAGCTAGTCTTTTAAAGGAGTCTCTGCAGGAAATACTCTAGTGTTCCATTTTTCCAACCTCTTTGCCTATTATATCAGTTGCCTATTTTCATAATAATGCTGCATAAAAAGTCACAAAAGCACAGTGGCATTCAATAATAAGCACTTAGTGCTCTCACACCGGGGGTGGCAGGGTAGGTAGCTCTGCTGATCTTGGCTGAGCTGGCTCATGTGCCTAGGGGCTTGCTGGAACAACTATGGTGAATTGGCTTTGCTGTGCTTGTCTCTCAGTCTCCAACAGACTAGTTGCTGCATATTTTCCTGGTGGTGACTGAAATATAAAAGGCAAGCGGAACTGTGTAAGCAATTTTTCAGACCCCTGCTTTGGGAAGTCTTGTAATATCCCAATATCCAAAGCAAGCCACTTGGCTGAGATCAGAATAAAAATGACCAGGGAAGTGGGGGTGGGGAGGCTACACAATTATATGACAAAGGGAGGACTTGTGGTCACTTTTGTAACAGGCCAAACATATTTAAGGCCCCAGTTCAGGCATCACCTCTTCCATGAAGCATTTTCTGACTTTCACACACATTTTTTTCCTTCTGAGATCCCCCACTGCATGTCTAATCCTTACTGCAAAGTTTAGCATTTTCTAGAACTCTCTTAAATTCTCAGTTTGCTTCACATTGGCTCTCCCAATTAGATGACAAATCCCTTGAGAACAGAGATCTTATTTTACACTTCATTTTTATTTCCCACGCCATCTAGCACAGTGCTAGGCACACAGGGGGCATTTACTAAAGATGAATTAATTGATGTCAGAAGTAACACAGACTCGTGGGAGCCAGGGCTCTAGGTCAGGCTGTGGGTGCCTGGGGGACTACCCCTCAGTGCCCATGCCACTTAGGTGCTACCACCCAAGTTCTTACCCAACCACGGGGCCTGGACCAGCTCAGAGGGTTGGGGTGGGTGGGTTGGATCTTGCATCAGAAAAATGCCAGAAAAGCCCCGAGGCAGAGCCGGAAATTGCTCCTGTGTGTGCACTTCTCTGCTCTTGTTGTGTTCTCAGCCCTCGCAGGGACTCTAACCACTTCCCCTGAACTTCAGGCCATATGTAAACCTCACCTCTCTTGTGGTAGTGGTCCTCCTAGATTCGGGCCACTCAGCTCATTCCTTCCTGTCTCATTGTGGTCTTCCTGTATCTTCTGACTATGGAGGCCCGAAGGCCTGCTCTCAGTTTCCCTTCTTGGCCAAGCTGCATTTCTGACTGCACAACTGCATGATTGGAGATGAGAGTGGCGCTGTGAGAAAAGCACTCTGGGGCTGTACTCTTCAAAGTGACCATGAACCAGCAGCTGGGGGCTACCTCAATGTTCAGGTGTAGCCACCAGGTGACAGCCTAACAGGGTCTCTGGTTCCCTAAGAGCTGGTTAGAAATACAGACTCTCCTGAACCAGACTCTGCATTTTAACCAGACCCCTGGAGGCACAGTTGATTCTGGGAAGCAAGTCTGAGAAGAACCAGCATCTGGTCGCAGCTGCTCAGCCCCCAGCTCCCCAGACCTGGGCAAGTCACTTCATTTCTCTGTTTCTCACTTGTAAACTGAGGAAGTTGGACAAATTGATGTCCCTGATGTCACATTAAAAGCATTTAATTATGCTTGCAGTAATACAGATTACTTTGTCAGCTAAGTATAAAGGTATACAGAGTGGCAGAAAATTATATTCTGTACAAAATCAAGAACTTTTAGAGCTGGTAGAAACTTTATTATCACCTCCTTAGCTCCCTCTTTTTTACAGAAAAGGAAACAGGTCCAGGTCCTACAGCCACTTTGTGAAAAGCCTTGCTGGGGGAGAATGTCCATTGCCCACTGCCGGCCCATCCCTAAGCGAAGTGTGGTCCCTGGTTCAGGACCATCAATGCCATCTAGAAGTGAGAAATGCAGATTGTTGGGTCCAGGCCCAAAACTTTTGAGTAAGAATCTGCATTTAACAAGCTACCTGGTGATTTGTATGCACAGCTAAGTTTGGGGAGCACTGGGCTCAATAACCTAGTCACTGGGAAGACAGTTGAGGCCCAAAACAGAACTGTCAGTCATTTCATAAGCAGTAAGAATGCTGGCGCTAGAAGCAAATAAACCTGGATTTTGAATCTCAACTTGCCACTTTGAGCCTTGTGATTTCCAGGAAGTTGCTTAACCCTTTCTGAGCTTCAGTTTCCTTTTCTGTAAAATGTGTAAAGCACTTAACCTGATGCCCAGCACTTAAGTGCTTAGTAAATGTTAGCATGGCAGGGCTAAGTGATTAAAAGCACAGATTCTATAGCCAGACTGCCTGGGTGAATAATCATTACTAGTTGTGTGACCTTTAGCAAGGCACAAACTTCTCTGTGTCCCAGATTCCTCATTTGCAAAATGGAAATGACAATAGGGTTGTAATGATACTTTCATGGGTTAATATTTGTAATGCGTTTAAACAGTATCTGGCATATAGTAAGAACTAAATGTCTATCAAAAAAGATCATATTGTTATTTTATACACTTCGTGAAGGGAGGAAAGCCAGGCATAATTATTTTTAGCTTCAACAGGAGAAGAGTCTATCTCTCCCTCATATAAAGGACTTCAGTAAGTATGCAGCCGCATGCTGGCTTTCAGGAGGACCCAGATGCTTGTCTTCTTGCTTTGCTATTCTCACCATGTAAATTCTATCCTTGTGGTTGAGGATGGCTTCTGCTGCTCCAGCTCTCATACCTGCTGACTTGTGGGGGGTAGTAGAGTCTGTTTGAACAAGCTCTCTAGGGGGTCCGGATGCAGGCTCAGGTGTGAGAGCCACTACTCTAGAGGACAAGTTAGCTGACATTCATAAGTGTGTTCTACAAGAACCAATAACTTGAGGTTGTCATTAGTGAGCATCAATCGTGAAGTGGGAGGCTTTTAAAGGTGAGGTGGGCACTATCTAATGATTTATTACAATCCACTTTGTTGATTCCATCTTAATATTACATAGAATTTTATCAAGTCATAAGCTCTATTGTTCAGATAAAGCAAAAGAGATCATGAATGAAGTTTCCTTTATGGTGAGCAAAGAACTATAGAGTCTTGGTAGCTGGAAATTCCAGACCTAAGTAGAGAACCATAGTAGGGTTATGTAAAGAACCACTTAAATAATCGAAGCAAATAATCCAGCAAAGCTGAATGTTTTAATCAAAACTCAGGAAATGATAGATGAGGGCACGCTGGAAAAAATGGGTGCTATGGGTCTGAATGTTTGTTTCCACTCAAATTCGTATAGTGAAACTTAACCCCCAAGGTGATGATATTAGGAGGTGGGGTCTTTGGGAGGTTATTAGGTGATGAGGGCTCTGTCCTCATGAATTGAATTAGTGGCCTTATAAAAGAGACCCCAGAAAGCCCCTTTCTCTTTTTACCAAGTAAGGTTATAGCTGGAAGGCATCATCTATCAACCAGGAAGTAAGCTTTTACAACAGACACCACATTTGCCAGTGCCCTGATTTTGGACTTCCAGCCTCCAGATGTGTGAGCAATACGTTTCTGTCATTTATAAGCCACCCAGTCTCTGGTATTTTTTTTTTTATAGCAGCCCGAACAGACTGAGACAATGGGAGACAAATAATCCACAAGGAGATTGTTGGGAGGAAGCTTCATGGCATTGAAGACAGAGCATGGTCTGCAGCCCAATTCCATTTGTCCATGAGCCCAAATCTTAGTAAGATTCAGGATCTCTGAGTTCCATTTTTCTCCTAAAATGGATATGGTAGTAACTACAGGTTTGTTTGGTAGATGAAAGAAAATTCTCCGATGTCCTCCATATGAAACTGTGAACTTAATCCCTGGCACATAATAGGAGCCAACAATATAATGTGGTCTCTCTTCTTTCTCTTTATCTAAGTAATATGTAGAGAGATGATTAATAGTTATAATACTCTTAAGTAGTTTCAGAACTTACAAGGAAATAACGTATTCTAAAGTTGGTTTTGACTTCCTTGAAAATCTGTGTTTTCTTTTGCTTTATTTCATTTCTCTCATTCTGCCAGTTTACAGCAAGTTACATGATTCTTACTCCATTTAGTGTTTATTGTCAGTCTTTAGTTTTTCTTTATTGTTGTTACATTGCTTTTTTTGCAAATAGATTTTTTTTTTCATTTAAACACTCTGGTTCTTTTTGGTTTTCATTTGTTTTGGCTCTCCTTTTAATTAAACATTTCTGACAATTTCTTGCTTATGAAGACCTGAGGGCATCAATCAGAATCCATAATTTCTGTGTGCCTCTAACTTAGGAAGGAACTATGACTTCATGCTGAGGTGACACACTGCTGAAAGCAACCCTATATCTTTCTATTACTGCATATGTGTGTGTGGCCCCCACGCTTCTCCCTACCCACCTTTGCTCTAGGGAATGTTCAGCCTCCCTCTTCAGCTCCTTGTTTGAAATGCCTGCTGCTGTAGGGGAAGGGCCCCACCCCCAACTCCAACCTAAGAAGGGAGCTATTTTTTTGGTTGAATGTAAGGTCCCTTCTCTCAGACTGGGACTCAGATGGTGGCATAGAGATTCTGGGGAAGAAGCTCAACAGTGAAAACTAGCAGGCTTTCTGAGGGCACTGGGCCCCCATTGGCTGACAACCCAGAAACCTTTGTATTGGTCCTCTTCTCTGCCCTGGCTTCTTGTATGGTTTTAGCTTTGGCACTTAAGAGGAGTTGACACACCTTTTGGAGAAGAAAGGGCCTTTCCTTGGTGGCTGTGAGGTGTGTTGTTCTTTTCCAGTTTCCCTTGTGGTGAGGAGGGGTGTATAGAAAGTCATTTGGTTGCCTTGTGGGAGCAGCCTATCCTTGGACTAGTTCTGTCAAATCACTTGCGGTCTGGTATTAGGCAGGTCCAATCAAGGGACAGAAGCCACACCAGTTGTTTTAAGAGTGAGATTTTCGTATGAAGACCGTAACTAGGTATAGTTATTAACTAGGTAACTGAAAGGGTAAAAGGAGAAACTCTAAGGTGTCACAGAGGTAGCAACTGCAGGAAATAGCCCCTACCTGGGAGGCCCAGGGAACAAAGGAAGTCTCTGGAAATAGGAAAGCCTAGAAACTGAGGGGAGTGGTCCCATTTGCTCCAACTCAGACTTCTGAGGAGGGGCAGGGCTTGGCTGGTACTGACATCTCTAATCTCAGAAGAGGAGTTTGTGGGGCCAGACATAGACCCCTGAGTCGGAGGATGTTTTGCTGGTAGAGCTGAAAAGCAAGCAACTGGCAAAGCAGAAATATGGTTTGTAGAGACCCAGACCTGGCGTCACAGAGCAGAGCATGGAAGGGTGGCTTTGGGACTGAGAGAGAATCAATGAGTAACTGGGCAACAACCAATGAAGGCATAAATAAGTGGAACAACTAATCTCTCTCTCTCTCTCTCTCTCTCTCTCTCTCTCGCTCTCTCATCAATAATAAAAATAAATAACACAGGAAGGGGACCCATTCATGCTAAGTTCAGGTGGTTCCTCCTATGCTCCTGAAGATGATGCTGTATTGATGACTGCCATTTTGTGACAAGCCAACAGGATGTTTACTCTCCAATTTTCTCTTTAAGTGGTTAGGAAGAATCCCAAACACACACATGATCACCACACAGGCTCTCAGTACCATATCCATGTTTTTCTAAGGAGATCATCTTGCCAAATTAGTTTGAGGAGAAAATACAATGCCCTCAAACAGCCTGAATTATAAGACCATACTTTATAAATTGAAGGTATAACAAACAGGGTGGTGGCCTCAGTCAGAAAGTGGAAATCTGGGAACATCTTGAGAAAACAGCAGCCAAAGGATGAACTCAAAGCAGCTGTGGCCAACATGAGCTCTTGGCAGCTTGCTATGGGATCTCAGGTTGTTGTTGATCCCAGTAGCTCCAATGGTGGACCCAGCCCTCAAATTCCCTCTGCGGCAGACATTTGAAGCTGGCCTTATGTTTCCTTATCACAAGTGAGTGCTCACAAGAAAGTGGATGCAAATGTAAGTGGGCAGTTAAAGATAAATATTGCGATTCATTTCTGGCCTTGGTTATTTATGCTTTTCATGATGGTGTCCATAGGAAAACCTTCCTCCTGGCATCTGAAGTTATAGGGTTTCAATCCCTTTCCTCATTCATATACTAGGAATATTATTTCATGTATGCTCACCACAGCCTTCTGAAATAGGAGCAAGATGACATTTTGAAGGTCAGATTTTGTAAATGAGAGAGCTTGACAGAGAGAGAAGTTAAGTGACTTTCCAGGATGCAAGGAGGCAAAATTGTGATCTAGTCCCCTGGCCTAGAAAGATAAGTGCTCCAAAGACCCCGGAAATATGGCTGCTGGATTCTGGGGCCCATTGCTTTACATCCGAGTTCAGCAAACTTGCTCTGGAAAGGGCCAGATAGTAAATATTTTTCGCTTTGTGGACCATATGGTCTCAGTTGCAGCTACTCAACTCTGCCATTGCGGCATGAAAAC
The DNA here is from genome assembly GCF_014108415.1 of Molossus molossus. Taxonomy (NCBI): domain Eukaryota; kingdom Metazoa; phylum Chordata; class Mammalia; order Chiroptera; family Molossidae; genus Molossus; species Molossus molossus. The sequence goes on along the minus strand of NW_023425355.1, from coordinate 134,345,686 downwards.
AGCCACAGTGTGTAAACAAACATGTTAGGCTGTCTTCCAACAACACTTTATGAAAACAGGCAGAGGCTGGATTTGGCCAGAAGGCTGTAGTTTGCCGACTCCTGCTTTAGACCAACAGCAGAAGTGGAACACATAATGCACATACTTTATTTATTTCTTATAGGAATAGAGGATAAAAAATATAACACAGAGAGGAAGATGGGTGGTGCAAGGGACACATAGGTAGGTGGGAATAGGAGAGTTTGGTGAGGAGGAGTGGGAAATAAATTAAATTAATGGAAGGAGACAACAGGGGACAAGAAAAAGAAGGGATAGCTATCAAAACAGTTTCTTTTTTTTTGAGACCAATAAATGTGTTTTGAGCCTTCCCCAGCACTGTGTGAAAGCCAATGAAATTTTATCATAGTTTTCCCGTATGAGATGAATTCTCTTTCCTCAAACCATTTTATTTTCAAATGGCAAACTTAATCAGAGCAGGCACAGTGAAGTTTGTAATATGAACTCACTATCAAGTTATGCCTCTGTAAAAAGAATTGTCCAACTTATTCCATAAGCTTGCTAACAAAAATTTGGAAATACATAATTTATGACCAGGAATGATGAAATCTAGAAAATATTTCCTAGGAAAAATATGTTTTAGCTGCCCGAGTTAAAAAACACGTTCTTTGTTATTAATACACTGATGCTATGATGTCTTTATTATTTCAGAAATTAAAGAATATTTTTGTAGATGTCAAGTGCTTGGGATTGCTAAAGCTTTTGGAAAGTTTTGGAGACAGTTCTTATTGTTTTACAAACATATTCCCCTTTTATATACTTTAAAAGATGGTTTCAGATCTCTTTAAAGAAGTTTTCATCTTTATAGTTTCCTTATTGGCTTGATTGTTTTCCTGTGCCAGCAAGAAACTATCTGAGCCAGCAGCATAGAGACTTCAAGACATTTGAAGAAGCAATTCATGCTGCTACTTTAGACAGTGTGATTTCCTAAAAACACAGAAATCTGGGGATTGGGAAATTGCATGACATTGGGCAGAGAACCAAATCAATAGGACATTTATCATGGTTGCACTGTTTTTACACCTCCACTTTAGAATTTTGGAGTATGCCATGTGTCCAGAAGTCCTGTAGGTATTGCTGCCTCCTTTTGCTGGGGGTAGTGATGTGCAGTGCTTATGGGCACTGGCTTTGGAGACAGATCACCTTGTTTTTTGAATGATTAAATGCATAAAACATCTCTAAACTGAATAAATTATTAATCAGTTAAACTGAAATGTTGGACGCCTGAAACGCTGATGTAGATATGCTGGTCAAATTTTATTTTATTTTTATTGATATTGATTAATACGATTATAAAGGTTTCAAGTACACATTTCTATGATACATGGTCTGTATATTGCATTGTGTGCCCACCATCCAAGGTCAGATCATCTTCCATCACCATATATTTGACATCTTTTACTTTTACTAACTCTCCACCCCCTTCCCTCTGGTAACCACCATACTGTTTTCTGTGTCTGTGAGGGTAATGCTGATGTAGATATGCTGATCACATTTTAAAGTAAACAGAATTTATTAATTTCTATAAAAATTTCAGTGTTTCACAAAGTAAGCACCTGCGATTTCATAAATGTACCAAGCCTTCTTTTCAAATCAATTGACCACTGATTTCACAATCCTTTAAAATAAAGCTTCATGATCTAAGATCTAATTCCTTCTGGTTTATTATCATTCATTTAAAATTTAAAACAGAATCTGTTTACACTAGCCCAGTTCGCATTTAGTGATTACAAGAGAACCATGGGCTGATAGGAGAAAAGGAATGACAGGAGGCAACGCTAACAGCTTGGAACCACACTCTCTGGCTCACAAATGTAAATACCCCACAGCAAATCTCCTTTAAATATAGTATATTAGAGATATATATTTATTGACAGTTTTATTGCTTATTATGACTATTAGAGCTTCTAATAATAGATGTAAGTTTCACTTAGGGACAAAGGGGGAAAAACCCTCAAGAATCCCAAAGTACACCCCCTCCCAAAAGTCTGAATCTCAGGATGCTCATTTTAGTAACATTTTTGCCTTGAGTTAAATGTGGCATAGCCAGAGTGGTTTCAGCATTAAATTCATATATCCTATACTTATAGAAAAGTGTATGTATACTATAAGCCATGGGGCAGAAGCTATGCCTAGATTTCCAGACATTACTTGGCACTCTGGAATTTGAGAGATCAAGAGAGGCAACACAAATAGTAGAAGGGTCTTTGTTGACCTCCTTCGTGATGCAGGTCCCTGTCAGGTGAGGTTAAGTCTTACTAAATGTCAGTCACTGGATCAAGTAGTCCTATTCTTTTTCTGATGAGAAGCAACTATTGATTTCTATGAAGCCTTCTTTTGGCTGATGGACATGTGAATAGGCTGTTAGCTTCATTTTCATTCCCAAGAGTTACAGAGAGGAGGAGCTTGAAAACCAATCAAGAAAGGCTATAATGTACATTAGCAGATAATGACAATAGCAATTTACCATTTATTAAGCACCTTGGATGCCTCAGGCACTTTACCTATATTATAGAAAATCCTTATAACAACTTGGCATGGTAGAGATTCCTAGGCTGAATTTATAAACAGGGAAACCAAGGTTCAGAGAGGTTAAGAAACTGGCCCTAAGTCACACAGCTATCAAATGTTTCTTAGAATTGGAACTCAGCCTATCTGCTTCCAAAGCCACATGTTTTCCACTTAGCCAAGCTGACTTCCAGAGTTTGCTCTCTAAAGACAAGTGCTAGTCCTTTGGTAACTTATTGCTATGACAGCCTTAGATAGTACCTGGATTTCTTGCTTTTTCAAACCAAGATATTTGGACCACAAGGCATGTGTGGTGATGTGCCAGGGTGAGCAGAACCACATAATAAACTTGATGCATCTTTAATGTCAAGTAATTCATGATGCATATTTTTATAAAAGTAAAAATTTTAACATGAAACAAGATATTGAAAATATATTTACTGCTTTTGGAAACTGCTTTTGGCTAAACCATCAGATGCCAGGTATGGAGGAAAAAGAAATCACATTCATCCTTCTCTATCTTTAGAGGGATTCTATAGAAAAGTTTGAGAAATATTGCAATAGTATAGGAAAACTTAGTTGTGTTGGTGTATCAGTCAGCGATCAGTCAGGAAGACAGAATCCACTCTAGGTCTTTCACAGGGAACTTAATACAGGCAATAGTTTATCAAAGTGTTGACAAGGCACAAGAAGCTCAAGGGGAAGGTGAGAAAACCCCAAGACTAATAACTGTAGTAAGCTACCCTAGAGGCTAGAGGAACCATTGCTAGGACTGGAGAAGCAATGAGGAAGAGGTGTTATCAGAGTTCAGGAGCATACTCTTCACTGAAATTGTTCAAACACTGCTGATGCTTTTGGGATCCTGTCACGCCTGATAACACCAAAGGCCATTGGAGCCTGCAGCTGCCCATGATGTCAGATCTGCTTCACTCACTGCAGCACTCAGTTGCTGGCAGCCACTAGCAACTGGCCATCACAGGTGCTGGAAAGATAGAAGTATCTTTCTGCTGTGCCAGGGATACCACCAGAAGCAGGAGAAAAATGTCTTCTCCCTGTCCTGGTTGTTCTCTTCCATTGGCAGAACCCAACCAGAAGCCAGTAGTCATGGGAGTCTGGGAAATGTAGTTTGCAGGTTTCCAGTCCCTCCAATAAAGAGATGCATAAAGAAGTACAGGAATGGTGAAATCAGGCAATTAAGCAGCCGTGGCCTGCTATGTTATGTATTTTCATAAAAGTTCCTTCTATTTCTTCCTCAAGGAAATTAAGGAATATGTATCTCATTTGAGAGAAGTATATACAAGTATTCCTTGCTTTCCCATATCTATTTGGTTTTGGAGTCAGATAGTGAGAGTCTGCATAACAGGTTCAGATAGTGAGGGATACCTATTATTTTTTAGTGACCAGCCTTTATTAAATGTTACTGATACATAGAATAATGGAAGTCCTCATATATTGAATAATGGAAGTCCTCATATAGAATAATGGAAGTCCCAAAGACATCCAATGGATTCACTTCTAGTTCCAGCAAGTAATCATATGGTAGCCTTATTGAGAACACTTTCATTAGGGAAGGATTTCACATACTATACCCTACAGTTAATATATATTCTGTAAAAACAAAACTTTCCATGGACCAATATTTTCTCTTTGGTAAATGATGTATATACTACAGCCTCCTTGTGTGTGTGTGTGTGTGTGTGTGTGTGTGTGTGTGTTGGCATTGATTCTTTTCCTGCCCAGTTTTGAGATATAATTGACATATTACATTGTGTGCATATAAGGTATACAGCATGATAATTTGATAAACTTAACTATTATGAGATGATTACTACAATGTTTTTTAACACACCCATCACCTCACATAGTTGTCATTTTTTCTTGTGGTGAGAAATTCTAAGATTTACTCTCTTAGCAACTTTCAAATATATATTATACAGCATTCTTAACGATAGTCACCATGCTGCACATATACATTACAGGCTTTGAGAAGTTCTGCAGGAGACAACCCAGTTTAACCTAATCTTATTTGATTCTAGAAGCCTGTTTTCACTAGCAGCTGGCAGGACTCTATGACCTGCTGCCATGGGAAATCACCCATCAGGTGTGTCTCAGTCAAACTGTGAGATGTGCCCAAATTTTCCTTCAGGGAGTCATAATATTAGCTCTGACCTTTATTACCTGGCCTCAACTTTCCTTGTTTTGTAACTTTGACAAGTTATTTTTCATCTTCTGAGCCTTCATTTTTTTTTTTTTTTTCCTACAAAAGGGGGCAAGTAAAATATCTACTTTCCAGGCTTATTCTAAAGGCTAAGTGAGAGTAGATGAAAACTCTCTGGCAAAGTGTAAAGCGCCACACAAATGTAAGGACTGCAGGCTTCTCTAAGGTCTATTTGAGGCCCCCAATGGGAAAGGCTGTTCTTGATGCCTGTCTGTGGCAGGCCATCTTGGGCAGAGGCTTGATTCTGGATCCCTTTCAACACCTTGCTGGGGCTTCTCACACTCCTCCTGCTCCAGCTCTCAGGTGAATCCTGACAGCCATTACTGATTTTCTGGTCCCTCTTCTCTGTTCCCCTCCAAACCATCCTAGACACTGTTGCTACAGACATCATTCTAAAGCACATCTCTGATCTTTTCATTCACATACTTAAGATAAAACTTTTATGAACTTCCCTTTGCTTACCACATCAAGTACATCTGTTCTTAGGTAGACAGTCAAGACCCTTTTCTAACCTCATCTGCCCGTCACCTCCAGCACCAAAGTTCTAGTCATATAGTCCATTACTTGCTCTCTACTAAAAATCTAAGAGACCTGGGTTAAAATTCTAATAAAGCCACTGTTTGCTATGTGACTGTGCACATGCTACTTAACCTCTCTGTGCCTCAGTTTTTCTCCTCCATAAAAGGAGGTAACAATAATAATAATAATACTTGTTTTATGGGATTGCTTTTTAGCATTACATGAAGTCATGTATATTAAGTTCTTAGGACAGTGCCTGGCATTATTAAGTGGTAAAAGAAATGTCATACATTTGCTATGGAAACTTTTTGTTACTATTAGATCCTTATAATGTGTTTCTCTTTTGCTGCTGTCTCTTCACCTGGGGCTGTCCTTTGTCTTAGTTTCACCATTTCCAATCTCACTCATTTGTTTTCAATGTAACTTTAGTAAATTATTTTTGGTCTCCCAGTCTTCATTTCTTCATCTACAAAATTGAGAAAGTCGCAGATACTTCACACGATTGTTCTACAGGAGAAATGAGATTATGTGAAAGCTCTATGGCAAAGTATAAAGCATCTTGCAAACCTTCTCTCTAAGCTTCCTTTGACCATTTCCTGACTATTCATCTCCACTTTGACACTCCCTGAATACTATAATCTCATAGGACTTTGGACTTCATTTTTTTTTTTTTTTTTTTTTTTTTTATCCTCACCCGAGGACATTTTTCCATTTTTTGTTCAGATAGAGTGGGAGGGAGAGAGAGGAACAGAGAGAGAGAGAGAAACATCAATGTGAAAGGAACACATCGAGTGGCTGCCACCCGCACGACCGACCAGGGCCAGGGACAAACTGCAACCGAGGTACATGCCCTTAGCGGGAACCGAACCCGGGTCTCTCAGGACCGCAGGCCGACGCTCTAACCGCTGAGCCAAACCGGCCAGGGCTGGACTTCATTTTTGGTATTTGTCATTTCACACTCTCGTTATAATTTGCCTTGTTATTTATGCACATGTATAAATTGGAATCTCCTTAAAAGTGAAACTGATGTTTCAGCTGGCTCAGTACAAGGCAGCAGAGTAACTTTGCTGAGTTGAACTGAAAATCCGAATTCATAACATAGTTTTAGTTGATAACATGAATTAGTATATCGTATTTGCATATTTCTTTACCCCAGAAAAGGAATCTCCAAAGGTGGAATTTCAGCTTCCAGTAAAGAGGCTACTGGGGGTTCCCAGCAGCACATCAGCATTAACAGGGGGCTTGTTAGAGTGGCAGCATTTTGGGTTCCACCCAAGCCCTATTCAATCAGAGTCACTGGGGTGGGTAAGGACCTGTATTTTGATAAAACGCTAAAGTCTTATGCATGCTCAAGTCAGAGAAGCATTGGTATAGACAGTTTGAAGGAGGGCATCTTAATTTTCTTCATTTGACATTTTATAGAGGACTGCCTACTTGTGATAGCCTGTCTAATCAAGGCAATTTATTTCTAGCAGAGTGTACCATGTTTTAAAATAATCAAATTTCTTAGACTCCAACAGAATGCTCTCTCGTTCCCCAAGGTGTGAGGAACACTGATTTTTATTGGTTTATTTTACCTGTGGCAGATTTTAATTTAAAAAAGAAAAGGAGAAAAAAAGAGTAAGAGAAAAAAACCCAGCCTCCACTGGTACTTTGTTGATGAGGGCTATAAAACTGTGACTTGTTTTTGTAAGAATGCAAGACTGATGACTGTATCCTCCTTAAAAGGGTTATTCCAAGCTGTTAAATGGAAGAAAATATCTTAGGTTTTCTCTTTTAATACTTTGAAGGCTTTTTCTTTCCATATTAAAAATGAGGATGATATATTGTAAAGAGTAATGGTTTGTTGCTAGAATCTGTTATAAATGTTGTCCTCTCGGTCTGCGGGAGTAAACACTTCAGAGCTTAGATACTAATTACTGTCACATGAAAAACAGAGAGAGATATTGTGATGTCTCGGGCTGTCAGAAAGCCCTTCTTCTTGCAAATGGCAGCACTTCACAGGAATATTTGCATGGTACAGTTTATAATTTCCATGGGTGATCTGTTATTTTAAAATTCCAACAGGAAGATTAAGAATGTGTCAACACAATAGCAGCACCAACCAATGCCTGTTGGCCCTCCTGAACTTGAACCAGAAAGCTCCCTCACCTTTTAAGGAAAATTATAATCTGCCAAAGTGGAATAAGGGGTTATGAAAAGATTATGTTCTATTATAAGTTTAGGACAATCCAGAATTTTCCTCAAGCAATTGCAGACTACAGCATAATTTGTATACATATGTTTGCCCTGACTCGGTAATTTGGGCATAGGTTGTTTCTAATAAAAGAGTAGGACAAAAGATGGCTAGCTCTAGAAACATTTTTGCCTCAAAGTTTGATCTGTTCCTGAATTCTGGACAATTTTTGGGTCTTATCCTTTGGCAGATTTACAATGGAATAAATTATGCAGTGCTTTTTTGATGAGATATGCATGACCTAAGGACATTGGACTTCACTAAGCAGATAAAACTAAATGGGATTAAATGAATTAATATTTGTAAAGCAGATTGCATAATGTCTGGCACGCAGTAAGTGCTATATAAATGTTTGATAAATAAATGAGAAGTTCTACTTTGAACTAAGGAAGGTTTTATTTGTACTTCTAGGAAGATTTTGGATTAGGAAATGGATGGATCTTGAAAGAATGGGTTTATTAGAGTTTGGACTGGAGAACCCCACGGTTCAGTTGGCACCAACAACTTTTTTTTTTTTTCTCATGAATGCCATATACACTCAATTTCTACCTGGGATTCCTTGTAGCAATGCAGAATAGCAGAAAAAGCACATTGCATCTGTGGTCTCATTCTTGAAAGCACTGCCACTGATTAGCTTAGGAGTTTGGACAAGTCACGTCACCTCTCCATTTTTCTCAGAAGTGGAGGCTAACATGAGGTACTATGTGTCAAAGAGCTTTATGAACTTGAAAGCGGTATTTCCATGAATGGTTTTATCCTTAGATATTTACTTCCAATACTACTGTGAGGTGCAGCCCATATATTTGGTGAATCACTAGAGATAAATAGCTAAGAGTTAACATATTTCCCAAAGGAATGGGAGGATGTCATACAGGAATATCAGAAAACTCCCTTTGGGTGAAATGACATGTAGGGAGGGAAGGGAATTAATCAGTTACTACCAGTAAACTTTGTCAGAAGTGTTATCTAAGATACTTCAGAAGTGTCTTCTTTACTCACAATAAAGTAAGTTAATGAAAAATACCTATTGTAATCGTCACTTTGTTTTGCCTACCCAGCATCCATTGTGCATTCTTATCTAACAGAATCTCGTGTTTTTAGTCATGTAACCTGGGGGAAGCTGATCTCATCCACATCTTCAGGGATAGCCTGGTGTGTTTAAGATTATTCCAATTCCCCTTAAATAGATATGTAACCTAAGTTGGCTAATGAGACTGAGGAAAAGCCTACTGGGACTCTTCTAGAAAAAGTTTCCTCACTCCCATGAGGGAGCCAGAAAAAGATTCTCTTCTTCCCTGGACTTGCTGTGCTATTGGAGATGCCTGGCACTGCTGTAGCCACCTTGCTGCTTGCCGGAGGCTGTAACCAACACTGGAGATGGTGGGACAGAAATATACTAAGGGGTATGAGCTGAAACCACTTCACTGACATGGAACTTCCCATATGTTATCTCATCAATTACAACAGTCATCTTTGAGGTGGGTGGCATTGACTGAGAGGTTAAATTGCTCAGGGTCACCCAACATGTAGGTGGAAGATTTAGAACTCAAACAGATCTGTTCAACTTCAAAGGCTATGCTCAGGTTGTTGTGGTGGTCTCCTAAACCTTGCCTCTGATGACAAATGGTCAAGAGGCAGCATATTTACTGTGGCCATGAAGTTAGCAGAGCCTGGGAGTTGGATAGCCTGAGGGTTTTGTTTTTTTTTTCATGTTGGCTTTGCTGCCCAACATTTGACCTTTCTGGACCTCCATTTCATCATGTGTAAGACAGTTGGACCAGATGTTTACTGAGGTTCTTTTTGGCTCTAAGATCTTTCGAAATGCTTGGTAAACCACAGGGAGGGATAAGACAAAATAAATAGCATACATTCAGTATCTTGAGAAAGGGCACTGGGCAGGATTTCCCCTCTCAGTCTGAGGTTCAGGATTGCAATACATCGGAGATGTTGCTGAAGAACAACAGAAGGTTCTGTGTGGCACTAAACGGGACAAGCCAAAACCAGATAAGTTGTCCTCACTATGGCAAGGGGAAGAGAACTAAGAAGAGACCAGATGAGAGATATTTTCTCTAGAGTCCTCCTCATCAATCTGGCCACTTGACCACTGAGTTCCTGATGAGGGAGTGAGGTTCTGCACAGCATTTGCGCCGTCTTTCACTTCCTTCTTATTCTTGTAGTGCTTAAACAAGGAAGGGCATGGTGTACCAAGCACTTTTAAACACTTGACTTCTGTTCCCCTCTTATTGCTAGAAAACTTGTTTCTGTGATATTATCATTAGAGATAGCCATAGTTCTTAGAGAATCGTAAGCCACTAGTCATGAGGGTTGGATCCCTTGGATGAGACACTGTAGACCTTCGCTGGGGCTAAGAAAGGAGCTGGGACAGTTATAGACACTTATAGCCCCATCAAGTCCCTTCCCCAGCTATATGTTTCTGAGGGCTACTGTGACAATGTGCTGAAAACTGGGTGGTTTAAGACAACAGAAAGTTATTGTCTCACAGTTTTGGAGGCTAAAAGTTCCAAATCAAGGTGTCGATAAGGCTACACTCCCTCTGAAACCTGTAGGGGAGAATCCTTCCTTGCCTTGTCTAGCTTCTGTCAGTTTTCCAGCAAAACTCAGCATTCCTTGGCTTGTAGATACATCACTTCAATCTCTATCTCCATGGTCACATGACCATCTTCTCCCTGTGTGTGTCTTCTCTTGTTATAAGGATACCAGTTATATTGGACTAAGGGTCCACTCTACTCCAATATAATCTCATCTGAACTAATTACATCTGCAATGACCCTATTTCTACATAAGGATACAGTTTGAAGTATTTGGAGTCAGAAATTCAATATTTCTTTTTGGTGGATGCAATTCAACCCAGAATAGCATCCATCTAGACAAAGTCCTAACCCTACCTAATCAAGATCTTGCTATACGAAGCAGCATGTTTGTCTGTTTGGGCCTACCTTTCTTCTTCAAAGCCACTTTTTATGTTTCTCAAGAACTGAATCTTCCTGCAAGAAATCTTGTGGGAGCAAAGGAGGAGCTGGATGTTCTTGGAGCAATAGCCAAAGGATGTGGTCCCCCAGACCAGCACTTCTCAAATATTAGTATGCACACAAATCCCTTGAGAATCTTGTTAAAGAGCATATTGTTATGCAGTAGATGTGGGGTAGGGTCTGAGATTCTGCATTTCTAACAAGCTCCCAGGTGATGCTGATGCTGTTGGTCCAGAATAGCTAGGCTCTAGATCTAGACAAGATGGTGGTCACATCTTTTTATGCAAAATAACTAAAAATTATTATTTTGGGGAGGTTTCAAAACTTCAACTGTGTATTAGCCAGAAAAATCCCACTAAACTAAGTCAGAGTATCCCAAAATGAGAAAGATCAATTCAGTGACTTTTTTCATGTGAGAGTGAACTCAGAAACATCTGTGCATATTCATCTGGATGGATACAGTGTTTTCTAATTTCTGGACTGTGGTGAATAGTGGAGAGATGTACATGTCAGAAACTTTGATTCTTAGGGACAGACCAATTTCAAGGTTTAGGGAAACCAAACAACTTCCCCTTTCAATATGCCAGAAAAACTACATTTGGGGAAGCTTTAGGCCAAGTTTGACATGGACTGCCCACTTCCTGCTGTGAGAAATCAAATGCCCAGATTTTCTTGTGTCTCAGTCCTGTTGGAGGCTCAGTGCTAGGGCCCACCCAGATGATCTCTGAAGACCACATCTGTGACTTTGCTCCTACCCATACCTGTAACCTTCCTCATCTTCCGTACTTGCTGCTTTTCTCATACCCTCAAAGACTCCCAGATAATTCCCATCTATGCTGGTTAGGCCCTAGGCTGGCATGTAGAAGGACCAGGTGGACAAGCCAGGGTATATCCCTTGGAGGGTTCCGCCTCTGGATGAACTTGCACAGAGAAGTTTCCAGAGAAGAGCAGTCTTTTTTTTTTTTTTTTATCCTCACCCGAGGACATTTTTGCATTTATCTTCAGATAGAGTGTGTGTGTGTGTGTGGGAGAATGTGAGAGAGACACACCGACTGGTTGCCATCCACACCACCCCAACTAGGGCCGGGGACAAACTGCAACCGAGGTACATGCCCTTAGCGGGAACCAAACCCGGGACTCTCCGGTCCACAGGCTGATGCTCTAACTGCTGAGCCAAACTGGCCAGGGCAAGAGTAGTCTTTTAGTGATGTCAGGGGCTGGCAATTTTGTTTTCCAAAATCAATAACGACCTGATTATTTCCAGCTCAGAAACACCCATGCACTATTGGCTCTCTGACAACACTTAGTTGGAAGTTTCTAGGAAGATAGCTTTCTGAGTGTTTGGCATGATGCATCTTTTGGGTCAGAATGTTAGTTAGTTTATGTGGTTAACATAGTGACTATAGGATTTATAATAAAAAGCCAGCTGTGTCAGACTACAAGTTCCTGTAGCAATTTCTTGTAGTTGAGAGAAGGGGGAGAAAAAGAACAGCACAGAGAGTTTTGGTTACCTATTGCTGAATAACAAACTACCCAGAACTTAGTGATCTAAAGCAATATTTATTTTACTTGCTCATGATTTTGTGTGTCAGAAATTTGGAGAGGTAGAGTGAGGATGGCTTCTTTCTGCTACACAATGTCTGGGTCTTGGCTAAGTGGTTTGAATAACCGGGAATTGGCTGAGATGGTTCAGTTGGTGTCATATGTCTGGGCCCTCAGTTCTTCGCCATGCAACTTTCGACATGGCTAGCTGGGCCTTCCTATGGTGGTCTCAGGATAGTTAGACTTCTTAACTGATTGCTGACTTTCCCCCTAGATAGTAGAAACTGCCAGGCTTTTCAAAGTCTTGGTCTAGAATAAGGACATTATTGTTTCTGCCAGGTTCTACTGCTCAAAGTAAGGCACAGGACATGCTTAGACTCAAGGGGAAGGGAAATAGACTTCATCTCTTGATGGGAGAAATGGCAAAGAAGTTGTGGCTCTCTTTAATCTACCACAGAGAGAAGTGGAAAGAAATTTTTTTATTCACGTTCTATCCAGGTTCTGATCAGGTTAAGTCAAGCCTAAGTAGTCAATGCCAATTCCCTGTGATTCTTGGCCTCTTTTTTCCCAGGGACCAATTTTTAACTTTGTGATAGTGAATTAGTAAGTGGTCTTTGAAACTTCAGCTACACACAGTCACTCAGTCTTTTATTTTTCAAAACCTTCATTTTTCTTTTCTGCCTTCCAATACCAAGTCGTTTCTAGATGAAGGCTTTAAAAATCTTTATAATGCATTTTTGTTGTTATACAAACATCATTTAAGTGATAAATACATTTTCACTTGCTAAAATATGACAGTACTGTAGCACACACAGTAAAATGTAAAAATGCCCCTTGACTTTGACTCTCCATCTACTTGCCTTCCCAGAATAACTACAGTCTGTCCCCTTTATACCTTTTTCTATACATATATATTCAAGCATATGCACATATTCATATAGAGTTTTTCTTTCCTTTAATGAGATCCTACACTCTGCAACATTATGCAAGTTGCTTTTTCCATCTACAATATGTCATGGTGATTGTTCCATATTAATATATTTACCCACTGCTTTCTTTTAACCTACTGTATATTATTTCATTGAATTGATGTGACAATGACTCCCCTGGTAATGGACCTTTAGTTGTTTGTAACTGTTTTTCAATGACAATTTAAATAAGTATTCTTGTATATATACCTTTTTGTACATGTGCAGCTATTCTTATAAGATAGATGCCTGGCGATGTAATAGCTGGGTCAGAAAGCATGGGTATTTGTAATTTCAACAAATACAGTTGACTCAAAATGTGGAGTACCAAATTACACTCTTCCAATATATTTCTCCACACCCTTGACAATATTGGCTGTTACTAAAGTTTTTAATTCTTCCAGGCTGAATGATTGATGAAAATGGTATCTTACCATTGTACTTCTTTCCCATAGTTATTTGGTATTTATATTTCTTTCTCTGTAACATCTTCTATTACACTAATTTGCCAATTAAAAAAGTATGTTCTTGACATATGAAGAAATGCTCAACATTACTAATCATCAGAGAGATGCAATTTAAAACAACAATGAGGTATCACCTCACACCTGTCAGAATGGCCACCATCAACAAATCATCAAACAACAAGTGTTGGCGAGGGTGTGGAGAAAAGGGGACTCTAGTACACTGCTGGTGGGAATGCAGACTGGTGCAGCCACTGTGGAAAACACTATGGTGTTTCCTCAAAAAATGAAAAATTGATCTGCCATTTGACGCAGTGATCCCACTTCTAGGAATATACCCTAAGAAGCCTGAAACACCAATCAGAAAGAATATATGTACCCCCATGTTCATAGCAGCACTATTTACAATAGCTAAGATCTAGAAACAGCCCAAGTGTCCATCAGTAGACGAATGGATAAAAAAGTGGTGGTACATATACACAATGGAGTACTATGCAGCTGTAAGAAAGAAAGATCTCTTATCCTTTGAGATGACATGGAAGGAACTGAAGAATATTATCCTAAGCAAAACAAGCCAAATAGAGAAAGACAAATATCACATGATCTCACTTATTTGTGGGATATAATGAACATAACAGTCTGAGGAACAGGGTAGACCCAGAGAGGTGGAAGTAGGGTACAGACTGACAACCTTCAGAAGAGGGGGTGGGGAGGGAAGAGATAAACTACAGAACTTATATGCATGTACGCATAACCGATGGACACAGATAACAAAGCTGGGGATGGGGATGAGGGTGTCAATGGGGAAAAAAAGGAGAAACATCTGTAACAAAAATAAATTAATAAAAACAACAACAACAAAAAACAAAGAATGCAAGGCACATAGAAAAAAAGTATGTTCTTTATATGTTTAATAAATATTTGTGGGGGCTCTTCATATATTAATCCTTTACTATTTCCTAAAAGTAAATTCCCAGATGTGGAATTGCTAGGTCAAAGGATTTATCTGTTACAAAGGCTTTGATGTTTCCTAATTGAGTTTCAGTAAACCATCTCAATTCTTCCTTCAGATTGTACTCTTGGAAGGGAATAATTTCATCCCATTGATAAATTGAGTCTCATTTCTTGCCAATATACAAGCTCTCTGTATAAAGGAAATAAAGCTGTGCATTGTACATTAATACATTTGAAGGCTGTTGGTGCCCAGCTGTACATAGCTACTTCACATATAATTAGCAAACTTCTTCCTGAATGTAGCTGAGCTGATAGGTGGCTCACTGGCCAGGAAAAGAGCTGAGAAAGATCTTTCATTCAATGATTATATACTTTTTGTTGGTGTTGTTCTTGAAGATTTATGAGGGTAATATAAACTCTGGTTAGTCACTGAGCCATTTGCTGAGTACCTACTATGAACCAGTCCTGCTGTTTATTATTATGAAATAGAGTCTCTAAGGATGACTTAAATATCTGAATACAGCAGTATATTTGAGGAGGCCATTCACAGTTCCCTTTTTTTTTTTTAGTGTGACTTGAATTTTATGCTTTATTAGGCTGTATTACAGAAGTGTATCATTTAACCACTAAATTTAGCTGACTAGCCTCTGAACTTTAATGAGGCTCGTGTGTTCTCTTTTCACATCAGGTACAAAGGCAGTTAAAAGTGTTTCTTTGTTAGACATAGCCGTAAGTGAAAGAGAAAACATTAGTAAAAGTTGAAAAAGCAGATAACTTGTGGTGTGTGGACATGCACAGGAAATAAGCTACTCTTAAAGGAAATATGATTTAGGAGATAGCCAGTAGCTTGCACAAACATTTGTCATTTGACAATTTAGAAATCGTCTTCTGTCTATAATGCGCTTTAGATACATTTTATGAAAAACTGTTCCTATAAGAACAGCTATGGCTAAATGACTTGTGTTTTAGTGATCTGAAACTTTAAAAAAATCTAGAACACTAAATTTTGTACTGTGAGCAACTAGAGAGTTGTTACTACTGGAAGTGGTTTGTGTTGTTCATTGGGTAGACTAGTGACTTGCTTAGTTCAAACCTTTGAAACAAATGTGGGTAACCCTGCACATACACAGCATGGGTGTGTTTGCAGTCCATGCTCATTAATTGGAGGGACACAGCTAATCTTAGTATGATACAGGCACATGGGATTTGAAGTACAAAGATTTCATTTGAGTCCTGGCTTTCTTCCTAATTGACTTTCACCTTTGGGAAGTCACCTAAATCTCAGAGCCTCATTTTCTTATCTGTAAAATTATACATGCTGGGCATAGAATTTTATAAAAACCTAGCAACCTTAGGATGGAAAGGTACTTTATAAACATAAAAGTGATCTTCCAATGTGAGTTTATTATTTTGCCATAACAGTAAAAAGAGGGAAATTACATTCATTCATCCCTCTATCCATCCATTAACTGATTGTCTGCCATGGGCTAAGCACTGGGTTAAGTGCTGGAATAATGAAACAAACAAGACCTGGTTTCTGTGTTACCGAAGTTTGCAGGCCAGTGGAAATGATGGTCAAGATAATGTCCAGTCCAGTCAATGCGGTGCTGGAGCTGGCTCATTCAGGCTCACAAGAGCCAACTGTTAAATTTTCAGGAATTCTGTGAGTGGGTTGTTAAACAGAGCCATTATTTAAAATTAAGTTATATAGTTGACTTTCATTATTCATGGATTTCATATTTGTGAATTTGCTTACTTGCTAAAATTTACTTGTAAGCCCCAAATCAGTACTTGAGGCACTTTTGTGGTCATTAACAGACATGTGCATGTGCAGAGTTGTGAAAAACTCGAGTTGCCTGATGTGCACGTTGCCAGCTGAGGTTGAACAAGGCCTTCTTGTTCCAGCTCTCATAATGTAAATAAGTGTCCTTTTCGTGGTATATTTAGTGCCAGGTTTTTTACATTTTTGTGCTTTTTGTGGGTGATTTCACGGTTTAAAATGGCTCCTAAGTGTAGTGCTGAACTGTTGTCTAGTGTTACTAAGCACAAAAAGCCTGTGATATGCTTTATGGAGAAAACACATGTGTTAGATAAGCTTTGTTCAGGCATGAGTTACAGTGCTGTTGGCTGTGACTTCAATGGTAATGAATCAGCAATACATATTAAATAAGGTGTCATTAAACAGAAACACACATAAAACAAGGTTATGCATTGATGAGTTGACAAAATATTTTGACCAGAGGCTCGCAGGAACCTAACCCTGTATTTCCTCTAGAAGCAATGATTCAATATTTGCTAATTCCATGTTTGTAGCAACTTTATAGGACACATTAATTGTGAATAATGAGAATTGATGGTATATATTTACACAGAATATATTATAAGCATATACTTATATGTATAAAATACATTTTATTATACAAAAGGTAATAAATACTCAAAACGTCACACTTCCTAATTATTTTGCTACTTATCACTATTATATTTTGAGATTATTTATGTGTGCTGTATCTGTATAGAAATACTACACAATGGAGCGTGCTGCTGTCTATATCTTTCTAAGTCCCCATACTCAGTGATGTCAAGTTAGTAGTTTAACATTGGCCTTGGTGGAAGTATTTACACCATAGAAATTAGCAAATGTTACAAATCCAAGCTCTGTCCCCCAACCCCCCAGCCAGTTGTTAAACATTTACCAGTAAACAATTATCTTCAGCTTCCTTTAGGAGTCTGTCTTTTTTTTTTTTTTTTTTTTTTTTTTTTTTTTTTTTTTTTTTTATTAGGCTACTGGAGCCAATCTTCTGACACTAGAAGAGAGCCCAAAGTTATCGAGAGTTTATTCCCTTTACCTCTATCCCAGGTCCATTAGCCAATGACTGGTGCTCTCATGCTTCAAGTGGGATTTGTACTACAGAGCTCCTCATGGGATCCACATGAGCTGAGTACCCCTGATGCCCGAGATCATACCCTTGTTAGGCTTCCTCCCTTTCTCTGTCCTGCTTCCCTCTTCTCCTGGGAACTCTTCCTTGATTAATCACATGCAGACAAACACAAGTCTCAGGGTCTGCTCTTAGAATACCCCATTTAACTTTAAAAGACAATCATGGGTCAGTAATGGGTATATAGGTATCTCAGATTGGCCCTGAAGATCTACCAGTAGATCTTAATATTTTGGTTCTGACTCCTCCTTAAGAAGGCATTGTTTTCCAATTTTATTCTTCAATTTATATGTCTGATAACCTGCAAATAGGTGTAAATTAAAGTTCTTCAGGTTTTACAGTTGCAACTTATGTGTTTAATGCATTTACATTTTGATAAAATATAAAAGATTGCTGGAGTGTCCTTCACTCAGCCTAGCTTGGTGGGTTTGCCTCTGCTGAGCTCAGCTAGTGGCCTTGAACTTTGACATTCATTATTAAATCAATCTTTCATCAACTTCTTCTTAGCCTGTTGAGAAACAACAACCTTGTAAGCAATGCTGCAATAATTTCCTTTGAATTTCTAATTTGTTTTACTGGGATAAAAAAAAATGTGATAAGCAGTCAAGAAGCCTACTGTGCTGTTGTATACAGCTGGAGTATAATTTTCTAAATAGTTTCTTTATTTTCAAATTATTCTTGCTATAGAATTAGTAAGTGCCAGTTCAGATGCAGGGTCTAGGTAATTGTGTAGTAATTAAATGCTTGCTTGGAAAAACAATTTCAGATCACTGAATTGCTTTATTGCATTTTGAAAAGCTGAAAGGGACATTCAATCAGGTAAAGCCTGTGTGTTTGTCTTCTAAACCAGATTTGTTATAAATTATTCACACGGGCAAAGACTGAATTTAAAAAGGAAGAAACTTGGGGCATAGGGCAATTGCTCTAACAGTCATTGTAGAATTCAGTAGGCCTCATAAAAGGAGGCCTATCTTGATGACTCATGGCAAGATTTTGAGGATTAGGAAGAAGTGCCTCCTTAGCAAATCCAATTTTAAACTGAGACCACTAACAAATTGGGGGAGGGTGGTGGTTTCTTACTCTCTCGGATGCTGCCCTGACTCAAACAGCCTTGCAGAAGAAAGGGTTCCCATCAACTTTTGTTCAGTTACATAATTAGAGGAAAGTATAAAACTATAATTTTACAAAGTATGATATAGATGAGAGAAACTAGTATAAACATTGGGCATTGACAAATACCACATGATCTCACTTATTTGTGGAATATAATGAACAAAATAAGCTGATGAACAAAATAGACCCAGAGACATAGAAAGGAGTACGGTTCAGACTGACAAACCTCAGAGGAGGGGGCCAAGGGAGGGATGAGATAAACCAAAGAACTTATATGCATGTATGTGTAACCAATGGACATAGACAACAATGCTGGGGTGGGGGATGGGGATCGGGAGGAGGGTGTCCAGATGGAAAAAAAGAAATTAATTAGTAAAAAAGATATATATGGAAAATATTAAAAAAGAAGTTAAAAACATATATATTGATCTAGGTGGTGGTTATATGAGTATGTGCATGTGTAACAAGATCATTGAACTGTACACTTAAGATCAGTGTACTTTTCCCATTTTATTGTATACATCTTGTACATTAACCCAAAAACAAGAACAGGAAAAGCAAAAGGGCTCTGGCCAGTGTGGCTCAGTTTGTTGGAGCATTGTCTTATATACCAAAAGATGGTAGGTTTGATTCCTGGTCAGAGCACATAGGCAGGGAAAAAAAAACCAAACAACCTTTGGGCATCACATATTCTGTTATATCCAACTGTATCACTGAGGCTTGTAACTATTATTTTGCAACTTCTCTGGAATATTTTTATTGAAGAATAATTTACTTACAATAAATGCACAAATCTTAAGTGTATAGCTTGATGAATTTTTATCTACACTCATATAACTACCATCCAAATAAAGATATAGAACAATTCCATCAGCTTGGTGAGTTTCCTCTTGATCCTTCCCAAATAACAACTTCTCCCATAGATAACCACTATTCTGACTTCTAGCACAGATAGTTTCATCTGTTCTTGAAAATTATATAAATAGATGTACTCTTTTGTTTTGGCTTCTTTCACTTAGTATAATACATTTGAAATTGTTGTTCTTTTCTTTTTATTGCTAGGAAGTGTACTCTTGTATAGATGTACCTTAGTTTGTTCATCCAATCTCTTGTAGATGATTTTTTCACAGATTTTTTCTACTATGAGAAAATCTTATATAAACATTTGTGTACAGGTGTTTTTGTGAACAATGTACAAAGAGAACCGAGTGCTTATTTCTTTTGGATATATATACCCAAGAGTAGCATTGCTGGGTCGGTCTTTGAAATTTACAAAAAAAAATTTGATACCAATTGGACAGGTGCAGAAAAAGTAATTATCTTTCCAATATCTATTCTTGGCAAGGCGAGGGTGCAACCTTGTACTGCCTGATAATGTTGTTCTAGCATTCAGACTAGAAATAGATCACCTTATTGCTTAGCCATGGGGAACTGGAGAAATAGAATTTAAATTCTTTCTTGGTGAGATGAATATAGGCACTATGTGTCTGAATGGAAGTATTCAGAAACTCTTGCAAAGGAATGCTTGGTACCTTGTAAAATTGGGTTAATTTGGGACTTATCACCTGGAAACAGGACAGTTGGTTCACCTTGGGATCACTCATGGCCAATGATAAATTGTGTTGGGGGAAGGGATCTAATCAGGATGGATTATGAGACCTCAGTGCCCCTAAAATAGCATGGAGCTACAAAAATTAGGTTGGTTGGTCCCAGGGCATCACATTCAAGAGTTGTTCTTTGCTACCAACCTTCTGATAATGGAACTGGAGTGTAGACCAGCCTCACCATAGAGCATAGGGTGGTAGACTTGTGGAGGGAATATGGCGCCCCCTGGAGGACACTGAAATGTTCCACCTGTAGACATAACTTCCCTGTTTGAGATCAAATTCAAATTGTGTTGAGTAATGTCTCAGACATCACTACTTAAATGATCCCCTTTAAAGGTTTCAAAATAAATTTAAAATATTTTGGAGTTTTATTGGGAACAACTTAATTCAGGGAAGACTTAAGAGGAATATGTATGATATTCAAGCTCTCGAAAGAGGGGAGGGAGAATCCTTTTTGGTTAATTTCTTGTTATTTCTGGTAGAAAGGCTTCACATGATTGGATAATTTCTAATTTTTGCTTTGTTAATGAAGGTGATAGGATAAGATGATAACTTCAAAGTTCTATAGGCAAATGTCTCTACAAGATTACTGTGAGCCTTTTGTGTCTTGCTTGCTAGGGTGTAAAATTGAGCATTTCTGAACCCATGCCAGTACCACCCTTCCAGTGAGCATTTGGAAGTGTGTGGGAGAATTTTTGATTGTCACAATGACTGGGGGAAGTTCTAGTTCCATTTGCCAGGGTGGGGGAGGGAAAGAAAATGTCTAGCATGAAGAAGAGTTGTCTCATCCAAAGTGCCAATAGGGCCCCTGTTGAGAAATACTTTTTCCCCCTTCAGGAGATCTGGAGACTTTTACATGCAATTCATATTCAGAAGGTTTAACAACATGAATAAAATATGTCAAGCAAGGAGCTTCTTGAGAAGGAAGGAGTAGAAGTGAGTCTGTTCTTGGACCTTTTGTATCTGATCACTTTGCCCAAAGCAAAAATGGGGCAGTCACAGATCTTAAGTGGGATATGGAGGTGGGGAAATTTATTTTCCATGCTCCTCAGCATTTCTTTTTTTGTTTTTTTTTTTTTCTTCAAATTTTCACTGATCCTGCTCTCCTCTCATGCTTCTTGGGATTAGGAAGCAGCTGATAAATTCATTAAGTTGTGAGAGTTTTCTCTTATTCCTCCCAGCAGGATATCAGGAAGGGAAAAGTCTCAAATATTGGAATTTGGGATGTGGGAAAGAAAGGTAGGTGTTTTTGGCTGTGAGATCTTTATGGAACTTCTTAAATTATTCCTGGGAAAGTAATAACTTATTTTCCTGTGAGCTTGGCCTTACATGTAGAAACCTAAGTGTTAACATTTGCTGTAACCATGGCAAAGAGAGGGAAGGAGGGGCTAAATATCTTTGTAAGTTTATTGGCAGTATGAACTAGTTGAACAAGACTTTTGAAGTATAGAGTTTAGAATATGACATGTACTTTGTAAACTTTAAATACTATGAAATTCTGATGTCCTTTTATTATACCAAATTTTCCTTATATTTCTCATGGCACTTATCTCCAAATCTTACACAAAATATTCATTAAGTTTTTCCCAAATGAAACAAATGATTAAGCATAAGAAGTTGCAGTGGAGATTATGGAATAAGGTCTTATGTTGCCATATTTATCGATGGGCTGACATATCTCATTTTAGATGGAGTTATCCATCGAGAAGGAAATCTTGCTGCAGTATTCTATCTGTTTCCATTAAGCATTTCCTGGGAGGGAAATTTTACTTCTTAGTGAACAGGATTGATGATAGATCTCCCCCAGGCTTCCAAATGACATGGAATTACCCTGTAGATATTTATTATACAAAGGAAGTGTTTGGAAACCATCACTAGTGTTATAATTACTCAGTGCCCAAGCAAACTAGTGACTATGAGAATCTAATTACAAAAGTCTCTGGGATTGTTAGACTCAAGATTCTAGGATCAGAATTTTAGGGATATCCCTATCACTTTCTTCATTGGTTGGGAGAAAATCAGAAATGACAAGATCTTAAACATCTATCTACATTTACTGAGCAACTGTTAAGCCAGCTACTATGCTATATCCTAGGGACATGAGATTGAGCATGAAATAGTCACTGTCTTCATGGTACTCACAGTCTAAGGAGGGTGTTGGCCAGCAGATCTGAACCTTGGTTGCAGATCACTGTCACCTGGAGAGCTTAAAAACCCTCATGCCCAAGTTGTACCCCTAGTTCAATGAAATCAGAATCTCTGGGGTTAGAACCCAGACCTCAGTATATTTGAAAGCTCCCTGGGTGATTCCAAAATGCAGCTGAGTTTGAGAAACACTAC
This sequence comes from Molossus molossus, assembly GCF_014108415.1. Classification (NCBI taxonomy): domain Eukaryota; kingdom Metazoa; phylum Chordata; class Mammalia; order Chiroptera; family Molossidae; genus Molossus; species Molossus molossus. The sequence goes on along the minus strand of NW_023425355.1, from coordinate 134,323,231 downwards.
GGAAGGAGGAAAGAGACAAATCTGTAAAGGGAAATGTTAGATTAAAACACGAAAAGTGCTCCATAGAGGTAAAAACAAAGTACAGCTGGAGGAGCATAGAGAAGAAACTAACTCTTACACCCAAGAGAAACACTATATCATCAGGAGAATTAGTAGACTAGTGACAAGTGGTGATCCCTGGTAATAAAAGTGAAGGTGGCATCCAAATAGCTTTCTGATGGAACAAATTTTCCTGTGTATATTAATCTTTATTGGTGACTTTGGGGGGTTAAAAATGAGAGTTGCACCCAGCAGGTGTGGCTCAGTGGTTGAGCATTGACCCATGAACCAAGAGGTCGCTGGTTCAATTCCGGGTCAGGGCACATGCCCAGGTTGTGGGCCAAATCCCCAGTGGGGGGCATGCAGGAAGTGGCCAATCGATGTTCTCTGTCATCGATGTTTCTATCTCTCTCTCTCCCTCTCCCTTCCTCTCTTTAAAATCAATAAAAATTTTTTAATTAAAAAAATAAATGAAAATGATAGTTGGTAACTTGTTCAGTCCACTTCCCACTCCTTTCTTTTTCTTGCCTACCTGTCCCTTCTTTATTACAAACTCTGGCACATACATAGAACATTGAATGCTAGGGATGGGTTAGTGGTTGCTAATATATTAAAATAAAAAGGGGAAATGAAAGGTAACTGTTTATCTCTGCTTGTGAATAAAGCACATTAATATAGTATGTGGTGTGACCATGTGGCTAAACCTAGACCTGAAAATAATAATTAAAAAAGACTTATTTAATGTATTAAATTGTTAGTTCTAAATATATTGTGATCCCTGTAACACTCCTCTAAGAAAAGTATGATTATCTCTGGTTAATGGATGAGGAAACTGAGTGTGAGAGAGGATAAGTCACTTGCCAAAGCCACATATCTATTTGGTGGCATAGGTAGGATTCAAATCCATGTCAGTCTGATTTAAAAGTGCTAATTTCCATTTTGCATTTGAGCTTATTATATGTAACTTAGTTCAGGTGGGGATGTTTACAGAATACATCTCAACATCACACTGAAACAATGGAGCTGGTAAACAAATTTAGTGTTTTCATTAACACCACTACCACCACCATTCTCACCGAGTGTATGGATCTGTTGGATGAACTCCTGAATAAATCTCAATGAAATGGGGAGATATCTTGTAGGGAGAAGTGATTTGAGGATTCACTGGACTGTGAGATTATAACAATAATGAGAGTTAAAAAGTATCAACTGAATTTTTAGTTAATAAAACACAGGACAAGATTTAATTGTCCATTAAGAGGAACAAGCTTCCAGAATATGAAACAATTTGGTTATAAAGTAACTGTACTAAATTTTCTGTAGAGACTCATTGCCACATGATTGTTAAAGTGATCAGAGCTTTTGAAAAATAAAAACAGAATGAAAACCAACTTAAACTCTGAACAGTAAACAAACTAATAATATAAAACCAGAAGCCAAGTGCTATGGACTGAATGTCTGTGTCCCCTCAAAATGTATATGTTGAAATCCTAACCCCCAATATGATGTTATTAGGATGGTGGATGGTGGGCCTTTGGGAGGTGATTTGTCCATGAGGGTAAAGCCCTCATGAATAAGATTAGTGCTCTTATGAAAAAGAAACCCCAGAGAGCTCTCTTACCCTTTCTGCCATGTTATGATACAGTAGGAAGATACCTATGCACGAAACAGGCCCTTACTAGACATAGAATTTGCCAGTGCCTTGATCTTGGTGTTTTATCCCTCAGAACTGTGAGACATCAATTTCTGTTTTACCATAACAAGTCTATGGTATTCTGTTAGAAGCTTGAACTGATTAACACGTAGGGGTTATCCCACTTTCCCTTTTCTCTTGAAGAATACAGGTGAATCTAGTTTTCAAAGGCTTTTAAAAAAATGCTTGTAATAGAGTAATATTTAGATAATAACCACTGTGTTATTCATCCACAGGAATTCACATTTTCTTCTCTCTTTCTAGCACTATTCAGGCAGCAGTGAAGCCTTTCTATACAGATTGCCCACAGGTAGGATTGTTATAGCAGTAAAATAGAAAGACATGACATCTCACAGCTTTTGAGTTTCTAAATCGATTCAGAGAGAAGACTTTGAGCTTCGCCAGCATCGTTTTTAATACTAGTAGAGCCAACACTTATACTATAAACCAGTAGTTTACAATTTTCCCCTTGCATCAGTATCACCTGGGGGTGTTTTAAAACTGACCAGTGCCTGGACTTGTAAAAAAACAAGCCAAGCAGAGAAGGACAAGTATCACATGATCTCACTTATTTGTGGAATATAATGAACATAACAGTCTGAAGAACAGGGTAGTCCCAGAGACGTGGAAGTAGGGTACAGACTGACAATCCCTAGAGGAGGGAGTGAAGGGGGAGAGATAAACCACAGAGCTTATACCCATGTATGCATGAACAATGGACATGAAGAACGAAGCTGGAGAAAGGGCACGGAGGGAGGTGGAGGAGGGTGTCAATGGGGAAAAAAGGAGAAACATCTGTAACATAAATAAATTGATTAATTAATTAAAAAAGACTCAGTTTTAATTGATTTTGGTGCGCGCTCGCTCTCTCTCTCTCTCTCTCTCTCTCTCCAGATAATTCTAATGTGCAACCAGAATGGAGAACCAATGCCTTAAAGCAGTTGTTCCCAAACTTTGTTGCATGTTAAAAATCACCTGGAGAGCTTTTAAAATCCACAGTGCTAAGGTTGCACTCACACTGATGTAATTAGAATGTGTGGAGGTAGGAGCTACATGTCTTAAACAGTAGATTTGGGAAGAATTCCTGATGAGAGTTCTGTTGCATTATATTCAGAAGTTTCCACAGGTTGGCAAATGAGAGGGCCTCTGTGATACTTGCATCCCGCACCCTGCATCCCCCATCCCCATTAAGTCATGTAGTGGGTATGGGCAGTGATGGTCTGGTTAATGTTTAACAGATGAGTACCCAAGAAAAAAGCCCTGATTTGTGGTGTTTTCTACTTTATGTGGTGCAAATACTCCCACCATGCATGACCAATTTCAAGTTGCCAACACAGTATCATTGATTGTGGTGCTGGAAAGATATAAACAATTGGCTCTAGCAAGTCCATATCAGCTTCTCTAGCATGCTACTGGATATGAGCGTGATAAATCCTTCACACAAATTTGGGAATCTGAGAGCAGAGAAACTTGCTCTTTATTTCTAGGCTTAAACCAGAAAAGAGATGAAAGAGACTGTTTCCCGATAATGTGTCATCTTGAGTAGAAATGGGGGCACATCTAAGAGGGTCTAGGTAGCAAGGGAATGATAGCACTTCCCATGTTTCTTGTCACTTCTTAGTGGTATAAGAGAACATCCAGATTTTCCTGTACTCTTGAGAGGATTATAGAAGTGGCTGAACATGAACTGGAACAGTTCAAGGGGCCTTGAAATTAGGCTGAGAAACACATGAAGAGTTTTGAATGATTGGTTACTGAAAGGCACACAGAAATAAGCTAGAGATGCAAAATGGAGGGTGCCAATAGGGGCAAAAACCAGTAACAATTGAAAATCAGAGACCTTCAGAAGCCATGATGCTACTAACTTCTCTGACCTATAGTCAGAAATAGAAAAGGTGACAGTTGTTAATCATTGCAGTAATTAAAGGTTAGTAAACGAAATATAGCCAGAATTCCACCCCCCCCCCTCATTTCTTGTCAGAGCCAAAACAACAACACAGTTTTAGGTTCATCTTGTTAGAGCTATTGAAATGATGCAGCAGGAATTTTTTCTTTTCTTGCTTCCGAAAGAAATAGCTAGCAATATTTTGCAGATTTGCTCTGACAAAGAACAGTATGACCTAAGTTCATTGTGGCGATTTGACTGAAGGTTGATGTAAGTAGGACAAGATGGAACACCTTATTAAAAGAGCAGGTATGAACATACCACTTAGAATAGGAGTGTAACAGGAAGCTTTTTTGCCCTTTCTCAGGGATGTGCATTGCTGAACCTCTCATCTGCCATTTGTAGATGCCCAAGCCCTCACTGAGTACCTGGTGCCATTTAAACTAGTTCTGGTCTTGTACTCTGTGATTCTTACATACTGTCAGTGGTAGGAGCAATTTTGTTAGGAGAGGCTGAACAACAGAAAGACCACCAGATTGAGGATGGGTAGATCTACATTATCATCCTGGATCCATATCAGCTGTGTGATCATGAGCAAATCTGTTTTTGTAAATAAAGTTCTATTGGAACACAGCCATGCCCATTCAGTTACTTATTATCTATGGCTGCTTTCACACTCCAAAGGTAGAGTTGAGTAGTTGCAACAGACTGTCTGGCTTGTAAAGCTGAAGATATTTACCATCTGGCCCTTTATATAAAACGTTTTATGACTGCGGATTTATAATGGATTCTAGTCTACACAATTATTTAGGCCCTAAACTGGAGTAATCCTTATTCTTCTCTTTCTCTTATACTTCCATACAATTCTCCAGTAGTCCTTTCAGCTCTTAGAAAAATATTCTGATTCTGATGTCTAATCATCACCACTGGTTGGAATCACCATCATCTTGTTTCCCCCCTATCATTTTTTGCCTGGATCAGTGTCCCTGCTTTTACTTGTGTCCTGTTTTCTATCTGTTCTCAATATAGCAGGTGGAGCGATCCTTTAAAAATGCCAATCAGATTATGTCACTTCCTTGTCCCAAACTTACAATGGTTTCCCACTACATTTAGAACAAAACTGAGAATTCATATCATGGCCTCTGAGGCACTACATTATTTTCCCTGCCCCAAACCCATTTCTACAATGTGACTGACCTAATCTCCTTCCATTCTTCCCTTCCTTCTCTCTCTCGGCTATACTGGCCTCCCTGCTTCTTAACTCTCCAAATATGTTCTTGCCTCAGAACCTTTGCTTTTGCCATTGCCTTTAGCTTGAATATACTTGCCTTGGATATCCATGAGCTAACTCCTTCGCTGCCTTCAGGGATCTGCCTGAATGGCATCTTAGAGAAGACTTCTTTTACTGCTTTATCTAAAAAAGTACTTCAGCCTTCTCTATCGCCTTTCCCTGCTCTTTCTTCAGAGCAGTTATCTATTTTGTTATTGTCCACTTCCCTCGTTAGAATGCAATTCTAGATACTGTATCCCAAGCACAGTGTTCAATAAATATCTGTTGAATGAATCTGTTGAGTGAATGGATCTCAGTCTCTTCATGTGTAAAATAAATGAGAGGGCCATCTGGCTGAAGCATCTGTTACCGAACTGGTTGCCAGGATTGTTTCTACTGATCTGACTGGCTAAGTCGGCATCCCTTTCTCCTATGTCAGTCCCTTCCAAAGCCTATGGACAAAATGGTCAAGAGTATCTGAGTTCTGATGTTTGCTTGTTGGAAACTAAAAACAAGCTCTTTTCTGCCTACCACTTATAGAGGTAGATAATAGGTTTCAATCCATTCTGGGATAGAATGGGGGCACATTGATACACAGTGAATTGGAAGCAGAAACAATTGACTCCTGTCACATTCTTCAGTGGTTTCCCATGTAGCAAGACACAGGCACTAGAACCCTGCTTCTCAAGCTGCAGTGTGTGGAGGAATTCCTAGAAGATTTTGTTGAAATACAAAATTTAGTAGGTATGCACTGGTAATTGAGACTGTATTTCTAACAAGCACCCACATGATGCCAATGTTGCTGGTACACGGACCATACTTAGTTTAGGCTTGGCCTGTGCTACATAGCACTCTAAATAAGCTACTGAAGATATATCTTTAAAAAATATCTTGGGCAATATAACATTGTCACACTTAAAGTTAAAATTATGCTCATTTAATATGACCTAATAGTTAGTAGGTATTCAAATTGTTCTAATTGTTTACAAAATGCCCTTTAATGAGCCAGAATCTACTCTAGGACCACCCATTGCATGTGGTTATGTCCCTTAAGTCTCTTTTATTTCAAACCAGTCTATTTTTCATGACCCTGACTTACCGATGGGCAAGTGGCCCATAAAAATATTTTACTTTCTAGACTTGTGTGGTTGCTTCCTTGTGGTATCACTTTGTTGAATTTAGCTGCATTTCCTGTAAACTAGAAGTTGTCTCTAAAAGCTTGATGGGTAGTGCTCATTTCGGCAGCACATATACTAAAATTGGAACGATACATAAATTAGCATGGCCCCTGCGCAAGAATGACACCCAAATTTGTGAAATGTTCCACATTTTTATTAAAAATGGAACTGCTGTTTGAGCAATCCCACTTCTGGGAATATATTATAAAAACCCTGAAACACCAATCAGAAAGAATATATGTACCCCCATGTTCATAGCAGCACTATTTACAATAGCTAAGATCTGGAAACAGCCCAAGTGTCCATCAGTAGACGAATGGATAAAAAAGCAGTGGTGCATATACACAATGGAGTACTATGCAGCTGTAAGATAGAAAGATCTCTTATCCTTTGAGATGGCATGGAGGGACCTGGAGAGTATTATGCTAAGTGAAGTAAGCCAATCAGGGAAAGACAAGTACCACATGATCTCACTTACATGTGGAATCTAATGAACAAAATGAATTAACCAACAAGATAAGTCCCGAGGCATGGAACAGACTGACATATCTTGGGGTGGCGGGATGAAAGAGATAAACCAAAAAACTTACATACTTATATGCATAGCCCATGGACACAGACCCTAGTGTGGTGAAGCCCTGCGGGAGTGGGTGGCTAGGTGGATGGGGATAAAGGGGAAAATGGAGGACAACTGTAATACTGCCAACAATAAAAAAGTATATTTTAAAAAATAAAAACTTGATGGGTATACATTAAATATTTGCCACTGGAATGGTCACAGATAATGGGTACATTATATGTATCACATTAAGTGACCTGTGATACCTGCTTGTTTGTACCATTAATGATGCAAAGATTGAGTCCTGGATTAGGGTGATGACAGCTTGATTTTCAACAAGTGTGCCACAAGAATTTTTAAAACATTCAATACCTGGCTATTTAGTCAGGGGCTCTGACCTCTTTTCCTTAGATTGTCAAATAAAAACAACAGCCAAATAACAACAGCCAACACAACAACAGCCATCTGGTGTGAATGAATCCAAGTTATACCTATTTTTTTGGTCATATCGGTTAAAATACATATTTTTTGGTGTGCTGCAGAATTTTAGTAATTAGTTTATGCGTGCCATAAGATGAAAAAAATTTGAAAGTCACTGCTTTACCTATACTTTAAGTTTCCCTCTTTGAGATCAGAGCTCTAAGATTGCTTGGTTTTTCTTTGTTCCTCATCAACCATTCTTCTTAGTAGTTTTTTTAAAAAACACCAATTGATAATCCTTTCCTGAATTAATAATTTCTTTGGGAGTTGCAAAAATGATGATTGTGTAATTCTAGTATTCCTTTTACACGTATTAACTGGTATTGTTCTGGAATGAAGAGCTGTCTTTTATCAACTGGGTCTATTTGGCTACTTTCCAGGATTAATGGATTCTTTTCATTTAATCACCACCTTTTATTTTATTTTATTTATTTATTTATTTTTTAATCCTCACCCGAGGACATTTTTCCATTTTTTTTGCACAGATAGAGTGGGAGGGAGAGAGAGGAAGAGAGAGAGAGAGAGAAACATCGACGTGAAAGGGACACATCGAGTGGCTGCCACCCGCACGACCCAACCAGGGCCGGCGACAAACTGCAACCGAGGTACATGCCCTTAGCGGGAACCGAACCCGGGTCTCTCCGGACCGCAGGCCGACGCTCTAACCGCTGAGCCAAACCGGCCAGGGCTAATCACCACCTTTTAAAGGAAAGAGTTGGTTAAAGAGCTTCCCCGAATGGTGCCCAATGAGTTTTTCTTTTTGGCTTTATTATTATTATTTTATTTATGGATTTTTCATAGATTCGATATATTTCAAATAACTACATTGTTCTTTTTGATGCTCATTTATCATGAGTTTGGCCAGTAGGCGGGGCACTTTCAATCTGACTCTGTTATTTTGACAGGACCCAATTAATCTTTAAAAGTTCTCTTTCTTTCTTGTTCATAAGGTGTCTCAGACTAATTGTACCTTCTCTGCTCCATGCCTGGAATCAGCCATTTTTTCCAAGGACTCGCTGGTTCCTTTGAATGAAGAATGGGTATTAGAGGAAAAAAAGAAGAGTTTCAAGGTTATGTATTATAACTGGGGTGACATTGCTTCTGGGGCATTTTAATGCAGAGCCAGAATGACTTCATATTGATATATCCAACTAATTTTAACATCATTGTGTTTTTACTTAATTTTGATTTTATAATTTTCTTTTACTCTGGAAATCCCAATTCTTAACATAATTACTTGTTTTTTTGAATCTTGCAATATTAAAAAATAGTTTCTGAATAAGAATAACACTATTATGTATAACAATATTATAAAATGATTTAAAATTTTTTTATGAATCTTTTTAACCTTAGATAAAATTTTTTCCTTAGGCTGAGCTTTTTAAGAACTTAGTTTTGGTTAGATACTAGAAATTCTGTCAATATTACTTGAATGAATAGTCTGTTGAGTAAATAGACAGTTTTGGTTCCTAAATATTCCATACAACAGAACAAAAGTGTGTTGGGGACATAGGTGAGTTATAAAGTGGATTTTTTAAAAGTCAAGTTCATTTAGTAAGTAATCAGTAGCTGTTTGAAATCCATAAGCCTGTTTGCATAAACTTTTTATGTATTTTAAATATATTGATATGATTTAAGAAGTCAGTTTATGCAGAATCCTGAATTTGGATTGAATCTTCATTAATAGGATTGTGGATTGAAACTTTTTCTTTTTTCAGTTCCCATTAAAAGGCATGAGGAAAGAAGCAAGGAATTATGGGAGGTTGTGAAAGACTAGGACAGGGTTTGCCCCAACAAAGTATGAAGAATTGTGAATGATGCCCGAACTGCATATACTTCAGTTACCCATTTCTAACTTCACAAATGAGTTAATTCTTATTTTAATCTTCCTCTCAAATGGAGCACAAGCATTTAATCATTGGTTTTACATAGAAATATTAACTTTCATTTGATGGAGGAGGAAGAAGGAGAAATGGCTCTAAGAGAAAAGGATTTCCAGGATTCCTTCTGATATTGGTAAGGTGTTGGGGATTTTTCTTCCTGTCCCATAGGGGTCAATAATCTAGCAACTGCTTTTTATTTTACTCTGCTCTGAGTCAGGAAGAACTTTCATAGTCACATCATTCATGCTTCATTTATCAATAAGTTTTAAGAAAGGAATGCCAGTTTAAACATGTAATTTAACTCTCTGTTCCTCACAATAACCAGTGGGTGCAATTTATTCATCACACATCAATACATCTAACTCATAACAACAGGAAGTTTACCTAAGACAGTCATTTGAGAATTAAAAGAGTCTATACATGCTGACAGAACAAGCAGCTTGAAGCATTTTCTGCCAATTTATTATTGACCCAGTGGTTCCTTTGAAAACTCTCCACTCAGCAAGAGAAAATAGGGAGATGTGAAAAAGAAATTGTTTGTGGAGGCAATCTAGAAGCTATTTAACATTGGGATGTTTTCTGTGTATTTACTGGGCTTGAGCCATCCATCCCTCTCTCCAAATTCAGATTCTCTTCACTTCCTTTATAAGCATAACCTTGGGTCATGAGCTGTGTGGCTAATTGGAGAATAAAAATTCATTTTATGTACCCTGGTATAAATGTCAGAGCCTGACCAGGATAAAAATAGCCACTGCTTTTTTTCTTTTTCAAACAATGTCTTTATTGTGTCTCAGGGTCTTTGCTCTTTGATTAAGTACATTGCTTACAAGAGGCAGGAACTCTGTTTCTCATGCTTTCAGAATCCTTACCATTATGATAAGTAATGTGGCCAACTTTCAGGGGCTCAAAAGTTCAAAGTGAGAACCATTTCTCAAAATGTAAGGTCACAAAGAACAAGTGCTACCTTCTTTCCTTGAGACAATTGTTCACTCAAGGTGGGGTTCCTTATCTCTAGAAGACTTTAGGAAACTCATTCTACGGTGAGATTTGGAGACAGCCTACTGATGAGAATCCAGCACTTCATTGTACGTATTGTGACCATATTTTCTGAACTAAAAATCAGCACCGGATCTGGCAAGATGATAAAATATTTGAAAATGGGACTACTCTAGAAATCTTCCACATATGGTTGCCATACCTTGATGTCTTTAGAAAAGCCACACTTGATTTGTGTTTGATGTCATCTGGATATCATATGATATCATATTCTTTGAATCTTCCAAAAGTAAGTTGGGCTCTTTTTGATTTGAGGGTTAACCATCATCATATAGAATTTGTAGTAAGTAATATGTGCAATAAATAGAATATCTGTAGTGTCCTTAAATTACTTAGTTTTAATGTTTTTATTTGTATATTTGTCTTATTATTTCAGTTATATTTTACACTCTTCAAAGGCAGGTCATTTTGGACCTGCCATAGAACCTAGAATGGTAGACTTACCATTTGCTGATTTAATACATGTGTTTTCAGTATCTACCCTACATCGCCAAATCCTCAGTGACTGAAATGTCTAGCCAGAACTGTGTTTTAGGCGATCATTCTCTTCCAATGTAACTTCACTGTGACATAAATGCAAGTAACTTGTAGAGCTTAGCGTAGTAAGGTGGCTATTAAGTACAGGCTGAAACATTACTGCTTTTATAGGAGGGAGTCTCTGTGCAGAAAATTAGGCCTTTGGGGCTGGTGGTCTTTGAGTAAATGTCCTTGTCATCCCCAGTGAATGTATTGCTCTCATAATAATGTGTAGATGGAAGAAATGGGCTAAGGCTGTTAGTCATCCATCTAATGCTTTAGGCATTTTAGAAATGGTAACAAATTGGGCCCTGTTATTGCACAATTTTTCTATTAGGTGTTTGAAAATGTCAGACATGAGAAGGAAGGCAAGGTGTGGCACACCTGCCTCCATTTATACTCAACACCATTCATTGCTTTTTTTCTTTACAAGAAACTGAACAAGGAACCAAGGCAGAGGCATAATACACCTTTGTGCTGGTGCTTTGAGCCTGGATGGAACAGAAGATGAAAGAAAAATATGAAAAACCCAAGTGTCTGTGATGCAAGAAAGAAGGTTCATCATGTAGAGGAATAATTCATTTGAGCATGAAGAGCAACTTAAAATTTCTATTAAACCTTCACTGAAAGAGCTGTGACTTGGGTTTACTTTGCCTTCTATTCTTTGTGTATTGAGGAATATGCAGATAATTTGCTAGTCTACATTCAGGTTAATAGGAATTCATCATTGCTTAACTAAGGACAGCTGTACCTTTGAGAGAGGGAGCCAATGAGGACAAGAAAGGGAGTACAGAGGGAGCTTGGTGATTTCATTGGATCTATTCATATTCTGTTCTACATTGAAAAAGCAAAATGAAAATTAACATGTTTTTCTGGCTATTACATTGAAAAGAAAAAAACTCATTTTTTTTCATTTTTTTTTTTTTTAAGATTTGAGGAGGCATAAAAATACTCATCATCTTACTTATCATTAGCCTTTGAAACAAGAAGTACTGTCCCTTCACAGAGGTGGCACATTTGGTTTGCCTTGCCCTGAACTGGGTGATGTTTCCATGGAGAACACTGATTGATCTTTGTGAAATCCTGAGAAAGCAGCGTGGGTTTTATTTGCCCCATAAAAAGTACCAAATGTGGAAAGTGTACTTAGCATATGTGGATGAGTGTGCAGTCTCACAGCACCTCTGTTTTTGAGTCAGAGCAACTACATTTAGTTCACAGCTTCCTGTGCTGATCAGCAGCTTTATTTATGAAGTCAAGAAACCTAACCAGACCCCCAGCCACATCACACATCTGTTAGAAAAAATTCCAATGAGTAAAAGTTATTTCAGGAAAAGGTGATATATAAATTAGGTAATGGAAGATTTTTATGTATTATTAGAACAGGGCTTTTCAACCCTGGCACTACTGACATTTGGGGCCAGGTAATTTTTTGTTGCAAGGTAGTCCTGTGCATTCATTGTTTAGCAGTATCTCTGACCTGTACCCACTAGATGCCAGTAGCATCTCCTTCCAAGTTGTGACAATCAAAAAATGTCTCCAGACATTGCCAAGTGTCCTGTGGAGGGCATAGCTGTCCTTAGTTGAGAAGCACTGAATTAGAATTACATATGGAATAAACACTTGCTCCCAAAGGCAAGTGACTCACCTGAGAGACTTAAAGTTCTGAAGGTTTGTTTAATTGATGATGATTATTCATATTTATCAAAACCAGCCTCTTTCCAAAGCATAAATAAGTAGATGAATAATTTTCTTTCAAGGACTGAGAGTTGACAAGAGGCTGTATGGTTCATTCAGCAATGCCAGGACATCATTTGGTTAGGCAGGTGATCTTGACACTACCTTTGAAGGAGAGCAAACTCACTTCTTCACTACACTCAAGAGGAAAAGCAATAATCACCGTGGAGGTACTAAAGGGAACACATTATATTCTCTTAGTTTGGTTATTTCCTCCCTTGACCTTTTTATTCAGCTCTCTTCTTCCCAGCCTCTATTTTTTGAAGAACAAATATTGGGGGCTGGGAGTAGGGAACAGACTGACAAACTTCAGAGGGAAGGGGATGGGGAGGCAGGAAGAGATGAACCAAAGAACTTATATTCATGTATGCATAACCAATGGACACAGACAACAATACTATGAAGGGGGTGGGGTGGTCAATGGGTAAAAAAGGAAGGAGGGACATCTGTAATAAAAAATAAAGTAAAAAATTGGGGGCATGTAATTGGCTTTAAACAGTGTCATCTTAACTACTCAACTATTAGAATCAGTGCTATTATGGTTCTGAGTCTCAGAGTTGTTCCTTGGGCAAAAATGTGGTATCAGAAAACTCCATGGTTTCCCAGACTTCATTTTCTTTGCTCTTTATTTTCCCTTTGCCCATGCCTTTTTTTCTTTTAACCTTGTGTTACATCCTCTGCAAATCCACCTCCAGGTGCCCCAAATGCCTCCTTAATCTTTCTGCCCTCTCACTTGATATAAATCAGATTTTGGGGAAGGAGGAGAATCTGATTACCCTTACACATTATAGCTAAACATACAGCTCTTTTGTCTTTTGGAGACTGGCATGCACAGCCTTTTATAAAAATCTTTAAAATTGACATATTGTAAAATTATTTTTTGAGACATAGTTCTGTGAGTGTTAACACATGTATAGGTTTGTGTAACCATCACCACAATCAGGATAGAGAACATTCCATTACTTCAAAAAAAAACCCAAAACAAAACAAAAACCCAAAACAACACCCCTTGGGCTGCTCCTTTGCAAAACCCTGCTCCCCATACCTGAACCCTGGCAATCAAGGATCTGTTCTCCATCCCTATACTTTTTGCCATTTCTAGAAGTTCATGTAAATGGAATCATACAGAAAGTGACCTTTGAGAGTGGCTTCTTTCACTCAGCATAATGTCTTTGAGATTCATCCATGTTGCTATTTGCATCATTAATTATTTCTTTTTCTTGCTGGGTAGCATAGATGTACCACAGTGTGTTCATACATTCACTTATTGGAGAACATTTGGGTTGTTTGCAGCTCTTGGCAATTATGAGTAGAGCTTCTATAAAGATTCCTGTATAGGTCTTTGTGGAAACAAAAGTTTTCATTTCTCCAGGGATGCCAGTGCTGTATCATACAGTAAATAGGTCTTTTTATTTTCCAGAGGAATTTTTATTTTAATTAGATCCAAGAATGAATTCAACATTTAAACTATAATGATTCTGTACGTGTGGAATTTCAGGCTGTGCTTTTGAGATTTAGAGTAAGATTGTGTGTATGTAAATGAGTACGTACATAAGTGTGAATGTGTGTGAATGTATATGCATGTGCTGGGTATATTAAAGATTGGGAATCCTGAAATCACTTCAGATTAAATGGATGGCATATTCTTGCTCACCTTGTGCTTATGGGTCAACACACCACTTTTTCTCCCAATGCTTTAATCCTGACCTATAGTATCAGTGCAGGAAGAGCTATTTAAATTGGATGAGTGTTTGACAAACATCTGTCTGTTCTTGATGAGTGGATTTCCTTCCATCTCTAAATCCCATGACTATGACTGCAACTCTATGCTTGAATCATTCTCTAGCTACATCAATTTCATGCTTGTCAGCAATGCCTAATCCATCTTCCATAGTCTGGAACTACTCAGGCGGCAGACTCCCTTGAGGTGGAAGTGTTCCTTGTATTCACTGAAGTACCTGCCATCCTTGGGGTGTCTACAGTTTGTGTCCTAGAGAATTGTTTAATTTTAATTTTCACTGCAAGAAAAGTCTTTGCTGAAGGAAAATATGAGCAATGCATCAAACAATTCTATTAATATCATTTCTTCCTTTTAAAAAATAACTTTCATTGCCAGAGATTTTGTTCTGAAGTTTCACAATTCAGATTTTGCACACACAACTATCCTTTTTCATCTTAAGTATCATTACCATAAGTAGCTTATGGTAATTGTTCAGAAAATGTTTGTTGAGTTGAATGGGTGAAAAAATAACTTGGTGAAAAAGAATAAGATTGATATAATTATAATTTTCTTCATTTTGTTATCATTATTTATACTATATCAATCCCTCTTTTTTTTTCTTCTGAGAAAGAATTGGCTTTGTATGTCAAAGATGTTTATTCCCTATGGTTTTTTAAAATTAGATATTTAAAAAAATGGTTTAATATGACCCGAATCTATGAATTGATTATAATGTGACAAATTTAATATAGAAACTAAATCAGAAAACATTAATAGGTTCATTGGAAGAAAAAAGTCTATAGTATTGATAACATACTTTTTTTTCCCCTATAGAGAATAGTAAGTACAAAAGCTTAAAATAAATATATTTAGTAGTTTGTATGAGTATTTTATGTTTGAGATAAATTTGATTAAGTGCTCAAAGAAATTGAAGTTAAATGTTATTTTGCTAAACAAAAACAAAAATAAGACAAAATAAAACAGGACAAACAAATAAATAAATAAGCAATATTTATAGCTTCATCTTTTTAACCACTAGTTTTTGCCTTAAGTGAGTAAAGTGACAATATTTATTTTGGAATTATTAGTAAAATTTGATTAGGTATTTTATATTGCAAGCTCCAGAGCTCACTTGTCTTTGTATATAGTGACTCCTGTGAATTTTGAAAGATAGATTGAGACATTAATTTATTTTACTACTCCAGTTACCAGATAATGCATACTCATCCTTTAAACTGGAGATAAAATGCCAACTTCGCAATGAGATTTTTCCAAACTGTCCTACACAAAATTGTTTTATTATCCATATACCACAGTTCTATGATAACGTATTTGAATTCAGGTCCATCTCTACCAATAGTCTGTGGGCAATTTGAGGGTGGGACATGTCCCATTTTCCTTCGCAATCTTAGCATTTAGTGCAGTCTGACACATTATGCTAAATAAAATAAATATTTGTCACATTGAATAAGATACCTGAGGTATAATGAGAACCTTGGCCAACATTTCAGGTTTTTTGTATGTATTTATATATGTATGTATATGTGTGTTTGTGTAATACATGTATCTGAGAAACTGATAGTGGTAGAATTGAATGAAAACAGAGCTGCTTCCTGTAGTTGTATAGACCAGATGAGTAGATTTTTTTTTAAATGGAGCTAATAAATTATTAGCAAGGAAAAACTGTGAGTTTTACAATATTTTTATAGAGAGGAAGTGGGTCTTCTTTGATCAACTTAAAAAGACAAGGGCCCCAATTCACTCTGTTAATTTTATTTCAAGAGCTCTTTGAACATGCCTTGAGCCAAAATTTCTTTAAGAAATGGCTTTTACATTGCAAAAACAATTCTGTCACCATAACTCAAACTACTCTGGAAAGTGATGGAAAAGGTAGTTACATGGGAAACATTGCACCATGTGGACTTCAGTAAGGTTAGCACCACAAATCGTGTTCCCTTCAGTTTTTTTAAAAATTGATTTTAGAGAGAGGAGGAGAGGGAGAGAGAGAGAGAAGAAAATATTGATTTGTTGTTACACTTATTTATGCATTCATTGGTTGCTTCTCATATGTGCCCCCACTAGGGATTGAACCCTCAACCTTGGCATATCGGGACAACACTCTATCCAATTGAGCTATCTGGACAGGGCCCCTTCAGTTTTATTTTGCAGATCAAGTTCACAAAATTCCTAATGAGACAAATGAGCTAAGGGCTACTTCAAATTATTTCAGCTGAAATGAGGTGATAGTGGTGACAATTTAGGCCAATACTTACATGTCATTGTTTTAATTCTAGGTAGAGATTTGGCTTTTAGCACTAGCCTTCCCCAGGTGGTTTGCTATGATACAGACATCTGTCTGATATGACCTTGGACTGGCAGTGAGGCTACCTGGGTAGCTATGCTAGGCAGTTGGCCAAACTGTTTTAGAAAACAGTAGTCTGGTTAGATTCTTCTGAAGGAGAAGGCCATGCACAGAAAAGTAGACTTTTTTTTTACTGGAAGACGACACCTGGTAGAACGCTGTAGTAGGCTGTTGGTGCTCCATTCAGATACCCTTTACTGGGCTGGGACATTATACTGTGAGATTTGACAGCTATGGCTCATAGTTGTACACTTCTTTGAAGAACTATCCTTTGTCACTGAAGCTGCTTTCCTTGGAGTTGCCTGGGATATTATGCCCTTCTCCTGAGGGCTGCCCACAGGCAATGACTGTCTGCTTTGAGGAGAGGGTACAAAATTTTCTCCCCATTTGCCTCAAAGTGGGACTACTCTGTGGTGCCATTCACACTCCAGAGCTCCTTGTGGGATCAACCTGAGGCTAGACTTCAGCTGAAACTATCTTTGCTTGGCTTCTTCTGTCCTATCCTGTTTTCCTCTCTTTCTTATTCCTGAGAGTACTAATTCAATAAATCACTTGCATAAAAATCTCCATTTCAGGTTCTGTTTCTAGAGAAACCAACCTAACACACATGTCTCTGACTAAATGAGCTGGCACTGCAGGATACTAGAAGGATTTCTATGTGGATACTGAAATTTCCATGAATTACAACAGGAGTGATGTTGTAGAAAAAGATAGTTATCTGAGTGTTGAACTCATTGAGGACGAGGCAGAGAGAGTTGGGGTTCAAAACAGGACTTTGCTTACTCCACATCTGCACTGAGAAGCTTAACATTGTTGAAGACAATCTCATAATTATGCCAGTGATTTGCACTTTGAGTTAGTGATCACAAAAGTCATTTGAATTCCAGATGCAGCCTGGTCATCCTATTACAATTCGTATAAACTTGCTGTCTGAATTACCTGAATTTGTTTGTTATTCAACCTACTGAAAAGATAAACTTCCAATATCTGTGTCTTAATCCAATAAAAGTTTCTTCTTAATTTAAATCCACAAAGACTATTTCTGATTGACATGGGGCTCTATTCTAGGTGATGGTTCAGGGATCCAAGGCTCTTTCCCTCTTGTCACCTTGTAATCTTTGACTTATGGTTTCCAAGGTTTTAGCTTCAGGAAGGAGTATGGAAAATCACATGCAAGAAGATTTTATGGATGTACATCATTCTCACATTTCATTGGTTACTTGATTACTGCATAACAGATATGCTACTCACCAAATGACAGTATGTAAGTCCCCCATGCATTTAACACAATTGTGGGGAAGGGGCACTGATGAATTGACTGGAATTAATTTTCTACCACTGACTGAATGGGGACCAAAAAAAGAAAATTAAGTTTAGCTACAGAAAATAAGTTAAATGCCTTGGCAACCTGGATTTGTGTACTGAGATTCAAACATTCTGCATGTGTTTGAAATGGTATCCGGAGGGGCTGGTTTTGGAGTAGAAGAGGATAAATGAAGTAGAAGGAGCATGGAATTGGAAAACTTGATGATAAAGTTTATAATTGCATCCAGTGGGTGGACAGTGATACAGTAGTTTTTGCAGCCTTTAATGGTGAATTTCAAACAGAGCTCCCACTAATTGATGCAGTGCTTTTGTTAGAAAAAGGACACAACCCCATACCAGAGCGCATGGCACTGGAGAGTAGAGTGTGGGCTGGATTCCGGCCCCTACCACCCCTTTTACCAGGAGCAGTTGTACAGGATACATGACATTATGTGCATCATATGTGGCAGTCCTGATATCAAAGCAATTGCTTTAGCTCCTTCCCTGTGGTAGATTGAATTCATAGCCCTATTTTTTTCACTTTTGTTCACACCCTTTGCCATGTGACTTTGAAGTTCTTCCCACTAAAGAGGTGGACTATATTTCCCTGATGCTTGACATTTTTGGCTATGTGGTAGCTTTGGCCAAAGGAATGTGAACAAATGTGAGATGACCCAAAGGTGCACTTGCATGACTGGGCTTGCTCTTTTATATCTCTGCCAACACTTTGAGAAGGACATGTCCAGGCTAGCCCACTGGTCCAAGGAAGAGGTTGAGAGGCATAGGGAGCAGAGCCAAGTCACCCAAGCCAGGTCCAGACTAGATCCATTGATCGATCATCAGTCACCTTTACACATGTATAAGTAAGCTCAACAGAGATCAGCAAAGCCACTCAGTCAAAGCTCAGCCTAGATCATCTGAATTCCTATTGACTTATGGGCTAAATAAATGCTTATTGTTTGCCACTGAGATTTTGTGGTTGTTTGTTACACAGCATTTCAGTGGCCATACTTAATTGGTACATCCTCTTTCTCCCCAATAAGCCCTAGGACCATGGAGCACATACATTGTTGCTTCTGCCATGACTGCCCTATTTCACTAGGAACTTGCATCCATTTTCAGAATCAATGCCTATCCACCTTTGTATCAGAATCAGAGAAAAACACACATTAGAAAAGAGTTAGGGATACCTGATTTAAGAGGTTCTAATGAGAAATTAAAGGTAATACTAGATTCTAGAACTAAAGGAGGAAAGAAATTAGAATTTATGTTCAGATTATTCTGATAAAAGAAGTGTGGGTAGTGGAGAGTAGGTGGAGGGGAAACAGCTTAACCTCTCTATTCTTGGTGATGAAGATTTCTCAGTGCAACAGCATGTCAATTCATAACTCCTCTACTTATAATTCCTTTCATGTAGGGATTGGATATATAGTATAATTTTAGCAGGCCATAATTTTCTATTTATAGATAGGGGAGATATTATTTTTCACCTTGATAGAATACAGGAAATGAATATATCTGACGTCCTTATACATAATGAAGAAAAGTAAAGGGACTCAATAATTCTTGACATGTGATGCCTTGCAGTGTTCCTATTTCCATCCTATTTTCTTTGTTGGCCTATCCTTGCAAATGAAACAGTTGATGATACTTTTCTTGTCACTATTCACATTAAAACATATCTCTGTCATTCTATCTAGTGGCACTGAATAATTTTATCAGCTAAATGAACATTTTAGTCATCAGTGAAACTCTTTCAGCAGCAGAAAAAATAGAGTAGATTGTTAGGTCAAAAGAGAGCATCCTGTAATAGCTGTCACCACTATGGAAAATTTCAAATAATGACTATGTTTTTCTTTTTTAATCTTGAATGCTTTGGGGACCAAGTAGCAAGTCCACCCACAGCTATTGTCAAGCATATTCCTTTTTTCATCAGCAATGAGGAGTGATCTTTCCCTTGCCTAAATGTATTATCATAGAAAAAGACCTAGATATTTGTGTTGCAATGTGGAATTTCTTCTTTTTGAAATCTCAGTTTCTAATCTAGTCAGAACTTCTAATAGGAATATTAAATGAGAATGTCTATATTTTTAAAACCTAAATATAGTTATCTCATAAAACTTCCTTTCCTATAAGATTTGATTGTTAGCATATATGTCTTTAAAAAGTCCAATTTTCACATCTTTTTCGGTTATGAGCCAGTGTAGCTCATGGGAAGAGATGGTTATATCCATAAAGGATATTATGTTCTTCTTGGCTAGTGGATACCTTGGATTAAATCTCCATGAGCCTAAGGTCTAACCATTCTCAGACCTTATTTAAGCTGAATGGACGTAAACATTTTATTTCCGTATGCTAAGTGCTATAATGCATAGCAACACTTTTGCAGGTCGTGTTTCCCGGGAAGCAGGTCCTGAGATGGAGTTTAGTGGGCAAGTTATTTATTAAGTAGTGCCCTAGGGATCATCACATTGCCACTCAATTTCTCCCTCTGCCCAATTCCACTTCCTTTCCTTCCCTAGCACTCACATTTCATTAGTTGCATAATATTTAAAATTAAATAACATATCTACAATTACAACTGAAATAAACAGACTTGAGAACAAAAACCTGACTAATTTTTTTTTTTAAAGCATACAACTTAAAAAATGGGAGCTGAGCTGTGTGGGTGGACTGGAAGGGAGCCTGTTATTGGTGGCCCTTCTAAGTGTCATGGGTTTTGGTCAACTTGTTTTACAGAGGGAATGATAAGGTCAGTTAGTCAGTTAAACTGAAGACAGTTAGACTGAAGACTTGTAAAGAGACTTCTATTCTACCTCTAGTTCAGAGGCAAATTGTGTTGTCTTCAGCTAAATTCATGCTTGGATACACTAACAACCCAAGTGTCCATCAGTAGATGAGTGGATAAAAAAGCTGTGGTACATGTACACAATAGAATACTATGCAGCTGTAAGAAAGAAAGATCTCTTATCCTTTGAGATAGCATGGAAGGACATGGAGAGTATTATGCTAAGTGAAACAAGCCAACCAGAGAAAGACAAATATCACATGATCTCACTTATTTGTGGAATATAATGAACTAAACAAACTGATGAACAAAATTGACCCAGAGACATAGAGGTGGAGTACAGACTGACAAGCCTCAGAGGAAGGAGGGTTGAGAGGGAAGAGATAAATCACAGAACTTATATGCATGTATTCATGACCAATGGAAATAGACAACAAAGCTGGGGATGGGGCAGGGGGGATGGGGATGAGGGCGTCAATGGGGGAAAAAGGAGAAACATTTGTAACAAAAAAATAATAATAAAAAAACAATATAAAGCACTCATAATATAGTTTTACATATTTTAAACCATTAGTAATTCAAGACATTAATGAAAGAAATTAAAGAAGTAACAAATAGTGCTGCTACAAACACGGGGGTACATATAGTCTTTCTGATTGGATCTCTTATCCTTTGAGACTACATGGAGGGACCTGGAAAATATTATCCTAAGTGAAACAAGCCAAACAGAGAAAGACAAGTTTCATATGATCTCAATTATTTGTGGAATATAATGAACATAACAGTCTGAGGAATGGGATAGTCCCAGAGACGTGGAAGTGGGGTACAGACTGACAATCCCCTAAAGAGGGGGGTGGTGGGGGAGAGATAAACCACAGAACTTATATGCATGTATGCATGAACAGTGGACATGGACAACAAACTGGGGAAAGGGCAGGGAGAGAGGGGGAGGGGGAATCACTGGGGGAAAAAGGAGAAACATCTGTAACAAAAATTAATTAATAAAAATAAAAAATAAAAAATAAAAAAAGAATATCACCTGAGCCATGAAAGAATAAGTATAATTTCACAATTACAAAAAAAAAAGAAAAGAAAAACAATGTAAAGAGTAAACAATAAAATTGTATTCACATTCAACTACCAAAAAAAAAAAAAAAGAAGTAACAAATAAATGAAAAGATATTCTATGCTCATGCATTGGAAGAATAAATAAAATGTCCAAGTTATCCACAGCAATAAACAGATCAATGCAGTTCCTATTAAAATTTTAATGGCATTTTTCACAGAAATAGAACATTTGTATCTAACAACCAAAGACACCAAATGATCAAAGAAAGCAATAGTGAGAACGAAGAACAAAGCTGGAGGAATCACATCACACTCCCTGATTTTAAACTATATCACGAAGCTATAGTAATCAAAACAATATGGTACTAGCATAAAAACTGACACATAGATCAAAGGAACAAAATAAGAGAAAGAGCCCAGAAATAAAATGATGTATATGTGTTCAATTAATTTACAACAAAGAAGGTAAGAGTATATAATGGGAAGAGGACAGTCTCTTTAATGAATGGTACTTGGAAAACTGCACAGCTATAAGCAAAAGAATGCAAACTAGACCACTATCTTACCCAACACCAAAAAAATTAATTCAAAATAAATTAAAAACTTGAATGTAAGACCTAAAACCATAAAATTCCTAGCAGAAATCATAGGCAGTAAGCTCCATCACTTTGATGTTGGTGATGATTTTTTGGATCTGATGCCAAAATCAAAGGCAAGAAAAGCACAAATAAACAAGTGGGATTATATCACACTAAAAACTTCTTAGAGCAAAGAAAACCAGAAACAAAATGTAAAGGCAACCTATGGAATGGGAGAAAATATTTGCAAATCATATATTTGATAAAGGGATAAATTCCAAAAAATGTTAAAAACTCATGTAACTCAATAGCAAACAAACAACAAACAATTCAATTTAAAATGGGCAGAAGATCTGAATAGACATTTAAAAAAAATGCTCAACATTACAAATTATCAGGAAAATGCAAATGAAAATTACCATGAGATATCATCTCACACCTGTTAGAATGGTTATTATCAAAAGACAAGAAATCACAAGTGTTGTGCAATGTTGGTGGGAATGTAAATTGGTGCAGCCACTATAGAAAACAGTATAAAATTTCCTTAAAAAATTTAAAAATAGAACTACCATATGATCCAGCAATTCCACTTCTGGGTATTTATCTAAAGAAAGCAATACACTAACTTAATAAGTATAAGCACACCCATGTTCATTACAGCATTATTTACAATAGCCACGATATGAAAAAACTTGTGTCACTGATGGCTGAATAGATAAGGACAATGTGGTCTATATATACAATGGAATGCTATTCAGCCTTAAAAAAAAAAAGAAAACTTGCCATTTGTGACAACGTGGATGACCTTAAGGGCCTTAATGTAAGTGAAATAAGTCAGATGGAGATAGACAAATATTGTATGATCTCACTTGTATGTGGAATTTAAAAACAAAAAAAGTTCATAGAAACAGAGAATAGATTGGTGGTTATCAGAGGCGGGGTTGGGGTAGCTTAAATGGGTGAAGGGAGTCAAAAGGTACAAGCTTCCCATTATAAAATAAATAAGTCCTGGAGATGTAATGTAGAGCAAGGTGACTGTAGTTAATAATACTGTATGGTACATTTGAAAAAATTGCTGACAGTAGATCTTAAAAGTTCTCATTACAAGGAAAACAATTTGTAACTGTGTGGTGACATTTGCTAAGCAGACCTATTGTGCGGTGATCATTTTGCAATACATCCAAATAACAAATCATTATTTTGTACACCTTAATCTAATATAATGTTATATGTAAATCATACCTCAATATAAATTAGTAATTTATTTTTGTTATTGTTGAGTTGGAACTCTTGTGTCAAGCAGTTTCTAGCATCTGAGGGGGGCCATGGAGTAGAAGCAAAAGAGCAAGACCTTTTATGAAGAAAAGCAGAATGGGACAAGCTGACAAATGGGTTATGCCTAAAGTTTGAAATAGAGTTGAGTAATAAGGCAGAGACATACAGGATCTTAGGGCT
The DNA here is from genome assembly GCF_014108415.1 of Molossus molossus. Taxonomy (NCBI): domain Eukaryota; kingdom Metazoa; phylum Chordata; class Mammalia; order Chiroptera; family Molossidae; genus Molossus; species Molossus molossus. Next base: position 134,299,662 of record NW_023425355.1, on the reverse strand, counting down.
GGAAAGACATTGATGGGGATAAAGGAGGGTGTTGTGGTTGTGGGCGTGTGAGTGGGGATGTGGTTTGAGGTGGGGGTAACTTTAATTTTTTTTTACTAAGACTACTTTTTAAGAGTAGTTTTAGGTTCACAGCAAAATTGAGGGCAAGGTACACAGATTTCTTCCTACCCCCCCACACGCATGGCCTCCCCTATTAACAACATCCCCTACCAGAGCATATGTTTGTTACAATTGATGAACCTTTTTTGACACATCATTATCTCTCAGACTTCACAGTTTACATTAGGGTTCACTCTTGGCATTGTACATTCTATGGGTTTGGACAAATATACAATGACATGTATCCATCATTATAGTATCATACAGAGTGTTTTCACTGCCTTCAAAATCCTCTGTGCTCTGCCTGTTCATCCCTTCCCACCCTGTCCCATCCCTCTCTGTAATCTCCGGCATTATGAGTACATGTGATTTGATTTGTTAAATGTATTCTCTCAACACACATTTAAATTAAATGATTGTGAATGGAATCATTCACATACTGAGCTATGACTTTAGAGATCAGTTTTTACAAGAAACAAAAAGCCCAAGAAAACATAAAATTTGACTAAAGGAAGTTCCTAAAAATTATGGAAATCTTCATATTTAATAGACAAGCAAATATATTTCAATTAAGAATGAAAAATACCATGCAGATCAAATGCTCCCCTGAAAATACAGTGCAGTTCAGGCGATGATGCTTGTTTGTGAGATGTGGAGGGAACAGGAAAATGGCTCCATTAGATAGATGAGCACTCACTGTTATTTTTTTTAGTGCATTTAAAATATATATTTTGAGAGATCTGCTTTCAACAGCTCTTTCCCGTCTCACTTGGTGCCCTCTCTGAGTCATCTTTTTTTCCAGGTGGAAAAGCTGCAAGTATTAGCATAGTATTTCCTCTATACTTAGTAAAGGTGTATTTTTGATGAGATCATTGATCCTCCTCTTTAGCAGAAGGAGGCAAATAAACTTAACAGAGGCAAAATATCAAGGGTGTAAGGGTGGGGGACGGAGCCGACAGGAAATGAGGCATGTGTAAGTGGGTAAGTAGACATGGAGGGGAAGTAATATTACTATGTGTTCAACTACACGTGCCAGGTGTTGTATTATCATTGCCTCATTTAATCTTCCAAGAACCCTGATCTAAGTATTATCTCCATTTTACAAATGAGGAAAATGAGTCTCAGAGCATTTAAGCAACTTGTCTAGGTTGTACAGGAGGCATCATAATAATGTGCTGCAGATGCAAAATTCTAACTCAGGTGGATCCGGTCTCCAGCACATCCTCTTCCACTATAGCAGGATGCTCTTAGTAAGAACCAGGTAACACGTGTATCTGGGGCTAGGCATTTGACAATACCTCACCTAAAAACATTTAAAGTCTACCGTTTTAAAAACACCACTAAGGTTAAACTGAATGCATCTGCAGAACTGAATTTGCACTAAGAATTAGATGCAAATAAGGCTGAAAGAAAAATTACACAGGACATTCAATACTTTTTTCTTAAATTATTTAAGGAACAAGATGGGGGTGGTGGTGTAAGTAAATACCCAGGCAAATGAGAGAAGGCAGCTTTCACTTCACAGAAGTTATTTAGTGCAGAATGATGTGTTATATTTTAAACACACATTAAGTGATATTGTACTGGTTAATGGAAAAGGGGTGACAATTTCAATGGCTGTCAATAGCTCTTTTATTTTAGGGAATGTTTGACAAAGTTTACATAAAAAATAATTTTGACTTATGGAACTTGTAGTAAATGTGACTTATACCAACCAGGGTTACTCAAAATGTAGTCCCTGGAGCAGCCCCAGTCTACAAAGCATTACTGGTCTGTGATAAGTACAGGGGTTGAGAATAAGCATATAGAAATGTGCATAAAAATAGACATTACTATAATATTGTGTGATCAGTAGGTTTGCATTTTGTATGCTTTTAAATTTTCTCATAGTTTCCCTTCATTAAATTTTATAAAATTATTGGTCTATGACAATAATAGCTTGAGAAACACTGATATATGTAACACTTGAATATTCTAACTCTTAAGCAGCTATTTGTTAAATGCCTTGAAGGTGTTATTGCGTTTCCCTTAAGTTTTTTTTTTGAAATTTTTTATTTCATTTTATTTATTTATTTTTGTTACAGATGTTTCTCCTTTTTCCCTCATTGACACCGTCCTCCCCCTCCCTCCCTGCCCAGTTAAGTTTTTAAATGGAGTTTTATTTTAATCTTGAGTCTGGCTAGAATATATACTTATTTACTTATTTAATTTCTTATAAACCAATGAGTGATTTCAGTATCCACAAATAAGGCCCTTTGCTGTTTAACTGTAACACAGAATTTGATGATTTCAAATGCTTACTTCAACCCATAGTGAAGTGCTCCCTAATTATGTTTAGAAGTTTCAGAAGTTGTTCTAAAATATGCCTACACCATTGAAAGGCCTAGCATCAACCATTTCTCTTCTCATGAAATTCTAGAGCTCTTGGCTGCTGTGTTGTTCTGGCAGCGAGAGAGCTAATCCAGGGCTGAGGCAGAGGATGATGGTTTACCCATAGGCCATTAGGTCTCAGCAAGCTCCGTGACAATATTTCTTCTTCTATGAAGATACCCAGCAAGGTCATGGATCAACCTCTAGTTCTACCTCTTGGCGACTTTTAAGGGACATGATGCATCGCCCTATTCTTCTTTTTCCTAAGGCCTTCCTTTCTTTTATAAAGTTAGCACCTTCTTCAGGAGTCTCTCCCCAACTGGTTGAGGGGTCAGATAGGGGTCTCCTCAGCTGCCATTTGTTGTTATCATTGAAAACAAAAAGTCAGGTTCTTTGCACTTAAAGGATCTTTCTTGCCCCAGAAACTATTGCAGGGCATTACCCAGAAGCTGCAGCCAACCCTTCTTAAATCCCTGCTCAACTTCAGTACTTGTCCCCTGCTACTCTGGGGGTATCCTTTCTTCAGTAAACCTTCTATTAGTGCCTCTGATTTGTATCTTTTATAACAAAGAGTAATTTGATGTTTGATTCATACTGAATTCATTTTCATCCATGATAATAGCATTATTCCAAATATATATATATATTTTTTTTCTGAAAGTAGTCCACTATTTTTCTCCGACTGATGACAGATTATTAAAAAAATTTTTTCTTTATTGATATTAGAGAGAGAGAGAGAGAGGAAGAAAGAGAGATAGAAGCATCAATGAGAGAGAACATCGATTGGCCACCTCCTGCATGCCCCTCACTGGGGATCAGGCCCACAACCTGGGCATGTGCCCTGACTGGGAATCGAACCAGCAACCTCTTGGTGCATGGGTCAATGCTCAATCACTGAGCCACACCGTCTGGGCACAGTCTATTTTAATTTAACTTTTCATGGTGTATATTTTCATAGTAATCATTTCTAACCACTTTCTATCTCTATTAACCTTTCATTGATGCAATCATGGTAAATTTACAGGATATGGACAAATTAACAAATACTGTGGTACTTGCAGTATTTTATAAACAGCTGTAACTGCTAAGAGTCAATGGGCATATTTTTAAAAAATTCTTTGGAAGAGAGCATATGAAATGTGATTATATATTGAACTCTGGTGACCCATCAAAGTAAAGGACACAATTGTACAGAAGATGTGTGTCAATCATGGGCCCTACTTTTAGCAGTCAGAGCACTCTGGTAACACTCTTTCTGACCTTCAGATTGTCATGTTTTATTTACAAGACCAGAGTGTGGCATACTTAACTGATAATATCGCTTCAGGGACTCTGGGATCTGAACACATGAAGACATAACACAAAGAACCTTTTCTTTTAACTAATGATCTTTGTACTCTCAGTAACTTTGCCTGGTGCTCAAAGCCACTGCAATTTCTATGGAATCTGTAACACAAATCAATTCCATAATTTGATTCAGCAAAGAGGAAAAATGTGTGTTTAACATGTAGTGATTCAAGTCAGATTAGAACATTCATCTTTAGGGAAAGGCCCAGAGTCATATTCTTTTTTTCTCACATTGAAAGGCCCAGCATTTAAAAATCTAAATTGTTCAGTTTCCTTGAACAATACTTATACATAGTGTGAATATTTGATTTCATAGATGTACACAGACAGTTAGACTATATATTCATGAGTTCAACCAATATGCATTATTCTAATATTTCAGAGGTCTTAAAAACTCAACATATGATATAAAAATAAGGCTTTTTCAGAACAGAAAATATCAAAGTTGTCACCATAGTATTTTGTTGGTAGAAGTAATTGATTATAGGGTGATTTTTTTTTTTATCTTGGCTTTTTCAAGGAGCTGCATTCTGTGATCTTTCTTAAAAGCTTCTACTGTGAGCATTGTTATTTAAATGGTTCGCTTGCTATGTTTAGCTGCAAGATGCTTGACAAAGAACAGTGCACATGCTTGATAAACTCTTCATAAATTTATTATAAAGCAATATCTCCTTGCCAGTCCTTGAGTCATTATTTTCTACATCAAGCTAAGATACAAATGGAAGGTGAATATAAAGCCTATGCAATTATTTGAAATGACTAATATATATCATAGGGAGGGATTGCTAATGAGAATAAATGAAATAACATTTGCTGGCAATATGATGTGTGCTTTTATAAAACCAATAAGTGGTTAAAATTTAAAGTTAATTAGGATCTGCTTGACCACAGGTGAGAAAGTGATGTCAAAATAAATCTAGATTAAAAATTATTTCCACTGCATTTTTCTGAATATTATTATATATCTTCTATACAAAATTTAATCATTTCTCATTTACAGGTGCTGTTAATATTACATTAAAATAATATTCATTGATTACCCCTGTGCTCGGTACCACCAAGGATTTAAAATACATGGTTGTGATCATATTTAGTGATCTAGGGAAGGGGCTGAATTTCTATCAAAATTCAACTCTCATTAATATTAGATTTGGTGGATTCAATAAATCACTTTACAGGTTATTGAGCTAATGTGGTTACAAACCATATATCATCCACCTCCACTGCTCTCTGCCCTCCAGGATCTTAAGTATAATTGGGAAGACAAGGTATACAGACATGAAAAGTTAAATAATCATCATAGACAGTGATATAAGAACTATCACAAAGAAATCCATGATTCAATATCAAATGATATTCCCTGTATCTGAACTAGTGACATTTATTGCTGTACACAGAAGAGATCAAGCCAAAAAGTGCGACAGGAGTTCAGAGGAGGGTGAGAGGGAGGGAGGGAGGAATAGGGAGAGGGAGAAATGTGGCCTGAAGTACACAGAGAATTTCAAGAATGCAGGGACTGGAGATGGCCCTTTAGGGTGGGTGCGCTTTGCAAAGATAGAAAGGCAAAGTGTGTCCAGTAGCTCTATGATTTGAATCCAGGTTCTCAATTATAAGTATGCTTGGTTTTATTCTTGCTATTATTCTTTCTACTCCTGTGGAAGTCTGGTAACTACTTAGAAAAATCCATGTTCTCCTCGTCTTTCTGGGCTAGAGTACATTTCCCAGCCCCTGTTGCAGTTATGTGTGGCATGTGGCTGATTTCTAGCCAATGAAATAAGTGAAAATGTATTAATTATTTACTGAAACTTAGCAGTTTAAAACAATAGACATCTTTTGTTTCAGTTCCTGAGGGTCAGGCATTCTGGAGTATATTATATTAATTAGGTAGTCTGGCTCAGGGTCTCTTATGAAGCTGTAGTCAAGGTGTGGGCTGGGGCTATAGTCATCTGAAGGCTTGCTCACAACTGGTTGTTGGTGGGAGGCCTATGGACCTCTCTGTGGTGATATTTGAATGTTCTTGTAATATGGCAGCTACTGAGTGATTCAAGAGAGTAAGATTCAGCCGTGGAAGTCACACACTGTCATTTCTGCAATATCTCATTTGTTATACAGGTCAACCCATTCAGTGTGGGAGGGGGCTATGCACGATCATGAATACCAGGAAGCAGGGTTCATTGAGGCTATCCTGAAGGCTGGATATCTGCTACTTTCATACTCTGTCCAGAAAAAAACTCCCATGTACTCCTTCAATCTCCTTTCCCCTTCAAGCTGGCTGAAATGAAATGACTCCCAGGGTAACTTGGGACTCACATGTTGAAGGTAGTAGTGCCTCCATCAGCCTGGGTCCTGAATGACTGCATTGAGAAGACCCTGTTGATCTATTTACCGGCTGAGTACTAATAAGTGAAAAAGGCATAAAGTTCTACTGCTTTTGAGCCATTGTAGTTTCAAATCAATTTGGTTCTGCAGTTAGTCCTTCCTAACTAGTATAATTCCCACACAGTGAATCTTTCAATGTCCAATATTGAAGCAAAGTCAAGCACCACAGAGTATTGAGAGAGGGACTATCTGTATTACATTCATTTGTCCTGGGGCACTTTTTCTTATGCTTGTTAATACTTTCCAACCAGTTTCAAATGAATGCCTACCATGTGTTGGGCCTTATTCTAGCAGCTAGGGGCACAGCTGTCACAACACAACAAAGTCCCTGCTTCACAGAACTCACATTCTAATAGAGTACATTGTGGATGCCTCTTGATGAATGTACCAAACAAGTTTGCTAATGTTCTTTTTTTTTTTAATCCTCATCCGAGGACATTTTTCCATTTTTGTACAGACAGAGTGGGAGGGAGAGAGAGGAAGAGAGAGAGGGGGAAACATCGATGTGAAAGGGACACATCGAGTGGTCGCCACCAGCACGACCAACCAGGGCCGGGGACAAACTGCAACCGAAGTACATGCCCTTAGCGGAACCGAACCCAGGTCTCTCCGGACCGCAGGCGGACGCTCTAACCGCTGAGCCAAACCAGCCAGGGCGCTAATGTTCTTATTTAGGGGTTCATATCTATCAAGACATTGCTGATTCCCCTGATTTGATGGGGGCCTGATAGATTAACTTTTCCCCTAATTGTGCACTCAGCCAGTGCTAGTGCTTTCAAACTTTAATGTGCACACGAATCACCTGGGGATCTTGTTAAAATGTAAAATCTGATGCAGTAGGCCTGGGGTGCTGCCTGAGACTCTGCATTTCTAATAAGTTCTCAGGTGATTCTGTTGGTGCATGGATCACAAATTGTATAGCAAGGCTCCAAGAACACTAGTGACTGGATGTTAAAGATATCCTATGTAAGAAAGATTTCATGTTTATATAAATGAAAAATGTAGTCTCTAAAGAGAGGCCAGGCCAAGTTACCCTGGTTCCTAACTGCTTTCTAATTCCTGGTGCCACGCCTGTCAGAAGCCTAACAGTATTTTCTACCATGTGTTCTGTGACCTAACCCTCTATCTTTATAATAAATTTACCTTTTAAAATTTTACACAGTTTGAGTGAGTTTCTGTAATTTGTGGCCCCAAGAGAACACACCCTTGGAATACAAAGTCTGATGTTGTAAGAGGGCACAAAGCACATTGCAAAAACCTTTTCTTTTTTTTTTACTGAACTAGTAAAAAAATTCCAGTGTTATAATCTAAATTTCCATAAATGAAAATTTCCTCAACCACTACCTTTCAGCTTGTGTTATCAGCCATAGCCTTTTGCACACTCAGCCCTCACCAGCTAGGCAGAGCACAAAGTGAGGGCCCTCACAGCCTTCTTGGCAAGACAAGACACAGAAAGAATGCTTCCCTTAGCCAAGAGGGCCACCTTGGGTCTGCTCAAATACAATCTCATGAAAGATGATGTTTTTTTTAAATAGTCATGACAATTTTCAAGACTCCTTTGGTTGTGAGTGACAGAAATTCAACTCCTGCCTAAGTCATCACCTCGCTCACATCCTCTCTTCATTCAGTTTTTTGCTCAAATGTCCTTTTGCAGAATGACTTCCCTTGTCAATCCTATTCCAAATAACATCCTCACTCTATCTGCTTACTCTGATTTACTTTTTTTTTGTTCATAGCACTTCTCCCTATGGGATATGTATATAGTTTACAGTCTAGTATGGGAGACAACAAACTCACAAATATAATTGGTGCTCTCCCCCACTAGACTGTAAGCTCCATAGGGCAGAGGGCTTTGTTTTTTCTATTAACATCCATAGCCTCAGCACTAGAGCAGTGGTTGGTAAAGAGAGGTGAATCGATTAGCATCTGGATGCAAACCATAGCAAAATGGAGGAATAACAAGAACTAAGGACTCAAACACACTCAAGGCTCATTTTCATCCTTTGTCTGCCATTCTGACATCCTCCTCATTTTCTCAATGATCCACACACAGGCTGCCTTTGAAGCACCAGTCTTACCTTATCACAACTCCACAACCAGAAGACAAAGGGTTCCTCTCTCTCAGCTCCAGATCACAGCAGTCTGGGAAGTGTTCTGATTGTCCTTCCTCCCAGGGACATCCAGAGGGGGCCAGGACAAAGCCAGTGTATCTCATTTTTCACTCTCTGATCCTACTTACTCTATTGATTTTGAAGATATTGCCCATTTTAATAATGATGTTTTCGAACTCTGTAGCAGATGCCATTAAGAGGTCCGTGCGTTATCCTCTTGGATCCCTTTGGCATTTTTGTGCACACGTGCTCCCTGAGTGTGTTTTTGCTCTACAGCAGCACCTGCATCTCCTTACTGGAGGCCTGTCCCTGCTGCCAGCACCTGCTATGCCTGTGCAAAGAGAGAGCTATAAGTGCCCCATGGGTGGTCCTTGTCCAACCACCGATAGTCCAGGAGTAGCAACACTCCAGTCCCTGTGCTCCAGATGGGGACAACTCTGAGGTGTGACCTCCACTGTCCCCAGAGCTCCCTCAGGAACAAGCCCAAGATACCCTACGTGGGCTTTGCTGGCTGCTGCACCCTTGCTTGACCTCCTTCCTTTACAAGGCTCCCTTCCCATGTCCCTACTTTGGAATGCCTACGATTAAATCACTTTCAGATGAATTCTCATCTCAGGGTCCACATCTGGGAAACCCAATTTACTAGCTCCATCTGGGAGCTTAGTTCTCTACCTATTTGTCATAAGTTGTTTGAGAGTAGGTAGATTTCTGTCTCCACTCCACACATGTACACTACAGAAATGTTAACTTAATTGCTTTTCATATGTTCCTATCCTTAGAGTTCTTTCCCATTTTCCTTTTTAAAAATTAAGATCCTTTAATTGTTTAAATGCTGCTAATTTTCCCTACTATACTTATTACGATGGCTTGTCTAGCCAACCTCTCTAATTCAATATGTTAAAGAAACATTCTTTGTATTCCCCCCTCTTACTTTCCATATATTTCTCCTCTGTTTCTATCTCTTCAATATTAGGTGCTTGCTCAAGATATCTCAAGGTCATATTTGACTTCACCTTAATTTAACAGTCAAATCATTATTAATCATACCACCTTTTCCTAGTTGACATTTCTAAAATACAGAAATGTAAAAGAGGGAATGCAAATGAAGCCATCAGAACACTCAGGGGTGTCTTTATGTCTTAACTAGTTTCTAAAACATTATTTAACTTAGTTCAATTCAGCAAAACTTTCAGTAATTATTATCAGATGAGTTTATATATACATAATTGTGGAAAATAAAAAAAAAAACAAAACAAGTCTCAAGTATCTTTGATTTAGCCTTAATTAGGATAAACGTTGAAACCAGAGGCTACAAGTTTCAAATAGCAGTATATGAGAAAACATGGGGAGAAAGTTTAAGATATTGACAAGCATTTTTGACAATGCGAAACACTGGATTAACAATTACCTTTTGCTTAGACATATAAGGAAGAACTTTAGCAAGTATTTATTTACACAACAGTTTTACACCATTTAAGCTAAATTTTACTTTTATATATCATCATTATAAAGTTTAATTTCTAAGGCTATTTACTAAAAAAAAGGACAAAGAACATATCTATAATATTGCAATGTTGGTTTTAGTAACTCTAAAGACTGTTGACTTGTAACCCTGAGGCTATGAATGTTTATGAGATAAACTACATGTTAGAATGTTTGGGGGTAGAAAATTACATTCATTTGCTTAAACTTATTAACTATGTTTGTCCCAGGAGGTTGATTTACTCACCATCTCTTTGATAATTGTTCTGCCATTTTTGACTTTACTGATCCAGCTCTAATTACCTCAACAAGTAAAAGAGAATGTGCAAATTAGCTTGGAATTAAAGATATAACTGAAGGCATTCCTTGGGAAAAGTCATTTTTACCAACAAAATAATGGTTACTCTAACACAAGAACTTTAAAGCACAAATACAGATCACAGCCCTCTGTAAAAGCCCCAAACTGGAAACAATCCAAATACTGTCTGACTATAGTAGGTTGGATAAATATACTATGGTATACTTACACAATGGAATACTATACAGAACTGAGAATGAGCAAACTACAATCAGACACAACATAGTTGGATCTTATAAACAAAACATTGAGTGAGAAACAAGCCAGGTAAAAAAAGAATATATTGTATGCTTCTATTCATTTAGAAGTAAAAAAACAGGCAAAACTAAGTTTTAGTGTTGGGATAGTGCTTATCTTGGGGGAGTAGTGCCTGAAAAGGGGAATAATGGTAGTTTTCTGTGGGGGAGGCTGATACTGTTCTATTTCTTGAGTTATAGGTTTATTTGAGTAGTTTTCTATGTGCTACCCTTCAATAAATGTTTTAAAAAACACCATGCAATATAAAATCGCTATTTTCAATGGCACTTTACCCAAAAGAATGTAATCAGTCTTTCAGATCCAGGAAGGATGCCAGACACTGGGAACATTGAGGTGAGTCCAGGAAGTTTGGAATCAGTCTAATTCTTTGTTCCAACAGGACTTAGCAAGTTGTTATCTGTCAATAAATATCTAGGTGAAGATGATTCCTTTTTAAAATATGAGGGGCAGGAAAGAATAGGGAACAACTTCTTATCCAAAGGCAACCTTACAATTTACAGTTGGGTGCTCTCATCATCACATTTATCAAAGGATATTTTTTTAAAGAGAGAGAGAGAAAAAAAAGACTAACCCACAGGGTTTCAGCTATGCACAATAAAGCAAAACAGAAAATAGGATTTTGAAATTCAAGGCCAATGATGTTTTTTAAAATATATGTTTTTATTGATTTCTTAGAGAGAGAGGAAAAGAGAGAAATATCCATGGGCTGCCTCTTGCATGCTCCCTACTGAGGATCAAGCTCACAATCTGGGCATGTGCCCTGACTGGGAATAGAACTCGCAACCTCTTGATGCACGGGACAATGCTCAACCAATTAAACCATGCCAGCCGGTCAATGTTTTGAGTTTAATGTTTTTCCTTACTTTTATAGACAAAAAAAGCTTGCTAAAAAATTAACAACCTCAGAGGAAGGGGTGGGGGAGGGCGGGAAGAGATAAACCAAAGAACTTATATGCATATATGCATAACCAATGGACACAGACAATAATACTGTGAAGGGGGGGCTGGAAGCAGGGCAGAGGGTGTCAATGGGGGGAAAAGGAGAGACATCTGTAATAAAAATAGTCTGGCCAGTGTGGCTCAGTGGCTGAGTGTCGACCCATGCACCAGGAGGTCACCAGTTCAATTCCCAGTTGGTACACATGCCCAGGTTGTGGGCCCGGTCCCCAGTGGGGGGCATGCAGGAGGCGACTAATCGATGTTCTCTCTCATCGATGTTTCTATCTCTCTTCCTTCCTCTCTCTCTAAAATCAATAAAGAAAAATAAATAAATAAATTAGTTAATTAATAAAAAAAATTAGAGGTAAAGGAGACTTTCCTAGGTGTTAGAGTAGGAATAACATAGCCCTTCTAAGATGTTTTGTTCCTCCGAAACCCAGACACTCCAAATGCTTTATAGACTAAAACTTCTGCCCATTTTAGTTTACCAAAATGCAAAATCTGCATGGAGAAGTGTGGCATGATGTGTCGTCTTTTGGCAAAGGAGAAAATACTCCATGAAGTTCTTTTTAACTAAGCTTTGAATGTAGTCAGTGCTTATGCAGAATGAGATACAATTTATGACTTAAAAATGTTGATTCACAGCATGGAATTTTAAAGCTAGATTTTATTGACAGATAACAACTTGCTCAGGCCTGTTGGAATGAAGAATTAGACTGATTCCTCCTGGAGTCATAACCCAGGACTGGCGAACTGATACTTTATCCAATGAACTGGAGGATGGGCAAGTACTTGATGACATGACACTAAGATGTCCACCTTCTCTCACCCACTTCTGCACTACATGTGCTCAACTGGATATATTATGCCAAACTTGGGATTAGAGCTTAAATTGGTAACCCATTTTGCAAAGTGTTAAGTATATAACTGGGAATTTCAACATCTGTGTATGTATAAATAAAGAATCCTACTTCGCGGAAATTCATTTATTGTGGTAGAGTCTGGAACTAATTAACCGTGATAAACAAGGGCCGACTGTAATTGTTTTGCCTTTCCCAAACTCATTTTCTGAATTAGTTCATGGAATATTTCAAGTCTTCCAAAGATGCTGCTGAAGATTTAAAGTTGACATTTTCTATAATCCATTAGTTGTAATATAGTTTCTTCTTGATCACTAAAAAGTAAAGACATCAGTGATCCAAACTATCTGAGCAGAATAATGTCTCCCATGGTAAGCACAGGGACTAGAATGAAGGATTGTGCCACCTGGCATGTAGTAGGCACAAACAAATGTAAAGTATCCTGGACTTTCCCAACACCCAAGTGAGCACAGCAATTCTTCATGAAATAGGTTCAGGCTCATGTTTTTATAGATTCAGGCAAGGCAGTGATAGCTATATTGTTTGCTGGTCTGCTTGGCAGTACCTGTGTATAAGCTAGGGAACAGGCCTACCTCAGGAGAGGTTAGGGTGGGAAACTTTTGTTTTCTTCCAGCAGCAAGCCATGGTTTATCATCGTGTCTTTAACAAATCAAGTTGAAAAATGGAAGCAATCCCAGTTTTTAGAAGCAAAAGAAGGGAATTTCCCCCATCAGGATTAAGGGTGGGCCAAGGGGAACAAGCAGCTATTTTCAGGGCACTTAAAGAAACTGAGGGAACCAGTTAAGCTTGTAATTATAACTTTGGAACCAAAAGATGGTGGTTCAAGGCAGAGGAAAACTGTAGGCAGCAAACAAGGGTGGGAATGGGGGTGGAGTACACTACAAATGGGGAAACTGTAGGAAGTGGAGATATTTACAAGACTGGGGAGTGAGGTGATCTGTTTCCTTAGATAACTTGTAGACTTAATGTGTATGATATTGTTGTCTGTTAATTAATGCGCTCTTCTCTCTCTCTCTCTCTCTCTCTCTCTCTCTCTCTCTCTCTCTCTTCAGCTTTAAGCTGAGAAGGCATTTCCTAGGAGTTGGGTACCTGCTTGAAGAGAGTGAAATACAAGCTAGATTCCTCTCTTCACAAAAATAACCCAAACCTTTGGTGTCAGAAGATCCTCAAAGCCAAGGGTTACACGGGTAAGCAGTCTCAGCCCTTGAGTTCTGACTTCCAATTCTTTTCTCAAAACGAATGCACTATTTATAAAAGTCATTTTTCCCAGCTTTATTATTGACCTAAATCCATCTTTTGGCTTTTGGGGGCTCAGCCATTCTCTTCGTCTGTATAACAGACATACTGGCTCATCTTGAAGAGATTCAGACTAGATGAATAATTGCCTTGAAAAAAAACAGAAGTAATGACTCATCACTCTAAAAATCCATACTGCTTGGCATTTACAGCACTCCTACTCGGTATCACAGAAGATGAAAAAAGAAGGTGCTGTTTGTACCCTCTGAGGAATGAATCTTCTTCCCATCCTTAGAAGAGTAGGTGCATTATCAATGGAACCGGCCATTTCAGACAATACCTCCAGTCCTTTCAAGAACTTTGGGATCATAAAGTACACATTACTACAGGTTTCAGGTCTTGGGCCCACAAGAACCTTTTGGGTACAATGCTAAGGATCCAGCAATGGCTCTGGTGGCAGTACCATAATTAGGATCCATAGCTTTTGCTCCTCACCATTAGCCTGTCCTCAGGCTCTTCTCAGAAACCAGAGAGATTAGTAGAATTAAAAAGTGAAGAGACAAGATCGGGCACGTTCAGGGTGGTATGGCCGTAGACAGAGGTGGCCAAATGTAAACTAAAGCCTTAATTAAAGTGGTGCAATTTTGTATAACTTAAAAAAAAGTGAAGAGAAAAGGCATGAAGATTAGAACTTGGGTCTTTTTAAAAATAATTAATTAATTAATTTTTGTTACAGATGTTTGTCCTTTTTCCTCCATTGACACCCTCCTCCCTTCTCCCATCCCCACCTCACCTTCACAGTATTATTGTGTCCATTGCTTATGCATATATGCATATAAGTTCTTTGGTTTATCTCTTCCCGCCCTCCCATCCTCTCTCCCTCTGAGGTTTGTCAGTCTGTTCCCTACTTCCATGTCTCCGGGTCTATTTTGTTCATCAGCTTATTTGGTTCATTAGATTCCACAAATAAGTGAGATCATGTGATATGTGTCTTCCTCTGATTGTCTTATTTCACTTAGCATAATACTGTCCAGGTCCCTCCATGTCATCTAAAAGGGTAAGAGATCTTTCTTCCTTACAGCTGCATAGTATTCCATTGTTTCTTCCTTACAGCTGCATAGTATTCCATTGTGTATATGTACCACAGCTTTTTAATGCACTAAAACTTGAGTCTTAAGGGGATCTACAGGGGACATATTGCATGAACCAGGAGGGTCATTAGAGCTTCTCCATACCTCAGTTGTGGTAGAGAAAGTTCACCTCAGTTGTGGTAGAGAAAAGAGATGGATTTTAAATAGCATTTGTGCAGCAATTGACTAGGTGTTCAACAAAGCCTGTTCTCTTCCCTCTGGCACCTTACTATACTACATTTCCCAGACTCCTCTATAATTGAGTAATGCCATATGACTGAGTTCTGGCTGATACAATATGGGTAGAAAAGCTGCATATGCCACTTCCAGGCCTGGGCCTTTTAAAACCTCCTGTACAATGAATCTCATAATCTCTTTCTCTCTCCCTCTATTTCATCCCTCCCCACCATCTACTCATTGACTTGATGCTCAGAGTAATTGTGGAACACACGCTATGAAGATTTTAGAGCCTTTTTCTGCCGGAGATCCCGATGACTGAGAAAGAGAGGCCCCCAGTCCCAACTCCCTGCACCAACAGTACTTTTTATGATGAAGAAATAAACTTCTGTTTTGTTTAACAACCATGATTATGGGGTTTCTCTATTATAACAACTGGCTTTATCTTAACCAGTACAGAATTCAACGTATGGCTGTTGAAATTATTATTCAAGTATATACACTTGAAGACCTGTTTAGACATTTCTTTCTACTTTTCTACTGTGATGACATGTTTTTAAAACGTATGATTCCCCAGAAGGAACGGACTTCAGACACAGGCAAGGCCTAATGCCTAAGCACATGGAGAATGGGTACACTTCCTTTAAGCACAGAAACATGCCGGAAAGAAAGAAGACAAAAGGTGAACACATTTTTCCTGATTACAGAGATGCAGGAAGAAAGAGTGGTTACCCCTTAAATTAAGAAAAAGAGATTATTCCCTTTTGAAACAGCCTACATTTAGTGAAAAACATATTTTAAAGGATAAAAAAACCCTACCTAATTAGAAACATGTGATCTTGACTAATCTCTAAAATTAGGCTGATATTTAGCATTGAGATATTGGATTCCCAGAGACTTTTTAGTATATTGTACATTTATTTCTCTGTTTCACACTATCAATTATAAGCTAGGTTCTGCTGTTCTGAATTGTCATATTCTCAGACTCATTTGTCTATCCTGTTTCAGCATGCCAGCATGTCAAAGCCTGCCCATAAGAACTGCATCAGAAGCTACTCAAGGCATCTGCAGCCCCTTTGTAACTTCTCCACGTCACCCAGATTAGTCTATCTACCCTCATCAGTTTTCTTGGTTTCTTGACCACTTTTTAATTTAATTTCTCAGATTTCACTTTCTGCCTAGCCCTCTTGGGTCAGTCATCTAATACTGTACTGGCCTCAGGATTTATCTTAAAACAATGCTCAGTTGTTAACCAATGTTCAGTTGGCAAAGCCAGAACATGGGTTGGCCAGTGGAGATATTACCATGTGGTCACAGCATGACACGTGGCAGCAATGCTGGCTATAGTAAGCTCAAAGAACATGGTCAGGCTGTGCTACCTCAGGCACATTTCAGCGTAAAGGACACTAGTTATTTACAGAGCTGCCTAAGCCTCAATTTTAGCCACTAAGTCTATCTGACAGCTATCACTAGCCTTTTACCAATGCTTTACAGAGGAGCAGGGCTATAATTTGAGTTTTCTGTGTTATCCCTTTCTGTGCCTTACTGTAGCAGATGCTATTGGTGCTCCTTGGCATTCATTACTGCTTATTTTCTTGTTGACTGCTTACTGTGAACACCTGTGACTCTCTGCCCGAGGGTGTGTTTTATGGCTACAAAGTGCTGAAGAGTCAATGTCCCCAGAAGTAGCCCTCAACCAACAACTTTCTCTGAGGTGGTAGACAAGTGCCACAGTTTTCTTAACCATCAGGTAGAATAAATCTGAGCTATGTTCCACATGGTCTCTAAGAGTTTCCCAATGGGATTGAGCTCCAGTTGTCCAGAGTGCTGACTGGCTTGCTAACACACTATGAATTGGCTTTCTTTCCTTCTCGATCTTGCTTCCTCACCTCCCTGCTGATGCTTCCTGAGATTATCTTCCAAATAAACCACTCACACCCAAACCCTTGTCTCAGGGTCTGCTTACAGAGGTACCAAAGCTATGAAACCTATTCTCCTCTGATTGTAAAATGAAGCAGAGAAATGATCCCTAAGAAGTTAACAAAAGAGGGAAGAAGCAGTGACAGAGGTCTATACAGGGTGGGGCAAAAGTAGGTTTACAGTTGTGAGCACGTGAAACAGACTTTATTCTTGTATTATTTATTATTTTTTTATATGAACAACTGTAAACTTATTTTTGCCCCATGCTGTATATTCCATAGAACAAACAATGGAGCTCTTTGATAGAGATTATTTTCTACACTTGTGCTGTCCGATACAGTAACCACTAGTGACATGTGGTCACTAAGCACTTAAAATGTGGCTAGAGCAACTGAGGAGATACATTTTAAATTTTATTTTAACGAGTTTAAATTTAAATAGTCATACATGGCTAGTGATAGTGAATTGGACAGTACAGATCATGGAACACTTTCATCATCGCAGAAAGTTGTATTGGGCAGCAGTGGTATAGAGCAAAGGTAAGAAATTTTTTTTCTGTAAAGGACCAGATAGTAAATATTTTAGACTTTGTGGGCCATATGATCTCTGATACAACTACTCAACTCTGCTTTTATAGTGTAAAAGTAGCCACAGATAACATGTAAGTGAATAAGCATGGTTGTGTACCAATAGAACTTTATGGAAACTAGTTTAAGTTTCATACAATTTTTACATGTAACAAAATGTATTGTTCTTTTTTTGACCCCCTCCCAACCATTTGAAAGCATAAAACCATTTTTAGCTCATGGTACTGTACAAAAACAGGTGGCGGGCCATTGTTTTGTTCTAGGCTAACTTCATCGTTAATTGTTACTGGGGGAATTATTATAAAGATGCCTCAATAATCCAATGCAAATTTTGACATCAATGACCAAGTATCAAATATGATGTTTATTCTAAATTAAGTCAACCTTTGAAGACAAAAAGCTGTGTTCAGAGTGTGGATTACTCTCAACCGAAGCTGGCAGGGAGAACAATTTTTTTTGAAGTTCCCTCCATGGTAGTCACTGAGAATCAATAGGGCTGCTCTTGAGAAAATCGTCACAGCCCAGGTTGTTCTGTATCCCTCCTGTGGCTATTTTTGCTCCTCACATGGAAGAACCCAATGTTGTTCTCTAACCTGATTCCTATTTGTTTGCTCTGCCTGCTACATTTCTTTCTCTACCTCCTGCCCTTACCACAAAGATCAATACTTAGGCCTGGCAAAGATTCACGCAAAGCTTTAAATGGCTCCCAGCATGATAAAAGGTTAGTTTTAAAAAACACAGTGTTCTGAGAATAAAAGCCCATCAAATAGCTAATTTAATCTTGAGGTACCAGGAATTGAAGAAGTGTTATCTATACAACACAGACAATTCTTTATTTTCAAGACATAATTCAGAGTCAGCTCAAATCAAAATGGGGAAGCAATGGGAGTGAGACTGGGAGTGTTTCCAGCTAATTTAACACCACAGATCATTGTAACTCAACAGGAAATTGGCCACATCAAGCTAAAGGATCAAAAATGAGGTACATGGCAGGGATCGATAAAGTGGTAGAGAAGAACCGTTTCTGGAAAAGACTGAGCTATCTGCTTAGTCAGCTCTCAATAACTTCCAGAAGAAATGATGGCCACCGACATTTTGTCAGCTTTGTCAACAGAGCCCAGAGATCCAGTTGGTGCCTCTGATGCTAACTCTTGCTGTAGAGACAAAGGTCTTGAGGCATGAAGAAGCAGGCTTTTTTGCTTCCTTTTAAAAACATAATGCATGGTGTCTCAGTAAAAAATAAATAAATAAATAAATAAATAAAATAAAGTAAAGGTAAGATCCTGTTCAGCTAGGGTTTAAAACAGCTACTGAAAGCTCTTTGTAATCAATAATATAGATCTCATTATGGGGCCCTGCATTAAAGAGGTAAGAGCTATGTTAACTTTACAACTTCCTTGTGGGAAGAACAAGCAGAGGTTGATCATGTATGTTTTTATCTCTCATACTGAATGCATATACGACAGTAGAAGCAGCACATGGCACCTGTAAGATACTTTACACATTATTATGTTATTATTCAGCTCTCATAACACTATGCTTCTTCAAGAGGCGAGGAAACAGAGCCTGGAGAGGTCAATTTGGCCAAGTCTCCTGATGAATGAATGGTGGAGTCAAGCTGAAATTCAAGTCTTATTCCTGATTCCAAAACCAGCCCTAGCCTGCTCCTCCATGCCAGGTGAGAGATTCTTCCATGCCAGGTGAGAGATTCTATCATGGACAATGATGAAGACTGGGCCTACCTTTGGTGCAGGTGCTGGTATAAGGCTACTGGCAGACCTAGAGAGCCCAGCCTGGGTGATCCTCACCTAAACCCTCAAAATGTTATGGAGAATCCATGAACAAATTAAAATTTTAAAAAAGTCCTCATTAAGGCCATATGCATAGATTGCTCTGTTAGCTGCCAGAAAATCAGTTTACCCCAAAAATGTGCAAATGAGATTCTTCACCCCAAACTACCTTTTCTAAAATTAAACTTGTCATTTTGAGATGAGTGTAGATTCACATGCATTGGAAGACAACAGGGAATTCCCTTGTGCCCTTGAGCTTGTTTTCCATAAGGGTACTATTTACTTAAACATTTTTTCTTTGAAAAATTTCAGCTTTATTGAGGTATAATTGACATAAAATTATAAGATATTGAAAGTTTACATCATGGTGACTTTATATATGTGTACATTGTATATCTAGTTACTTATCAGATACATAACTTCACATATTTATCTTTTTTTTTTGTGGAACATTTAAGTTCTATTGTCTTAGTGAATTTCAATTATACAATACAGTGTTGTCAACTTTGGTCATCATGCTATACATTAGATCCTCAGACCTTATTCATCTTATAGCTGAAAGTTTATACCTTTTTACCAACCTTCACCTAACCACCCCCACCACACCCCAACCAACCCCTGGCAAACATTTTCTACTGTCTGTTTCTATGAGTTTGACTTTTCTTAAGATTCCACATATAAGATACTGTGCAGTATCTGTCTTTCTCTGCCTGGCTTATTTTACTTAGCATAAGGCCCTCAAGGTCCATCCATGTAGTCACAAATGGGAGGATTTCCTTTTTTCTGTATTCACTTTTATAATAAGTGATCGTTGTTTTATTGCTAAGGGGAGAAAAGAAACAACGGGGCAACTGGGGTTGAATGAGAAGTTATAGGAATGGATCTGTTAATTAATTTAAAGGTGGGTGAGAGTTGACAAGTTGAAATGATGACAGGAAGTAATGAAAGGCAAGAGAGGGGACTGAGTCCCCCAGGCCAGCTCACTGTTCTCTGCCAGAGAGTTTCCTGCCACTGTGTATTCTGCGCATGCTCTGCTCAAATAGCAGAGAAGATAGGGGTATTTTATTTACTTATTTATTTATTTATTTTGGAAGAGAGATTTCCTGATTGATTCCATGTAAATGGATTCCCTACTAGACAGAAACATGGATGGGATAATACTTCTGATGTGCTAGTTTCACCATCTCTCTTTTCTGTCCTCCTCCCTTGACATTCTAGCTCATGGGTGAATTCATTTAGCCACATCATGCCCAAGTGGGTGACACTTGGCTGGCCAACTTTATGCCACTGAATTGTTCATTACATCCAGTTATCTTTGAAACTATATCTAAAAGTAAGTAAATAAATAAATAAATGAACAGATTGACTCTCTGTAATTTCCGTTTCTCCTTCATCTTCACACAGAATATTTCATTAACTTTCTTTATCATCGTGATATAGCATCAACCAAGGATAATGCAGCAATTTCTGTCTTTTCAAAGAAGACAATGCTTCTGTTTCATTTGCTCTTCTTTAGTCCTAAAGCAAGGGAATATTTTAAAAGGCCATAATGAATAACTTTATTTTCAGATGTGACTTTAACTATTACTCATCTTTTACAGCATTTTCTTGTTTATAAGGCTTGTAAATATTCCCTCTGGGTCTATAAATATACTGAATAAATATTCCCTCTCACAGGAGGGTCAAACTGGATAAGAGTCACTCAGGAGGCTTTATTCTGATCTATTTTTGTGGATTTATTCTACATTCATTTTAGTGTGACGATTTCCCTGTAGTTTAAAATAGGACATGCTTATTCTTCCTAGAATTGAGGAACACTAAAATAAATTTGACTTAAATAGTTCCACCTGAAAAAAATGTACCAAGATATCCAGGGATAGCACCATAGGAACAAGATTTTGAAGCAAATCACACTAAGTACCTTTTTATTTCAAAATTTGAAACAGAAAAAATATAAAAGACATCACAGCATTCCACCCCAGGCTCTGAAAATACCACACCCTTGCTCAATAGTTAAGAGTACCTCCTCTCTCTCTTTACCCCTCATCTCATTTTGCTTTTCTCTAGTTCAGGCACATGGTCACTCATTGTGCTGGGGTGGTGGGAGGCACAATTAGATTTTGGGTTGAGGAGATAGAGAAGCACAGGATCCTGGCAAGCATCTAAATTTACAGTAACCTATAAACAATTCTGATGTGAATTCTCAAATTAAGGCTTCGTATCCACTCTTTTTAACCATAGTCTGGAACTTGCAGACAAATAGAAGTAAGGAGAAAGTGGTTGTGTCAGTTAGGACTACATTGGACTGTATGTAATAGTAACTTCTTATAATGTAAGAAAAATAAGAATTCTAGAGGTAGGAATACAAGATGCCACCAGGGACACAGGTTTCTTTCATCTTTCCATTCTGCCATGTTTGGGCTGTGGCTGTCATTTTGAAGGTTGCAAGATGACTGATTCATCTCCAGATGTCGTGTCCACATTTCAAAGGAAGAAGGTGAAGGGTGAAGGGAAAGGCACTGAGTTTGTCCATTTCTAGTTTGTCCCTTTCTTTCAGGAGAGCAATAGCTTTTGGGGGGAAGGCTTATCCAGTTGACATCTGCTTACATTTCACTGGACAAAACTGGGTCACATGTACACAGCTGTGAGTCTGGGGAGGGGGTGTTTTTAACGGGGCACATTGCAGTCCTGAACATGCTCCTATCAGTAGAAAAGTATGGAGAATGGGTGGGCAGCTATCAGTATAAAGTGAAAAAGGTAAGACAATGTCTGTCCTCATGTCTACAAATTTGAAGGGTCAAAAGAGAGGCCTTGGATTCATTCTCTACAACTTTTGGGAAACATGCAGAGTTGTATAATGCATAGGGTCTAGAATTAAGGCTTTGGACTCGGGAACATGTGTATTTGAATCTCAGCTTTACTTGTTATCAACTGTGACCTTGAATAGAATACTTCGTTTCTGTTTTGTCAGAAGTATATTTCTTATGCCTACACAAGAAGGCTATTTAAGGATTACATGAAATCATGTTTTCACAGAGCCCTTTCCTCCATTCTCCAACATGACTAATCCCAGCAGGCACATGCTCATGATTTCAAAGAGGAGAACAAAATTATCAGCAGCCTCTAAACAAGAGACGATTTAGATAAAGCAAAGTAATTCACCCTTAGGTTATATCCTCATGTAGTGTAAAGTCAATTAAGTAATGAAGATATAATGAAATGACAACAGCATCTACCTTACAATGTCTGGTCTCTCTCTGTTTTGATTCCGTGCACAAAATGTTTTGCTGAAGATGATGAATATAATGGTGCCTAAATAGGCTCAGAAACTAAAAAAATCAGAACTTTCTAGCAAATAAGGTTTCCTTAATTTCTAAGAAAACTGTTTCTAACAAATACTGTGACATAATGTAGTGCCTAACTTAAGGGAACAAACATTCCTCATTAGATTCCATGCAATTTTTGAGAATGACAATGAATCAATTGACAGAGGAACATTGTGCAGGGAAACAAAAAATTAACATGACCTTTGAAATGCCCCCGATTGCTTTGATTCTCAGTGACATGTTCTGTACTCAAATACAGGTGAAACCTTACTTAGACTGCTTAGTTAGTCTAAGCACCATTTCTAAGTTCCTTATAGTTTTACATTCCTATTAAAGTAATATCATTCTATATCACAGGTCAGGAGATGGTTTGCTATGCATTTAAAAGAATAAACATTCTTTGACAGTATCATTGTTAAATGATTAAAATTGATTTATAATTTTGAATAGTCTTGACAAAATTTCCCATAGCTAAAGAATTACGTCTTTGGGTCATGAACTCCACAGTCCATCCACAGTAAAGAACAATTATGCCAGAACAGCTATTAGCAGTAAGCCATAGGCCAAATTGTTAAGCTTCTCCAATGGAACTGCTGTATAGTGTGTGTTGTGTGTGTCTGTTGTGCCAATAAATAACATTGTGTTTAAGGGTTGAATAAACTTTAAGTTTTATTGGTCACTTTGAATGCATCCAGGGTAGGATCTGAAAACTGTATCAAGGAGCAATGATGGAGGAAACTAGGGATAATTAAACTAGGGAAGCAGAAACTAGTAGGAAATATGACCATTGTCTTCAGATATTTACTTTATTTTTTGATCCTTACCCGAAGATATTTTTCCATTGATTTTCAGATATAGTGGGAGGGAGTGGGGTGGGAGAGAGAGAGAGAGAGAGAGAGAGAGAGAGAGAGAGAGAGAGAGATGTGAGAGAGACACATCAATTGGTTGCCTCCTGTACCACCCCGACCAGGGCCTGGGATCGAATAGCAACCGAGGTACGTGCCCTTGACCAGAATTGAACCCATGACTTTGGTCCATGGGCTGATGCTCTAACTGTTGAGCCAAACCAGCCAGGGCTGTCTTCAGATATTAAAATGGCTCTGTGACTCAAAAGAATAAGGTTTTATTCTATATTGCTTCAAAGGTCAGAAGTAAGACCAATGAATACAGATTACCCGGGGAGGGATTTCAGTTTAGGGTAAGAAAGCACTCTTCCAACAAGGAAATGAGCAGCCTTATAAGAATTGAGTTTCTATACATTGAAAATCATCTAGAGGTGTGGTGATCATTTGTCAGGGATATTGCATTTGTTGGGAGGATAGATTAATCTAAAATTTCTTCCAACCCTGAGTTTATTCTAACACTCACAGTGCTTGGTGCTTGTGACTTTCCAAATTCTGAAAGAAAACACCTCTTAAATCTGAGATAGGAACCACAGTGATCTTTCTCTGTTTTTAGTACACTTTAGGCTTTGATGATTTTCAAGCATTATTGTTAGGGTTACTGTATTTTAGTGGCATAAATAAGCTCTCTTACAGAAGTCCCCAGAACCCTTTAAGAAGGGCTATTCTGTTTTGATGAGCTTTTGGTAAGTGCTCCTATTTATGAGAATCACACACATCACGTTTCCATGTCCACTCTACTGTCTGCTACCCAGTGCTCTGAAGAGGGGGGGACCGGGGGCACCTCACCAGGGCTCCCAAATCTTACCCCTTGGTCCATAGCTCAATGTCACAGATGTATGGCATTTTTTCTGATCTATAACTTGACCTACAACAGGCCAGGAAGGACTGGATGAAATAGAGGCTAGAGGTTGTCAGCTCAGAAATCAGACTGTCACTTCACTCTCCCTTCTCCTCCAGGCTCAAAATGTTTTTGCAGAAACAGAGAGGATACATATTCTCAGTAACATTAACATAGAATGCCAAGCAAGACATACATTATACATGCTTTTATTGCATGTGAGTTTATAAAATCAGCACAATATAAGAGGAATAAGTAACCTTGTCTCCTGCCACCAAAGAAATAAAGGAGAGTAAAAATCCTTTAGTGGTTTGAGCCAGATCAATACTGAACTCTCAGGCAGGAAATTGTGGTGCTCTCACACACAAAGCTCCTCAGACATCGCCCACACCAGACTCGGAGCCAGACATCCTGACAGAGGCTAACATAATGGCTCATAAGCGGTGAAAGGCTCCTCAAATTGCAGCGTCAATTCTCCCACAATATCTCCAACTCAGAAGCCCCTTTGCAAAGGAAATCCAAGATGAAAGGGCACTAAATATTTCCAAACAAGTTTTAAATCTTCTGATTTGGGAGAATTACATCCTAGGGAACCAAGAGAGAGCGCATGTAAATAAGATGACAAACATTGTTTATTTCTTTGGGGAATTGGCAATATAAAAAGGCACAGAAAACAGACAGTTAAATAGAATTCTCATTTTCAAAGAGTGGAAGATGATAGTTTTCACATGGTATAGCTGGGTGAGCTTGATATTGATTTGCAGAAACATTCTAGAACACATTGTTAAAAGAATAATTTACATGTCCTTAGAAAGTGATGTAGTAGTTTTTTGGACTTAGCAAGGGTTCATGAAGAAGTCAAGTGAGACTAATTTTTTCTTTAATCAAGTTATTAGACTATAATGATAAAGCAAAAAATGTGAAAACTATTAATTTTAAAAGAATCGTCTTTATTGAGGTAAAATTTATGTAAAATAAACTGTACCCATTTAAAGTGTATAGTCTGATGAGTTTTGACAAATCTGTACACCCATGTAGCCGTCACTATGATTAAGAAATTAAACATTCCATCACCCCCAAAGGTTCCTTCATGCCCCTTTGCAGTCAAACCTCCCTCAACTTTTGGTTCCAGGTAAGCACTAATCTGTTTTTTTGTTACTATATATTAGTTTACATTTTCTAGAATTTCATATGTAAATTTTTGTGCCCAGCTTCTATCACCCACCATGCTGTTTTTGAAATTCATCCATGCTGTTGGATGTTACTTTTATTGTAAGTCAAATTCCATTGTGTGAATATACCACATTTTGTTTATTCACCTGCTGATGGATATTTGGGGTTGTTTTCCATTTTGAGGTATAATGAATAAAGCTGCTATGAACATTTGTCTATAAGTTTTATGTAGATGTATGTTTTAATTTCTCTTGGTAAACAATGGTCTCAATGCCAAAAGCACTTAAAAGCATTAAAGCATCTCATGTGCAACTGTGAACAAGATGGAGATGTGGGAGCCAAGTGCAAGAATTGTTTATATGTATATATGTATGTGTGTGTGTGTGTGTGTGTGTGTGTGTGTGTGTGTATATATATATATAAACATCACATAAAATAACTTTGTCAGTGACTATACTTAGGGGGTGCTAATTAATGGATCAATGCCAACATGAGAGATTTCTGCTGATATGTCACCAGGAATTTGTTCTCAGTAGTCTTATATCTGGTATTCTTATCATGACTTGTGGGGCCAGATTCATAAAATTTATGCATTCTGTGAAGTTAGAAGGATTAGTTTAATCAGTAGCAGATCCAGGACTCATAAAAACCTTAAGATAATTAAGAAATGCTTTTAATCAACTAAAATTAAATGTGGCAGTGGTAAATGGGGAGGTATCAGTTATGAGTACCAAAAAGCAACTATCCAAGTTCAGGGTAGAGGAAATATAATTTAGGAGCATATGTGTAAAAAACTTGAGGTTTTCAGTGGATAACAGCTTCAATGTCAGTTGACAGTCAACAAAGAAACCAAGCTGATTTGGGACTGCATTAATAAATATAATATCTGGATGCAGAAAATAGTGTTTCTTCTCTACTCTGTTTTCTGTCACAGTACATGTATTGGGTGGAATTCTGAAAGAATACAAACTGAAGTACATATGGAGAAAAGGGGCCAAGATGGTGGTTATTCAGAACTGTGTTATAGGAAGACAGGTTGAAAGAACTGAAGGTCTCTTTCTTGGTGAAAAAGACTTATTGTTGGAGGGAAGGGAGAGTATGGTTATAACAATCTTCAAAAATCTGAAGAACTGCTCTGGCTAGTTTGGCTCAGTGGTAGAGCGTTGGCCCGCAGACCAGAGTTATGGGTTTGATTCCAGTCAAGGGCATGTACCTCGGTTGTGATTTGTCCCCGGCCCTAGTCGGAGTCCTGCAGGAGGCAACCAGTCGATGTGTCTCTCTCACATCAGTGTTTCTCTCTCTCTCCCACCCTCCCACTCTATCTGAAGATAAGTGGGAAAGTACCCTTGGGTGAGAATTAAAAAAAAATCTGAAGAACTAATCTACGTAAAAGGCATCAGACTCATTAAATGGCTGTGAGGACTAGAACCATGGCTTGGGAGAAATTAGTGGAAGACATAAGAAGTAGCATTCCAGTTATTAGACTGGTCCAGAGATAAATGTGTTTTCCTCCGGAGATATAGAATTATTGGTCACTGGAGGTGTTCAAATATAGATCCAATAACCTGGAATGTTACATCACCTGTATAATGGGCATAATGTTACTAGTATAGGTGGACCAAGGATAATGTGCATGAACATACCTCTAAAAATAGTTGTCACATTTTATTAGATTTATTGGTTGACATGTCTGTCTCAATTCAAGGATCACATCTAATTCATATTTTTATCTGGAGCATTAACTATTGTATCTAGCTTATGAAAGCATTCAGTGAATGTTATTTGAATAGGTGGGTGAATGAATCACTAGAGGTAACAGACATAAGAGTACTTTAGAAATGAAGAACGTAAAACACCAATGTTGTACTATTAACTATTATTAATAATTTATTTATTTCTAAAATTCCAGTCAATGCAGGTTATCTATATCCATACTTATAACAAAAATTTCGCCTTACCATATGGCTTTACAGGTGAGTTCTCTCTATCTAGCAAGAAACAGATACTTTTCATGCTATACAAACTGTTCAAGGATAGGATAAAAAAGGACAAAAAATCTTTCCCATTCATTTTTAGTACCAAATTTATTTTATGAAGTTATATTAAACTGATACTAAAACCTGACAAAACCTCAAAATAAAAAAATATAGTCTAATCTCAGTATGAAATAATGCAATAAAGTAATATAGTAGCAAATCAAATGTAATAGCATATTAAAAGAATAACTCACATTATTCTATGGATATAAGGATAATATAGTATTAGCAAATATATTAATATAATGTATCATATCAAAATGACAAATAAGAAAAAACACATGATTACTGTAATAAATGCTGAAAAGAGAATTAGTAATTCAATAACCAGCTCTGATCTTAAAAATAATTTTAAAAAGGAAAGAAAAATTAGCATAGTGTTAATAACAATATTAATCTCAGAATAGAAGTACATATCCAATTAAATGTGATACACCAAAATAATTATTATTTAACATTGTTTTAGAAGTTCTGGAAAATCAAAACCAAAACTAAAGTGCCAAACAACAAAACCAAAAGATATGTAGTAGAAATAGATATGAAAGAAATGAAGAAATTCAAAAGAATAAACTGAAACTGATTATAATTAATGAGATTTCAGAATAGTGGTTGGATTGAAAAAAACAAATGTACAACAATAAATAGACCTACTCTATAACAGAAATAACTAGTCAAAAGAGATTATAGGACAAAAGAATCCTTTTGAAATATAAACAAGAACATCAATACTAGCACAAAGTTAGTAAGAATAGTTTAGGAGCTTGTGAGATATAAAAGAAGAGATTAATGAATTGAGAAACCATTATCTTAACGGATGAAAACACTAAATCTTTTAAATATATCAATTGTTCTCTAATTAAATTTGATGTGATTAATATAAACATGCATTGGAATTTTTTGGTAAGATGATTAAAATGATTCTAAAGTTCATATAAAAATAAATAGATGAGAATAGCTAAGAAAATATTGGGGGGATTATAGTACTGTTTCTATGACAGATATTAAAACCGATTGCATGCCCGACCAGTGTGACTCAGTGGATTAAAAGTCATCCCATGGACTGAGAAGTCCTGGTTCGATGTGGTCAGGGCACAGACCTTGGTTGCCAGCTTGATCTCCAGCAGGGGGCATGCAGGAGGCAGCCTATGGATGTTTCTATCTCTCTAAAAAAATCAATAAAAACATATTTTAAAAGGTTAAAGAACCTATTGCAAAGCTTCAATAAATAAAATATTATGATCCATTACAAGGGAGATATCATTTAACAGTGGGCACAATAACTCAATAAATAAAATAATTGGCTAGTAGGTACTACATTTGGGGGAGTGTGGAAATCAGTTTCATGTCATACTTTACTGGATGTAAAAGAAATTTATTGCAGAAATACAAAACATAAGACACTAGAAGAAAATATAGGTGACTATATTCCTAATCTCTAGATGGGAAAATACTCTCAAAGCACAAATGTAACAGGAATAATCTCAAAGAGAGAAAGGTTAGGTTTGACTTCAGGAAATATTTAAACCGGTTTTTCTTTCTTCTAGAGGGCTGTATCATTTAAACGGTTTCACTCATATGTGGAATCTAATGAACAGTATAAATAAACAAAACAGAAACAGACTTATAGATACAGATAACAGACAGACAAATGTCAGAGGGGAGGGGGGTTGGGGCTGGGTGGAAAAGGTGAAGGGATTAAGCAAAAAAAAAAAAAGCAAAACAAACACACACACACACAGACACCTCATAGACACAGACAACAGTATGGTGATTACCAGAGGGAAAGGGGGTTTGGGGGAGGTAGAAGAGGGTATGGGAGGGATAAATGGTGATGGAAGGAGACTTGACCTGGGGTGGTGAACACAATACAATATATAGATGATGTATTATAGACTTGTACACTTGAAATATATATAATTTTATTAACCAATGTCACCCCAATAAATTCAATAAATAATTGAAGGGACAAATGGCAAGATGGGATTTTTTGCATAAATATAGTAAAGACATCACTAATTTGTAGAAATGATTAGAAATACTGCGAGAACCAGTAGAAAAATTGGCAAATGATGTGAACAGTTTACAAAAGGGAAAGATAAGTGGTCAGCAAACAGGTAAAAAAAAAAAAATTAACCTCACTGGAAACTGAGGTAATGAAAGTGGACCAATAGTACAATTTTCTCTTACAGATTTAACAAGTTTCTAAAATGATGAAAATCCTCATTGCAACAAGGGTGTGGTGGAAGACACTCTTGCATTATCTTGGGATGAGTGTGAATTGGTACAGCCTTCCTGGAAAGTAAGATACATTAAAACCCTAAAAATGTTATTGCCCTTTAAAAAAGTGATTCCTCTTCTGGAAATCATAAAAATGCAGAAAAAGACTTAGGTACAGAAATATTTATTTCAGCATTTGTAATAGGAGTAAAGAAAGGAAGCGATACAAATGTTCAATAACAAAGGAAGAATTAAGTGAATTTTGGTATGTCCATATTTCAGGAACATGATATAGACTTTAAAATGTGTTTATAAAGATTTTATGTGGAATCTAAAAAACAAATTAAATGAGTAAACAAAACAGAAACAAACTCATAGATACAAAGAACAAACTGATGGTTTCCACAGGGGAGGGGTTTGGGGGGCTGGGTAAAAAAGGTGAAGGGATTGAGAAGTTTGAATTGGGATGTAAAGTACAGCATAGAAAATATAGTCAATAATAGTGTAATAACCATGTATAGTTATTACAGACTTATCTGGGGGATCACTTCATAAAGTATATAAATGTTTAACTACTATGTTGTATACCTGAAACTAATAAAATATTGAATGTAATTGAAAACATTTCAAACATTTTTAACAGCATGGGGAAATGCTTATAATGCAAAACGGAAGAATCAAATTTATATATATATACACACAGTATATTCTCAAACATTCTAAAAATATATAGACAGTTGGGCAACGAAGATGCCCACAGTGTCAACTCTGTGTCTCAGATTTATGAAGAATTTTATTGCAATCTTTATACTTCCCCATATTTTCCAAAATCTCTATGAGTATTTCTCTTATTATCAGAAAAAATATTTTAAGATAAAAATTATTCCTTAAGAAAGGGTACAAAAAGCTGTCAAAAAGGAAAAAGATAAGAAGAATAACAATGTATCAAGATTTCTTCAGACTTTTTGATAGGTCTATTTTGAATGTGTGCAATTTAGATGTTAGTAGAAAACTGGTGAGGACACCTTGTTGGCAAATGGAAAAAGAACTTGAAGTAGCAATGTGGGTTTTAAATAAGCACAGAGACATCAACATATACATGTTAGCTAAAGTCATTAGTGGTGTAACCTTGGACAATTTAGTCCCTTTGATTCAGTTTCCTCCTCAATAAAATGGGGATGATAATGGTACCTTATAAGGCTATTGTAAGGATTAAAGGAGTTAATATTGGTAAAACACTTAATCTAGTACATAGATGTTAGCTATTATCATTGTTAATTTTATTATTATTGATGGTAGTAACCCGGAGATGATGGTTAAGGTGAGACAAGGAGGTGGCAGATGTTGTTGGTGCCACACCGATATCCCTTAACATTCCAGCACACCAATCTGACTTCTAGCTATTGATTGGCACCTGCTGCCTTTTGCCCGAGAGCAGGCAAGAAGCACCAGGGAATTAATAGAGCCTTCAACAAATATCTGATGGGATTGGTGGAGAAATACTTTAGCTCTCTCACTCTACAAGCAGGATAATTCTGAGGCATGTATTCTATGTGAGATTATGTTCCAGCTGCTCACAGTTGCTAATGGCTTGATATCGCACCCTTTATTGATTACCTTCCCTTACCTGTCTCACTTCTCTACTCTCCTACTAAGACCATCTCCCCCACTAAATGATTTGCATGTAAATCCTTGTCTCAGGGTCTGCTTCTGGGACAACCAAAATTAAGACAGCCAAGGATGAAACACGGTCTACAATAACATTCGAGGGATGATTAGGGGAAGAGAAGCTCATGACAGAACTAGAGAAGGAATGGATAAAGAGAGGTACTGAAAAATGGTGGAAAGTATAGTCCAAAAACCCAAAGTAAAGGAGAGTTTCCCAAAAGAGGTACAAGGAAACAGTAGCAAATGCTTTGGAGATGAAATGCAAAAAGAACTGGAAACTGTCCATCTGAGTTGGCATCTATGAGGTGCTAGGTGACCTCTGCCAGAAGATTTTTGGTATAGTGGTAGAAGAAGCCAGATGGCAGTGGGTTGAGGAAGTGAATGGGAGGGGAAAAAGTGGAGGCAGCAAGTGTAGATTATTCATTTAGGAAGTCTAGCTGTGATGGGGGTGGGAGATGGGGGAGGGGGAGAGGGAGAGGGGGAGGGGGAGAGGGAGAGGGGGAGGGGGAGAGGGAGGGGGAGAGAGAGAGAGAGAGAGAGAGAGAGAGAGAGAGAGAGAGATTAGTAAAGGCACACAAGGAAATCTTTTATCTTCACCTTTGGGATGGAAAGACTTGGGTATATTAGTTTCATGATGAGAGGAAAAAATAAGTTGAAATGTACTTAAAACATTTCATTCTTGATATAGTGCTTTAACCAATACCATATTTCAAAAGTGTTCCAATATTCTCATTTTCATCAACAACCTTTTATTGAGCACCTATTGTCTGCAAAGCACTGATAAGTACTGAAAAAACACATAGAAAAAAAAATGGCGGCAGAGTGAATGGAAGCTACACAGACCATCTCCCAGGACCAAACTGGAATTACAGTGAAAATAAAGACAAATCGTCAGGAAGGGGCAACCAAAAGGCAGCTTGGAGGACCACATACCTAGGGACACTGACTCAATCCTGGTAGGCTTGTGAGGACACGAGAGGGGGCCTGGAGCCCACGGTCCGCAGCAGCCTGGGCTGGGACCAGCGGACTCGGCTGGGACCAGGGGACTCGGCTGGAAGCTGCGCCCTCAGCTGGGTCCTGTGGCCTCGGCTGAGACCAGCGGCCGCCTCGGCTGGGTCCTGCGACCTCGGCTGGGTGCTACACCCTTGGCAGGGTCCAGCGGCCTCGGCTGGAAGCTGCTGCCAACTCTGTTGGGTCCGGTGACCTCAGCTGGGTCCTGCAACCTTGGCTGGAAGCTGCGCCCTCTGCTGAGTCCTGTAGCCTCGGCTGGGACCAGCAGCTACCTCAGCTGGGTCCGGCGACCTCGGCTGGGGCCAGCGGCCTCGACTGGAAGCTGCGCCCTCGGCTGGGTCCTGTGGCCTTGGCTGGGACCAGCAGCTGCCTCAGCTGGGTCCTGCGGCCGCCTCGGCTGGGTGCTACGCCCTTGGCTGGGTCCTGTGACCTCGGCTGGGTGCTACGCCCTTGGCTGGTGCCGCAGCCTCAGCCGCCCTTAGCTGGGAGCAGCGCCCTCGGGTTAAAGTCCCAGGCGGCTTCACGATGCAGAGCCCAGACAGAGGCTAAATTCGCAGCAGCCACTCACCTTGGGCTCCAGCAGAGGGAAGGCAGACTGGACTGGAACTGTGTGGAGACACTCGGGATTTGGAGGGTGCTTAGAGCTTGTGCTGAGTGCAGCCACGCAGGACTGTGGTCATCTTATTCCTTCCCAGGGCGCTGGGGAGAGGCCGTGGCCCCTCCCACGGAGATTCAACCCCACCTGGTGGCCACTGAAATGCTAATTGAGGCCCATTAACAACCAGCATCTGCCCCACCCTCCAGGAATCCTCTTACTCTGAGCACGTGAGGGAGTCTTTCAGTCAACTCAGAAACCAAGGTTCTTCAGGTGACCACTACTAATAGCCTCCAGGCAAAAAAGCTAGAGGATAACTACCATTCTTTGGGCTAGCAACTCTAACCAGGAAAGTTAAGACTTGACAGTCTTGTTTAAAGTGGGTCCTCCCTGCCTCATTCAAACCCAGAAGAGGGAGCCACAAACGGCAGAACACCAACACCCATAGGGAAAATTTGGCAGACTCCAAAGCCCACTGTGAGAGCCAAAATGGTGAAACACAGAAACAAAAGACAAATGAAAGAACAAGAGACCTCTACCGAAGATGAGATAAATGAAGTGCAGTTAAGCAAGTTAACAGAACTAGAATTCAGAGCCATGATCTTGAGGAAGCTCAACAGGATGTGTAAGGACATGAGCACCATGAGTGAAGACATAGAAATGTTGAAAATCAACCAGTTGGAAATTAAAAATCACCAAGAAGAAATGAAGAATGACATATCCGAAATCAAAAACACATTGGAAGGTCTAAAAAGCAGAGTACAGGAAGCTGAGGACTAGATCAGTGAATTAAAAGACAGGGTAGAAAAAATCAACCAATCAGAAAACTAAAGGAAAAACTATTAAAAAACAGGAGGACAGCTTAAGAGAACTGTGGGACAACTGGAAACTTAATAATATTCGCATCATAGAAGTCCCCGAAGAAGAAAATGAGCTAGGGTTAGAGATTATATTAAAAGAATAGTGACAGAAAACTTCCCTAATTTGGTGAAGGAAGAAGGCATTCAAGTTCAAGAAGCACAGAGAGCCCCAAGTAAGAAGAACCCAAACAGGCCCACAGCAAGACATATAGTAATCAAAATGACAAAAATTAAAAACAAAGAGAGAATCCTAAAAGCAGCAAGAGATAAGCAACAGGTTACCTACAAAGGAAACCCCATAAAGCTCTCAGCTGACTTCTCACAAGAAACACTACAGGCCAGAAGGGAATGGCATGAAGTAATCAAGGTCATGAAAAACAAGGATCTGAATCCAAGACTACTCTACCCAGCAAGGCTATCATTCAAAATAGAAGGTCAAATAAAGAGCTTCCCAGACAAAAAGAGGCTAAGGGAATACATTAGCACCAAACCAACACTGCAAGAAATGTTAAAAGGACTGCTGTAATTAGCAGGAGAAATGGGAAGAAAAATAGAACCACACTAAACAAAAATGGCAATAAATAAGTACATATCAATAATCACCTTAAATGTAAATGGATTGAATGCTCCCATAAAAAGACACAGAGTAGCTGATTGGATAAGAAAGCATGAATCATCTATATGTTGTTTACAAGAGACCCACCTCACAACAAAAGACTCACATGGGTTGAAAGTGAAGAGATGGAAAATAATCTTCCAAGCAAATGGAAAGAAAAAAAAAAGTTGGGGTAGCAATACTTATACCTGATAAAATAGATTTCAAAATGAAGGCCATAACGAGAGACAAAGAAGGCCACTACATAATATTGAAAGGATCTATCCAACATAAAGATGTAATCTTGATAAACATATATGCACCCAATATAGGAGCATCAAAATATATTAAAAATCTTCTGGAGATCATATGAAATTTGTCTTTCTCTGCTTGGCTTGTTTCACTCAGGATGATACTTTCCAGGTCCCTCCATGTAGTCTCAAAGGACAAGAGATCTTTCTTTCTTACCGCTGCGTAGTACTCCATTGTGTATATGTACCACAGCTTTTTAATCCATTCGTCTACTGATGGGCACTTGGGCTGTTTCCAGATCTTAGCGATTGTAAATAGTGCTGCTACAAAGATGGGGGTACATATATTCTTTCTGATTGGTGTTTCAGGCTTCTTAGGGTATATTCCTAGAAGTGGGATCACTGGGTCAAATGGGAGTTCAATTTTTAATTTTTTGAGGTGACACCATATTGTTTTCCATAGTGGCTGCACCAGTCTGCATTCCCACCAACAGTGTACTAGAGTCCCCTTTTCTCCACACCCTCGCCAACACTTGTTGTTTGATGATTTGTTGATGGCGGCCATTCTGACCGGTGTGAGGTGATACCTCATTGTTGTTTTGATTTGCATCTCTCTGATGATTAGTGATGATGAACATTTCTTCATATGTCTCTTAGCCATTTGTATGTCCTGTTTGGAGAGGTGTCTATTTAGTTCCTCTGCCCATTTTTTAATTGGATTCTTTGTCTTCCTTTTGTGGAGTTGTGTGAGCACTCTATATGTATTGGAAATTAACCCCTTATCTGATATATCATTGGCAATTATGCTCTCCCATACAGTGGGTAGCCTTTCCGTTTTGATGATTGTATCTTTCGCTGTGCAGAAGCTTTTGAGTTTGAATATAATGAACATAACAGTTTGAGGACAATCCCCTAAGGAGTGGGGAGCTGAGAGAGGGATGAACAACAGAATTTATATGCATATAGGCATGAACAGTGGACATGGACAACAATCGGGGGAAGGGGCGGGGAGGGAAGGGGGAGGGGGGAACCACTGGGGGAAAAAAGGAGAATCATTTGTAACAAAAATTATTCAATAAAAAAAAAAAAAAAAAAAAAAAAAAAAAAAAAAAAATCTTCTGGAGGACTTCAAAGGAGAAATCGATAGCAATACAATCATAGCAGGGGACTTCAACACCCCACTGACATCACTGGGTAGATCTGCTAGACAAAAAATTAGCAAGGAAACAGAGACTCTAAATGAAGCACTGGACCAAATAGATTTAATAGATATCTACAGAGAATTACACCCCAAAAGTACAGAATTCACATTCTTCTCAAGTGCAAATAGGACATTCTCAAAGATAGACCACATGTTAGGGCACAAACTAAGTCTCTACAAGTTCAAGAAGACTGAAATCATATCAAGCATCTTCTCAGACCACAATAGCATGAAACTAGAAATCAATTGCAAGAAGAACATACAAAGACATTTGAACACATGGAAGCTAAATAGCATGTTATTAAACAATGAATGGGTTACCGAGGAGATCAAGGAAGAAATTAAAAACTTCCTGGAAACCTATGAAAATGAAGACACAACAACACAATATGGGATGCAGCGAAAGCAATTCTGAGACAGAAGTTCATAGCACTACAGGCCTACCTCAAAAAACAAGAAAAATCTCTAATAGACTATCTAACCTCACAACTTAAAGAACTATAGAGCAAACAAGAAGAAAACCCCAGAGCAAGTAGAAGGAAGGAAATAGTAAAGATCAGAGCAGAAATAAACGACATAGAGACCAAAAAAACAATTCAAAGGATCAATGAAACAAAGAGCTGTTTTTTCGAAAAGATACACAAGATTGATGGACCCTTAGCTAGACTCACCAAGAAACAAAGAGAGAGAACCCAAATAAACAAAATCAGAAATGAAAGAGAAGTAACAACTGACACCACAGAAATACAAAACATCGTTAACAACTACTATGAACAATTATATGGCAACAAATTAGACAATCTAAGCGAAATGGACAAATTTCTAGAAACACATAGTCTCCCAAAACTGGACCAGGAAGAGATAGAAAACTTGAACAGACCAATAACAACAGAAGAAATTGAAGATGTAATCAAGACTCTCCCAGCAAACAAAAGCCCAGGCCCGGATGGCTTCACAGGGGAGTTTTACAGAACATTCAAAGAAGAACTAACACCCATTCTCCTCAAACTATTTCAAAAAGTACAAGAAGAAGGAAGACTTCCAAACTCGTTTTATGAAGCGAGCATAATTCTAATTCCAAAACCAGAAAAAGACACTACAAAGAAAGAAAACTACAGGCCAATATCCCTGATGAACATAGATGCCAAAATCCTGAACAAAATACTAGCAAATCGGATCCAGCAATACACCAAAAAAATTATCCACCATGACCAAGTGGGCTTTATCCCAGGGATGCAAAGCTGGTACAATATTCGCAAATCAATAAACGTGATACACCACGTAAATAAAATGAAGAATAAAGACCACATGATCATATCAATAAATGCCGAAAAA
The DNA here is from genome assembly GCF_014108415.1 of Molossus molossus. Taxonomy (NCBI): domain Eukaryota; kingdom Metazoa; phylum Chordata; class Mammalia; order Chiroptera; family Molossidae; genus Molossus; species Molossus molossus. Next base: position 134,262,587 of record NW_023425355.1, on the reverse strand, counting down.
GCCTTCAACAAAGTCCAGCATCCATTTCTGATAAAAACGCTCAGCAATGTGGGGATAGAGGGATCATATCTCGACATAATAAAGGCCATATATGAAAGACCTACAGCCAACATCATACTCAATGGGCAAAAAGTAAAAGCATTTCCCTGAAGAACAGGAACAAGGCCAGGATGCTCACTTTCACCACTCTTATTTAACATAGTACTGGAAGTCTTAGCCACAGCAATCAGACAGGAAGAAAAAATAAAAGGGATCCAAACTGGAAAGGAGGAAGTGAAACTATCATTATTTGCAGATGACATGATACTATACGTAGAAAACCCCAAAGACTCCATCAAAAATTTACTAGACTTAATAAATGAATTTGGCAAAGTAGCAGGATACAAAATTAACATCAAGAAATCGATGGCATTCTTATACACTAATGATGAAATCACAGAAAGAGAAACTAAGAAAACAATCCCATTTACCATTGTGGCAAAAAAATTAAGATACCTAGGAATAAACTTAACCAAAGAAATAAAGGACGTATTCGCAGAAAACTACAGGTCAATGAAATAAGAAATAGAGGAAGATATAAAAAAAGTGGAAGCACATACCCTGTTCATGGATTGGAAGAATTAACATCATTAAAATGTCCATATTACCCAAAGCAATCTATAGATTCAATGCAATCCCCATCAAAATACCAACGGCATACTTCACAGAATTAGAACAAGTACTTCAAAAGTTCATATGGAACCAAAAAAGACCTCGAATAGCCACAGCAATCTTGAAAAGGAAGAACAAAGTCGGAGGGATCACATTACCAGATTTCAGGTTATACTACAAAGCCAATGTAATCAAAACAACCTGGAACTGTCACAAGAACAGGCATATAGACCAGTGCAACAGAACAGAGAACCCAGAAATGGACCCAAGGCAATATGCTCAATTAATATTTGACAAAGGTGGCAAGAGCATACAGTGGAGTAAGGACAGCCTCTTTAATAAATGGTGCTGGGAAAATAGGACAGATACATGCAAAAAAATGAAACTAGACCATCAACTTACACCATACACAAGAATAAACTCAAAATTGATAAAAGACTGAAATGTGACTCATAAATCCATAAAAATCCTAGAAGAAACTGTAGGTAACAAAATTTCAGACATCATATGAAGCAGAATTTTCACTGATACATCACCTAAGGCAATAGAAACAAAGGAGAAAATGAACACACGGGACTACATCAAACTCAAAAGCTTCTGCACAGCGAAAGATACAATCATCAAAATGGAAAGGCTACCCACTGTATGGGAGAGCATCATTGCCAATGATATATCAGATAAGGGGTTAATTTCCAATATATATAGAGTGCTCATACAACTCAACAAAAGGAAGACAAAGAACCCAATTGAAAATGGGCAGAAGAACTAAATAGACACCTCTCCAAACAGGACATACAAATGGCCAAGAGACATATGAAGAAATGCTCAACATCACTAATCATCAGAGAGATGCAAATTAAAAGAACAATGAGGTATCACCTCACACCTGTCAGAATGGCTGCCATCAACAAATCATCAAACAACAAGTGTTGGTGAGGGTGTGGAAAAAAGGGGACTCTAGTACACTGCTGGTGGGAATGCATACTGGTGCAGCCACTATGGAAAACAATATGGTGTTACCTCAAAAAATTAAAAATTGAACTTCCATTTGACCCAGTGATCCCACTTCTAGGAATATACCTTAAGAAGCCTGAAACACCAATCGGAAAGAATATGTATACCCCCATGTTTGTAGCAGCACTATTTACAATAACTAAGATCTGGAAACAGCCCAAGTGTCCATCAGTAGACGAATGGATCAAAGAGCAGTGGTACATATACACAATGGAGTACTATGCAGCTGTAAGAAAGAAAGATCTCTTATACTTTGAGACTACATGGAGGGACCTGGATAGTATCATCCTAAGTGAAACAAGGTAAACACAGAAAGACAAGTATCATACTATCTCACTTATTTGTGGAATATAATGAACATAACATTCTGAAGAATGGGGTAGAACCAGAAACGTGGAAGTGGGGCACAGACTGACAATCTCCAGAACACGTGGTGGTGTGGGAGAGATAAACCACAGAACTTATATGCATGTATTCAGGAACAATGCACATGGACAACAAAGCTGGGGACAGCGCAGGGAGAGTGAGGGAGGGGGGAATCAGTGGGGGGAAAAGGAGAAACATCTGTAACAAAAATTAATTAATAAAAATAAATAAATAAATTTAAAAAAAGAAAAAAACAAGGAAATATAAGACACAATTTCTAACTTCAAAGAGGTTATATTCTAGTAGGGAAAGTGATATATCAACATATCACAAGGTATTAAATATATAAGAGGTTATTAAAATTTGGAAGATAAAATGAGAGGTATAGTTAATAATCACTTTAGCAATTCAAATGAACATAGGTCAGGTGGGAAAAGCTTCATGGGTTTGGAATATAGATGATTTGACAGAAAAACTCACTGGGAGAAAGGGTTCAAAAGGGAAATTTAAAAGAGGTAGAAGTTGGTAACAAACAGATCTGGAAGTGGGTTGAACGTTAAACTAAATTTTCAAACTTATACTTCAGTTTGTAGGCAATAAAGGAGCCATTTAGAGTTTGTGAGAATAGTGAAAAACAGTATTTTGGAGAAAGTCTTGCGAAGTGTGTGCAGTATGGTTTGGAGAAGAAAACAAAGGCTGGAGGTCCAGCCACACACGCATGCTTGCACTAGGATAGGAGAGAATGGAGGGAAAGGACAGAGAAGGAACCTTTCATATTTTGGATATTATTCCATGTTTTAGATTGTAAGATATTTGTGCTATGTGTTGGCTAAAACTGTAGCCCATATTATGCCTGAAAAGGCATATAACATAAATGTTTCTGAATAATTGAGTAGATAAAGTAACATATGAATAAATGGACGCGTATCAAATGAATAAATTTTACAAGAGATGAACCACCAGGTAGATATTGGAAGAAAAAGAAATCAAAGAAGACCTGAACAAATGGCCAAGAGACATATGAAGAAATGCTCAACATCACTAATCATCAGAGAGATGCAAATTAAAACAACAATGAGGTATCACCTCACACCTGATAGAATGGCCGCCATCAACAAATCAATATGGTGTTACCTCAAAAAATTAAAAATTGAACTTCCATTTGACTCAGTGATCCCACTTCTAGGAATATACCTTAAGAAATCTGAAATACCAATTGGAAAGAATGTATGTACCCCTATGTTCGTAGCAGCACTATTTACAATAGCTAAGATCTGGAAACAACCCAAGTGTCCATCAGTAGATGAATGAATTAAAAGCAGTGGTATATGTATACAATAGAATACTATGCAGCTGTAAGAAAGAAAGATCTGTTATCCCTTGAGATGGCAAGGAAGGACCTGGAGAGTATTATGCTAAGCAAAACAAGGCAAGTGGAGAAAGACAAATATTACATGATCTCACTTATTTGTGGAATATAATGAACTAAACAAACTTCTGAACAAAATTAACCCAGAGACATAGAGGTGGGGTAGAGGCTGACAAGCCTCAGAGGAGGGGTGTTCGGGGGGAAAGAGATAAACCACAGAACTGACATGCATATATGCATGAACAATGAACATAGACAACAAAGCTGGGGATGGGGCATGGGGGAAGGGGAGGAGGGTGTCAATGGGGGAAAAATGGAGAAACATCTGTAACAAAAACAAATTAATAAAAAAATAAATAAATTAATTAACAATAACAAAAAAAAGAACTGAGGATTTCAAAGTATGGTTGAATAGGAAAACTAATAGCACCACTGATTGAATTGGCTGGCACCTAGTAAGTGCCCAATGAATGCAATAATATGTATTTAAATAGTGCAACTCTATCATTATATATTTATATTATGCATTTATGGTGTTTATCTTATGTATTTATAATACTGAAAAGAGACAAATCTGGATGGCACTTCACCCCTTTGGGGATTTAGTAGCTAGCTCACCTGGCAGGTCTTAGTTAACTCAACAAATGCCAGTTGCTAAGTTCCAGAGGCTCCCCCTTTCTAACCAGGCCACTTCCTCAAACATCAATATTCTATTGTGACATAGTTCCTGAGGATTCTCTACTCCCCATTCTTTACAAATATGTAGGGTATAATGGGAGATAGGATCTTTCCTTTGGAACTCTGCCTGTCCAGCCTAGTAATAGCCAGTATAAGGTATACTTCTCTATGGGGTAATGAGAGCTTCGGGGATGATGTTCACTCTACTTCTCTGATGTAAGTTTCTCTTAAAAAAAACTTTATTATATATTTCAGTCACATGATCCTAGTGTGTGTGTGACTGAAAAAATCTTAACACACCATGATTAATACACAACATACACACATGTAGTTGAGATTTTAGAGGGAGAATGCTGTTGAGGGAAATTTTAATTTTAGACATTATCCAGAGATCTAGCATTTATAAAAAGAAATATTAACCTGATAAAAATAGTAAAATCTATTTAAATCCATTTGTAAATAGCTAAATCTTTTAAATAGAAAAATTCTATATAACTTTTTGATGAAAAAGTCATTAAACATGAATTTCAGATCAAATCAACTTATACCTCTTTATTGAGTGCAAGTTAATGCTTGGCACTGTTTCATAGCTAACAAATGCAGAACAAATGATAGAATTAAAAAATTGCCCATTTTCAAAATTTTAATGAAATAATAAATCTAGAAAAATGATAATTGATGGATGCTAAAATCATTAAGTCAGAGGTTTTCAACTCTGGCTGCTCATTGGTATCACTTAGGGGATTTAAAGAATACTAATGCCTATGACACCCTCCCATCCTCCAGTAATTCTGATTTAAATGATGATGGATGTGGTTCTGGCATTGGGATTTAAAAAATCTCCACAGGTGGTTCTAATGTGCACCCAAGGTTAGGTAAAAGGTCCATAGAACCAGTCATATGCTTGGGTGATTCTATGGGATGTTCCCAGCACCCCCTAGGATGTCATCTTGCCTAAAAATGATTAAATCTAAATCAAATCAAGTCTCTAAATATAATTCCCAGTTTATGAGAAGTAGCTGTCTGATAGGAATCATAATTACATTTAAATGCATATATAGATACATCAATCATCGTTATACAGAAATTATATAGGTGATAAAGGAACAACTTAAATAGAACCAAAAGAAAGCAATCAACCAAATCTTAAATGTGGGACATTCTGTAAGACCATGACTCAGTCTCTCCCTTAATGGCATTAAAATAAATACATAAATAAAAGGAAGGTGGAGACTGTTATAGAACCAAAGAGCCTTAAGAAACATAACAACCAAATCTAATATTTAGGCCTTGTTGGCTCCTATGCCAGGGATTTTCTCTTTTCTCTTCCAGACTTCTCTCTATCCTTTTCTCTAGCCTGGGAAGTTAACCTGTATGGATGTGCCTTTAGTCTCCCTTGCCCTCTGGCCTCTGGTTCGGTTTGGCCAGTGGGAAGCCCTAGCTGGAGACCAGAGAGAGGAAGAAAGGGCAGTCTGGGATTTATTCCCAGGGCTTCCTCTCTGGGAAGTCACCAGGACTGGCTGCTTCATTTATCAACATTTTGGTAATCTTGTTTCATCTATCTCCCCTCACCACCACTTTTTTCTTACCTTCCATCTCACTGTTAGAACCTAAATGGTATAGATATGAGGGCTTATTATACTATTCTCCCAATTGTATGAACAATGAACAGTTTCTATAATATAATGTTAAAATAGAGTAACCAATTTTTCTTATTTTTTTTCCTTAGATGAGACTTAGTTTACAATATTTCATTGGAGAGAAAGGCACATGGAATCTCACTTTATAGCAAATGAAGGTTATAAGGGTGTATTTAAAGCATGGCAATATCAAGATGTTTCTACGTTTTATTCTTTCCTGCAGAGAAAAATTGATGAGAAAGCTGTATACATATACTGCACATAATTTTTTTTTGCTCTTTAGATATTTAGATAGCCACCAAATTCTGGCAATTTGCCTGTGAGCATCTGCAAAGAGAGGGAGAATCAAGAGGGGCCCTGATGGGCGAAATGTGCTAGGCCAGAGTTCCTATTGTCAGCATCTTGTATGCTATTCAGAGTCAATCTACAACCTCAAGGACAAAATCTATTATTGCTCAGAGCTTTCTTTGTGTTTTGTTTTGGATTTTTCTGGTAATAGACATTAGTAATACAGCAAATCTATCCATAAAAATCATCATTATTTATAATCCTTTCAGGGGATTTAGTTGCTCCTGAGGCAGTACAGGAAGCAAACATCATTTCTCATGCAACAAATTTTGTTCTAACTAAAGGAAGCAAGGTGTTCAATTGGTTCTACTTTGGTAGCATTTTTACTTCTCAAAAACCATAGATAAAATAATTTTGTAGGTATTTGAGAAGAATGAATAAATACAAATCGGAAAACATACATATCTTGCCACTAAAATGAGCTTCCTTTTATATGAAGCAAGTAGTAGACAACAATAAGAAAAATCCAAGTGCAAAGAATTCTACTACATGCTCAAAAATAAAACAAAATAAAAATAAAAGCCAAAGTATAATGTGTGTTGGGTTAATAAAGTTGCTTTGTTTTCTTATAAAAGTTGGCAGGGCTCCACCTACATTAAAGTATTTCCTGGCATAATGTTCTTCATTCTGCGTCCCCCACACCCGCTTTGCTAAGCTTGTTTTATTGACATTTCTGTTAATTGATGGTTACTAGAAATAACCACAAGGCAGACAGATTAGGAAGGAAACGTTGAAGCTTGTTTATAAAACAGAAAAAATGCTGCTTTTTAAATTGTAGTATTAATATAGCAACCTTAATTCACCAAAATAAATGAACACAAGATCCTCAATTCACCAAGATATAAAGTATACTTACTGAAGCTACAATGTAAGTTGTAGTAAATGTTGACAAAAAAGATCAATATTGGGGAAACTAAGTTGATTCAAAGGTGTTTTAAAACACCCCCTTAGATAACTGAAAGAAAGCCTCTATCTTCCAATGAGTTTTCTATTAAGTATCATTTGCAAATGTTGACTAGGATATGGGACTGGATATTTTGAATTTAGGCATCTGGTGAAGTTAGTGACATAAAGGTTAAGAGCAAGGTCTTCAGAGTCAGTCTGCTTGGGTTAACTGTATAACTGTTGTCCAATTATCAGATCTCCCTGAAAAGCTGACTCAAATGATTTGTTTGAGAAATAAGGATGGCAAGAGGAAGTTGTTGGGACAATTAAATAAAATAAACTTAGATGATGTGACTTCAGATCCTCACAAAGGGACATAATCCAGAAAGGGAAGAGCTAGAACAAATTACTTTAAAGAGCTGGCTACTTACTTGTTCAAAGGATAAAACTATTATTTTGTCATCTTAAATAATTTATGGAACAAGTTGAGGAGTAGGTAAGTAGCTAATGAATTAACAGTACAGGAGAGATTAATCAGAATGACCAATACATCAAAATTAGCAATAGTTCTAAAGGCTGATCCCACAAGTAGATCTGCTCCTCTCTTCAAAAGAAAATGGTCAGTTGTACTGATTTTGAAGTTGTTCTGGCATCAAGAATTATGGAATCTCAGAAGCACTAAAATAATGAAAAATGATAGCCTGTGTACCCATGTATCTTTTTAATGAGCTATGTCCCTCCATAAAATGTATTGTTTTTAAAAAGGAAGTTTTAAAGTACCTATATTAAGTCATCCTGAATTGAAAAGAATGTAAAGCTTGTTAACATGCTTTGTTACAAAACTGTACTTTGATTTGTATTTCAGAAACTAAAAAAAATAAAATAAAATGTTGAGAGACTCTCCTCCCCCCAAAAAATGATGGAATCTCATCAGTTCGGTTAGACATTATTTGAAATCATCAGGCAATTTGAAATTAAGGTTCAACATAAAAAGTGATAGACATTCTGGCTGATTCTGAACCAGGAATGAAGTCATCAGAGTGAGTTTGAATGTTCTGTCATTGTTATTTTGTTAAGCCCAAAGGAGGGCTAACATTGAGTCAAAGTACACTAATATTTAAATAAAAACCCCAAATGAATCCCAATTCAAGTGCTACATTTACTGTGCCTTTCAACATCAAGAGCAAGCTATGATTCAGAGGCAGCCCACTGATGAGTCATCCTCTGCTGTTATGTGGATGGGTCAGAACACCCTTTGTGAGTTGAGGAGGAGGAGAGAGAGGTCAAGAGCTTCCTTTGGTGTGACATAGCAGAGCCGAGGCGCCAGGATTAAAGTCCCAGGACTTAGGAAAAGGACCTGACAAGCAATGTCCCTGGTTCTCAGAGAAATCGATTTCCAGTTGTCCCCTGAATGAAACTTTCATGTGCCCAAAGGATGCATGAATCCTTTGACAAATGTGGAGGTTTTATAGGTAGAGGAAGATACCATTTCCAACGTAGAGGAGCAGTCTTCTCCCTAAATGGTCCTGGTCCCTGATGTTAGAAAAAAGGGACAGCAGAGCAAAGAACACCAAGACATCATAGCTAAAAGTGCCTATAAGGTGATATATCTCACTTGTCCATATCCAAACGAGCAAACAAACTAATATAGAGGTCTTTTGAGAAAGATTCCAGTTGTCTCAGAACCCAGCTTGGCATTTCACTTTTCCTCTTCCTTCCCCCTTGATCTTCTCTTTATCACACTCTATCCCTCCTACCTCTGCCCAGTGGCCCTGTTCTCTGGGATCATATCTCTATCTGTTTATTCTAATGGTGAGTGCTCCAAGTTCCAATCCCAGCCCACTATCTGACTACACAATAGGCCAGTCTCTCTCTCACATATGTATATACTGAGAAGCTTATGGCCTATGAGAATTTCCCATTCCTCCATGGGTCATAAATCTAGGTTAAACCAGTCAGCTCCATAGAAAATCAAGACAAGAGGTACTACTGTATCAGGCAACAGAGAATGTTTGCTGCAGTGAATTCAGTGTTCAAACAAAGGCCAAGATATTACAATATATAGCTATAAGGAAACTGAACCCTGAAAAGAGAAAATTTTACAGCTTCTGAATGACCTTTGAAGTTGCGGTTCTAGTTCTTTCTAGTTCTTCAGTTAATAGAAGGCATATACAATGTATGCGTGAACAATGGACATGGACAACAAAGCTGGGGACAGGGTGGGGAGAGAGGGGGAAGGGGTATAAGTGGGGGAAAAAGGAGAAACACCTGTAACAAAAATAAATAAATTAATTAAAAAAATAGAAGGCATATACAAATGCCTGCGCTTTTGGGGACTACTTCTGTACTAGCACCCATCAGAACACTGAGCCCACAACAGATATTTGGCAAGATATATATATATTTTTAATCCTCACCTGAAGATATTTTTTCCATTTCTTTTTAGAGAGAGTTGGGGGGGGGGTAGAGATACAGAGAGAGAGGAACATTGATGTGAGAGAGAGACACTGATTGGTTACCTCCTGCACGACCCCGCCCAGGGCCAGGGATCGAACCTGCAACCCAGGTACGTGGCCTTGACCAGGAATCAAACCCATGACCCTTTGATCTTTGGGTTGATGCTCTAATTGGAGCCAAACAGGCCAGGGTGGTAAGTTATTTTTGGATGTATTATAGAGAAATAATTTATTACTGAGGTGATAGTTGGGTAACTTCCCCATTATAGAAACCAAACCAGCTCTATATTATATGCATTTACAGATAACAACCTAGAGAACTTATAGTATGATGTGAATTAATTACTGCTGCATAACAAGCTACCCCAGACTTTGGTGGTTTAAACAATTATTTATTATTGCTGACAAGCCTGCAGCTACTTGGGGTTGGCTGATCTAGGCTGGGCTCTGCTTGAGAAGCTCAGCACCCTATGTCTCATCCTCAGGCACATTCTTCTTATGGAATAGCAGAGCCATAAGTGGGCAAGCAGAAGCATGCAGGCTTCTTAAAGCCAAGGCTTTGACTGGCACCCTGACAGTTCTGTCCACATTCCTTTGACCAAAGAATGTCACATGGTGTAGCTCAAGGATAAGGGGTGGCAATATACATTCGACCTTTATGAAGGAACTCAAAAGTTGAATGACAAAAGGTATGATACCAGGGGTGGTGAAAAATTAGAGCTAATAATTCACTTTTCACCATTACAATTTCTAAGAGAATGAGAAATTTTACTACAGAGTACTTTGTTGGTGATAAACTAAGAATGAGTTTTAGATGACATCAGTTGCAAGGTACTCATTTCCTTAAAATATTTAGTCAGTAAGCCCATTATTCAGGATAGTCACAATGGTTGAAACTAAAATTTTCTGTGTTCAAGTAAATGTGTCTTGTAAGAGAATAATGAGGTACCTGGTTTTGTATTATTTATTTCCTCCCTCCCCACCACCACACACTAGGCAATGCAAAAGAAGTTGTCTTACTTGTTCAGAGAAATGGGTTTAGCTTGAAATCCTAAACCTCCTACAAGTTCCAAATGGTAAATTAACTAGAGCTTTTCTATAGACTTTAAAAATTGTTTAATCAGAAACCCATGATAACCAAAACCTTTGAAATGTTTTTATTGATCTTTTCCTAGTTTAATTAGGTCAATTTCCCTCATTGTCTTCCAAATTAACAATTCAAAATGTATGTTTCTTCAATCTACAATTCTAATTGTTAGTTTCTTCAATCTAACAATTCAAATGTATGTTTCTTCAATCTACAAGAATCTTTACCAAAGCATGGATCAAAATGCAAAGAAACTGTTTATCACAGTTTATATGGTTAATATTTTCAATTTCACGATAAGATGCAATGTGAAACATCTTTTTTTCGGCTTTGGCACTTGTGCTACCTTGCTTCTTGTGACAATTAGAGTTTTTATATATACCAAAGAAAACATTTTCTTACAATGCTCAAATTTGAAAGCTCTGTGATCTATATGAAACAAGCAAAAGGTGGCCTGTGGTGATTATCAATGTCATCCTTTAACAGAAAAACAAGCCAAAATATTCACCCACTCAGCTCTTCTAGAGTGCTTTACTTCAGGAAGATATACATGACTGCAGTAAGAGATTGATGTATTAAAGATCTTATTTATGTTACATTTACAGCTAAACTCAGGGAGACAGCTAATGGCACTCTAAAAAGGGTCATTTTGTCAGAGCTTTGGTGTCAGTTACTGATTACACACAGGAAACAGTGACATAAAAAACCCAATGACAGCACAAACAGCACCTGGCCAGTGCCTATATGTGAGCATTGATGTTTGGTACACAGTTATATTGGTTCATTTGATTAAAACTCCTGGTGTCATCAGCCAGCAGGGAGAATTAGAACTAGTCAGCTCTTTAATTTTTTTTTTTCAGGTCAATATATAAAAGTCTATTCCCATGAGTGTAGCCATGAGGAATGAGGCAAACATAATGAAAACATACAACCTGGTGGAGATATGGAAAGAATGCTGGTCTGAGAGTCAGAAGCTAATAACACTAGCTAGCATTTAATTAATGCTCATGATGGTGCCTGGAACTGTGCTGAGTGTTGTGCGTGCCTTATCTATTTCACCCTTCCAACAACCCTATGATGTAGGTGCTGCTGTCAGCCCCCTCTTACAGATACAGCTGAGAGATGTTGAGAGACCTGTTAAGTCTCACAGCTGGAAAATGGCAATACTGTACCCACCTCCAGAGTGCAAACCCTTTCCCATTATGCCACAATGTCAAAATGTGCTGGACTCGAGTCCCAGTACATTGCTAACTAGAAGTATGTCCTTGAGAAAATCAATTCTCTTTTGTGTGCCTCTGTGTTTTCCCACAGAAATGAAGTAGCTAGCTGGACTACAGCAGTGGTTTGCAAACTTGGCTGCAAAATAGGATCTTTTGGAATGATTTTATGAGGCAATTTGTTGAATATTTACTGTATGCCAGGCACTTTATATACAGTATCTTATTTGATTCTCTCAACAGTAATCTGAGATATTAAGGAAATGAAGAATACCTGATCTCATGGAGGAAAAACTGAGGCTCGAGATGTTTGGTAACTTGCTCATAGGTGGCAGACAGATATGGACTCAGGCATTTTGGACTGGCAATCCTGAGCTCTGGTGCTGGAATGAATTACTCATCTTTTATTGACTTGGGCCTTCTCTCCCTGTTTACAGGCTCACCCCCTTCTAATTTATCCTCCCCATTGTTTCCTAAATTCTCTTTGTAGAATGTGTACATCTTCTATCTTGAAATCAGAGCTTTCTCAGTATTTTGAACTCCTTACGACAGTGCACATGGTACTTCAGGATTTGGTTACTTCTCTAATCTCATTTCCTGCCAGTGGCATTGCCCCTCGCTCCCTACTTTGTTCAGACAAAGTGTGTCATACAGCATCTGCGTCTTTATATATGTTGCTGTTTCTTGCCACAGTGTCCCTTTCCCCCTCCCCCAGCTCCTAGCTTAAGTCCTATTCCTCCTAAACTCAGCTCAAGAATCTCCTCTTTCTTGAGCACTTTTCTGCCATGATAGGGACTGTGTTAGTCTGTCCTTGGTTGTTCCCACAGCACCTAAACCCCTTTTTTAATTTAGTTGATTTAAAAGGTCACTTCCTTCTGAAGCATTTTCTAACCCTTCGATATATAATCAACCCATGTGCCTGAATTACAGCTAAAGAAGGGAAACTGGAGAGGAGGAGGATCAGGTGATTTGCTCAAGGGTCACCAACTCTGCCTGCTGCACTCTGGTCCCAGCCCCATCATCTTACCCCTAACTCATGGTAATCGCCTCCTGACTGCTAACCCTGCTTTTAGCCTACAGGCTCCTTCCAACACAGAAGGCCCAGTGATCCTTTCAAATATAAGGCAGGCAATGTGACCCCTCTGCTCAAAATCCTGCAATGACTCCCATCTCCCTCGCAGTAAAAATCCAGGTGCTAACATGGGCTTTTAAGGCTCGACATCAATGATTCTCAAACTTTCATGTGCATACGAATTACCTGGGCATTTTGTTCAAATGTAGATTATGACCCAGTAGGTCTGGGGCAGGGCCTGAGATTCTGCATTTCTAACCAACCCTTAGGTAAAATTGATGCTGCTGGTCCTTGGACCCCTCCCTGAGTAGTAAGGTTCTCCTTGACCTGCCTTCCCATTACCTCTCTGACTGCTGGTCTTATTCTCCATGTTCCTTCCACTCTAGCTTTCCCGGCTTCCCTGCTGTTCAAAGAACACACCAGAAATGTTTTCTTGCCCAGGGCCTGTGCACTAGTAAGCAATCCCTTTTGCCTGGAATGCTCTTGCCCCAGATATCCACTTGGCTGACACACTTTCTTCACATCTTTGCTCAAATCTCACCTTTCAGTGAGCTTCACCCTGACTGATTTACTATTACAAGCTGTCCTCTGCTGCTTCCAACTCTGGGCCCTGCACACCTGAAACTGTTTAGCTTGCTTTTCTCTGTTTTTGTTTTTTGTTGTTGTTTGTGTTTTTTTTTTTAATACTCACCCGAGGACATTTTTGCATTTATCATTAGATAGAGCGGGAGGGAGAGAGGGAGGAAGAGAGAGAGAGAAAGAAACATCGACATGAGAGAGACACATTGACTGGTTGCCACCCACATGACTCCAACGGGGGCCAGGGACAAACTGCAACAGAGGTATGTGCCCCTAGCGGGAACCGAACCTGGGACTCTGGTTCACGGGCTGACTCTCTAACCCCTGAGCCCAACTGGCCAGGGCTGTTTTTTTGTTTTTGTTTTTGCATAGCTCTTATGACATTGTAACAAACTATGAATTTACTTATGTACCATATTCATTAATTTGTTATCTATTTCCTCCACAGTTCCACAAAACCAGTTCCTGAGGGGCTACCTCTTTGTGTGTTGTGTTCACTGATGTTCCCCAAGAGTCTACAACATCTGCCAACAAATACTATTTGAATTTTGAATTGGAATGTAGTGGGTGAGTGAGGAGACATTAAGATAATCTGGCATGACTGCACATCCTCTGCTGAGTATATTTTCCCCGAGTGTATTTTGCTTGGTGCTTGGCATATTGATGTAGATAGAGCTTGGCACACTCCAAAGGCTTTTCTTGGTCAAGACGCAGCAAAGCATGTTGTGCTTGAGACACTTCATGTTTCTCTTTATTTCCAGATGACTTGAAATGAAATGCTATCTTCTAATAAACTTGCCTTTATCTTCGGAGAAAAATTTCAGGAAAGACAAAAAAAATAGTGTTGTCAGTTACTGTCTTCCATCTTATCCATGACTCAGACAGGTAAGTGCTTCATCTGTGCTTCTGTCTTTAAATTTAGGAAAGCAGTGAGGTGTATCTTTTATGATGGCAGAAGTTGATTCCCTCTTAAGCCTACCAGTCACTTTATCCTCCTTCTCCCTTCATTTTTCTCAATCCTCCTACATCACTAAGCTTTAATCAGACATTGACTGACATTATAGAGATCATTTTTATATAACTAAGATTATATCATGGAATAATGATATAAGCTAACTTCTCCACAGATTTAGCTCTTGAATTGATCAACGCACAAAAATCATAGATTGCCTTGATTTTTGATTGGATTTTCTACTCATCTATGCTAAAAAAAAAAGTAATCTCTTAAATATTATGCTGAATCATACGAAATTTCAAATATTCAATTATTTTGACTTATAAATTTCATATGGTTCAAACTAAACATAATTAGGAGAGCTTCTTCCTCCCTTCAGAGAGCAATTAATTCCTTAACAAAGACATGAGCCTTGTGGTTGCAAAACAAAAGTTTTCTGAAAAATAGGGCACTTAGCCTTGGTGAAGAGAGATCACTTTTGTTCTTGTCCCTATGCATAGTTTCTATCCTGACCATCATAGGCCCTCTAAGCAAGCTCTGGGCAGGGAATGAAGTCTATCTGACAACAAAGGCTAAGTAAGGCCAGGAGGGAGTGGGGCTTCTGGTGACCATTCACACTCGATACAAATACTCTCAGTATCTTAGATTACTCATATAAATGAATCCATATATTTTTCCCCAAACTTTGTCTCTAATATTCCAATTTTGTTTTCCTTAGGTCATGTTTACTTACTTAGAGCTTTAGCCATGCCAAAGAATTTGTATATATGCTAACCTCAGAACATCTTCCTTTCCAGGCAAAGTAGACAGAGATGTACTATTTCAAAGTCTACTGTCACAGGATTTCTCTTCTTCATCATCCTTTTGGGCCATACTTGACTGAGGCTACATTCTAGTTATTTACCAATGTGTAATAAACTTCCCCAAACATAGTGCTGTAAAACAACTGTTTTATTATGCATATGGATTCTATGGGTCAGGAATTAGATGGGGCACAGCACAGATGTCACCACAATGTCTGGGGCCTCAGCTAGAACATTAAAAGGCTGGGGTTGACTCCACAGCTGGAGTCTAAAATCATTTGAGGGCATCTTCAGTTATGTTTCTAATGGTTATTGCTGGCTATTGGTGAGACCTCATCCAGGCTATCAGTTATGACATCTACACATGGCCTCTCCAAGTAAGCTAGTCTGTGTTTCCTCATAGCATAAGCAACTCAAGAGAACCAGGTGGAAGTTGTATCACCTTTTATGACCTAGCCTCAGATGTCACACAGCATCAATTCTGCCACAGTAACTATCCTACCTAGATTCAAGAAAAGGGAACAAAGGTTTCCCACCTTTCAATGGGAGGAATGTGAAAGGCACATCATAAAATAACTTTGTGGGGTGGGTAATATTGTTGCTGCTCATAAACACTAGCTGTTATTTTAGGAAGTCCTAGAAAATTGTGTTTCTTGAAAAAATTCCCAATGATTGATTTTTACTCATTGAACATTTTAAAGCACTATAGCATGATTTTTTGCAAACTTATATGCCTTGATGTTTCAAGAGAGAGGAAGGGAGAAAGAAACATCAATGTGAGAGTGCAACACTGATTGGCTGCCTGCTGCAGGACCCTGGTCGAACCTGCAACCTGGGCATGTGCCCTTCGTCAGGAATCAAACCAGCAACCTCCTGGCGCATGGGATAATGCCTAACTCACAGAGCCATACCGGCCAGGGCTCTATTTTTAAAATTTCTAATTCCTTGAGGGCTTAACTGTGTGTAGAGGTGTCAGCTATCAGCTGCAGAACTGGCCTTCCATCAGAGAAAATATTAAACTATATTTTTCATTGAACTTAAACAACAACTAGCTACATTGATTACTGATGGTCCAAAGCCCATGAAAATCATATGAGGATTAATGTTTTGATACAGTTTTTCTATCTTTCTTATAATCCAGGAAGAGATTTCTGTCTTTTTTTCAGCAGCAAGGCAAATGTCAGATCAATTTGCTTTCTGGCCAGCAGTGTAAGCAGCCTGAAACTTGTCCTTGCATTCACATTGTGGTTGCACATGCTTTGTATTACAGCTTCAATCCTGACAGCAAACACTGTTTTTATGCTGGCCACATAATGTCAAATATTGCTAAGAAAACTTTAAATATAAAATAAATGTTTATGCAAAGATAGTAAAAACAGGTTAAGCAAATTAAATAAACAGTGACAGTTGAAAATTGAAAAGATGAAAGGGCAAATGAGAAAGCAGCCAAAATTACTTTTATAAGTGTGTTTAAAATTTGTGCAATTATCCAAGGTTGCATAGAAATGAAAAAATAAACTGGGTATTGTAAATGTTAATTCTTACACAAATTTACTTTGAGATAATTCATTTAAAGCTCAAGGCAAATGTAACAATTTATTAAGGCATTTGCAAATTAGCATAGCAGGAATAAGTGCGTGAGAATGAATTATAAATAAAAAGAAAAAAAAAGTGTGCGTGTGTGTGTATGTGCGTGTAGACTCAAACTTATGGAGAGGGAATACATAAATATGCTTTAAAACACTTAATGGACCATAAACACACCTATACTGTAATTTCTATATGGGAAGACACCATATCTGTCTTTTAAACATTCTATCACTATTCTATATATATTTTTAAATCATTAATATTGTATCAAATTATCAATATTTTAAAAATTAATTTAGAATATTTAGTTTAATTTTTAATCAATATGTTTCTCTAATTGAATTCAACCAAACTTTTTCAACCATTTCTTTATTTTTTTTAAAAAAATTTTATTAATTTATTTTTGTTACGGATGTTTCACCTTTTTTTCCCCACTGACACCCTCCTCCCTATCCCCTTTACCTCATACCCGGCTTTGTTGTCTGTGTCCATCGGTTTTGTGTACATGCATATAAGTTCTGTGGTTTATCTCTTCCCTCTCCACCCCCTCTTCTGAGGGTTGTCAATCTGTACCCTACTTCCACGTTTCTGGGTCTACCCAATTCCTCAGACTGTTATGTTCATTATATTCCACAAATAAGTGAGATCATATGATACTTGTCTTTCTCTGTTTGGCTTATTTCGCTTAGGATGACACTTTCCAGATCCCACCATGTCTTCTCAAAGGATAAGAGATCTTTCTTTCTTACAGCTGCATAGTACTCCATTGGGTATATGTACCACAGCTTTTTTATCCATTTGTCTACTGATGGACTTTGGGCTTTTTCCAGATCTTAGCTATTGTAAATAGTGCTCCTATAAAAATGGGGGTACATATATTCTTTCCGATTGCTGTTTCAGGCTTCTTAGGGTATATTCCTAAAAGTGGGATCACTGGATCAAATGGCAATTCAATTTTTAATTTTTGGAGGTAACACCATAGTGTTTTCTATAGTGGCTGCACCAGTCTGCATTCCCACCAGCAGTGTACTAGAGTCTCCTTTTCTCCACACCCTCGCCAACACTTGTTGTTTGATGATTTGTTGATGGCGGCCATTCTGACAGGTGTGAGGTGATACCTCATTGTTGTTTTAATTTGCATTTCTCTGGTGCTTAGTGATGTTCAGCATTTCTTCATATGTCTCTTGGACATTTGTATGTCCTGTTTGGAGAGGTGTCTATTTAGGTCCTCTGCCCATTTTTTAATTGGGTTCTTTGTCTTCCTTTTGTTGAGTTGTATGAGCACTCTATATATATTGGAAATTAACCCCTTATCTGATATATCATTGACAATTATGCTCTCCCATACAGTGGGTTGCCTTTCCATTTTGATGATTTTATCTTTTGCTGTGCAGAAGCTTTTGAGTTTGATGTAGTTCCATGTGTTCATTTTCTCCTTTGTTTCTGTTGCGTTAGGTGAAGTATCAGTGAAAATTCTGCTGTGCATGATGCCCAAAATTTTGTTGCCTACATTTTCTTCTAGAATTTTTATGAATTCACGGGTCACATTTAAGTCTTTTATCTATTTTTGAGTTTATTCTTGTGTACCGTGTAAGTTGATGGTCTAGTTTCAGTCTTTTCCATGTAGCTGTCCAATTTTCCCAACACCATTTATCAAAGAGGCTGTCTTTACTCCACTGTATGGTCTTGCCACCTTTGTCAAATATTAATTGAGCATATTGCCTTGGGTCCATTTCTGGGTTCTCTGTTCTGTTCCACTGGTCTATATGCCTGTTCTTGTGCCAGTACCAAGCTGTTTTGATTACAGTGGCTTTGTAGTATAACCTGAAATCTGGTAATGTGATCCCTCCGACTTTGTTCTTCTTTTTCAAGATTGCTGTGGCTATTCAAGGTCTTTTTTGGTTCCATATGAACTTTTGATGTATTTGCTCTAGTTCTGTGAAGTATGCCGTTGGTATTTTGATGGGGATTGTGTTGAATCTATAGATTGCTTTGGGTAATATGGACATTTTAATGATGTTAATTCTTCCAATCCATGAACAGGGTATGTGCTTCCACTTTTTTATATCTTCCTCTATTTCTTTTTTCATTGACATGTAGTTTTCTGCGAATAGGTCCTTTATTTCTTTGGTTAAGTTTACTCCTAGGTATCTTAATTTGTTTGCCGCAATGGTAAATGGGATTGTTTTCTTAGTTTCTCTTTCTGTGAGTTCATCATTGGTATATAAGAATGCCATCGATTTCTTGACATTAATTTTGTATCCTGCTACTTTTCCAAATTTATTTATTAAGTCTAGTAAATTTTTGATGGAGTCTTTGGGGATTTCTACGTATGGTATCATGTCATCTGCAAATAATGATAGTTTCACTTCCTCCTTTCCAGTTTGGATCCCTTTTATTTTTTCTTCCTGTCTGATTGCTGTGGCTAAGACTTCCAGTACTATGTTAAATAAGAGTGGTGAAAGTGAGCATCCTGGCCTTGTTCCTGTTCTTCAGGGAAATGCTTTTACTTTTTGCCCATTGAGTATGATGTTGGCTGTAGGTCTTTCATATATGGCCTTTATTATGTCGAGATATAATTTCTCTATTCCCACATTGCTGATCATTTTTATCAGAAATGGGTACTGGATTTTGTCGAATGCCTTTTTGGCATCTATTGATATGATCATGTGGTTTTTATTCTTCATTTTGTTTATGTGGTGTATCACATATATTGATTTGCAAATATTATACCAGCCTTGCATCCCTGGGATAAATCCCACTTAGTCATGGTAAATAATTTTTGTTATGTATTGCTGGATCCGATTTGCTAGTATTTTGTCCAGGATTTTGGCATCTATGTTCATCAGGAATATTGGCCTGTAGTTTTCTTTCTTTGTAGTGTCTTTTTCTGGTTTTAGAATTAGAATTATGCTGGCCTCATAAAACGAGTTTGGAAGTCTTCCTTTTTCTTGAACTTTTTGAAATAGTTTGAGGAGAATGGGTGTTAGTTCTTCTTTGAATGTTCTGTAAAACTCCCTCATGAAGCCATCCTGGCCTGTGTTTTTTTTTTTTTTTGCTGGGAGAGTCTTGATTACTTCTTCAATTTCCTTAGTTGTTATTGGTCTGTTCAAGTTTTCAATCTCTTCCTGGTCCAATTTTGGAAGATTATGTGTTTCTAGAAATTTGTCGATTTTGCTGAGATTGTCGAAATGGTTCAATTATCCTTTAGCTCTTTGCCTGGAGGCTATTAGTTTCAGTTACTTGAAGATCCTGGGTTCTCAATTGAATTTTCATTCAGGTGTTCAGAGTAAGGGGATTTCCAGAGGATGGGGCAGCTGCTGGTTGTTTATGGGCCTCCATTTGCATTTCAATGGCCCATGGGGTTGAATCTTAGAGGGAGGGGCCACTGCTTCTACTCAGAGCCCTGGGAAAGAGTAAGGTGACCACTTTCCTGCGTGGCCACAACTCAGCAAAAGCTCTGAGCACCCTCCAAATCCTGAGTGTCCCCACACAGTTCCAGTCCAGTCTGCCCTCCCTCTGCCAGAGCCCAAGGTACTGGCTGTGGCTACTTTAGTGCTCTGTCTCGGCTCTGCCTTGTGGAGCCGGTTGGGTCTTTAACTTGAGGGCTCTGCTCACAGCTAAGACCACTGCTGTCTGTGGGCTCCCAGGCCCCCTCTCGCACCTCCACAATCCTACCAGGATCGGTTCAGTGTCCCTGGTTATATGGTTCTCGTAAGATGCTTTTCTGTTGCTTTTTCCTGACGTTTTATCTTTACTTTCGTTGTAATTCCAGTTTGGTCCTGGGAGATGGTCTGTGTAGCTTCCATTCACTCTGCCACCATTTGGGAATTCCCCTCAACCATTTATTTACTATCAATTAACCTGGAGCCATACTAGGCAAAACACTACCATAAATAAAAAGGATTGTGAGATACAGTTCTTGGCTGCTTCTTCTTCATCTTTTTTTTTTTGGTAATTTGAGGAGAAAATGTGGTAAAATTCTTAAGATTTAAATAATAGATCAAAATATATAATATACTATAGTGTATCCAATCATTCTCCTGTTGACATTCTGGTAGCTTGTTTTCTTTGTTCTATAGACAATGCTGGTTAAATGTCATTAAATATCTTCTTTTCTACATAAAAAAATGTCAAAATAACAATAGGAGGTCTGTCACAAGGCTCTCTATGATTAATTATTGAATCAATTAGAACTTCCATTTCTTATAATGTGGTTTATTAGGTAATATTAACCAGTATAAAACACAAAGAAATAATTGATTAAACATAATATTCTTTTTATATAAACAGAGATAATAGGCAACTAAGGAAATTACCCCCAAGAAACAAAAATGAAGAGGAAAACTAAGAAATTAAAATTGTAAAGGAGGAATTGAAGTTCTTGCTGCTCAGAATTGGGGGTTGGTGGGTTCTGCTGGTTTTTGTAACCAAGAGAATTAGGTTTTAACTCCCAAGTGGGAACAAGCACCTATAGTTTAGCCCAGAGCAAAGCAGAAAGGAATGACTACATAAAGCTAGAGCCCTCAAAGCTATACCTGTGGCAAAAGGGTGGAACAGAAGTAAAATCTACCCACTGCCAACAAGACAACCACTCTGTTCTCCAGGTCCCTGAAAAGTTGGGACCTTAGTTTTGCTCTTACTTAAATTTCTGGTTTAAATATATATTCCCATTACAGTATGGTCAACTTCAACCCATGAAATGAATATAAAAAGTGGTCCTCTTCCAGTTATGCCCCTGGTAGAAGTAAATAGCAGTCTTGTTTGAAGAAAGACACCCTCAAACCAGATCACAACGTATTAAGCCCAACTAAATATTAACTCACCATCTCCCCCCTCTCCCCAAGAAAAGCATTAAGCTACATTAGCAGGCAATACGACCAATGGTAAGATTAGACCTTCCAATCTTTCAGATGATGAGATTATTAAATATGTACTACGAAGTATAACTAAACATATTTCTTAAAAGAAGAAAAATGTGATAGAATATCAAGGTACTACTAAAAAGATCAGGCAAGTTTAAAAAAGAAACAATTGCTTTGCTTTCAAATAAAAAATGTAATAATTAAAATACAAAGTCAGTGAATAGATTAAATCACATATCAGACAAAGCTAAAGAGTGAATTAGTGAAATGGAAGATAGAGCTGAAGAATTTACTCAGAATGTAACACATTCTGGCAGTGTGGGAGCAATTACTTTAGATTGGCACAGAGGAAGCATTGTGAAGGAGGTGGGATTTTAGTTGAAATCTTAAAAGCTGTATAAGAATGAATAAAATAAGGTATTTCAAGGGAGTGGAATGACATGAGCCACATTTCAGAGACTAAAGTCAAAGATTATTTAGGTCACAGCAAGTTGGCCACTTTGGCTGATATGGAGAGTTTGTGTTGGACAGTAGAGAGATAGAAAGGCTGATTGTGAGGGTTACGGCTTATACTTAAAGCTGCATATGGAATTCTGTAATCACATAAAATTAATTTGTTTAAAAATAAAGGAGACATAGTATCTGCTATGCTGACATTGTAGTCTTTTTGACATGCAACAGCCAAACTTGGCTATCCTCCCTCCACGGAGCATGTACTATGCATACCTACTTAAAATGGAAGGGTCTTGAAGTTGTTCTCCTCCTTGCCTTCCCTTTCTCCACACAGAGGTACATCTCAAAACCTTTCAGGTTGAAATCTGCCTGGAAAGACAAACAGAGTTCTTGGAACTTACAGTTGGGTCAAGCTCGGAATGGTGCTAAGCAGTTTATAATACCTTTTCTGTTTTTTAAAAAACTTTATGTCATCTCCTTAAATTAATTCCCCCAAATATAGAAGGCTTGGTTAGCTCTAAGTTCCTTTCAAATGTGATGGGAAAATTGATCCCAGCACTGGAAATTTAATAAGGCCTCGGGGGGGGGGGAAGCAGATTTCAGATTTGTTAGCAAGGGGTTAACTCAGTTCCAGGTGAATTATTCCCCTTGCCTTCTTCACATGGCTACCACCTGTACTAAATAACTTAACACCTAGCCCTCCAACAGGGAGGAGGACAGACTCACCTTGGATAAAGTGGGAAAGGTGTCAATTAAAGTTTACCCAAACAATTTCTTAGCAGATGGATTTCCACAAAGCTGCTCACATTCAGCATTAGCAGGATGGAATAAAATGGCATGAAAACCATGCAACCATACTGGGTAGATAAATAAATGGGCAGATAGATAGAGAAATCAATAATAGAAAGGAGTTAGTTAGAAAGAAAGGAACACAATAATGAATGAATGGATGAATAAAAGGGAGACCTCCTAAATCTGGAAGAATAAGGAGGATATTCCTTATGTATACTACAAGTTATAAAATCTTTATAAGAATAAAAATTCAATTAAACCTGAAGTAGTAGATTAGATAACAAAACAGAGTGAGAAGAAAAGAGATTGCAGAAGTTAATAAATTTGTTTACCATTATACTCTTAAAAATTGATTTGAGACAGCAAGGAGAAGAATATTTATGGTTGAAAATAGGCATGAAAAATATTTGAGATAGTCTTAGTATATGCAGAGGTGAAAAAATAAATAAGAGAGCAGATGACAGATATGGAAGACAGACAAGGTAATCCAACATACTAAACAATTATGTTCTTCAAATGCAGAAGGATAGAGTTAAAATATAGGAAAATGTCCTTGGAATGTAAAAGGAAATATTAATATTAAAAGGGTACCCTTTGTATCAGGGTAAAAAAGATACAGAAAAACTGACATCCAATATTGAAGTTCAAATAAAAAAAAATTCAGGTATACAAATAATTTTTTGTAAAAAGCCATCTACAAGGTGAGGATGGGGTAGAGTAATCAGACTTCTACTTTTCCACAACTTCATTAGAACTGCCCAATGCAGCAAATGAAAATAAATATAGGATGCCCAGTTAAAAATTTAAATTTAGATGCAACATTTGGAACAGACTTATAACAACAAAGAAAATTATTGTTCATCTGAAATTCAAATTTGACTGGGCATCCTGTATTTTATCTGGCAGTCCTACCCACAACTAATGTCAAAAAGCAATGGATCAAGTGTGCAAAGTCCTGTGCAAAAGAAATTGGGACTTAAGTATTGTACTCAGCTAACTGAGCTTTCAATTAAAAAGGCAACAGACATCATGGTTTTGTTCTCAATCTTAAGGGAACGCTTGTAGTTTTTGCCCACTGCATAAGATGTTGGCTGTGTGTTTGTCACATATGTCTTTTGTTACTTTGAGGTATGTTCCCTCTATTCCCACTTTGCTGAGAGTTTTTATCATAAATAGGTGCTGGATTTTATCAAATGTTTTTTCTGTATATATTAATATGATCATGTGATTTTTATCCTTCATTTTGTTTATGCAGTATATCATGTTTATTGTTTGCAGATATTGTACCAACTTATATCCCTGGAATAAATCTCACTTAAAGGACCTGAACAAGCACTTCTCCAAAGAGGACATACAGATGACCAACAGACATATGAAAACTTACTCAAAGTCACTAATCATCAGAGAAATGCAAATTAAAATCACAATGAGGTATCACCTCACACCTGTCAGAATGGCCACCATCAATATGAACAAACAAGAAGTGCTGGCGAGGATACAGAGAAAAGGGCACCCTTGTGCACTGTTGGTGGGGATGCAGACTGGTGCAGCCACTGTGAAAGTAGTATGGAGTTACCTAAAAAAATAATGACCCAGCGATTCCATTTCTGGGAATTTATCTGAAGAAACCGGAAACACTAATTTGAAAAAATATATGCACCCTTATGTTCATTGCAGCGTTATTTACAATAGCCAAGATTTGGAAGCAGTCCAAATGTCCAGCAGTAGATGAGTGAATAAAAAAACTGTGGTACATTTACGCAACAGAATACTACTGGGCTGTAAAAAGGAAGAAAATTTTACCCTTTGCAACAGCATGGATGGACCTGGAGAACATTATACTAAGTAAAATAAGTCACTCAGAGAAAGACAAGTATCATATGATTTTACTCATACGTGGAATTTAAAGAACTATCAAGCAAAATAGAGATAGACAGCTCTTGAGGAGGCAGTGTTTGCTGGGGGTGGGGGGTGGGGAGGACTGAGCCAGAAAGAAAAAAAAGAAAAAGAACTCATGGAAATGGACAACAGTGTGGTGATTGTGTGTATAGGGTGTTGTTGGATGAAGGTGGAAGAGGGTATGGGGGGATAAGTGGTGATGAAAAAAAATTAAAATAAAATAAGAAAAAAAAAAGGCAACAGGCAGACATGAGAGAATCAAGTACTATAACTTCTCAATGAGGAAGTTCTTTTAACCATGTGGTGAGTAAAATAAAGAGCTCAGGAATGGAGAAGCCACGGTAAAAAAGAGTGCTGAATTTGGCAAGTTTTATAGAAGTTTGATTTAGAAGCTCACACATTGCCATCAGTTTTCCAAGTCTCTTCCTCTCTCACTCTGATCTACTTTCCACTGGTAGCATCATTCTCAGGACATTCTCTTCACGTGGTGGCCTCTAGTAGCTCTAGACTGACCTTCTACCAGCTTGGCAATGCTGTGGAAAGAGGGTGCTTTTTCTTAAAAGCATTTCCGAAAACCTCCTGGCCAGATGCTCATTTGCTTGTATTGGCTGGATGATGCAATGAGCCCAACCCTGGCTCAAGTATCATCACCATGGAAATAGGCTACTGCTCTTACTGGCTAGCTGTATTAGCTGGGGCTAGGGGTGGGGTCAGTCAGCTCCAATAAATCACTGAGAGTGGAGGAGGAGTGGTTCCCCCAAGGAAATTCAGGTGCTGTGACCAAAAGATGGGGAATGGATTCTGAGCAAACCAGAAGAGGCAACTATTCTATACATGGTATTTTTCCTCCCCAACTGAAGTGTAAACTTCTTTTTTTTTAATCCTCACCCGAGGACATTTTTTTATTTTTTGTTCAGATAGAGTGGGAGGGAGAGAGAGGAAGAGAGAGAGAGAGAGAGAGAGAGAGAGAGAGAGAGAGAGAGAGAGAGAGACATCGACGTGAAAGGGACACATCGAGTGGCTCCCACCCACACAACCCAACCAGGGGCCAGGGACAAACTGCAACCGAGGTACATGCCCTTAGCGGGAACCGAACCCGGGTCTCTCTGGACCGCAGGTGGACGCTCTAACCGCTGAGCCAAACTGGCCAGGGAAAGTGTAAACTTCTTTAGAACAGCAGCTCTGTATTACACTTCTTTCTGTCTCACACAATGACCACCTCAGTGTAGGTGCTCTAAAATATTAATTTGCTTTATTTGTGAAATAAGGGGCTAGGAATACTTGAACTCCAACATCCCTTCAGTTTTAATCAAGTTCTACGAAAAATTTCATGAAAACATGTCACGTGGGCCCCATATCAAGTGCTTTTTGTATATTCTATAGTAAACATTTGAACATTATTTGTAGGTATAGTTCACCATAGTTTCAATTTCAGAAATGTCAAACATTTTATGAAGTTATATTAGATGAGTATATTCTTATGTCTTCTTCAAGTCAATGATTCACAATACGAAGGAATAGTTTTCTTAATAATGCAGTTATTTTCCTAATATTCACATTTTCATTGAAATATGTTTGTCTTATTACTTCTAAACCTCTAAACAAGAAAGTTTTACCTTCATCCATTCTCCTCCCACTAATGTTGACTTAAAAATTCACTGTCTTGGGCCCTGGCCAGTTTGGCTCAGTGGTTAGAATGTCGGCCTGCGGTCCAGAGAGACCCGGGTTCGGTTCCCGCTAAGGGCACGTACCCCGGTTGCAGTTTGTCCCCGGCCCTGGTTGGGTCGTGTGGGTGGCAGCCACTTGATGTGTCCCTTTCACGTCGATGTTTCTTTCTTTCTCTCTCTGTCTCTCTCTGTTCCTCTTTCTCCCTCCCACTCTACCTGAACAAAAAATGGAAAAATGTCCTCGGGTGAGGATAAAAAAAAAAAATTCACTGTCTTGGTTAATTACCGTCTCCCATTTTGCTTAGGCAGAAACTCTACCAACTACCTTCCTCCTTTCATCCCCATTCAGTCGTCCACCAACTCCCATAGATTCTACCCCCTAGATATATTTTAGATGGTTCCTCTACTCTAAATCATTGCTCCCATACTCACTGCCATGGCTCAATTTCTATAGTTATTACTTCTATTGTACTGGTCATATGGATATACAGTGGTAAGAGAACAAGCTTGAGTCAGTCAGCTTGGTTCAAACCTGGCTCCAGTACTTTGTGTGATTCTGGGAGAGTTTATATAATCTCTCTTAGCCTCAGCTCCTTCTTCTGTAAAATGAGGCTAAAAATAGTACCTCATAGAGTTATTGAGAACATTAGGTGAGTTAAAACATAGAAAGCACTTAGATCAATGTCTGGCATCTAGTGGGTATTACATAAATATTAACCATTATTATTGTTATTGGTTTTGGTTACAGCAATTTAAGTGGCTGATTCCTGAAATATAATGAAAACTTATCAACAGCAGATTCACATGATTATTAACATTATTTTAAAATAGTAGCATTAGTGTTTTAATCACTAGCTCTCTGCAGAGTGTAGGGGCATTCAAAATCTAGTTCAATGCATTTTACTTGTCAAACGATGAAGGTTCTACACAATGACCACTAGATGGAAGCAAAACCTCTTATAAAATCAATTCTTACCAGAAACTGCAGCAGTGTACAAAGATCTATCCCTTTTGTCTCCTGTATTTGTACAGTCTCATCATCGTCAAAACAAAATAACATCATCATCATCAATCACCACCACCACCACCATCATCATCATCACCAAAAACAACAGCTACAACAAAGGCAGCTCATAAAGAGGTCCAACACTTTGTACATTAAACACAATTCAGAATAAAGGTCTGGAGAGCCTTTGCTGCAGAATTTAGAAATTATTAGTTAAAAAAATGCTGAAACTATCGTCATTTAACCAAAAGCCACCCACATTTACATAACAATAATCTCCTAAGGTTCATCATGGGAAAGATATGGGCCCCCTGTCCTATACCTAGGGACTGACACATAATGACCAATTGTCCCTGTGAATGACACACCCCCTCCAACGTTATTAAAAAAGAATTGTTGTTTTCCTATATTGTTTGGGATGAAGGTATTATAGGTATTTGATGACTTAATTACTAGGTTTATTTTTCCCTTTGAGATTTTCTATATCTCATCTTCAAATATGTATTTGGTGTCTTTCATTTGCAGTGAGGGGATTCATGTCTTTCTTCCTCCCTTATTTCCAGGGGGTCCCCAGCCTTTTCTTTCCCCACATAATTCTCCTGTATGAGATCCTCACCTCAGTGACACCTCCCATTACATCACTGTCATTATTATTATTACATTTTTGTCAGCAGAGATTCTCAATGGGCAGGGGGCTATGCACAGTAGGAATACTCCTAACCTCCATTCTGATGAGCTCAGCAGGAGCCGGCAGCTTTCTCTAATTAGCCCTCTCTGGCAATTAGCATGGATTGACACTCTTTCTCTTTGGGTGGGATTTGCTTGCTCTCATACATTTAAATATTCCCGGACTCTTTCACTTTTCTACTTTTCTTTTCCCCTCTCTCTTTTCTTTTCTCCCCCTTCTCACCTCCCTCTTTTCTCTCACTCTTAACATTCTAATTGTCTCCTTTCTACAATGCAATGCTATCTCAAACACACAACAATAAGAGAACATCCATATAATATAGATTTGATTTCAAAAGTGAAGGGAGTTTTCTTGCATACTAAGTATGTGTGATATTTTGGTAGGAAATGATTCTTTGCACTTAAAAGCAATGCTCAATCACTGCTGTCAGCCGCCCCAAACTGAATGAATATCGACTGGATGCACAGCGACACAAAGTGCAGCGACCTACTTAGGATCAACTCAAATCACACGCATGAAAAATGACTTCGATTCAGTCTCTTTCTTTTTTTCTTATCACACAATCTCTTTCCAAGCGGAAAGAGGTTTTACTTGTCTGCTCATTTCTCGAACCAAATCTCCATTTGAGACTTAGATTTCTTTAAGTGTAGTCCGGAACCTTAGCAGCTATGATTAGGTGATGGCAGAGGAATTCAATTTCTCACCATGCCCTCTTTTCTTCCCCCAGATCAGCCAACTGAGACAGCTCAGGCAAGAAGCAGGAAGGATGAATTTGGGTTACCCTACTGTGATCACAGCTGCTCGGTTCGCCCTAGTCAAGGAACACGTGCTGACTGGGGAGTTAAACAAATGAGCTAAAGCCACCTCCGGCGCCCTGTTATCCTTAATAAGGAGTTGAAGGAATTTCAAAGAAGGAAAGCATGTTTTTTTGTATTCTGGGGCAACGTGAATTCTGCTAAGCACTTCGATTTCAGAATGCACAAATGGAGAGAAGGAGGGGAAGGGAGAGAAAGAGGGAGGGGGGGGGAGTGTCTATTCTATTCTGTGTGCTCGCTGCCTGGCACAAAATGTATGCACAGCTACAGACGTCTGGGTTGCCTCTGGGGAGGGACTGGTGGAGATTCTCCAAGCACGTGGGCGAAGCTGTGGCGGTGTGATCTGCCTTGTCAGTCTCCTAGCTGGCCTCCCTGCTGCCTTATGTAACGTGGGCTGTTTGCTGATGGGCTCCTGCTTGATTGGCTCAAGGGTGGGAACTGCAAAACCTGTGCGCAGTCCCCGTGAGTGCTAGACTCAGGCAGCTGATTTGATTTTATATTTCTCCTGCACCAAGAGGTTAAACTGAGCACTTCTAAGGAAATCAACGTGGGTGCATGTGCACAGCATGCTGAGGAATGATGTGGATGAATAATGGAGGCAGTTTAGGTGGTCTGAAGTAGGAGTGGGTGGGTGGGGAGAATGAAACCCAAGAAGCAGCGAAGGAAATTGTGAGGGAAAATTCTCTCGCTATAGCAGCGAACCATAGATCATTGGAATTCTTTCCTTATCAAATGTAACCAGGGACCAGGGGACGGGAGCTAGCTGAGTGGAATGCCTAATAAAGGGGTTGTTTTTCTCTCACCGCCCTTTTTATCTAAATAGTGAAGGAAGTACATGCAGCAGATTGCAGGGCTTTTACAAGGAGGCGGAAAAAAAAAATAGACAAAACACAACAATGGAAAATTTGCAGCTGAAGACATAACTCATTGTACTGTATATTTTTTAAAGTCCACATTCATTTTTAGTCAAAAACCGTTTTAGAAAGTATTTCTATTTGCTCCCGAATTCTTGTCTGTCTTCCCAAAATGAAGTGACTTCACACTGCTTTTCACTATTTTGGCAAGCGTTTAACACGAACAGCCCAAATCTTTACACCGCTGCCCCTTTGAAGTTGCCTTATTTTCACTTCTCTGTAAACACGCCCAGCAACAAGGTATTGGGAGAGCTCCTCAAGTAACAGAAGTGTTTTGAATTTCTCTTGTACAAATCTCCGTGAGAACTAACACAACTCTCAGTGGGTCCTCCATAACCGCTAGCTTATGACTATACAGTTGAACAACTTAATGAGTTTTCTATAGATCTTCTCTTCCCCCCACAAAAATTTCTTTTGGGCTGATAATTTTGTTTACTCTTTCCGAGAGCCAAACGTTACTGAGATTCATCAGCAGAGGGCGCACTTTCACAGAAAATACACCAGTTCCCTGCTCTAGCTGCTCGCTTCCCCTCCCATTGGCAGGATGGAAGAAACAGGTTTTATTTGGAGGTATATTCCATTCAAATTCACTTTCTAGAACTTTGGTTTATTATTAGACCGTTCTCTTACTTGGGTGGAAGGGAAGAGAGAAAAACAGGTGTGTTTGTAACCATTGTGTTCCACCCCAATTCGGGGATGGCTTCAGAAACCGTTTAAGTTTTCAAAGATAATCAGAATGAGCCTGATCTAGTATGAATCTGGGAGCTCAGACTCCAGCTTCTCTAAAATGACAAATTGCTTCACGTTACACAAGAAACCACAAAAGATTCACACCCACCCTCGCCTCCTCCAGGCCTTGTCCTTTTGCAAGTGATTTGCAATCCCAGACAAGTGTTATATAACGATGAAGCAGAAGCCTGGAGCTTTGGCTTGTTATTTCTTTCGGAGAAAAGACATAAAAAAAACCTGTTATTATAGCACTATCCTAAATGCCTGTGAGATTGAAAAAATTTTTCTGAGAATTGTTAGAAACGTGGGGCAGTGGAACTGATCAAGTTTTGCATCAGTGCGAAAAACTGTGACCATCTGCAAGTGCAGGGGGCAGGGGCAGTTTGAATGAAAAGACACAATCTGGTGGGGTGAATGGAAAAGCTACAGACCTATAGTCAGGGAAAGCCGGATCTAGCCCTAGCTCACTGCTAACTAGCTAGCTAAGTGTCCTAAAATTAGTTACTTAACTTCTCTGGCCTCAGTTCTGCAAGCTGGAAATTAGATGATCTCAGAATTTCTTCCATTCTAGCGAGTTATTCTTTTCCCCAAAACAAATGTAGATGACATTATTAATTTGATTTATCATGGCGGATACAGAAGCACCCATTAATAAATCAACCATTTTGTAGGCTATAATAATATCTCAAACTTTCTAAAGTACTTTATATTTCACATTTATGAAAATAGCCAGTTATTTAGCAATAATTTTAGTATTTTTATGACAATGGGCCCTGGAGATTTCACTTCAGGGAATGCTAGAAAGAAATTGTGGTATGGTAGAAAAAAAACATGCTTGCATTGGGTTCCTGGATCTGACTTTTTTTTGCTGTATGACCTTGGACAAATTAGTTAACCATTCAGGCTTTTAATTTTTTGTCTTTCTTGGGGGAAAGTGATGGGAGGAGGAAAAATGATGCGAGGAAATTTTGAGGAAAATAATAAAAAGAGATGTGACAAAATCTTGTGAATCACAGACAAGAGAAAGAGACTAATTTTAATCTCCCCTACCTGTCTGGGCCAGTCTAGACCCTTCTCTCTCAGACCTGGCTATTATCAACCTAACTCTGAACCACTTTCCATTCCATCTCTGTTACTGTTGTCTAAAGCCTATAAAACATGGGGTAGTTAGGAATGGGTGCTTTGGAAGGGCCATGGACATACCCATGAGCTTTTGATTTTTAAAGTGCAAGAATCTCTTAGGGTTATAGTGAAAAATAATGAGCAAACTGGATGGCTAGGCACATAGTGAGCCATCAATACATGTGAACTCTTGAGTATTATTAATATTTATCATTACTACTACAATGTCCAACCTATAAAATTGTTTTCAGTGGTTCTCAACCTTCCTAATGCCATACATGCCTTTAATACAGTTCCTCATGTTGTGGTGACCCCCAACCATAAAATTATTTTCGTTGCTACTTCATAACTGTAATTTTGCTACTATTATGTCTTAGGCAACCCCTGTGAAAGGGTTGTTTGACCCCTAAAGGGGTCGCGACCCACAGGTTGAGAACTGCTGGTTTAGAGAGTTATTTAACCCCAAAGTCTGTGAAATATTTAGCTCTCTTTGTTATACTAACTTAGGAAATTCAAAATCACAAAATGTTGAATGAAGACATTTAAGGGGAGCTTTTCAGAGAGAGGATCTTTTTGAAAATGACCTCATCTTGATCTGCAGAAGTTGGAATTTGGGGACTGTTAGAATGTCTAGCCTTTGCAGACTAAGGAGACAGTGTGAAAAATATTTATTGTGGGGAGGGTACAGATTTCCACAGTGTAAGGTGGTGCTGGTCACTAGAAAGTTCTGTTGTGCAATGGTGGTGGGGGGAGGTGGGGGTTCCACGCCATTTCTGGTGATATCACCCCCACTGTCATTCCTGTGTCTCCTTGAAAGTGCATATTGCCTAGCTGGAGACAGAAACGAGGGGAAAAAATGGTGAAAGCCAGTACTGAGAAATCCCAAGTGATTAACTGAGTCCAGAGGATGGTGCATGAAGCAGTGTAATAGATTTACTTTGTGTGTCCAGGAGATGGGGATTTCTCTCTTTCTTTTTTTAGTTCCCAGGGCCATATATATATATGGTGTTCTTGGTGCCCTGCCTACATCCCTTGGTACGCACATCTACTTGATGCATCTGTTAAACATCTGTGACTCTATGAGCTCTTTTTCTGACTGGGTAGTATGCTCAGTCCCATTCTCAGAGCCAGCTGCAAGAGCCCCCAACTCTCAACCAATGCTGCACATGGGAGCTGTTGGAGAAATGTCTGTTTCCTTACCCACTGGTTGGGTTAAATCTGAGGTATGCTCTAGGCTGCTTCCCAGAGTTCCTCATTGGATGCGCATCCTTTGGAGCTTCCTTCCCTTCCCTGTACCATGTCTTCCCTCTGCTCCTGGTGTATATAGAGCCATTGGCACACTAATCCTTATTTCTGGGTTTGCTTCTGGAAGAATCCAACCTAAGATACCAGGTACAGGCTTCTATTTCAAAAATTTTACATGATTGTCTGCATACAGAACATGAGTTATGGTGCCATGCAGATCTAGATCTGAAAGGAGGTACTGCCACTTATCAGTTTTGAGACCTTGGGCCAAGTTCTTTAACTCCTCCAAGGTTTGAATTGCTTGTCCAAAAAATGAGAAGTGCAATAATGCCTAGTCATTGGATTGATGTGATGATTGAATATGATTCTGAATGTGAAGTGCCTTGCACAGAGTCTGGCTTGTATTAAGTTAGCTTTCAAATAAATACTGGCAATCACTGACTATTATTATTCTTATTCCCCCTCCTAATGTACATAGGAAGCTCATATATTGGCTGCAAAAGATGTCTTCTGGGCTACTATGGAAATCAGAGGAGAAAAATGATGATTTGTAGCCGTTTCATTCCTGTGACAGAACATCATTTCCTCAGGAGCATGAAGCTTCAATTTTAAAAATGCTGTATGAGCAGGAAGAAATGGAGATACAAAAAAGAAATGCCAGTGAAAGTCATCTTTCCCAGTTGGGCTCTGAACATGATAGGTGTGCAAGTGGGAGCTAGAACAGTGAACAAAGCCAGCATCTGAGGTGTTATTTTTAGAAGCTTGAGAAATACTGGGAAGAAGTAAGAGGGGAAATATTCAGCATTTATGTAACACATATTCAAGTAGCTCTGAAAGGAAGTTTTATATTTAATGGAGTTGTTAACAATTGGGACTTAAAGCCTAAAATATAAATAAGAACACTTCGCCAACTTGGGGGTATTTTGTTTGGTATGCTGTAGAATATTAGGTTTGGAGAAGCCTATGCAGGAATAGGTAATACACATGGAAATTAACATAGAACTGTTACTAAATTCCTGTTTGATTTTGTTTTAAGACTCTTACTAATGATTTTCTCCATCATACGGATTGAATTGTATCTCTCCCTACATGACAACACCAGCCCTCCTTGTCTATTGGCTTATCTCTTGTCATTCCTTTAAAAAATAGTATTTTTAAATTTAGTGCTTTTGTTCCTGTTGTTTCCCTACTTAAGCATGCCTGTTTATTTTTCTCCCATAGAAATCGTACCTTTCTTCAAATTTCTTCTACTACTGGGAACCGACTTATGAGGCTAGACAGAGAAATTGGGTCCATGACATGGATGCTGTTGTCTTTAGCCTATAGTAATTAAAGCCATTGGAAGTCTTTCAGGAGGGCAGTCACATTACTCACTGTGAGTCTTAGGAAGATAGTAATGACTCTGGCAGCAATGTAAAGAACAGCTTTAGAGAGGAAGACACTGGCACGAAGTTGGGAGGCTACTGTGATGGTTCAGGTGCAAGGAGGTCAGAACATAAGCTAGGCAAAGAGTAGAACCAAAGAGGTGGAAGGGATGACTTTGAGAGATCTCTGGAGTAGTAATTTGAAAAAATGCTGATGA